>NC_140584.1:1130109541-1131312170 GCF_964204655.1 Triturus cristatus
GGTGGAGACAGAGACATGGCGGACAGCCTAAAACGAAGAATACAAGGAGCGCTGTTACACAGGCTATACTCCCCGGTGGAGACAGAGACATGGCGGACAGCCTAAAACGAAGAATACAAGGAGCGCTGTTACACAGGCTATACTCCCCGGTGGAGACAGAGACATGGCGGACAGCCTAAAACGAAGAATACAAGGAGCGCTGTTACACAGGCTATACTCCCCGGTGGAGACAGAGACATGGCGGACAGCCTAAAACGAAGAATACAAGGAGCGCTGTTACACAGGCTATACTCCCCGGTGGAGACAGAGACATGGCGGACAGCCTAAAACGAAGAATACAAGGAGCGCTGTTACACAGGCTATACTCCCCGGTGGAGACAGAGACATGGCGGACAGCCTAAAACGAAGAATACAAGGAGCGCTGTTACACAGGCTATACTCCCCGGTGGAGACAGAGACATGGCGGTCATCCTAAAACGAAGAATACAAGGAGCGCTGTTACACAGGCTATACTCCACGGTGGGGACAGAGACATGGCGGACAGCCTAAAACGAAGAATACAAGGAGCGCTGTTACACAGGCTATACTCCCCGGTGGAGACAGAGACATGGCGGACAGCCTAAAACGAAGAATACAAGGAGCGCTGTTACACAGGCTATACTCCCCGGTGGAGACAGAGACATGGCGGACAGCCTAAAACGAAGAATACAAGGAGCGCTGTTACACAGGCTATACTCCCCGGTGGAGACAGAGACATGGCGGACAGCCTAAAACGAAGAATACAAGGAGCGCTGTTACACAGGCTATACTCCCCGGTGGAGACAGAGACATGGCGGACAGCCTAAAACGAAGAATACAAGGAGCGCTGTTACACAGGCTATACTACCCGGTGGAGACAGAGACATGGCGGACAGCCTAAAACGAAGAATACAAGGAGCGCTGTTACACAGGCTATACTCCACGGTGGAGACAGAGACATGGCGGACAGCCTAAAACGAAGAATACAAGGAGCGCTGTTACACAGGCTATACTCCCCGGTGGATACAGAGACATGGCGGACAGCCTAAAACGAAGAATACAAGGAGCGCTGTTACACAGGCTATACTCCCCGGTGGAGACAGAGACATGGCGGACAGCCTAAAACGAAGAATACAAGGAGCGCTGTTACACAGGCTATACTCCCCGGTGGAGACAGAGACATGGCGGACAGCCTAAAACGAAGAATACAAGGAGCGCTGTTACACAGGCTATACTCCACGGTGGAGACAGAGACATGGCGGACAGCCTAAAACGAAGAATACAAGGAGCGCTGTTACACAGGCTATACTCCCCGGTGGAGACAGAGACATGGCGGACAGCCTAAAACGAAGAATACAAGGAGCGCTGTTACACAGGCTATACTCCACGGTGGAGACAGAGACATGGCGGACAGCCTAAAACAAATGACACCAGCTAATAGAAAGCCAGCAAATGTGAGTTCCAAGCCACAAAGACGATGGTGAGCATTGTGCAGAATGTATTCCGTAGCTCAGCCTTCCAAATGTCCTCATGATGTCTTTAATAAGATGTCTGTGCTGTTTGGTAGGTCTGTCTCTTTATGACAGTTACTGATTACGGTGCAGAATTACATTTTATCTGCGACTACACAGTGAAATTTGCAAACCATAACCTGCATTTTCCATGTAAACCAGAAGAATCAAAAATGTATAAATGCAGGAACACCGCAGCATGGGGCATTTTATGAGTTGTGTTAGTCAGAAGCTCTGGCGTCACGCTGACGTGGGCTGTGGTCTTGTTAAAGGCCTCATTCCATGCCACGAGTCCCATTGCCATGTCAGCCGGCTCCATATAGACCGTGAGGGCCTCGTGGTTGTACAGCTCTTTTGTCGAGTGAGGGTCTCTTCTATTCTCAATATTCTCATCTTGTGGACGCCTCTTTTCATCGAGCTCTATATTCATATTGGCGCGTGCCTTTGCTGGGGCTCCCAGATCTATGGTGCTCTGGGGACCCCGCTATTGTGTCCGGAAGCCGCATTTCGTACAGAGAGCCGCCTCTCATTTACTCCTACATTGTCGGGACAATGTATTGGTGCCAGCGCAGGCTGTTGTCACGTCAGGGAGGGCTGTTAGTATGTTGGGGAGCGCTACGGTCCTGTCAGGGTGTGTTGTTGTTATGTTGAGGACTTTTGTTGTCATGCTGGGGAGCGCTACGGTCATGTCATGACGTTGTTGTCATGTGAGGTTTTTTGTCATGTTGGGAGGCGCTACGGTCATGTCATGATGGTGTCATGTCAGGATGTGTTGTTGTCATGTGCAGGAGTTCTTTTGTCATGTCAGTGAGTTTTTTTGTCATTTTGGGAAGCGCTACGGTCATGTCATGACGTTGTGGTCATGTGAGTTTGTTTGTCATGTTGGGGGGCGCTGCGGTCATGTCATGGTGTTGTTGTCATGTCAGGATGTGTTGTTGTCATGTCCAGGAGTTCTTTTGTCATGCCAGTGAGTTTTTTGTCATGTTGGGGAGTGCTACGCTCATGTCATGACCGTGTTGTCATGTCAGAGTGTGCTGTTGTCGTGTCCAGGAATTCTTTTATCATGTCAGTGAGTTCTGGTGTCATGTTTGGGAGCGCTATTAACGTGTCGGGGAGCTCTACTGTCAGTTCAGACTGTGCCCACCACCGCGCAGCACCCCACCCTCTGGTCCTACCCAGCCGGGAGCACCCTCAGAAGATGTGACGCCCCAGAGCACCATTTCCATTGTAGAACTGTGTGCACTGCCCTGAGATTGTGCACTGCCCTGGGATTGTGCACTGCCCTAAAATTGTGCACTGCCCTAAGATTGTGCACTGCCCTGAGATTGTGCACTGCCCTGGGATTGTGCACTGCCGTGAGATTGTGCACTGCCCTGAGATTGTGCACTGCCCTGGGATTGTGCACTGCCCTGGGATTGTACACTACCCTGAGATTGTGCACTGCCCTGGGATTGTGCACTGCCGTGAGATTGTGCACTGCCCTGAGATTGTGCACTGCCCTGGGATTGTGCACTGCCCTGGGATTGTGCACTGCCCTGGGATTGTACACTACCCTGAGATTGTGCACTGCCCTGGAATTGTGCACTGCCGTGAGATTGTGCACTGCCCTGAGATTGTGCACTGCCCTGGGATTGTGCACTGCCCTGGGATTGTGCACTACCCTGAGATTGTGCACTGCCCTGAGACTGAAGATAAAGACGGCTGTCCTCTGGCTGCCTCCATGCCTGTCATTGGCGGTAGTCTTGAAGACTGGTCCGGGCTGCTCCATCCCTGCCGGCCCCGCCCCCACCCCTCTGCCTGATATCTCTTCCGTCATCACAGCTGCCATGGGGGTCCCTCTGGCAGCATCTTCATCCCTGAGGGCCTGAGGCTTTTATTTCCGCGCCCTGTTCTTCACACGTCTGGGCTGCTGGGCTCTGTTTCATGGCAGGTTTGATATTAAACGGAGAAGCGCGGTGTGGGGCGCCCGAGGGTGTCACAGGCCGGCGCTGCGCCTCGTTCCTCCCGCTCAGCATAGACTCCAAGGACGTTACTGCAAACGCTGAAGTCTTCAAGAAAGGGTCACAGGCTTCATGTCAACCCCGCAAAAGACAAGCTTTGAGGTTCAATTTCCGCATGCCGTTTTTTTTTTTAAAGTAAACAGATAATTCACAATATAGACTCAACCAGATGACAGGAGAGTGGCAGGAAATACACACAGCTGTCTAGAAGTATGACAAAAGTCGTTCACAAAGCATGGCATAAAGCGCAACTACACGCTATGATGGCTTTCTTTTATGTAGTGCATAGTACGGCATTCTGTCATTTCCAAGCACTCAAAAAGAACAGGGCCTATATATATTATTTCAATCAGCGCAACACAGCAAGTCACCTCGCTGCACTGCACAAAGGGACAGGGCAGGAAAGCACCGTATTCAACATTGTGCAGCGCATTCCTGTCCTTTCCTAGCGCTGGCGCATTTTTGGCTGCGTAGCGCCGACGAGGCACCCTTGCTTCATGGCATGATTATTTTTGTGCAGGAACGTACACTTGCCTGCACAAAAACAACCCTCACAGGCATTCTCCTCAGAATGCAGCACATGTAGAAAGAGGAAAAAATGAGAAGTAATAAAGATATTTCTCCTCGTTGCGCCTCACCTGGGGAGGCGTAATTTTTTGATGCATTCCCAGGTCTACCAGTAACGATAAATCTGGGAATGTGTCGCAATCCATGGGTGGCTGCGTGGGAACGCCCACGCTCCACCCATGGAACGCCTGCCTTCTGTTACCCCAGATTTGTCAAGCCGTGAAGGGCCACGCAAGGAGGCCTCGTATGGCTTGATAAATCTCAATTAGGTTTTGCGTCGCCCTTGCGTCCCCTTGAATGACGCAAGGGCGACACAAAATATTGATAAATCTGGTCCCGATGTGCTTCCTGCCCAGTGTAATGATACACAACTTACCGACCTCGGAAGCTTGGATAGGTTAGTTGGTCTAGCCGAGATGCAAATGTGGTGCCTGCAGGTCAGTGCATGTGTCAGCAGTTAGCATTTGCCTCACAGAGCCATCTTGCCAACTAATAAGGACATTGCTGGACACGGAGGCATTCCACAACCATAGAGAGGAACAAGACCGAAGCGAGTGTGAGAAGTTGGCCTGATGTATGATGTCACTAGTTCTAGTGTACACCTTATATCAGTCCAAACAACCCTTATGGTGATTGGTTGTAAAGTCAACCTTATAGACCAGCTATCCTAGTGGTAGCATGGACAAGAGCAGTCTTAGGCTAAACTCTGAATGGCATGTGAAGCCAGCTGTTATACCATATGTAATCCCGTGAATACCAAATGAAAGGACACCACAACAGATATATATAAAAATAGAATGTATTTATTCTAGTCAAACCCTCAGCACTCTTTATGAGATTCGAGGTAAGTACAACACAGTCTTAATTAAGCATACATTAAGTCACACAGGTAAGTAATACAGTTAGGCCCTAGGGGCCACACAAACCATATACTAAAGAAGTGGTATAAGGACCACTGTTACGGAAATAGGATAGGCCTAGGCCTAGGGAATCGCTGGGGCTACACTACACTACCAACAGTTAGGAAGTGGGAGGCCCACGGGTTTCGTGTGCAGAGTGGAAACACTCACGCGTAATGCGTATAATCGATAGAAATAGTACAGTTTAGAAATAAGCAGTTTTAGGACACTTCTGGAGCAACTAGAAAGTCGAGGCTCAGAAACTAGACCCTAGGATAGTCACTACCCTTGTGAGCACCGAAGTACCCATGTTTCCTAGCCCACAGGCTGCCGGTGCATAGGTGTGAACTTGCGTCGGGTTTCGTCGTGGACTTCTATGTATGCCTGAAGGAAAGTTGCTGACAGGCAGTCAGTGCAGAGTGTCCGGTGGATCCCAAGGCCGGGATCAAGAAGGAAGGGTACCTGCAAGCAGAAGGGACAGAGTCAAGGTCACTAGCCAGTGACCACGTGGAACCAGGAAGGAACCAGGCGATGTCGTGAAGATTGCAGGCGAAGAGGTGAAGCTTGTCGCAGCAGCCACGGGTACCAGGAGGCGTCGAGGACGACCAGGACCAGGAGGCGAGCTGTCCCACGAAGGTTCTTGCTGTCGGCGGCATCGAAGTCGAACTAGGACTCACCAAGCCTTGGCAAGCGGAACCCACGAAGAATGGAGGACTTGCTTCCGGTGCAGACCAGGAAGGTCTGGGGTGCTTCTCTTTTGCAAAGAAGCGGGAACCAGTCTGGAGGAGCCAAACCAGCAGTGAAGATTTAAAGGTGTGTCGTCACAGAGGCCGCTAGCCAACGGGCAAGCAACCAGACAGACGCGGCAAGCAGGAAAATGCAGAAGGGCCACACGCAGGACTCGTGGAGTGTGGGGGGCTGATCTTCGGTGCAGATGGTGCTTGGGGTTGGGGCTTCTCAATCCCCGGTGCACAACTTCGAGGGTACCTCAGAAGCTGCGCTGGAAGATACTCGCCACTTTTCCCAGGTAGCCGGTACCACGTCTCTCGTCGCCTCCACGGATCTCAGCTCAGCTGTGGATGTGGATCAGGGTCGGAGAAGTCTGGAAGTCAAGGCTCTGGTTGGGCTCTGCAGTCGGTCCCTCGTAGAACTTCAGCAAAGCAAAGGGTAAGTCTCTTGATGATGCCTGTTTGCACAGGGTAGCCACTCCTTGGCTACAAGGGAGATTCTTCAGTCTTCTTCTTTCGTTGAATGTCGAAGGTCCAGAGTTTCTGTTCAAGATGCAGGTTCAGGATACTCTAATCTCCTGGGGCCCAGCTACCACTCTTATACTAATCTGGGGGGCTGGGTTGCCTGCTAGATCACGCCTTATGGGTGGGACCTGGGAGGGGGGTGGTTACACCCCCTTCCCTTTGTCTAGTTTTGCGCCAGGACTGGGGCTGGAGTGCCCCAGCACCGGTTTGAACTGGACTATGCATGGGACACCTTGTGTGCCCCAGGCAGTGTCTCGTTTCTTTCATCCCACCGCTGCCACCAATGGCCTGATGTATGATGTCACTAGTTCTAGTGTACACCTTATATCAGTCCAAACAACCCTTATGGTGATTGGTTGTAAAGTCAACCTTATAGACCAGCTATCCTAGTGGTTGTTTGGACTGATATAAGGTGTACACTAGAACTAGTGACATCATACATCAGGCCAACTTCTCACAGCGAGTTCCTTAAAAAAGTCAAGGAGCTCTGATGTGACATTCAGTGTGCATTCTGGGCCGCATTTATATGGCAGTGAGCAGTGCCGCAAGTCTTTTTGCACCAGTGCCCTACACCAAATCGAAAGGGCAGGAATGCACTGTATTTATGAGATACGGTGCATTTCTGTACTGTCAGCCGGTGCACAATATGACGCCTAGCGCAAATGCAGTCACCCTTGCACCACTGTGCAAGGGTGTCTGCCCTGAATGCAGGATTGTTTTCGGGCAGGAGAGGGCTGGACATGGAAAGAGGGAAAAGTGAGGAGATATACAAATAGTTTTCCTCGTTACGTATGCTCTGGGAAGGCGTAACAATTTGGCACTTCCCCAGGTTTACATGATGTTGTAAATCTGGGGAAGCATCAACATTCATGGGTGTTGCGTGGATTTCGCATGGAACGCCTCTCTAAAGCAGAGTAAGACAGTGCAGCGACTTGCGCTGCCGTGTCTTACTCCATATCTATGAGGCCATTAAAAGACACACAAAGTGGCTTTAGTGGTCTCATAGATATTGTTGAGAGATTTGCCCACCCCCGAGCTTCAGAATGATGCACGGGTGGCACAGGTCGCTCGTAAATAAGCCCCTCAATGTGTAGGCAGGTAGTATTTTATCTCTTACAGTGGAGGCCACCACAAACAAAGGGTGGTGGGGCCCGGTGGAGGGAGCGCAGGGGGGTGTTGGTAATAATATATATTTTTTTTAAACACATACACTCATAAATATATACAGCACTTCTGAATTCCAGACACGCTCAACCCCATTTTAAGTGCTTCGGTCACGACCTTGAAGTTCGGGAGGCTTATCAAACAGAGCTTTTCAAACATGCCTCAAATTGAGATTGCCACGGAAAAGGATGATGTTGAAAAATATTGATAATCTAGGGAGGGGACAAGGACCGATTTTTCAGAGGTCCAGCACCCATGCTCCTTAGTGAACAGTAAATTATCAGACGGGGTGCAGTTCCTCGAACAGGAGGGAGACACTAGCCAATGAGTCAGGGGGTCTGGTGCGAGTACCTCTGGGAAGGAGGGATCTGAATCATCAGAACATAGTGGCCTCACACACCCGGTAGGGTGTCATGCTTCATAATAAGGCACTCCTCGTCGGGCTGGCGTGGCAATGCACAAAGGGCCCCTCAGTGTGGGCTCTTTGGCGGAGATAATTTTATCTTAAAGCCATATGATGTGTGCAAGTGAGGGGATGTGAGTGTAGGGTGATGCACAGGTGGTTAAAAGAGTCTTAGGGTGCCTTGAGAGATTTTAATGGTGTGATGGTTCCCTTGACACATTCAGAAATAGGGGAGATATTGTGTCAATGTACTGTGATAGCTTCCGTAAGTGTTAAGTGAGGTCCACATGTTTTATGCCTTAATGCCATGAAGGTCAATGGCATTTTATCAGGACCGAGTGAGAACCTACCCTTCTAAGGAATGGGGCTCAGAAAGTATTGCGGGGCTGTGAGAAGTTGGCCTGGCATATGCTGGTCACTAGTTAAAGTGGCCACCTTGCACCAGTCCAATTCGACTCTTATGGTAGATAGGTTTAAGACAACCTTTTAAAGAAAGCTATCCTAGTGGTAGCTGTGGAGAGCAGCCTTCAGGCTAAGTCTCTAGAGGAATGTAAAGCAGCTTGTTTTACCTTATAATCTCTTGAATTACCAAATGATAGGACACCACACAGGTATATATATAAAATATGTATGTATTTATTTCTAACACACTCTACTAATCTCTTTATGAGATTAGAAGTCAGGAAAATATGCAAAAATCAACAGTTCACAACAAGTTAAGCACTTATATGGCTGGGGCCCTAGGGGCGTACCAGACCATACACTAAAAAAGAGGTATAAGAAGATTGACTTGCGAGGGGAGATGGCCTAGGGCCTGTAGAAGCGCTGGGGCCTCACTAATCCACCCAAGGCAGGTAAGTAAAGGCACCACGGGAGACGCATGCAGTGTGAGAACACAGCCGCGGATCCCAATAGACTTCAATGTAGCAAGTCGCGGTTGGAATTTTACAGTTTTAGGATACTTCGGGAGAGTCTACAAGCAAGTCACTTACAGGGTAGGTAGTTCTAGAGCCAACACACACAGGAGCACCGTAGTGCCAGAGTTACCTCACCCAGGGAAGCCGGGTGCATAGGTGTCTTTTGGTGTCGGTTCGCGGCGTCGTTTTCAATGGGAGCCAAAGAACACTTGCTGCTTGTGAAGACAGGAGAAGTGTCCGGTGGAATCAGCTGGCTGGCAGTTCAGGCTGGACTGTTCCCATTGGGTGCAGGGTCAAGACTGATTTGCATATGGCTGGGTTCACACTGGAATGGCATGGGGAGCAAAATCACTATGTATTTAGGACCATATCTTTGTACTGGGGTGAATGTATGAGATTATTCTGCATTCTGTTCATCAATTGTTCTTTTTGCGCTCGTTATTTCAAAGCACATGCACCCTTATTAGCACAACCACTGCCTTATTCCCTCCTGCAGGTCGGCAGAGGAGGCTAGTTCACGGCATGTATACCGCGAGATCCACATGAGTTGTACATATTTTGTGCATGTTTCTACTGTTGTTTTGGCTCTGCTTATTTAATATGTATTTATTTAATAGTTTGGCTTATTGGCTTTGCCAATGCTTGTTGATATTTGCATTAACATAGCAAATCTTAAGAAAATCTTGTTACCTCTAATTGACATGTATTACTGTGAACTTTCTTCTTATTGACTTATCTATTTTTGTAAGTTGAGAATACTCTTAAGCGTAAGATTATCTTAGGTGACAAGACTTATAAATCAACCCCTGATTTTTATATGTACATGAATTGTTGCTAAGTTGCTGATTATATATTTTTTGTATTTAAATTAATTTGTATTCTTATGATTTATTAACAAATTTTAATTCAAACTTTCACTGGCCATCTCTTATAACAATGTTGCACACTTGACCCCTCATTGCAAAGATTATAAAATGATGTTCTGTGTGCCTACAGTGCTTTTTGCATGGACCAGGATTTTATTGTTATGGAAATCAACATATCCATTGTTTTCGCAAGGCATAATTTACCAGGAAAAACCTGGTAGAATTTGTCTTGTGAAAATTGCTCTGAAAGAGAGATAGTATACATAAATTGTGAGCAAAACACAGATCCCACATGTTATGTCTCATTTCAATGCTGCAAAGTATGAAACTGTAGTGAATACTGCACCCAGTAAATACTACATCCTGATGTCTCAGTAATTTCCAAAATACAGTAATTACCACACAATTCCGCTCTCGTCATCATGAAACCTTCAGTAGAAATAGATCTTTCATAATGACTATGTGAAATTTATGCAGAAAAATGAAATTCTAATTTATTTTCTTCATTATCTTTTAGCACTGACCCGGGACCTCAAAACCAAGCAAGAGGAAGTGAGCCAGCAAGGTAAGAATGCAAACCACCTATTTCACTAGATGTATTAACTGCATCGGTTCTGCCTAGAAAATCCCACAGGTCAGCACTGTCTTGTTCTAGGAAAACAACCATGGTTTTGCTGCAGTCGGCAGAGTCCACAATCAGTCAATCAATCAATCAGGGATTTATAAATCATGACTGCTCACCTGTGAGGGTCTCAACTCGCTAGGGGGAGGGGCTGGGTCTGCGGTTCAGTCGAAGAGCCAGGTCTTGAGGTCCTTAGTGAATTGCGGCAGCGATGGCGTTTGCCTGAGGTGCATAGGCAGGGAGTTAACAGAAGTATCTTCCTCCAGCCGTGGTCTTGAAGATCCGTGGTACGGTGGCCACACAGTCCAGGCTGAACTGGCAAGGCAGACAGAAATACAAGCGGCCCCAGACTGGTTTCGGCCTTACTGGACTAGATCAGTGCCCTAGGGCACAGAAAGCTCGAGACAAGCTGCCTTGCAAATGAAGAAAGTCCTCTCATGCACAAACTAGCGGAGACGATTGCTCTTCAGATCATACAACTCTTTAAACAAACATATTAAGAAAATGTGGGTTATTATCCTTTTAGAAAATGGTTAGAATTAAAGTGCATCTTCCTTTTGTTGTGCAATATTTTTCATAGATTGCAGTCAGTGATTTTTCCTAGTTTGCACACACTCCGTGTTGTTTGTTTCGGCTGGTTTCAAGTTTGTGCATTTAAAATCCAGTTACAAATCATTCTTTGTCATTGAATATGCCCTTATGCATTTTGGACACATCTTGGTCCTTTTTCATGGGGAACGTATCCATTTTCACAAGAAAAGATGAAACTTTATTAATTTTGTGCAAAGTGCAAAGACACAAATAAATGTGAAGCTTTTTAAGCATGCGCCGTTATAGGAACAAATATCTTCAATCAATCAATCAATCAATCATGTAATTTGTAAAGCGCACTACTTACCCGTAAGGGTTTCAAGTTTCTGGGGGGAGGGGGGTGCTGCTGCTACTGGTCGAAGAGCCAGGTCTTGAGTTGTCTCCTGAAGGTCAGCAGGTCTTCGGTTTGTCGTAGGTAGAGGGGGAGAGGGGGAGAGTGTTCCAGGTCTTGGCGGCACGGTGGGAGATTTGGAGGGAGCGGGGCTACATTCCAGTCCATTTTTGTTATACTGCATCAAGACCGAGACCAGCCATATGCAAATAAGGCTTGGTTCTGCTCCAATAGGAAAAGTCTGTCCTGAACTGCCGGCCCAAGTCTCCTTTATTCTGGAACACAAGCAACCCCAGACTGGTTTCACCCTTAGTCCAAAAGCACAATGTGCTGCAGAACACAAGTATGGTATACCCGTCACACTTAGAGCCTCTCCCGTAGAAAATAAAATAGGGATGGGTGGAATGCCTGACTCAGTCTCAGTCACTGGTAAGTCCACAGGACTATATTTCAGCTGATGATTTTTTCCCACTTTACCACTCCAGAGAGGGGCCAATGTAAATCACTACATTCTTCTGTCCTCCTGTTTGTGTACCCTGTTCCATGAGATAAAATTAAAACAAACACATAGATCAAAATAAAGTGGCACGTTATTGACCGTCAATCATTTTTACTCATTTGCAGCCAAGTGGTCAGGTGCAGCCCTTAAATCTAGTCTTTTCTAAACTGTGGTATTTTGCGTGAGAATTAAACCTCGCACAGGTAGTCCACAGCCCTGTTTCTGTGTTATGGCTGTTCTTAAATATTCAGATCCCCGCAGCTCCTGGTTATAAATGACTGGCTGCGAGGGGGATGGAACAGTCCACCGTACTGGGTGGAACTCCCTCACCTGGGCATCAATATACTAATGGGACGGATTTATGGTGACCGCGTCCTCCGGGAACTCCCTGAGGTTACCAGAGTGGTCATCCTGTTTTGGAGATGGGCGTTGCATTCTCTGTGATGGCACAGTAAGCCTACTCAATAGACCCCCATTATTGCCAAAGTCGACTTCTTCACCATACGGCACACCTGGAGGGCTTTATTAACTGGGACAGAATAGACATAACGACCCTAGGAGATGTCTGGCACCGAGACCAGCGGTGCTCCTTGCAGGACCTCCAGGTCCACTTCCATTTGTCCCAGACTCAATCTCATAAATACTCTGGGGCAGATTTGCAAGGAACTGATGCAATTTCATAGATGCTTCAGTTTCCTTGCGTCAGTGCCAAATGTCCTTGCACCACCATGGATGCGCTGTATTTACAATACAGTGCTCCATTGGCGCAAGGATTAACAGATGCGTCAGAAATACTGACGCATCTGTTGGCACAAAAGTGACGCATCACTGGAGTTGCTCATGAATGTGACGCAACTTCAGCAATGTGCCACAACAGATAGGTGAGTCCCATACAAAAAGCCTTGAGTCATTCCTTACGCCTGGTCTGAGAAGGCGTAAGGATTTTGACACAGTGAAGGCGTAGAGTGACGCAGTGAAATGTAAATTCCACTGCATGAGTTCTACATGGCTTTTTGGGTGGGAACGCCTAGCCTGCATACATTATACCGGGCGCAGGTATAATGTGACGGAGGGCTTTACAACGTGAAGCATCTCCCTAGATGCGTCACTTTGTAAATTGGCCACATTGTTTGCGCCGCTGTTGCGTCAAAGAAAGTGACACAATGGCGGCGCAAGGAGGCGCAAGGGGCTTGTGAATCTGCCCCTTACAACTTAGACAAATCTTATCCAATCATAACATCCCACCAGTAGACCTACCTGAAAATGATCTTCTTGACGCCAGACTCTTGACGGGAGATCTCAGGAAGGAGGGCGTCTCCAAGATATACCGCGCACTGGAGACCAATGACCCTCATTGCTTGTTCCCCTTAGGCAGAAGTGGGAGAGCTGAGTGAGGCACTCAGATGACGCAGACTGGTGTGACGCTCTATTGGACACCCGGAACCTGGCAATATCGGCCAATCTCCGTATGATTCAACTAAACTACCTACACGCCACCTACCTCACCTCTCGCCACCTACAGAAAGCAGGATGAATCCCACATCCCAAAGGCTTCCGTTGTCCTCACCCCAATACTGATTTCTACCACATGGTTTGGCTGTGTCCTAAAATTGAGGGCTACTGGCATAAGATCGGGTATGCCCTCTCCCAGATATTAGAGCGAGCAATCGGCCTGACACCTCAAATTGCCCTATTGGGGACATTAGTGGCACCAGAGGGGAGAGAATCTTGGTGGTTATAGCTTATCTGATCGCAAAAAAAGATATAACAGGGCGGTGGAGGTTTCCTCCCCATGCTCCGCGAATGGTGGGGGCGGGGTTTGCACTGGTGTGCTCAGTAGGAAGAGCCCATAGACAGAGCTAGGGGATGTCCCCAGAAGCATGCATCAGAATTTGGAGCAAATGGTGGGGACACTTGGCCTGCTAGTACTTCCAACCTTTACCTATGTTTTGATTTTTTTACATTCCATGCTCTTTTTAAAACTTTTTACATTTCTGGCTTTCCTTAATGATGTTTTATTGTCACACTGATTGCGTTTCTTTAATCGAGAACGACCTCTTAAAGATATCTCATGTATTTTACCACTTTGAATGAGCAATCTTCGGCCCCTCTGATTTGCCGCTCTATCTCTCGCTCTCTCTCTCTCTCTCTCTCCCGCCCTCGGCCGCCATTTTACTCACTTCCGTTTCCCTCGCAGCTGTTTCATCCCCAGGGATCTAACGCACAGCATGCCTTTGATCTGTCACTTCACCTTAATTACACAGTACCGCTCTGTGCTATATTTAGGCTGTCTGTGGTGTGTTCTAAATTGTATTTTCATGCCTTGGTTTAATGTCGTCTAATCTTCAAATGTCGGCGGCTCTGTCAGTGCTAAGCGCATTACAAGCCAACTAAACGCAGATCAAGGCTCTGAGAGCACACTTCATGCCGACTGCTCGAGCGCTGAAGCTCAACAGATGCAAGAGACATCAAGAATCCGGTTCATGAATCATCAACGCTCTCCTCAAATTAGTGTTGAATGCAGGGGGCTGGAATAATAGAGGGAGGCGGCCACCGACAAGCTGTACACAAAGCAGAAACAACCACCACTGATGCTTGGTCAGGAGAGGAAGGAACAGGAACTAAAGCCAAAAGGCGGCTGGAGAGTTGGCAGACTGGGTGGGGGGTTTGGGTTCACCGTAAACAGTGGTTTGTCAATGTCGATCGATTCAAGCGCGCGGTAAATCTCCCCTTGGGTTCACAGTGCCGTGGTTTTCAATAAAAACTTTTAAATATTGGAAGAGGGAAAGGCAAGGGAAAACAGCAAATCAGCAGTTCGACCCAATAAGGGGATAACAATGTATGGAAAAGCAACACACATTCCTAGCACAGCAGGCAGTGCCTGGATTAGTCAGTAGTAATCCTCTTCAGGCTGGGTAAGGTGGCGCGTGAGGGCTGGGTTGAGGACGAGCAGGACCAGGATCAAGAGGGATTTACAATAAATAGTGATGCCCCTCTTCCCCATCCCAGACCTTAACAAAAAGGCGAAAAAAAAAAAAACATGCCTCAGGTCGACACAATAAAACCCTACAACACTTACCTGCAAACCTCATTATCTCGTGACATGTAATGGGACATTTTACTTTCACCACCTTGTGGTCGTAAAAACTCCAATTATAACTCACTGTTTGTTTTCAGTCTATTTGTTAGTAAGATCTTTTATTTTTCAGGAATCCAGAAATTCATTTAAAGATTGGTAAAGCTGGCCACGTTTTAAGAAAATAATGGCATTATCTGTGCAAAAGAGTGCCTAGCATCGAACCCACTTCCCTGGTAGGTGGCCAGGTTTTAAGAAATTAATGGCATTATCTGTGCAAAAAAGTTTTATTTTTCAGAAATCCAGAAATTCATTTAAAGATTGGTAAAGCTGGCCACGTTTTAAGAAAATAATGGCATTATCTGTGCAAAAGAGTGCCTAGCATCGAACCCACTTCCCTGGTAGGTCGCTACCCCCCCCTGCTGCAGCTCCACCTGCACCCCCGCTGTCTCTGCTGCCGCCAGTGGAATCGAGGCTAGTGGTGGCCTTAGGTACGCTTCGCTTGCTGACTGTTGCTTGTGCCCGTAACTGTCTGTGCCCCCTGCCCCCGCTCGCCGCTCTGCTTCTGTGCCCCCTTTTTTTCTGTACCCCTCGCCGTCCATTATAACCCTGTGCTGACTTTGTGCCTCCGTGCCCCTTGATTTCGTGCCTGTCTGTGCCCCCTGACCCCGCTCTGCTTCTGTGCCCCTTTTTATTCTGTACCCCTCGCCGTCCATTGTACCCCTGTGCTGACTTTGTGCCTCTGTGACCCTTGATTTTGTACCCCCTTTTGCTATTCTGTGCCCCGCGCCGGTCTCCTGTCCCCCATCCCCGCTGCTGCCTCCCCTGCGGCCCCGCCCCCTTTGCGCCCATTCGTCACACCCATCCCTCGCCTCCCAGCTGCTCCTCCCTCCCCACCTCCCCATATATGGCGGCCGCGCCGCTGGCTTGCCGAAGGCGCCCCTAAGGCAAGCCCGTTTGCGCCCGTCCGTGCCTGGACCGCGCCCAGCGCCAGAACCCCTGGCCCCGCAGCAGCCACGAGGACCACCTCCGCAAAACCCTCGTCGCTCTCAACCCAGGAAGGACCCACACCTGCTGCAAGGCCGCCCCGAGGCGCACCCACGGCCCCTTCACCTGCCGGAACTGCAGCTTCTCCTGCCACGAAAGCGCCAAGACACCCACCACAACGGAACCCAACCAGCTTAGATGTATCCGGATAAACACCCGCTCCGCACACAAACACGCTGTCGAACTTTGGGACCTTCTCGACACCACATCACCGGACATCGCCTTCCTGACCGAGACCTGGATGAACGAAGCCTCCTCGCCAGACATCGCCATAGCCATCCCAGACGGGTACATGATCACCCGCAGAGACCGTACCAACAGGGCCGGAGGAGGAATCGCCATCGTCCACAAAAACACCATCAGGATCTCAACAAACACCAACGACACCCTCAGCACCGCCGAACACATACACTTACAGATCCACACTGACCCAAAGACCACCCTAAGAGGCACCCTCGTCTACAAACCGGCATCAATTCTGTGACTCCATCGCCGACCTCATCAGCACGCACGCGCTGACCTCCACTGACTACATCCTCCTCGGAGACCTGAACTATCACCTGGAGAACAACAACGACAGCAACTCCTCCACCCTGATCGACAATCTCGCCAACCTCGGACTGAAACAGCTCATCACGACGCCAACCCACATCGCCGGCCACACGCTAGATGCCATCTTCTCCTCTAGCCCCCACGTCACCTTCAGCCACGCCTCCAAACTCACCTGGACAGACCACCACTGCATCCACTTCTCCTTCCAAAAACCCCTCACACACCACCGCACACCACAGACCCCCCCACCGCTGCTGGGACAAAGTCACCCAAGAACAACTACAGACAAGCCTCGCACTCAACCCTCCGACGAACCCCACCAACCCAGATGAAGGTGCACTCGCCCTCGAACGCTGGATGAACGACTGTGCCAACACCGTCGCCCCACTGAAAAACCCCACCAGCAGAGACACCAGCAGAAGAGTCAGCTGGTTCACCCCGGAACTCCTCGACACCAAACGCACCTACCAGAAACTGGAAAACATATGGCACAGCGACAAGACACCAGACAGCCACACTGCCCACAAAGACGCCATCCGCAACCACCACCACCTCATCAGGACCGCCAAAAGACCCTCCTTCACAGACCGCCTTGACAACAATGCACACAACAGCAAGGAGCTCTTCACCATCGTGAAGGAACTCTCCAACCCCAGCTCCAATGCCAACGACATCCGACCATCGCAAGCCCTGTGCGACACCCTCGCCACCTTCTTTCACCGGAAAATCACTGACATCCATGACAGCTTCAGACCCCGGACGACCCCTGCCGACCACACTGCACCGAACCCACCGCACCCCACCGCCCACGACACCCTGACAACCTGGGCCATCGTGAGCATAGAGGACACAATCAAGACCATGGGAACAATCCACTCCGGTTCCCCATCCGACCCTCTCCCGCACCACATCTTCAACAAAGCCAGCAATTCCGTCGCACCCCACCTGCAAAAAATCATCAACCTCTCCTTCGAGACCGCCACCTTCCCTGAGAACTGGAAGCACGCAGAGATCAACGCCCTACTGAAGAAACCCAAAGCGGATCCGAGCGACCTCAAGAACTTCCGACCCATCTCCCTGCTTCCGTTCCCAGCAAAGGTCATCGAGAAGATAGTAAACACCCAGCTCACCCATCACCTCGAAGACAACAACATCCTGGACCCGTCCCAATCAGGATTCCGCAGCAACCACAGCACCGAGACCGCCCTCATTGCCGCCACAGACGATATCAGGATCCTGCTAGACAACGGTGAGACGGCGGCCCTCAACCTCCTGGACCTCTCCGCCGCCTTCGACGCTGTCTGCCACCCCACACTACGCACGCTCCTCCACGACGCAGGGATCCGACAAAAGGCCCTGGACTGGACCACCTCCTTCTTCTCCGGCAGAACTCAGAGAGTCCGCCTCCCCCTGTTTCGATCCGATGCCTCCGAGATCATCTGCGGCGTCCCTCAAGGATCCTCCCTCAGCCCAACGCAGTTCAATGTCTACATGGCACCACTAGCGCACATCACCCGACAGCACGACCTCAACATAATCTCCTACGCCGACGACACTCAGCTGATCCTCTCCCTCACCAAGGACCCCCTCACCGCCAAATCCAACCTCCACCAGGGAATGAAGCCGACTGGATGGAGGACAGCCGCCTCAGACTGAACACAGACAAGACGGAAATCCTCATCCTCGGGTCCAACCCCTCCGCATGGGACGACTCTTGGTGGCCCACGTCACTGGGGTCCGCCCCCAGCCCCCACCGACCACGCACGCAACCTGGGAGTCATCCTCGACTCAAAACTCTCCATGACCAAACAAGTCAATGCAGTCTCCTCCACCTGTTTCAACACCCTCCGCATGCTCAGCAAGATCTACAGATGGATCCCGACAAACACGAGGAAAACAGTCACCCAGGCCCTAGTCAGCAGCAGACTCGACTACGGAAACGCCCTTGTTGGACAGGCCACATGAAGGGCTTGCTCCCTCCCCGCATGACAGGGCCCAAGCCCCGGACTCCCAGGGTTACCCACAAGGGCAACCCGCACCCCGTCTCCCAACGGAACTCCTGCCCCCGGACAGCCATGTATCATGGGGCCGAACCACTACCGGCTCCCCCGGCCGGATCAGCCGCCATCTTGGACACTGCGCCACGAGGCCGCGTGGCCTCAGCTCGACCCTAACCCTGGGCCTGGCCGGCCCCGACATCCCGGCACCACCATCCACCCCGGAGGTGAACGGACCACTTGGCAGGTCAATGGGAGAAGAAGTGTCGATGGCTCTCCCCCGCCAGGTGCCGATCGCCCTCCAGCTCCCCCAGGCGCTGGCTCCACCCCCTGTTGGGTGTCTGGACTCCCTCATCCCGGACCCCCCGACCTCCAAGTGCGAGGGTCCGAACATCAAAGGGCGCCAGACCTATAACTAGGGCAGCTCCAGAGCAGGAAGGCAGTTGTATCCTGGAGTCGAGAGACACCGAGAAGAACTCAGCCTTGACGGACTACTGGCGCTGCCGTAGCCCTGCCTTGTGAAATATCGTCCTGCCTGCTGGCGCTGCCGCGGCCTTCTGCATCATCCATCCTCGTCGGGACCTGCTGGCGCTGCCGCGGACCGTTGTGATGAACCACCTTCATCGGGACCTGCTGGCGCTGCCGCGGACCGTGTAACGACCACCTTCATCGGGACCTGCTGGCGCTGCCGCGGACCGTGTAGCGACCACCTTCACCGGGACCTGCTGGCGCTGCCGCGGCCCGTCCAAGCTAGAACACCAAGCTCGAGGATTGTGAGCTATCCACCATACCATCTCAGCTACCAGATTGGTAACCAGACTGTCCCGCTACCCCCTTTTCCCAAACCAAGAGACTAGAATCGAGGGGACCCCTGAGTCCAGACCTCCTTGTACCATTTCATCGTACCTTAAGAAATCACCTATAAAGAACGTTAAATCCTATCCTTGTGTGGTGTATATCTGTGGGGGGGAGGTTATTCATCTGTACGATCGCTGGAGACGGCTCTCCCCGGAGACCTCTCCCCTTGTCCTCGGCCGACCCTCCCGGTCCGTCTAACATTGGTGGCCAGCGGCGCGATCCGAATCAACGCGTAATCGTACAGAGAGTAGCTCACCCCGCGACAAAACCACGATGTCAACCAAAGAGAGCGGATCCACCGAGAAATTCCAGATGGATAAATTGGAAGAGTATAGCCATCGTGAACTGAAACAATTCTGCATGGAACTAGGCATTGCTACCACCGGCCTGAGTACCAAAGACGATTTGAAGCACGCCATTGAGTCGTGGGCGGAAACCGGGGTCGCCGGATCCCCAGACCAAAACGGTGCAGCATCGGAGGGGAACACCACGGCTCCCGAGGAGCGAGGAACGGGCCTCTCGCAGGAAGAGATCCAAGAAAGAGAAAGAAACAGATTACATGAGTTGGAAATGGCACGACTCAAAATGGACGGTGAACTAAAATAAGCCGAGCAGAAACTGAACCTAGAACATCTGCGGCTCCGAGAAGAACGGGAAGAAAAACAGAGGCAGAGAGAGCTCGAAGAAAAAAGACTAACATTCGAACACGAGCGCAAACTGGCAGAAATAGAACTACGGAAACAGAATAAAGAACCGGAGGTGCCTGAGCGACCGCGCACCCCGGGAGCAACCGAAAAGAAAGTCCACATCCCCAAGGATGTTGTCCGAGAGTATGTCCGAGAGGACGACATACAACAGTGGTTCAAAGCCTACGAGATCGCCATGACCTCCCACCGGATCGATCGAAGTGACTGGGGAGCCGGCCTATGGGGGAGGTTCGTCAACGAAGGCCGCGATGCCCTACTGCAGCTCCCAGACCATCAGATGTCATCCTATGACCACATGAAGGCTGCCCTCCTCACCCGATATGGGCTCACACCCGAAATGTACCGCCAGAGGTTCCGAGACTGCACCCGGATCCCGGGTACAACTTGGGTGGAATATGTCAACTATTTCAGCCGAGCCTTCGAGGGTTGGATCAAGGGAAGCCACGTAACGACCTACGAGCAACTCTTTAATCTCATGGTGTGGGAGCACCTGTCTAACAACTGCTTCGTCGAGCTCAGGCAGCACCTCCTCGACAGTAAATTGACTGACCCACGGCAACTCGCCGCCGAAGCTGACCGGTGGGAAAGCACCCGAGTGGGCCGGAGAGGGCCACACGAGCAAAGCCGGAACAACCAAGGTCAGCACCGTCCCCGAGGAGGAGGAGGAGGCCAGGGGCGAGGGCGAGACACCGTCCCGGCCACTCCCGCGGCCAGCACCCCGCCCCCGGCTGGACGGGGCAACCCCCCGATGCGCCCGGGGTTCCGAGCCAACGTCACGTGTCATCGATGCCAGCGAGTCGGCCACTACGCCAATGACCCGAACTGCCCGCAGAACCAAACGCCAAAGCCCGCCAGGTAGCTGCCGCCGCCCTGGGCGGAGAACAAATCTCCGAGGAACAGGAAGAATATGAGCAGGCACAACAAGAGTGGGAACCGGCCGCCATGGTTCTAGCGTGCCTAGGGGGAAAAGACATGGTCCCGCGGGTTCCCCTACCCGCCAACACCAGAAAGTATAGCCAGTGGGTGAATATTAATGGGCGCCGGGCCGAAGCCCTACGTGACACCGGGGCCAGTGTGACGGCCGTCCGCTGTCACCTGGTGAAACCAGAGCAGATCCTGCCGAACATTCTCTGCCCCGTCCGCTCAGCCGACAATTCCGAGAGTCTATGTCGGATGGCCTGCGTCCCCTTTGAATGGGGAGGGGTCTCCGGCATGTTGAAGGTGACGGTCCGGGATGATGCCCCCGTGGACTGTCTCCTGGGGAATGACCTTGAGAGTTCCCCGTGGGCCGCCGTCGAAAGAAGAGAGCACCTGGGGATGCTGGGCCTCCCGGACTGGGCGTGCGTAACCACCCGGTCCATGGCCGCCCATGCCATCCCCCGACCAGAAGAACCAGAATGGCCAGCACCTCCTCCCCCGATCGCTCCAGTAGAGGACACCGACTATACCGACCCCCCAGAGCCAACCCCCGAAGGGGTCGCCCAGCCCCAGGACCTTCCCGGCCTGGCTCAGTGGCGTCAAGAAGGGGGGCCCACCCAGGAACAGTTCCGCCAGGAGCAGAAGACCTGTCCCTCCCTCGAGGGACTCCGCCAGCAAGCCATCGCCCAGAGCGCAGGGGACTCCACCGGAACCCATTGGGTCTATTGGGATAACGACCTGTTATACAGCGAACAAAGAATCGCGGAGTTAGGGGCCAGTCGAGTGCTGGTGGTGCCCCTCCGTTTCAGAGACTTCCTGCTAAATTTGGCCCACGATGTCCCCCTGGCTGGACACCTGGGCCAGGACAAAACCTACAGTCGCCTGGTGACCCACTTTTTCTGGCCGAGGATGCGAAACGACGTCCTCAACCACTGCCGGTCCTGCCCCACGTGCCAGGCCAGCGGGAAGAGCGGCCGCAAGCTCAAAGCACCTCTGCAACCCTTCCCAGTGGTCACCACCCCGTTCGAGAGGGTAGGAATAGACATTGTGGGGCCCCTGGACCCCCGCACAGCACAAGGACATCGGTTCACCCTGGTACTGGTGGACCACGCCACCCGCTACCCCGAGGCTGTGCCCCTGCGAACTGTAACAGCTCCGGTGGTCGGCCGGGCCCTAATGGGGATCTTCTCCCGGGTGGGCTTCCCCCGAGAAGTCGTCAGCGACCGAGGCACGAACTTTATCTCGAAATATATGAAGTCCCTCTGGCAACAGTGCGGGGTCACCTACCGATTCACGACCCCCTATCATCCTCAAGGGAACGGACTAGTTGAGCGATTCAACCGCACACTCAAGGGAATGATTGGGGGATTGGAAGAGCCCCTCCGTCGCCAGTGGGATGTACTACTTCCGTGCCTCCTCTTCGCCTATCGAGAAGTTCCCCAGAAGTCCCTCGGTTTTAGCCCTTTCGAACTCCTGTACGGGTACCCTGTGCGAGGGCCCCTCAGCCTAGTCAAAGAAGGTTGGGAGATGGCCCCCCTAAAGACCCCTCCAGACGTCTTCAAGTACCTCCTGGCACTACGCAATCAGACCCGGCGATTCAGGGAAATGGCAAAAGCGAATCTTGAGGCCAGTCAGGAGGACATGAAAAAATGGTACGATCAGAATGCCTCCTCCGTCGAATTCGAACCTGGTCAACAAGTGTGGGTGATGTCCCCCACCGAACCATGTGCCTTGCAAGATAAGTGGACGGGGCCCTTCAAAGTGGTCGAACGCAAGAGCCCCGTCACCTATCTCATCGATATGGAGTCCCCCCGGAACCCCCTCCGGGTCCTCCACACCAACAGACTCAAACCCCACTTTGTGCGCTCGGAACTCAGCCTCCTGATGGCTACAGACAGTGGGGCGGAAGAAGACTCCGAGCCTCTCCCTGATCTCCTGAAGACTCAGGAGAAAGACGGTTCCGTGGACGGGGTCCGGCTCTCCGATGCCCTCACCCCAGAGCAACGCCAGGGCTGCCGGGACCTCCTGCTGCAGTTTGCTACTCTGTTTTCCCTCACCCCAGGGATCACCCCTTGGTGCTTGCACGACGTGGACACTGGGGACAGTCCCCCTATCCGACACCGGGCCTACCGCGTACCAGATCGGGTGCGGGCCTGCATCCAAGAGGAAGTATCCAAGATGCTCACGCTCGGGGTCATCGAGCCCTCGGACAGCCCCTGGGCCAGCCCGGTCGTGCTGGTCCCCAAAGCCGCTGCCCCCGGCACCACTCCTGAACTCCGATTCTGCGTCGACTATCGGGGCTTGAACGCTGTCACCAGGACCGACGCACATCCTATCCCCCGAGCGGATGAATTGATCGACCGCCTGGGGGCTGCCCGCTACCTCAGCATCTTCGACCTGACAGCGGGCTACTGGCAGATCGGTCTCACACCCCGGGCCCAAGAACGGTCCGCCTTTTCTACCCCCGATGGCCACTACCACTTCAAGGTCATGCCCTTCGGCATGAAGAATGCCCCAGCTACTTTTCAGCGTCTAGTGAACCAGGTCTTGGCGGGGCTCGAAGAATTCAGCGCCGCCTACCTGGACGACATCGCTGTATACAGCCGCCACTGGTCCGACCACCTCCACCACCTCCCAGAGGTCCTGCAAGCCCTCCAGCGGGCCGGCCTCACGATCAAGGCCGGCAAATGCCAAATTGGTCAGGGGTCCGTGACCTACCTCGGACACCAGGTGGGAAGCGGTCTGGTGGCCCCTCTGCAACTCAAAATTGCTGCCATTCAGTCCTGGCAACCCCCAGTCACGCAGACCGAGGGAGAGGGAGGCCTTCGCAGTAGTGTGGGCCCTCAAAAAGCTCCGGCCCTATCTCTTCGGTACCCACTTCCGGGTGCAAACCGATCATCGACCCCTGCAGTGGCTAATGCAGATGCGGGGGGAAAACCCAAAACTATTGCGCTGGTCCATCTCCCTGCAGGGAATGGACTTCACTGTGGAACATCGACCGGGCCAAGACCACGCCAACGCAGATGGCCTGTCACGCTTTTTCCGCCTCGACGAGGAGAGTCCCCAAGAGGATGGGTGACTCTCCCCGCCTTCAGCTGGGGGGGACGCATGTTGGACAGGCCACATGAAGGGCTTGCTCCCTCCCCGCATGACAGGGCCCAAGCCCCGGACTCCCAGGGTTACCCACAAGGGCAACCCGCACCCCGTCTCCCAACGGAACTCCTGCCCCCGGACAGCCATGTATCATGGGGCCGAACCACTACCGGCTCCCCCGGCCGGATCAGCCGCCATCTTGGACACTGCGCCACGAGGCCGCGTGGCCTCAGCTCGACCCTAACCCTGGGCCTGGCCGGCCCCGACATCCCGGCACCACCATCCACCCCGGAGGTGAACGGACCACTTGGCAGGTCAATGGGAGAAGAAGTGTCGATGGCTCTCCCCCGCCAGGTGCCGATCGCCCTCCAGCTCCCCCAGGCGCTGGCTCCACCCCCTGCTGGGTGTCTGGACTCCCTCATCCCGGACCCCCCGACCTCCAAGTGCGAGGGTCCGGACATCAAAGGGCGCCAGACCTATAACTAGGGCAGCTCCAGAGCAGGAAGGCAGTTGTATCCTGGAGTCGAGAGACACCGAGAAGAACTCAGCCTTGACAGACTACTGGCGCTGCCGTAGCCCTGCCTTGTGAAATATCGTCCTGCCTGCTGGCGCTGCCGCGGCCTTCTGCATCATCCATCCTCGTCGGGACCTGCTGGCGCTGCCGCGGACCGTTGTAACGAACCACCTTCATCGGGACCTGCTGGCGCTGCCGCAGACCGTGTAACGACCACCTTCATCGGGACCTGCTGGCGCTGCCGCGGACCGTGTAACGACCACCTTCACCGGGACCTGCTGGCGCTGCCGCGGCCCGTCCAAGCTAGAACACCAAGCTCGAGGATTGTGAGCTATCCACCATACCATCTCAGCTACCAGATTGGTAACCAGACTGTCCCGCTACCCCCTTTTCCCAAACCAAGAGACTAGAATCGAGGGGACCCCTGAGTCCAGACCTCCTTGTACCATTTCATCGTACCTTAAGAAATCACCTATAAAGAACGTTAAATCCTATCCTTGTGTGGTGTATATCTGTGGGGGGGAGGTTATTCATCTGTATGATCGCTGGAGACGGCTCTCCCCGGAGACCTCTCCCCTTGTCCTCGGCCGACCCTCCCGGTCCGTCTAACAGCCCTCTATGCCAGAGCCTCGTCCAAGCTCATCAGCAGACTTCAGAGAATCCAGAATGCCTCTGCACGCCTGATCCTCGACGTTCCGTGCCGTGATCACATCACCCCCCACCTGAGGAACCTGCACTGGCTCTCCGTCGACAAAAGAATCTCCTTCAAGCTCCTGATCCACGCACACAAGGCACTCCACAACACCGGCCCAGCCTATCTCAACAGTCGACTCTCCTTCTACGCACCCAACAGGAAACTCCGCTCTGCCGACCACGCCCTGGCCACGATCCCACGCATCCGGAGAACCACTTCCGGAGGCAGATCGTTCTCCCATCGCGCGGCCAGGACCTGGAACACCCTCCCCCTCCACCTGCGACAGACCGAAGACCTGCTGACCTTAAGGAGGCAACTCAAGACCTGGCTCTTCGACCAATAGCAGCAGCACTTTCCCCCCGCCCCCCACCCCCAGCGCCTTGAAACCCTCACGGGTATATAGTGCGCTTTACAAATTATGTGATTGATTGACTGAGTGGGAGTCACCAATAAGGTATTCCTGAAGCAAAATAAACATTAAACAAAGAGGACAACAATAGGAATTGCCCCTTCATCAAGTTCTCCTGTCCTGGTCCTTATGTTGTGAGGCGCCTCCGCCTCCCAGTGTAACGACTGGGACGTGGAGGACTGCAAATCGCTGTAATGAAGGTTACCGGAAGTCATTGTTTCATTATAGTGCAGAGATCTCCCAAACCTAAGTGTAGTCACACCCGAGTCCAATTAATACCTGTGAGAAATTCTGTTGCTGGTTGAGGGGGGTGTAACCCTTCCCAAGTAACAACCACAATCCTTGTCAGGGGGAACCAAAAAACTCACTAAATTGACCTGTGCTTAACCCTCTGGTAGCTTGACTCAAAAGCACTAAGGCTTAATTTAGAGGGAGTGTGCAAATTATTTATGCAGCACATAAACAGTCATAAAATAAAGACAAAAAACATGAAAAATCGCAAACTTAGAAACATAGATTATGATTTCATAAATAGTTTGAGACCAAAATGATAACAATCTAAGTAGTAGAACTGGAGACATGCAATTTTAAAAGATTTAGATAATAGTAGCACCAAACGATGCAAAGTGCCAACAACTGTGAGTATCTGGTCACGCTAAATCGGGCCAAAGTCACAGGTTGCGACCAACTGCAATGGTGCGCAGGCCGGACACAGGACTAAGATTGGCCCGCTGAGCAATGTACCTTATGTCATTTGTGCACATTTTGCGCGGTGTTGCTTTGCAAGGCTTTGTGTCGTCCAGTGTCGGTTTCGATGAAGCTGTCAGATGTGCAGCAAGGCTTTGCGGGGCTTTCTGTCGTTCTACATCAGTTCCAATGAAGCTTTCATCGATGCGGCAGGGCATTGCTGGACTTTGTGTCACCTGAGGTCAGTTCCAATAAAACCTGCAGCGGTGAACCGAGGCTTTGGAGGGCTTCACATCGCTTCGCAACAGATTTGGTGGAACACTCAGTTAGGCTAGGAAGAGATATTTCTGATGCCAGTCAAGGTTCCAGGCCTCTTGGAGATCAGGGACTCACTCCAGCAGAGGCCAGCTAGACCCAAGCAGGCCCAGTTGTAGGTCCAGGCAGGTCCTGTGTAGCAGATCAGCCGGGCAGATGCAAGGTGGCCTCTGGAGACTGTTGGGTCCCTATAGCTCAGAACAGGAGGTCAGCCAACTGATCCTTGGGGTCACTCAGCCTGGGATGAAGAGAGGAAGTCAAGTCTTCCTTCTGGGAGAGCAGAGCATGCCTCAAGCAGCAGGGCAGTCCTCAAGCAGCAGGGTAGTCCCCTGGCAGCAGGCAAATCCTTCTTCTGTAGTGTCCACAGATCCAGGATTGCACTGAAGAGTGCGTCTGAAGGTCCTATTGTTATACCTAATGGCAGGTTTGAAGTGGAAGAAACTTCTAGAGTTTTCCCCCAGAGATGGTTCTGAAATTTCCTTCCTCCCTGCCGAAGCTCCAAGGGTCCTAGGGTGATAAGAGGTTGGTGTCAAGTGTGCTGGAGGCAGCCCCTTTGAGAGTGCTGGTGGCATTGGGAGCTGAGCTGATAAAGTGTTTTGGTTGGGTTTTTTATCTGTTTTTCATGTAGCATCCTTGTTTAGTAACGTTTTGAAGTGCACATAGTTTAAGTTAAGAGCACTGCAAGCGAATGGTTTTATTTATAGTAAAGCAGTGCATCATTAGGAATTGCAGAGATGATGCACTGGTAAAACCATGGCCGGCACAAGGCTTGGGCAGAGTGGGCAGCTTCCCAGGGCCCCACGTTCAGCCCTCCTACATGGGCCCTTGCATTGATGGTGTAGCATTATGAGTACTGGGTGGGCGCCCCTTCCCCAGGCCTCACAAGCAAGTTTTGCATTATGCGGAAGAGTGGAAGCCCCCCTCCCCCCCCGGGCCTCACAGACCTACACCATAGATGCAAGGCCCAGGAGAGGACCCTCTCCCAGGCTGCACGCATTTGGAGGTCAAGTGGAGGGACGGCCTGGGTAGAAAGATCAATCTCCACATTTTGCAGATTTGGTTTGCAACTGGGGCTGCTCTCCCTCTGTTCATACAGAGGCACTGCGGGATGCCCTTTGTCCCCCATTTAGGTGCCCAGGCACTTTAAACCCTTTTTAAAAAAAGCAACTCCCACTCTTTAAGCCCTTAATGACCTCTGAAAAAGATGCAAACAACCTTTAATGACTAAGCATTAAAATTAAGCAACTGTGGAGAAGAACCTAATCCAGTACACACTGTAAATTAGTCCATTACATAGATGCTGTTCTCAGGTGCTCCTTCACCCTGTATTTAGCTGCTCGAAATATAACTGCATCCCAATGCAGACAAAGTTCATTCATACAATTGGGGAAAAGGCACACTGTGGGGAATTTTCTCAAGAACGTGTGATAATCATCGCAAAAGTAACTTAACGCAACCTACAACATCGCAGTCTATCGCGAGAAATTTACACCTTGTTAACCAAGTATTCACAACACGGTGGTAACATGCGATAGCCACCAGATAACGCGTCAAATGGCCGCATTAAAATCAACGGCACGCCACAAAAATGCGAAACACGAACGCAAAAAAAGCTACGATGAGGCCTAGTGCGATACAAAAAGCTGCGAAAACCAGCCACCGGTCTGCAAATCCCACGCGTCTGGCGGGAAAATGCACTATAAAAGCAGAACAAGAAAAACACACCAGATTGCAGAGGGACAAAAACACCTCCAGCAGGTCAGACCAGACAACCCATCAGTGATGCCGGAGACGACCACCACACCTCCGACACCAACAACCTACAACAGCTCATGGACTTCTCAGGCAACCCACCCCCAGGAGCAGGGCAGCCAAGCTACATAGAGAAGACCCCAGCCCCTGCACAGACCACACAGCAGGAAGCACACGCCACCACGGCTGGCTCTCAAAACTTCACTGAGGCACACATCGCATTCCAATGCCAGGTATCAGAATGCCAAAAGGAAGTGGCCAAACAGGTGCGGATGGGCTCAGAGCTCATGGAAGCTGAAGTAGATCACATACGTGGGTGTTCAAGTCCCATTCAAGTCCCATCAGGGACCACCTACACCCCACAAAGGAGACCCACACCGCGACAGATACACATGCATGCGCACATGTCCTGCAATGAACCACTCCCAGAGCCACGGAATCATCATTCACACCCCGACGCTGGTCCGTACAACGGCCTAGTCCACTACTCCTACGTATTGAGTGACTGACGACAAAGCTACATGTCCATGTCCTACCCGCTGCCTGCGATGACATGTCTGCGTCCGCTGTACACAGCACAATGTAATGTCGTATGGGCCAGGGCCATCATGCATACAACAAGACCCCAGGGACACACGCAGCTATCCGGTTGAACTGGCCACGGGCACGTGCGCACAGCCCCTTAATTGGCAGGGCCACATGTACAGTGACGCCTGTGCTGGATGTGTGTGGGGTAAGTATAAGCCAGCCCGCACGTAGTGCTTGGTGCTGGCAACAACTTGAACAGTGATCACCAGTGCAATGGAAACAGAAAACACCTGCATAACAGAGTCAACTGCTGAGCAACACGGAGGGAGCCGGAGCAAGGACAGCGGTCACCCAACATTCAAACTGACGTGTCCGTGAGTTGCAGTTCAGTGAGGTCGTGGCACTATAGATGAGCGCGCTCATGTGAAGAAGCTGCTAGGATTGTGTCCCTTCGGGTTAGTCCTGATGGGGATGAAGTGGGGTGTGTTACACCTGCATCAACTACCTCATCAACGTCCCAGGTCTCCCACTCTGCCTGAGGTGACATTGCTGCACAACCTCTACACAGCACGAAACTCAATCAGTAATGGCCCATGGGTTCCGGTGCACTGAGTCAGTGGCACCTGGAGTGCGGAGCAGGGGATCAGGCAGATGATGGCATCCACGACAGGTCTGAGAAACTCCGTTAGTCTGCCAGTACCACTGTTTCGACTCTGGCGGATGGTGGATGGAGTTGGCTCTTGTGATGGTGGTGTGTGCCTCCTGCGGTGATGCGACATCCTGCCCGGTCAGAACTCGATTTGATGTGTGAGCCCTATTGGTCCGCAGTTGAGGCCGGAGGCAGTGGACAGCGCAGGGCCACATGCACATGGCATCGATGACCCCAGGACCACCGTCACAGAGGTCATCCAATATTCATTCAGGCAGGGTCCCTGGCGTGAGCTGCACAGAGTTAGTGGCCCCGGATGCACAGCGGTCGGCTCTGGCACACCGCCACGGGACGGTGGCTTGTGGTGCACTGAGATAGGGCCACGCAGACTGGGCGGGTCCTCATCGATGTCCGAGGTGAATGTGGCGGAGGGTTGCGGGGGACAGTGGAAGGTGTCCTCCAGGGCATGATGCAGAGGTCTGATGTTATCCAGAAGCAGCAAATGGAGGAGCGGAAAGCGACAGCCTCGTTGCCACCACAAATTCGGTGACAGCCACATGAGGATGAAAACTACCCCCTAGTCCATAGACTCAGACTGCACCAATGTACGACCAGAGAGTATCCATGAATGTCAGGGAACAGACTTAGTGGCCCCGGGGCCGGGAGGGTGTGCAGTCTGTGATGATGCTAGTACACTGATATGAACTCCGCCATTGCTGAAACAAGACTCTGGGACCTACTGGACCGCAGTGTAGGCCGGAGGCAGCGGTCAGCAGTGGCCCACAGCCACGTGTTGTTGGCTCGCGATGCACAGAGTAAGTGGCGCCAGGGCAGTTGTCGGTAGTGTCCGATCACCTCCGTAACGATGATCCCATTCCCTCCGGACTGCAACGCGTCATCCTCTTACACCTCTCCTTGCGTGCAATGATATGTATTCTGCCTTTGAATAATCGATGTTCAGTTCCAATTCTGTGACCTACTTGTGTGCAGCATAGGCCGAGGGCAGTAGTCCACGTAGGCCCACAGACAGGTGTGGTTGTAATGCTATGCACAGACTTGGTGGCACCACATCGAAGGAAGTATAGTGACATAAACTCTGCCTTAAATAATGTTCACTGCCATGGTGTAATCAAGACTCAGTTCCAAATGTGTGGCCTTCTTGACCGTAGTGTAGGCCGGATGCAGCAGTAGAGTACGTCAACGAGAAAGGAGTAAAGCAGGCTTGTGTCGTGGAGGTCGTGATGGTCTGAGGAGGCTGCCAAGGTCGTGGGCCTCGGGCTTGGAGCTTGCGCCAGCACGTGGTGGGCCGGTGTTAGCAGGTGATCAGTGTGGCCTGGCTGCGCAGGGGCGGGCCTGACGGGTTCGGGGTCCAGTGGGCTGGGGTACGGCAGGCGCACAGGATCGCAGGTAACTCTGCTCACGAGGACGGCATCAGCCTCATGGCGGGGTGAGAGGGGCTGCCCTGGCAGAGACGTTGGGCATTCCGGAAGAGGACCACGCTCAGGGCTATGTGCTTTTTATTCACACCCCTACGCTGGCCTGGCGTACGCCGGGCCATCCCACTCCGCTCACGCTTACGGGGGGATGTAACATGCAACATTTCCGCAAACTCCCCCACTGGCTGGGGTGACATGGTTGCGTCCACTGTCCACTACACTCCATACACCAGCGGTGTATGTCACCATGGATATGGGTGTGTTATGCATACTGCGGTCTTTCCAGCACATCGCCGCCACTCTTGGCATTGTGTACTTTCCCAATCATGGTTCTCCTGCCTCCTTCACACATGCCTGGTTCTCACCTCTCCCCACATTCCGCTATTGTGTGGCTGAGGCGTCATGCCGTTGATGGTTCATGTTCACTGCTTGCCCAGGTTACCATTGTAAGTTGTTCTGTCATGTCTGGTGGGTGGGCATGTTGTTTTGCATGTTGTATGTGATTTTGTGAAGTGTGCATTGCCAGAGTTGTGAGTTGTATGGCTGTGGAGTTGAGGTGTGTGAGGTGTTCATTTGGTACTTGACAACCGGCTGTGCATTCCCATTGGTGCCATCCAGGAAGCGCTGGTTGATGATGGACTGTCGGAGGATGAAGGAATCATGCACACTGGCTGGGTATTTGGCGACGACGTTGGTGGAGATTCCACGGTGTTCAGATGTTGCCTGCACATTGATGTGAGACATGTGCTTTCTGTTGCGGTGATTGTGTGCTGTGTCACGAGGGGGCACAAGTAGGACATGTGTCCTGTGGATTGGGTGTGTGCATCCAGCTATGGCGTATGGTACTTGCTTGGTCTCCAGGGGATCCTGCGCATTGTGGTGGATGTATAGATACTGGGGTACCAGGCTAATGATGGCATCTAGGACAGGTGTGAGGGACTTGGATGCGGCTGGCTGTGAGACTCCTCTGACTCTGGTGGGTGTTGGTTGGGGGTACCAGAGGCCAACAGGTGCAGCACAGCCAGCAGCTTTGTGTGGGGTGGGATGTTGGTTGTCCGCTGTGTTAGTGCCGTCGGCCTGTTGGGCGATGATGGTCAGGATGCGTAGGATGGTTGGTCTTTTGAGCCCGTAGTGGCAATGACATCCTCTCGTGTTAAGTCTGTGAGGCTGGTGCGTTTCCTGTGGGCCAGCTATCTTTGTCCGTGCTGCCTCTGTGGTGGTCCGGATGGAGGGGTAGTCTAGGGGAGGGAGGGGTCGTGGTCCTGGGTGTGGTTGCGGTGGGTGTTGTTGCCATAATGGGGCTCTGGGCTGTATGTTCAGTTGCTCGGGGTATCTGTTGTTCTTCATGTTAGGCTTAGGGCTGTGCTTCCTTGGCTGCTGTCGGTTGGCGTTGACTTTACACCAGGTCAGAGCAGGTGTTAGTTTCCTGCTGCTAACGCGCATTATCACAAGTTTCGTGGTTTTTTCTCAGATGTGGCTGGTCGTTGAGGAGTGGTGTTGTCGTGGCTTTTTGCACGGGAACGCCTACTCTGCATCTCATTAGCGTTTGTTGCCGCGACCATCTGTGGAGATGTTTTTTGCGGCTGCTATCGCGGATAAACTTGTGTTATGGGCTGTTGACACCAGGTTGTGAATGGGGTGATAAATTTATCGCAAATTTTTGCTGCGATAAAGTGCCATTAACTCGGTGATTGCTCCTTGAGAATATGGCCCTGTCATTACTAGCTTGTAATGAAAAACAAACATCCTAGTCGTAGATAACTATCCTTCCTTATTCTTCATTATATCAAACATCATATGGACAGCCAACACATATTGTTCTTTTGCAATAAATGTAACTTCTTCAGGTCTGTTTAATTACAATAAAAAGCACAATAAATTCCTACATATACACTAAACAATTACCAAATTAAATGCTTAAAAACTCTGTAATTTTTTATATTTATACAATCATCTGTTGGAATCCAAATCGCTCTTCATTCTAGTGTGTGGCATCAGCATTAATTATAAAAAGAGCTGTGCCTCAATCCAAATCCACTACTAAGTATGTCTCATGAGGTCTAAACATTCATTCTGGTTTACATTAATAAAGTCCATTTTTCCTGATGCCGGACACTCAAATGTATTAGAATAGTGATTTGCTGTGAGGCCAAGATGATGAGACCACCATCCCCTGGAGTTCACAGCTCTAGACCATGGCTGGAGACACAGAGGAGCCCTCCACCTGGGCCCCTAAGTTCTAGACCATAAATGTGAGGCCCAGGGGAAAGCATCGACCCCCTCCTCTGGGCTTCGCAGCTCTGGATCATAGTGGGGAGGCGGCTCCCTCCCCATGGGCTTGCAGCACTAGACCACTGCTGAGAGGTCCAGGCAACGGGCTTTCCTATCCTTGGCTCCCGTTTCGTGCTAATTTCAGAGCTAGACCATGGTAGTGGGGCCTATGGGAGTGGGGATCCCTACCCTAGGCCTCGTAGCTATGGTGTAGCCCTGCGGGCCCTCCCTTGGGCCTCAATGCCATAGTCCAGCCCTGCGAGGCCCAGGAGAGGGGTTTCCCCCAGGCCCAACTGCAATTGCTTCACAACATTATGCCATGGCTCAATACATGAGCCCAGGTCAAGGGCATGGCTATCAGTAGTGCAGTAAATGTGGTAGTACCTGGTCTCATGGATGTTAGAGGGCCAGTGCACTCAAATCATGACTGTTTCATTATCCAGCATCATTTGCTTTCATCAGGGCCCATGGTGCAGTTACTATGCCACTAGCGCCGTCTTCCACGCACCTCTCAGCCATGATCAAAAACCGTAAGGCACAAGAAAAGTCCATCCTCCAAAGGGCCGTGCAGCTGTGGTTCAGTGCTATGAGACTCAATGATGGGAGCCTCCTCTCCTGGTCCTCGCAGCTCTGGACCACAGCTGTGAGGCCCAGGGAAAGAGGCCCCTCTCACGGGCGTAGCTAACAATAGTGCAACGGGTACAATGGCACTGGATCCAATTTACCTAAATTATGGACATATTTACATACAGCCTGTGGACAAAGGGAACGAGAGTGACCCATTTGCCTTGTTTCACCAGGGCCCATGAGAACCATTGCAACCCCACTGGCCCCTCTCTCCTTAGACTTGCAGTCATAATCCAGCCCAGGAGAGGCCTCCCCTCCCCAACTCCTGCCACCATGGTAGCTTGGCATGGTGCAGGACTGCTCTTCATTTTAGATGTTTGCCCTGTACCCTGCAGTGGGCTCCTGAGGATATCAAATGTCCAACTTCGTTTGCTCTCCAAGGGACTCATGCAGTCAAGCTGGCTAATCAATAGGGGATGTAAAACCACTAGTTTATCTTGGAAGTCTGGAGCAGCCCAGCTCAGTGGGATATCCCAAAGCTGACATGAAGCAACCACTGTGCAGGGGTGTGAAGGGGCCATCATGTGTTAACATGGTATCTTGGACGGAGAACGTGTACCACTTGAGGTGACTTACACCGGCCTCTTTATTAAAATGTTTACCATCAGAGGTGCTTAAATAGAGGAACGTAAAAACTTGAAAGGAAACCGCCCTGAATGAGCAGCCACCCACCTAAAATCTTTACTTTAAGATAATGGGCAGTCAGCCAATAAAATAATGGCAGAAGAGGATTGAAAATTGGCTTCTGTACTGGAGAGAGGGGCGTAGGGATAGGCTAGTTGAGGGTGGATCCTGTTCCTCACTTGTAGAAGTTAGGGATTGATTCTTGTCACCAAGGGCTATGAGCCATGGCTACGTATTGTGATGTCCAGGGGAGGAAGGGCCTTCCCCTGGACTTTGCAGCACTGGACATGGTGTGAGCCGAAGAAGAAGGCCCTCCATCCATTGAACCTTACAGACATGGCCAATAACTGCAAGGCTCTGTGGAGGGCCATACCCTGACCTGGAAGCGCAGGACCCTGGGTGCAAGGACCATGGGAGGGCCCGTCTCCCTTGGGCCTTTCAATCGTGATCAGATACTGTGAGGCCTAGTTAAAAGGGCCCTACGTTTGATTACTTCTGAAGTTCAAAGAACATTTTTTTGTAGTTACTTGCTCTTGTCTGCAAACAGACTTTGATGTCCCCAGATCACAGTCCATCTTTGTAGAAAATCCCTCCAACAATGTTTTACAGACTTTTGAAATTGCACAGCCATGTCTGTTCAACAAATATATCATTCTTTTTATATGGCAGAAGTAAGTAATTATTTATGTTATGCTGAAAGACAACCCATGTACTTCTATTAGAAAGGAGCGATTGAAATTGTACAGTATATACCTTATTCTATTAAGGTGATGTTGCATATTGAACAGTGAAATATCCAGTCTTCCAGTTTCCCACTTGATTGACATGCTTAGCCTACACGGTCTTAAGGTATAACTTTGATTTCTCACTTTCATATCACACTGGTCTGGACATAAAACAAATGTTTTTTGTGCTTTATTTATTTGTATAATGCAGTTATGCTAAGCTTCTTGGAGTTAAAGTAGTTGCAGAACTTGCCTAAAAAGAGAGAAATAGAAGTTATTGGTTAAAAAGCCAGACTTTAGTAGCTGTCTTGAAATTAATCAAAATAGGTTCCAAGTGAATGGCATCTGGGAGAGAACTTCACAATGTGGAAGCAGCACAGGAGAAGGATCTGTCCCCAGTTATAGCCATCCTTGTGGCACAGTTAGTAAGAACTGATTGATGGAGCATAATATATTATTGAGCTGAAAAAGTTAGCATTTGGAGGCTGAAAAGTTTTGACAGCGATGATGTAAGAATGTATGCCCGATCATAGGGGCCTTGAAGGCAATTCTGGATGAAATAGTAGCCTGTGCTGATATCCTACTATGCCTCAAGAGGATGTATCTGAGGCAGGCCACGACATTTTGCTTCAATTGAAGTTGATACAGTGGTTTGACAGGGATGGCTAAATAAATGACTATGGTGATGTGAATGTTGTGCAAATGTTATATACATGTTTCTTAGAGGTCTTAAGTTGACCAAAGCACATACCTGACACTTATGTTTTGAGTGCTAGATTGGTGTTTAGATGGATGCCCAGATTGCTTTGATGTGGAATAAAAAGCTAGTTATGCACCAAGGATTTATAACGATATGCCCATATCCACCTAGACAACCCCCACACTACATCATGATGCAGTAACAGTCCAGAAACCATCTACATCTCCACATGTTGACTGTCTTTGACCCCGTATACTGCTCCGCAGACTTTTGGCTAGGTTTACGCTATATAAATACCACATAATACACTGATTTGAAAACAATTTGTTAACATTTTATTAAAGATATAAGGTTTGGAGAGACTTTGGCTAAATCTTTCCACCCACTGTGACTAATATGCAGTATTTCCACTTTTTTATTTATTTTTATATTTGTTATTGATTTTACTTAGAACAAAAGCCTGTCTACATCTGCATAGGGTCAGAAGAAACAATAGGTAGACATATATAACGCATTATCGTCTACGATTGGTTATTAGAGTCCAGATAGGGACCACAGAAATACTCGCATATAATAGTATATCACAATTCTTAGCAGTACATGCAAGCATCACATCAATTGTTTGCAAAGAAAGAAAATCAAGAAAGAAGAAAATCATAAGCCGGACATAGGCTCTCCGTCCCAGCCATCCCTCCTCCCCACAGAATAGAAGTACATTCCTGTTAGAAATGGGGGTCTCTAGCTGGCAGTAGTTTGCACCCTGTCCAAGTATGAACCCTTATTCTAGTCCAGGTAATGGAGTTACATACCCAAGATAACCCCTGCTCACTGCCTTGGTAGCTTGGAACAAGCAGTCAGACTTATCTCAGAGGCAATGTGTAAAGCATTTGTACAAAACATACACAGTAACACAGTGAAACCACTACAAATGGACATCACACCAGTTTAGAAAAATAAACAATGTCTATCTGAACCAAACAAGACCAAAACGACAAAAATCCAACATAACCAACTCAAGATATCACTTTTAAGTAGAGAGACTGTAAAAATACAGCTCTTAGAAGACAATAGTCCAACCGGGGCTATCTCGACGTTGTGGCAGGTACTTATCGACTGTTCGGCACCGACCACAAGAAGCGCGGGCCAGCTTCAGAGTCACATGGATTCCCAAGTAACAGTACCTTGGAAAACGATGAAGTCAAAAGACGCTGCACAGCGTCACGGAGGTGAGGCATCAATCGGCCGAGGCAGCGTTGGTTCCTTACTGCCACTGAGGAGATGAGGCAGTGAGGCCAAGCCTTGCAGAGGAGGTGAGGCGGGGTTGGTGGTGAGGCATCAGTTTCACACAATGTTGCGGTTTCGATGAGTTTGGGAAGTAACCCACATTGGTTATTGGCTCCTCGATGATGCGATGGAGAGGTCTGGGCTGCGGTGTGAGTCGGGCGGTGCATTGTGCAGTCCACGGGCGGTGCCGTCAGCTCCGGTGCAGGCAGCGGCCTCGATGACGATGTCAGAGTCGATAAGGTTGATAGCGTCGGCAACACCAGGACTGTGGTGATAGTCAGGGCGGTATATCCTACACTCCACGAGTGGTGCCCTCAGCTCTGGTGCAGGCAGCGGGTGCGCTGATGGTGGCTATGTTGCTTTTCTTGTGTTGCAGTTTCTGCTAAACGATTCCAAGGGGCCAGGAACATGAACTGGCACCACTTGGCAATCCGGACACCCAGCAGAGAACTGCAAGTACTGTTTAGCAAGTTGCAGATCAAGTATTTGTTGGCCTTGAGGAATTCTTAACAGGCGGCAAGCACACACAAACCCTTGGAGAACCTTGACAAGCAGGATAACAAAGTAAAGTCCAGTCCTTCCACTACCCAAGACAGAAGTAGCATGCCAGCCCAACACATCAACAAGCAGAGAGGCAGTTCTCCCCCTACAGCTTCTCCAACTCTTCTTCTTGGCAGAATCTCCTCTTGATCCAGAAGTGTACTACAAATACACTGTACACTGTGTAACCAGGTCCAATACTTATACCCCTGTCCACCTTTGAAGTAGGCATATTTCAAAGGCTAGTCTTTTTAGCGCACAGATCCTGCCTTGTCCTGATCTGGCTCCAGACATACTATAGGGGGTGGAGACAGCTTTGTGTGAAGACAGGCACAGCCATATTCAGGTGTCAGGGACAACTCATTCCACCACTCTAGCTCAGAAAAACCCATTAGCCTAGCGATGGGCCATCAGGATATGCAGGGCACACCTCAGATCCCTTTGTGTGACTGTCTAGAGTGAATTCACAAACAGGCCAATTATAAGCCTAAACCAGACGTCCATTCCACAGGCAGGCAGAGGCACACAATGGTAAAGGAAGAAAATGCCACTTTCAAAAAGTGGCATTTCAAAACACACAATTTTAAAAGCACCTTCACAGAAAAATGCGTTTTCAAATTCTGAGTTCAAGGAACCCAAACTCCAAATCTCTGTCTCTTCCCAATTGAAAGTTATACATTTAAAATGTTAAAAGGCAACTCCATTGATAGCCTATGGGAGGGATAGTCCTTGCAATAATGAAAAACTAAATTGGCAGTATTTCACTATCAGGACATGTAAAACACACCAGTACATTTCCAACCTTTCACATACAATGCACCCTGCCCATGGGACTACCTTGGGCCCAACTTAGGGGTGCCTTACATGTAGTAAAAGGGAAGGTTTGCGCCTGGGAAGTGGCTGCACTTGCCAGGTCGACATGGCAGTTTAAAACACCCTCTCAGACACTGCAGGGCAGAGACATGGTTAATGTTAATGTTAATGTTAATGTCATTTGTAGAGCGCAACAAATACCCGGAGGTGTCCTGGCGCTTCTTGATTCTCTAAGACTGGCAGGAAAAGAGTAAAAAGGAGGCAGCCTACTCTTTGGAAAAGAGCCAGGTTTTTAATTCCTTACGAAAAGGTAAGAGCTCGTTGAAAGATCTCAAATAGCGAGGTAATTCATTCCAAGCCTTCGCTGTGCCATGGATAAAACTTTTGCCTCCCCAACGGGCTTTCTTTATACGAGGCACCCAAACCAGGTTGGCATCTTTAGAGCGCAAGTGTCTGTTTGGGACGTACCAGTGCAGTCTTTGCTGTAGAAACTCTGGACCTATGCCATGTAAGGCCTTAAAGGCCAAGCATAGTACTTTAAATTGTATACGGCTCTTTACTGGGAGCCAGTGTAGGGCTTTCCTTTCTTTGGAAACGGAGCAAGAATTTGAAGAGTCCATGAGTAATCTAACTGCTGCATTCTGCAGTATCTGCAGTTTTTTTAATCCTTTTAGTTGCATATTAAGGTAGAGTCCATTACAGTAGTCCAATCTGGACATTACCATGGCACCAACTACAATTTGTCTGCTATCCTTAGGCAATAAGGGCAGGACTTTTCTCAGCATTTTAATAGTATAGCTGATTTTAGAAGCTAGTGCATTTACTTGAGGTCCTAAGGTCAGTTTGTCGTCCAGTATAATACCCATGTTCTTAACCTTTCTAGTTGGCACGGGGGCTTTCCCCATTAGGTCTGGCCACCAGGAAGGAGTCCAAAAACTGGTGTTATTCCCAAACAATATCACTTCAGTTTTCTCTGAGTTTAATTTGAGGCAATTGTTGGCCATCCAGTTGTCCACTGCTAACATACACTCTTGAAAACGACCTTCCACATCAGCCTCGCCCTCCGGTGTCAGAGATACCACAATTTGAGTATCGTCAGCGTATGATGTAAGGCCAAAACCAAAGGTATCTATAATTGGGGCCAGTGCACTAACATAAATATTAAAAGGAGTCGGGCTAAGTGAGGACCCTTGCGGGACCCCACAAGGCAATGAAAAGGGATTGGACTGAAAATCTCCGAGGGCGACAATCTGTTTCCTGTCCGCGAGGAACGACCTTAAGAGATCCCAGGCCTTCCCCTGAATTCCACAGGTGTTTAGACGACTCAACAGTATGGAATGGTGAACCGTATCAAATACTGCGGACAGGTCTAACAGAATCAGTGCCGCCCTCCCTCCCTGATCCACAGCAGCCCTGATTTCTTCCGTAGCCTTTATGAGAGCCGATTCCGTACTATGACCAGGCCTAAAGCCAAACTGGGTCGGGTCTAGTACTTGATTCTCATTCAAAAATTGGCTAAGCTGCTTATTCATAATTTTCTCCACCAGCTTAGCTGGTAATGGCAGTCTGGAGATTGGACGAAAACTACTGGGATCAGTAACTGGAAGCTTTTGTTTTTTTAGGAGTGGCAGAACCGATGCCAGTTTCCATTGACTGGGAAAGAGTCCAGTTGCAAACATGAGGTTAACAATAGTGGTAAGAGATTCCGCAATTGGACCCAGCGCCAGTTTCACTACTTTTACGGGGCAAGGGTCAAAACAAGAGCCAGATTTTGCTTCCATGAGGAGCTGTTGAATTTCCCTGGGAAGTATTGGCCGAAAATTCCCAAACACCTGGCTTGGCACCTTTATCGTTGTGGAAGTCTCAGTACAGCCATCTACGTTCCCCGCACTAAGGGTGCTAAAGGCCGTGTAGATAGATTCAACTTTAGATAAAAAGAATTTGGCCAGATCTTCACAAAGTCCTTGGCTGGGCTGCACTAGCACAGGCTTCGGCACGGTCAGTGAAGCCACCGTCTTAAACAGTTCTTTACTAGAATTTTTAGCTGCTTCTGTGAATACCAAAATCAGTAAGTGCATTCTGTGAATACCAAAATGGTAGTAAGTTTAGGACTGCGTCTTAAGTTAGTTCTGTGAATTGGGCCCGATATCTTTAAATATATAGGAGTCCATGTGTATCACCAGGAACACGATCTTATGGCGCTCACTTCTATTAGACAAGCCAATCCCTTTTGGACGCAGCTGCCTTTGTCGCCTGCAGGTAGAGTGTCCATAGTGAAGATGTTGATCCTCCCAGTTGATGTTGAAACAAGCATCCTGGGTCGGTTTCTGGGTAACACCCTTCATCAGTCAGGCTAGCTTGAATCCATTGGGAAAGTGAGCAAGGGACCCATGTCTGGGCATACCCGGCCAACTTAGGGCGAACAAAGCAAACACAAGGAGATGATGGACGGAGCGCTGAAACTTTTTAGACACTCGCCCCCAGTCACAGATCTGGGTTGAATCCATCATCATTCTTTTGCTCACTTCGCCACCTCAGTTCAGACCCAGCTATTTGCAAATCAGTCTTGACTTTGTGCCTCATGGGAACATTCCAGCTCGAACTGCCAAGCCAGGTCTTCCCTGAACTGGAAACAAGCATCCTGGGACCGGTTTCTGGGTAACACCCTTCATCAGCCAGGCTAGCTTGAATCCAGTGGCAAAGTGAACAAGGGACCCACGTGAAAGGGCTGGAGTCTCAGCAGCAGTAGGCCGTCTGTGTTTTCCGGGATGCATTCACAGCCCACGGGACGTCAGATCGTCGATGGGCAGCAGGATGTTGATGGATATTCAGCTGTGCTCACCGAACTACTCTAATTAGCGGCCATCTTGCAGCCAGGCAAGCTCCGCCCCGGTAAAGGCAAGATTCCCCCCAATTAATTTGGAGTCCAGATATCTGACCAAAGTCGTTTACAGCCGACATGACCAGTGTCAAGATCAATTGCTCTGGCTTCAAATAAATCCCGGAATCATTGACATACATTGAGACTATCTGTGTATGGTCTACAACCCGGTATCCCCAGTTTTGTACCTGCTCCCGTAATAAGCAAGCAGGAGGTTCCATGGCGAGGACAAACATCAGTGGAGACAGGGGCAGCGCTCGATGGGGAAACTATCTGAAATAACATCAGCCATGTGTACCCTGGCCATCTTGGAGTTATAAAGGACCTGGATCCATCTACGAAACCCCTCGCCAAATCACGGTTCCTGCAGCACCCACTGTAGTTAGTTCCATCCCAGAGCGTCAAACGCCTTTTCTATATCCAAGGAGCCCACCCAGTCCTGAGTATCCTCTCTGCGTGCCCTGTCCATGGTGTTAAATAGGCGACGTAGATGAAGGAATATGTTCCTACCCTGGATAAACCTGTTCTGATCTGAGTGGACTACTGCATGTATCACTGGGGTTACCCTATTCGCCAAAATCTTACCCAACACCTTGCAATTCAGGTTGCGCAAAGAAAGATGGTGATATGAAGCCAGCCCCAGCGGATCCTTTCTGGGTTTCGGTAATACCGTGATTAGGGCAATTCTCATGAACTGCATGAGACTACACAGTCCCGTGTGTGCCCGTACCGGGTCAACAATCTGGGGGCGAAGCTGGCTCGGTATGTGGTGTAGAACTCGATAGGTAGGACTTTAGCCCAGGTTGTCTTGCCTCTAGCTATTTGTTTGATGGCCAATAAATCTCGTCCAAGGTCAGAGGAGCATCCAGTTCTTGCATCAATAGGGGATTCAGAGTAGATGTCTTAAGAGGTAACAGGTAAGTTGAGAATGCCTCCGAGTCACACCCGGGGGGTGCACGGCATAGTTTCCTGTAATTATTTTCAAACTCTCTATTTATGTCTAACTGAGAATTCACTATAATACCTGTACGTGAACAAATGGCCCGATATGCACGGGGGTATTCTGATCACAGTAACCATGCCAGTAAACCACTGACCTTATCATCTCCCATGTCATGTTGACATTTGGTGTGGTCCTTAAAATCAAAGCTGGGCCGGCGTCCTGATAGGTTCCTATATGCAGTCCTGAGACCCTCTAGAACTGGATATGAGGCCGGGTTGGATACCCAGTCCTCTTCCGCTAACTTCAGTTTGTCCTCTAAGTCTAGTATCTCCGCCTGGAGGGCGCGCTTCGTGCTATGTCTAGTGGCCATACACACCCCCTGTAATACCACTTTGGATGCATCCCATTTAATCACTCAATCCGATCCAGTGCCCTCATTCTCCAAAAAATATGTGTCTATGTGTTCCCCTACAGTAGTTTGAAACAGCCAAATCCATTAAGGGGCAGTGATCAGAAGGTGTTTGCCCAAAGTATTCCACTTGACTACATTTTGCCACAGTGTCCTTGAACAGTATACCAGATCTATCCGAGTATGCAGTGCATGCAGTGCAGAGAAGTGGGAATATTCTCGTTGTTGGGGGTCAAGCGTGCGCCAAACATCCGATACTTGTATATTATGAGACCATTTCCACAGTTGTTTAGTGGCAGAATGTGACTGCGCCGCGTGGACAAGAGGGGTAGACCTATATATCTCTAAGTCGAGAACACAGATAAAGTCACCACACCAGAACACAGGGGAGTACTGTAAGTGGAAGAGGTTTGTTGCCGTTGCTCTGTGTGCGCGGCAGAGAGGCCATGTATTGAATGATCATGTATTCTGGACACCTTTTTGACCCACAGACGGGCACAGTGAGAAAGTTGTATTGCCTGCAGCCTCAACTCCAAAGCGCTCAACTGTAGCCTGTTATAAACACCTGGAGGCGACTCAGTACAAAGTGTGCACCATACAAGAGTAATATGCTGTGAAATTAAATACAGAATCACACATCCTGGAAATAGCCAACACTCTTGGGGAATGCAATATTAAGTAAATAAAGCACGTGAAATTTAAAAAGGAGCTAAATTGCTGCCATGGATTACCCTAACAGGCAGCGTGAGGTGAGACTGGGACAGAAAATAGGCCCTGGCACAAAAATAAAAGTGGCCCCTATTAGTGAATTAGTTAGGTAGAAAAGTGTTCCATGTTTGCAAATTAGGGCAGTTTTTAACTTGTAAAGACATGCGACATACGTTTGTTGTAAGGTATGGAAGACTGCATAGATTTGATTTTGCTGCAGGCAATGTTTGTTTCAATATCATGAAAATCAACAGTAAAAATTGGCTCACCTGACCATAAAGCAGGCCAACAAACAGCTAAAAAAACGGCCTACATACTTACCTAACAGATTAGCCCATCACGCACTGCCAGATTGCCCTTTAGGCCAGTCCAACCTGGCTAACGTGTTATACATTTATTGTGCGGTCACTGGATCATTGTTTTTGCAGCTAAAGTTAAGGACATGCATATAGGGCCGATAGGAGCCCAGCACACTTAAAGCCCCTCTCCAGCCACTTTTACGTGCGGATTCTGTGCCTCTGCGTGCACCTCTCGTCTCCCCGCCATACTCACACCTATCTGCTCTCCCCCTCCTCTCACTCTATTCCGTTTGTCTTACCCCTTTGATTCACCGCTCTGCCCCCTTTCCCCCTCATCCTAGGTGAGCAGTTTCCCTTGCGATGCGCCGCCATTCCATCTTTTGTTGGGCGCCCTGCAGGTTATCCTGCTTTTCATTCATACTAGGGCGGGGTGCACTTCACAGTAAGGGCTCTTTCAGTATCTGTCTAATCGCTGCTATCCTCGTGCAGATGCGCGATTAGGCCCTGCGAGAGGGGCCAGCTAGGGAAATTGCAACAATTGAAACAAGCATTGACATAGCCAATAGGTCTCGCTTTTGGAACCTTATCAATATTTAGTTATGCAGCACAATATCCTTGGTGCAACAACATTAACTGTTGCATGGTTAAACCCTTATAAGGCCCCAAAGGCGAGACCTATTGGCTATGCCAATGCTTGTTTTTTAATGTATTTTTTTTTTATTCTGTCGTGGAGTAGATCGCAGCATGGTTGAATAGGAGAGAGAGAATGTAACTAAGTGCACTCAGGATGTGGAACAGATGCTCCTAGGCCTCATTCTCTCTGTGTAGCCCGTAGTAAGTGTTTCCGGTCCTATCTTTTGCCACCCAAATGTGTTCTGCGACTTGTAGTCATTAATTGCTTATACCAAACAATATGGTCTGACATATGTGAAAAATATTTTAAATAGAATGTATATGATTCCTAGGTGATAAGAAGAGGTATAGTAATCGTATGTGAAAAGGGCAGAGCATGGATGAGTCCTCACTGGAATTGTGGGAATCGGCGAAGTGCTGCAGGGGCATAAAAAAGAAGATACTGATACAACGGGGGCGGGGTTTGCAGAGTAATACAGGGATAGGGTCAAATCAGAGTTGGTAGTGACCCCAGGCGCTCAATAGATTCTGTTAGTCTTGGTTTTTATACAATTCTTGTGTAAGTTGCGACTTTGGAGTACATACTTAGAAGTTCAAATCGGAACTGTAAGTTATAGAATGCAACTTGTTGCTACTGAAAAAAGGAAAGAGTGAGCGAAAGAATCATGGGGCCACAAGGGAGGTATGAAAAGCATGACTACACATAAGGATGGGGTCACAGAGGTGCAAAGGAGCGTCGGATTCAGAGTAGTAAAGAAAGTATATAGTAATCGAAGGAGCACTGGGTGTATTGAGGAGAGGGAGGATGTGGTAAACTGATGGTTATATTTCTCAGAGGAGCAAAACCGTGAGGCCAAGTAGGTGCATTCTGGCAAAGCTGTTCCCCTCGAGAGCCACATACCCCTAAAGCCCTCTTGTGCACAGGTGCGTGTATCCTACAGTTTGTGCTATAAGAGAAGCTCTGACCCTTGACCTGGGCCGTGCAGGTCAAGGGTCAGAGATGGTGCCCTTGTTGGTAATATTACCAGCAAGGCACCATCACTGCTTTTACCTCAGATCTTCCTGTCCTCCGCTCAGCCCTGCGAAGGGTCTCAGTGGAGTCCCGATGCTGCCAGAGAACAGGGCGGCCATCACAACACCCTGTTTATGCAAAACGCACCTTTTCACACAGTGCGGAGGAATCTGCCCTGCATCTCCTGTGCTTGACCTAAGTTGTGCATAAATAAGGGTCAAACATTTGTGGAGTTAGTTTCTCTGACAGCTGCCGCTAACCAAACGATGAAATTATACTTTAAAACGGGTATCAAATATTTGAACTATACATCTGCACGATTTATGTCTCATCTCTTAAGGCAGATAAAATAAAGATTTGCTGGCAATGGATTGGCAAACAACAATACTTGGGTATCAAACAAATGAGCAAACCAGTTTAAATAAATTAAACGCTGTAAGGAGCATACCCTTTAAACAAGCAGGGACGGTGGAGAAAGGTATGGTGTGGGGCAGCAATACAGAGAAGTGCTCGGTGGGAGCAAATAGGAAGAGTCTCGAGCAAAACATATAAGTTAAATCCTAAATAGAGCGTGAGCAGCAGGGAGGCAACGGAAGGCAGCAACACGGAGAAGTGGTAGGTTGGAGATGAAAGAAGAAATGCGAGCAACTTTCTTTATTAGCTACGGAAAACACGAGCGCCACAAACAAAACATTTCAAGTAAATTAAAAAAATCGTAAATCACAGTGTGAACATATGAATAACAAATAGAACGACGGGCGGGAGGTGGTCGGTGAAATGAAGGCATGCGTTCTGGCAAGATGGATTGGGAAACTACATACTTGGGTATCAAACGTACAAGCACAACAATGTCAATATATAAAACGCTGAAAGGAGCCTACTTTTTAAACCAGCGGTGACGGTGGGGAGGGGTGTGGGGCAGGGGCCGCAGGACAGAGACGTGCTGGGTGGGAGGAGAAAGGGAGCGCGTGAAAGCACAAGTGCACAACAATGTCAATAAATGAAATGCTGAAAGGAGCCTACTTTTTAAACCAGCGGTGATGATGGGGCGTGGGCAGCAAGACAGAGACGTGCTGGGTGGGAGGAGAAAGGGAGCGAGTGAAAGCACGAGTGCACAACAATGTCAATAAATATAACGCTGAAAGGAGCCTACTTTTTAAACCAGCGGCGATGATGGGGAGGGGTGTGGGGCGGGGGCAGCAAGACAGAAACGTGCTGGGTGGGAAGAGAAAGGGAGCGAATAAAAGCACGAGTGCCACGAGAAAAATAGCTCAAGTAAATAAAAATAAAGCAGCATTGGCTGCGCGCGCGCCTCGCGCTCAAAGTTAAAAAAAAACAAGCAATGGCCGCACGGCCGTGAAAGTGACACGGCCGCGCGGCACGAAAGTGAAAGGAAAAAAAGCTGATGAAATCCAGATGGCAGCTGTGCACGTCGCGCGCGCTTGTGCGTGTAACAGCAAGCTGGTGGCTGGCAAAAGCCTCTGTGTAGCACTTTCAAAACCCGCTTACTAAATGTCTCGCTTGAGACAGCGCATGCGCTGGCTCAGGCGAGACCTAAAAATAGAAGGACCTCGAAACTTTGGAATCTTTAAAAGTGCGAGGCCCCATGGCTGCGAGCAGGTACGGGGTCCTGGGCAGCTGCCCACGATTCCCATGCCTAGCGCCGGCCCTGCTTGCCTCTGTTCGGGCAGCCCTTACCCGTCAGGGCTACCTGGTGTTCCAGTGAGGAGTCTGATGACTGACACCGGCCTCCCAAGGAGTCAGCGAGAGATCCCTGCTCGGATCAACAACACTGTGGGGAATTACTGGTATATGAATGCGGCGGCAGGTAGGAGCTCACGTTTATGCGACCGTACGGTCTGCCATCTTGGACACGCCCCATGAAGTATTTCCAGTTAATAGAACTTAAAAAATATATGTGCCTATTTTATTAGGGTTATTATTTATATTTTTATTGCTTTTACTGATATCTGCAGCAGGAAAGCTGCTTCTTGCCAAGTCGCTTCAATGATAGGCAATTGATGGAACTTTCTGTGAAGTCACTGCCTGTGATGTCACATTGTAAACAAATTAGTGGGGTCTCACACATTCCTGTTGGGATTGGCTGGGTGGAAAGTAGAGTGAAGCGTTGGAATATGGAGTACTGGATGAATTCACTGTTGGGGGAATGTGGAATGGGAGGTTAGAATATAGGCAGTTAATGTTCCACTGGCTTGCCTGCCGGCTGTACTTTCCTTTATAGGGATAAACGCGCTTGTTTCTAAGCTTCAGGACTCCTGTGTCTTCTTTACCCCAAACCTTTCAAATCCGCTCCTGCCAAGGGTCCCTAATAGCACTAGAACTGGCCCGGAATAAAAACGTACCTATTACCACTAGCACAGATCTGGAGCTCAGCAGTGGCGGCTCCTCCGCAATGGCAGAGGAGCCTTGCCCTACTGCACAAAAAAAAGGAAAAATAAAATGACAATAAGGTATTGTTATTGTCATTTTATTTTTCCTCCTGCATGCAGTCATTGGCCTGTGTGCAGTGTAGGGCAGGGCAGGGCTATGCTGGCCAGAGCAGGGGTGGAGTGCTGTGCACTCCCAAAGTGCGCATGAACTGTTTGATCGGCCCTCTTGGGCTGGCCAAACAGTTATGCTCACTTTGCATGTTCCTACCAGGCTACATTACGCAGCCTGGGCAGGAACATACACAGCGCTCAGACCAATCACAACGCTGCAATGCTCAGGGAAGGCTATGTGACGGGTGCTTCCTGTTGCCGGCCGGACTGCAGAAATGAAGAAGGAAGAGGACGCAGGGGAGGCGGCGGCCGGCTGTTTTAAGGTAAGTTTATTTAAAATGTTATTAATTAACCCCTTTCCCCCGCCCACCATACCGTCCGGTAGCAACCGCTACTGGAGCTAACTTGGCAACTACAAAAGCACGAAACCTGTTTCCGCATCTTACTCCCCATATATAGTTAAAGATAATTTTCTGTAATATAGCCAACACCATGACGGGTACCATAATAACTAGATTATTGTGTTAAGGAACATTTTCCTACCTTCTCCAAAGTGTTTGAAGGGCCTCAGGTGTTTTGCCTGGATCTGAATTGTTTTTGCTTGATTGCAGGAGTCTCATTCAGAAAGGTGCGTTATGGTGCAAATAAACGGCCGTAGCCAGGGGGGGTCATTTGAGGGAGGGCCAGCACATGTTTATCATTGTCCACCCCCCCTCAACCCCCCCATCCCAATGACAGAGGCAGCTGGCACAGTATTTATGAAAATCTCAGTTTAAATTCAGTTTATCTAAAAAAAATTGCATTCACATTTGAATGCACACAGGCTAATTGAAAAAAACATGCTGCAATTCAGAAGGAGAATGAGCAATAAAAATGCCTTTTTTATCTTCTTGTATTTTGCTGCAGATATAGGTTAAATGTTGGACCATGTTTTATTATAAATTACTTCTTATTCTTTTAAGTGTACTGCAAATTGAGAGGATTTTGTAAAGTGAACTATGTTACAATCTCACTGGGGTATATTCAGACTGGAATTATGGGGCAGGGGAGTCCCAATTTATAAGGCACGGTTTGACTAAATTATGTAGCTAGAAAACACAGATGAGGCTTAATGCTGCACATTTTGTGACATTATTACTTCCTTATTTTGTAATTTTTACACGTTAGCACTGTCTGGTTATTGCTCTCACTTCATTAGTACCAGTTCTAAACCCAGTTTCAGCTATAAGTAACTGAAGGGTGACCAGTCATCCTTTGGAAAGGAGCCTCCACTGTGCAACAGCACTTGTTGCAGCTTTTTAATAACTTTTGATCCATTTAAGCTAGAAGCATTTTTTTTGTTAAACCCTGCAGATTCTGCAGCAGATGATGGATTATGTGGCAAATTCACAATTAAACGGAAAACACAGCAGCTGTAAAACTGCATAATTCTAGTGGTTTTGGGTACAGGGAGTTTGAAAAGAAAGATTATGGGATGTCAACGTGTTTCTAACCCACAAAAACATGTAAATACCTGTAAATGACCTGTACACATATTTCAACATATATCAGCAGTTATGAAAAAACAAATAAAGCATATTTTGTTTTGTAATTCTGGAGTGTATAATACTGTATTGCAGCATTTGTATAGCGCTGTGTGTGGCACTGAAGTGCTTGTGTACATCACAACAAGCTACGCCATATAGGGTGATGTGTCATTGGAAGCGTGTTGTCTTTTGATCCTTTATGGGAAATGTTTCTATGTTGCGCATGATGTCCACCGAAGTGCAGTTATCATGTTATGGGATGCAGCATGTAGAAGGGTGGGGAATGGGTGGTGTGAGAGACTGGAGCAGCCAGTTTATGGTTATTAGGTCTGGGCTAGACGGCACATAAGCTGACTCTTCGAGACATTTTCTTTACAGTTAGGGGGCTATAGCCCACCTGCAGGCTTAGCATTTGTTAGCTGCAACGTCACTCTCATATCCTGTGTTGCAGTTTACCATGGCATGTGTGTTTAGCCCTCCCCTTGGAGCATGGACCAAATACTTGTGTCCATCTACTACTGTTTTTGGAGCTGCTTTTTTAATTGATTCACACACTCAATACAAGTGCATTTTTTTTTCACTCGCTTCTTTATCCTTTCATATTGATTTTTTTCTGTCTCACCCCACCCCAGCTGCTCTTTAATTGTGTTTAAGCACTCCGAATGAGTGCTTGCTACTTAGGTTCCGGTCCTATTGCTTGTACAATAACAAACAAGCAAAGGCCTCTAACTTGGATTTCCATGTTCCTACTCTCAATTCCCAACATCTTCCTTCTCAATAGCTGTTGTTTCTTCACACTTGGAAGCGGGAGAAGCTGCAATGTTATGAGGTAGAACGTGAACTACAGCAAAATCGTACAGAAAATTATATAAAGCCCTAATCTAAAAAATAAAAATGTGAGGGAGAGTGCTTTTGAAACCAGGGCCCAATGCCCATGCACTCTGTGCTGTCTCCTGGCAACTTTGGGACATAAAGCTGGTGTGGCTAAAAGACAATTAAAAAGGAGGAAGCAGCTTAAATCCGCAATTAGAGCCCCCGGCATTAGGGGCATGCAAATGAACCATGGAACGTTTTCTTGAAATTGCACTTACGGACTAATAAGAAATTAAGCTGATATGCAGTGAAACAGAATTTGTTAAAATTGCAGTTGTTTGCCTAGAGCAATTCAAACTTCATGCAAAGACAGAAAAAATATACAAAATGAATATGTTTTATTAGCAACAGCTACATTTAAAACAGCTGCCAAGCGTTTGAAACAGGATAGTGGGGGTTTTCTTGGTATACCTGCAATGGGATAAATGTGCCCTGGGATGAAAAAATGATTGATAATTGAGAGGAGCGTGCACTTCATCCTAATAATGCTCCCACTTCCTCATGGCACCGCTGGCCCTCCCTGTTCATCGCACTACTGCTCCTCCATCTTCATGGCTCTGCTTCTCCCCTTTCCTCCATCTGTCTCTGCTCTTCTTCGCATCGCACTCCACCCCACTGTCATCTACTCTACTCCACCCTACTTCAATCTGCCCCAATCTACCCCACCCAAACTACCACAAACTACCCCACTCCAATCTACCTCACCTACTCTACCCCACTGCAGTCTATCCCCATCCGTCCCACTTCCATCTACCCCACTCCCATTTAACACAATCTACCCCACTACAATCTACTTCACTACAATCTATACAACTTTAATCTACACCAACCTACCCCACTCCAATCTACCTCAACCAATCTACTCCACTTTAATCTACACCACCCAACCTACACCACTCCAATCTACCCCACTCCAATTTATCCCACTCCAATCTACTCCACAATAATCTACCACACTACAATCTACACCATGTCAATCTACACCACTCCAATTTACTCCAATCTACCCCACTCTAATCTACCCTAACCTACCCCTCTCCAACCTATACCAGTCTGTCCCACGCCAGTCTATCCCACTCCAATATACTCCACCCTAATCTACCCCACCAAACCTACCCCAATCTACCCCACTCCAACATACTCCAATCTATCCCACTCCATTATACTCCAATCTACCTAACTCAAATCTACCCTACCCAACCCACCCCAATCTTCCCCATCCAAACTACCCCAATGTACCATACTCCAATCCACCCCACCCCAATGTACCCCACCCAACCTACCCCAATCTGCCCCATTTCAATATACCCCACTCCAGTCTGCTCCAGTCTACCCCAATCTACTGCACTCAAATCTACCCTACCCAAATCTACCCTACCCAATCCACCCCAATCTACCCTACTCCAATCTCTCCTATTTCAATCTAACCCACCCATCCTACCCCAATCTACCCCACCCCAGTTTACTCCAATTTGTCCTAGTCTACACAATCCCAAACTACCCCACCCTAATCTACCTCTAACCTGCCCATCCCAGTCTACCCAACCCAAATCTACCCCACCTCCAACTAACCTATTCTACTGCACCCCAATCTATCACACCCTAATCTACCACACTCCAATCTATCCCACCCCAATCTACCTCTACCTATCCCCCGCAATTTACTCCAACCTATCCCACTCCAATCTACCAATCAACCCCACCCCAATCTACCTCGCCCCAATCTACCTCACCCCAATCTACACCATCCCTATCTACACCATCCCAATCAACCATCCCTACCTACCTCAATCTACCCCACTGCAGTCTAACCCATTCTAATCTACCCCACTCCAATATACCCCACCTCAATCTACCCCACCAAACCTTTTCTAATCTACCCCACTCCAATTATACAACCAATTTACCCGACTCCAGTCCACCCCAATCCACCACACGCCAATCTAGCCCTATCTACCACACTCTACCCACTTCATTCTACCCCATTCTAATTTACCCCATTTCACCCCACTCCAACTTCTCCAATCTACCCAATATACCCCACTCCAATCTTCCTAGTTTACTGTACTCCATTCTACCCACACCAATCTACCCCACCCCAATCCACCCACCTCTATCTAATCTACTCTACTGCACTCCAATCTATCACACCCCAATCTACCACACTCCAATCTACCCCACCCCCACTTTACCTCTACCTATCCCTGCAATCAACTCCAACCTATCCCACTCCAATCTACCAATCAACGCCACCACAATCTACCCTTCCCCGAATTACCTTGCCCCAATCTACACCATCCCAATCTACCATAGCTACCTACATCAATATCCCCACTCCAGTCTAACCCATTCCATTCTACCCACTCCAATATACCCCACCTCAATCTACCCAACCAAACCTATTCTAATCTATCCCACTCCAATCTACCACACTCCAATTATACACCGAACCTACCCGACTCCAGTCCACCCCAATCCACTACACTCAAATCTAGCGCAATCTACCATACTTTACCCACTCCGTTCTACCCCATTCTAATTTACCCCAATCTACCCTACTACAACCTACCCAATATACCCCACTCCAATCGTCCCTAACTTACCCTACTCCATTCTACCCCACTCCAATGTACCCCACGCCTATCTACCCCACTCCAAACTACTCCCATCCATCCCACCCTACCTACCACAATATACCCCACTCCAATCTATCCACTCCTATTTATCCCACCCCAATCTACCCCACCTCATTCCACCCCAACTTTCCTCCAATGTACCCCACCCCAATCTACCCCAATCTGCCTATATCTACCCCACCCCAGTCAGCCCCAATCTCTCTGCCCCAATCTCTACCACCCTAGTCTTCCCCACCCCAATCTGCTGAGGTCAATCTACCCCACCCCAATCTACCCCACCCCGATCTTCCCCACCCCATTCTATCCCAACCTACCTCCCCCAACCTACCCCACCTCAATCTTCCTCAACATGCCCACCCCAGTGTACCTCAATCTAGGTCACTCCAATGTACCCCACCCCACCCCACTCACTTTAAGCCATGCTGAACAGCAACTACACTGGTTTACAACATGGCAAAAACATTTGCCTGAGACAATATATCTCGCATAGGCGAGACCTATTGGGTTTGACAGTACTTGTTCAGTACGTTGGCAGCTTTGAACAGCTTTACAGCTCCCTTTATGGCATTTCTTATCATTTTAGTTTGCTTAGAGGTTTACTGCACTGGATTGTCCAATCTGAAATGTTGTTTATACGTGTGGGCCTGAGCTGGCATGGTTGGTGGGAGAAAAGAGTGGAGATGTGCGTTGTTACTGTCATCCCATATTTGAGTGTCATGGTGAGTTGCATTGAAGTGGCCATAGTGTTTAAATATAGATTAAAGTCCTCCGATTGACCTGCAGCCCTTGAAAGATCTGTTTAGTTCCTCCATGGATGTTAATTTAGTGATGGCTGATACATTGGCTGCACAGCGGTGATGATAGAGAACCCTTATCGTAAATATGTCGTATGTGAATACAGGAGGTGTAAGTTACAGTTGGCTGCAGCCTGCTGAGTGTCATAGTATTAGTATTAGTGTGGGCCAGAAATGCTATACATGAAATTACATAACTATATAAAATCTTAGTTAACCATAGGTCAGCCCTCCGTAACTTACCTGCCTATCAAAAGCAGTTTGCTGGTTGGGTTGTTTCCAATCTGTGGATTGTAAGTTGAAGATTTATCTAGAGGGTGAGACTGCCTGTCTTTCCGAGTTCGGTTGCCTGTGTGTGTGGTGGTGTAGTTGTCTAGGAAATCATCATGTTTTCAACTGTATTCAAATGTGTAAATGCTCCTGGATGCTTTACATTCTGTCTGATAGTAAGTTCCAGAGCTTGGAGATTTGTGCTGTGAAAGCAGTACCTTCTGCATGTTTCTTATGGCAAGATGGTATGATGATTAATCCCCCTGCCAGTTTTGGGTCCTCTTTACAGTTTTGGATCCCATCAACCGCAAAGACTATGTTACTCTAGAGGAGAACTGGTAGCTCTCAACATGGCAGGCAAGGGCACCAGTTGTACTATATTAGATCCAAGCTCCACTGGTAACCTCCAAAATATATTGTCAGGAATGTTGCTCCCTAATAGTAAACACGGAGATTTTGTGAAGCACAAAGCTAGCAACCTCTTCCCATCCTCATGCTAATAAGACCATCAAAGATAAGAAAACACGATGCGCCTTAATCAATGCCAGGTCATGGTGAAACACAAAATTGAATTCTCAGACTTCCTAGACACACTCAAAACAGACAGGAAAAAGGAAATAGAGGGGAACCGCTTAGACGTCCTACTGGGAAATCCAAAGATTTTGGAATAGACGCCTCACCCACTAGTGGCATGCTTCATCATTGGCGTCTATCCACACCCTGGTAAGGTAGTACCACCAGGGCGAACTCCACCATAAATGGGAGTTCCTATATAAAGTATATTTCTGGAAAAAGCAGGGATCCAATTGAGAAAGAATATTAAAAATTCCTCAAGGTATACCCAAAAAAGAATTGCTCTTTACTAATAGGGTACCAAGGGCATTATTTAAAACAAGTGCTGAGTTTTAATTGAGCATTTGTTTCTCAATCCCCCCTGATCTATGCCGGCTAGTGGTTCCTCTCTGTTTTCCTTTTGCCTGGTTGTCTGTTTGTGTATGTATACAAAACCTTGCTAGAAAACGAGAAATCCTGCTATTTCACACATAAAATTGAAGCTGCAAAAAATTCTGTAAAATAACTTTTTCAAACTGTGAGTAAACTGACTACCATCCCTAGCAATTTTTTTTTTGTTGGCTTTATTAAACTTAGTTTGCTTCAGTACAGTAGATTGGGCATTGTTCATTTATGACAATGATATGGCACAATCGTATAGTGACAGTCTGTAATAACCCACCTGCTTGCTGCTGGGGCATATCCAGAGTATGTGGTGTACAGAATCGCCAGCTAGTGTCGTATAGGTGGGGCTCTATTATCTCTTCATGAGGGGTCCCGTAGTATTTCGTGTTGTGAATTCGTACTTGGAGAGCATGGTTGTGTGTTAATGTCATCAAGCTGGCATAGATATGTCACCAGTGGGTCCCAGATATCGTGTGGGCGGCTCGCTGGGAGCATGAGGTTCCAGTATTCGTCAGGTGCGTCTGGCAGTGAACTACATTGGTAAGCCATGCCTTAGTCGATGGTGCTGTTTTGCGACCCAAATTTATCGCCATCCTACATTTGGCCAGCAACAGTAACATTGCCACCAGTTGACGGCTAGCGTCATGGATATCTTTAACATATCCTAGTAGGCACACAAGCAGGGTCGGTGCAATAGGGTCGGATGTGATAGCGCTTATTATCTTGCATACTGCCTGCCAGTATCCTGCCACTCGTTGGCATGTCCAGGCTAGGTGTATGAATGTAGTGTCTGCTGCAGAGCAACGCATGCATCGCACGTCGGAAGTCGAGCCCATTTTGTGGAGAGCTGTTGGGGTGCGATATAGTCTGTGAAGGTGTTTGAAGTGTATCAACCTTAATCTGTAGTTAAGGGAGAGTCTCTCAGTTTCGTTGCAACAGTATTGACACTGTTCCATCGATGGGTTTGTGATCATGTCCACTTCCCAGGTGCAGCGAGCCCGTTCAGTGTCCAGCGGGGATTCTGCTAGTGTTAATGAGTTGAGCCTAGTTATAAGTTTGTGCGGCGATGTGGCTGTATGGATGTATTCAAGCGCCGTGTTGACTGGTGGGGGGTCCGGGAATGGGCTGTTCGTTTCTACAGGTCGATCTAATTTGGTAATAAAGTAGAGTGTCTAGTGGGGTGGTTGTGGCTGCCACTGCATGGGTAGGAAGGGGGAGGAACTGTCCTCCTGGCTAGAGGTCTGCAGACGCAAGTATGTTCAGCACCTTGGCACACCGTGCCATCCCATTATTGTGTAGTGTAGGAAAGGAGGCGTTCTCTGCTAGTGTCATGGATGCCGCGTATAGAGTGTCAGAGCCTGTCCTTCTTCAGATACCCTCCTATACCCAGCAGACGCATTCCTCAGTATTTATTTTTTCTCTGGGTGCCTTGTACTGCAAGAATAATGCTTTTTTTAGTGGCCAAGGGGAAGCCTGATCCGCCTCCGCCGCCAGATGTGGCTGGAATGGCGTTGGGTGTAGCCAAAAGTGCAAGAAGCTTGCTTGGGTGCGAGTGCATATAGCTTTAGGTGTGGGCCCCCATTCCGTGCGCAACGGGTAATGTCAGAGGTTCGTAGGCGATTTGTGGCTGCCGACCCGCCCATGTTAGCGCGATCATGTCTGAGCGCAGTTTTTTTTTTTAAATTGTCGTGAGAGGCAGTGGAACATTGAGAAAAGGATATAAAAACTTTTGCAAGACCACCATCTTGGCTATTGCAATGCGTCCTGCCATGGACAGTGGGAGCTTGCTCCACATCTGTATTTTAGTTTTGAGCCATTACACTGAATGTCCATAATTCACTTTCCAAAGTTCCTCGGGTCTCTACTTATTCATATTCCCAGATATTTAGTTGGTTCAGTGGCCCATTTAAGTAGGTACTCTGTTTGATAAGGACGCATTGCGTCAGTGAGGGTAAATAGTATGGGTTTGTTCCAGCTGATGTGTACGCCCGAGTCGCGGCCAAAATGAAGGTCTTCTCTCATCATGGGTGCTAGCTTTTTATGTGTTTCGCGCATATATAGCATGAATCCAACACCACATACTGTGTGGTGCTAGTGTAGCTGAGCTGCCAGCGGTTCCATCGCCATTGGGAACAATAGCGGTGAGAGTGGACATCTTTGTCGCGTGCTCCTAGTGATCGCAATGGAATCGGTGATCTGCCCATAGATTTTAATACGGGCCAAAGGTAAGGTGTATAACATGCAGATCTTGTGTATGAATTTCAAGCTGAAACCCAACCGTCCGAGGAGCGAGAATTGGAAAGGCCATTCCAAGTAGTCAAATGCTTTGATTGCATCTAATAGAGTCGCCACTGCTGGAAGGGAGGGATTAATTTGGTGCATTACAGAGAAAATTGTGCATGGATTGTGTGATGTGGCTCCTCCTAGGTAAAAGCCAAATTGATCGGGCTGTGTAATTAAGGGTGTGAGTGGGAGGATTCATATTGCTAGCAGTTTCTCATTTATTTTGTTTTCGGTGTTGATCAATGAGAGAGGGCGGTTGGAGTCACAGTGCTCGGGCGCTTTGTAAGGCTTGAGTATGATTGTGATTGGTGCTTTGCGGAGAGAGGGAGATAGCTGGCCTAGTGTGACTGAGTCGCTGTACATTTCAACAAGATGAGGGATCAGAATAGAAGTGTATTCTTTATAAAAAGCGGGGTTTAGTCCATCCCAGCCCGGAGCTTTGTCTCCAGGGAGGGCGGCGATATCTTTTGCGATTTCCTCCGTTATGAACGAGGCATCAAGGTAGTATCTGTAACCTGGGTCGAGCCATAGCAGCCCAATTGAGTCTAAGTACTGTTGTAGTGCGTCTTAGGCGCCCGTCGCCCCAGCCGTATAGAGTTAGGAGTAGAAGGAAGCAATTGCTGCACTGATCTCTACAGGAGACGTGATTCTGCTGCCGGTGTCGTCCACCATAGGAGGATGCATGCGGCTTCCTCAGCAAGCCAGCCAGTGTCTAACCAAGGCGGTCCCCCTCCCCTTATCGGCAAGCTTGTGCCTCTCAACCGAGGTAGCTCACCTCTCGCTCTGCCTCAGTTTGGTATTCTGACATTTTTGCCCTGATCTCCACAAGTGTAGCAGGTGTGGGGTTGGTGCTATGTACCTGGTGAAGTGTTTTAATTTCCACCTCCAGTTTCACTAGGGTTCCCCAAATCGCCGGAGCTCCCCGGATTGCTTAGCAATGCATGCTCCCCGGATGACTACTTTGAATGTAATAGTCTAGCCCGAACTGCGAGGCCAGGTCCTCAGCGAACCGGAACACAAGATCTGGCCTGGCAGTTCGAGCAGGACTGTTCCCATGAGGAGCAGATTCAAGGCTGATTTATATTAGCTACGTTCAAACTGAGGTGGCAAGGTGAGCAAAAGGACAATGGCTTGGGATGCTACCCTAAACAATAGCCAGTTGTTAGACAAATTGCGAGCATTTCTTCCATCACCTTTTGTGGGTTTGATAGTGTTTGGATTAGCCTATTGTGCTGGGGCAGGATCATCACAAGTCTGGTACGACTTACATTTGACTGGCATTGCTCCAGTTTACACTGGCTTGTTGTGAGATATAACCTGGTGAAATAATGTATCTGCTCTAGAGATATTTATTTTGTTTGCAATACCCAGGTAGTTTGTTAGGTTAATGTGCCTGCTGCAGAGGGATATAAATATTCTATCTAGCAGTATTGTGAATCTGAAATGATCTAATATAGCCTGCCATGTCACAAAGGGCTGCTATAATGCAGTATCTTTGAAAATTGTTTAACCCCTTCGCCGCGGCAGGAATTCCGCCGCGGCGCTGGGGGGGATTTGGGGGCAGCGCGGTGGCGCTGTGCTCGTGACAGAACCGCTCCGTCACGAGCCACGGTTGAGCTGTGCTCATGACGGAGTGGTTCCGTCACGTCTCCGCCCACTGCGCTAATCGCCCGCACAGGTGGGGAATTAGCGCCGCGTGGGCAGAGCGGCGGCCAACGGCCGCAGCATGACGGAACCACTCCGTCATGAGCACAGCGCAACCGTGGCTCATGACGGAGTGGTTCCGTCATGAGCGGGGAAGGGGTTAATATCTAGAAACCTCTGCCAAGGTCAACACACTGAGGATTTTCTCCTTGAACCAAATATTGTGCAAACAATAATCAGGGCATCTGAGGCTGAAAGCATGAGTATTGCAATTGACTTCTCTCCTGACATCACCACAGAAAATCAACTAAAATTGTCTAATCTGTATATATTGTTATTTAAGACCTGTGTAGTATGGGTCTTTTTGAAATGTATTGACTTCTTTAAAATTCTACTTAGTCATAGCTAATAAATTGCTGTTATGAGGTTTGTACTAAATGCATAACTGTTGGTGAACATGTGTGGTTGAGTTTTTCTTGGGAGAAGTGTGGGAATGCTGGGTGTTAGGAATTTTATGGATCTACACAGACTCCAGAATTTTCCTTCACAGAAACATGAGGAAAATCTGTGATTTAGCCAATGTTTTTTTTTTCAGGGCATATGGGTAATAAAAAGATATAGGGATCCACGTGAGCCAAACTACCACAGACTACCCTGGGTGCCTTGTCTTCAGAAATGTCTGGGTCTGACAGGTTTCCCTGGATAGCGGCTGAGCCCTGGCCTAAATGCCGCAGCTACTCACATCGCCAGGAATGGGCACATTTGCGAGGCAAAACCTTGATGCTTCCTTGGGTATTAGAAAGCTTAGAGCCCTTCCTTTAACGGGCACTCGTCCAATCACACAAGTTGGGTACTATTGTTATCTGGAGAAGTGTAGGGACGCTTTGTTGTAGGACATTTGTGGATCCCCACAGATTCCAAAAGTGTGCTCTGCTTCCACTTTTTTCGCTGTGCAAAGCTTTCTGCGCAAAACAGCAAATCAAAGAAAGTCAAACTTTGATTTTGGAAACGACAATGTTTCTGGTGTTTTATCAGAAACATTTTCTTTTCCAGTACTATGGCTGACCCATTGAAGTCCACTGCACTGTGAAGGTAATGTGATAGTAGTAAATGGGTCATCTTCTGCCCTAAACCAGTTCAAACCTACTAAATCCATGCACCCTGATGTTCTAGCTAACAAGAATTGGTCTGTGAAAAAGAGAGCTAGAGAGAGAATAAAAAAATATTGAGGAGTACAAATGAGATAGAAGGGAATATAGAAAGAATGCATTCTAGAAAAGGAAAGAAGATTGAGAGAAAAAAAGGAGAGTAAATAGAAAAGTAAAGAGAGAGCAGGAGAGACGAATGGGAAGATACATGCAGCAGCAAACAGAAAGGGTCAGTAGGGGAAGTGTTGAAAGAGGCAGTAAGGGCAAAAATTAGGAGATAGGGAGAAAATAGCGAAAGTGAGACAAAAGCTAAAGGAGCAAAATGAGAGCTAGAAACTCCTGGAGAAAAGGCGATTGGAGATTTTAGGTGGAATTTATAGCTTATTGTGTCTTGGTCAATTCACCTGGCCCAATGTGATTGCGATGTACAATTTTACATATTATTTTCTAAAAGGGATCTAAGTTAAAGGTCCTAAAAATCACCTTGGATAGTGGTCTTTAAAGTCATAATAACGTCTAATCATCGTAAAATGATCCACATTACATTTAGCGAATTGCTTAACAATGGCATCTCCTTGTTATTTGTTACGATATGCTCTTTGTGGGAGCAATGTGCTGACATCTTTTCTTTTAATACATATCAGCCGTGTCTACATTTGCTTATATAGTCTCTGGGAAGTACAAGTGACTTGCTGAGAAATCTAAATTCTATTAAGGAGGTGATTTGGCTTTCTATTGTATATTTAAATATGTTCTAACTGTTTCATAACATGAAACTTAGCTTTTATCTGCACCTGAAGTAATGCCAAAAAATCCCTCTGCAAGTAAATATTTTCCATTTCTAGTACAGATGTCAGGCTGCCATGCTTTGCACATTCACCACTCAGAAAAGTGCATGATTTGTCCAAGCAATGTAAGCTACAAGTTGGGTGCCTTTTGAGAATTCTATGCAAGGAGTTACTGCATGTCAAAGAGTGGAGAATATCTATAATTCTGGAAGTGGAGGACTCTGTATCATTCAAAGGGGAGGTACAATGCAAGCAGCATTAAAGAGAGATGTCATCACAGAGCAGGATTTTTTAAACCATCACTCAGATCCTTAGAGGCATTCCTGTGCCTGCCCATCCTTGACTCCTCTAAATGGATATTGGACTAGTTTCCTCATCCAACCACGGGCCTCAAATGGACCCATCCAACGCTCACACTGTCACCTATTCTTTACCACTCCAGCCTGTCTTGCTAGTCGATGTCTAACGAAGGTCTTCTTTTGTACAACACCTTTCGCACATCCTGCCTGCAACCATGAGGTGTGTCTGCCAATGACAGAGTCTGCATCAAGTCCCTGCAATTTTGACTAGTGCTTTTGATCAAGTGTAATTGAACTCTCAAACTTTTGTCACAGCCTTATAGGGAAATCCATTGCCGCACGTCCTCAACACCCCCTGCAAAATGCCATCTAAATTCTATTTAGTTTTCAACATTGTTGAATAAATGAATGAAAATATTTCTAAAAGTGCAAACAAATGCAGGAGGCGTCTTGGTGCAAGTTGCCATAGGAATGTGTGAAATGCATGAACCTAGTACTAGATGGGGCTGATTTGAGATCATGAGGCAGGCTGTTCCACAGAACGGCTGTTGACCTAATAAAACTTTTTCCTCCCCATGTGGTTTTCTGAAAGGCAGGTACCACCAATTTTTTTGTGGAAGCCGAACAAAGTGGCCTATTGGGGGACATAATCCCCCAAATGTTTCCAGAAATAGAGAGGGCCCTGTCCATGAGGGCCTTGTAAGACATAAAATGGGCCCTAAAGGCAATCCATTGTCTAACCGGTAGCCAGTGTAGGTTTTTCATGGCAGCTTTAGCTGACTGGGACTTGGGGATTTTTTGTAAGAAGTGCGGTGCTGCATTTTGCAGCATCTGAAGTTCCTTAAAAGAGGGGGCCCGAAGATTAGAGTAAAAGCTGTTACAATATTTCAGTCTCCCCAATACCAACGAGATGACCACCGTTTTCAGAAGCTCAAACAGAAGGAATTATTTTTATCTTTTTCACTAGCCTTACGGAGTAAAAGGATGCTGATATCACCTTGTTCACCTGTTCTTTGAGCTTCAATTTACTATCTATCATTATCCCCAGATTTTTGACCGTTGCCATGGGTGTTGAGAGAGGGTCCATTTGGGGCAGCCACCATGAAGGTGTCCAAAAAGATGGGTTATTTCCCAAAAATATTACTTCCGTCTTAGAGGAGTTAAGCTTTAAGCAATTCCCATCCATCCATTTGCAGACCTCATTCATACAATTCCTGAAGGCTTCTCCAGCATTAGCCTCGTTCTTGGCGAGTGACACCACAATTTGGGTGTCTTCCGCATATGATGCTGGAGATAGGTCAAATTATTTAATATGCTTGGATAAGGCGGTTACCTAGAGGTTGAACATTGTTGGGCTCAAGGATGATCCCTGCGGGATGCCGCAAGGTAGGGAAATGTCTTTACTTAAACTCTCCCACCATTTGCATGCCTGAATAACGATGGGAGCAGGGTGAGGGCGAGACCTTCGATTCCTAGTCCCTCCAAACGTTCAAGCAACACTTCGTGAGTGGCCGTGTCAAAGGCCGCAGATAGGAAGTAATTTTGTCAAACAGGACACGCTCCTCATCCCCATCTCTCTTGATGACATGCATGTCGGTGCTGTGACCTTTTCTAAACCCAAATTGAGTGTCATCTAGAAGATGATTGGTGTCGATATAGAATGTCTGCTGCTCATTCATAACCTTTTCTGCTATTTTGTTGTAGCCCTAAAATGTTTAAAACACACTTTTCACTAATAATTTCCCACAATATCCTGATGGATATGCTCCATGTTCTCTGTAAAGTTATTTTACATTAGAGGCGAGTTAAATGAAAGCTTCACTTATGAAGTTGGCCTGAATTAGGAAACTTTATGAAGCAGATAAAGTTTCTTAACTTTACGTAAGGACTTCCAGGTGTGCTGATTTTCTGATGCAGAATGTCCCAGGCAGGACATCCTCCAGCAAAAACAATTTGTGGGAGGGAGGGCTCTCAGATGAGGTCAGTTTTTTTTTAAGTTTTTTTTTAACTAAACTTTAGAAGCTTTGCATTTCACAAAGCTTGAAAAGTTTAGAAAATACACAAAGTTGCAAGCCAGCCTCCTTAACAACTTTACTTCCTTCTACCTTAAATCCCATCTAAATCATAGGATTTAAAGTTGGATTTCAAAAAGTTGATAGAGAGTGCTTTAATATGTACATTAAAAATCCATGTATTCCTACACATAGACTCACACGGTGTGCACCCTGAATATCGAAACCTGAATATCGATGGTACAGAATATCGAGGAGAGCATATCGAATCCAAAATATCAACAGGTAAGTATAGATTTTCTATAAAAGCAGGGGGAGGGGAACAGATGCTATCTATAGGGTTTACCACTGACATGAAAAGGTATTGCAGTACAAAACCATCCAGTGCTATGTGCAATTTTAGTAAACACAGACTGTATTTTGAGGTCTTGAGGCTTAACAAGTAATTCTCAGTAATTAAAAATTGATAAATAAATCGAGTGTTTTATTGTTATTGATTCAAGAGTTCCTTATAGGCCAACACGTGTTTCACGACTATCCGTTGCTTCATCAAGGTCAAAAGATATATACTTTGCAAATGCAATACGGAAATCTGTAACAATTTGCACGATCATGAAAAGAAGATACAATATTCTTGGTCTAGATCCTGAATAATGCCAACAAATACATTTTGTATCCTATGGGTAATAATCGTGAGATGCAAATTGACTTCACTAATTCGGTGCAATGGCCAAGTGCTGATAGCAATAATAGATTTTCTATACTTTGCTCCACATATATTTACCTACTCAATATATATATCTTCAAGGTATGTAGATGTGGAGTTAGTAACAGTAAATATATACTTCCTTATATGCACTTACCTTTCGATATTCTGTCCTTGATAAATTCTTGTAATAGGATATTTTTGGAGTCAAGATCTAGTGGTATAACGAGTATTTGGGAAAGTATGCACATAGAGAGCACAGCTTTGATGTTTGGTCATAGCTGAGGGCCATGCTGGCTGCGGCCTACAGATGAGGACGTAATCATCTGGATTGCAGCCCCTCTTCTGGTGACGATTAATGTCTTCTCATCCTGCCTCTGCTGCTTGCTCAGCCTGATAATCCACTAACTTGGTCATAATAAAACAATCTAGCTTTCCAGCCCGCTTTGCGAATGCATGAGCTCATTTCTGGATGACTCCCCTTCCCGATTCTACATGGGGCATTCCCGGCATGGCGCGGCGTCATTGGCTGCAGAGCCGAAGCTGCACTTTCCTTGCAGTCAGCAGCTATTGAGGAGCCCTTGAAATGTTCCAGTAATTGCACAGCAGTGGTTGAGTGGGTGCTGGGCTCCCGCATTTGTTGTGATGCTTACATAACCTGTTTCATCTCATGCACTGTTGTAGCAGAACATGTGGCACAGACATAAGAGGCACAGGAAGAGGCAGGCTGCACAGAGGTACTGCACAAGCAGACTGCACATGTGTGCATGTCTCTGTTTACATGCGTTAGTGCATTAGTACCAGCCATATTGACTTTGCCAATGCCTGTTTTGCCAATGACAGGTGTGTCACGATATAGGCTGAGGAGCCTGTTTTAAGTGGGAGGCACAGACCCTCTCACAGCTCTTAAGTTTCCCACAGACTTGTCCTTCCAAGTAGTCTGTAGGGGCCGGACAAGTAAAATAAAGGCTGCATTATGGGCTTGTTCGGCTCTTCCTAGCTCTCTAGCTGGGTTGCGGCCTTACAAACACCTTTACAGGCACGAGCTTAGAGTGCATACAAGTACTGAGCATTCCCTGATGGTTTCTTCCTAATACTATAATCTGTTCTCTCTAAATCCAACTCCAGGCAGAGGTGCACTTGTAGCATCAACAGTCAGGGTCCTCGTCCCCTGTGTGTCCAGAAGCCCCTGCGTGCTCGTCTGCAGTGTAACTCCCCTCTGCCATCCTTCTACAAGCAGAATCTGTGCAGCCTGCACAGGGCGAGGCATCCTTCGTGCCTGCAGCAGAACAGGAAGTAAAGTTGTCGAGCTGAAGTCAAGTCCTGCCTTGTTCCTAAACTCAGCTCGAGCGTTTGCCTTTCTTGACAGCCATCGGCCGAGCACAAGGGCAAAACACTCGCTCTACTCCTTCCTGAAAGCTGCATAAGGAAGCGAGTCTGGGCCTTGCATGCAGCCCCTTGGTCGGGCCTCTACCCCCTCAGACTTCATGTCAATGCCCCGTGGTTGAAGCTGCATAAGGAAGCGAGTCTGGGCCTTGCATGCTGCCCCTTGGTCGGGCCTCTACCCCCTCAGACTTCATGTCAATGCCCCGTGGTTGAAGCTGCATAAGGAAGCGAGTCTGGGCCTTGCATGCAGCCCCTTGGTCGGGCCTCTACCCCCTCAGACTTCATGTCAATGCCCCGTGGTTGAAGCTGCATAAGGAAGCGAGTCTGGGCCTTGCATGCTGCCCCTTGGTCGGGCCTCTACCCCCTCAGACTTCATGTCAATGCCCCGTGGTTGAAGCTGCATAAGGAAGCGAGTCTGGGCCTTGCATGCAGCCCCTTGGTCGGGCCTCTACCCACTCAGACTTCATGTCAATGCCCCGTGGTTGAAGCTGCATAAGGAAGCGAGTCTGGGCCTTGCATGCTGCCCCTTGGTCGGGCCTCTACCCCCTCAGACTTCATGTCAATGCCCCGTGGTTGAAGCTGCATAAGGAAGCGAGTCTGGGCCTTGCATGCAGCCCCTTGGTCGGGCCTCTACCCCCTCAGACTTCATGTCAATGCCCCGTGGTTGAAGCTGCATAAGGAAGCGAGTCTGGGCCTTGCATGCTGCCCCTTGGTCGGGCCTCTACCCCCTCAGACTTCATGTCAATGCCCCGTGGTTGAAGCCGCATAAGGAAGCGAGTCTGGGCCTTGCATGCTGCCCCTTGGTCGGGCCTCTACCCCCTCAGACTTCATGTCAATGCCCCGTGGTTGAAGCTGCATAAGGAAGCGAGTCTGGGCCTTGCATGCTGCCCCTTGGTCGGGCCTCTAACCCCTCAGACTTCATGTCAATGCCCCGTGGTTGAAGCTGCATAAGGAAGCGAGTCTGGGCCTTGCATGCAGCCCCTTGGTCGGGCCTCTACCCCCTCAGACTTCATGTCAATGCCCCGTGGTTGAAGCTGCATAAGGAAGCGAGTCTGGGCCTTGCATGCTGCCCCTTGGTCGGGCCTCTACCCCCTCAGACTTCATGTCAATGCCCCGTGGTTGAAGCTGCATAAGGAAGCGAGTCTGGGCCTTGCATGCTGCCCCTTGGTCGGGCCTCTACCCCCTCAGACTTCATGTCAATGCCCCGTGGTTGAAGCTGCATAAGGAAGCGAGTCTGGGCCTTGCATGCTGCCCCTTGGTCGGGCCTCTACCCCCTCAGACTTCATGTCAATGCCCCGTGGTTGAAGCTGCATAAGGAAGCGAGTCTGGGCCTTGCATGCAGCCCCTTGGTCGGGCCTCTACCCCCTCAGACTTCATGTCAATGCCCCGTGGTTGAAGCTGCATAAGGAAGCGAGTCTGGGCCTTGCATGCTGCCCCTTGGTCGGGCCTCTACCCCCTCAGACTTCATGTCAATGCCCCGTGGTTGAAGCTGCATAAGGAAGCGAGTCTGGGCCTTGCATGCAGCCCCTTGGTCGGGCCTCTACCCCCTCAGACTTCATGTCAATGCCCCGTGGTTGAAGCTGCATAAGGAAGCGAGTCTGGGCCTTGCATGCTGCCCCTTGGTCGGGCCTCTACCCCCTCAGACTTCATGTCAATGCCCCGTGGTTGTTTGGGTCAGGGCTGTACCTTGTTCTCAGATGGTCGTTTTCTGAAGTCTGCTCCTCGGCGGATGCTGCGCTGGAGCACTTTGTGTGGGGTTAGTAGAGGCTGGGTGGGGGAATCGCTGGAGCGCACAGTGTGGGTCAGTTGTAGCTAGTGGGAAGCTACTTGTAAGAAAGGGTTATGGTTATGGACTGGGAAGTCTGAGTCTGGCCAGGGGGGTTGCAGAGCTCTCTTGTCAAGTGTAATGAGTTGAGCAGGGGGGGGCCTCCTTGCTGTCCCACGGCAGAGCAGTCAGTTCGGTAGGAGGGATTCCGTTCCCAGCTCCGGATTCATGGTAGCTTAGCGCGGTGCAGAGTAGGGGGTGCAGGGGTGTAGTGAAGAGCCCCTCCTGTGCTCCCTTCTCCTAGCTCAGCAGCGCTCCCTCGCTTCAGGCTCTAAGTCTCTCTTGGGAACTTTCACCAACGAAGAGTGCAGCCCAGAAAAGGCTGCCTCGCCACTTAAGAAGTAGATCCCCCCTCCCCTGGGGCTCCACGCCAACCTCCCTTGGAAGCATAATTCATATCTAAGCTCCCTGCCTCAGGTCCCTGACACAAACCCACATTGCATGGGGGCGCGCGTGCTGGAAGTAGCAGCAGCCTTTGCCTTCAGACACTGAAATCAGAAAACAACTGACCCCAGCCATCCCTGCCTTGATGTGCCTCTCCATGCAGCGCTAGGGGCTGCTGACTGCAGGGAAAGCTTTCTGGCGAGGATCACACATGCAGTAGGACACAGGCTCTGCTCAAGTGCCAACCCACCTCTGACTTTTCTCCCTAACCACTTGATGCCCCCAACTCACTTCTTTAGTTTCGTGGCTGCACATGCAGGTAGGATAGCTGGCCAATCACAAAGAACCGGAAGCCGCTGCGAAAGTCATGATGTGCACCTGCCTGCACTGGGACATCTGGGTAAGAGAAGGCGACGTCATATCCTCACAGATTTCTTACTTTTTTATGCAGTACATTCCCAGTAGATCCCAGGTATACAAACAGCTCATGCATAGTTGGCAACATTGAGAAATAAAATCCAGAGACACTTTGCAGCACAGCTATCAATGACTTACTTGAGAATTGACCACACCCACTGCCCCAAAACTCCGCCCAATCGGCCCAACCCACATAATTAGCATAATTTAACTCTGCCTACTTGTCATCGTGCATACTATAGGGTCTAGAGAGAATTGCAGGGAATTGAGACGGGAATTTCAAATTTAAGGCCAAAGTAGCTGAGTTGGAAAAATTCTCACATCCAACTGCATTGCAGAATTTTTCCAACTCGGCTATAAAGTTTGAAATTCCCACAGCAATTCCCTGCAGTTCTCTCTTTATTGAGTAGGCCCTTATATCACCAAGTTCCCACCAACAGAATTGCCAGGACTGTCCGGGGATTGTGGATTATCCGGAACAGCCTCCAACTTGCCAGGACAGTTTTGGCAAACATGGGACAGGTGGCAGCTGTGCTCGTGTGATCTCACTGGCTGTGAATCCCCAAGCACTGTACTGCTGTGGATTTTTCTTTTTTTGCAAAGAATGTTTAAAAGCTTTTGAGTTGGGGCATAGCTGTAACCGGACAGTTGAGGCTGGACTGTGCCTTAAAGGCTGGGCCAAGATTGAGCCGCATATGGTTCAGTCCTGTCTGTAATGGCCCATACAAACCAGGGCGCGATAGTCAGCAAAGCAGGCCATCAATTTTAGTGGATTGTAAGTGAGTAAAGTGAGAAGGGTATGGCCAGGTGTGGGACCCCAGCTTCCTACTCCATGAGAAAAAAGTGACACCTCGCTGGAGAGGCCCAACATTGTCAAAATCTGACTGGGGCTGTTTGAGTTTCTGTTCAAACAGGACATGGCCTAACAGTTTCATCTGTACTGTACTTTTTGGTGTGGGGCCAAGACTGATGTGCACATAGTTCAGTGCTTAATTTGAGCCGGTGGTTTCCGGTGCTCCACGGGAGCACTTAAGTGTCAGCACCCACTTTAGTGAAAGTCTACCACACGGTGGCGCTGTCTGTTTAATTCTTAGATAAGTACAACAGCCTGTTTATTTAGTCAGTTCGTACTGTAAATGAAATACACCAGCCTCTCACACCATTATTAGAGCTTTGTGTGGCCTGAAATCAAAGCTTTAAGTGGGATAAAAAAACTGGGGCGTCTCCCAAAGGGGCGTGGCCAATGTAATTAAGTGTGTGGCTTAAAAACATGTATGCTAAAAATCTGTGCTTACCATTGTGTACTGCCAAACTTGTATTTTGCTGTTTTTGTCATCGCATCCAGCTATATGGTGCAACAAGTAACATCATACCTACAACAAGTCAGGGCTATTGGCTTTGTTAATTGTTGTTAGTTGCATAAGATAAATAAGCAGCAACTACAGCTTGTATATAATATTGAAAAGGTTTCCACTTAAAGCCCTGGTGACACCACAACAATGTTGCTGCTCCTGAGTTTCAAAGAGAGAAGGGAAATCAAGAGAGAAAAAGACTCTCTTTAAAGGATTTCCTTTCCCCTACAACGCTCACGCGGCATGACGTCATGCCGTAACTTCTCCACAAGTGAGAAGTGAGCAGTGTGAGCACGCGCACACCAATGTGCCTGCAGAGTGTAAAAGCGTTAAGGTAACCATGTTGTTCCTGCTTACATTTCACATGGTTTGCTAAATTTTACATTCCCTATGAGGGTTTGCTTTTTCCAGGATGTTGTTACTTTTTTTTGTAGGCAGCATATTGCTCTTGTCTATTGCGTCATTTAAATTGAGCCTCATCCAGGTGTTTATAGTCGACAGCAATTGGGTTGTAGTTGAAGGCAGTGTGAGTTTTTCTCAGTGGGGCAGTATGGTGTTCAGTGGGGGAGAGAATGTGGCACTATGGCCAGAGCTGCTGAATTTGGAACTGGGGAACCAGGTTCAGCCTTAATAACCAGTCCACCAGACCACTCTCCTGAGGGAGCACAATCCCTTGCTAGACCTTAGAAGGCTTTGCAAGACCTTAGAAGCGCTGGTGTCTTAGCACCAGGAGGTGGACCCTAGCACTGGCAAGTCTGGGTTAACCTTCAAGGTTTGTTCACCACAATCCATACAGAAGTTCACCTCCAGTCTTGCTAGCAGGCCTATGAAGCAGCACAGCCAAGAACAACAGAGACTCTGTCACTGAGGTCACAGGACCCTTGAGAAGGGCCAGCTCTAGGGCAGTGCAACCGGTGTGACCGGGCGCTGACTTTGGGTGGAGGTATATTAAGGTTTTAAAAGCGCTTGCTGCCTCCTTCCAGGCCTCCAGCAATTTTCAGCAAAAATAAAAATGTCATAAAGACTCTGGTGTTTAATGTTCTTCCTAGAGAGAGATCGGAGTTTTGTCTAGTGGAAGTTTTGACTAATGGAAAGGTAGCACAGAGGGTTAATGTGCCTTCTGCAAAGAACATGTACCATGCAGATCACAAAGTGCACATAATGTAAATAGGTCAGTAGGCTACTGCTTTTGTCAGAGAAATCCTTTTGTTGCTTGCAGTTTATAAGTTAAAATCCTAACATAGAACAGTGAGCTATTAACTGTCATCTAAGAGCTGCATAAAAACTGCAAGATATAAATTAGAGCATTGTGGTTTTCCCCCAGTTTTTAGTTATCCTAATGTTGCAAAATGTGTTCTTTTGGACATAAATCAATTCTGATTATTAAAGAGAACCCCCAACCATGGTATTACGTTTTAAATTCGGAGTTTGTGTTTCTCCAGACCAATCACAATTAACCTATACGGCCTACTAGTATGGTTGTCATGTGACTCCTACACCTTGTAGTCCTTAGTCTTATGTAACATTTTCTATACAGCGGTTTACACACATATTGATTGTCTCTGAGTAATGTGTGTGATGTAAAGTGCTCTGACACCCTACACTGGTATGAGCGGCGCTGTAAATCAAATGAAATGCATCAGAGAGAGTGTGGTTATGGAGACTTTAGGGTCATTGTTAAAGGGTGGCAGTGAGGGAATCCATGACAAGAGGTGGTCATTGGGGGGGGGGGCAATAACAAACATTAATGCAGAGGGCACCACCAGTGCTTAGGCCGGGCCTACCCTTGAGGCCAGACTGCCTCACCCATAGGTATCTCCATTAGCCTTGTTTCAGAGGTAGTAGCTGCAACTCGCCAGGGACTGGAAATGCAGAATTTGCACGCACACCAAATTAAGTTTGCAAACTACACAGTCTCTCTGCTTCATTCACAAGCACTTTTAACATGTGTTGCTTGCTGTGGGGCCACTGGAATTAATTATGCAGCAAAGGAGGACAAAATTAGGCCGCAGCGTTGACTAAATTATGCATTAAAAAAAAGGCTGCAGCGTAATGCAGTATATTTTCTGATATTTTATTATTTTGACATGTGTACACATGCTAACAGTCTCTGGAAAGATTCTGCCTTAGTAATACCAGTGTAACATACAAATGCAGCATTGAGAAAGGTGATCAGTCAACCTTTGCAATAAGCCATCCACTCCGCAGCGAAACAAGTCACATTTTTTATTAACTTTAGATACGTTTGAGCTATAAACAATTTATTAGTTTAAATGGTCTTACATGCAGCAGATCTTGCATTATGAGGCAAATATGGCAGAGCCATAATTATATATAAAACATTTGCAAACTAGGATATTTTGCCATTCATGTTTGAACTGCTGTTGTGGAAAAAGGGAGAAGTGCTGATGACAGAAACTCCATGGCTTGGAGACAAATGGCTCGTGCTTCCACATTTTCACGTATTTGGGACATTCTGTGATTAGAAGCATATCCCACTTTGTGAATGTGTTTTAATGTCAATAACTCACTATAACCTTATATAATCATGTGTATCCATTGGTTGATTAAACTGGGCAGTAAAATGCCAAACAAATACTAAAAATTGGGATGTTTGCGTATTCTGGCCACACCTCCGGCTCCGCCCACTGATCCAATCCTTGGAATATTTCCGCCCTCTGATTCTCCTCCCACAGTTCCCCTACTTTTTTTCCCCACACTTTGATCACTGGGTGTGGTGTTTTCGCATTTAGAGGGGGCGTGGCCTACCTATCAGGACTGCACCCTTCCTATTGGAATAGGGCCAACACTGACTAGGAAATGGCTGGTCCCTGCCTGCAGGGACACAAACGACCTAAACAAGATGGACCGGGATAGTGCCCAGAATAATTACCAGCGGCCAAGATGAATTCAAGCACTCCATCCACCACAATGTGTTCTGTCATAGTTTAACCTAATGAACAAGGAACAATGGCTCCTGTGACATAATACCAACTTATTTCTGGTAGACAGAAAACTGCGCAATGGCAATAGCAAGGGGTTTTAGGTAATGTATGAGAGAGAGTACCACGGACACAAAAGAGGTCAATCTGTATAGACAGTTTTGTTCATATAATATATCCAACAACATAAAAGTTTTCAATACAATGTTTCACATTAAGTTGCAGTATGACGCAGTTTAGTGAAAGGGTTTCCCAGTGAAATTGTAAGGAACCTATGAGCAAAGTGACATGTTTAGTGACATATATACATGGTTTCCTAATTAAACTAAAAAAGCGACCATTAATGAATATACAATTTCTAATCAGCACTTCTTTAAGTAAATAGTGCTGTGTATTGGTTCACTTTTCTTAACAGTCGACGGCGTTTCGAACTTGTGTGCAATATAGGGTCTCTTCAGGACCTGCGAATTATAGGGGACACCTGACGATTACAAGGCGCTGCCTACTGAACTGTGTCATACTGCAACTTAACCTCTTCGCTGCGGCGCAAATTCCGCCGCAGCGCTCCCGCAGTGCTGGCATTCCGATCGTGGGCGTGGTCATGACGTCTCCTGGCCGTCGTCCGCACACGCCCATCGTGACTCATGACGGCCGGGAGACGTCATGAGCACGGAAGAGGTTAATGTCAAACATTGTATTGAAAACTTTTATGTTGGATATATTATATAAACAAAACTGTCTATACAGATTGACCTCTTTTGTGTTCGTAGTACTCTCTCTCATACATTACCTATAACCCCTGCCATTGCGCAGTTTTCTGTCTACCAGAAATAAGTTGGTATTATGTCACAGGAGCCATTGTTTCTTGTTTATTAATTTAACTTACCCTAGGCTCCGTTGTGAGTAGGGTTCCCTTGTACTTTGTTCTTGATAGTTTAACCGAAGTCAGCGTAAGCGGTGGATGATGGATTTGAATACATTTTGACGGTTTCACAGTATAATGTGGTCACATTGAGTCGTCCATCTAGTTGTCACTTCATATTTCAAAGTCACAATGAACAAATGTGTATGGATGTATCTACTTGTGGCACAAACATAGCTGGGAAGCAAGAGAGCACAACTCCGCGTCGTCACATCTTTGCAGGTGAGGTCTGAGGGCTGGTGTCTCGCGCCCGCAGGCTCGAGCTGCGCCTGTAAGGCACTGCATACTGCACGCTGGCCTACAGAGGGCAGCACCTTCACGCTGCTTTCCTGTAAGGAAGGCCGATTTATAAACACCATATAAGGTTACATCACTGGACGGATGCATTCCTTGGGGAGCATTCCTGGAAGTCATGGTCACGAGGCAGATGTGCTCCCTGAAGCCCCTCGAGGCAGGGACTGGCACTGAGGCAGTATTCGAAGGCAGCATGGAGACCAGACACCTGCGCCAGGTCCAGCACACCAGCTGGATCTCTGCCTCAAAGGCCCATGCAGTCCTCCTGCGTCGGCTCTGTGCCCCCAAGGTGTGTACATGCGCACTGGGATCCTGAGTCAGAGGATGGGGTCCTGGAAGGACGTCCTGAGATGCAAAGATGTTTTTCCCCATTTGTTTTTTTCACTTTTATATAGCGCGAACTCGACGCTTTACATGAGCACCAGTGACTTTACACAAGGACGCATTCATTTTTGGTTGGCACGGGCACATTAAGGGATTTGCCCAGTATCACATGGTGATGTTGAGCTGACGCCGAGACTGGACCCTGGTTCCCCTGCTCCAAAGTCGGCAGCTCTGGCCGTTACCCCCCATCCTCTCCAACATGGGCTTTCTTAAAGATGTTCGGCTGTGAAATGGAATTCACCCAAATTCCAGAAATCCCCTACAACATCCGAGTCACCTATCACTGGACTTCTTTCTTTGGCTGGTTTTGCCAGTTCAATCCATTGTGACATTCTGCCTCGAAATATGTTGCAAGTTAGAGTAAAAAAACATATCAAGTGGATTCGCACCTGCCCTTGAATGGCAAGTGTACGCAAAGATGTGTTCATTGAATTCTGTTCTATTCTACTGCAACATTTATGTAGCGCTTAATATCGCTTTGTCAGGCCATGAAGCGCTTAATGGAGAAATAGGGGTAGGAGTTCGTGCAGAGGGGGAAACATGTGTACACATGAGCAGGTGCAGCTAAAGCAGTTTTCCAGAACTACTCCAGGGGAATTTTGAGAATAGCCACATGTTGTAACTCGCCACCCTCCCATAGAAGGTGGAGATTCGCAACTTTTGAATGGGGCCCACTTGCAGGCGCGCAACACCCATTGGACTCACAGGGCTTCAGCTCCCCCCCCCCCCCCCCTCCTAACCCCCCCCCCCTCCCCCCCGCCGTCGTGTGTGGCAGCCTGGGATGAGACCGATTCCCGGCGCACACACAGCCGCACCCGAGCACTTCACAGGTCTTTAAAAGACCATTTGCATGTTAATGAGGCCTCGCTGTTGTTTCACCCCTTCTAAGAGCCCCTGCAGCTCCACTCTGCCAATGGCTTAAAAGATTCAGCCCCCCCCCCCCCCGAAATTTTTTCTTAGCACCCCCCCCACCCCCGAAATTTGGCTCTAGTTGCGCCTCTGCCCACTTGCATTGGATTCGCACGCAGAAAAAATTGCACATTGACTCCTGCAGGGCTTCTCCACGATTTAGAACAGATTTTAGGTTTTTGGAATCACATGTTTTTCAAGAGTACCCCGGAGCTGCTCTGAATGTTCCCAGGCGACCTGCTCTAGTCCTTCGGTGAACTCCAAATCTCCTCGCAGTTTGGAGGTGTCCTCTTCCCTGTCCCACCCCGGAAAGTGATTGACTCCAGCCTATGACTGATGCATCTCTGACCAATCCCAGGTGGGAACGTTTCGTAGATGAACTTTTCACAGTCATACATCTTTGTGGGCCTTCACCTTTAATGCATGCCTTGATCCACCGTTTCCACGCCACGCGTGGGTTATATGACGGCAGTAAATTGATTTACGATTGCAAGATCACATTTAATAATGCCTAGAAGTCATACATCTAGTCATTTTCAATCGTAACATCACTTATATGACCTTATTAATCGTTCCCTGTCTATTTCTCTCCAGTATTCGCTGACTGCAGCTCTTACACCTGATGTCCTGTACTGTGGCGCCGCCTAGCGACCTCCATGCGCTATACATGTGCGTCTGGTTGGTCCCTAGTGTATGTCAGCTTTTAAGTGCAGCTGATCATATAAGGGCCGAGGAAGCTTTCGGATCAGACATCCCAAGTCCCACGAGACAAAATCCAAATGTTAGAATCTATTTAATAGACAGTCAGCAAAGTTACACCTTTTTGTACTTTTTAAATACGATATTTCCTTACTTAAATGGAAAGAGGCACATGATCCAGACCAGAACGGCCATGGACTGTCTGCAGCGGAAGTTCCATCAAGAGAGATGCAGGGTGGGCACGGGGACGCATCGGTGCTTTAAATGGGCAGGTGCTGTCCGGTACTGAGTACCTGCACCTCTTTAATTTGAAACGGAGAGTACCCGCATTTATCAGCACTGCTGGAATACATTTAATGGATGACTACTGGCATTCTCACGTGCAGACAGGTACTCTAAATAGTGAGTACCTGCACTTCTTTAGTTTGAAAGGGAGAGTACCTGCACTTACAGTACTGCTGCAGTACATTCAATGGAAGAGTACATGCACTTTCCAGGTGCTAAAAGGTACTCTACTTAGTGAGTACCTGCAGTTCTACATTTCCATTTAAAGCACTAGGATGCATTAATACCCTGGCAGGGAAAAGGTTAAATGTGGATTGTCTAGTAGAGATGCGAGAAAGGAGATGTATAAAGGCAACACATTTCACTTTGCAAGACGTAATGATACAGTAGAATAGATATATAGCGCTTACATACCTGAAAGCATTGTCATAAAGCACAAGTTGAGACCATATTGTAAAATAAGTATCAGGCAGTCAATAGGCCTGGCTTGTGTTTTGTGTCCTAACTAAAATATTTACCAAAAGGCAGTTGCAATGAAAAGGAAACAAAGGTTACTCGTGTATTGCAACACAAGCGTCCCCTAGGAGGCCAAACAGCCAACAGCATGTAGTGAGGGAGAAATACTCACCTGTGTAGAGCCAAAGCCCACTATGTATATTTTAAACAATTGAATTATTGATACAAATAGGACATGCAGACAGCAGTTCTATCAAGCCAGACCTAAAAAGATGTGGTTCTAGTAAAAATAGGTCTTGGAGACAGCTGTTTTGGCAAGCCAGGCCAAAAAAGATACGGGTCTAGTAAAAATAGGTCTTGGAGACAGCTGTTCCATCGAACCAGACCTAAAAAGATGTGGACCTATTAAAAATAGGTCTTGCAGACGGCAGTTCTGTCAAGCCAGACCTAAAAAAAGGAGGCTCTAGTAAAAATAGGTCTTGCAGACAGCTGTGCTGTCAAACCACATATACATAGTTGTGGCTCTAGTGAAGTGCCTTAAATAAAGCTTCTTTTGGGTTGGCAGGAGGCTACAGACCAAAACTAGGAATATTTTCTACCTCCTAAGGTTAGTAAAAGTGTAGGGTTTTCTTCCAAAGGGCATGATTAGAAAAGCTCAAATAATAGATATTTGATATGTTACTATCCTGAGATGAGTGCAGTTGTCTGCGCTGGAGAGAGTGTAGACTGTAGATACAAGCAAGCACAGATGTGGATGACGTGTAACTAGCTCGCCCCCATCGTCAACGCATCCATCACCACGACCACCTTCCCTGAAGAATGGAAACACGTAGAAGTCAAAACACTTCTCAAGAAACCTTACAACGACCCCAGCAAACTCAAGAACTACCATCCCATCTCCCTGCTCAACTTTTCCGCCAAAGTCTTAAAAAAAGCCGTCAACTCATTGAACACCTGGAGAGGAACAATGTTCTGGACACCTCCCAATTGGGATTCAACACCAAGCGCAACCCCCAATTGCCGCCACTGATGGCATCATAACCCGTCTGGACCTGGGAGTTACGGTGGCCCTGATCCTCCTAAACCTCTCAGCACTGTTCAACACTGGTTCCCACCACACTCTTTTCAAGATGCTTCACCACATTGGAATCCAAGGAGACCCCCTAAAATGGATCACCTTCTTGCTTACTGGCAGAACCCAGAGAATCCACCTACCTCCCTTCACCTTGGAACCAAAGAACATCATCTGTGGTGTCCCTCCAGGCTCATCCTTCATCCCTCTTCTGTTCAACACCTACATGATCCCCTTGGCTGGCATCGTCAGAACCCATGGACTAAACATCATATCTCACACTGAGGACACCCTGTTCATCGTCTCGCTATAAGAAGACCTCACCACCACGATGACTAACTTCCACAGATGCATGACGAGCATCACCGACTGGATGAAAGACAACTGGCTAAAGCTCAACACAGACAAAAGGAAAGTGCTGATCTTTGCGAACAACACCTCTACATGGAGTGAAGTCTGGTGGGCTCCAAAACTAGGATCCTCACCTATGCCAACAGACCATGCCTCCAACCTTGGCATCATTCTGGACAGCAAGTTCACCACGAAAAGCCAGATCAACACAGTCTCCTCTGCCTGCGTCTTCAACGTTTGCATTCTCCGCAAGATCTTCAAATGGCTCCCCGTCAACACCAGATGAACCGTCACTCAAGCCCTTATCACCAGCTGGTGACAACGCACTCTACGTAGGGATCACCACACCAGACCATACAGAATTCAGCCGCCAGACCCCTCCCCACCCCCCATTTCAAGAAGCTCCACTGGCTCCCCATCCAGAAGAGAGGCCAATTCAAGATGCTGATCCACACCTACAAAGCCCCACATAACCATAGGCCACCTTATATCAACCACTGCATGAACTTCCACTTACCCTCCAGACACCTGCGCCCCGCCTCCCTATCCCTTGCTCACACCCCTGCATCTGCAAAAGCAACAGTGGAGGAGAGTACCTCTTCTACCTCGCTTCGAAATCCCGGAACGACTTCTCCCTTTACCTCACGACATCTTCCTTGCTGCTTGAATTCAGAAAAGGACTCAAGACCTGGCTATTCAGGTGATTCCTACCTTTAGCACGGCTCCCAGTGCCTGGATATCTTTTTGGGTGACACACAGCGCTCTATAAATTCCTATATGAAATTTGATTTCATGTGGTAAATGGGCGTGTTCTGCCTCTGTAGTAGCAGGTATTCATAGCAGTGATCTAAGACATCTGCAAGTGAGGATCTGTGAAAATATTTTTCTTTTCCTGTGGAGGAAAAATGATAAAATCTAAGGTGAAAACTGAAAACAATGTGCAGAATTGTTAGACCTGGCACCATTGGTGCGGGTCTCCCTTCCATTTTTCTGCTGTTGCCTCGTGTTTTTGCTGGTTATAGATGCTTTGGGCACTGTGACACTGCTGTTCAGTGCCACAGTGCAAGTGCTTCCTATAGTAAATTGATGTATGGATTAGTGACTCCATGATTGGCTTGATTGGTTTACTTGTCAGACCCTAGTACAGTGCACTGTGTGTGCCCAGGGCTTGTAACTAATGCTGCTGGTGGGCTTGCAGCACTGATTGTGCCACCCACCGGAGCAGCTTGTAAAATGTGTCTCAGGTCTGCCATTGCAGAGCCTGTGTGCAGTCTGGTACTGCCATGCTGACTGGGCAAGTGCACCCACTTGCCAGTCCCTAAACCTTCCCTTTTATACATATTAGTCACCCCTATGGTAGGCCCAAGGGCAGGGTGCATTGTAGGTAAAAGGTAGGACATGCCCTGGTGTGAGTGGCATGTTCTAATAGTGAATTACAGTCATTTTCGTTTTTCACTATTGCAAGGCTACCTGTTCTCCATAGGCCAGAATGGGCAGTTTGGTTATTACATTTTATAATCCTAACTGACTCAGGGAACATGGTAGAAATTCCAGTTTAGTATGCCTGAACTCAGAATGATAAAATACATCTTTTAGTGAAGTTGGTTTTAACATTCTGTGTTTGAAAATGCCACTTTTAGAAAGTAGACATCTTCTTGTCTAACCATCCAAACCTGCCTCTGCTAGGTTGTGTATTCCTTGTCTGGAGTGTGAGTGAGAGGGCTGGGGGATTCCAGGAGACAGGGTGGGTCAGCCCATTGGTGAATAGAGAGATCTGTATCTAGATGGGAGGGAGGAGTTGCACCTGGGACCTGAATAGGGCTGGGTCTTCCCTCCACAATGCTGGCTCCACCTCCTGTGGTGTGTCTGATGTCCCTGCCCTGCACTGTGAAGGGAAAGAAGGAGACATGTCAACAAAGTGCTCCAGGACTGACCAGAACTGGTTTGGACTAGGCAAAGGCCTCTCTGCCTTCAGAGAACAAAGGGAAAAGGAGTATAAATATTGGGACCCAGACCCAAGAACTTTAGATCACTTCTGGGAATCAAGACAAACCTTTGCTGAGGAGAAGAACCAGGAAGCTGAAGGAGGAGACTACCCCTGTGCTGTGTGTTTGGGGGTTGGCCTGCAGTGGTTGCTTCATTGCCAAACAGAGGAGAAAAGGACTGAGTGCGCTTTCTATCAACTTGAAGAAGAATCTCCAAGGGCTTGAACTAGAGCTTGCCTCCTGCCTGAAGTCTCAGGGATACAAGACTTCACCAACCAGCTCCCCCCTGAATTCTCTTGCTGGGAACTGAAGTGCATGCTGTTGTGCTCGGCCTTCTGAGAGACTGCGTGTCGCTGGGAGAGCGACGCAACAACGAGAAGCATGTCGCCGCAGCAGCCGCTGTCATCGCATCGTCGAGGAAGCGAGCCGCCGCTGTCATCATCGCATCGCCGAAGCGCGGCGCATCGCCGGAGAAGCGGGACGCTGCCACAGAGGTCATCGTCGCATCACCAGAGAAGCCCATCGCAGGGCCTGTTGCGGATCCAAAGATCATCGAGTCGCCGCACGGCCGTCGGGCATGTCGCATCACACCAACATTGTCGCATCGCAACCAAGACGCATCGAGGTGCCAGCGTGTCGCATCGCACCGGAGAGCAGTAAGAAACCGATGCATCAACTCCCCACACAGTAAGGAAGCGAGCATCAACTCCCCTTCGCAGCAGTAAGGAACCGACGCATCCACTCCCCTGCGTGTAAGGAACCGACGCATCACATTCCCTGCAACTCTTTTGTTTTCTTTGCGCTACGCATCTAAGGTACATTGAGAGTAAAGTGTCGCATTTACAACTTGAGAGAACTGAGCTATTTTATAACATTAAAAAGACTATTTTTGAGTACAGTATTGTGGATTTTTGTCGTCTTGTGTTAAGTCTATATAAAAATACTTATTTTTATAATACAACCTGTGTGGTGTCCATTTGTAGTGTTGTCACTGTATTACTGTATGTGTTCACAAATGCTTTACACACTGCCTCTGATATGAGCCTGTCTGCTCGTGCCAAGCTACCAAGGGGGTGAGCAGGGGTTATTTTAGGAGTGTAGCCCCTTACCTTGACTAGACGCAAGGATCCCTATTTGTCACAGGTACCAACCTATGCCAACTAGAGACCCCCAAATCTAACAAGAATCGACAGTGAAAATTTGAACTAACGTTTCTCAGTATAATTAAAAAACTAATTAAGCAAGTTACACTTACTACAGTAGTTTAATTTTCAAGATTTCTGAATGTTTCATAGCAGACATTGCAATATTTAGAGACTGGCCCCTCTCTTCTCAGCTCTCCGCCTCTTAAATACACGACTTGACGCATTCACACACATCTCTCATCAGTGCCACCATGGCTTTAAGAGGCCTCTAAGAGCACACGGTTGCTGCCCACATTCTGTCTTAGAGGCAAGATTTAGGGCTCCCTCGGTGGCTTATCTGCCGCAGCCACAGCTCAGCCAGCAGCTCAGCTCAGCTGATATAATAAATGTACCTCGATCAGTGCTAGCAAAGTGGCCTGTCTCTGTGCATGGCTGTGGCTGTCACCCTTCTTCCCTGGCCCCAGGCCTCTTTCTTTTCAAACCCATCTGCACCTTTTCTCAAACAAAACAAGCATTTACAATGCAATCGGTCTCGCATTTACGTGAGTCTGAGCTATTGACATTGCAAATAACAATGCCTTTTATTTTTGTTTCCGTAACATAAATAAAAGGCATTGCCATTTACAATGCCAATACCTTAAACTTGGTTAAACGTGAGACCTATTGCATTGCAAAAGCTTTGCTGCAAAAACGGCCACCGGTAACAAAAACGCCCCCCCCCAGGGGTCCAAAACCAGCCACACCCTGATGTCCAGTCCAGCTCTGGACAAGGTGTTGGAAAAGCAACATGGCAGGCAGCGGGAGAAGCAACATAAGCGACAAAGCATAACATGGTGGGGATGAAGCACACAGAGGCAGATTGTGGGTGGGGAGAGAAGTATATGGCGATTGACAGTAACATGGAGAAGTGAGAAAAGCACACAGAGGACATAACAGGAAAACACATTCACCACCATACAGTGCTTAAACAAAAAGAAAGATATTTGGAAAGAAATTTTGTGTGTGTGTGCTTGAGCGAGAGATAGAGGAAGCGTGAGAGAGAAGGAATGAAACTGAGAGAGGGAAACAGATAGTGCGTATTACAAAGAGAGTGACCACAGGAGGGATGAAAAGAAATAGAGGATGAGTGCCAGGGTGATGGCTACACAGAGAAAGAGAGACGGCAGAAGACTAGATACAAAGATGAAAAAAAGAGCAGCAAAGAGACAAGGGGAAATGGTGAGAGGAAGAGTGGAAAGAGATAAACAGAGAAGCAGAGAAAGAAGAAGAGAAAGGGTGACAGACGAAGTGTGAAAGGGAGATAAATGCCCTCTTTTGCTTCCACTGAATACTTAGAATAATACACCTGAAAACAATGACGGGTGGGTGTAAAGTTCAGGACTGGAGTCAGTGTCTAATGACTGGGGGTGAGGTGGTCTCCCCACCAGAAGGTGTTGTCTTTGTCTACTGGAACCGCCACCTCCTAGTGCAAAAGCTTAAAATGCCAATAAATGGAAACCTCATTATGGATTGTAAAGAATAAAATGATTCAACGCAACGGTGCATTGTTTTCCATAACTATGTGAGGAGGCGTGAATAATGCTCTGCGAGGCAAAAGAGCATTCTGTGTCTCTTTAAAAGGTCACTGGCCATATGTGAGCCGCACAAGGCTAATGTTGCCGGCTTTGGAATATTGAGAGCAAGGTTCGAATCCCGGTCTCAGCTCAACATTCCCACATTTCAGGCAAATCGCTGAGTCTAGTTCTGTTGTAAAGCGCCTTGGGCCACGTTTGCGCTATAAAAATACACATTTGATATAGGGACAGTCTACAAGTTTAGGTTTAGCGTGTATTCTGTTCTTGCACCGTTGGGATGTACTAACAAGTGCTAGCTTGGAAAGCTGGGGGTGGTATCTATCTTGTGACTACAAGCCTATAAATAATGAACGGCAAATTGGGTATCAAGCACAACATTCCACTCCTTGGCCGTGCCATTAATTTCTGAAGGATGTTAGAGTGCTGGTGTTCAGTATGTGTTTTGTTTGTGTTTAGAACATGTCAATCACTGCGTGTTGCCTCCTATGCAAGGTATAAAGTTAGTAAAACTAGAATTACCCAGGGCTAAGTTTGAAGTTTTGCGAATCCTAGTCTCGAAGTGTTACAGTATTTATGCAAAACACACTGTTGTATGCAGGTGCCAGTGTACAGTATAACTTTGCAAATAATCATGATGTGCACAGGGTCACACTGAGGTGAGCACTCGCAGAGATCTGTAGCCCCCAAAATATGGCACAATATGGTGTGGTGGCGTGCGTACTTATAAAGCGCTTACTAGCCCGGAGGAGGCGCTGGGACCGTGTTCAGAGCGAACAGCTCAGGCCATCCAGTCCCTTCTCCTATGCGTTTTAGGACATGTATGCCTATATTAATAAAGGGAGATTGAAATGTACAGCACTAGAACGCAAAGGATGAAGGTAGACCACATGTGCTACTGTCCCCGGGCACAGAACAACCCGAGAACTCTGGGTCCAGTGGAAACTATGCCTTGTCTGCTGCCACATTGGATGAACACAGTGCACTATGGTTCTGAATCCACCTTTGAAATAGTTTTGAAAATTCCAGGCGATCTCATAAATTTTAACCAAGTATACACCTCACTGACTCTACTACCTACAAATGCCATGCAGCCACTCCCCCATCCCCCCAAAAAAATCCCACCTTCGTCCAGGTAGTTGAGCCTCTGCAGCTCGGCGGTGACCCCGGCCACGGTCTACAACCACTCCTTCAGCTCTCGGAGCCAGGTCTGGGGGCTGCACCCGGAGACAGAGACCAGCCCCCCGCTGGCCTCTAGGCGCACGGTGACGGTGTACTGCCGCCTCCATGGGAGGAGGCCAGCTTGGGGAGCCCCTGAAGCCGGGAGCCCGTAGCCAGAGGCCAGCTCGGGGAGGAAGCAGAGCCCTGGCGCCGCTGCGCACCCGCCTTGTCCAGTGTCTTTGGGAGCGGGACAGATGCGTTGCTAGGTGACAGGGGCCATTAGTCCTCCTCCCCACACAGAGGAAGGCATTAACCTTACAAACACCTCCCTAAAAGAGAGAAAAAAAACTAATTCCAGTGGGGGACAGTTTGGGTTTGATCTCTGCGGCTGGCAGATTTAAAATAGCATCCACATATGAAACCTTGCTTACTTTTTACATCCACGACCACCAGCCAGACGCCGAATGCGTTTACACGATTTTTTTTAGAGTTCCGTAGTTATATTGTATCATTGCTTTTATAGGGCATACACTGTTGCAGGGCCGCTGAAGCGCATCAGACGGGTGGGTAGCGGGCATGGTGTCACTGTGTTGGATATGTTGTTTCATTGCTTTCGAGTAACTGCGTTATAATTGCCTTTACAATGTGGTTCTTATTTTGAGGCGCCGAAGAAAATAATGGAACCAGGAGAGAGTTCAACGTCTGTGGTAAAAAAAAATAAGCGTCACTGAGCGATCGCTTACGCGATCGCTATTGTAAAAAAAACACACGCCCGCGAGTGGTGTGCACACGCAGACCACTGCGAGGCATATGTTTTCAATTATAGCGCCCGTGTCTGGGCACGATAATTGAAAACATATGGGCTTTGGTGCACGTAACAGACACCAATAGGCCGTGGGCGGATAATGCGCCCGCCTTTGGCCTATTGCGTGTTCTGTTGAAACAAAACACGCACTCAAAGCCCAATGACAGACCCTAAAACAGAAAACACACGCACGAGCGTGTGCGATTCCAGGGTCCATTTCTGAACCTCAGACAAAAGGACTCTCGCCTGCGCAAGCACTACTGCGCAGTGCAACGCAGGTCGCGAGACCTAAAAACGGTCAGACAGAAATTGTAAAATATGTAGAATGCGCATTCTATTTCCCACATTCCCAAAATCTGCTAAGAATTCTGTGTTTTCCACAGAAAATATGCAAACAAACTGTCCATGAGCATTCATTCTTGGTAGGTAACCTGTTTATGTACTGTTCTCTACAGCAGTTCTTAACCTGAGGTCCAGAGACCACTCAAAGTCACTCAGGGGGTACTCGGCAGTTAGAAAATAAAATAATATTAACAGATTAATAAAGCAGGAGTAAATAAAGAAGCAAAATGTAAAATTAGAAAATGTTAAAACATTCTGTAATTGTGTAGGGATTTGAAATTGAACGCTAAAAATTAAGTTAGTATCCTCAGATAGTTTGTGGGAGCAGAGCAGGTGCATCGTACAGAATATAGTAAGTACAACGGGTGGCCCTAATTGAATTTTAAAAACGCTGGAGCCCATTAAAATAAACCTTTTTAACATTTTTTGTAATTTATTCTGAACTAAATGAAATATTTCAGCATTTGTGTATTTGTTTCTGTTATTTTTTTGTACTGTTTTGAGGTTCAAATCATCAAAATTGCTTAGGCTGGGAATCCACTAAAGACTCAGTGGCGGTCTCTGGATCCCAATAATGACTCAGGCACCAAGCACGTAATAGACACCAATAGGCCGTGGGAGGAACTATGATCGTGCCCAGACACAGGCGTGACGTGCGCGCCACTTGTTTTTCTTTACTTTTGGTATAAGCGCGGCATCCGCGCTTTACTTTTGATCTTATAAGTAAAGCGCGGGTGCCGCGATTATACCAAAAGTAAAGGAATAGAAAAAAACATCTATTTCTTTACTTTTGGTATAAGCGCGGCACCCGCGCTTTACTTATAACATTAAAAGTAAAGCGCGGGTGCCGCAATTATACCAAAGGTAAATAAATAGATTTTTTATTCTATTTCTTTACTTTTGGTATAAATGCGGCACTCGCGCTTTACTTTTAATGTTATAAGTAAAGTGCGGGTGCCGCGATTATACCAAAAGTAAAGGAATAGAAAAAAACATATATTTCTTTACTTTTGGTATAATCGCGGGCAGTGGCGGGTGGTGTAATTTTAAACTGGTGAGGCGTCTGCAGACCGGATGAGTGTATGTGAGCGAACGTAGCGAGCGAGCCCGACGGCAATAAGGGGGATTCGGGGGGGTTCTCCCCTGTGAAGAAATTTTTTAAAAATTGCCTTCTTTTTGGAGCGATTTTCAGCATTATTTCTGTGATAACTGGATTAAAAATTCAGTTCTTCTAGGCATTCATAAAAGAAAACTCATACATTATTTCAGAGAATTTCTGGGTTGTCAAGCAAGTCTGACTTCTGAAGAGGGCTAGGGTACTAAGCAAGACTGCTTTGGCTCCACCCTTTCCAATAGAAAACACTAGTTAGCGATGTGAACACGTTCAATAGACAAACCTGGGGTCTAGGCAGAGTCCCTCTCCTGAGAAAGAAATTTAAAAAAGATTGGCAAATGGTGCATTTCAAAGGAAATGACTACAGCGATAAAGCAAGGCTTATTAAGCAATGGGAACGTATAGCTTTGAAATATTAAACACATTAAAAACTGCCCTGTACCTTCTTGCATTAATTTGTTCAACAGTTACTGTAATATGTAAATTGTTCTGCATGACAACTTTAGCCGTTTAAAATGTATGCTTGCCCAGTGTCTTGCACTGCATGCAGCATTAACTTTGGAAAAATATGCTCTCCTTCTTGTACTAATGGGGGAGACCAGCAGTTTGTATTAGGATTGTCATTTCTGCACCTAGAAATACGGGCAGGACAAAATTGCACCTCACTAGTACCAGTTTAACAGCTGAACACTGCAATCGGCCACCAGCTGAAAGGACATCAGGTGTTATTTGTGCTGGAAAGAAGAAAAAAGCGCCTGCGTCCTCTTTTAAGTGCATACATGCGTGGTGCACATGTCAACAAAATGACCCAGACAGTTTTGAATCAAGATGAACATTAATCTGAACAATAGACAGGGGAACCTCTTTGCACCTCTTTAAAAAGACCAATTTTAAACACACCTATTTGAAATTTTCTATTTTGTCAAGTTCCTCTATCTCCAACAAAGTGGCACCAACTTTATTCTACTAAAAACCTGCTGAGCACGTCTCCCTTTAGCCCTTTTAAAAAAAAGGGTTCCTGAAAGAAAATAAGGCACTGAGCAAAAAAGAGGTAAACAATGATAAGTAATATTCTGCGAGATGAGATGGGAGAGCACATTTAAAAGAAAACTGCGTGTCCAGAAAACAGAAAATTATTCGATGCTACTGCACAAACTGCTGCAACAAAGATACCGAATAACAATGATGCCAGGGCAAAATTTTTTAAAACAATTGCAAAGGAAAAATGATATGTTTAGCATTTGAAGGGGAATAACTTGTGCAAAAGTATACATGTTGTGTTTTTGTGGCAATAGTTTCTCTCATAAAAAAAGATTGTTAAATAACTCTTCTACAAAAACATTTGCAAGATTTTCTGCCTTTAACTAGTTTTATTAGGTGGAAAACCTTGTAACTGTGTAAAATTGCAAAGTTGTAGGACCTTCGTAAAACTATTCCAGCACAATGAATTACCTCTCCCCTGCGCGTGAGCATCACATCTGTTACACGTATTTACTGCTAATGCACATCTAAAAGGCAAGCTCAACTACAGCCCGTCTAACAATGAATTTATTCAGGTCCACTGCACAGCGTGGACACTTCTACGGGGCCCCGAGTGGGAGCTCTATTCACTCACATGATCTATAAAGTTGGGGAGGGGAGAGGCTTGAGTCCCCGTAGGTTAATCTTTGTAAACAATAACATCAGGAAAATGCCTGCAGCCTGGTGTACCCCAAAACACCCCACTGTTCCACATAGAGTTTGTAGGTTGCCCTGCGGTTTTTAGCAAACACTCCCCTCAGGCTGTGTCTCCATTCTACAAGTTCCAATCAGCAAATAACCTGTGGCGATGGCGCTAGTTTATTGTGGCCCTCATTCATCTTGTATGAATCTTGTAGGAGGAGGGGGTAACAAAAAACGTACCTGATCCCGATCCTGATCCCGATCCCGGTCCCGCGCCGCCTCTGCGTCCAGTAGTTCCTGGGCCAGTCCGAACTCCGGAGCAGGAACAGGTCTGGGCCGGTCGGGAGCAGGAACAACCCTCACTCTCAGCCAATCCAGACGCTGCATTAGCAGCGCCAGGATTGGCTAGCACATGGATGCTGCCCGCCCACTAGGAGACCGGGGGCTGCAACGGCCTCTCAGGTTCCCCCCTCCCTCACTCACCTATTAAAGCTATAGTAGTGGCTGACAGTGCGCATGTACGGGCTGGTCATAAAAATGACCAGCCCAAACCCAAACATGCGCACTACAACTACAAGCCGCTGTCAGTGACAGTCTGACTGTCACTCAAACCACGTTGAGTGCTGCAGCAGCCCCGCCCCCACCCCCTTCAGCAGCCGATTGCCGCGCGGGCGTGGAGAGGAGTTGAACTTGAGAATTGCTTCATTTGCTTGCACGAATGGCGATGTGGCTAGTGGGGCAACGCCCCAGCGCCCCCAACCGACGCACCGGCACCTGCGCTTTACTTATAACATTAAAAGTAAAGCGCGGGTGCCACGATTATACCAAAGGTAAAGCATTTGCAATGCAATAATTTTCGCATTACTGAAATTTTGAGCTATTGGCTTTGCAAATAATTATGCAACACCAATAACTCAAACTTGTAGTAATGCGAGACCTATTGCACTGCAAATGCTTGTTTTTTCTGGGATCTAGAAATCTCTAGTTGCCGATATTTGTGTCGCTTGATTTGGTCTTATTGTTCAAAATGTTGCAGTCAACATACAAACTGTTCTTGAAGAAAACAAAATCTGTCCTAGTCTTTCGTCCTCCTCGATGACCCCGGCAGCCCGGGAAGGGCAAGTGGAGCTGTGTCCGGGGCCCCACTGGTGATGTCGTCTGTGCAACACACACCATTATCACCATCAAATCCAACACGTACGGAAGCCTAGGCTGACCCAAAATACGCAAAACACCGTGAAGGGCCTGTGAAGGCCTACTCAGCTCTTCATCATATTGCCATAAATGTAGGTTTGATGAAAAAGGCCAGTTTAATAACTTTTATTTTCTAACTAACGCTATATAAAAACACATTATTAAAATATACAGTTATTTATTAGCGTTTGAAACAAATATGAATTTAATCAAATAAATGAGTCACTGACGATCGGCTATATAGCAATATACATATATTTAATTCTACTTTCCTGTTACATTTTGCAAAATGCAAATGCTAGAATTGCATTAGGTGCTATGTTGATAATCACAAATGTTTAAAAAAAGAATACTCCTGAAATTGTGTGTTTAATGTCTCTGCGTCATACTACTAATTTGGTTTTGTACAGCCTTTTGTTTCAGACTTATGCGGCCATTAAATACCCTACAGAACACATGTTACTATAACACAATTTATCTATTCGATTTACCAACCTTGGGGGGATGGAGGCTGACTGGGTCATGTTTCCAGCAGTTTTATTATGTTTATTTGCATTTTCTCAGGTTTTGTTTAGAGTTCTTTTATTATTTGCAAAGTACACTTAAGCTTGTGCCTGACTATATGATCCAGGTAACAGTAAGTGGGGGTAAAAGAATACAAAAGATTCATTTATTTCACCGTTTGTAGTTTAATCATTTTACAATTATTGTAAAATAAAAGAGAGGGCTTTTCAGGAGCACTTCCGCCCACGCCGTGCATTGCTCAAAGAACCCAAAGCCATCTGAGTGATTCATTAGCAACGCTTCCTTCATTGATTCAATCCACTCATATTCAATGTAATTCTTTCACTTCTATGTTAATTGAATCGATCAACATCTGTGGGATATTCAGTCATAGTCATCTGCAGCCAAATGTGTTTCATGAAACTCTCTTCATCACAGTTTGTTATGTTGTAACATAACAACAGAGTTTAGTTTGCAAGTGTAAGTTGCATTAAGTTCATGTTGCCGAACAACTAAGCCACAAGTGTGTACTTTGAAGGTTCCCACTTTATATATGACATACTTCCTTCCACCCATAATGGGACTAGGGTCTTATAGTCCGCCCCCTGAGAGAGCAGTTTTTATGTTGTCTTCTTCAATTGATGTTATAATGTGGAACCGATGTGGACTTGTCATGGTGCACGCTGCTTTGACCTTGTGTATAGAGGGGACATGGGATGGCGCGCGCTGCTTTGACCTTGTGTATAGAGTGGACATGGGATGGTGCACGCTGCTTTGACCTTGTGTATAGAGTGGACTTGTGATGGTGCACGCTGCTTTGACCTTGTGTAGAGAGTGGACATGGGATGGTGCACGCTGCTTTGTCCTTGTGTAGAGAGTGCACATGGGATGGCGCGCGCTGCTTTGACCTTGTGTATAGAGTGGACATGGGATGCCGCACGCTGCTTTGACCTTGTGTAGAGAGTGGACATGGGATTGCGCACGCTGCTTTGACCTTGTGTATAGAGTGGACTTGTGATGGCGCATGCTGCTTTGACCTTGTGTATAGAGTGGACATGGGATGGCGCACGCTGCTTTGACCTTGTGTACAGAGTGGACATGGGATGGCGCACGCTGCTTTGACCTTGTGTATAGAGGGGACATGGGATGGCGCGCGCTGCTTTGAGCATGTGTATAGAGTGGACATGGGATGGCGCAAGCTGCTTTGACCTTGTGTATAAAGTGCACATGGGATGGCGCGCGCTGCTTTGACCTTGTGTATAGAGTGCACATGGGAATGGCGCGCGCTGCTTTAACCTTGTGTATAGAGGGGACATGGGATGGCGCGCGCTGCTTTGACCTTGTGTATAGAGTGGACATGGGATGGTGCACGCTGCTTTGACCTTGCGTATAGAGTGGACTTGTGATGGTGCACGCTGCTTTGACCTTGTGTATAGAGTGCACATGGGATGGCGCGCGCTGCTTTGACCTTGTGTATAGAGTGGACTTGTGATGGCGCACGCTGCTTTGACCTTGTGTATAGAGTGCACATGGGATGGTGCACGCTGCTTTGACCTTGTGTATAGAGTGGACATGGGATGGCGCGCGCTGCTTTGACCTTGTGTAGAGAGTGGACATGGGATGGTGCACGCTGCTTTGTCCTTGTGTAGAGAGTGCACATGGGATGGCGCGCGCTGCTTTGACCTTGTGTATAGAGTGGACATGGGATGGCGCACGCTGCTTTGACCTTGTTTAGAGAGTGGACATGGGATTGCGCACGCTGCTTTGACCTTGTGTATAGAGTGGACTTGTTATGGCGCACGCTGCTTTGACCTTGTGTATAGAGTGGACATGGGATGGCGCACGCTGCTTTGACCTTGTGTACAGAGTGGACATGGGATGGCGCACGCTGCTTTGACCTTGTGTATAGAGGGGACATGGGATGGCGCGCGCTGCTTTGAGCATGTGTATAGAGTGGACATGGGATGGCGCACGCTGCTTTGACCTTGTGTATAAAGTGCACATGGGATGGTGCGCGCTGCTTTGACCTTGTGTATAGAGTGGACATGGGATGGTGCGCGCTGTTTTGACCTTGTGTATAGAGTGCACATGGGAATGGCGCGCGCTGCTTTGACCTTGTGTAGAGAGTGGACATGGGATGGTGCGCGCTGCTTTGACCTTGTGTATAAAGTGCACATGGGATGGTGCGCGCTGCTTTGACCTTGTGTATAGAGTGGACATGGGATGGTGTGCACTGCTTTGACCTTGTGTATAGAGTGCACATGGGATGGCGCGCGCTGTTTTGACCTTGTGTAGAGAGTGGACATGTGATGGCGCGCGCTGCTTTGACCTTGTGTAGAAAGTGCACATGGGATGGCGCGCGCTGCTTTGACCTTGTGTATAGAGTGCACATGGGAATGGCGCGCGCTGCTTTGACCTTGTGTATAGAGGGGACATGGGATGGCGCGCGCTGCTTTGACCTTGTGTATAGAGTGGACATGGGATGGTGCACGCTGCTTTGACCTTGTGTATAGAGTGGACTTGTGATGGTGCACGCTGCTTTGACCTTGTGTATAGAGTGCACATGGGATGGCGCGCGCTGCTTTGACCTTGTGTATAGAGTGGACTTGTGATGGCGCACGCTGCTTTGACCTTGTGTATAGAGTGCACATGGGATGGTGCATGCTGCTTTGACCTTGTGTATAGAGTGGACATGGGATGGCGCGCGCTGCTTTGACCTTGTGTAGAGAGTGGACATGGGATGGTGCACGCTGCTTTGTCCTTGTGTAGAGAGTGCACATGGGATGGCGCGCGCTGCTTTGACCTTGTGTATAGAGTGGACATGGGATGGCGCACGCTGCTTTGACCTTGTGTAGAGAGTGGACATGGGATTGCGCACGCTGCTTTGACCTTGTGTATAGAGTGGACTTGTGATGGCGCACGCTGCTTTGACCTTGTGTATAGAGTGGACATGGGATGGCGCACGCTGCTTTGACCTTGTGTACAGAGTGGACATGGGATGGCGCACGCTGCTTTGACCTTGTGTATAGAGGGGACATGGGATGGCGCGCGCTGCTTTGAGCATGTGTATAGAGTGGACATGGGATGGCGCACGCTGCTTTGACCTTGTGTATAAAGTGCACATGGGATGGTGCGCGCTGCTTTGACCTTGTGTATAGAGTGGACATGGGATGGTGCGCGCTGCTTTGACCTTGTGTAGAGAGTGGACATGTGATGGCGCGCGCTGCTTTGAACTTATGTATAGAGTGGACATGGGATGGCGCGCGCTGCTTTGACCTTGTGTATAGAGTGGACATGGGATGGCGTGCGCTGCTTTGACCTTGTGTATAGAGTGGACATGGGATGGCGCGCGCTGCTTTGACCTTGTGTATAGAGTGGACATGGGATGGCGCACGCTGCTTTGACCTTGTGTATAGAGTGCACATGGGATGGTGCACGCTGCTTTGAACTTGTGTATAGAGTGGACATGGGATGGTGCGCGCTGCTTTGACCTTGTGTATAGAGTGCACATGGGATGGTGCCCGCTGCTTTGACCTTGTGTATAGATTGGACATGGGATGGCGCGCGCTGTTTTGACCTTGTGTATAGAGTGCACATGGGAATGGCGCGCGCTGATTTGACCTTGTGTATAGAGTGGACATGGGATGGTGCGCGCTGCTTTGACCTTGTGTATAGAGTGGACATGGGATGGCGCACGCTGCTTTGACCTTGTGTATAGAGTGCACATGGGATGGCGTGCGCTGCTTTGACCTTGTGTATAGAGTGGACATGGGATGGTGCGCGCTGCTTTGAACTTGTGTATAGAGTGGACATGGGATGGCGCACGCTGCTTTGACCTTGTGTATAGAGTGGACATGGGATGGCGCACGCTGCTTTGACCTTGTGTATAGAGTGGACATGGGATGGCGCGCGCTGCTTTGACCTTGTGTATAGAGTGGACATGGGATGGTGCGCACTGCTTTGACCTTGTGTATAGAGTGGACATGGGATGGTGCACGCTGCTTTGACCTTGTGTATAGAGTGGACATGGGATGGTGCGCGCTGCTTTGACCTTGTGTATAGAGTGCACATGGGATGGCGCGCGCTGCTTTGACCTTGTGTATAGAGTGGACATGGGATGGCGCGCGCTGCTTTGACCTTGTGTATAGAGTGGACATGGGATGGTGTGCGCTGCTTTGACCTTGTGTATAGAGTGGAAATGGGACGGCACGCGCTGCTTTGACCTTGTGTATAGAGTGGACATGGGATGGCGCGCGCTGCTTTGACCTTGTGTATAGAGTGGACTTGTGATGGCGCGCGCTGCTTTGACCTTGTGTATAGAGTGGACATGGGATGGTGCGTGCTGTTTTGACCTTGTGTATAGAGTGGATATGGGATGGTGCGTGATGCTTTGACCTTGTGTATAGAGTGGACATGGGATGGCGCGAGCTGCTTTGACTTTGTGTATAGAGTGGACATGGGATGGCGCGCGCTGCTTTGACCTTGTGTATAGAGTGGACATGGGATGGTGCGTGATGCTTTGACCTTGTGTATAGAGTGGACATGGGATGGCGCGAGCTGCTTTGACCTTGTGTATAGAGTGGACATGGGATGGCGCGCGCTGCTTTGACCTTGTGTATAGAGTGGACATGGGATGGCGCGCTGCTTTGACCTTGTGTATAAAGTGCACATGGGAATGGCACGCGCTGATTTGTCCTTGTGTATAGAGTGGACATGGGATGGTGTGCGCTGCTTTGACCTTGTGTATAGAGTGGAAATGGGACGGCGCGTGCTGCTTTGACCTTGTGTATAGAGTGGACATGGGATGGCGCGCGCTGCTTTGACCTTGTGTATAGAGTGGACTTGTGATGGCGCGCGCTGTTTTGACCTTGTGTATAGAGTGCACATGGGAATGGCGCGCGCTGCTTTGACCTTGTGTATAGAGGGGACATGCAATGGTGCGTGCTGATTTGACCTTGTGTATAGAGTGGACATGGGATGGTGCACGCTGCTTTGACCTTGTGTATAGAGTGGACATGGGATGGCGCGCGCTGCTTTGACCTTGTGTATAGAGTGGACATGGGATGGCGTGCGCTGCTTTGACCTTGTGTATAGAGTGCACATGGGATGGCGCGCGCTGCTTTGACCTTCTGTATAGAGTGGACATGGGATGGCGCGCGCTGCTTTGACCTTGTGTATAAAGTGCACATGGGAATGGCGCGCGCTGATTTGACCTTGTGTATAGAGTGGACATGGGATGGTGTGCGCTGCTTTGACCTTGTGTATAGAGTGGAAATGGGACGGCGCGCGCTGCTTTGACCTTGTGTATAGAGTGGACATGGGATGGCGCGCGCTGCTTTGACCTTGTGTATAGAGTGGACTTGTGATGGCGTGCGCTGTTTTGACCTTGTGTATAGAGTGCACATGGGATGGCGCGCGCTGCTTTGACCTTGTGTATAGAGTGGACTTGTGATGGCGTGCGCTGCTTTGACCTTGTGTATAGACTGCACATGGGATGGTGCGCGCTGCTTTGACCTTGTATATAGAGGGTACATGCAATGGTGCGTGCTGATTTGACCTTGTGTATAGAGTGGACATGGGATGGTGCATGCTGCTTTGACCTTGTGTATAGAGTGGACATGGGATGGCGCACGCTGCTTTGACCTTGTGTATAAAGTGCACATGAGAATGGCACGCGCTGATTTGTCCTTGTGTATAGAGTGGACATGGGATGGTGTGCGCTGCTTTGACCTTGTGTATAGAGTGGAAATGGGACGGCGCGTGCTGCTTTGACCTTGTGTATAGAGTGGACATGGGATGGCGCGCGCTGCTTTGACCTTGTGTATAGAGTGGACTTGTGATGGCGCGCGCTGTTTTGACCTTGTGTATAGAGTGCACATGGGAATGGCGCGCGCTGCTTTGACCTTGTGTATAGAGGGGACATGCAATGGTGCGTGCTGATTTGACCTTGTGTATAGAGTGGACATGGGATGGTGCACGCTGCTTTGACCTTGTGTATAGAGTGGACATGGGATGGCGCGCGCTGCTTTGACCTTGTGTATAGAGTGGACATGGGATGGCGTGCGCTGCTTTGACCTTGTGTATAGAGTGCACATGGGATGGCGCGCGCTGCTTTGACCTTCTGTATAGAGTGGACATGGGATGGCGCGCGCTGCTTTGACCTTGTGTATAAAGTGCACATGGGAATGGCGCGCGCTGATTTGACCTTGTGTATAGAGTGGACATGGGATGGTGTGCGCTGCTTTGACCTTGTGTATAGAGTGGAAATGGGACGGCGCGCGCTGCTTTGACCTTGTGTATAGAGTGGACATGGGATGGCGCGCGCTGCTTTGACCTTGTGTATAGAGTGGACTTGTGATGGCGTGCGCTGTTTTGACCTTGTGTATAGAGTGCACATGGGATGGCGCGCGCTGCTTTGACCTTGTGTATAGAGTGGACTTGTGATGGCGTGCGCTGCTTTGACCTTGTGTATAGACTGCACATGGGATGGTGCGCGCTGCTTTGACCTTGTGTATAGAGGGGACATGCAATGGTGCGTGCTGATTTGACCTTGTGTATAGAGTGGACATGGGATGGTGCATGCTGCTTTGACCTTGTGTATAGAGTGGACATGGGATGGCGCACGCTGCTTTGACCTTGTGTATAGAGTGCACATGGGATGGCGCACGCTGCTTTGACCTTGTGTATAGAGTGCACATGGGATGGCGCACGCTGATTTGACCTTGTGTATAGAGTGGACATGGGATGGTGCACGCTGCTTTGACCTTGTGTATAGAGTGCACATGGGATGGCGCGCGCTGATTTGACCTTGTGTATAGAGTGGACATGGGATGGTGCACGCTGCTTTGACCTTGTGTATAGAGTGGACATGGGATGGCGTGCGCTGCTTTGACCCTGTGTTTAGAGTGGACATGGGATGGATGTCACATGCGCGCAATAGTCTTGATCTTTTTTAGGTCTGGAATTTTTGTATTTGAGTAAAGTTATATGTACATTATACACTTAATAATAGTGGCGTTCAGCCAGCCCTCGCCATCCTTCGTCCTTCGGTAGGTTTTTGCGTCATTTACAGTTTTCTTCTTCCCTGTACGGCATGGTGCAATGGGCCAGCTCACTTCAGCCATTGGCTAACTTCGTTGTGAGTGACAACATTATTTCCTTTCACAAGAGCACATCCGCACACAAAGTAGTTCCCTTCAGTGCCAGGGACTATTATGTAATGTGTGCTGTCTAAGACCAATTAATTGTAATATTGGCTAGAGCCTGACAGCTCCCACAGTAATAAGAGTTTATCAAAACAAATCCAAAACAAGCATGTCAAAGGCACATTTCTGGCAGCCAAGGCCAGACCAATTGGCTTAGACACTTTTATTCATGTGCAACAGGAAAACACTTAAGGGAGAGGGGAATTTGAGGGAGAGTTTTGGTATTTTGGGGTATTCAGGGCGGTTAGTATGTTTGTGAGTTGATCAGAGAACTACCCAATAGCATATAATGTCCTAGAGAACAATATACATTTGAGAATCAACTTGAAGGGGACAGGATGAAAAAATAGCAGTAAGTGAAGAGTAGAAGTGAAGAAAAAGTGAGATATGTCATGAAAATTGAGATGAGGGCGGGTCATACTTTAAATCTTTTGCTGCCTGTAAAAACCCGGATCGGTTGAACGGTCTCTAAAACCTACTGCAATTTGAAGGAAATTGTGCAAAAAAAGTTACTGGTCGACAAGGGGTGGAGCCTTTGTGTGTGATTGTGTGTGTGTGTGTTTTGTGTGCGTGTGCATGAGCGCGTGTCTCAGTTGCAAATCCTGCCTTCTGGACATTATTGTTAATTAAGGCACAATGTAATATTACTTCTAATCTTGCCTTAGAGGGTACTATTGCTACTCATGCCTGCTATTCAAAGGGGCTATTCATGCCTGATAGACATTACAAGCAGATCCCCTATTGGCCTTGGTGCCATTATTGGTAACCTGTCCTGGTGTGGGCAATGTTGTCAATTCTTGCCTGCTAGGGCTGGTGCAAAGGTTTGCCTGCACTACTTAGCATCACATCAGGATTCCCCTTTCCCATGACTACTGAGCCCCATTTAGCACTTATCACAGCAGTACATTCTGATAGCCTTAGCTGGTGCTGTACCAGCTGCCAGTCTAGTGTTGCATAGCATAGGAGCATCCCTCTAAGCACTATAAAGAGCATATTGCAAAGAATTGCGCTAAAGCATACATGCCAACATGTCAGAAGAGCAAAGTGGGAGATTTTTTGGGGAAAATCGGGAGAATGGGGCCTTGAATCGGGTTACTGGCAGGTTGCTGGCAGTGCATACCCCCCCCCCCCCCCCCCCATCGTGTGTGGCAGCCCGGGCTGAAACAGCTTCCCTGGCACACACACAGCTGCCCCCGAGTACTTCACAGGTCTTTAAAAGATCATTCGCTTGCTAATGAGGCTTTGTCGGTTTTTCCCCCCATCTAGAGCCCCTGCATCGCCACTCTGACTATTGCTGGAAGAATTAGCACGTTACACAATACCAAGCCCTGTCAGCTGAAACCCGAGCAATCGGGTTTCTGGGTGCTTGAATCGGGAGGCGGGAGACTAGTCTTGAAATCGGTAGTCTCCCGCTTGAATCGGGAGGGTTGGCATGTCTGCTAAAGAGCTCTTCTCATAGGCCCATCCCGAGGAGGCCTGCGCTGCCTTAGTCCCCTTGTAGAAGCTCTGGTCCGAGCTTTCCTGCTTCTTTCAGACCAAGGCTACACAACGGCAAAGTTCTCTTTCCACAGATAAACACTCATCATCGCCAGAGCATCCCCCCTTTACCTTACCGTCTTCCAGCCCCACGATCTCATCATGGCCTGTTTTTGCCCTGGTAAATCAAGTTGATGTGATTTCCAAGCGTAATCACATCTCTGCCCTTCTAAATATTTTCGAGTTGGGGTTTCACCTAAACTTGAGCACCAAACCCGTATTCATTTCTGCCAGCAATGAGATGATGATAACTCTAGGTGTGGAAGGCTCAGCTGACGTCTTTCTTCTATTTCTATCCACAGCTTTTGACTTGTTTCTCATGATCTCCCTTTGGACCCCCTCGCATTCGCAGGAATATAGTGCACTGTTTAGAGTTGATTCCCTTCTTTCTTACAGTGGCGTCTCAAGCAGTAACCCTGGCTCACTCCTGTGCTACTCTTAAAACCATCAATGGTGGGTTCCCACAGGACTCCTCTTTGAGTCCTCGCGGCTCCTATTCCATCCTCACGCCTACGCAGACGCTGCTCAGATCAGCCTAAGATTGGATGGAGATCTTGGGTCTCTGCCTTGTAGCAAAATGGGTGAATGCTAATTACCCTAAACTCAACACAGACAAGACTGAAGGCTTAGTTTCTGGCAGCCTTTCCATCTGGAACTCCCACTGGTGGCTCGACTCCTTGGATGCCTGTCCTGTGCCCACTTCCAGCACGTGCATTCGAGGCTTCATTGTCAACCACAATCTCTTATTTCAGGCACATATAAATATGCTAACCTTGACATGTTTGTTAACACTAAGGGATATTAGAAAAATCAAACTTTATTACGCAGTTTCTCGCGGAAACTCTTAGTCCAGGCCCTTAGCATCGCCAGGCTGGACAACTGCAACTCTGTTTTTGTTGGGTTGCCTGCTTGTTCCCTTCACAAACGACAAGTCACACAGAATGTGCTGCATGCCTCATTTTAATTCTTAGCAGAAATACCAGCCTTTCGGCTCATCTCTCCCTTCCCCGTTGACTACCAGCGCACAACCGCGGTGTTTTCCAAGCCTTGTGTTTTTGTCACAAGGCCTTATACAGCTTTCCTTCTAATAGTTATATGGCCCCTGTCCTTTCTTCATACGCCTGTCTAAGATCCCTTAAATGCAGCACACCACGCTATGTCATCATTCCTAGATGTGAGAAATCTTGCACTGGAGGGCTTGCCTTTTCAGGGGTAACTGTGGAATCCTGGTGCAAACTTCCCAGAGCCACTCACACTGAAATAAACCTTTAGAAATGTTGCAAATTGTTCAAAACTCATCTGCTCCTTCTATAGATTTTGTCTCAAACATTTGTTTCTCTAGCTCCAGGGCACACTGTTTGGGCAATCATGCGCCTTGTAAATTTTCCAATCAAATGACCTTGATATGATGCCAGTGCTGAGTGCACCACAGGACAGGGATGCTTGACACTGTCTGGAAACACTGACTGCTCCTGCGCGTGCAGCCCTCATGATGCTGTATGTTCACTGGTAACTCTGAGCCGGTTACTAACATAACCCAGATCCCAGATAAACGTACCTGGTGGTGAGTCTTTTGGAATGCGCTCTCCTGATGTTTCCTCTTCCCCTGCCTTTTCCTAACTTCACTGCCGCCTTTTTTCCTTGTAATAACCGCTCATTAGGGCAGCAGGGTTGAAACACCTTCTAAACTCCAACAGGATCGCAATTAGGAACTGCTGACCCATTCAAAAAGCCTTTTTCTTTTTGGCCTCTTTGTTTCCAATAAAAATTGAACCCCAGACCCTCATTTTTTGCACAGTTATAACTTTGACATTTAACATGCGCTACTTTCGACTCACTATTATGTCGACCTCAAACATATATAGGTTTTTTGTTTGACTTGCACCCTGTGGATGTAAATTTATTAAAAGTAGATATATTTTTTTTATTCAAAAATATGGAATTATATTTCACCATAAAAAAAGCTGATGCTTTCTCTCTTGACACAGGTATTTCAGTCTTTACTGAATTGACCTTTGCATCTTTACATCTACTGGGGACGCGCTGATTGGCAGTTTTATGTTTACTATACATGCAGTAATCAACTAGATGTCGCACATAGCCCTACAAATCATGGAATACTACATATACATAGGTCCTTTTAATACGGAAGCAGGGTAACCGTAGTTCCCTCATACATTTTTATGATACCATCACTAACTGTAAGTTAGGCAAGTTAAAGTTTTGTAACCTTGATGTTCCATTGAAAAAAAAGATTAAACTGGCCCTCAAATGTTACATCCCCCTCATCAGTTGTTTACATGTTTGCTAAATATTACTAATTTGCTTGTAAACTCATTGCAGTGTGCTGCCATTTGTTAAGTATGTCAAAGTTCTGCAGATATCGTTTATAAAAAGTGAGGGAAGAATGAACCACAATAGTCTCAATGCCTGAGTCTCAAGAATGTTGTATCAGAGACCCTCAACCACACGGTCACAGTAATTTCGGTGGATTGTGTCATCATAGGTTCTGTCACTCGAGTGTCCCGTTCTCCCAGTGACATCTAGACCTCCACCAGGAGGGAGACTGCCTGGATGTTAAAAGTGGAGAGTGAATTAAAATTACTTTCTATCCTATAGGTCAATCTTCATTCAGGGAAGAGAATTAGGAGAGGGTAAGACTAAAAAAAAGACGGTGTTATGTGGATGAGTCGGTAGTACATAGCACCTATTGATCAGGTCAACATGTTTCAGCCTGAAACAGCCCATATTGGTCTGTGGCCTTCTTCAGGACCGGAGGGGAGAGAGCCTTTAACTATAGGCCTTTACATGATTTATGTGGGTGGGTTGGTTCACTCAGTTCACTTCCAGGCGGAAACATGTCGACCCAACCATTATTTCAAATCCCAATGCATTATGGTGGTTGAAGTTGTACACTTGGTTATATACTTACTCACTCGGATTCAGGACAAATCTTTACGGTCTTTCTAATTATTAATTTGATACCATTTCCTCTGTCTTAATCAACTCTGATTTCTGCATGAGAATATGTATGGCTATTTGTACAGTATAGGCTACTCATCACTGGTCAAATGGTTCACCTAAAACCTGGAATTATTTATATTCCTTCCTGCTTCTGAGCCATTCATTGGGACAAGACTGGCCAGCTATACATGCCTCATGTATATTTACTGACAAAACATTAACTTTGTCCCTGTGTTTTTTTTCCGTAGATGGCATCGAACAGCAGATGGAGGAGAAATGCAGGATGATAGAAACCCGACTGGCGGATAAAGAGAAGACCAACTCGGAGCTACGACGGGAGCTCTGGCACAGAGAGGCCCTGGTGGTGGCTCTAAGGTCAGACTTGAAGGACAAGGAGCGGAAGTTCCTGGATGAATTGAAGAGGCGGAGCCACCGGGTGACCATTCTGAACACTGAGGTGCAGAAGCAGACAGAGGCTGCCGCGTACCTCTCCTTCCAGCTTCACTCCAACAAGCAGAAGTTGCACAGCCCCCGCCCCAACACAAAGCCGCTGGACCGGCCCCCTGATAAGACATGCCCAGGGCAGATCCCAACTGAATGTAAACCAAAAAAGCGTACCCACAAGTCCCACTCACGGAGACATGCCCCTGAATGCTCCTTTTCCAAGGGAATGCTGAGAGACTCTGCCCAAAGAGAGATGCTGAGCAGCTGTGATGAAATGGACTCCATGCCTGACCCGGCCCTCTTCCTGCATCCCAAAAAACACGTGCCTCCTCACCGGCAACGATCTGAGGCCAGGCAGCATGGCATCCGCCAGCATCCAGGCTTTGATCCGAATGACCACGTGACTGCTGCGACTGGCGACGCCTCGAGGCAGTCCCAGCTGGCAGAAGACCATTGCGCCAGGTCATCAGTTAGAAACAAGCTGATAGAGGAGCATGGTGCCAGACTGTCAATCAAAACCAAACTAACTAAAAGCGAGCGAGAGACGCGGCGTGTCCTCACTCGCAAGAACTCTAGGGACTCCGAGTGAGGCTGCGTCAAGCCTGCAATATGTAATTAAGAGTAGGAATCCTGAAGGCGGGAGTGTCAACCAAATGAAAGCAAGCAAGAACATGGCTGTCTGTAAGCTTGCAACCACGTGGTGCGGACCAGTCTTCCTACAAATATATTGTGCCAGGTCTACACCGGTCTGTAGACATGGGTCTTGGTTTGATGTGGTTGTGTGGATGCAGAGATTCCTGATGAATCAACCCAAGAAAGGTGGATCATGGCCTATTTTGCCACATGACCTACAGGACTCTTGTTTCGTGGTTGATCCTGATACAAAGCCTGTGTATGTGTGCAACTAAAGCTTTTACAATTCACCCAATCAGCTCACTCGAGCTACACGGTAGAGGAAAGCTGAATAGACCCAGTCCTGCTGCTTCTAAATGTTTAGACAGGAAAAAATAGCCTCACAGTTGGTTTCCAGGCCTCTAGAGTTGTGTGACTCAACATGTCCCTGGCTCTGCACTGTAGCTGCCTCATAGGTCATTGTTGTGTGGAGTTAGAGTATGGCGTTTGGGAAACACAACAGTCATAGAGGGTAGCTTTACCTGGAGAGTCGTTTGTATTAGTTTTGGTTGCCAACAAACCCCTTCAGCTTCTACAAATTTAGCAAATGTTATATAAAAAACTGCTTAGAATTTTCAGATGGAAGTCTGTGTGTAGTGGATTAAGAGAACTTTTTTTTGGCAACTTTTGGAAAGTTTAACATAGCACCAAATGCAAATCTTTAATATCATGTACTACTGGTATTTTTAAGGTGGCCCCAAAAGCAAACAGTCAGTATCATCTATGTAATAATCGAGGGCCCATCAAAATTTACATTACAGCTAATCAACACATTTTTGTAGGAACCTTTCAAGCGAATGCGTTAAAACCCTCTGTATAGTTTTTTACATCAAGTATTTATCTTATCTTGGTCCAGCTAAAGCTAGGAAAATATATTACAAGCAGATGTTCTACAAAATGCCAGCCATATATTTGATACCTTCTTCCATTCAATGATGAAAGTCACCCTAGAGTGAGATTCAGAATATATGACTTTAATATAGAAAGTATGCATTTCTTCTGAAGCAACTTAATGTGGGCTAATCATTTCCCAGGAGACGCATATCCTATTTCACGGATATAAGATTTAAATTGAAATATATCTACATATATATATATATATATATATATGGTTTTTTTTGTTTTTGTTTACTTACAGGGAGAACTGCTTCTAAAATAACTTTTGATGCAAACCCAGGTTCCAGTATAATTCCTTGTTGTGCCCAGAACGGTATTACAAGTCTGCACAAATTTTACTCCCCAGGGGATTCTTGGCTACACGAGTTTCGCCCTTAAACCTAGACACCTGGAAGCAGGTGAGGTCCTTCTGTAGTGTGCTGTGTGATTTTGCCTGCCCACTTCTGTTGTTCGCCAGTACCTAGCCTATGAAATTAGAAAACATTCCTTGAGAAAAGACTTCTGAATCCAATTAAAGAAGTCTCCAATGGTGTAGTGATAAGGTAAATTTTAGCTGTACTAAACTTGGTTACCTATCTATAGAGAATTTCAAGAAGAACATATCTGGAGGAATATCTTGGTGGGAATACCGAAGAAAAGTACCAGGTGGCACAGGCGTTTTAATGTGCAAATAGAACACCACTGCTGTCCTCATAACACTTAAAAACAATGCAGCCGGAATAGATGAAAGGGCATATAACGATACATATATTTGTAAAGTGCACGTTCACCCCTTGGGGCGTATTGTTGCTAAGTAACAGATGTTCATATTAAGCCAATTTAATGGTACTCGCTTTATCGATCCTGGAAGGATAAAAGGCTGAGTAGACCAGGAGATCACCCGCAGAACCTAGAGTAGATGCAGTAGTCCAGTGAGCCAAAAATGAGCCATGACCTAGAGCAGCGGTTCTTAACCTTTTGACTTCTGTGGACTCTCACTGAATCATTTCTGGAATCCAGGGATACCCACTGAGTCATTATTGGTAGCCAGGGACCCCGGCCTAAGAAATTTCTATGATTTGAACCTCAATACATAAAAATACAAAAAACTTGAATACAACAAAAAAATGCGCAGAAATTGAAATATCATGTTTAATTCACAATCAAATATAGAAAAAGTTTTACATTTTTCAATTTTGCTACTTCATTTGTATACCCTTTCTTAAGTTTAATTAATTACATTTAATATTATTTAATTTTGTAAAACCGCTGTGGACCCCCAGAGTAAGTCTTGCGGACCCCCAGGAGTCTTCAAACCACAGGTTAAGAACCACTGACCTAGACCCGCATATGCCCCAGTGCATCTATTTGGCTGTTGAACCCACAAGTCTTACAAATGCCAGTGCCCATGCCTGACACCCCAGAAGTGTGGACGCTCAGACCACTTTGAGCAGGGTGAAAGGAAAGGACAAAGAGGTTGAGGCAAATTAAACATGTCTTCCTTACAAAATATTCTGGTTTGTTGCATAGATGAAATTTGTGAAATTGGCAGAAATAATTCTGACACATCTAGTCCCACATTTACAGATAGAGAAGATGTGATGGTGCAATTTACTAGAGCAGGGTGAAAGGACAGCATTCTTTACCAAGGCCACAGACTCAGTTAGCACAGTCCCCTCCTTGTCTAACTCCAGGAAACCCTCCCATGTGAGATATACACTCTACAAGTATTCATAACATCACTAAGATCAGCAAAACCAACATTAGAAACCACTGTGGTGTCTTTTCTACGTGTATAAAACAGGTCACTTTCAACTCGATCAAGCAAAGTAGCATTAACCTATTTTCATTAAAGAGCAGGCATCCATCCCATCAGGAAGCTTTCAGTTGATAATGTTTCAGCAAACTCTTGAGGTGCAAACAAGCTCCTTGTTTGCAATGAATAATTGATGGCTGTCATTTTGTTCTTCCTTGGTTTTTGATTATGGCTGGGCTCTTTGTTTTCTAAATGAAAGAAAATTAAAGAATTATGCATATAGTAGGTGCAGTAGAAATCAACAACTGACCCCATAACAGTAGTAGTTTCGAGTGACGCTGTGGTGTTAGAAGAGATGATCTAGTAGAAAAGTAGTCTAGTGGAGACAGGGTAATTTGAATGATAAAATGTGGCATGTCACTTACAGGAAGGCAGACCAATTTAAGTGAATCTGACTTATTGGTAGGTTGTGGCTCAGGAGGTGTGGCCTACTGGAGGAGGTGGGATCTGTGAGAGGGAATGGCCAATGAGGGAGGTGTGGCCTATGAAAACAACTTTGCCTCAGGTTTTTGTGGAGGAGGTATGGTTTGAGGACAAAGCTTTTGTGCATAGGAGAGATTGTGCTCTAGGAACTGGAGTGTGGTCTCTTAGAGGTACAGTGATCCATCTGAGAGGGAGCAGGTTTGGGAGGCAGTGTGATTTGTGGGATGAGCTGTGTGTTTTTTGTGGAAAACGGTGTGATCTGTGGAATTATTTATAGCTTTTTTAGGCAGCATTGTCTGTAGCAATGCACATGCCTTAGTTGCTGGTATCCTCTACGATGGATGAGCAGGCATTGTTTGAAGCTTAACTCAGGAAAAACAGAGGTTATAACCTTTGGCAATCTTTCTCTCGCCTGGTCTCCCTCCTGGTGGCCGCTGAGCTAGGTCTTCCCCCCACTCCTGTGCCCGAGACTAAAAACATAGGCATACTAATTGATTACAAGGTCAACTATTGCTTCAGGTGTCAGCTATAGTCTCCTCATCATTCCACACCCTCAAGATGATCAAAAAATGTCTTCCCTACATTCCTGAAAACACCCAAAAAAACTGTTATCACCACTCTGGTACTATCCAAGCTAGTTTATTATAATGGCCTTTGCATGAACCGGCAGGAAAAACATGCCAACAGACTTCAGATAGTACAAAACGCTGTGGCCAGAATGATTCTAGGTTTACCTAAGTTCCACTCAATTAAATTCAAAGCACTTTGCATTGCCCATAAGGCCCTGCACAACTCAGGCCCCGAGTTTCTCCGACATAGTTTTCAGCGGTATACCCCTAGCAGACCCCTGTGCTTCTTGTGTGCCAAAACTCCCTCAATTGCCAGATTTAGGAAATCTAACCGGGGTAGAAGAAGCTTTTCCACAGGTACAACCAAACTTTGGAACAGTCTGCCCCCCCCATATATTAGAGCAATTCCCACGTTACTTTCCTTTAGGAAAAAACTTAAGACATGGCCATCCAGAAACTAAGGGTGTTCAGTTCATCCTCTAGTGCAGTTAGCACAAAGGCTAATGGCTAAACGTGCGCTTTATACATTTTAATAACATAATTAATCCACCTAGGCATGCTAACAAATTGACTGCAGGAGCAAACCGGTAGAAGGCAACTTGGGGGTGGGAGTAAGCCCCGAAAGATGTGAGCACTACAGCTAGTGAATGCTTTTACTATTACACCCTCTACGCTACCTCACCAACACTCCATTCAAGGTACTACACCTCTATCACTATAATGTACTTATCTTCTCTTACTTTTACATAATTGCCTTTGTGTCCACACTGCCTTTGAATTTACACCTTCCCCAGCTTGTCTTGCTATAACTCCCCGAGAAACTGCCTCTGCCCTTACACCCTCGTCTAATGCCTCTGCCATGATGAACTACCTTATTACCTCGCCATTACAAATGACAATACTGCCTTAGTCAATACACCCTATTGAAATGCCTCTGCCATAACCGTCTTTATGTCAGTTCACTCTACCACAAGACCTTTGTGAGAACCAACTGCAGACCTGCCACTCCAAATTCACTTCACTACCTCTGTAATTACATCGTACACAATTGCCGCTCATCCACACACATGCTTCCTGTCGTTGACTTGATGACCTATCGAGCTGCCTCTGCCTGTACTGTTTCTGAAAACCATGCAATATGAGTCAGGAGTTATGGTCTATGGGAAGCAAGTGTATGTTTGTGTGTGTGTGTGTGTTGGTCTATTGGGTGAATTTGTAGTTTGGATACGTTTTAATATGTGAACTATAGGAGGATTTTTATGGAGAAGAAATTGATCTTAAGATTGAAGGTGTATCTATTAGGTGGTAGTGGTATCTTGGAGGGAGGGTATATTGTCTTTGGGAGAATGTGTTATCTATTGCAGGAGGTGTTGGTCATGTAATAAGTGTGAGCTATTGGTCTGTGATTTAGGTTTGCTTGATGAGTCTAAGGTGTACTGTTATAGGAACTATTGGTGCAACTATGGCTGTGGGTCAAGATGTTATCTCTAGTTTTCACTGTTCATGTGATCTATCGATAGTTTATATAGGGTTCTAATTATAGAGGTGTGATCTGTGACTGTAAGACTTGTATGGGGTGGAGGTGTGATCTATAGGACATAGATGTAACCCATGTTTCTTGAAGTGATGGTTTGGCCTATAGATGTTTCTCAAGAGACTCTTGGGTTTTTAGAGGTGAACTCCCTGGCTTGGAGTAAGAAGATGCTTGAGGCACACATAGGAGAATGTTCAAAGCTTGGAGAAAGGGAACTTGAGGAGCACAAGGCACACCCAAGGACATTTTCAAAGCTTGGAGGTAGTATCTCTTGGGCCATACAGAGCCAAAATCTCAAAACTTGGTGGTAAGAAACCCTTGAGGCACACAGAGGGAGTTAGGAAAGTGTTGAGGCACACAGAAAAAGTAAGAAAATCGTGACGCACACAGAGGAGGAAGGAAACTCTTGTGGCGCACATAGAAGGTAGGAAATTCTTGAGTCACACAGGGAAGGTAGGAAACCCTTGAAGCACACAGCGACAAAACCTCTAGGCTTGGAAGTTGGTAACACTTGAGGCTGATGACAGCAGCTTTGAGGTTTAAGATGATTGAGGCACAGAGGTGAATTCCTAAGTGTTGAAGTTGTGAATTAATAGGGGCTCAAAGAGGTGACTTCTTAAGGTTTGGAAGTAGGAGAAGCTTTAGGTACATAATTAAATAATTAAGACTGAGGCACAGAAATGTGAATACACACTAAGATGAACTCTGGAGGCTTGTAAGTACAAGCCCTGGCAGGCTGGCACATTGGTGACTTACTAAGAGCTGGCAATGCATAACTCATACAAAAGTGACTGCTCACTGCTGGCAGGTATTACTTGTAAGTGGACCCAGCAGTAACAACTTCAGGGTTCTAAATAGGAAGTACTTGAGGCTCAGGGAGGTGAGCTCTCTAGACTTAGACTAGGATAAGCAAAGGGAAGACTACTTAAAGTTTTGGATGTATATCATGCTGCAGTCCAAGATCACGGGATAAGTCCTACTAAAGACTGTGCCCCTAAGATCCAAGGTCTGGGACATCCCACTGTGGTACCCATGGGGACTCAGGCATGAGCAGCAAAGCATGGAGCTGTTCAGCCTCAAGGCCGACTCTCTGCAGAGGAGACTGCCCAATAAGAGGGCCTGCCTGCCTCGCGCATGCGTCATCAGACAAAGAGCCCCATCCACAAGCTATTGTTTCCCTAAAAGGAAGGGAAGTGCTGTCATAGGATACCTACAGCTGGGGGCGGAGCTCACAGCCATGGTTGGAAGTTAGCAAGCGACAGCTCCGTTAACTGCAAGCCCCCAATATGCTTGTTGTGACGCACTGCGACACGTATCAATCATTTCAGCATGGCTGCTTGTGCAGCAACCTCTGACGTCCTACTTCCTGTACTTCAAAAAGCTTGGCATCTGGCTGTTAATGCTCTTTCAAAGAGAACACACTGTATGTATTATGTGAACAGAGATTATGTGAATAGAAGAGTTTAAGATTTTTATATACGTTTTGTATTTAGTAATATATATATATATATATATATGCATATATAAATGTAATCATATCTACCTTTTTATCCAGACACACCGCCCACTGTGCCTATAGAGGCCTAAAAGGCGATATGTTCTTCAACTATTTGATAAGTCAGTGTTGTGAAGATTACACCGTGTTTTATGTGTCATGTGTAGTAGGCGCTCCGTATTTACACAGGTGCGTCACAGACCAGATATCATACTAACGCTTTCACTCAATACATTCATTGGTGGGGCCCATAACACCAACACACACACACACTCTCATTTGGTCTGCTCATACTGGAGAGATAGATGTTCCAAACGCTGGCATGAAAAGAATATCTATTAAAATTCTATTTACATAAACATACACTGAATATCCTTAATCCAGCCCATCTTAATCCTGAATCTCTAGATATTCCTTCCACTTTGTCGATGGATCAATTTAGTTGAATTTGGAAAGGTAATTCTAATCCTTTTCATTTATATTCAGAACAATAATAAATAACCCAACACATTTGCTTGTTAATCAATACATTTTATCTAATAAATGCAAATTTCTTTAGTAAGAATTTTAATCAATCCACAGAACATCATAGTTACCTAATCTCGCTATTAGTCGTCCTCTTAGGTCAATCGATTCGTCATGCAACACGCTACAGTCCCAAAGATTGGTATGGGCCATAAACGTGTCCGCATCAATCAATGCCCATCGGTCTAAGAGTCTTCAGATCATCAGGAAAATGGGCAGCAATCTAATCTGTCAAAGATTCGGGAAAACAGCTGTCCTGCAGTGTCACCGTCCTCTCCATCAGCATAACGTCAGGAAAAACAAAATCAGCGCAATAAGGAGAGACCCAACTCACTATTCTACCGTCTTTTATAATAAAATTGATGACTAAAAGTAGCAAAAGTCAGTTTTTTGAGACTTCTGATTGGATGGTTAAGATCGTCCGTTTCGGTTTCCCACAGTCTTATGATGTCACACTGTCAGACATGATCCATCCGGTTTAGCAGAGATTAATAATGATAATAATAACCTTGAATTTGTAAAGCGCACAGCTACCTCCGAAGTGGTTTCCCGGCGCTGGGGGCCGTCGGGAAGATTAAGCGAGCTATTGCCCAGAGTCACATGGTGCTGGGCTGACCTGCCGCTGGCACAAGGGATCGAACTGTGAACCCTGTGGTCCGGAGTCAGGCACCCTGGCAGTAGTCCAGTCATGACCTTGTCAGTGGCACAGGCTGTGTGGGTCATCTTGAGGCCACTTGTTCAGGAGCCTGGAGCATGCGTATTTAGTCGGAAACCTCGTGGAATGGTAGCTGTTTCGTCGTGTCCAAGGGTCAGCCATTTTATCACAGGCCATTTTGGTCAACTTAAGCAAAACAAACACAAAAATTAATTAAACATGGAAATAACGAATAAAATGTTTAACCCTCACTAATTCCCGTATGTGTGTGTAATTATCTAGCATATTGGCGACATTTAAAGCGTTTATACTCACCCAATGATGTCATCTGGTGCAACTTACAATTACGACACAAAAGCAACATATATCATGCAATATTCTATTTTTTTTCTAGTATTAGTATGCGTACGTATATTAGTTTACAAGTTATCTTAGCCATGCAAATGCAAATGCTGCGTGTACTTCATACATTCGTAGGGTTGATTAGATAGCAAACAAACACATTAATACTTATTATAATTAATAGTTTATTCTAATTATTATGAACATGCAGAATGGGGGGGGTATACAACATTTTGTTTTACCCGCTCCATCAAAGGCAGAGGGTGACCACATGCATGGGTAAGGGGGGAGGGTCGGCCCTTCTGATTTACAAATAATCCAAGAGACCAATCCACTTAAATTCCTCTTTCTTTACAAAGGTGTAATGGATGAAAGACTCCGGAGATAGAAGGTAGTTTGAAAGTTTATTCCCAAAGGTACTCGCCCACGAGAGGCAGCAACTGTCTTGCTCTGATCCCAGGATGAGCTGACCAGTTCACTGGATTCCTTACCTGCCACTCTGTTTGCCAGCACTGGCCTAGATTGAACAATAACATGGAATTTGAAGTAGAACAAGCAGTGGAGTCTGTCTCCGCAGTCTTTCATCCATAACAATTTGGCGACGAGGCTGGGGTGAATGACTCCGGAGACAGAAGGGAATTTAAAGGTTGATTCCCAAAGGTACTCGCCCCCGACAGGCAGCGACCGACCGGCTCAGATCTCAGGATGAACTGACCAGTTCACTGGAATCCTTACCTGCCACTCTGTTTGCCAGCACAGGCCTAGATTGAACTATAACATAACATTTGAAGTAGAACAAGCAGTGGAGTCTGTCTCCGTAAGTCTTTCATCCACAACAATTTGGCGACGAGGATGGGATGAATGACTCCAGAGACAGAAGGGAATTTGAAGGTTGATTCCCAAAGGTACTTGCCCCCGACAGGCAGCGACCAGACGGCTCGGATCCCAGGATGAACTGACCAGTTGACTGGAATCCTTACCCGCCGCTCCGGTTGCCAGCACTGGCATAGATTGAACAATAGCACAGCATCTGTAGTAGAACAAGCAGTGGAGGTGCAGCTCGAGCGTGGAACATATTGCACGAGCTGCACCAAGCATTGCCTAATAAGCATTGTAATGCATTACAAAAGGGAACTGTTCAGTTTCAGGAACAAGGATTATAACTTCAAGGTCATGGTTTATTTCAATTTCAATACTGCCCCGGGCACAGTGTTTACAAAGTCGTAGAGGCGTTAAGGCGCAGGAAATTCAGACGAGTCATCAGTAATTCAGACACGGGTTGGACCTCGTAATTCCTGTGGATATTTATGAAAGAAACACATCATCCAAGCAAAGATAGCTGCAACGTGGCGTCTAGTGAGCTGCCAAAAAAATGACAATGTGGTTCGCTACCAGCAAGGAAAACGTGTGCTTGCTCAGCAGCTTAAGGCGTAATATTAGCAGCACTACCAGGTCCAATGCCCTTGACAAGGTCAGCAGCAGGTCCTGACACCTGTGAGCCTCATGGGATCTCTGCATAACTTCACTGCTGGAGTTGAGAGCCATTATGCGTATGTATCTCATAACATCCTTCCTCCCTTTGCCCCCCATCCTCACACCCCCTCAGCTTTGCTAAACTTTTCCGCAGCACATGCCTGAAAATCTTGTTGGACCTTTGCCCAACCAGAAAAAAAGTGCATGGTGAACAGCAGAACATGTAACCCTGAAAGTGGGTGTAACATCTTTGTTTTGGGGCAGAGGGGAACTGGTCTCTGTCAAATGGGTTAGTGTCAGATAGAACTAGGTATTTCATAGGCTGGGTGTCTGGATATGCAAGGTTGTGCCTGGCACAGTTATTGTTAATGACGAATCACGCTTTTGGGTTAACAATCAGTGTGAGGGTGTACCTTATACATGACTGGCTCCCCACCGTTTCACCCATCCTTGTACATCCAGGAGTCTGCAAGGATATCACCTCATTTCTTAGTACTCTAGCCAAATTTAAAAAAGCCATATTTTTGCTGACCTTTTCCTAGAATGCTGGGGTAGATGTGTCCATGTATTATTAGCAATAACACGCAGACGTTAACACTGTAGTGTACCTTTTAACATCTAACATGCAGCTTGCATCTGGCCTCTCCATCCACTGGCCCTTTGTGTAGTCTTTATACAGCCAGGCAACAGTTTTGATCCCTTACATCTTGCATACACTGTCAACAATCTCTCCTGGAAATTGTGTCCTCTTCCCGCCTATGCCCAATAGCAGGACCCAGACCCTGAAGGCTGACAGCAGTACACACCTGTGCATCCTGGCTGCTTCTGTGACAAGTGGGCCCTTGTGCTCATGCAGACCTACACACAGAGGGCTAGGTTTCTGCCACGCGATTATCTCCTTGCATTGTGGCATCAATGGCACCAAGGGCATCATGCACACACAGTTTAGGTAGAACTAGCACGCAGCAGCGCAATTCATAGCTTATCGTGGAGAAATTTATAATTTATGTGTGTGTTATTTGTATGGTGCAAACTTAGCCAATAAGGAGTGGAGTGCTGTATAGGGTCAAAGACAAGCATAAAGTCAACAGATATTAGAGAGGTCGCCAGTTTGGGGACAGAGAGTGCACTGTGACACAGTGCTTTCTAAGGAGGTGCATCTTAAACTCTTTCCTAAATTGGAGCAGCCTTGGGGCATTCCTGATGGATATGGGGATGTTGTTCCAGATCCTGTGTGCACAGAGGGAAATGGCCTGCTGCTTTGTTTTTTGCTTTTCTTTGCACTTTTTAGTCTGCAGTCTGATGGTGTATTGGCTGCGAGTATGCCAAGAACAAACAGAGATGGTGACCTTGTCTGCCAGATAAGTGGAGGTGCTGGTCGTGATGGTTTTATAAATGATGCAGCTGGTTTTGAAAATGGTGCGACCCTGAAAAATGAGGGCTTCCGTATCTCCTCTGTCAAGCATCATGCATATGTCAACTGTGGCGGCGATGAGTGCTGTTTCTGCACTGTGGTTGTGCCTGAATCTGGACTTTATGACGTCAAGGAGCTGGTGGTTGCTTTTGTGGTCAGTGAGCCATTGGTTGATTAGTTTCGAAGACCTTTGCCAGCTGTGATAGGAGGAAGATGGGTTGTAGTTGGAAAGCAAGGCTGGGTTATCGGATGGTTTCTTGAGCAAGAGCATGATTGTGGCATGTTTTCCATGTGGCTGAGCTGATGGAGGCATTGAGCATGGGTGTTAGTGCTTCGCTGATTGGTAGTAGTCTTTTGGTGAAGGTGTGGTGGGGGCAAGCGATTTTGACAGTGAGAATGATAGACCATAATGTCAGGATTATTGAACAAGCATGATGGGGAGTTGAGTGACGGGGTCCAGTTGAGGGTCAAAGTTGCTATTTATGGAGGTGATTTTTTTAAAGAAGAATTCCAAAAGCTTGTTGCAAAGGTCTTGTGGGGTGTGATGTTGCCAGAGGCCGCAGTAGGTGCAGTAAAATCTTTGATAATGACAAAGACTTCCTTGCTTTTGTTAGTGCTGGCATCAATGCGATGTTCAAGAGCTGTGCACTTGGTGTTCCGTATCTGCTGGTGGTAGAGTCTTAGGGCTGGTTTGAAGATGCCTTTATTTGCAGTGTCTTGTCTTGTTCTCCATTTGTAATCCCATTGTTTCTAGTGGTGTTTCATCAGCCTGAGTTGCTCTGTGTACCAGCTGGCCTGTGGTCCAGCTCTTGCTGTTGGGTTGTGTTTGAGGGCACCACCCAGGATGTCGGCAAACAGGGGTAATCCAGCTGTTGAGGTCTTGAAGGCTTTCAGCAAGTTGCTGGTGTGGTTGGGCCGATGCGCAAAGAAGGCAAATGCCCACTTCTCTTCTGAGATGCTTTTATTTCTGTGGCGGGTGGTTCGGTGGCGGTAGGTCTGTGGTGGTGCGGTATGAGTATGCTGAAACTGACAAGGACCTAGTCTGTCCAGGTCATTTTTGCTGGCTTGTCAACTGTGATGATGCTGATTGAGGAGAAAATCCAGTCCCATGGGTGTCCTTCAGTGTGGGTGGGTTCAGTAGTGTACTGAAGAAGGCCAGGGTTTCCAGATTTTTTCAGAAGAGCCAAAGAGTTTGGGTCAATGTGGTCTTCTAGGAAAAAGTTAAGATCTCTGTGGACCATGAAGATGCTGATGTTGATGATGAGGGGTGTGTTGAAGTTTGTGATGTCACAGGCAAAATTAGTATGGGCCCTGGTGGTCTGTATATGAGGGTTCCGCCCAGGCAAAAGTTGGCTGTGATGTGTATCTTATATGTGAGGTGTTCCATGTAGCTGATGGAGGTGTCCAAATAGTTGTTGCAGCTAATGGTGTTTTTTAATATGATGGCGACTCCACCTCCAGGCTTGTGCTGACGGTCTTGCCTAGGAATTGTGTAGATGGTGGGGATGGCTGTAGCAATCTCATTAGGGGTCCTGGGAAATTCAACCACATTACCTTGATATTGAAAGAAACTTCACTAGCTCCCTTACAAGTCTATCATGTTCTAGACCAGCTCTATTACCTACAAGGCCATCAGAAACCACACTGCAGCACTGTTGACCAAGAAACTAGCGGTCTCATGTGTACAGTGTCCTGGGGGCAAATACATTGCCTTGCTAGAAACAAAGAACTTCAGTAAAGAAAAGATCAGAAAGCAAGATTTCTCAGAGCATGCACCTAAGAGCTGGAACAACATCCTCATAAATATAGCCTCCTACACTCCTGCAATTCATAAAGGTACACTACCACCTCACCCGTTATGTACCCTTCCACTCTATGCCTTATCAGTACTAGTGCATATTAACATTCCTGGGGTCTCACTCCTCTGTGCAGCACTCCGTTGCTCCCCACCTAGGTTTGCCATGGACAAATGTTCACACGTATACATACTGTGCTTCCTACCTTTCACTCTTCAAAATGCAAAATCTCAATTTTCAGCCATTTTGAAATGAGATCATGAATTTTGTCCCACTTTCTCGACAACATTTTTCCTCAGCCTGCATGTATATTGAATCTAGCAGCAATTAGCGTTCTTTCGAGACTATCTTTATAAAATGCATGAATAAAATGGTGTTCTTTAAATAACCAGCTGCCACTTTAGCAGTTCTACCATAAAATGGAAATAAGATTTGGTTTACATATTTTTATTACCGTATGCAACCAGAGCTATACCTGGCCTGTTTTGCTCAGAATATCTTGCACTCAGGTCTGTCATTTTCATCCATACACCAAGATGAATTAAAAACTCCTTCTTTACTGTTGCGCGGTTCTATTTCAAAATATTTGCAAAAAGAGCGATCTATTAGGGCAAAACAGCTCTGTAATATGACATGTAAGGTATTTGTTGTTTTACAAATTTACTACTTATACTAATGGAACCATACTCACTGAAATACGGAAACCCTATTTCAGTCTGTATATTGGGCATGCTGCCTTTCTCCATATCTGTAATAAATGATGTACCTCTCCAACTTTATATCTGTCACATACAACTCCCTTTTCATAAATAGCTTATCCACTTGTTACAGATATGTGCTATATCTTATCCTCTACATAGCTGTCCTGACTTACAAGTAAGGGGTGAGCTCTTCATATCGTGGTAAGAATCTCGACGGCACCAAATATCGTGGGCACAATATCACAGGACAACATTAAGTATAAGTACTTTATGTATATATATATATATATATATATATATATATAAATATATATATATATATATATGTATATATATATATAACCTACTGGCGGTCGACAGTAGGTAGTTATAGTTAGGACCTATTATCCATAGGAAATCCTCAACATTCTATTTAGAATAACTTTGGCGCCGATTGCCGAATCTTCGCGAAATTTCCAAAACTCGTGGCTCGCTCCGGTCCGCTCCTATCCTGAAAGTCTCGGGGTGATTCGTCAAGTGGGGGCCGAGAAAAAAATAATAATATATATATATACATATACAATCTCAAGGTGCATAGATGTGGAGTTAAGAATAGTAAATGTAAACTTCCTCCATATGCACTTACCTTTCGATACTCTGTCCCTCGATATTCTCTCTATGATATTAGTGTATTACAATATTCCTAGCCTTAATTTTCCATAGTGCAGTCTACTGGTAAAAAACCCTCTCTACATCTAGTTTACCCTTATATTCAGCATATCCATCTTACCCCATTCTCTCTCGTTATCCAACGTACCATGTTTACCATTATTTGGCATACTTTCTTGCCTGTCATTTCAATTACCACTGTATCTGTCACAACTCTAGCCATTCGATATCGATTATATCCTCCTGCTGCATATCGAACATGCCATCTTCTCTCTATGTGTGGCATAATCCTCCGCTCATGCAATCTGTCGTAGCTGCCATTGCCTGCTCCATCCCCACACCAGGCATGACCCATAGCCTCTCCATTTCTACACATCCTTTCTCTTTTTTTATCTGCAACGTCCCCCTCGCTCCGTGCACTGTCCCTCACCACAACTAGCATGCTTCATCACGTTCCATATCTGGCATGCCCCGTCCCCGTCCATATGTAACATTCCAAACTCACTCGCTAAGTCCCTTTTTGTGACTGACACTCCACGTTCATTTCTCTATATAATCATTCACTCCCTCTTTAGCCATATCTCTCATCCTTTTTGTCACTATATGTCACAACCCTGTACCATAACATAAGCCTCTGTAGCCCCCGCTCCAGGGGGCCCCCTCAGCAAAAGTAGTTGATGGTGGGTCCCATCCATGTACTTTGCTGGGGGGGTCGCCTTCAAGTTTGATTACGCCACTGTCATGACCACACCTTCTACATATCATGCATACTTCTCATGCACACATATATATTGCATACAGCCATCCTTCTCCTTGCCCCGCATGCCAACTACTCCATGCGTTGCAGAACCTTCCCCCTCTCTCCATATGAGAGATCCTCACATCCTATCCATACCTGTCGGCTCATACATACTAAAGTGCTCCCTGAGATCGATCTGAATGTCCTGTAGGATAGGATATTAGTTCATTCAGACATTCTAGAACCTATGTTTGTGGTTATGTTTATGTCATGGTAATGTTTAAGTTTCATAAACTTTGTTAACTGTACCAATCGTCCTAACAATAATTTCCATTACCTACTTGAAGAAGCAGTTTTTAAATGACAGTGCGGATCCAATAAAAATATTTTATGCAAAAGTACAATACATATATTACAATGTGTTTACATTATTTCCAGTTCCTTTTAGCACAATGCACTGAAGAGTCATGTGCCCTTTGCTCTGACACATCTGTAACCCTACTGCACTTAACCCACACTGGGAGCCTATGCGCTAGAGAACGCTGCTGCTAACCCAGGCCAGGTCCTTTTGAAAATCTGGAGTACCTTGCTTTTATGTTCAAACTATACTTTGTTTTAGGCCCCAGTATATGTAGCGATTTGAGGGCCACCATATTTATTAATGTAGAACTTCCGGGTCTAAAGCAGCACATCCTGTTTATATGAGTTATTACATTTCAGGGAGAAGGCCAACCTTCATTACAGTTTACATGTTTGTAATGTGAGCGCCAGCTTATCCAGTGGAAAACACTACACTGGGGCCATGAAAAGCAAAAGTCCCTCTTTAGATTTTGTCGCCCACCCATATTCAGTACGGCACAGTCCAACCCTATGATCAGATCGTTATTTTAAAGTAATCGGGTACGCCCCGGTACCTGAAGAAGGCCCCGTAAGACAAGAGGATATATTTCTTCAAGCCCAACCGTAGAAATAGCTTTTAAGATACAAATGTAGAAGTCATCATGATGGCAAACAATGTATTGCTAATAAAGTGCATATCACCAAACATATTTGCTTCCAGCTGCCTATAAGCAATCTCTAGAAAGCATATAAGGGCAAGTCGCACCAAAGGTTTGCTCGTGTTCTGTTGTATGCCCCGAGAGGGACCCAGTGGCGTTCTCTGCAGGCACTGGGGGCTGTAGTGTAACACATGCCCTGCAAGAAAACTACAGAAAAGTGTTACTCATGCTTTCAAATATGTATTCTCTTGTTAACCACAAACTGAAACCTAACTCTGTGCTTTAAACGTAATTGCAATATTCCATTTTCTCAATAAAACTGAATTAAAACAGCCTCCATTCTTATTTCATGTGAGTGCCCAAGAAGGGGGTTAAATCTGCATAGGGAGCTGAAAACAGTGGAACAGGCTTGAAAAAATCCCAAAACCCCTTTCTCTCTATCAGGCAAACTGATTATCCAAAAGGGTGTTCAACTATCAAGTCACGGCTATGGCGCGTCTACTATTCAGGCTGAACCGGAGAGCACAGGATCCGCTTCATCGTGGCACAGAGCAAGGCTCTTCGGGATAACCTTGAGGCTAAGAAAGGTCTTTCAAGTCAGGCCTAAGTGGGTTATGGTACTGGGAGAGACACTGCCATCTGCCCAGGATAAGTTGGAAAGGATTTATCAATTCGCTAGTGTAGGAAGCTGGTTCTTTATATCGTGGACCAAAAGGAGATACACTGTGTAAAGAGTCCAGGCAAACCGCAAAGGAATTACAGAAAGATAAATTACACCCCAAATGCTCTCTTTAGTGGTGTTGTGAGCGAGCAGTTAGGCATTTCAGACGGTAGTGCTCAGATTTTATTCCATACACAAAGGTAGTAAATGAGAGACACACTCAATAAAGAAATTCAACACCAATTTATGAAAATAACACTTACTTTCTATATGAATTTAGATATCAAGATCATCGGAATGAGGTAAGTACTTCTCGAGTTATGATTTTTCAGTTTTCAAAAGTGGACACTGCAATTTTTGGAAGAAGTGATGTAATCCTTTGGGGGGGGAAATGTACTACATTTGAGCACTTAACTGCGACTTACAGAACTAACATAAGTATTTGTAAAGCGCACGTTCACCCAGAGGTCTCTTGGCCCTGAATAACAGATGTTCATTGTTATCCAACTCAATGGTACTCATTTTATCGACCTCAGATGGATGAAAGGCTGAATGGACCCACCGGGATTTGAACCTGTGACCATGAGGTCAAACACAGGCCCCTGCAATGGACGCATTAGTCCACTGAGCCACCAGACCCGGCTGTTCTCCAGGACTTAAGGTGAGTATGGGGCAAGGTCCAAGGCCACACCAGCAGGTCACCTCGGAAGACTTTGGGTTGTCTGGGTGTAGAGGTGTGTCACGGCGTCAGGTGTCCGATTCACTTCAACAGGGAACGGGCCGGTTGGAAAAAGGCTGCAAGCTGGGATTGGGACACCAGTCCAGGGGCACCCACAAGGGGGCTTGAGTACGTGGGGACACCTTCAGTCTACTTCGTTTCAGGTTGTTGGGTTTAGGCGTAGTAGTGTTCTTTTGCAATAGATCCGTTCCTTTATTCTCTCACAGTTGGAGAGGGCATGCAGAAAGAGGCTGCAGGTGGCAACTGGAAGTCCAGTCAGGGCAAACTCAAGGATGGGCTCAGCTCTAGTGGTTCTGAGGACCACGTTGCCACCGTCACCTCCCTTGGACGCGGGCTCTGGAGTGCAGGAGCACAGGTGCTTTGAGGCATCGGGTGGCAGCTGTCACACACTCATGCTTTGTATTTGGTTCCGCTATAGTAGGACAAACAGGTCAGTTGGGACATTTTCGACAGAGCTGCAGTCCCTCCCCCTCTCCCCAGTGCATTGAGACCCTTACGGATGAGTAGTCACACTTTACAAGCCATTTGATTGCTTGATGTGAGTCTCGCTGTCCCTGAAGACCCTCAACATGCAGGTCGGTCTTCCTTGGTGTTGGTGTCCGGACTGGACCCAACAGGCCTTGGCTGCTGAAAGGGTCCAGTGCCCCAGGTATTGGTTTTGTGTGGCTTTCGTCCATCCTGGTGTCCCCACACTTGGAGGGAGGTTGGACCCGACTGTACGAGCACTGCTACCTCTTCCTGGGTGGCCGCAGCATCAGTAGTCCCCGTAGGCGGCAGGTCAGTGTACCGGGTCTTGCTTCTTTGGTGCATGCGGATGCAGGGAAGTAGCTCCTCTAACCTAAGGGAGTTTCTTTGGCAATTTGCAAAGCACTTGCAGCCCTCCAGGTTTCTTGGAGTTTGCACAGTGGGGACATGGGTGGGTTGCAGCAGGCAGGCTGGCTGGGTTGGTGAAAAGTCAGTAGTTCTCCTTGGTTCTTGGGTCAGCAGTCTTCTTTGTCCACTCCTTTTGTGTCTGTTGAAATCTGAAGTCGTGGTATCAGGAGTCCCCTAAATACCCAATTTTAGGGGTGTTTTATGGGAGCAAGGTGTAGTAGTCAATGGGCTACATATCCCTGGGGTCACTATCCACCCTAGATGACTACTTTGGGGAGTGGGCATCACCCCGTCTCAGAGTTCCAAATTTCACCACTCACAAGTTGGTGACATTTTTAAATTTGTGTTCACTTAAAGCTTGGTCATCCTAGAGATGTGTTTAGCATGCAGTGCAACATCCCTCTTGCATATCTAAATTTCCTGCCTGTCCTGGTGCCAGATGGCCCAGGGCAGGGGGTGGCATCTCCCCTGTCTGAGGAAGCCTCGGGTTGCATATCAAAGGTGGCAGAGGCCTTTGAAGATTCCTGCTGATTTACCAGCCTTCCTGGTGGAGGAGGTGAAAACACCGGTCCCCATAACTGGATTTGTTTCTGTCCTTGGCGAGCAGGGCTCTCACCTCCTAGGGGATCAGAAACGTATCTGTAGTGGCAGCCTGGACTGGACCAGTCAGCCAGCAGACTAGAAAGCTAGTAGTGTTTAGGGGGTACATCTAAGCTACCCTGTGGGTGCATGTATTAATAAGCCCATCACTGGAATCAGTGTGGGTTTATTAATACAAGGTGTTGGATACCAAACACCATATTTCTCAGTGAAGCAATTATGTAGCTGGGGAACTCATTTTGACCAGTGCCCAGTACATACCTTAAGATGTCTTCCCTGTTGACTTGTACTGTCAGTATTTGAACTGGCAAGCACAGGGACATATCTGCTCAGGCAGATATGTCCTCACATGTAATATTATGCACCCATACATAGGGCTCTATGCCTGCTGTAGGGGTGACTTACAAATATTACATGCAGTGTTAGGGGACACGGCACACAAGTGTGTGCTATGTTGTGTTTTCACTTTTTAGAGCACCGTGTCACACAGTCTACAGTGGCAGTCTGATGTAAGTTTGATGCTGTGTCTTTTAGACTGGCACAAGATATGATGTAGCTCATATGGACCCTCTTTAGTGCTTATGCCAAGGTACTGGGGGTACCACTTACTAGAGACTTACCGAGGTGCTAATGGCCTGGTCACTTGTGGATCAAGTGACCAGTTGTCTTGATTTGGGGAAAGAACCCTGGCACTGGGGAACTGGTTAGTGGGAACCCTGAGCACTTCAGTCAAATTTGCATCAAATACCAGGTAAAAAGTGGGGGGACTTTTGCAACAAAACCCAGTTCCCTACAGCTTAGACAAAGAGAAATGCCCAATGATTTTTATCAGGCAATAGGAGGGTCATTTCCAGCTACCTATTAGTGGCTATTGACCTTCCAGTTGCCATGATGCTTGCAAATGGGAAAGGCCCTTTTCGGTGGCCATCTACTGGGAAAGGACCTTCCACTTGGCCACGTAGAGCACATAAAGGCAAATTCACAATTTAATTGAAATATAAACTTAGGATTTGATGTAATATGTGGGGTAATTAGCAATGCATGGCAAGGGTCTGAGTAATAGTTACGCTAGGGCACAAGTTATAGTTTCTGAAGGTATGAATAGCTATAATTTTGGTATAACTATGATTTCATCCCCGGGGACCCCATCTCCTGGGTCCCAGTCAGTCAATGGTGGATGCCCTGGCCCCACCCAGGGCATCCAATGTCTTTTTGTTGGGGGAGCGAAGGGGGAAGTCCCAATTCACCCGCTGTCCTTGCCGGCTCCCCACCTCCAGACGGAGCAGGCATTGGTCCGCATGCACGGAGCCGCAAAAAATGCTGCTCCCTGCATACAGGAGAAATTTGTTCATCTGTTTCCCTGTCCGCTTCACAATGGGCAGAGAAACAGATGAAAAATCCGCTGCCAGCACTCACTTGGCTAGAGCTTAAAATCGCTCCCACCAAGCAAGAGCTAACAGAGGTTTCCCTGCATGCTCTAGTACGGCCAGAGAAACCACTATTGTCCCAGGGATAAGCACCCCGGGCAGGGCCAGACTGGACGTACAAGGCATTAGGCATTTCCCCGGGAGGCTGTAAGGGTGGGGGGCGGATTTGCAGCAGTGAGGGCCGGTTTTGCAGCAAATTTGGTGTAATTCCGTTCATCAGTTCGGGCTGTAGACCTGTCTAAAATCCTTATGGAAAACTGCATGGGGTAAACGTGTTTTGAGACCCCCCTTTTTCTTAGCCCCTGCATGACGAATCACCCTGAAACTCTCCAGATATCAGGTAAAGTGATTGTCGTACCAGTTTTGAAAATTTCATGAAAATGTATTGAACGGCACCAAAGTTATTAGCAAAACAAAAAATGCTTTGTCTATGGAAACTAGGTCCTAACTATAACGACCTACTTGTGACTGCCTGTAGGTAGGTGACGGTCGCCCCAGGGTATTTATTCTTTGGATCGTGTTCCCGTAGGAATTTGTTTTTACTCACTAATAACTTTGGCACCGTCTGACGAATCTCCACGAAACCTTAACAAAAGGTACTACTTTTTGACTAGTTTACGCATGGAAAGTTTTGGGGTGATCTGTCAAGCAGGGGCAGAGAAAACAAGCATTTGCAATGCAATCAGTCTCACCTTTGGGACCTTACATGTAATTAGCTATGCAGCACATTAGCCTGGGTGCTGAAACATCACCTGTTCTCTAACATGGAGGGAAAGTAAGCACCAAACTGCATGACACGCCAAGTATGGGAACACATGGAGAGAAATATTATCTTTCAGCGGAAAATGGTATAGTCTAAAGCTCTGTGTTTAATATAAAATCAGGGCCTTCAGTGTTCATATCACGGAAAATACAAGATTTGAAAAAAATATTGTCTACGGGTGCTTGTGGAAGACAATTTCTATGGACTGGAATCTAGAGAATGCTAAAGTGATTCTGGTATTTTAATGACCTCTGCTGGTTGTTTTCTATCAAGAAAGTTAAATAGAGGTAGTTGCCAGAAAAAGAAAAAAAGAAACACCATCAGCAGAAAGCAAGTCTGCTATTTTACTGACCTCTGCTGGTCGTTTTCTATAAAGACAGTTCAATAGAGGCAGTTGAACAGAAAAAATAAATCCCTAAGCGGAAGCAGACAAGTCCTGGGGCTGATCTCTAGAGCCCACAAAGTACATACACATATAAGTATATACTAAAGCATATATACTAAAGTATATACAAGAGGTCTTGAATGCTCGACCTAAAAAGGAGGTCCCAAAACATTTTCCCATTCATTTTTCATAGGAACTTTAGACACAGCTACAGCCCAAACCGCTGAATGGATTTACACCAAATTTGGCAAAAAGCTAGATCTTTGTCCAGAAAGTGTGCTATTTGTGATTTGGTGTAAATCCGTTCAGTAGTTTTTGAGCAATTAATGCTAAAAAACATTATATATTTTACCCTGCAGAGGATCCACAGAGCCAACATGTCTCCTGAGCTCTGGTTGGCTGCCACCACATCAATCCCCAGGGCAGGTTCAGTGATTGTGTCCTATGAAGCCCACCCTCAGGAGACAGGTGTTTGGGAAACATATGTTTGCTCCCGGCTGGCCGGAGCAATTTAAAATCACCTTCTCAATGAGAGCACACATACAAGGGTGCTTCCACCGGGCAGAACATTTTAAAAAGACCACCGCCGACAGGGAGCAGAAATTGTGTTCTGTTTCCCTGCCCATGATGCATGGGATTGAAACTGATTTGAACCCGTTCAGCGCAGCAAACCTGATGTAAAAGACTCTCCTGCACTCCCTGGAGCCTACTAAGGCGAGAATAATTGCTTTTAATATTGCGTGCGAAAGTGAACCTACTAAGGAAAATGTTGGCTCTGACTAGAATACAAGTCCTAGCATGAAATGAATTTATGCACGGAGTAAGTGTAGTCCATTACGGGTGGGGAACCAATGGGAAGCATGCAAATAAATTAAATAAAAGAGCAAATCACTATTCCATGCTGAGCAGCCTATGATTAAGGGGCATAAAGCCCTGAAACGCGTCAGGCGGATAATGCTACTTACCTGGGAGTAACGGCGAGTGAAATCACTGAAAGCCAGAGGGCTGGATTCCCGCTGAGTGCGTCCTGGAAAGCTCAAGGGCCATTGGGAAAAAATATACATAGATATATATATATATATATATATATAGATAGATGTATATAGTTATAGTTAGGATGTAGTTTCCATAGTGAGAGCATTTTTTCATTTGCCAATAGCTTTTGGGTCACATGATGAATCCTCGTGCAATTTGTAAAAATTGTAAGACGCTCACTCCCGCTACTCTCTTGAAAGTTTTGTGGTGACCCGTCAAGCGGAATATGAGAAAAAGGGGGAGGCATCCAAAAACTCGTTTTCCCTGTGTTAATTCCCGTTGGAACTTTAGACACGGCTACAGCCTGAACTGCTTAACGGAATTACACCAAGTTCAGCAGGAAGGTAGATATTGGTCCAGGGGAGTGCCATTTTGTGAGTAGGTGGAAATCCGACCAGTAGTTTTAGAGATATTTACTTAAATCCAAATTTGTATATATAGGGACGCTGAAGATCTGCCAACACTTCAAACCAGGAAGTGTTGGCAGCCATCTTGGGACTAGTCCCAGAAATAACATTTAAAAAAAGAAAAGGGGGCAAGGTAGTAATACCCTGACCTCCTAGGCCTCCTGCCGGGGTCCCCAAAAATGTTTTTTATTTGATTTTCGGAAGGAGCCATGTTGGATCCGTGTCTCTTGCCGAAAGTTTTTTTTAAAAAAGAAGCACGGGCTCCCCCACTTCTGTAGTAATAGGCTCTAAGTGGGCTTTTTTCAAAATAAAGGAGGGTGGGTGAACGGGCCCTCCCTCCTGGGGCTTATTAGTGCCCCAAGGAGCACATCCTCCCGGGGCTTATTTATTTTTAAAATGGTCCTTTCAGACCACACTGGGCCCTGGGGACCACCACCTCCCTGGGGCTAGATTGCGAGAAAAAGAAATCGGGGGGGCCTCGTGGGCTCCCCGGGGACCACCAGCTCCCCTGGACATATTAATTTTTTTTAATGGAGGGGCCTCTTGGACTTACCCCTGGCCCCGGGGACCACCATCTCCCCCGGGTCATAATCAGTTAGTAGTGGGGGAGTCTCAGGGACCACTCCAGGGACCACCACCTCGCTAGGACCAAGTTCCCTTTATAAAGATGGGAGTGGGATTGCGCAGCCCGCCTCTCAGTACCTTTCTCAGCCCCGGGGACCACTACCTTCCCATGGCAGGCCCTACATCAAGAAAGAAGAGGGCCACATTATCCCTCTCTTGGAGCCATAGATAACCCCGGGGACCGCCATCCCTCCCAGGGCCGGCTCCACGCCAAGACATAGCTGTTTGCTGTGGCTTGGTGGGAGCTTTGTTGCTCCAGGCAAGGCACAACAAATGATCCATTTCCAGCAAGCAAGAGCATTGAAAATGCTCTTGCTTGCTGGAAACGGAGCAGTAATGCTTTCAGATACAGGAAGCTGCCTTTCCAGCAGCTCCCTATGTCTGTAAGCAATGTCGGCTTCCAAAGAAGGTGGGGAGTCAGCAGGGACAACGGGATCCCAGTGGTGAGTGGGTGCCCCGGAGAAGGGGGTACTCGGGGCCAAAATTGGCCTGGGAGGAGGGGATCGCATGGCCCTGCTTCCCCTATTCCAAAAAGGCCTGGCCCCAGGAGATGGTGTCCCCAGTACCGGAATTGTACCAGGGAAGGGGGGCCTTCCTTAATAAAAAAAAGTTTTTTTAAAGCCAGACTAGGCAAGTTGCTGGAAGCCACACCCCCTTTCACCACCACTCTGCAAACACACCTCTTGGCGCACTACTGGTTGGGAAATGAAGTCCCCTAGGATGCTGGGGGGGGTCTTTGGGGGCCAACAAGCCCTCCTGTTACCTCGAGTGAGACATACACAGCGGGATTGCTGAGAGGTGTTCAGAGGCAACGCCCTTTTTCCCCACCACTATGCAAATGCACCTCCTGGCACACTACTGGTTGGGGAATGAAGTCCCCTTGGATGCTGAGGGTATTTGGGAGCCAAGAACCCCTCATGTTATCTCCAGTAAGTCCCACAAGGGTGATATCTGAGAACTGGCCGGAGGCCCGCCCCCTTTCCCCACCACTCTGCAAATGTGTCTCCTGGAGCACTACTGATTGGTTGGTTGACATGAAGTCCTCTAGGATGCTGAGGGCCCATGGGGGCCAAGAAGCCCTCCTGTTACCTCCAGTAAGTCCAACAGAGCGGGATTCCTGAGAGCTGGTTGGAGGCCCCGCCCCCTTTCTCCACCACTCTGCAAACATGACTACTAAAAAAACATAGAAATTCACTTAAAAAAGCAAAGGTTACAGGAATGTTATAGGTAGGAAATAGATTTTGAAAAACCTCTGAAATTCACTTAAAAGTACAAAGGTTACAGGGACGTTATAGTTAGGCTCAGATTTCACTCATAAAAAATAATGAGATTCAGCAGTTATAGTTACCAGAGCTAAATATAACTTATGCCCTGTAATGCACTGCTTATGACCTCACATATTACATCACTCATGACATGGTCAGTGACATCACTGATGACAAATCAAATTACAACATTGATGACATCATCCCCACAATGACTCACCTACCCATTCACTAACCTATACCAGTGCTCACACACCCACTCACTACTCAGAGCCACTCACACACCCACTCACTTACTCATACAACCAGTCACTCACCCATACAGCCAGTCACATAGCCACACACTCACCCATACAGCTACACACATACCCAGTTGTTTACCTACACAGTCACTCACACAACCACTCAACCATACAGCCTTTCAACAGAGCCATTCACACATCTGTACAAGCACTCTCATATCAGCACACTCATTCATACAGGCATTAATTCAGACACTCACTCTCCAATACTACCACTCACGCACCAACTCACTTAACCAAACACTCACAGAATCAGCCACTCACTCACCCATTCAGACACTTATATTCCCAGTCACTCACTCATATAGCCATCAGACACCCACTCACTCACCTATAAAGTCACTCACAAAGCCACTCACTCACCCAAACAGCCACTGACAGACCCACTCACTCACCAACATAGTCACTCATACACCTACTCACTCACCCACACAGCTACTCACATACCTCCATATACCCCCATTCAGCAACTCGTACACCCATACAGCCAATCACATGTCCACAAAACCACTCACACACTCCCTCACACATCCATACAACCACTCAGATACCCACTCACACAACCATACGACCATTCACACACCTACAGACCTAGTCAAAAATAAACTCACTCACCCATACAGTAACTCATGCATGAACTCACACACCCATACAGCCACTTGCGCACCCATTCAAACACTGATACAGACCGTCACACACCCACTCGGATCACACGTGTTGGAGATAGTATCAGTCATGAAGAGTACAGAAAGATATATATATTTAAGTCTCAGAAACATTTATGATACACTTGCACTCACTGGATGATGCTATCGGTGATGTCATGAGTGATGACATTTGATATGTAATCAGTGATGTCACTGACCATGTCATGAGTGATGCAACATGTGAGGTCATCAGCAGTGCATTGCGGGATTGTAAGTTATCGTTCGCTCAGGTTACTATAACTGCTGAATTTCACTGGTTATCTACAAGTGAAATCTGAGCCTAACTATAACTTACCTGTAACCTTTGTTTTTTTCAGTGAATTTCTATGTTTTTTCAATTCTATTTCCTAATTATAAGGTCCCTGTTACCTTTGTTTTTTTAAGTGAATATATGTGTGTGTATTTTTTGTGGAGATTTATATAGCACAAACTTAACCCGAAGGTATCAGAGAGCTTTTACATGACCACCAATTAGGTTACACAAGGACATATAGATTTTTTTTGTTAGGCACGGGGAGATTAAGTGATTTGCCCAGAATCACAGGATGTTGAGTGTCATTGCTTAGACTCAAACCCAGGTCCCCAGATTAGCCGTTAGAGAGAGAGAGAGAGAGAGAGAGAGAGAGAGAGAGAGAGTGTGTGTGTGTGTGTGTGTGTGTGTGTGTGTGTGTGTGTGTGGGTGTGTGGGTGTGTGGGTGTGTGGATGGTACTTTCATTCATGCTAGTGTGTCGCCAGTAGGTAGTTAGAGTTAAGATGTGGTTTCCATAGGACAAGGTTTTTCATTTGCCAAGAACTTTGGCGTAGTTTGATGGATCCTTATAAACTTTTAAGCTTAATTTGTCTCCCACTTCAGCTGCTTTGTTGGAAATTCTAGGGTGGTCTGTCAAATGGGGGCAGAGAAATAAGGGGGGTCCCAAAATGCGTTTTCCCCATGTTAATTTTCATAGGAAACTTTAGACACAGCTACTGCTGAACAGAATTACACCAAAATTGGTAAACAGATAGCTGTTGGTCATGAAATGGTGTAAATACATTCAGTAGTTTTGGAGTTATTTGAAGAAATGTCCAGTTGTACATTTGGGGACGCAGAGGATACTCCTTTCGATCTCGTGTTTTTTTAAAAGTTTTGTGAAGATTTGTCAAATAACACCAGAGATATAAACAAACTAGAAAATGCATTTCATATGAAAACCCAATCCTGATGTTTCCATATGAAACACCTTGAAATACCTTTGGTGTTGTTTGACAAATCTTCATGAAACTTTCCAAAAAAGAAAAAAAATCACCTCAGCTCCTAACAGAAAAGTTTTAAGGTGATCAATCAAGCAGGGGTTGACAATTTTTGTTAAAAATTTTTCCCTGAATCCGTGACAATTTTTTTTAAGAGCATGTCAATCCTCCCCTCCCCAAGCCTCTAAGAGACCCGGGAATCCCATCCTCTGAGGGCAATATTTTAATGAATTGGCAGTGGGTCCACAAAACCACCGCAATGTTTAAAAAAAAAAAAAAGCACATGTCAAACCCCCGTCACCTTCCCACCCTTAAGAAGCCCTGGGGAGACCTCATCCCCAGGGGTTGATATTTTAATGGATGGGGGCAGAGACATGGCCACCCTCCCTGAGCTTTAAAAGGCCCAGTACACCTTATTCCCCGGGGCTGAATAGTTAAGAAAAAGGGGAGGGGCCATGCAGAAATTATGATTCTTTCACCATGGAATGACACAGAAATAGAGAATGTAAGTAATTAGTAGAGACAATAATTTACAGGAAAGAAAATACTGGCATTGGGAGCTTTCAAGGAACAGAGGAGGTCAGGGTACTATAACTAGCCCGGGGCATACCTAGAGACCTGCCACAGAACCAAGCTACTGCTGAGAGCTATTTAGGTCGATCTTGCAAGTCTTTAAAGTAAGTAACAGTAAGCCAAAGGGTACTCTAAGGAGTAGAGTGATACAAAAAACCTGCTTGAAGGGAAACAGATAGAGAAACAAAACAACCAATGTTTTGGATAGCAATAACTAGTATGAACTTACTAGGACCACAGACAGAAGTCTTAACAGCTGCTGTTGACAGACATTGTCTTGGAAGGGAGATTGGCGTCTTCTGCACTATCTGCCGCAGAAATGCTACATGCTGGAAGGGCTGTGACTAGTCCTAAAGTGGCTTGTATATGGGAAAAAGTCTAGTGTGGCCCGGAAATGTTAGCCCTTATGCATCCCTGTCATGTCACCAACTCCTCAGAATTGGAACGATGCTCAAAAATGGTCCACCTCTCAATACCTTCAAGTCTACTTGCTGTTATAGCACAGATCAGTGAAGCAATCAAGCGAGGGAAGGAAAGGGTGGGGACAGTGTGGAAGGAGACCTGAGACAACAAGAAACAGAAAGAGAAAACCTATAAGTAACGGAATGTGTTCTTCCTATGTACCTATATCATGATTAAACAAACAATAACTACCTGTAAAGGAAAGAAAGGTTAACGATTCAGATGAGCCCAAAAGTGTGGTAGCATTTTCCAGGAACCTTCTCGTAAGAGCCCACTTTAAGTACACTGTGGGAGACACAACGGAAATATAACCTCAATTTACACAAGTAAATAATTCCACTGGGACATTAACCTTGGATTCCATGTAGGTATATATATATATATATAGATCATGGTCTTCACTTACCCATGTATGACAATTGCCTCGCTCCACAGGGTTGTAAGAGGCTGCAGGGAAACTCTCTTCCACAATCCCCTAATAACATGTGAGGTCTAAGCATAGAAAATAATTATTTGTTAACAGAGTAGTGGTACTAACTGAACTTATACGACCTATCCTCTCTTTCTATCAGAGAGGCATTCATAAACAAAAATACTTAATAGTAAGCCTCCGGCAGTACACTCACCATGCCTGCATGAGTTATAGCCCCTGTAGAAGTGGGTTTGATTCTCTGTGCGACATGCCCCAGAATATAACAAAGACACCACATAAACAAACAAACAAACAGTGTCTGAATATAGTCCAACAGCACAGGTATCCACCCCTCGTGATATGCAGTACAGTGTTAGTTCAGGATTAAATGGTCTTTAGTATATATGCGGAATAGTGTAGCTCAATACTCCCTTTCGCATGAATCCACGCAATGTGAATTCGCCAACGAAGGGAACATTGAACGGAACATTGATTGCAAGTCAATATATTAATGCAGCTGCCCGATTCATATCTTCCCCGAGCGCAGAGAAACAGCATGGATGGGCAGGGACTGCTGAATATAAAAATATATATATATATATCTATATATAAGTATATATATCTATATATAAGTATATTACCTACTGGCGGTCGCCAGTAGGTAGTTATAGTTAGGACCCTCTTACCATAGGAAATCCGCAACATTCTATTTGGAATAACTTTGGCGCCGGTCGACGAATCCTCGCGAAATTTTCAAAACTAATGGGGCGCTATGCTCCGCTCCTACCCTGAAAGTCTCGGGGGGATTCGTCAAGCGGGGGCTGAGAAAAAAGGGGGGTCCCAAAACGCGTTTTTCCCATGCATTTTTCCATAGGACCTTTAGACACAGCTACAGCCCGAACGGCTGAACAGAGTTACTTGAAATTTGGCAGAGAGGTAGTCTACAGGTCAAGGAAGTGCATTTTGTAGGTCTGGTGTAAATCTGTTCAGTAGATCCTGAGAAAATAGCATTTAAATCAATATATATATCTGTGGCAGCTTACGGTGCGCTTACCGTGCGCTTACGGTAAGCTTACCGTACGCGTACGGTGCCGTGCGCGAGCGCGATTCTGATTGGCTGTTAGATCTTAGTAAACATTCGAATCGGTCGAAACCAGGAAGCGGCGGCCGCCATTTTCTCTCTCGCACTCTGAGGGGGGGAGGAAAAACAAAGGCAAAAAACATGTAAAGGGGCTGTTTATACAGCTCCTAACCACCTAGCCTTGATTAAGGTGTCCCAAAAGAACCCCCAAGGCCAAAAATTCAATTGTATTTTTTTTCGAAAAAACGCCGATTACGCTTACCGTACGCATACGGTAAAAATTATTTTTTTTTTTAAAACTATCCACACTTTCCCCACCCCGTGTGCATAAGGTGCCCAACGGGCAAGTTTTGTGCATGGCATATATTTCGCAAGAACATTTAAAATATTACCTTTCACAACGATGGGCATAATATGTCCTCCATGTGCGGACGGTGCGCGAAGCGCATCGTGCGTACATGGCCCATCCAGCGTAACGTGGGCCCACCGTGCGTGCACGGCACTAACTGCGTAAAGCGGGCGTAAAGCGGGCGCGCGGTGCGCAAAGCGCACCGCGTGCTCACTGAGCGCACGGTGCGCAAAGCGCACGGTGCGCAAAGCGCACGGTGCGCGCACGGAACGAACTGCGTTAAGTGGGCGCGCACGCCACGAACGGCGTAAAGTAACTTAGCATTTAAAAAACCGTACAAATTCACTGAAAAAACCATAGGTTTCACACACGTTATAGTTAGGAATTAGCATTTAAAAAACCTTGCAAATTCAGTGAAAAAACCATAGGTTTCACACATGCTATAGTTAGCTGGAGATTTACTCATAAAAAACCAATGAAATTCCCCCGTTATAGTTAGTGCAGGCAACTATAACTCACGCGACCGCAATCCTCTGCTGATGACATATGTGTCTTTATGAAAAAAAAATATTTGTAATATATGTATAGCTAAAATTTAATGGAAGAAGACATGGGCAAATAAGTGTCTAAATACAGTATTAGCATCAGCAGAGGATTGCGGTCGCGTGAGTTATAGTTGCCTGCACTAACTATAACGGGGGAATTTCATTGGTTTTTTATGAGTAAAATCTCCAGCTAACTATAGCATGTGTGAAACCTATGGTTTTTTCACTGAATTTGCAAGGTTTTTTAAATGCTAATTCCTAACTATAACGTGTGTGAAACCTATGGTTTTTTCAGTGAATATATATATATATATATATATATATATATATATATATATATATATATATATATATCCAACATGGGTATATTCCTTCTAGGAAATAAACATCCAGCACTCCGGTGAAAGAATGGGCACTCGGTCTTTATTTTTGACGAACGAGGTATAACATCAACGCGTTTCAGCAGACTCGCGCTGCCTTGTTCACGATGTTTTGTGCACCACTTTTTTTCAATAAAATACGTTTCATTTAGTGATTGACAACAAAGAGGGACTCAACCTCCATATACCACAGCTCTGTATAATGCACTTTGGCCGCCATCTTGTAACATGTTCATTCCTATTTGTTTCACATGTTTTCTTAGTACATTTTATAATCAATTTGCACATATTACTGTATTACATAGCTCAATGATTACAGCTACTTCTTATGTTTCGCGCAGGATACTTCCTTGCGCATATTAACAATAGCTAATTAAAAATCAGAGTTAGTCATACAGTTTTAAAAGATTTGAATTTTTTTCAACATGCTAATGCAGATGATATTAGTTTTCAGGAAATAAATTCGGCAAGTGCCTTTTTAACATTTCCTTATAAAATTCAATAACTCAAAGTGCTAGTGCTCATTGTGCAAATTACGCATACTAAAGTGCCAGTGCTAGTTCTTTTGAGAATTAATAATTAAAGGTGCTAATGCCTATTGTGCAAATTACGTAGAGAAACCCTTTCCTGATATATACAGGTACTTGATCTATATAACTGTATAAATTCGTCATGACCAATTCTTTTACTCAAAATTATCATGACATTCCTAAAGTGCAAGTGCTTATGTAAACTTAGACTTTTCCCAAATATCCATTTTACTTTCTCAGCTTTAGCACAATTAGTTCCATATGGGATAGGGATTAATATCACACGTACATACATATTCACAAATATTAAAATCATATTTGATATTTCTATACAGAGCTGTTATCTTTGTCGGGTTACCTTCTAAAATGATTGTTTTTTCACTAATAAAAGTAATGATAGCAGGAATTTCTCATTTCTTATCTCCTTGAGTGTTTCAAGACAAACACGTATACAAATCCTCATCCACATTCAACCCTTGCGGTTCTTTACAGTTAAATTCCAGAATAAAAAATGTTTCCAGTCTCCTTAGTTCCTTTTCCCTGTCCCCTCCCCTCTTCCTCCTCGGGACTTCCGCTATACAGGAATATTTTAAAAATATCGGGTTACTCTGATGATGGGATTCAAAATGACGTGCTATGGGATATGTTCTGTCTTGATTAACAATAGCTCTATATATATATGTCAGGGGGGAGGGCCGGTATCCCTTCTACCTGCACGAGACTACAGACTTGTGTCTCACCAACAGGAAGGAACACCACGCTAAAGCAACAAGCACTAAGAGTTAAATGGTGGCTCACAATGGAAACGTAATCCGCCCACGAGAGATGGATGCCCAAGTTAAGGATCCAATGTAGCAAAAATGGAGGTGCCGTTGCACCCTTACCAGACCCCCAGGAAGCAATTACCAGGTTCTCCATTAGTGGTCTGCGTCCAGACGGAATAATCAGCAGTACTGTGAGGAAGCGGATGTGATTTTGACCGTTTCCTTCCCTCGACATCGACGTGACTCAGCTAAGGCTCATGGGAGTTGTAGTCCATCGCGTCATGTTGAACGTGTCTTCCGAGGAGCCCGGGAGAGAGTTAGAGGTCCGGTATGCGGCAAAGAGAAAAGGCAAGACAGGGTTCACCAAGGTAAGGAAAATGACAATCCCTCACCTTTTCTAGAGTTTGTGCTGCTAATTCTATTACAGGACCGGAGGCTTCGTATTATGCTTCTCTTACTATTTATTGCTACTCACAGCAGCCAATGAAAACTTTTCTTATGTAAAACAAATAACATTTCCCATGATGCATATACCACATCACTTCCTGCAGGGCCCTATAAGAGCCAGTAAGACCGGAACCAGTCCTCTTTCTTTGCTGCTCACGCAGACAGTTAAGTTGAGAGCTCAGTTTTTTGGGACATTATTGATGATTTATGCTTATGGCATTGTGATTGCGAACTATTTACCATTTGCAGGCTGGTTGCGCGACCGATTTAATATGTGTTATGTTACCGCGCTCGCTTACAGTCCCCGATTTAATTCTGGCGAGTAACGCGCTGAGGCGCTACGCGTCCCCGGTTACAGCGGGGGAGTCAGGGGCATAGATAGCAGCGAGGGCTGCTCCGGCACAGCGCTTAATCCTGCAGTGTGTGAGGCGGCGCTTGGAACGCAGCGCCGGTGTCCCCGGGCAGCGCGTGAGCGCGCGTTCATTAATTGACAAGGTTTCAAGCAGGCACGGTACCGCCCCGCCTTCGGCGGGTGATTTGTGAAGAATTAAGTGGTGCTCAGGCTTCCCTTATCTGCCAGTGACGCCGGGAGCCTTATTTGTTTATTTATTCCGGTGTCGATCGTGTTTCCACGTGCGTAGCCCAATTGGGCTATTTTTAGTAGGATTTGGGCTACGCACGTCGTAACTGCCCGGCTTTAGGTGTTTTGCTTTCATTTTTTGCCATTCTGGCTGCGTTTTTCATTAGAGAGCACTGCTGACGCCTGGCTGGCTGCAAAAACGACCTGGGCCTGGAGGGAGCACACCTCCTTGGATTTGATTCTTGCTCTTTGGCTCCACTATGCCCTGAGGGCTGTAATAATTGATCTACAGCTGTTGCTGAGGAGCTAGGTACCGGTGCTGCTGTGCGGTGGGTTGGCTCCCCCCTTGGATTATCCCTCCTTGCTATTGCCTTATGAGCAAATACGTTTACAAGTTTGGTTCCAGTATGGATAATTGGGTGCATTACGAGGAAGATGATACCTTGTATGTAGAGGAGGTAGGAGGACCTGCCATTGAGGATAATATTGTTGAGGCTCTGGACGCTTCTGTACAGGAGTCAGTCAACAAGGCCCTGGAAAAGGCAGTTCCGGGAACTGTACAGCAAGCTTTGGTGACTGCTTTAAAGCCTATTACTAAGCAGCTGGAAAAATTTGCGAAGCAGCATGGCTTCACTAAACAGCCAGAGGGGACGTCAGGAGACTCCCGGGCTAAGTCTTGGCCGCACTCGGATTCTTATGAGTCACTTCCGCGCCCGGTTAGAGAGCGTGAGAGGGTACAGGATACTGACTCAGAGTCTACTTCCACCTCTTCTGACACCCCTGATGACTCCCCTCCTAGGAAGAAGTCCCGGAAGGTCAAACATGTGGAGCCTTCTCCGCCGGCCCCCACGCCCTTTACATTCAACCCCTCGGATATCGTTCACCCCAGATCCTCGGACTGGTTGCCCGCCCCCGAGGTGGCTGCGTACTTACACGAGAATTTGCGCAAGGGCTTTGATAAGGAGGTGCGCAACAGGCTGCGGTCCGAATGTCCCAGACCGGACCTCTCGGACAAAGTGGCGGAGACGCCGGACATTGATCCTAGCATGCTTACATTCCTGAAAAAATTCGCCATGGACCCCAAGAAGGGGATAGATCGCGCTTGGCGTGGTTGCCAAGATAAGCTCCTGGACGTGGTCGGACCCCTAGCGAAAATATTGGAGATGGCTCTGGAGGCACAGGAATCGGGGAGCATGATTGATTCCCATGTGCTGGCAGGCTGGACCCAACGGGCTATCTGCCTGCTCGGGAATGCCAACTGCGCGATTTCAACGGAGCGCAGGAAGTCAATATTAATGCGCATGGACTCTAATCTTACAGAGTTGGCTGCGGCGGAACCTGGGCCGTTAGCGGACGGCAACCTCTTTGGTGACCGATTCGTCAAAGACGTTGCAAAGTACGTGGGCACGTTCACGACCCTGGGCAAGGCTCAGGCCGGGATTAAACGCGTTTTCCACACCGGTGTTTTCAACAGGGCCGGACGAGGTCGGGGACGCTCATTTGGCCGTCAGCATTCCCAAGGTCCTCAGCGAGGAGATTTCGGACGCGGCAGGGGAGATTGGGACTCCACCCGCGGTGGACCTTCTACCCCACCAGGCAGCGCTTTAACAAGCGGGGCTTTAACAAGGGATCCTATCGTGGAGGATTCCAAGCCACCGAGTCTTCAGGTGAGCGCTCCAGATTTACTTCCTCTTCCCTTGGGGGGGCGTATTCGGTATTTCTATCACAATTGGGTTCAGATCTCACAAGACGCATGGGTGTTACAGACAGTTCAGGGGTTCCACCTAGAGTTTTTTCAGACTCCCCGTCAGGTACAACGTCCCAGACAGCTTTCTTTTCCCCAACTCGAGTGCGATTTTATAGATTCAGAAATAGAAGAGTTGCTGCGGAAGCGCGCGATAGCACCTTGCAACGAGGGCCCTCGTGGTTTCTGCAGCAATATTTTTCTGGTGCAGAAGAAAGGCGGTGGTTACAGGTTGGTACTCAATTTGAAAGATTTCAACCACTTTCTGACCTACAAACACTTCAAGATGGAGGGCATCCATCTGCTGGCAGACTTACTAAAGCAGGGGGACTGGTTGGTCCGGCTGGACTTGAATGACGCCTATCTGTCTGTTCCCATATATCTCCCCCATCGCCGCTTCCTTCAATTTCAATGGCGGAACCGATGGTACGAATATTTGGTCCTTCCTTTTGGACTTTCCTCAGCACCATGGTGCTTCACCAAGGTTCTGAAACCGGTCGTTGCTTACCTCAGAGAACAAGGGGTTCGCATGATTGTCTATTTGGACGACATGCTCATCATGGCACAATCTCAGGAGTAAGTAGCGCTCCACTTGCGCATGACCATTCATATTCTTCAGAACCTGGGGTTTGTGGTCAACGAACAGAAATCGGTCCTGTCTCCCACACAGAAGATAGATTTTCTCGGGTTCGTCATAGACTCGCAGACGGCCCAACTCAGTCTCCCAACTTCCAAGCTTCGGGATATAAAGAAGGAGCTTCGCTCGTTCCTGACCAAACAGATAGTCTCGCTCAGGGGGATTGCCCGGATAGGGGGACTTCTTGCATCGTCCATTCAAGCGATATTTCCGGGTCCCCTGCACTACAGGGCCCTTCAACGACTCAAAATTCAGCACTTACAAAAGGGCCTTTCCTACACGGACGTTGTCCCTCTTTCTCAAGAAGTGAGGGAGGAGATGCAATGGTGGTTAGCCCACGTCGAGGCATGGAACGGCAGAGCAATTTTTGGCTCTCTCCCAGAGGTAGTCATAGAATCCGACGCCAGCTGTTGGGGTTGGGGAGCACGCTGCGGAAATATTTCCACAGGGGGACGTTGGTCCCTAGGGGAGTTAGATCTTCATATAAATTGTCTAGAGCTCCTGGCAGGTTCGTTTGCGATCCGGACACTGGCTCCCAAACGGATCTCATGTTGCATCCTTCTTCGGATGGACAACATATCGGCGGTACGGTACATCAACAAACTGGGGGGGCACGAGTCCTCAATGTTGGTGGAGATAGCGAAAGCCTTTTGGCATTATTGCCTGAACCAACAGATCTCGGTGATAGCGGAATACATTCCGGGTCAGTCCAATGTGGTGGCAGATTGGAATTCTCGCCACCTCAGGGACTACAGCGATTGGCAACTTCTCCCACGAGTGGTCCTGTGGCTACAGGAGGTTTGGGGGATTTGCGAGATAGACCTGTTTGCCTCCAGACTGAACCGTCAGATGACGAGTTTCTTCAGCTGGAGGCCGGACCCTCTGGCGCTGGCGACGGATGCCTTTGCGCAAGAGTGGACTCAGAAATTGAATTACGCGTTCCCACCATTCATCCTCATTCCCCGCGTATTCACTCAAGTGATGCGCCAGAAAGCAGAAGTGATTTTAGTGACTCCCTTGTGGAAGTCGCAGCCTTGGTTCCCATTGTTGCTGGAGGCGAGCTGCGACTTTCCCAGGAGGATCCCATGGTCCTCGACGATGCTCCAGGGCCCTCAGGGGGAGAGACACCCGATGGTCATATCGGGGCACCTGTCCCTGATGGCCTGGAGACTTTCAGGCAACGTTGGCAAATGCCAGGATTTTCGGACCAGGCTGCAAGCTTTATCAATCAAGCGTGGGCCCTCTCTACCAGGAAGCGGTATGCTTCAGCCTGGGGAGGCTGGGTTCGCTGGTGCATGGGACAACATGTGGATCCCGTGGTGGCAGGATTACCCTATATTGTAAATTTTCTGTCAGAAAAGGCAGCGGAGGGTTTGGCGTATCGCTCGGTTAATAACTTCCGTTGCCCCATCTCGGCAGGCCACTCTCAGATTGAGGGCAAGCCAGTCGGAATGCATCCCTTAATATGTAAACTTCTAAAGGGTATCAGAGTAGCTAATCCTCCTAAACCTAAGTACACTTCATTGTGGGATGTCTCACTGGTTCTGTCTCTGTTTAATGACTGGCCGGACAACAACAGGTTGTCCAGGAAACAATTGTCGGCAAAACTGGCCATGTTGCTTTGCTAAGCGGCTTGCAGACGTTCCTCAGATGTGAGAGCACTGGATATTACAGGTAGAGTATTTACTCCGGAGGGGGTTTCGTTCTCTATTATGGCTAGGACTAAAACAATGTCACGTAGTGTGGATTATCATGCTTTTCCCGATAATACTAAACTTTGTGTGGTTCAATGCCTCAAGGCTTATGAAGAATGTACCAGGTCTATTAGGCCTGATGGTGTGGTGCAATTGTTGATAGCTCTGCAAAAACCGCATAAACCTGTGACTGCGGCTACCATAGCCAGATGGCTCAAAGATGTTATGCATGAAGCAGGGGTGGATACCCAAGTGTTTGGTGCACATTCTGTTTGAGGCGTCATTGCCTCCAAGACTTTCATGCTGGGTTCTACGGTGCAAGATATTATGCATTCTGCAGACTGGTCGTCTGAATCAACGTTTAAGCAGTTTTATTATAAACCGGTGGGTGATATATCCTCTGTTGTTTTTAATCAGCGTTAAACTAGCATAATACGAAGCCTCCGGTCCTGTAATAGAATAAAAAATTAGCTAGCATTCGCGCCAAGAATTTTCAATTCTATTAAGGACACGGAGGCGAGGATTATCCCACCCGGTTAAATTACTGTAATGTAATTTTTGCCCACCCGTTGTGTATATATTCTGATTTTACAGACGTTACGGGTTGTTTTATCTCTGTTCTTTCAGGATCTGACAAGAAGATGGATTAATCCAGTGTGCAGATTGACGTTCTTCCCAGCTGGTCTGGTGTTCTTCCACGTTGGAAGCTGTTGTTGAACTTTAATACTTATTGGACTTTTGTTCGGAGCAAAGAAAGAGGACTGGTTCCGGTGTTACTGGCTCTTATGGGGCCCTGCAGGAAGTGATGTGGTATATGCATCATGGGAAATGTTGTTTGTTTTACATAAGAAAAGTTTTCATTGGCTGCTGAGAGTAGCAATAAATAGAAAGAGAAGCATAATCCTCGCCTCCGTGTCCTTAATAGAATTGAAAATTCTTGGCGCGAATGCTAGCTAATTTTTTATCCTCACCGCACTGTGTGCCATACACTACAAACCTTCTACTGGTGAATCACTAACCTGTTCTTTGGGCTTTAGCTTTGTATTTAGATTCTATTCGCATATGTCCTTGTACCTCTTTTTACGACCCAGCACCTCACAGGATATAGCTTATTGGTGGGTTTGGACAACGTTTTGATGACACCGTTTTGTGGAGGGAACGTCATAGTAAAATCAAAAAATAGAGAGACGTTATCATAACAAGAAGATCCAAAGTGATGCAGGTTGTACAAGACAAGCCCAAACCCACAAATTAAACAATAGGGTAAACTATACCACAAACATGCTTGCACGCGCGTATAAAGGGACTCCGTTGCATACCATGCTGTCTCCACTATGCCGGAGGAGCATTGCCCTACTGCTTTTAAGCAGTACCAAGTAGAAACATAAAATGATAATAACTTAGAGTTCATATCATTATATGCTTTGTGTCCTGCTGTTTTGCGGACGGGCGTGTGGACGGGGCTGCTCTGCTTTCAGAGCAGGGGAGGAGTGGTTTGCCCACTCCTAAGAGCAAAATGCCTGTTTGGTCAGCCCTCTCGGGCATTGTAGCGTTGTGATTGGCTTAGGGGAAGGAGCCTGGCTGCCTGCTTCCTGTTCTTTGAGTCGGAGACAGGAAAGCAGGAGCAGAGACATGGGACCTGTCCTTAAGGTAAGTTTTTAAAATTTTTATTTCCCCCCATTGCGGCCTCTGCCTCGCGACACCCCCACATAATCTCCCCTCTGCGACCCCCGCATCTGCCCCCCCACCCGCGAACCATGCCGGCCGCCTCCCCACCGCCTACGAGCCATGCTGGCCGCCGTTGATGCTGTGTGTCGTACTGGAACTGGTGTTGCTGCCCCATATGACATCACACATTTACAGCAGCACACAGGTACCTCACCATAAGAAAAATAGCTACCTATTTAACATATCATCTAAATACAATCATACGACGGCACTACTTAATAAGCGGACTAACACAACTACTGTCCAACCAAATGCCTGTGTAGAGGATGTATACAAAGGTGGAGCCAAAGCCCCTCTTTGAAAACAGCTTCTTAATGGATTAACATTTGTCATTTAACAGAGGCCCTCTCCAATTAAATGTATTATGTCTCTCTTGAGAAGTGCAGGTACTCTCCCTCTCAAAATAAAAAAGTGCCGGTACTCAGTACCGGACAGTACCGGACCATTTAAAGCATTGACTAGAGCATTCTTGCATGGGTTAATCCCCTGCTCACCGAGTACTATTTGCATAGAAATAAAATATTGGTTGGATTATGCTTTTCCTTCCCATTGTCAGACACGTTCAGAGTGGCCTATTTTCTCGGTGACACCCCTAATCAGTGAAAAAAGATCAGGGTTTCCTGTGAGGCTCTTTAACACTGATTTAAATCCTGCCGACGATTTCAAACGGTGCAAATGAATATATATCATGTACAGTGGAAACCATGCTCAGTGTGTGATATTGTAGAGAAGAGTTAAAGTGAAGTATCCAACTGTGATTATACATAAGCAGTGTGACGAGGCATTCCAAATTGCCAACGCTTTGACCTTCAAGGGTTATGATCGGAGTCCTCCTCAGAACAAAAAAACAAAATTAGATATAACTGTGTGTATTTAATGCATTTCTATCAATAAATAGGAAATAATATAAAGTTAGAAGCAAGCTTAGGATCAACCGTAAGAGTAAGTGTAATTCAGCAATCACAGTTAAATAAATACAACAAAAATTTCCATATGTAATAAGACTGTGAAGCAGAAATTACTCCACTGTCAAAATACCCATAACCTGAAGGTTAGAGACTGCTCCAAGCGTACATGTTCAGTAATTACACTGATGGGTACATGTGTTGTGCTTGGATGAATTCACAAATTTAGGAAGAAGCATTTGCAATTCTAATCAGTCTCACTTACGTGTACATACAATCAAGAGGGATTGGCATTGCCCATGCTTGTTTATAGCCATCCCTCTCTAGATAGATGCTGTATCTTCCACGTTTCTGCTGCAGTTTTTCTAGTGACCACTGAGTGGCACTGATAGGCAGCAAACTAATGTTTAGGCATAGCTCCGATGTTAGTTTGGAGCAGATAAAATGACGAGTCTACTAAAGGCAAAACCAAAACGTTCATATGGGCGGGTCAAAAACAGAAAGGGAGAAAGCAGCAAATAGGAGCAACTTGCTCCGATCAAGCCACGTGAGATTGACATGAAAGCAATCCTGTCAGGAGCGAAGATTGGCTCTTTGGCGTATGCTAAACAATGCGGTATCGACAGGCAGTTGGAGCTGTTGTAGCAAGACCTCAAACAAGCATTGGCATAGCCAAGAGGTCTCGCCTTTGGGACCTTATACGTGTTTATGCAGCACAATATCATTAGTACAACAGCATCAACTGCTGCATGGCTAAACACTTTTAAGGTCCCAAAGGCGAGACCTATTGGCTATGCCAATGCTTGTTTAAACTCTTTCTAGCAAGTGGATCAGTGTAGATGTGACAGAAAAACTAAAGGCGCTGCCCTCAAATGCCACTTCTGTTTTTGAGAATTTCAGTTGGCAAAGCCCGCTCATTGGTGTCCGCAGACTTCAATACCACCATCACCATCCCAGGATTGGCACCATCCCAGGATTGGCAAAACCCGCTCCTTGGTGTCCGCAGTCTTCAATACCACCATCACCATCCCAGGATTGGCACCATCCCAGGATTGCCAAAACCCGCTCCTTGGTGTCCGCAGACTTCAATACCACCATCACCATCCCAGGATTGGCACCATCCCAGGATTGGCAAAACCCGCTCCTTGGTGTCCGCAGTCTTCAATACCACCATCACCATCCCAGGATTGGCACCATCCCAGGATTGTCAAAACCCGCTCCTTGGTGTCCGCAGACTTCAATACCACCATCACCATCCCAGGATTGGCACCATCCCAGGATTGGCAAAACCCGCTCCTTGGTGTCCGCAGACTTCAATACCACCATCACCATCCCAGGATTGGCCCCAGCGCCGCAGAAAGCCTTTGAGGGAAGTCGGTATGCTTTACAGACCACATGAGGTTTTCCTTGCCCTGGAACCACAAGAGGACCCTTGCTATCTTCGTTATTGTCGAAAGGAGAAATGTTGTCCCGAGTCCTGGGAGAAATTTAGCCAGCCACTGTTGACTCCACCAATCAATCACTTTCCAAGCTAACATGTTTATGCTCGATTGGGAAGGACGTCCCTCTTAATGTCAGCTCTGCGAACCCCAACGGGTGCTGTAAGTCAGGCCAATTCAGATAGTACAGAACATAACAGCGCGACTCGTCTGTAATCTTACTCTGCAATCTCCATCCAAACCTTTATTACGTTCCTTTCATTGGCTTCTCATAAAAAAGCCTGCACTCTTTAAACATATCTGTTTTGTCTTTAAATCATTGCATGGGAAGGGACCATGTTATCTTAAAAACAAACTGAAGCCATATATCCCGGTACGCCAGCTCAGATAAAGTGAGCGACTATTGCTCCACCCCAAACGTATCCGTACAGCCAGATATGGTGGCCGCTCCTTTTCCTTTTTAGCTCCCAAGCACTGGAATCAGCTACATGTGCCTCTTTGTTCTTGCTCGGACTTAATCTATTTTACGAAACTCCCGAAAACATGGTTGTTCCATCTCTTATCTTATCGTATTGCGACCTGTATTTGACGGCTTCGGCGACAAGAGATCCCCTCGAGGATGATTTGTGCGCCTAATAAATATAAAATCAAATCAAAGTCATCAAAAGCGCCGCGGTGAGTGTTCACAAACATTGCTAGTTCCAAGTATCTTGGTGAACTGATTATAGAAAACGGTCTGATTAATCACCTTTTGAATATACAAAGAGGAGACCCAATTGCGAGAGAGTCGCGGCGGTCCTCTTAGGAGTAGCATCCGCTGGCAGCGCATCACCCGACAGTCACTGGCATTAAGGAACATGTGCAGGACCCCATTGTTCAACTACAGGTTGCCTCATGCCTCATCTCACCCCCTGATGAAGGCCCACATGCTGAGGCTTTAATCCACCCTCTTTACAGTAGTTGAGACAAAACATTGACATTTTTAACATTTTTCCCTGTATTGACTCCTTATCCCACCTTGGATGGAGAGTTCAACCTCAATGAGCACTATCGCCTTGTATGGACTCTAAGGAAGAAAATCTGTTTTCCAAACAGGCCTACTACACTGGTTTCCATATTTAGGCCACACCAGTCAGTGCTCATGGTAATACTTTTTAAGAAATGGTTCCTTTTTCTTGATGGTTTTATTCTTCCTTTTCACAAGATCCCTCTTATGTACACTTTACTATGCAATGCATTTTGAGCAACCTGCAAAAATATGCACTCAAATACTTGTATGAATTATTGATTTGTTCTGAAAAGAAAGCATTAAATGTGTATATTTTTCCCTTTTAATAAGTATTGTTTTCTCTCAGGTATATATTTGTTTCTCTCACAGAAGGATTAATTTATTTGATCATAGATATGATACAATTATGTTCTATTACCCTTTGACAGTAAGGCTTTGCCATTAGGACCACCCTGTTGTCTGTATTGCATTGTACCCAGGTCCGAGCTTACCATGGGTTACCCCCATTAGTCTATAATAACTTTTAAAAAGTGGTATTTTCAAACACACAATTTAAAAACTGCCTTTCCCAATAGGTGTGTTATTAAATTCTGAGTTCGGAGAGCCTAAACTCAAAGCTCTAGCTGTTCCCCGTTGAAAGTTACAGAGGCAGCAGCCCCAATGATAGCCTATGAGAGAGCTGGTCTTCCCAATAGTAAAAAACGAAATGCACAGTATTTCACAATCAGGACATGTAAAACACACCCGCACATGTTCTACCTTTCACATACACTACACCCTGCCCATGGGGGTACCTTGGGCCTACCTTAAGGGTTTCTTACATGTAAGAAAAAGAAAGGTTGGGGCCTGGCAAGTGGGTGCACTTGCCAGGTCGACAGGGCAGTTAAAAATTTCAAGCAAAGACATTGCAGTGGCAGGTCTGAGACACATTTGCAAGGCTACTTGTGTGGGTGGCACAATCAGTGCTGCAGGCACACAAGTACCATTTGATTTGCAGGCCCTGGGTACACACAGTGCACATTACTAGGGAACTATCAGTAAATCAAATATGCCTATCATGGATAACCAAACAAAATCACAATGTACACAGGAGCACTTGCACTTTGGCACTGACCAGCAGTGGCAAAGTGCCAGGAGCACCTAAACCAGCAAAAGCTAAGTCCGGCACACAGGTAAAAATAACGGGAGGCAAAGGCAAAAAGTCAGGGGAAACCACATAAAGCTGCCAGGTCTATCGCCACTCCTCCGGGTAAAAAGGTGTCCTTCTGCCCAGTGTGACGCATACATGTAACAGACTCGGTCCTGTATTTAAGCCAAATTGCGTAGCAAGAGTATCCCTAGTAGAAAAGGTGGAAAAGTAAACGGCTTCCCCTTCGTCCAGGGGCATAGCTACCAATGGTGAGGCAGGTTCATTGGCACCTGGACCACGAGCCCTTATTGGCCCATTGAACCCTGATAATAGCTGTATTCAAGGGGAGAGCATTTTCTTGCTTGCACCGGGGCCCATTGCCTTGGTACGCTACTGCTGCGGCCCTGCACATGTGACCCTTGCTCATGCAAGTGACATCTCTGAAAGTGCAGAGCGTCGCTCGAGGCGACTGGTTATCGGGGAGAACCCATGGCAAGAGGCGGGGGTTGCTCAGATCGGCTGATGCCCGAAGACCGACACGGGTACACCAGGACCCATCACATGCCTTTCTGACGCCCAGGCATTTTCCTGTAGGCCCTGCACATGATTGCACCCAGCCCTGCCGGCCTTTTACACATACCAAGAAGTACCCACTCTTGGGTATTTTCAGCTCCTGCCCCAGCAGCCTTCCCAAGGCACCGGGCTGTCTCTCCTGGTCCATCCATGCCCACCTCTTGAAGCCACCAGGCGCGGCCTGTGCTGACAGGCCCTCGTCTCTTCCCAGGCAGCATCTTCTACAACCTTGGGGGTGACGACAGGACCGCGCGCTGACACTGCCCCGCCTCCTACCCTTCATATAAACCACAGACAGACATACATACAGCAATATCGGGAGGTCACGCCAGCAGGGGGGTCACTAGCACCATGTCAAGAGTGGGCATCTGACGAGCAATTAGAGCATGAAAATGGCACCAAGGAAGTTAGTGGAGTAAGGGAAAGGTAGTGCTTAGGTACAATACGGACGGAAACATTGCAAGAAGAACTGAGTAGTTCTATCGAACAAATCACACTGGAGTGCGTGGGGTTGTCCAACGCATCCTGTGTAAAACCTCGGGTGAGTGGCATTTGTGACAGCCTACAGTTCCCACACTGGACAGAACTGGCATAAACCCTGGCGGCCGTCAGAAAATGAGACCACATGTGTAGGACTGGAGAACCTGTCTATCCCGAAAATCACAGAGAATCTGCAGTCTTTTCAAGCAGGGCCCCATGCAATGCCACTCTCCCAGCCAGGGCCAGCTCTAGGGCAGTGCAATCAGTGCCACTGCACCGGGCGCTGACTTAGGGTGGGGGAACCATGTTTATTGTTTTAAAAGCTCCAGATGTCACGTTCCTTGTCCCAGCAATTTTCAAGCATCATTAAAAATGTCACGATAACTCCAGTGATTAATGTTGTTCCTGGAGAGAGACCAGAGCTTTGTCTGGTGAAAGTTTTAACTCATTATAATAGCAAAAAAGGTTAATATGCCTGCTGCAAAGAATGTGTCCCATTCTGCATACACTATAAACAGGTCAAGGGGTTATCGCTTTTGTCAGCAAGATCCTTTTGTTGCTTGCAGTTTAAAAGTTAAAATCCTAATATAGAGCAGTGAGCTATTAACTGCTATCAAAGAGCTCAAGCAAACTGCAAGAAATATATTACAACTACATGTTTTTTGCCCAGTCTTTCCTTCTCCTAATCTTGCAAAAAAGGTTTTATTTGGGTAGAAATCAATTCTTATTATTAAAGAAAACCCCTAACAATGATGTTACCTTTAAAATTCAGAATGTGTGCTTTTCCAGACCAAGGACATTTAAACGATATGGATGACATGTGACTCCTACACATTGTAGTCCTCTGTGTTAGGTAACATTTCCTATACACTGAATTAAACACGCACGATTGTCTCCGTGCAACGTATGTGTGATGTAAAGTGTTCTGAGACCCTAAACTGGTAAGAGGGGTGCTCTAAAACGAAATGAATCTTAGAGACAGTGGTTATGGAGACTTGGGGGGCATTGTCAAATGGTGGTAGTGAGGGAATCCGAGGCGCAGTGGTTGGGGGTGGCGCCAACAAACATTGTCGTACAGGGCACCACCAGTACTAAAGCCGGCCCTGCTCCCAGCCTTCCCCAAAAAGGCACATCTCAAGGTCATCTCTACTGCTGAAAGTATGTCCGGGCAAAATGTATCTTTAATGCTACCTTCCTTACCCCCTCTAAACCCAACTCCCCCACCGCAATAATAAATCTGCACAAGACCACACAACAACGACATCCTATCCATCCCTTCTCCCCATACCAGGGATGGGAGCGTTGCTAATAATGACAGAGATTCTCTCCTCCATCCATCCAACAGCACCTCACCCCGGAGCCACCGCCTTACCGATTGTAACCCGTAGAAAAGATGCCCTCGCTGGCATGGTCGTGCCTGTACTCGGGCTCCCCCAGGCTGGAGGAGCCCCCTTTGTCATCGCTGTACACGGTGCTGGCAGACAAGGCTGTGCGGGGCTCGGAGGAGGAACCTGTGATGAGTGGCGGCGGCTGGGAGGGCGCGGGGCAGCAGGGCTGAAAGCGGGCAGACAGGACAGCAGCCACCAGCAGCCTGTCTGGTTTAAAAGGGCAGCATCATCTTGCAAATCAGGGCCGGAGGAGCAGCGAGGGGGAGGGCGCACGTTGTGGTGGGGGAGGGGCGGGATGCAGGTGCTGCTGTCAAAGATTCATAGGCAGATGGTGGAGGGCGGGGTTTCCCGCCCCCTCCTCACAAAGTCCCTCCCCCATTAAAGGGGCTGGCACGCCAAGAGCAGAACGAGTGGGCAAGTGGGAGCTCTCCTTGGTGCATTTCACATCGATAGTTATTCACACACAATATTCATTTATGTATTTTTCATTTATGTATTCATGCGGATGTATATAGCGCGGGCATCACCCGGAGGTGTTAGAGCACTTTACATAAGAAATCAAAACATAAACAAGCACGGTCCACGTCGCAAAGCTATGTCTTGTCTTTATGGGGCCATGTGTTTGAAACACATGGCCCCATAAAGATAAGAAAGCTTTTACGACGCAAGGAAGGCAGACGAGCCCGTCCAAATGGGACGGCTCAAAAAGCCGAACAAAAACGTCACTACCAACTCTTTTCCAATGGCTGGCCACCGTTTAGCATAAACGGTGACGCCAGCCAATGGAAAAGAGGGGCGGGGCTTAATGCCCTTTACACAAAATACCCAAAATCATTCAATCTCGCCAGCGAGTCTGCACATGTGCGCAGCCTACGCCAGGCGAGACCTAAAAAGGAATTAGGACTGCCACAGCTCAACACTAGTTACTACACTCACCTACCTACCACGGTGACAGGCTTTCCAGTGTTAGGTCTAGCGAAAATGAGCAATAAATATCTTAATGAAAGACTTCATAAAAGAGGGATGGGAGGGCTGTAAATACGCCACGTCATTTGTATAGCCAGTTCTATCCACACGAGAGTGCAATCTGCCGAAAAACGCTGCATCTTTTAACATCAAACAAACTGCTAGCATAAAATTCGAACCTGAAAAGGAAAAAACCCAAATAAAATATTAAAATAGTTTGGCAGTGAGAGTTTATGTAAGACGTATTACAAACTACTGATAACCTCAAGCAGTCAAAGAATGACATAGATATGGAAATGTTTAGATCAGAAACAACTCTAAATAGGAAGAAAGCTTATAAAATCAACTATTGAAACAATATTTTTAAAAAGTGGTGTAAAAAGCCCCAGAATGTTACATTTGACATTAGCGTCAACTGAGCTCTTTACTACAAACATAACCCTGTAACACTCAGTGTCAAGTATGTCTCCTATTCCATAAACTCACTGTGTCTGTTGTCGGCAATGCCCAAACAATAGATTGATTTACTTTCTTACAAATTTAACCAAAATTCAGTTGTCACAATTGTAATCTCTTGGACTACCTGCCGCGACATGATGTTTCGGTGTGTTCTTTTCGGCACTGTGTGAGTCACTAGTAGGGCACTATTTGCTTTCTATCTAACTCTGGAGGGTTTTGCAGTTGCAGTCCTTCATCACTCTTCCTTTCCTCCAGACATGCATTAGGCCCAACATAATGTCGACCAACTGGAAAAGTGTCCCATCTCAGAAGCGACTGCACAAAAGGTAGCTTCATATCTCCTTCAAGGAACAGGCGCTTCCAGTCTCTGGCTCCCTCTACCCTACTTAACAGGGCTCACAAACACACCATAGTTAGATCTGACCATAAAAAGTCTTCTCCTCAATCCGGGTCAACATCAGGTGGAGCTGCATGACATGATCAGCAACACGTCCAGATATAACCGCTTTGTTGATTACTGACTGACCACCAACAGTGGAGTCGCTATTTCCAGGTTAGTTCCTCTGGGATGTTTCCTACTACAGCAATACAGGTCTGAGGGCAGAGGTTTTGTTTCTTGGATTAGGAGCTAAGTAGGCATTTTATCGGTAGCGATTCAAGATCTCAGTACAGGACATTCAAGAGGCCACTACACACACACTTAGCTGGCTGTTGTGCTGTTGTCTCCGCACCTGGGGAGAAATACTGTCCTTTTGAAGAACCGTGGACAGACTGACTGACTGCATTTCAAATGTGCATAGTACGTAAAGGGCTTCTTGGCACTGGTCTTGCTGCCTACTAAACAAACAAAGTGAATTTAAGGTTTTTCCTGAAGTCAAAAGGCAAGGTAACCTCAGAACAGAGGTTCCATGCCTGAGAACGAGAACCACCCTCTTCCTGTGTGGATAAGCGGACTTTGCTCCGGAGGTCTCCTGAAGGTATGGATAGGTTGAGCTTGGATGAGAGATATGCAAGTACATGCAACTACAAGATGGTTGAAGGCCACACAGTCTTTTTCAATGTAAACAAATTCAGTCACTGGTAGCCAGCCAAGTGATCTGCTGCAAACTGAAATAGAGTCCCACTTTCACAGATCAAAAATGGCTAATGGCCACTTTATAGGCAACTTGAAGTTGCTCAATTCAATGAGTCGGGAGCCCGGCATATATGGCATTGCAGTAGTCAAGATGGGATTTATGGTGGCACCCAGTGTTAAGGTTCTGTTCTCATAGGACAAAAGTAGGTGGATTGGTCTAACTTTTTTTTCGTGAAAGTACTTCTGAATTACATCTCAGACAGATTGTGCTTACTGGCAGTTCTGGAACTTTCACTGTCTGGCAAGAGATTGACTCCTACCGCCCAGCTACTGTCTAACACTATCCAAAATGGGTTTCAAGATGATGGTCCAGGCCCATCATCACATTAGCGTGGCGCCATATCCTGTAGAGATCCAGAGTAGCACCAGCAACCATTTGGCCTGACCACGCAGTGACGTTCAGTTTGCCACTCCTGGGCCTGAAGGCCAGCAGCTTTACCTTATGTTCCTGCGCTAAAGCACTCCAGATGTGTTGATAAATCCCTCCTTCCAGAGGAAATAAGAGTAGGGGGAGAGATCACTCTACCCGCCTAAAATTGTATGAGCCATTCAGAACCTTGCGATCCAGCCAATCAAAACTTATCCAGGTGCCAAAATACAAACAGGTCAGGTGGGGGGAAGAAGCTTTCTGTTGCACGCAGATAAGGCATGGAATCTGCTTCCAATTACGATAAAAAATAGCCCATCTCTGCTTTCATTCAGGAAAGAGATAAAAACTTGGCTATTCAACGCAGGCTAGAAACATAGACTTGGTAGATCTCAGGTATCTCTGCATCCTCCTAGTGCCAAGATGCCCATGGACAATCGCGCGCTTTATAAATTTACAAATCAAATCAACCATCAATGGAAGGAAAGCACACAAGGCAGCCTCCAGGAATGCTAGGAAAAAGCTTTGGGCTGTAACCATATCCAAGTTAAAATCAGTCCGGGGTACTTTTTAAATTGGTACCCACCGTTAAAACACCATCTTGCTGTTAGCCGAGATTTGTCTCCACTGCCAACGTCTGTGAGAAACGGAATCATACAGATATAGAAAATTAGCAAAATAAGCTAAGGGCTGGTGGTGCCTGCTTCACTGTTATCGTTCACAGACTAACAATCTTTCTACTTGAAACCGCCCCAATAGATCCTGTCCCGGCATTCATATTGCTACAGTTGGCACAGTTGTTTACTCATTTGATATCTCACTTTGTAAACTATCCTTTGACCAAGGGTCCATCCCACCCTTGCTGAAAAGAAGCACCGTTATCCTTTCTGAAGACATCCATTCTGGATCCAACAGTGCTGCCAGATGTTAAACCTAATATTACACTGCGAGTTCTAGCAACACTACTGAAAAGGGTAGTGGTCTCTCAACTTCTGAGACTTCCTGACAACCGACTGCCTCCACTTCAATCTGCCTTCTGTCCTATGCATGGCGCATAAAATGCCATAATAGGTTTCGTCAATGATGACTTCCGGTTATGGACAGTGGTGCAGCTTGCCTTCTGGTCCTGTTGGATCTGCCTGTGGCATTTGATGCTTTGGACCACTACATTCTTTTAAAGAATGTACCCACAGTTGCCCACTCTGACAAATGGGCTGCATTTTTCATTCCATCCTGTTCTCTGTCTTTCGAGCCTCCTTGTTCCAGATGTTTCAGAGCACACTAATAGGGGGTTCGATGTCATGTGGATGACACACACGCTTGTTTACATAAAATTGACTCAAGATAGTACCTCTGTCTTGAAGGAGGTAGCACGGTGGATGAACACCACCTGCCTGCAACAATTCTAAGACAGAAAGCATTCTGTTTCTTACTCAAGGCAAAGTAAACTAAATATATTTCCTAATTCCAGAGCTCTTTGGGTAAGGGCAAGTAGCGCCAGACATAAGCCTCAGTCCCCATCCGCCACAACTCCCCAGACACAATGTCCACCTATAACTCAGACTCCCATTAAAACTACTTTAATGTTAAAGACGTCGTGTAATTGGGCTTGGATGGTGCACAGTATCAACTTGAAGTCCTATGTCATGCGCAAAGGAGAGAGGTCCTTACTCACCCCAAAAGGACCTGAAGGTTGCAGGGTCACGTGAGCGCTCTAATATTCTTTGTAAGGTAACCCAATAGAGAAGACATGATTTCCATTACTAAAAATTCACACACACAAATAATCCAGTCTCTCCCAGGGGACACCACAGTTTCGGGCGCCGCCAACAGAGCCAATAACTTGCCGAGCTACTTGGGGCTTTCAGGAGCATGATACAGGAAATGCGAGACCCCTTATAACCCTCTCTGGGTCCTGCCCGGCTTCAGACAATTCCATAATAGATGTCAAAGTGTTCTTGTCAGGTCACGCCCCCTCCATCTAGTGTGAGATATTTTCTTATCCAAAGTAGGCAGTTTTCTGAGGTCAGGTAGCAGTGCATATTCACTTGATGGAGAATTTCCTTCCATTTCACTACATGGACAGCTACACAACTATTCATAATGCTGCTTCCCCTGCTCGTCTGTGATCTTTCTTTAAACTTCTTCCTTCTAGTGTTTCTGGTCTCGTTTTTGTCTGGGAGAAGAGCCGTAAATATTATCTTCTATGCACTGGAAATTAGAGGCTTATCGCAAGATTCATCTTTCATCTATCTATCAAAGTTGGTTAAGTTATAAGATGCCCTTCTTGACTTGAGGGATGCCATCATGTCCTGAGGATCAACAGAGGAATGTGACATCAGTGCCCAACTCCCCACCACCTCTACTCTTCACCTCAAAGAGAGGCAGGCTGAGATGGCCCTCAGGGGGATCATGGGGAAAGGAATGGAGAGGAACAGAGAAGCACTGTAGAAGCTATCTGTCATCTCACTGTAGCCCAGTCTACAATCGCAGGTAGGACCACCAGCAAGAATAGTGCAACCGATCCCACAAACGCAGGGACTTAGGGCCATAGGACGGAATATGTTACATCAGAAAACATAGCCTCGAAACCTCCAGGCTTACAAGGGTCTTTCTGTAACTAGTCTCCCGGAAGACCAGCATACTTTGGAACAGGAACTGAAGGTAAGGGAAGCTTGAAACAAGGAACCAAAACAGCATAGCACCAAAAATACACTATATACAAGTATAGCTTAATCTAACCGAGGGACCGTACTGTATTGCCTTGCCCACTTGCGTAATCTAAACTTACGCACACCACTTACTTACACAGAAACTCCAACACTCCTCTGGAGGTAAAATGAGCTTTATTAGTATCGTAGACAAGGGCAATAAGTCACTGAAGCTAGTAAGTTCTTAGGCACCAAGTGAAAGTCAATAAACAATGAATACACCACACTATATATATATATTGTAATACATACAAATATGAGATCTTGAATATAGATATATAAACAGTTAATGTACAAAGCACCTCACCAGATGCGTCTGCACCGGAGTCTTCAACATCCCTGGACAAGCACCGAAAACACCAAGTCGGGAACCCTGTAGAGACTGGGGCACAGGAAGTAATCTCTCCGGGCACCAAAGTCGTCCCGCAAGTGCGTCCACTCCAAGACTGAGTTCCTGAGCTCCACCCCACAGACACAGCTTTTTATAGTTAAATCAACACGTTCAAGAACCCTCTAGTAGGTGTTCTCACCCATCTATCCATCGTAGGTGCTGGCCGCATCTCTGCGTCAGATCCACCCATACAGACCTGGCCAGATTCTGTTTGGGTGTGCCGAGGCAAAAGACATTCCTTTCCCTATCTCCGACCTTGGAGAGCCTTGCACAGTGCATCCTCCCTCTATCCTAGAGATAAGCAAAGAATGCACAAAAACAAGCTCAAGGTACAAAATAACCTCACGAGATATGTCTCGCACCAGCTTGTACTGGTTTACGTGAAAAACATGTTTATGCTACTGCTGAAGTGTAACTACAGGGCAAAGCAGTACAAAATGGAAATGCAATGCAGCAAGATGGAAGACCAGAGCATCACATGGTATCGAGGTCAATATGCAGTTTAGCACGTGTAAAATGGCGAATGCAGTACACGTACCCGGGAACCGAGAAAGTGGAAAAATAACAAATTGTATGGATGCAGAAACGGGTGTGAAACAGGTCACGTACACCTAGGATAGTCTTAGCAAGAGTGGAATGGTTGTCAGATGCCAAGGTCCTTGTGCAACTGCAACTGGTACCGCCTCTGCTCCTGCTGCCCTAACAGTGCTTTGCATGATCTGCTGCCTGTAGTCCTAAGCCCCACCCTCACTGAGCCTCCCCAGCTGCCACCCCACAGTCTGAAGAGCCACCAATGTTGTTTACACCATTCATGGTTTTCTGTATGTAAGACAGGAATGTCTTTGTGAGTGATCGGCAACCAGGACTGGCTTTAGCACTGTGGCGCCCAGAGCAACAATCTTTTTGTACCCTCTCCCCCCATGACCTGACCTGATGATACGCAATTGATTTTTCCACTTGACGAGACAGAGGAATCTAAAGCATTCTTTCAAAACACCATGCTATTTATCAAAGATTGGATGAATCACAATCATCTCAAATTAAACTCTGATAAAACAGAGAAAGTCATCTCTAATAACAGCCTACATCATTTGACCCTAGCACACTGGCCAGATAGACTGGGAACTCCTCCTATCCCTAAGAATTCTGTAAAGAGCTTGGGCGTTCAAACTGACGCTAATCTATTTATGCAATCCCAGATTAACTCGGTCACGTCGACTTGTTTTTTCAGCTGAGGAATTTTAAAAAAAGGAGATTTTTTTCGAGGGAAGCAAGCATAGTCATTATGATATCTCTGATTCTATCTATGTTAGACTATCCTACCTCCATCTATTTAGGCCTCCCCGCGAATAAACCCTACAGGCTTCAGCTGATTCAGAACCAAGCTGCCAGAGTTATTTTCCAACAACCGAGATACTGCCATACTAAGCCTTTGATGAAGCAGCTCCACTGGCTGCCCGTGGCCCAGCGGTCAATGTTCAAGACAGGCTGTATGACCTTCAAGGCAATTCACAACAAGGGCCCTAAATTTATCTCCACGAAGATTCATCCGTACCTTCCCAAACGGAATCTCAGATCAGCACAAATGAATCTGTTGATGGTTCCAAGATTTAAGTGAAAAAGAATGGCCGGCTCACGATTTTCGATGTTGGGCCCCCAATTTTGGAATTCCCTGCCAATTGAGATGAGGCATATGACAGACTTTTTGAACTTCAGGAAAAAACTGAAAACGTAGCTCTTCACTCAGGCCTATTGCTAGACTCTACCTCAGGGTGGCTTTCAACTCAGCGTCAAGAGACCTCTGGTGAACGTGGGCTCTACAAATACCCCATAACATAACATAATAACATGACCTCCTCCTCGGATCCCCTCACTATCACACAGCAAAAGTGCCCCTCTTCTCTCCATAGCCCCTCTCTCACATACATTTCATTTGTTTTAAAACGCGGGTTAATGCTGGCTTTACTAATCCACATAAATTACAGGTCTGTTCTTTTCAGCAGGCATATTAACCCTCTGTGCTACTTTATGGTAAGTCAAAACCGCCACTAGACAAAAGTCCTATCTCGCTAGCAGGAACAATAATCACAAGAGTTATCTTGACATTTTTATTGCTGCCTGAAAGCTGGATGCACAAGGAGCCCTGCAGCAGGTGCTTTTAAATGGTAAGTTATTGCTAAACACATCGCCCGCTGAGGTCAGTGCCACAACTCTAAGTCAGCGCCCAGTGCAGCTGCACTAGTCGCAGCACCCTAAAGCCGGCCCTGTGACTGCAACAGATGACCGAGCCCTCTCATCTTTCATTAAGCTTGCTGTTCAAGGCAAAGGAGGAATAAGAGCATGATCTGGCGCTTGTAGTGTTGTGTGATCATGTGCAGTAGGACCCTGGAGGCCCTTGGTGGACTCCTTACACATTATGTAATCAGTTGGAAGGTATCTGGGTGTAGTCAATAAAGGTTATGACGTAGTGAATTCAGTTAACAGTTGCATGCTGAAGAATAAAGACGTGTGTTAAAGAGCTCCATGTGTGGGGTGGTCATTTGCATGCTCAAGAGCTAGGGAGGACGCAACAAATGGCATCGAGTAGGGGATCTGTTCCCTGAAGGCACAAGACTGATCGCCCTGAGAGTTTGCTGAGGTCCAGGAAACTGCTTGTGCGAGGCACATGCGCACCAAGAAGCAGGCTATGGTGGGAGTGTGTGCTCTGCTCTAGCTCACACAAGGCCCTTGAAGAAGTTGAAGGCTCCACAGAAAAGCAAAGTCAGAAAGCCCACGAGAAGCCTGCTGGTAAGGCAGAAAGAAGTAATACTGCACCACAGCGTAACACAGAGTCATCATTGATACAGAAATAAACACTGAAGGCAGCGACAGCCAAGGACGAAGAGGCACTAAAAGGCAGAGAAGACCAGGTGCAAAGACACACTAAAGGTAGTTACAACCAGGTATAGAGCAGTGGCGGCTGTTAACATTTGAAAGTGGTGGACGTAAAACTTCGAGATGAGTGCCTGGTGGTGGGAGAGCCCGTACATTATGAGGGGGTTCAGGGAGTCCTCCCCTAGGGTAAATTTTCAAAAAAGTGGGTGCTAATTGTGTATTTTTAGGCATATTTGGGAAATCAAGGTGTGCTCCCTGTCCTGCCACTTTTGTGCAGCCATGCATACACCTGCAGCCCCAAAAAGAGTGACAATCTGGGTAAAAAGCTTGCACCCCCTTTAGCTCAGAGGGTTTAGTGAATGTTGCAGTAAAAGGTGAGTTAGATATTCGAATCACTGCGAAGCTGACTCAGTCTTTCAAAAGTCAATCTGACAATAATATTTATTGCTACATACCCACAGACAAGCTAATTTGTGTCTGGGTTTTTAATATCAGAAACAAAAACTGACAAACCAATGTCGTTGCATTATAGCGGCACAAATGTTTAGTTGGAAATATGTATTCAAACCTGAGGGGCTATTGGTTGTAACTTAAGATGTTTTTAGGTTATTATTCCAATCACAAAAAAGATTTCATGAACTACAAATTAAAGTTAAACAGTGGTAACCCAGGGCCTCCTGAGTGGTAATCACTCATTTGAACAGTTATCCATCGAAGCCAGGTGCATTGACACTCTGTGCTACCATGGAGTCTGCAGTTTGTCATTTTATGATGCCTCGTGATACACAGTGCACTTGAAATCTCTGCAGCGCACAGGTTTATAGGAGGTTTGTACGAGTCCATGCCTCCCGAACAGGGTGTGGGAACCTTTATAATACAACACTGAGGAACGGCCTCCGTCATAAAGTAACAGACAAAGTATGTTATCTATTCGCGCGGTAACCCACCCCACCCTACATATAATGTGCCCTCTGTAGCGAAGCCTAAAGTGTTATTGAGCTGCCGTCATAATTCAGTTGCAGAACCAGTGGGTGTAAATTCTAGTCCCGGCAACTCTGTTGACCAGGGTGTGTGATCCTGGTTCACCATCACCTCATTCTTCTGTACCTCTGCTCATTTTGGTAAACGGAAAGGTGTGAGAGTGAGGGGCAGGAGATTCAAGCTTGTGCTGAACATCGACATTACAAATTATTTAGAAACCAACTTGTGGGAGGGTCTATTTCCAGCTACTTTGCATGGTTTATTTGCGGAAATACACAGTGCTTTGACATGGTGCCTGTTAATGGGTTTAGCCTTAATCAGTAAAGTTAAAACGCATCTCTGAAGACCTATAAGGCTGGCTCACAACCCTACAATACACGATTGCAAGGCTGCCAGGCTGTCAGCATACACGGTCACAGGTGTCACGGCTCTGCGCCAACAAAAGCCGCAAATAATGACGTCATCAGCAGAGTTTCAGGGCAGAGCGTGACAAGAGGCGATTCGTTCCTCTCTTCCCTGGCAGAGTCGGCGCTCATGCACATGCTGCACTTGCCCGATATTATATCTCCTGCCATGCAAATACGTATTTCATGTCACACACCCATCACAAAACGCCATGCTTATCTGATCAGTATAACAACGATTGCGTGCTTTGCCCATATCCATGACATTAAATGCCGCATATTCATTCAGCAGATGTGATATGTGATGCACAATTGTCTTTGGTGTGTGTGCTGTTCTATCGTGAGTGCGAGTAAACTGAGAGGAGGGTCGCCGGGCGCGCTCTGACATCTTGTCCCGAGGCACGCACGAGGTGAAAGGAAGCGAGGAGGTGGGGCTGAAAATGGGTGAGAAGCCAGGGAAGGGGCGTGGAGATTTGATGGGCATGTGGCTTCACTCTCAGCAGATTCATGTTAACCACTTCAGTGAGAGCGATGCTTCAGAAGCACATTAGAGTGCAGCCGCAGGTCCTATGAAAGTGCATCATGTAAAGAATGCCTTTCACAACGCAAAGCGGGGACAACCTTCCAGTACTTACCAATCCCCGCCAGACCAGTCCTTACCTGGCAGCACAGCATGGCCTTGAGTTTCTTACCAATTCTCAGCCCACTCAGGGTCGGGCGGATTGTGCAGGCCGCTCAGGTCCATCCTCAGAGATGGGCAACGGGAGTCTGCTGCAACGGAAAGAGGGCTGCGAATTTCAAGCCATCGCAACCAACGATTGACGCAGTCTCGACACTCAAATCGCATGAAAATGGAGGAGAAACTAGAGAGACAGCCTGCTCCTCCCACCCCGTGCTGCCTTACGTCTGACTCTCTAAGCTAATCCAGTCCACCGTCTGACTCTCTAAGCCAATTCAGTCCACCGTCTGACTCTCTAAGCCAATCCAGTCCACTGTCTGACTCTCTAAGCCAATCCAGGCGCTGCTCCTCCTGTTAGAGCGGCGGCAGGATTGGTTCGGGCAGCCGGCCTCACCGCTCATGACGGAGCCTGTGGCGTGCAGCTTTGAGTCATCCCCAGCTCACGAATACGTAGGTTGAGGCACCTCTAGTACGCATGTCGGGTTGGCCGGAGAAAGGCAGCCGTCCAACCCGACATGCGCACCTGGGCCCAGGAGCCCGCTGGCTATCTTCACCAATACGGGAGTCTGTCTGTCAGTATAAGCGCCGCTCTCTCATGTCTCTTCTACATGCTGCATGGCTGAAGCAGTTTAGAAAATGTATACTTTTTTTTCTGTTAGTGAAAACTAAATACTAGTGACATACTAGATACCTGAATGTAAGTGGGAGCCAAAATATATGAGTGGGACAACGCCCCAATGCCCTCAGGGAGGCACTTACCCTGGGGCACTTACCATTGCGAATGAGGGAAGTACCCCCCAAACTCGGATCTGGACTGGCCAGTGCATCCAAAATATCCAGTGGCATCCAATCTGATGAAAAACCAGTCAGAATAGTGGCATTTTTCAATGCATGCAGAATGGAGCCCCAAATACAGCACAGCTGCATTCCAGAAACCACTACTTCCCATCGATGCCACCAAAAAGCAGAATATTGACGCCAGATGGCTGGCATGGATCAAAACGTTCGATGACTTCATAGATGCTCCAGAAGAAGTAGATGACAAAAAGATCAGCAAATACTTCAAGAACCTCGCAGGCGATGGAGTAAAAGAAGTGATAAAGTAATGTCACAAGCTGATGCAGTACCGTACTGTCAACTCAAAGATACTATGAAAGCCAAGTTCAATCCAATGCCGAATGTCGACTATGAAAGGTACATTTTCAACCAGGCAAGACAGCAAGCCGGTGAAACGGTGGATGAGTTTGTCGAAAGACTTGACACCCTCAAGTTCCGTGAAGTCAATGACGAAGAAGCCAGGCATCTCAGAGTCATCAATGGTTGCCTCTCTGATTCGTTCAGATGACACATGCTGAGAGAGCCACTCAGGCTAGAAAAGATACTCATCATTGCGAGAGCTGAGGGAATTGCAGATCGTCAGGCTGCTAATATAAAAGTTGGAACAGCCCAGAATTAATTAGCATTGATCATGACAAGAAAGCAGAAACACAAAGTTGAGGCCCACAAGAAGATGTCAACAAAGAAATAGAAATTGTGTATTCCATGTGGATTCTCGCTTCCACACAAAAGTAAATGTCCCGCCATTGGACAGATATGCAAAGGCTGTGGGAAAGAAAACCATTTGACAATGGTCTGCAAAGAAACAGAGAAACTAAGGGCGTCACAACGAGAAGAGAAAATGGACAAATGGCAACCTCAAGTGAGGCAAGTAGAGACTAAACAAAGTTGATTGTCATCAAATTCATCTTCCAAAGGCTCTTCAATGAGTGACAGTGAAGAAGATGGATGTGCAGTGGTGATGACGACTGCAGAATGAATGCACATGTAGGTTTGGCTGCTTGCATAAAAGAACAACGTAAAGAGAGATCACCACACAAAGCAACCAAACTCATTTGGACAATGCCCCAAGATCATGCTAAAGGGGAATGGCTGCCCTACAACTTTTATTGTAGACAGTTGTGCATCTATCAATATCATGGAGACAGAAACAATAGAACTGTCTCCGATACCACGTCTAACACCATCAAAAACAAAGGTGTACACATGGGCTGCTTCTGAGCCATTGCAAAGTCAAGAGTCATTCGTAGCGACCATGAGGTATAAGTAAGCAACTGCACAAGCACCAATTCATGTCCTCAAGGGTACTACATCGAGTGTATGTCTACTCACTTTCAGCACTGCTGCTGACATGGGACTGATATTCATCAATTAAAACCTCCATCATACATTCTGAAATAGTTAGTCAATGCCCATTGTTTCATGGACCAGGGAAGCTCAAGACAACAAAGATGCAGTTTCACGTTAATGAGGTCATTCATCCTGTTGCTCAGTGACACTGTCAAATTGCTTTATTTTTTCAGGAGGCTGTTGAGAAAGAACTAGAAATATTATTAGAGCATGACATCAATGAGCGCTCTACTGGTCGGACGACATGGATTTCACCCATAGTGGTAGCGCCAAAAAAGGACAGTGGAGGTGCAGTGCACATTTATATTGATATGAGCCAGGTCAACAAAGCAATCGAGAGAGAAAGACGTCCAGGTCCACACATAGTGGATATGATTACAAACCTGAATGGTGCCAAAGTCTTCTCCCATCTTGATTTGAACAAAGGATACCATCAACTCCAGCTGGAAGAGAACTATAGGTAACCTTACTACTTTTTCAATTCATGTTGGTTTATTCAGATACAAAAGACTCAGCTTTGGTGTGTCATCGGCTGCAGAAATGTTTCAGGATGTCATTCGCCGAGTAATTACCCATCACACATGCGTTTTATTACAGTGAAGATATTCAGAAGTTATCCCATTGAAATGTGAGGTCCTGCAGGGACCCGCACTGAGCCACACACTTTTCAAAATCTTTGTGGGACCACTTGCGGCCATTGTCACAGAATCTGGTGCATCATTGGTCTCTTACACTGATGACACGCACTTGGTGGTCTTTCTGGCCCCTAAGACAGGATCTCGGCATCAGCTGACCCCGTGCCTTGAGAAAGTCGCACGGTGGATGGCAAACTGCTCTTTAAAAAATAAATGGAGACAAAACTGAGCTGATGTTGGTAGGGAATAATTTAACCCTACTTATAACGTTAGGCTGTACAGAGGGTTTAGGAACTTCTCCACCTCCCTTCTACCCGATAAAAAGCTTGGGTATGTGGTTGGAGAGTTCTTTATCAATGAAAGCTCGAAATAAAAGACTGACCATATCCTGCTTTGCCATGCTGATACCCGTACATAAAGTACTAGATCTACTTCCTTCACAATCTTGGAGGATTATAGTCCAGTCGCTTATCCTTTCCTTTCTTTCATGGACTATTGGAACTCCTTTAAGATGGGTTCTGCCACATCGGTCATTAAGAAAATCCAGGTGGTTAAATATGCTGCTGCAATGACCATCTCTAAGCTACCTATAACATACTTCTGTGAAAGCCGCCTTAGCCTCCATGCACTGCTCCCAGTGGAGGAATGGATAAAATGTATGCCACTTTGCATGGACCACATGTGTATTAACTATAGTGACCCCCTTTGATTAGCGACATTTTGTCATCCTATATCCCTAGTAGGAGTTTAAGTTCTCCTAATGCAGGTCACCTGAAGGGGCCTGTGTGTCCAAAGATTTAGATGGGTTGGCAGATCATTCTCCTATCTGTCCCCCAAACTACGGAATGCTATGCCCATGGTACTAAGAACTGAACCTAACAAGATCAAATTTAGAAAGATTCTTAAAATATGGCTTTACTCTCATTAGTGTATCCAGGTTAAAGCTTAAGCTGATTAAGGATGTACACTTGACTCACTTAGTGCTTGGAAACTCCCGGGTAGCTACGTGCTTTATAAAATAAGATGATAAATTAGTGTTTGGGATCACACCAAAGGAGCATGACAAACCTCTTACACAAGTAGGCCATCTACTCACTGATGCAGGTCTGACTGTAATTGAAGCAAAGTGTGAGTTTCACAAAATCAAACTCAAATTCTTTGGGCATATTTCCTCTGAAGGAGGAATGACTCCTGACCCTGAAAAATTAAGAGAATTGTCATCCACTCGTCCCCTGCAAGATGTAACCATGCTGCGATCCAGATAAATGTGTAACTTTGCACAGTGAGTGCCCCATTAAGAGATTTGACAAAGAAGATTATTCCCTTCTAGTGGTCCTCTGAATGTGAGAAAGTTTCAAGAAAATCAAACACACATTTGAAAATGCAACTGAAATGGCTTATGTTAATCCAAAGTCAGATGACAGTGCAACTTCTTCACCTCATGTGACTCGATCTGGAAAGTTGGTGCGAGCCCCTCGACGACTCCTTGAGGAACTATAACGTATATATGTTGCCCGTACATTTATTTAACAAAGGGGGAGATGTAGCATCATGTGGTCGTGTGCAGCAGGACCCTTGTGGTCCTCAGAGGACTCCTCACACAGTGATGTAATCAGTTGGGAGGTATTTGGGTGTGGTCAATAAGGTGTATGACATAGTGCATTAAGTTAATGATTGTTTGGGTGCTCCAGAGCTAGAGAGGACGTCAAAACCCTGACAAATTCAAGGCCCAATGCCTTGCCTGGAGGTATCAAAACATTTCTGTTTCTGGAAGGCCAAATTCCTTCTAAATGTCCTGGCAAGGTTTAATCATTCCTTTAAGGAATAGGGATCTCTCAATTAAAGATTGATTATCTCTCCACACACTAAACACGTTCTTGTGAAGACTAGGAGTGAACTTAGTATTGCTGCAAATTGCTGGATATCCCTTTGCCAGGCTCATCTGGTCCCATATTTCTACAGTGACTCACATTACTGGTGAGAAGTAAAGGGCCCAGCTCCTCTGTATTACCGTGACCATGGTGCCTACCAAAGGGCTCTCCAGTAATTAGGTGATCCACAAAGCCTCATTGTTTATTCATTTGAAGTAGAAAGTTTTCCTGTCAACTATCTGAACAGGATATTACATAATTGGATTGCCCATCTTCCATCTGCACATTAAGTAGCATCACTGGATACCCTATCATCCATCTGCACAAGAAGTGACATATTTGGTTTCCCACCAAAACATCTTTGAAAGAAGAAGTCAAGCAAGGGAACTTCATTTCCCATTACCCATCTGCACAGGAAGTGGCATCATTGAATTTCCCATCATCCATATGCACAGAAAGGGACATCACTGGATTTCCCATAGTCCATCTTCACAGGAAGTGACATCACTAGATTTCCCATCCACTGCACCCTTTGCTCCTCCTCCTCCAAGGGCCTACTTAATGACGGCTGTGGCATGAACGTGCAGTGGATGTGCCCAATGGGCACGCTGCTGACAAGCCAGAGTGCCAAAAGGCACGCCCGTCTATATCCGTTCGCAGCTAGTGCCAGGAACCTAACTCTACCATGTTGTGTTCTCTTTGCTTATAACCACGGCTGCGGCTCGCTGCATTACTGCCACACCGCACCACACAACATGGATGGAGCGTTCACATACATATCATGCGAGTTCTAATTCACTCTCTCACACCACATACCCACCACTCGTACAACAGCAGCACCCAGCACTCCACTTGCCAGCACCCCACTTGCTCACACTCATTCAAGTTAGCCACCCTCTCACGCTCGCACAGACCAAACACCACCCACACAATGCACCACACGCGCATTCATGCTCCTCAACACCCTGGACAGAATTCTAATTTACAGACCTTTAGGACCCTTCACCAATTTTGCCAGCTCCATCATGGACTTTGTCGCACCCCTCATCACCAGAACATTTATTCTCCTCAGAGACCTTAACTTTCACTTGGATATACCACACTAACCCAAACTCTGCATCCCTTCTAGAAAACCTCCGAAACCTTCGCCTCACCCAGCACATTATCCAACCCACACATTTCACGAGACACCTACTGGACCCAATTTTCTCTACAATCAGCAACATCACAGTCAACAAGCCAGAAGCTATGACCCAGACAAATTGCAACCTCATTGTTTTCAGCATACCGATCTTACACCACCACAGACCTACCACCGCCGAAACCACCCGGCGTAGCTGCAACTTCCTGAAAACCTATAAGCCATTAAGCACCTCAACAGATCACCACATGCTCAGACACCCAGGCTCCCCTCAAGTGCAACTCAACGGCAAGAATTTGAATACAAGCCAGCTGGTACACAGAGGAACTCAGGTTGAGGAAATGCCACAGCAAGCAATTGGAGTGCCAATGGAGAACAAGTCAAGACACCACCAATAAAGACATCTTTAAATCAGCCCTTAGACGCTACCATCAGCTGATACAGAACACCAAGCACCCAGCTCTTGCAAATTGCATCAACAATGGCACTAACAGCAGCAAGGAAATCTTCGTCACCATCAAAGATTTCAATGTGCCTCCGAACGCATCCAGCACCATCACCCCCCACAACCATTTGCAATAAGCCCTCTGAATTCTTCTGTAACAAAATCGCCTTCATATACAGCAACTACGACCCTCAACTAGACCCCGTCACCATTTCAATTCAACCTGCAGAAGAAGGAACCATGACGTCATGGCCCATCATCACCACCATCAAAATGATTGCTACTAAAAAGACTATCTGGCACATGCATCAATATAGGAATTTTCGAGTCCTTAATAGCGAATATTAAGGATTCGCTATTAAGAACTCGCAAAATCCTATGCATGTAGGAATCGCAATAATAATTGTGATTCCTACACATTCCTTATTTGCGATTCACAAATAGCGAGTCGCAAATAAGGATTAGCTTCCCATTCATTCCTATGGGCCTACAGGCCCATAGGAATGAATAGGAAATTGCAAGCACTATTTGCGAGTACCAGTAGGTACTCGCAAATAGCTCCCGCAATTTCAAGGGTGCAAGGGTGTCAACATGACACCCTTTTGCACCCCTGAAATGATGTGTGCACACATGTTGCACACACACATGCGCTAAGGGCATGTGTGTGCGCAACATGAAACTTTGAAAAAAGCATAAAAGTGCTTTTTTCAAAGTTTTAGCAAATTACCATGAAGTCCTACTTCATGGTAATTTGCTCCCGCAATTAGCGAAATCGCTATTATTTTCACAATCATGCATAGCATTTAAGGAATCTCAATTTGAGATTCCTTAAATGCTATCGCAATTTAAGGAATCGCTATGTAGCGATTCCTTATATTGCGAGTTTTGCATTTGGGATGATGCATCCCAAATGCAAAAATACCGGTCGCAAAGGGGCAGATTCTGAGAATCTGCCCGTTTGCGACCGGTATTTAGCTTGATGCATGTGCCCATATGTACTCAGGACTCAGGGGCCCCATCTGACCCTTGCCTCCACCATGCCTTAACCAAAGGACTCCTACTGATCAGTAAAGCACGAACACCCCTCCTCAATGCCTCAATCAAGTCAGCCACATTCCTCTCAGCCTGTAAAAATGCCACCATCATGCCCCTGCCCAAGAAACCATCCGCTCACCCAACCACGCTATCCAACTACACACCCATCTCCCTACAACCATATCCGCAATAGTTTTAGAGAAACTGATCAACAGATGCCTTACTGATCCTCTCAGGAACTACCAGCTCCTCGGCTCCAGGCAATCCAAATTTGGGCCCATCCACAATACAGAAACAGCACTCATGGCCGGCACAGACAACATCTGCTAGATCCTTGATAGAGGCAACATGGCAGCCATCATTCTCCTGGACCTCTCTGCAGCATTTGACACGATCTCTCACCCCATCCTCATAAGACACCTGCACAAGACTGGCATCCAAGGACCCTCTGGCCGCTGGATCTGCTCCTTTCTAATAGATAGAACACAAGCTGCCAGCCTGGCACCTTGCTCCTCGGAAGCCTGCAAGCTTTTCTGCTGAGTTCCATCAAGGTTCATCATTCAGATCCACCCTCTTCATAGGTTATTGGGCTACAGTTGCATCATTATAGCAGTTTATCAATGGTGTCCTGGGACCACAGTACTATGAGACACCAGCTGGATAACCAAATAATTCTCCAGTACTTGACTCTCTCTGTGTAATGAGACAGAGCAGTCTGAGGCTTACTCAAGGAAGTAAAGTAGGTTAGACACCCAAGGCCTGATTGGAAACTAGATTTTGTAGTGTATAAAATAGTACCAGAGTAGTCATACTCACATACTACAAAGAGTGGTTCATAAACCTACAGCCAGATAACTCCACCTTTCCTATCTTTTCTGTGTGGCAGAGATGTCCCCCCAAGTAACCAGCGCATGAAAAACTTAGGACAAAGCTGGAGTGTACACAGGTCCAGGGACAAATGGCAATTTCTTCAACTAGGAAATCTCGTCCAGCTTTGGATGGTAACTACAGGAACCCACAGGCACAACAGTGGAAAGTGACCATGGATTAGGCAGTCTCACCTTCAATAACAGCAATGAGTTGCGCCTGTTTCCTAACTGTTGATGTGCAGCAAGTTTCCTCATTTTGAACAGCAGTCTTGAGTCTCCTTGTGCTACAGAACAGTTGTCCTTTCATGGCCGACCTCCACAGGTCTTCATATGTAGCTGGTCTTGTGCTAGGCTACTGCCAAGTTCTTCACCTCCAGTAAGTTAAAGGCCAGCTCCTTCTGTCAGACTGGGAAATTCCTTGACACAAACAAATCACTCAAATAAACACCTTCTCAAGCTTGGTTTGTAAGGCAAATGGTAATTCAAACGGGATTTTACTCTCTAGTTTGTGGCGTGTGGCCTGTTAGAATAGAAAAATTCATGTTTGCGCATTGTTTTATGTAAGTTAGCATTCACTGGTGCCATTTTCTATGTAGGTGCCATTTTGAGTTATAATCGAAACTAACCCTTCGCCATTTCTGAGACGAGGCATCAGTTGGGTTTCATTTCTCCAAGGCTAAGTTTTGCTTCACTAATGAATACACTGTTCTTATTAGCGCATACCTTTCCCTCTAGATAGAGGCCATCTCCCACTTGTCTAGTGGCGGGCACGGGCAGAGCGACCTTGAGTAGATGATAATGTGTGCCCGGCCTCAGAATCTAAACGTATTCTTTGTACTTCACTGTTTTGCTGCATCTGCTTGGAAAACTCCACAGTGGGCGTGCCTTCATTGGTTCCGGGATGTACATAATGTATCTTTATGCTTGCTGATGCCAGTCCCTCTGCAGCACTCCTAAAGCGATTGGGCAGACTGGGCTCCACTCTGAGTGTACCTGAATAAACCGATATTGGTTTGTATTCGCTACTGTCTGACTGACTCTTTTATTTGGTATGAAAGGCTGTGAGGTGGTCGTGAGTGACCCAGGTGACCCTAATCGGGCCACTTCCTTCAGGCCCTAATAATAATAATCCACATTGTAAAGCACAAACAATCACCCGTAAGGGGCTCTAGGTGCTGGGGGCTGTCAGGAAGATTAAGCATGCTATTGCCCAGAGTTACATGGTGCTGGGCTAATCTGCCGCCGGCGCCGGGGATCAAACTGTGATCCCCAGATTCCGGAGTCAGTCACCCTGGCCGCAGCGCCACACCTCTTCCTCATGAGAAGACACGTGAAACGTTGAACAGCCCACTGGCAGATGAAGCACGCCTTTTATCGTTTCCTGATGTGCAGGTTGATACATTCAGGGATGCTGCTACTGTTGAGTTCCTGAGTTCCCTGTCAATTCCAGAGACATGTTTCCTGCATGTTCACTACATGATCACTGCATGTGGTACAGCCTGCTGGCCTCGTCTCCTGTCTCTTGGTACCTGTAACTGCTATCTCCAGGGAGAAGTTTTAATTAAATCCAAATGAGGGGCACTAGCTCCAGGAGATGACAATCTCCCAGGGAAGAGAGTAGGAGTCATCCCAGAAGAGGGAAAGTCTGAGCTTAACACAGATAAGCGTTGGTTCCTCCCAAGTGCACCAAGCTCCTGCAAGGACTAGAGAGGGACACTGGAGAGCTGGCATATGCAACAGAACAGACACCCACATTGGTTTACATGAAAAAAAATGTATTACAATCCATCCTTACTCAGAGAATACACTTACTCTAAACACACATGGCCCAAGCGTAATAGAAGCCAAAGGATTGCGGGTAAGACAGACTGCTCAGACTCTATCTGAAGAGAGCTAGTAAAATATTCATACTAAAGGGTTCTGGCACACTTGACTTTAGATTAATTCTGCCACCAATATCAGTTTACCACATCCTGGGTAGAGAAGGTGATAGCCACTCTTTGGAAAAGAGGGGTTCACTTTGTGTGTCCCCGGGACCTCTTAGCCAAGCTTCCGGGTCATGATCCAGCAGGGAGGCAAGGGGGGAATTGGTCTCCACTGCAGTTTCAAGCCGCAGTGGTACTATCTTGCACCGGTTGTGTGCTAAACATCAGGATCAAGAGAGTTCTCTTATCCAAGGAGCAGGATGCAGCATGAAGAAAAGCAGTAAAGAACAGTACTGGTGTTCTATTTGGCAGGTCTACTCCCAGCACCAACCCAGGTTATCAGAACCCTTGCAGGTGGGGCACGTTGCAGGGTGTGCGTCTCGCCCATCGTTCAGCTATTGTCTGACATGGGTGAGTCTCATTTGTCTGTGTCCAGTCCTACATATTTGAAGGGGGTGCAGTAGTTGTACTGCTGCTGTATCATGGGAAGGAGAGTCTGCCAGTCTTGGACACACACCTGTCACCTCTACTCTCCCAATCCTGCTGGGCCTTTTGAGCCAACACAGACTGAGCCATTCTCACTCTTAAGCTTTCACCCTTCCACTAGGCCCCCTTCTCTCCCTTTGTAGTCTCCAGAGGGAGAGACCCTGTCCTCCAGGCATTACACAGTAACCAGAGAGAAGGATACCATGAGGTTTGCTTGCTGCTGTTCTCCGCTTCTCTTCCGTCATATATGCTTGCTGTATTCTTGGTCCTCTTCCTTTTTTTCCTCTGCTGATCTTGACTTCTTTCTTCCTTGCCCAGTTTCTAGATTGGCAAGAAACTCAATCACCACAGGTGTGGCTGATATATCTGCAATGGTCATAATTGGCAATTTTATCTCATTTTCTTTAATAAGATCTTATTTTCTCGCAAGACCTCGCCACTTGATTGTTCTCACAGGATTTCAGCACCTAGTTGTTCTGGGGGCACATAGGATGCAGAGAGATCCTGCTGGTGGGGTTGCTGGAACCCTTTTTGGATACTCTCACCACAAGAGAACTATAGCATACTAGCAATTGGTAATCTATTGAACAGGGAATTTGCACGACACAGGACATATGTGATGGTGAACAGTGTGATAAGAAATGTCTACATTGAGGGAAGCTCGGATTAGTGGAACTGACCTCATGTACTTGTCAGCTGACTCGGTTCCCTTACTAACAGTCATCTCCCAGGGTGTCCATTGCCCAGACATCAGCCAGTTGACAGATTCTAGAATCGAATGAGGGTGGGAGACTCGCTATTAGCGGGCAGGAAAAGGCTTGGGTTCAACCCACAGCTCCTGCCATGAGTCCCATAACTCTTTAAGGAATGATTCCCAAGTTCAAACCTGCCGGCAGGGGCCCTTGTATGCCCTTGCATGCCTTCTCCTTAGGAGAAGGGATTTAGCAACCTATTTAATCATGGATTTTATGAAGATGAACCACGCTATTGCATTAATCTAGTTCTGCACTATATCAATGCATACAGATTTCATTACAAGACCGGAGGCTACCATTATGCAATAACATTTTATTGCTGCCCAAACATGCAACACAAAATAACCATGTTCATGTAACAACTCCATTGCCCCACCTCAAATTCCATAGAACATTTCAGATGATGCAAATACTGTGGTGGTTTGGTTAATACTCTCCACAAAACACTGCATTTGAGCAAGCATTACAAGGAATATTGAATCCCAGAAGAACCTTATACCCTTATAGACTACACTTATCTTGATCTAACAGTAAGTAAAGTACTTATAAAATTGATACCATGCTCACAGACCTTGAGTAACTCATAGCCCACACTTTACTGTCACTTTGGTGCCTGACATGTGACAAGAAGAACTACCTATGCCCTCTGTGTGTCATATTTCAACATTATTGTGGTGTGTAACCACACAAACACTAAACTGTCAGCTGACAGTGGGCAGCATCCGAGTTGGAAGTTGGAAGGTGATCTTTTTCTTCTGGTCTTCATGTGATGGCTCCTTGTCTGTAGCTTTTTCAGCTGCGTCTGTGTCCAAAGAGGCGGTGGAGTCAATCTTTTTTTCCCGAAAATCATGCTGAATGAGTGGATGTAAACTGAAGAGGTGTTTGTCGACAATACCCGTTGGATGGAGCTCTTATGATCACTCCCTCGCCTTCAACTCGAAAAGAAGATTGGATAAAGTCCATGATGACTTTCTCTGGCCTAGGATGTCGTCTTGAAAAAAATTGTTGGTTTCTTGACTTATTACATGATTACATACATTTTCTTTTTATCATCGAACTCGTGGACTAATATTGTATGTAATATGTTATGTATACGCTGCCTCTTTTCCTTGTTTTTTACTGTTTCACATGCACCGTTCATGTGCGCTGGTTCACAAGCACTAAGCGCTCACTTTGCTATATTCACGGCACCTATTGTTGAGAAATATTGGTGCTGGTCAACATTCTCTTGTGCTCTGGAATGTTTATATAAATGTAGTAATACGTTTGGTTCTTCTCCTTGTGTTCTTATTAATTAAGTGTGAAACTAGTTCTTTATTAATTCCAGTTGGGACATTGTTGGAGATATTACTACTTACCACAGTCTCAACTGGGTCCACGGGTTCCCTGTGGTTTGTTTTGTCGTATCTGGGCAGGTCATGCGGGTGGTTAGGTGGGGAGGGAGATCAATCCATGTATGATCAGTGGAGCTCACTCTGCAACAGGTGTCATGAAGGACTATGGGATGTGAGTACATGTCACTTCCCCAGGGACCCTAAAGACAGTTTAGGTTCCTTTATTCACTTGAACTCAAGGCCCTTTGGCTCTGGTTACATTTGGAGGTGGCGTACAAAAAGGGACGTGATTAGGGACTATGTCATAAAAACATAAACTGAAAGATACAAGCACTGATGCTCTTTTCAGACCTTGTGCTCACCAATCTAGGAAACATCAGAAGACCCAGAATCTGGAATCTCAGACGATTAACAGGAGTGAACTAAGCTTGTGTGAGTGCTCGTGAGATCTATTGTTCTACTATATTTCTCCACTCAGATTTAAACTATAAAAACATTAGTGAGATCTCCATCGCTGTCAAAAGCCTGTAGAAGGAACCTCCTCACCCAGACGGATTAGCAGCCCCCTTCCTCCAACCCCTCAGCGCCTTGAGATCCTCACAGGTGAGTAGCTGCGCTTTACAAACCCCTGATTGATTGATTGATTGATTGATTGACTGACTGAACAGAAGTGTCAGAAAAGATGCTGGCTGTGGAGCAAAAGGTACAAAAATTGTGAGAATGAGTGTGTGCGCTGGAGAGCAGATAAGCTGCAGCTGGATATATACCGGGGGAGACATCACAGGTGGAGTCTTTGAAAATTGCTTAAAGGGCAGCAGAAATACGCACCCCTAAATCAAGACGGATAAGGTGTGTTACATAGTGTCTATACTGTTGGAAGAGTTACTGAGAGGTCAGGAGGGCAATGGAGCAGCGGTGATTGACAGGGACTTTAGGTTCACTGCAGAGGCCCTGGCGCAGGAGCGCAAGGCACTGTTCTACTCATAATGATTAACCCTGGGCAGACAACTACGCTACGCTCATGAAGTTTGCGTAGTTTGTGCTACTTCGTGCTACGCAATTTGCACGTAGCACAGTGCAAAATCGCATAGCGTAGTCTAGTTGGCATTTTTTGCTCGCTCGCGGTCCTCAACGTCAAGTTGGCGACCGCGAGCGAGCAAAATGACATCCCGGCGAGACTTTTTCCTCGTTCACGATCAGCAACATCAAGTTGCCGATCGCGAGCGTGGAAAATAAACCTCCCGGCGAGATTCTCAACGCGGGGAGGTCAGGTTTCTCATTGCGAGTGGTCGCGTATGCACGCGACCGCTCGCGATGAGAAACTACCACTCTGCATTGAGAAAGCTGCCGCTCGAGTAAAAATGTACTCGAATGGCAGAAAATGACCGCTTGCCGTTGCAATGATTGCCCATTGCGGACAAGCATCCGTCACTGTGCAATCATCGCGAACAGCGTACTATGCAGTTCGCGTAGTGCTACGCGTATCTCTCGTAGTGCGAAGTGCACTTTGCGTAGCTACGCATAGCGCTACTACGTGAACTACGCCCAGGGTTATGATGTCTGTGGGTGACAGATAGACATCAGCTGGCAGCAAAAGCACAGTGGTCTGGCCCATGCTGGGCACTCGTCTCTGCTACTCCACCGAGAAAGCACGCCTCGCTGGATATCAGGGAGGACGTGTTACATCTGAGGATATCTTCAACAGTGAGACCCCTGCACCACTGAAGGGGCAGCACGAAGGGCGTCTTTCATCTTCCTCCAGGAGGATTCTGCTCGATCCTTTCCTGAAGACCTCTAGGCAGCCAAGCAGTGCAGGGCATCTTGATGTCAGCTGGATTCTCTATGGGACACTCGGTGCCAAAGCACAACTGGGACTTTCACATGAACCCGTCATTGCTCGGTCTCCCTGGAGGAACTTCGGGAGCTTCTATGTGTAGTGACTTGTCATGTTATGTCATGCAGATTTGTAGAGCACACTGTCTCGCGGGAGGGCATCCTGTTAAATGCCCCATTTGTGGGGCATTTGAATTGTTTGTTCTTCCTTTGTCACTTTGCATTTTTTTCTTTCTCCTCTCATTCTCAGGTACACACAAAGGCTTTCCAACTAGAGTTCTTTTAAGTTGAGATTGTGTTTATGAGAAACACTTTCTAAATGGGGTGACATTTATATAGGGACAGTATTGAGGGTGTGTGAATTGTTTTTGGTACCTACCTGACACACAAACGTGTTTAGAATTGTACCATCTGCCTTGGGTCTTTTCTTTGTCCTCATTCACCCCAGAGTCCACAACTTCCATGTCTGACTTGGGTCTTCACGCATTAGCACTCTTTCGAAGTGTGTAATGGATTATGTTAGACAACAACATCGAACAGATTATAATGTAATGTGATAAACAAATGGTGTACATTGAATCTAATGCACTGACACAAACTGTATCCATGGGACAGTCAACATCCAATGCAATGCATTAATTAGAAAATATTACATACATTCAACACTGCTCAGACATTCCATACAGTTTCCTATCATGGGGTTCCCAATTTACCATGAACAAATGCCACACACAAACATTCAAGAATGAATGTTAGAGGGAACATGTTTAGTACCTCCAGCACAGCAAAGATATACTAAAAAGGCTAGCTACCACAGTGCTGTCAATCTCCCTTTTCACCAGGATATGCTACATCCAAACATCCTGTACAACACATTGGACAGAACATCCTTTTGCTGCATAACTCTAACATGTCAGCAGCTCTAACCACTATGGAAACATCTGCTTCAAGTAGATGTATACATTAAGCAGAATGCTGCTCACAAACACCACAAACAATAAGTAAACAAGTGTCAGGCAATCATACATGTATCCAATGCTGCTACCAACTCCATCTCTAGCTGCCAAGCATTAAGCATGTCGTTGACTCAGGGGATTCTTAAGCAATCTGGTTAAACACTGCAGCCTTATCCCTCCAGACCAAAGTCATGGACTCACAGTGCATCTAATAAAGCAGCACCATCTAGGCTAGTGATGGACCAGAACACAGCACCATCACTGGAGGACTGAGCCAAGGAAACCTCAGAAAAGTGTGGACGGTGCACCCACTGGTCCAATAATGCTACAAGGCCATCCTAATGGGCTATTGTGGACTGAGGGAAAAAGTTGGCTGAAAAAATGAACAGCAAGACAATAAGGTGGTTCAGAAGACTTCATCGGACAGGTTGTGGCAAGACTGTAACTCATTCATATGGGAAATAAGCATTGCCGATGTACACCGCCCATTTAATCACCAACCACTCGCCTATCATCGGTTTTCTGTTTTTCTCGTGTTCCTTAGTTTATATAGCTGTCATGTCTCTATGTAGGAGTCTAATTTCTAATTAAAGAAATCTAAGCTGCCTATATGATGCTACTCTTCATTCTTTCTGTGTCAGTTGCTGGCAATAACTCTTTTTCTAGAATATTTGAGGAAAGTGTAATCTACCAAAAAATAATCCATGAGGTTTATATACTCCGTCCCAGAGATATTTTGGGAAAAATTACAAATTTCAAAATATTTTATTTTTAAAAGATTGAAAAGCAGTAATTTTGCCCTGCAGAAAGTGCTGAGGGCACTACTCGAGGCAAAAAACAAGGTACACAAGTACACGTAGTCTTGAATTAAAGTACTAACAGAATACAAAGATAAAAGATTAATATTGAAAAAGCTATACATGCATAGAATAATTTAAATTTCTACATGATTAAAGCTGCGCGGTTGTCATCAAAACGGAGTAGAAATTTTGTTTTTTCGGAAAACAGTCATTAGTATACATATGTCATTAATAGAGATGACATCAAATAACCTTTGGGCCACCTATGACACCACATGAATTCACATGACGTGAAGTCTGAACCAGACCCGTGAAATGATTGTATGGATTCTTATGCGTGTTGTGTCGCCTGAGGAGAGATCTATAAAAATGTCAAATAAATGACTTATATGGGCATGCCCTAAGTAGCACAGTATCAGTAGGACTGCCACCTTAAGAGTTTGCTATCAACATAACTAGTATTTTTATGTGAAGGTAGTAAAACAAGGCAAAAATCAGCAAAAGTGCATACATTATGCTCTTTGAAATATTAACTTAAAACACCAAATACAAAAAGAAATCACTTCAGAAGTATTTTCCCTTCGGAGGAGCTAGGGAGGAAAGGAGTCTCCAACTATATTTAACTCTGGTTCTGGAAGCCCCTGATCCCCTAGTGTGGCTCCATGAAACAAATTGGCTATCATATTCCTGGTGCTTGGGAAAAGAAAACTTAGAGGTAGTGAAAATCTGTAAGGGCACTGACTAGTCACCTAGGTAATCAAACATACTTCTCTAATATAGGGAGAAGAGCTCTGGCTCAGGATAGCTCTCTTGTTAGTTTTTATAGATTCCCTGAAAAAAAAGACATTTTAATCACCTTTTGGATGTGTATAAAAGAAGAATTCCCCCGACTCAAAATTATGCACTGGAATATATTACGATGTTGAAGTAGTCCTTCCTGAATTTTTATGAAGGAAAAATCCTTTTGAGATTTTGTTCTCTAAGTAATGCCATTGCTGTTCAAATCCCTACTTTAGAACTTGGTCTACCCAGTACGTTTGTTCAGTCATCGGTAAAAATTATTTGTTGGGAAAATAAGGTCTGTCAATCCCCTGAAATATCATTTAGGGCTTTACTTTGGGATGATTTAACTAATCATCCACAGGAATATATGTCCTTTTCCAATATTCTAAAAATAGCCCATGATAGTTTCAATTGTAGCATTGAACTTCTGAAAACATGGTCTCCAGGGCATTTAAGGCTATTTTTGAAAACTGAGAGTATCCCATTGAACATAAAGCAGGATGTGGAGTACTGTGGGAAGCTTAAGTTATAATGAAATTTGCAGGCAAATCTGTTAACTGTCAATGCTCAACCATACTTCTCGTTCCATATCGACCAGAATGTAAGACGATGTAAACTGATTTGCAGATCTTTGATAGGGAAATGGGAAAGTGATATGGTGTGCTCTTTAATCTGTAATTTGTGCAAGGAAGGTACTAAAGATTTATTCCAAGCTCTACATATTTGTCCAGTATTAAATTTGGTGCAAAGACGCTATATCAATCATTCAATCATTTCGTATTTATAAAGCGTGGCTACTCACTCATGAGGATATCCAGGCGCTGAGGTCTTGCTGAGATCAGACAAAGAGCCACGTCTTGAGTCTCTTTCTAAACTCCATGAGAGCTGAAGATGTTGGATGGTGGAGGGGAGGATTGTTCCAAGCTTTGGCGGCGAGGTAGCAGAAGTAACAGTCTCCACTGTGGCGTCTGCAGATTGGGGGTGTGTGTGATTGCCCAGGAGGTGGAGTGTAGGTGTCTTGAAGGTTGGTGGAAGTTCAGGCGGTGGTTGATGTATGCTGGTCCTTGGTCATGTAGGGATTTGTAGGCACAAGTATGTATCTTGAATTGACATCTCTGCTGGATGGGGAGCCAGTGGAGGTTCCTGAGGTGGGGGGTGATGTGGGTACTCTTAGGGAGGATGAGTCTGGGCGCTGGGTTCTGTATCGTTTGGACTCTCCACAGGAGTTGGGTGGTGATGACGGCTTAGAGGGCGTTTTCTTAGTCCAGTTGGACTGTGACGAGAGCTTGAGTGACTGGTTTCCTGGTGCTGACAGGGATCCACCTGAAGATCTTTCGGAGCATGCAGAGGGTTTGGAAGCAGGTGGATGAGACAGCATTGAGCTAGCATTTCATGGTGAGTTTTCTGCCATAATGATGCTGAGGTTGTGGTGTGGTGTGTCTGGAAGGGTGTAGGTCCAACTTTGGCGGTCCACCATATGTCGTCCATTGGGGAGGTGTTGTTCCCAAAAATCAGCACTTCCATCTTGCTGTTGAGCTTCAGGCGTTGGTCTTCATCCAGTCGGTGACATTCTTCATGGCATTCTGGAAGTTGGTTCTCATTGTGGAGATGTCTTCAGTGAGCAAGATGATGAGCTGGGTGCCGTCTGCGTAGCCAGGGGTGTCATATAGGTGTTGAACAGGGTAGGGCTAAGGCGTAACCTTTGAGGGACACCGCAGATGATGCTCTTGGGCTCCGAGGAGAAGGGTGGCAGCTGGATCTTCAGGGTGAGTCTTGTGAGGAATGATGTGATTCATTTGAGGGCATCTCCCTTGATCCCGATGTGGTGGAGCCTCTTGATGAGTTATGGTGGGATACAGTGTTGAAAACTGCTGAGTGGTTGAGGAGGATCACGGCTGCTGTTTCCCCCAGGTTGAGGAGGGTTCTGATGTCATCAGTGGTGGCGATCAAGGCAGTCTTGGTGCTGTGGTTGGCATGGAAGCCGTACTGGGAGGCATCTAGAAGGTTTTTTCTTTCCAGAAATTTGGTGAGCTGGTGGTTGATGGTCTTCTCAAAGACCTTGGTGGAAAAAGGGAGCAGTGAGATGGGGCAGTAGTTCTTGAGTTTGTTGGGGTCAGCCAAGGGTTTCTTGAGGAGGGGCCTCACTTCTGTGTGTTTCCATCTGCCAGGGAAGGTGGCCGTGGTAACAGATGTGTTCAGTATGGAGGTGAGTGCCATACGGATTTCTTTGCTTCCGATGTTGATGAGGGTGTGTGGGCAGGGGTCCGTAGGTGCTCCTAAGTGGATGTAGTTCATGATGGCTGTGGTGTTCTGTGTGGTGAGCTGTTCCCATGCGGTGAGCGAGTGGGTGATGTCTGAAGGTGTCATGAGGCTGTTGAGGTCGGTGGGTTGGGGTTCAAAGTTGCTGTAGATGGTGGATATTTTGTTGTGGAAGTAGTTTACCAGTGTGCCATAGAGTTCCTGGGAGTGGGGGATTAAGTTCACAGTGACAGGCGGACAGGAGAACTGATGATGCTGTAGAGTTCCTTGCTGTGGTTAGTGCTTGCTGCAGTGTGGTCTGCTATAGAATGTCTTTTCGTCTCCTTGAGGCATTGGTGGTATTTGTTGAGGGCTGACTTGAAGGTGGCTCAGTATGTTGGGTCTCTGCTGGTTTATATTACCTATAATTATCAATTTAAATATTACAATGCATGATGATTTGTTACATTGTAAACTGCATCCCATAAATGTGTGTGTTTTAAGATTGAAAATGTATTTGCACGTGAGTATTTCTCTTGCACTTTTCTTGTGATTTGAATTTTGTTATGGATTATTTCTTTTTAAATAGAAAATCATACTGTTGATTTCAGTAGATGTCTAAAACAATTTTCAATAAACTTAAAATTTGAAACCTGTGTAATTTAGGTAACTACAGTTGCAGCTGCCGAGCATGCATTTCTGGGCATGCGTCAACATTCATATTTTTGGCATGACATCCATTTCTTGTCTTCTTTCTTTGCTGCTCATGGCAGCCTCAGATAAGTGCTCCTTTAGCTTTCTTTTGCTTTAGTTATAAATCTTGTGCTGATAATTATTGAGGCATTATCTTGAGGAATAAATGATTTCACCTACTGGAGTCATCGCGTACGGCGTGGGCTCTGAACACCTTGGTGCTCTGCGTCTACCGACACGCCTGAGCTGATCATGTGATCGGAGGAATTGGCATGAGATTGTCTTGCCCTTAGCGATGCCACTCCAGCTCTCATGCCACTGTGAGGTGGGGTACTACGGCCAGTGACTCTAAGGCACCTGGTCCCTCTCATGCCCTTTGCCCGCCCTACCCACTCCCTGCACCTCAGGAACAGTCACGGAGAGGGCAGGGGGTAGAAACATGCTTGACAATTGATTGCTGAAGTCTGAAGAGACATGGCAACCATTTGAAATATCGGCGTGCTCCTTAAAACCCCGGCGGTACTACGGGCAGAGTTGATTCAGTGGCACTTTCAATCAGAAGACCTGGGTTTTCGCCTTCCGTCAAGTTTCCCAGTTACTGAGCTAGGGCTGTTGACCTCATATACAGATTGGGGTATGGTTAGATAGTCATCTCTGATTAACTGTTACAGTATTGCTGATACAGACTTCAGGGAAATGGCTGTCGACCATGGCTGTGTGAGGCAGGAGGAGGTTGTTGAGACAAATAACCAAGATCCAGAGATGGCCTCTATTTTGCAGTGTCAAAATCGGTCTAGACTGCAATGTCCATGACCCTGCAAAAGTGGCAAAATGAATCCGCCAAGACTCCTAAGGGATCTACAGGGTATTTGCGACAGATGCATCACTCTGATGCAGGTGGGGCCCCCATTGAGGTATTGGGCACTAAAAGCCTAACGATCTGGTAAACAATGTTCGAAGACAGCAGCAAATTATGAAAGACTTCACAAGTGGACCTCCTAAAGGATGTCACGGCCCTAGTTGCTTTATTCAACTGGAGATGAACCCAAATCGGGACCAATGGTTCGACCAAACCAAGGAGAATCCGATTCTCCTTATTTAGATGAGTCAGAAAGAGAATGTAAAAGATTCAGAGAAAGACACCCATCAGATGGGACCAAGAAAAAGCTGAAATCTGAACCCTCCAGAGAAAGGAATGACCGGGATCTGGACTAGGACCTCTTCTATCCTGATGACATCAGGCACCCCGCTCTTTGGAGTGGGAGCCTTCTGATAAGGTGGTATTCTATCTTAGGTAAACGTTGCATCAGCTATCAGACAAGGAAGTGAGAAACAAACTACAGGCTCCATTGAGGGTAAGGTCGCATCCAGTCCGGGACTAAACACCACGATGGTGAACTTCATGGGAAAACGTATTAATTACTCTAAGAAGAGCCTTGATTGACCTTGGTGATCCGGCCAAAGCAAATTGTTGGACGTCAAGGGTCCCTTAACCAAGATTATGGATTAGTGATTTCAGCAGTTCACTTGCCCAAAGCCGGATGCTGGTGGGGTCACATCCCTTAGTATGCAAGCTCATGAAGGGTATTAGGTTTTCTAACCATCAAGACATAAGTCTAAGCACCTTTGGGATGAAAACAGAGGGGCATATGTAAAAGCCCCTATCGCCACCACAACTTCACTTTTTCCAACGTTGTGGTGGCGATAGGAGCTTAGCCTTATTTACAACTTAACGTGGCTTTACACTGCCTTGTAAATTAGGCCCCCTGCCATGGTATGGTTAGCGTGAAAGGGGTGGGCAGTGGGTGTTGCGGGGGGCGTTCCATGTACTGCTCCCTATGTTTAAAGGTGGCGGTCATAGGAGGCAGCGCAAAAATTAAGACCAGGGAAAACCTGGCCTTAACTTGGCAAAAAGAGGAGAAATGCATTATTTTTCCTCGTTTTTACTTTTTCCATGTGTGCTGCCTTGTGCATCACACAGGAAAAAAGCAAACTGCCATGGATTTTTTATGTACAGGAAGGCCCCTTTCCTGTTCATAAACAATCTGTAAAAAAATGCCATTTTGTGACTTTCATGTGTGCTGCATGGCATTTTAGGATTGTTTATGTGCAGGAAGGGACACCTTCCTACACATAAACAATCCTCCCCTGCATACAGACACCCTTGCGCTATGGTGCAAGGGTGCCTGCGTTGGCGCTACACTGCAGGGGGAAATGCAAGGCTGCACCATATTCTTGTAAATAGGGAGCAGTCTTGCGTTTCTGAAGTTGCGGAGTGAGGCGTTAAGCGATAACGGCTAACGCCTCACTCCGCCACTTCCTCGTACATATGCCCCAGAGTCTTACATCTATTCAGCGAATAGCCAGATAACGTCTACCTATTGAGAAAATAATTGTTTGCAAAACTGACTATGTTGTCCTTCCTCATCTCCTTTAACCCCTTCGATGCTCATGACGGAGCGGTTCCGTCATGAGCATCGGTTGGGCTGTGCTTATGACGGAACCGCTCCGTCATGAGCACAGCCCCTGGGGGAAGCGCTGGCTCTCCCACCTGGGGCATCGATCTTGCCCCCACAGATGGGGATGGCAGCGGCAGAGTTTCCGCTGCCACCCCGACCCCCCCCCCACGCTTCCCTATGACGTCAGCGCGCACTGACGAGCCGACGTCATCTGGAAGCGCTGGATGCTCTGGAAATCATTTCTTTCCAGCGCGTCCAGAGGAGGAGGTAGGTGTTTTGTCTCCGGTGTGGCGGGGGGGCCAAATCGGGATGCCTTGAGGCATCGGGGAAGAGGAAAGAGTATTTCCTCTCCCCTGATGTCTCAATGCAGGGCATTCCTGCTTCACGATCGCGCACAGCGTCACGATCGTGGAGCAGGAATGCCCCACTAGACAACAGGGAGGTTCTTTTTTTGGAAAAGGAAGCGACCCCTTGGGAAGGGTCGCTTACTATCGGGGCCATTTCAAATTAAGACTTTTCAGCCCCCCCCACAACAACCCTCCCCCCCCCCCCCCCCCGGGGACAGATTGGACATTTTTTCGGCCTTTTTTGGACCGGGGGGGGGGGGCAGAAAAGCCCACTAGACCCAGAGATTAGCTTTTTAATTTAAATGGAAGCGACCCGTTGGGCAAGGGTCGCTTCCAATGGGGCAATTTTCTTTTTTTGGATATTCTGCCTCCCCTGGGGGCAGATCGCCCAATTTTTGACCCCGGGGGGGCAGAAACCTCCACTAAACAACAGGGCATTTATTTAAAATGTGATGGAAGGGACCCCTTGGGCAACGGTCACTTCCAGGGGGCCATTTTATTTTGTAATTTCGAATTTTGCCCCCCCCCCCCCCGGGGCAGATCAGCCCGTTTTTTGGCCTTTTTTGCCCCCGGGAATTATTTTAAATAAAAATGGAAGCGACCCCTTGGGCAAGGGTCGCTTCCAGGGGGCAATTGTTTTTTAAATGTGTATTCTGCCCCCCTGGGGGCAGATCGGCATTTTTATTGGGTCTTTCTGCCCGGGGGGGGGGGGGCAGAAAACCCCACTAGACACCAGGGACTTCTTTTAAATTAAAACAGAAGCAACCCCTTGGCCAAGGGTCACTTTCAGTGGGCAGATTGTTTTATATGTGTATTCTGCCCTTTCTGGGGGGCAGATAGGGGGCAGATCAGCCTATTTATTTGCCCTTTCTGCCCCCGGGAGGGGCAGAAAACTCCACTAGGCACCAGGGTTTTTGTTATGTGAGTAATGGAAGCGACATGGTTGCTTCCTGGGGACAGATCTGCCCCTTTTTTGGCCTTTCTGCCCTAGGCGGGAGGGGGGAGGCAGAAAACCCTACTAGGCACTAGGAATTTATTACTTTTGTAAGTGGGCAAATTTCTGTCTGCTCTTTTCTGCCCCACCTGGAGGGCAGATTGGCCTGGCAGACATCCTCACCCGATCCCTTGGGCAAGATCACCTCCTATTTTTCTCAGCCCTATTTGAAGACCCATCTGGCCGATTGACCGTTTGTGTAGTAACATAGCGTGTTATAATGTTAATTGTTTTATTTTTTGTGAATTGCAATTGTAATGCTTTATTTTTCCTTTTTTGTTCTAGGTGAAGGCTTTTGCTCTTTAGACTGATCCAGGTTGCGGTTTTGTTACTGGTGGTTCTTCTGTTTGTGTAGTTGCATGTGTTTGGTAAGAGACTTTTTTTGTACAATGTAAATGAGTTTCATTTCTCTGCATGAATTTGTTTTTTGCAAATGGTGTTATAACAGCAGTATGTTTGGCTTCTGTTTTTTGAGTGTCAAAAACGTTTTGCATTTGTGCTCCATGTGTATTTTGTTGTCTTGTGAGTAATTGGTTTTGTTTTTTTCTTTCTAGTGGGATATCGTTGGTTTTTGCTGTGTCTCTGCAGAGTAGGTGCTGGTGAGTGAGGCTGTCTCTTGTAAGTGAATTGTATAGTTTTTGAATATATAGTTCTTTGTGATAAAGGCACACATTTTTTTACTTACTTCTTTTGCACAGTGTTGGTTGTTGTTGACTTGTTTGTGCAGTCTCCTTTCTTAGTAGGGATAATGGCTAGCCGCAGGATTACTGCTCAGCAGGTTGTTGGTATGCTTTTTGAGTCTTCCTCTGACCATGGTTCAGAGAGTGACTCTGCATCTGAGGCAGAGGAGGCAGGGGACAATTCTGGCAGTGAGTTTTCTCTCCACATGGAATCATCGGATGATGAAGATACTCTTAGTGTGGATGAAGTGCCTGCGGCTGCAAGGCTTCCCATTGGTGTAGTGCGGCAAGGGGCATCTGGGGCTGCAAGGCTTCCCGTTAGTATAGTGCAGCAAGAGGCATCTGGGCTGCAGCCTGCGGCTGCAAGGCTTCCCGTTGGTGTAGTGCGGCAAGAGGCATCTGGGCTGCAGGCTGGGGCTGCAAGGCTTCTCGTTGAAAGTGCTGATCTCTGGGTTGCCCCAGGTATGGTGCAGCCGGCATTGCCAGACTTTACTGGTGTTCCAGGGTGTAGAGGGAATACTGAAAACTTTTTGCCGATAATTTTTTTTCAGTTGTTTATGGATGATGTGTTTTTGGCAGAGATTGTTGAGCAGACTAATTTGTATGCCGAACAGTTTTTGAGGGACAACAGTGGCAGTCTTAAGCCCCACTCTAGAGCTACCCTGTGGACTCCCACAAATCTGGAAGAGATGAAGAAGTTCTTGGGTTTAACTTTTTTGATGGGCTTGCTAAGTAATTCATAAGAAATCATATTGGTCTACTAGTCCCTTGATGGCAATTGCTATTTTTCCAGCAGTCATAAGTCGTGCTAGGTATTTGCTTCTGCTTCGGATGATGCATTTTATCGATAATGGTTTAGCGCTGCCACGAGATCACCCTGATTGTGACCGTGTTTTTAAGATTCGGCCTGTCATTGATCACTTTGTTGATCGTTTTTCTGAGATATATGCTCCAGGGAAAGAAATTGCAGTGGATGAGTCTTTGGTGTTGTTCAAGGGCCGCTTGGTTTTTAGGCAATACATGCCTAGTAAGAGGGCACGCTATGGAATTAAGATGTATATGCTGTGTGACGGTAGGACTGGATATGTCTCTAATTTCAGGGTGTACACCAGTAAGGAATCCAAGATTAACCCCCCTGGTTGTCCGTCCACTTTTGGAGTGACTGAGAAAATTGTGTGGGAACTTGGTAGAGGATTTTTTAACAAAGGCCACCATGTATATGTAGATAACTTCTACACTGGTGTGCGGTTGTTCAGGGCATTAGCCAAAGTGGACACTGTTGCTTGTGGCACAATCCGCTCTAACCGTAAATGTTTCCCAAAACAACTTGTTTGTCAAAAGCTTGTGCGGGGACAGTGCAGTGTGTTGCGTTGCGAGGAGCTTCTAACTGTGAAGTTTTCAGACAGGAGAGATGTCTACATGCTGACTACCATCCATGATGAAAGCACTGCACCTGTGACTGTTTGGGGTCAGGTTGCTGAAGCGCACAAACCTGTGTGCATTTTAGACTAGTATAAGCACATGGGTGGTGTTGACAGAGCAGATCAGAGGTTGGAACCTTACGCTGCTCTTCGTAAGGCTTACATTTGGTACAAGAAGTTGGCTAGCCATCTTTTCCACTTGGCAACCTTTAATGCTTTTGTTGTGTTCCAGGATTCTTGTCCTGAGTCAAAGATTACTTTTGCTAAGTTTCAAGAGTCTGTGATAGGCAGCCTTGTTTTAGTGGAACAGGCAAGTGTTCCTAGAGTTGGAGTGGTGGAGGATGTTGCTAGATTGAAAGATCGCCACATGAGGTATCATTTTACTCGGGAGAACAAGGGGAACGCTGGCTGGTAGGACATTTGTGCCGGTACGGTGATTCCACACAAAAATATTTAGAAAATGTGGTTTTGTCAGCTAGATTTAAGGTTTGCATGGCATTCTGGGTAGGAAAATGTTGGGGGATCCATGCAAGCCATACCTCATTGTGCTCCCCTGGGGGTCTAGTTTTCATAAATGTTTGGGTTTGGTACTTTCCCAAAATGGCCGCTGAGCCCAGGGCCATAATCTCAGGTTCCCCCCCAAAATCAGGTAGTGTTGCGATAGGTAATTTTGAAGTCTCCACAGTACGATTTGGGCCATTTCCTGTTGCAGCCACTATGCCTACCCACACAAGTGATGTACCATTTTTATCAGGAGACCGGGGAGAACGCAGGATGGGTGGAAATTTGTGGATCCACGCATATTCCAGAACGTTCCACCACAGAAATGTGAGGAAAATGTGTTTTTTTAGACAATTTTTTAGGCTTGCAAGGGATTCTGGGTAACAGAACCTGGTGGGAGGCAGTCAAGTCACCCCATCCTGGATTCCCCTGGGTGTCTATTTTTCAAAAATGTATAGGTTTGCTAGGTTTCCTTAGGTGCCGGCAGAGCTATGGTTCAAAAACTACAGCAACGCACTTTGCCAAAAAAGGGTCATTTTTCACTGCGAAATGGAGGTGTGTCCACGATGCGTTTTGCGCCGTTTCCTGTCGCAGGCACTAGGCCGACCCACACAAGTGAGGTACCATTTTTCTTGGAAGACTTTGGGGAACGCGGGGTGGGTGGAAATTTGTGGATCCACGCAGATTCCAGAACTTTCCCCCACAGAAATGTGTAGAAAATGGTTTTTTTACATTTCTTTAGGTTTGCAAGGGATTGTGGGTAACAGAACCTGGTGGGAGGCAGTCAAGTCACCCCATCCTGGATTTCCCTGGGTGTCTAGTTTTCAAAAATGTATAGGTTTGCTAGGTTTCCCTAGGTGCCTGCAAAGCTATGGTTCAAAAACTACAGCTAGGCACTTTGCCAAAAAAGGGTCATTTTTCACTGCGAAATTGAGGTATGTCCATGTTGCGTATTGCGCCGTTTCCTGTAGCAGGCACTAGGCCGACCCACACAAGTGAGGTACCATTTTTCTTGGAAGACTTTGGGGAACGCGAGGTAGGTGGAAAGTTGCGGAGCCACGCAGATTCCAGAACTTTCCACCACAGAAATGTGGGGGAAAAGTATTTGTTTTGGACATTTGTTTAGGTTTGCAAGGGATTCTGGGTAACAGAACCTGGTGGGAGGCAGTCAAGTCACCCCATCCTGGATTCCCCTGGGTGTCTAGTTTTCAAAATTGTATAGGTTTGCTAGGTTTCCCTAGGTGCCGGCAGAGCTATGGTTCAAAAACTACAGCTAGGCACTTTGCCAAAAAAGGGTCATTGTTCACTGCGAAATTGAGGTGTGTTGCGTTTTGCGCCATTTCCTGTCACGGGCACTAGGCTGACCCACACAAGTGAGGTATCATTTTTCTTGGAAGACTTTGGGGGATGCAGGGGGGGTGGAAATTTGTGGATCCACGCAGATTCCAGAACTTTCCACCACAGAAATGTGGGGAAAATGTGGTTTTTGGGACAACTTTTTAGGTGTGCAGGGGATTCTGGGTAACAGAACCTGGTTGGAGGCAGTCAAGTCACCCCATCCTGGATTCCCCTGAGTGTCTAGTTTTCAAATATGTATAGGTTTGCTAGGTTTCCCTAGGTGCCGGCAGAGCTATGGTTCAAAAGCTACAGCTAGGCACTTAGCCAAAAAAGGGTCATTTTTCACTGCAAAATTGAGGTGTGTCCACGTTGCGTTTTGCGCTGTTTCTTGTCGTGGGCACTAGGCCGACCCACACAAGTGAGGTACCATTTTTCTCAGGAGACTTAGGGTAATTCAGATTTGTAAAGCAACTGTTATTACCTATTGACTTTCGATACATTTCTGCCTTCCAAATGAAAGACATTGTGTAAAAGAGAAGTCAATTAAAAAAATGACCGATAATTCTCATGCTAGTATGAGTATTCTCACTTACGGAAATGTGCAAATATCTACTGTTTCTAAACTCTATATTTTGTTCCCATTTCAGAAGTATATAGGTGTCTTTCATACCGGTTTTTCCATGTATACATTTTCCCACAATAATTGCTATATACCCGCTACATATTAAGAAGGCATTGCAAATTGCTGCTCAGTTTTTGACTCTGGGTTCGTCGGGTTCTTGGTGAACCCACAAGTCCTATATATTCCCACAACCAGTAAGATCCAGCGGCTGTAACGGTATATTCCTTTCAAAGAGCTGTCATAATTAGAAGAAGTTACAGGTGAAAACGTTGACACAAAAGGCTGTTTTTTTCAACTAATTTAAAAATGTTCATATATTTAACTGTCAGTTTCTACAAAGAAACCTTGATGGATCTACACAAATGACCACTAGCTGAATTCAGAATGTTGTCTACTTTTCTAAAATATATAGGATCCCTTATTGCTTTCATACCCATTTCTACCATTAACGGGAAGGAGGTTGAAAGCACAAAAAATAGCAAAAATAGGCTATGTCCCAGAAAAATGCCCAAACTGTGTAGAAAATGTTGGTTTTCTGACAAAAGTCTGTCTTTCCCTAAAACTGGGAAATGGTGATTTCCGCCCCACAAACCCTTTTTTGATACCATTGGCAGGGAAAAACCCAAACACTTTCATTTGCAGCCTTTTTTCCAATTTTTCCCCAAAAAACGAAAATGTTGCTGTATTTCGGCTAATTTCTGGGACCCCTCCAGGGAAATCCATAAACCCTGGGTACCTTTACAATCCACATGATGTTGTCAAAAAGTTACAGGGGCCTAAGCACGCACTATCCCAAATAGCCAAAAAAAGGCTTAGCACGGGGGAGGGGGAGAGGGGAAGACCTAGCAGCGAAGGGGTTAAGAGGGTCTCAGACGTATGGGCATTATACTTGTCCTGTCAATCCTTTTATCCGGAGGGCGTGATCTTTACCATATCTTGGAGGACGTAATCCAATACACGGTCTGTGGTCTATCCAGACTTCCCGGACCCACCGCAAAATGTGTATGGCAAGTTGCTTGTGGGAGTATGACACATTGTTTAATGGTCTTAAACCTAGAGGGACTAATCAACTGTTAATTTTGACTACCAAACCTGATAAGGCAGTTTCCACACCTACCATGGCTAGGTGGGTACGTTTGGCCATTCAGAAAGCTGTTTCTGACACTTCAGTATTTTGGGCCCATTCTACCAGGGGTGGCTATGTCTTCCAAGGCCGTCATACTAGCGGTTAGACTGGAGGACTTCATAAGACAGCAGATTGGTCATCTGATTCCACTTTTAAGAAATTCTATTACAAACCAACGCCTCAATTATGTTTCATAGTGGTAAGTAAGCTTTAAAAGAGCATAACCAGAGCCTCTGGTCCTGCCACAGAATGAAAGATTTCTAAGCAAACATGAAGGAAAATGTTATTTCTTGAAGGACACAGAGGCAAAGATTATCTCTCCATTTTTCCCATTCTCCATTTGAGAAGACATGAGGTCGGGAACTGCGTTGAGTATAATATAAGTATGTTGCACGTCATTTCTATATGGATATTGTTGACATGCTTATGATGACTTCTTATTGCCAATTTCTCTATACATCATAATCCTTATGGAGACACAGTTTATCCAGGCAATTAATATCCATGTCTTGTATTTGTAGTTGCAGAAGACAAACAATGAAGCACATGATAAAGCACTGGAGAACTGCGAAAGAGGACAAGGGTGTACACGCTTTAACACATTTGGGCGTGCGAAAATACATAAATAAACAAACAACTAAATAAATAAATAAATGGATGTCATGCCTGATTATACTGTGGGGGACATTTTGATTGGTTACAAAGGTCATGTGATAATGACATGTTACAAACACTCATGGTAGTTGTAGTTTATTTTTTGCTGCTGTGAGTTTTCAGTAAAAAACGTTTGGCATAACCTTTGTCTCCGTGTCCTTAAAAGAATTGAAATTTCCCTTTACGTTTGCTCGGAAATATATACTTTTTTTTTCTTCTTAAGGGCTTGGGATTTACCTATTAAAAAATTACACCCTGTGGTAATGTACTCTTGTAATGTTTCACCATGTACCAGATGTTCTCACAAAAGGGTCAATGGAAGGCTGTGTGTTAAAGCGTTCCATGTTCTGGTTGGATTGTGAGGGTTGGTTCAGTGAGGCACTTGCTTCCTGCTGCTGTTAAGCTTAAGTCAAATAAAGCAATTCTTCCTCGAGACCAACCGGAGTCCTGTATTCATTGAGACCAATGACTCCCACAATTTGACGACGATCTTGGAAGAACCCAGCATGTGAACTACCAAAGACCAATCAAATTCACATCTGGAGACAAAACAAGTGAGATTGCCACCTACTGACTCAACAAGCCGAAGGATTAAATGGAAGGAAGAACAAAAGTTTGGTGAGGAAAAATTACACGTATATGTAGTCTGGAAAAGGTATGTTGCTTTTAAGATTCAATAGCGCTGTGGGGTGTTCAGCATATTCCGTACGTTAAGGTCATAAAACAAACAGCAGTAACACATAGTTCCAATGCAAAGAATTTAAACCGTTGGGCAAGGTAAAGTGGCAGAACTAGTTTGTGAGATTAAAGTAATTCACAGGATTATATTTAGCTAACCAGACAATTGCTAACAATTGCCGCATTTCAACAAATAATGGAATACGTTTTAAGTGGTGTCATAGGAGCAGTGACTTTCCAGGATGATATTTTAGCTGTGGCAAAAGATATTCAAGAGCCTGATGAGACTTTGGAAGTGGTACTGCAAAGGTTGGAACAAGCTGGAATATTAGCAAACATCAAGAAGTGTGTGTTTGGTAACTCTTCTATGGAATATCAGAGAAAGGAGTAGAACTACATCCAGGTTCGGTAGATGCCATCAAGGCTGCTCCCACACCGGACACCAAGGAACAGGTTGCATTTTTCTTGTGTGTGTGTGAGTTTTATGCCAAATTTATTAAAATTTTCTCAAGTAAAACTGAAGATTTAAGGAGTTTACTCAAAAAGAATAGAGTTTTTGTCTGAGATGAGAAGTGCACCAAAGATTTTGAAGCATTAAAAGCAGAAACAATGTTGACACCGGAGGCACATTATCATACGTACAAAGGCGTGTAGACAGCAATGTAACAACTAACCAATGTCACCTAAGTATCCTAATTCCTGCCAAAAAATGTGTACTGAATTGTGTTATACATGACTGCTTTGTTTGCTGTTGTTAAACTAAAACCAATAAAACAGATTTTTAAAAAAAGCCGAAATCATTTCGGCAAAAGTTCTGGCTCTCTCTATCACTGAGTGTCAATGTGTGATGCCAGCAGTGGCATAGCTAACCCGCCGTCCACGCATTTGCCGCTCCGTGGAGGACGTAGCGAAGAGTGGGCGGGTGCTGGTGAGTTTTCTCCATCTGCGGCAAACACATTGAGGAGAAGGTGGTTGGTATTGCTGCCCCAAGACGGCAGGTAAGAGCGTGGGGAGGCCGCCGTCCCCAAAACTCAAGCTGCCTGGGTCGCACCCCTAGCCCCACCCTTCCAGGCTACACCACTGGATGTCAGCAACAATGGTTTGGGTGCAAGGCTATCACAGTATGCTGTGAATGTGGAAAGGACAGTTGGGTTTGCTGCTAGGGTTTTACGTGACAGTGAAAGAAACTATTCAGTCATTGAAAAGGAGTTGTTGGCATGCTTTTGGGCTGTCAAACAATTTAAAAGTTTTGTGTGTGGAAGAAAGTTCACGTTATTGACAGACCACAAACCGCTTGTCAGTATTCTGAGTGGAAATGTCATCAAGGATCACACACCTAGAATTCCTAGATTAAGTTCTAAATTGTTGCAGTACAATTTCAAGATTCAATATATTCCTGGGGGAAGAAACATTAGGGTAGACTATCTTTCCAAAGCAGCACAGCCATGTGATGTTTTGTACATTTTGGGCAAGGATGAAGAATGCCTTATAGCGGCTATAGATGTGTGCAGCGGAAGTGTATTTAACGAGAAGGAGTGGTTTGAATATGGGAAATTAGATAGAGACTTGGAACTAGGGCAAAAGTATATCAGGGAAGGGTGGCATAAAAAAAAGGCAGTACACCTGAGGCTGCAACCATATGTGAAATTTACGGATGAGTTAACGTTGGAAAGAGGAGGCATGGTCATGAGAGGTGATATGTTTATTTTTCCCGACTTACTACATGAGAAAATCATATGTGCGCTCATGAAGGTCATTTAGGTCAGACAATCACCAGGAGGAAAATATGATCAATGTTTTGCTGCCAGGGTATGGATGGTGATATCACTCAAGCAAATAGAGAGTGTGTTATATGTACAACTAGTGATAAATCACTTAAAACTGAGATGCTGCCATTGCATCCAATTGAACTACCAGAGAGTCCATGATCAAAACTTGCCATAGATTCTATTGGTCTGTTTAGGGTTCTTCCACACAATCTGAAGTTGGCAGTTGTGGTTATTGACTATAATAGCAAATTGTGGGAGGTTTTGTCCCTGAACCTAACACTAAGGCTATCATCGTGTTTCTCGAGAACATTTTCCTCAGAGAAGGTGTGCCCAAAGAAATGGTATTGTATATTGGTGTCCAGATTTTACCAAAAGAAATTACAGTTCTTTTAGCAGGATTTGGTATTGTGCACAAAAAGGTTGCACTATCTCATCCACAGGCCAACAGTTTAGTGGCGAAAATGAACCGCACATAAGTAGAGTGTATTCACTGGGCATGTAGGAATAAAGTGGTTATAGGGGAAGAAGTGAACAGAGTGCCATTTTCCCATCGCACAAGTTCAGAGTGACTGACAAAACACCTATGGAGGTTATGAGAGGGTGCCTACCAGTATGTACTGTGTACATCAACCTTGGCTAAAAGGATACAAAACTCCTTCAAAACTCAAGAGTATTAAATATAGGGAGATTAGTTCCAAGGTAGAGGCTTCTCAGAAGAAGATTAAAGAATACTTTGATGATAAACATTGCATCAAGGTTAGGGAACATAAATCAAGGTGAGAAACTGGATACGTGTACAAAATCTTAATCATGTACCAAAAGGTTCATCTAAATTTAAAGAACCAGCATTAGTGGATACAGTCAAAGGGATTGCAGTCAGGATAAATGGCCATGAGTGGTGGAATCTGAGTAGGATTGTGAAGCTAAACAAACCAGTGGGAGGTTCTCAAGAACAACAGGACAAGGGTCATGGTTTACAATTTTAATCTGATTGCGGTCATGACATTACCAGAGGAAAGAGAGTAACAACAAAACCATTACAGTATTGTACGTAATGGGAGGTTGAAGTTGTTACGCTGGAAGATGTTACAACAATTAACAAAGAAAGTGCCAATGCTGCACTCTTATTCCTAATTTATTTACAGTGCATTGAATAAAACAATGACACGCTTAACCGCTTTTTCAGTTGGATTTAATCAAAAAAGCTTTTAACAAGCTACATAAATTCTTTATCCAAAATACAAACCGACATCTTAAACCAAAATGTACAACCTTCCATTTCTCTCACATACACCCAAGCCTATATTGATTCAACACTGATATTATTTGTGTGCATTCTCAATGTCTCATTCATTCTGTCAGTACCCCCATTCATATCGTTCTAACATACCACACTTCTCACTACACACTCTACTCACTATCCAGACACACTCTATACAAAACATTTACATAGTATTTACATAACAAATATTTGATTCCTGTGTTATTGTCCATCTTCTTCGATATTTCTTGATTTGTGGGCCCAAGAAAGGCACACGTCGGGAATCTAGAGGGAGAGACGCCGGGTGTTTAGTACTTTGCGGCGGTGTGTGCTTGAGAAAGAGAATTCACCATACTCTTTGTATTTCTAATAGGCGACTGGGATGCAAAATTCTTAACTTAAACAATGAATGAATGAAGACCGGAATTTTGAACTGCAGGCACCAGAGTATCTCAGTTGTTGCCCGGCTGATTGATTTAGCGCGAACAGCGCCAGCTTCTTCTTTTACGTAAAAAACTTCATAGGGATGACTTTCTTAGACTTCTGGAAATTGTAGTCTAAAAAGACTCTCCCGGTGTATTCGACTCGAATACGAGTCGTTCTATTTGTTCAGCACACTTTACTTGTTAAAGGAGTGCCGGTTCTCAGCTAGACACCCCATTGGGATAAAGTTTCTGCAAATTTTTGCTGGGGAATTGTCTGGTAGTCATTATTTCCCAAAACATTGTCTAAAGTCTCATGCTTACGTGATTCAGATTGCTCCTCTGCTTGTATGTGTGCCTATTTTGTATGCTCAAGCTGTAGTTCTGCGAAAAACATTTTCTTTTAAGATCGCGACAGAAAAAAGAAGAGAACTCATTAGATTTTCGCAATGTATATAATAACCGGAGCTTGTTAATCGCTTAAAAGGATATAAATCAGAGTTTATAAATCTCTGAAAGTTCGTTCAGCCCATTGACTGCCATATTAAATTTTATAATGAGCATAGCTTCTCGTTTTAGTAAATTCGCTTCAAGGTCTCCACCTCGATGATCTTGTTCTACTTTTCAAATAATGGTCCATCTCAGCTCCTTTTCTGTATGAGTCTTCGAATGCCAGTGGTTCACTAGTGGTGCAGTTTGCACATTTTTTCGAATTCTTGATTTATGTTGCTGGATTCTGTAACGCACTTCCTGATTAGTTTTTCCAATGTATAATTTCTTACATGGGCAAAAGATCCCATAAACAACATACTTAGATTTACAATTGGAAAATGTTTCATGTTTCCAATGATTTGCATTATGTGTGAAAAGATCACCTTCTATCGTTGATTCACAGCAGATACAAGCACAGCATTTATGATGGCCTTTTATTGGGGGCAAGCCCACAAAATCCCTGGTGGTCAATCCTTTTGATTTAGGCAAAGCTGCTCGCACAATTTGGTTTGCAATACTTTTGCCTTTCTTAAAAGCAAATAGTGGAGCTTCTGTCAATGTTTTATCCAAGTTTTTGACCAAATGCCAATTTTGGTTAATAACCTTTTTAAACCAATTTGATGTAGGACAAAAAGTTGACACACAGACGATCCTTTCCGTCTTGGATTTAACATTTCTCTCAAGTAAACTTTCGTGTGGAGTCCACCACGCTCTCTTCATTGCTTTTTTAAAAAGCTTTTTAGGGTATCCTCTGATAAGAAGTTTGTCCTTTAAATTGTTGGCATGAAAAAGATACTCGTCTTTGAATGAGCAATTTCGTCTAACCCGTAGAAATTGCCCATAGGGCAAATTCTCCTTTAAACTGCGTGGATGATTACTTGAAAAATGCAGGGCTTTATTTCTATCGTTTTTTTTCTTGAATAATGTTGTTACAAGTCGCCCATCTGTGGCGTAAACTTCAACGTCAAGAAATGGCATTTTATATTTTGAATGATTCATACTGAATTTGATGTCAGGTGTTCTATTGTTTAACCAATCAAAAAAGGCACGTCGTTTTTCTTCTTCTCCTGTTTTAGGTCAATCTAAAAAACTAAAAAACGAATGGTGTATTTTTCTCAATTTGGCTAAATTGATGATATTGATGGCCTGAGTTTCCACCTTCCATACCTTTAGTTTCTCTGCACAGTTAAAAAACTTATGAGCCCATGCTAAAACGAGCTTCTTTATCGTTGCAGAGACAAAAACTAATTGATACAAAGGATTAGCCCCACGCCACCCATAGTGGTTTTCAAGTAAGACTCTCTAATTCCACCTGACATGACTATGACACAGTGAATTCTTGTGAGACAGGATTCTGACAACATGATAATTATGTTTACAGGTTAACTGTTCTTGTGAATGAACAGCATTGCCTTTGAAAGCTTTTGATGCAGGTAAGGACACAAGCGCATGAGTTGCAGCTAGAGATAGGGACGTTTGTGGTCACTTAGTAGGACAAAGTCACTTTTTATGTCTTTCAGCTACTCTGGTCCTGATGAGAATCCCCGCAAGAGGAGGGATTCGAACGCGTAGACCGTGTTGTTTTAGGCCAATCTAAAAAACAAAAAAACAAATTGTGTATTTTTCTCAATTTGGCTAAATTGATGATATTGTTGGCCTGAGTTTCGTTTTGTTCTGAATCAAATATTTGTTATGTAAATACTATGTAAATGTTTTGTATAGAGTGTGTCTGGATAGTGAGTAGAGTGTGTAGTGAGAACTGTGGTATGTTAGAACGATATGAATGGGGGTACTGGCAGAATGAATGAGACATTGTGAATGCACACAAATAATATCAGTGTTGAATCAATATAGGCTTGGGTGTATGTGAGAGAAATGGAAGGTTGTACATTTTGGTTTAAGATGTCGGTTTGTATTTTGGATAAAGAATTTATGTAGATTGTTAAAAGCTTTTTGGATTAAATCCAACTGAAAAAGCGGTCAAGCGTGTCATTGTTTTATTCAATGCACTGTAAATAAATTAGGAATAAGAGTGCAGCACTGGCGCTTTCTTTGTGAATTGATGTTATTAGGCTTAGCCTTGCTGCCTTTAAGCCAAAACCCTGGATTGTTTTCTGGAAGATGTTACAAAGCCAGAAAATTCCTAGAATTCTATGATACCAATTTTTCACATCATCTTCGGGTAAATTTATATATTCCATATATTTTCAAATCTTATTTTATATATTGTGGGTTTGTACATGGGGTTTTATGAGTGATTTATTTGCATAAAGTTTACGTTATTATTGTTTCATATATAGGTTTGTTAAAGGAAGGGAGATGCTGTGGTAATGCACTGTTGTAATGTTTCAGCAGATGGAGAATGTTCTCCCAAACGGGTCCATGGAAGGCTGTGCATTTAAGCGTTCCATGTTATAGTTGGAATTTGAGTATTGCTTCAGTGAGGCAGTTGCTTCCTGGTGCTGTTAAGAGCAAGTCAAATAAAGCTACTTTTTCTTGAGACAGTCCTGTATTCATTGCGGTCCATGACTACCACACATCCTTTGTTTTCTTGATCGTGTTTAGACAATTCAAGACAATATGTAGGGTGTACATTTGCTAGACCAGTAGCCTATTGCTCACCTCTCCTAGCCCATGTGACCTCTCCAGCCCCTACTCCTCTCTTCTCCCCAACCTCCTGCCCTTCTGTGACTACCCTCTTTCCCTCCACGCATTCCCCCCTGCCACCACATCCCACACTCACCTCTTACTAAATTGGAACTCAATACTTCTCCTCTATTCAATATTTTCCCAGGTAATTTCCTCTCCACCTCAGAGGCAACGATAACTTCTACCAACCAAAATCACGAGTCTCCCTCTACTTTTTACTCCTACACCCCAATACTCCTTTCTCCCCACTGCCTCTCCTTGCCCTCCCTCTCAAATCGCACTCCCTCCAGAACCTATCGAGCCACCTAACATTCCATGTACAGCTCTACTCTCCTTAGAAAACAAACTAGGATTTTGTGAGAAGTTGGCCTGGTATATGCTGGTCACCAGTTAAAGTGGCCACCTTGCACCAGTACAATTCGACTCTTATGGTAGATAGGTTTAAGACAACCTTTTAAAGAAAGCTATCCTAGTGGTAGCTGTGGAGAGCAGCCTTCAGGCTAAGTCTCAGAGTCATGTAAAGCAGCTTGTTTTACCTTATATTCGCTTGAATCACTAAATGAAAGGACACCACACAGATATATATATAAAATATATATGTATTTATTACTAGACACACTCTACTAATCTTTTTATGAGATTAGAAGTCAAGGACATATGCACAAATCAACATTTCACAACAAATTAAGCACTTATATGGCTGGGGCCCTAGGGGCGTACCAGACCATATACTAAAAAAGAGGTATAAGAAGAACGACTTGAGAAGGGAGAAGGCCTAAGGTCTTCAGAAGCGCTGGGGCCTCACTAATCCACCCAAGGCAGGTAAGACGCATGCAGTGTGAGAACACAGCCGCGGATCCCAATAGACTTCAATGGAGCAAGTCGCGGTTGGAATTTTAAAGTTTTAGGCTACTTCGGGAGAGTCTAAAAGCAAGTCACTTACAGGGTAAGTAGTTCTAGAGCAAACACACACAGGAGCACCGGAGTACTCGAGTTGGGGAACAACCTTTACAACGCAACTTTTACAACGCACTACCTTTACAACGCATTTTTTACAGCGCATAATCCATTACAACGCATGACATTACAACGCATGACACTACAACGCATTTTTAAAAACTACCTTTACAACGCATTCCATTACAACGCATACTACCATTACAACGCATACCATTACAACGCATAATATTACACTACACTATCCAACACTTACCCTACTGTTGCACCCCCTGGAGTTAGAATAGTAATTTTTACCCCTATACTATCCAACACTTACCCTACTGATGCACCCCCTGGAGTTAGAATAGTAATTTTTACCCCTATACTATCCAACACTTACCCTACTGTTGCACCCCCTGGAGTTAGAATAGTAATTTTTACCCCTATACTATCCAACACTTACCCTACTGTTGCACCCCCTGGAGTTAGAATAGTAATTTTTACCCCTATTCTATCCAACACTTACCCTACTGTTGCACCCCCGGGAGTTAGAATAGTAATTTTTACCCCTATACTATCCAACACTTACCCTACTGTTGCACCCCCTGGAGTTAGAATAGTAATTTTTACCCCTATACTATCCAACACTTACCCTACTGTTGCACCCCCTGGAGTTAGAAAAGTAATTTTTACCCCTATACTATCCAACACTTACCCTACTGTTGCACCCCCTGTAGTTAGAATAGTAATTTTTACCCCTATACTATCCAACACTTACCCTACTGTTGCACCCCCTGGAGTTAGAAAAGTAACTTTTACCCCTATACTATCTAATACTTACCTTAAATGTAATTTAATATTATGCGTTGTGATGGTATGCGTTGTAAAGGTAGTATGCGTTGTAATGGAAATGCGTTGTAAAGGTATTTTTTAAAAATGCGTTGTAGTGTCATGCGTTGTAATGTCATGCGTTGTAATGGATTATGCGTTGTAAAAAATGCGTTGTAAGTGCATGCGTTGTAAAAGTGTGCGTTGTAACGTCATACATCCACTCGAGTTACCTCACCCAGAGAAGCCGGATGCATAGGTGTCTTTTGGTGTCGGGTCGCAGCGTCGTTTTCAATGGGAGACAAAGAAGACTTGCTGCTTGGGAAGACAGGAGAAGTGTCCGGTGGAATCCAAGGCTGGATTCAGAAGAAAGAAGACCTCAAAGCAGAGGAGACAGTGTTCAAAGTCACTTGCCAGTGACCCGGGGCCAGGAAGCTGGATGCCCACAGTAGGCGGGTGATTTCAGGTGATCACAGGTGTCTTGACTGTTCAACCATGAGGTCCAGGAGGTGTCAATGACGACCAGGAGCTGGATTTGAAGTGTCCCTTGAAGTCTGCAGCTTACTGAGGTGTCGGCAACCAGATTGGCACCAACAATCCTTGGCAACAGTAAGTCTTGTGGAAAGTGAAGAAAGTCAGCAGTGCAGACCAGGAAGGTCTGAGGGACTCACCCAGCAAGGGTAAGTCACGACAGGCCTGGAGCAACCAGGGGAGCCCTTTGGTTCTGTAGAAAAGTCTTTAGGGGACCCACATGCCAACCGGCAAGGGATCGCAAAGACACCTCGGGAGGAATCACTCACCAGGAGGCCACGGTCACTCGGGACGAGGTAGGCCTCTGATCTTCAGAGGAAATCCTGCTGGAGGCTTGGACCATACGTGGTCCAAAGCACAAGATCATAGAACGTCGTGAAGGGGTTGCACTTGACAATAGTGCACGGTACCTGGGTATTGCTGTTCCTCTTCACTGGTGGGGTCCATTCGCCTCAGCTTCACTGGGGACTCACAATGGCCATCGAGAAGTCAGGAAATCTACTTCCAGGGCTGCAGGGACTTCGGACTCCGGAGGGAGCGGGAAAGTTTGCGACCATTGATGCAAAGTTTTGGTGCCTGTCAAGCAGGGGAGTCACTTCTTGACTCCAAAGGAGATTCTTCAGTCTTCCAAAGATAGTGGAAAGTCGAAGGTCCAGAATTCTTCTTCAGAGCATCGTCCAGGGATATCTAGTTTGCAATGGCAAGGGTTCCCTAACTTATACTACAAGGAAGGGAGGGACTAGCTCTATGACCACTCCTATGGGAGGGTGGGAGGGTCAGGGGAGTGGGTGGCTACACCCACTTCCCTTCGTCCAGTTTCATACCAGAGCAGGGGCTGGTAGCCCCTGAACCGGTTTGAGCTGGCATATGCACAGAGGTGCCTACTGCTCCCCCAGTGCAGGACTTCAAAGCACTCTAGGAGTTCACCCACCCAGCCCCAATACACAAAATCCTGTCGGGAAGGTGGTTACACCTCCCTGTGACAGGATGCCTATTGTTGGGCCTCCTCCACTGCGAGTTTCGGTCAATAGCAGGAGGGCAGCCCAGTGTCTGTGCTGGTGGCATCCATTTTGTGATGCCAGGGCTCTTCAGGATTCTACAGTGCTTCCACAGTAGTGGGTATATGTCTATCCCTCTAGAAGGGTGGGATCATACTCCCACACCAGTTACTGGTGTGGGGGTATGATTCCAAAGCGTTTTACACCAAACACAACATGTTTTGATGCAGCCATCCCAAAGTTAGCATTTACCGCTAGGTTATAATGCACTTAAGAGTATATGGTTTAACCGCATCCACAAACAGCTACAGAGAATGGACTTTGAGAGCTGCAGAGGGGCCCTGCTCAGGCAGAGGCACCCCCTCACATGCACCCTGCCCTCAGGATTGATAGGGCCTGCCTTAGGGGTGACTGATAGGTTTATATGTGTGTGTAAGGTGAGATATAGGGAACCTATACCTCAGTGAGGAGTGCTAACACTACCTCACCCAGGCTGCAGTAGCAGGCCTGTGGTGTCAGATTTAGTCTGCTTCCCAGGGGTGGCGTAATACATGCTTCAGTCCCTGGTAGGCCTGTGAAGTACCTATGCCCTTGGTACCTAAGGTACCATATGCTAGGGGCTCATAAGGTACCACAGTATCCAATCAGTAGTGCATCTAATATGCACTCTAAGTTGTTTAGAGAGAACAGAGAGGCTGGGGCCCTGATTAGCAGGGACTCAGCCAGAGTATAGCCAGAAACCAGTGTAAACATCCGAAAAAAAGTGGGGGCAACATAAGTGCAGATCCTACTCTCCTACAGATTTCTCATCTCTTCTATGTCCCAGCTTGAAGCTACCATCTCACTCCTAAGTGCTAAAATATCCACTTTACCCAAGAACCCAATCCCCCTGGCGAGTACTCACTTTCCCAAACTCCTGAGGAGTACCCTGCTCCCGCTCCCCAAAAAAGCCACACTCAGTCTGTCCCCTTCGGATATCTCTAATTTATTGGCTAGTTACAAGACTTCTAACGATATCCCCCTCTCTCTCTCCTCTCCAGATAATTCTAATCTGTGCACAATTCCAACCATCTCCTCTTCCCGAACTAAACATCAGCCTTACTCTACAATGGCACCGTCATTCAGGAACATTATCCCTATCGCACCTAAAAGACCTAACACCCCCCTTCACCAAAACAGTCTTGTCAGAGTTGTGCTGTTTGCTCCACAACTGCAGATCTGCAAACAAACACAAGCTGGAAATTTCAGACACCATCAATCTTTACAATCTTGATATACTTTTCCTCACTGAGACCTGGTTCAACGACACCTCTTATACTATTTTTGATTTTCAGCTACACACCGACTATTCCATCTTTAGAAATGACAGAGCATATAAAGTTGGGGGAGGCGTTGCAGTCATCTTCAGAAACTCCCTACAATTCAAGGTTTTTCCCAACAGCTCCTTCCGTATACTCGAATGCCTTTCTCTGGAACTTCAAGTGCAACACTGCTCCCCTCTCAGGTTTGATGCCATTAATGGTCTTGAGACAGAATATCAAGTGGGAAATGCGGACTTGCACAAATATCGAGTTGGAAATATTGTGATTTGGAAATACCGACAGCAAGAATATCATGGTCAAGAATATCGAATTTAAGGTAAGGTGTAACGCCCTGAACGTCTCAGGATCGTTTAACAGACACGATAATGAGAACGCAACCACTTGTGAAGGTTTAGTTATTTTAATGAAGGCAAAAATAATACAAGGAATAAACAAAGGTTATAGTCACTGGAATCCTCCAGGCTAAGTACGTTACCAGCCCACAGCACGGATGGTCCTAACCGTCCTCTGCATATACGCCGATCCCGGCGTATGCCAACAGAGGGCAGAAATGAAATGGCCGACAATGCCAATCGGTAGGCTGTGAGGGGCACGAAGAGTGTTGGGGAGAATCGAGGAGTCAGGGAAACACCCAGCCGGGGTCTCTACCTGAAGGGAGCAGCCGCTCAACCTCTTCCTCAGACTGCACCGGGACGCGGAGTCACCTCCTGGTGATGCGTCACCGATACCCCAATCACAAGCAAAGAAGACTGAACCGAGAGCAGCCGCTCGATCGATCCTGTGGACTTCCGAGTCTGTAACGCGGCAAACACCTCCTGGTGTGCGTTACAGCTGGCAGTCCCTGTATCTCTGGTCGGGCTGGGAGTTACGACTCCAACCAGCAAAAGCGCCACTGCGCTTTGACTCAGCCGAGTCAAAAAGCGAAGCTCAATGGTTATCCGGTAGAGCTTCCGGGTCCTTCACAGGTGACGATGGGGCAAGACACGGCCCAGGGAGTAACGACTCGACCTACCTCCGTTCTTGCCTTACTGGAGCACCACTCCGGAACACTGCTCTTCACTAAGCAGGTACGTCGGTGTAAACACAATATCCGACAGCGTTGTACCTCCCGGTTCCTCCCTTTATAGGGCGTGTTTTCCTTGAGTTATGTAACAGCTCTCCTGTTTACATAAGGGCGTGTTTTCCTTGAGTTATGTAACAGCTCTCCTGTTTACATAAGGGCGTGTTTTCCTTGAGTTATGTAACAGCTCTCCTGTTTACATAAGGGCGTGTTTTCCTTGAGTTATGTAACAGCTCTCCTGTTTACATAACCTCTCAACCGCTAAGCATCCTGGGAGATGTAGTCCGTTTTCGCTGGTTACCGTTTTCCTCCCCTCGCATGACAGGAATTCTTGACAGTACATCCTCCCTCTCAGCGGCTCCCCACGGGTCCAGCGCTGGCAGGAAAACGCCGATGGAACAAGGAGACCAAGCGCGGAGCATGAACCCCTTCAGCCGGTTCCCATGACTGCTCCTCCGGGCCATAGCCTTTCCACGCAACCAGGTACCACAGCTTCCCCCTGCGCCATTTGGACGCCCGTATGCCCGACACTTCATACTCCACCTCCGACTCCACGCATACCGGCCTAGGTGTCCCAGACGGCTTGGAGGGTGCTGGTTTGAGCAATGATACATGAAAGACAGGGTGTATCCGCAATGACTGGGGCAAGCACACCTTCACGTTCACGGGACCCATACACTTGGTAATTCGATAGGGGCCCATGTACTTGGGATGGAACACATTGTTCTTTCGAAACCTCATGTTTCTTGTGGATATCCAGACGTAGTCTCCAGTGCGGTACAGTGGCCCGGGCCTTCTCTTCCTGTCTGCCGCAGCCTTGTATCTTCTCTTGGCCTTTATTAGGACAGCCCTTGAGCGCATCAACGTGTCTTTTATGTGTGCCACCCTGTCCGCTGTGGCGGGAATCCTGTCCTCTCTGAACGGATGTAGAAATGGCAAGAACCTGGGATGTTGGCCATAGTTGCTATAGAACGGAGATGACTGTGTGGAGCTGTGAGTGGCGTTGTTATAGGCTATCTCTGCAACCCATAGCAAGTCGACCCATTCTTCCCTGCCCTGGTCCACAAAACATCGCAGATACTGTTTGAGCCTTTGGTTCAGGCGCTCGGTTTGGCCGTCCGTTTGAGGGTGGTAGCTGGTGGACAGGGTGGTCTTAACATGCAGCGCAGTGCACCAAGTCTTCCAGAATTGCGCAGTAAACTGCGACCCCCGGTCCGACACGATCACCCCAGGTAATCCATGCAGTCGTACCACATTCTTTAGGAGTATTGACGCCAATTCCCCGGCCGTAGGGACTCTCTTGCAGGGGATGAAGTGCCCCATTTTCGTCAAGTAATCCACCACCACCAGTATTGCCGTCATCCCCTGGTCTACCGGTAGGCCCACCACGAAGTCCAGTGATATGCTATCCAATGGTCTATCCGGGGTCGGAAGTGGATGTAAGAGCCCTTGGGTTCGGCCATGGTCGGCCTTCATGGTAGCACACGTAGGACACTCCTGTCCCCACCTCCTGACATCCACTCTCATGGTTGGCCACCAGAAATGCCGTCCCATGCTAGCCACCGTTTTTTCAAAGCCCAAATGACCTGCGCATGGAGAGTCATGGCACCAGATGAATGCTTGTTTCCTTAGCCTAGGCGTGGGTATCAATAGGCACCTGCCCTTCAGGGGTATCCCGTCCTTCAGCTGCCATTCTCTGTGACTGAGGAGCCACCTCCGCCATGCGAATGACCTGATCCCTCTCTTTATTCCCCTCAGGAAAGTATCCGGTTGGATAACCCCCAATACCATCCTCGGGGAAATGATGGAATGCTCGGTCGCAGGCAATGGTTCCTTAACTGCAGATTGACGGGACAGGGCGTCCGCCTTCCGGTTTTCCGTCCCCGGCCGATATGTGATGCGGAAGTTGAACCCCGCAAAGAAGATCTTCCACCGCAGCTGTCTGGGAGAAAGGTGTCTTGTGGCCGTCATGAACTGTAGGTTCCGATGGTCCGTGTACACCGATACCACATGTCTTGCCCCCATCAACCAATGCCTCCATTCGGTGAAGGTGTCCTTGATTGCGAGAAGCTCCTTCTCCGCAATATGGTAGTTGCGTTCGGCGTCGTTGAGTTTGCGGGACATGTACGCAACGGGATGAAGCACCCCTGTGTCGTGGTTGCGTTGGGACAAGATAGCCCCCAGCGCCACATCCGATGCGTCCGCTTCCACCACGTAGGGGAGATCCGGATCGGGGTGAGCCAACACCGGCGCCTTACCAAAGGCGCTTTTCAGGGCCTCAAAGGCTTTGTTCGCTTCAGGGGACCAGACAAACTCCTTGGACTTCCTCAGTAGCTGTGTGATTGGGGCCACCAATCCTGAAAATCCATCTATAAACCGCCTGTAAAAGTTGGCGAAGCCAATGAAACTTTGGACGTCCTTCACGCTTTGGGGCACCGGCCATTCTTTCACCGCCTTGATCTTTCGTTCTGCCATCTCCTGTCCCTCTGGACTCAGCATCACTCTGAGGAATTCCACGGATGTGACGTGGAAGTCACACTTGCTGAGTTTACAAAACAGCATGTTTTCCCTCAGCTTTTGGAGCACAGCTTTGACGTGGTGTACGTGCTCCTCCACACTGGACGAATAGATGAGGATGTCGTCGATATATATACGACCACGTAGATATCCAACTCCTCTCTGAATACCTCATTCAAAAAGTACTGAAAGGCTGCCGGGGCGTTGCACAGACCGAACGGCATGACGAGGTACTCAAAAAGGCCGAACCTGGTCTTAAAGGCGGTCTTCCACTCGTCTCCGTCCCTCATGCGCACCAGATGGTATGCCCCTTTCAAATCCAACTTGGTGTAGATACGAGCTTTCTTGACCTGTTCCAGAAGTACACTGATGAGAGGCAAGGGGTACCGATTCTTTACGGTTATCGCATTCAATGCCCTAAAGTCCACACAGGCTCTCAGCTCCCCATTAGCCTTCGGGATGAAGAAGAGTGGCGAGGCGGCCGGAGACTTGGACGGGCGGATGAATCCTAGCTTGAGGAGTTTATCCAGGTACCCCCGGAGATGCACGTTTTCAGGCTCCGTCAGGGCATACAGCCTGCCGCTGGGAATGCTGGCCCCTGGCACCAGGTCGATCTGGCAGTCAAACTGTCTATGTGGTGGTAGCACTTCCGCCTTCACCTCATCAAATACATCCTCAAAACTGTGATAAGCCTGGGGGAGAGCCACATCTTTTTCTGCCGCTGTAGCCACCGTCTGACTCCCGCTCTCATCTGCGTCAAGGGATTCCGTTCTTATTCCACAATGCAGGATGCAATACGGTGACGTCAGTTCGATGCGATGTGTTGGCCAATCCACAGAGGGGTTGTGTTTCTGTAGCCACGGCAATCCCAATATGACGCCATATTGGGGCGCTCGGATGATGTTAAAATCGATTTGTTCCAAATGGTTCCTCCCACATCTCATCGGAAGGACCCCCGTGTGCTGCCCGATGGGCCCCGTCACCAATCGCCTTCCGTCTACAGCATAGACGTCTTCGGGTACAGCTTTGGGAAGAAGCACTAGCCCTAGCCTGCATGCCTCGTTGTGGTCCATAAACATGCCAGTGGCCCCTGAATCCACCATGGCCACAACGGGTATCCACTGGTCATGCACTCCCACGTGCACCGTGAGAAACAAGTGTCGTTGTCCCTTAGTGACCGAGTTGGAAAGTGAAGGGATGGATGAGTGACTCCGAGATGCCCCTTCTTTGGTCTGGGAGTCCTCTAGTTTTCCGCCGGTACGTCCACCACGGCTGTTACCGACCGGTTGGCCCGATAACGTGACGTCTTCGGTTTGGCAGGGCATTCACGTACGTAGTGGCCTTTTTTGCCACAATATAGGCACAATCCTTGTTTACGGCGTGACTCTTTCTCCGTGGCTGTGAGGCTCGCTCGTATTGCGCCGATGTCCATGGGTTCTCCCTTGGATGCGGTGGAAGTTTCAGGACTTCCCACTGTCACATAGGATGGAAGGGATTTTCCTTTTCTCCCATGATCCCCCTTTCTTTCACTTAGCCTATGTTCCAGCCGTAATACCAGGTTGATAAGGCCCTCACATGTCTTGGGTTGTGGGTCAATATGAGCCACGGCGTCCTTGAGCTCATCGCACAGCCCGTGATGGAAGAGCGCCGTCTGTTTAGCAACAGGCCACTTGGTTTCCGCAACCAGCCTTCGGAACGCGTTGAGATACTGCACCAGGTCGTTGGATCCCTGTCTCAACTCAAGCATTTCACGGTCCGCCGTGTACGAGTCAGCCCTTCTGTCGAAGACCTTCAGGAATTCCTCGCGAAAAGCACCCCAATCACATAAGATGGGGTCGTCCCTGCTCACCAGAGGTACGGCCCATTGTGCCGCGTTTCCAGCCAAATAGGATATAAGGAAAGCCACACGAGCCTGACTCGTGGGGAACGCCCTTGGTTTGCACGATAAATGTAGCGCCACTTGTGTGAGGAATACCTGCACTGTGTTAGGATCCCCACTGTACCTCTCTGGTGTTGCCAAGGGGACGGCTACCGGCATTTCCACTACTACCGCAGGGGTCTGGTTCGTGAGGGAGGTGCTGGGCGTGAGCGGGTCCAATTGGATAGCATCCAGTCTGGCTTTTACATCGGCTGTTTCTTGCCTGGAGGCAGCCAATTCAATTTGCACGATCGCTAAAGCAGCCAGCACATCATCAAGTGTTGCCATGTCTGTTATCGACCGGGAGACAGTTAGTGTTATTAAGGTCGGATATTGTGTAACGCCCTGAACGTCTCAGGATCGTTTAACAGACACGATAATGAGAACGCAACCACTTGTGAAGGTTTAGTCATTTTAATGAAGGCAAAAATAATACAAGGAATAAACAAAGGTTATAGTCACTGGAATCCTCCAGGCTAAGTACGTTACCAGCCCACAGCACGGATGGTCCTAACCGTCCTCTGCATATACGCCGATCCCGGCGTATGCCAACAGAGGGCAGAAATGAAATGGCCGACAATGCCAATCGGTAGGCTGTGAGGGGCACGAAGAGTGTTGGGGAGAATCGAGGAGTCAGGGAAACACCCAGCCGGGGTCTCTACCTGAAGGGAGCAGCCGCTCAACCTCTTCCTCAGACTGCACCGGGACGCGGAGTCACCTCCTGGTGATGCGTCACCGATACCCCAATCACAAGCAAAGAAGACTGAACCGAGAGCAGCCGCTCGATCGATCCTGTGGACTTCCGAGTCTGTAACGCGGCAAACACCTCCTGGTGTGCGTTACAGCTGGCAGTCCCTGTATCTCTGGTCGGGCTGGGAGTTACGACTCCAACCAGCAAAAGCGCCACTGCGCTTTGACTCAGCCGAGTCAAAAAGCGAAGCTCAATGGTTATCCGGTAGAGCTTCCGGGTCCTTCACAGGTGACGATGGGGCAAGACACGGCCCAGGGAGTAACGACTCGACCTACCTCCGTTCTTGCCTTACTGGAGCACCACTCCGGAACACTGCTCTTCACTAAGCAGGTACGTCGGTGTAAACACAATATCCGACAGCGTTGTACCTCCCGGTTCCTCCCTTTATAGGGCGTGTTTTCCTTGAGTTATGTAACAGCTCTCCTGTTTACATAAGGGCGTGTTTTCCTTGAGTTATGTAACAGCTCTCCTGTTTACATAAGGGCGTGTTTTCCTTGAGTTATGTAACAGCTCTCCTGTTTACATAAGGGCGTGTTTTCCTTGAGTTATGTAACAGCTCTCCTGTTTACATAACCTCTCAACCGCTAAGCATCCTGGGAGATGTAGTCCGTTTTCGCTGGTTACCGTTTTCCTCCCCTCGCATGACAGGAATTCTTGACATAAGGAATATCGTTTTTAAAAATATAAAAGTCATCAAAATTGTATGCAAAAATATAGCTGGTAAAGTTCAGATTTTTTAATTAGTGTCAAGTATTTTAGTTTATATTTTAAATGTATGGGATGTATGTTTTTTTGTATTTATGTTTTTTAATTATGTGTCAAAGTTTTAGAAGTTATCAATTCTATTTTAATTAAATTTTGTGTTTTTAGTTCTGTAGCTGGTTGTGGGTTTATAGGGGAATAGGGTGGCAAGTAATTTAATTATAATAAATTAATGATTTTTAATTTTTTTTATTTAATTTAGATTTTATAGTGTTAACTGTGGTAATTAATTCATTTGTAATTCATTATTTATTGGTTGTTAATTAATATTAATTCATTGATAATTAATTATGGTAGTTATGTAATTCTTTTTAGGTGCAGGTTGTTGGGTTCATAGGGGTAAAGGGTGGAAAGTAATTTATTTTTGATTAATTAATTATTAGTGGTTAATTTATATTGATTGATTGAAAATTAGCTATGGAAATTGTGTAATTAATTTTTAGGTGTGGGTTGTAGGGTTTAGAGGGGTGAAGGGTGAGAAGTACTTTATGTTTAATTAATTAATAAATAGGTGCCGATTCCAATCCTGTAAAACCCGGGTATGATTCGTCGTACGGAGCGTATTCTCCGTACGACTCGTACTCGGGAAATCCACCGTACAATCCAGCAAGTACGATTCGTACAGAAATACCATTTCCGTACGAAACGTACAAAACACCGTACGGCTATAAAATACCAACGAGTCTGATCCTGGACAGAGCGTACGCGACGTCCGTACGGAGTCAGGCAGAGTTTTACGGACCAGCAAGTACGAATCGTCCCTACGTCACTCCGGACAGCTTCTCTTTTACGGCAGCCAAAAACTCCCGGAAAACTGAGTCCGACGCGAAAACGGAGCCCCGGTACGTGACGGACAGCCATGGACCCCATCCTACGTGTCATCCCGGCCCTTTTAGCCTACGACCTGGTGCACTGAAACCGCCGCGCACGCCGCAGAAGGTGAGAACAACACCCAGGGGCCAAGGGGGGGTGTGGGGCAGGAAACATACCCCCTACCCAAATTAAAACCTACAATATTGAGGACATACATTACCTCCAGGGTCTGGTCACTTCGGGGGGCGTGTCCACCAATCCCTGCGTCCCGCAGCAACGGAAGTGGACGTGTACGCGTACCCCTACGGCAACACTACAATAGTGATACGCACCGTACTCACACATCCATAGCGTGGGTACGGTCCGTATCACTATTGTAGTGGGGCCATAGGAGTACGCGTGGTACGGACCGTACACACGCTCTCAGAGCGTGTGTACGGTCCATATCACTATTGTAGTGGTGCCGTAGGGGTACGCGTGTTACGGACCATACACACGCTCTCAGAGCGTGTGTACGGTCCGTACCACTATAGTGGTGGTGCCATAGGGGTACGCGTGTTACGGACCGCACACATGCTCTCAGAGCGTGTGTATGGCCCGTACCACTATAGTAGTGGTGCCGTAGGAGTACGCGTGGTACGGCCCGTACACACGCTCTCAGAGCGTGTGTACGGGCCGTACCACGCGTACTCCTACGGCACCACCACTATAGTGATACGGACTGTACACACATATTCATAGCGTGGGTATGGGCCGTATCACTATTGGATTGGGTCCGTAGGGGTACGCGTGTTACGGACCGTACACACCCTCTGAATGCGGGGGTACGGTCCGTATCACATGTACCCCTGCGGCACCAGTACATTTGGGATACGAATGTTGGCTTACGGCCTGGTGCAGCATATCACCATTATATTGGTGTGTGTGGAGGCCCAGGACAGCAGTGTACTGCACCAAGGGGGTGGGTGGGTGGGTGTGTGGCTGCATAAGATTCCCAGCAGTGGACAGAGACATGGGGTGGGTGCATATCACTACCAGCAGTGGACAGACATATGTGGGTGGGTGCAGAGGACTCCCAGCAGTGGGCTGCAATATGAGGGGTGGGTGCAGAGGACTCCCAGCAGTGGACAGACATATGTGGGTGGGTGCACATCACTACCAGCATTGGACAGACATATATGGGTGGGTGCAGAGGACTCCCAGCAGTGGCCTCCAATATGAGGGGTGGGTGCAGAGGACTCCCAGCAGTGGACAGATATATGTGGGTGAGTGCACATCACTACCAGCAGTGGACAGAGACATGGGGGTGGGTGCAGAGGACTCCCAGCAGTGGACAGACATGTGAGGGGTGGGTGTATATGACTCCCAGCAGTGGGCTGCAATATGAGGGGTGGGTGCAGAGGACTCCCAGCAGTGGACAGACATATGTCGGTGGGTGCACATCACTACCAGCAGTGGACAGACATATATGGGTGGGTGCAGAGGACTACCAGCAGTGGCCTGCAATATGAGGGGTGGGTGCAGAGGACTCCCAGCAGTGGACAGACATATGTGGGTGGGTGCACATCACTACCAGCAGTGGACAGAGACATGGGGGTGGGTGCAGAGGACTTCCAGCAGTGGCCTGCAATATGAGGGGTGGGTGCAGAGGACTCCCAGCAGTGGACAGACATGTGAGGGGTGGGTGTATATGACTCCCAGCAGTGGGCTGCAATATGAGTGGTGGGTGCAGAGGACTCCCAGCAGTGGACAGACATGTGAGGGGTGGGTGTATATGACTCCCAGCAGTGGGCTGCAATATGAGGGGTGGGTGCAGAGGACTCCCAGCAGTGGACAGACATGTGAGGGGTGGGTGTATATGACTCCCAGCAGTGTGCTGCAATATGAGGGGTGGGTGCAGAGGACTCCCGGCAGTGGCCTGCAATATGAGGGGTGGGTGTAGAGGACTCCCAGCAGTGGACAGACATGTGAGGGGTGGGTGTATATGACTCCCAGCAGTGTGCTGCAATAAGAGGGGTGTTACAACAAACAAATGATGGACGGAATGCTGACAATGCATACATTCTCCCCCAGTCAAGAGATCTGGGTTAAATCCATCGTTCTTTTTGCCCACTACACCACCCCAGTTTAGACATGGCCATATGCAAATCAGTCTTGACCCTGTGCCTCATGGGAACAGTCCAGCCTGAACTGCCAAGCCATGTCTTCCCTGGACCGGAATCAAGCATCCTAGGACCGGTTTCTGGCTATCAGCCGTCATCAGCCAGGATAGCTTGACTCCAGTGGTGTAGTGAGCACGGGTCTTGGCCATGTCTAAACTGGGGTGGTGTAGTGGGCAAAAGAACGATGGATTTAACCCAGATCTCTTGACTGGGGGAGAATGTATGCATTGTCAGCATTCCGTCCATCATTTGTTTGTTGTAACGCAATATGAGGGGTGGCTGCAGAGGACTCCCAGCAGTGGCCTGTAATATGAGGGGTGGGTGCAGAGGACTCACAGCAGTGGACAGACATGTGAGGGGTGGGTGTATATGACTCCCAGCAGTGTGCTGCAATATGAGGGGTGGGTGCAGAGGACTCCCAGCAGTGGACAGACATATGGTGGTGGGTGCATATCACTACCAGCAGTAGACAGAGACATGGGGGTGGGTGCATATCACTACCAGCAGTGGACAGACATATGTGGGTGGGTGCAGAGGACTCCCAGCAGTGGAGAGAGACATGTTGGTGGGTGCATATCACTACCAGCAGTGGACAGACATGTGAGGGGTGGGTGTATATGACTCCCAGCAGTGGGCTGCAATATGAGGGGTGGGTACAGAGGACTCCCAGCATAGGACAGAGACATGGGGGGTGTACATCATTATCAGATGACCACAACTCCATGGGTGTATGTACGCATCCCTAACTTTGGACTATGATGATAGTGCCATAACAACACATCACTGACAGCAGTGTCCCACTCCCAGGAGGATGGCTGTCTTGCCCCCACTGCATGACACACCACATGTGGGTGTGAGGACAAATAACACATGCATACCTACCCCTGGCGGATGCAGCACAATACACACACTGAGATCATGCCACAAGACTGTATAGTCATGTCACTGCCTACTAAAGTAAGAGAGCCAAAGGGAACACACACTATCACGCACATCCCAGGACTGATAGGAATGTACAGGTGCTGGGCCAGCCACCAAGATGTTGTCTCTCATGGAAGGAATAGTGTGGAGGTCCCACAGATACAATGCCCACAATTGTGAGTCATGTGCCCAAATACCCTGCAGAACAAGTACCATATGTGTGCTAGTCCGGGATTACACACATGCATAGTGCTGAAAAGGGAGAATTTCTCCATGAAGGCATTTCAACATACTCAATACACAAGTACAGTGACTAGCAATGATGGCACAGACGATGCAGACGGAGACATTGCTGAGCAGGCATGGCCATAGTTGAAGGGATCCGTCACCAACAAAGGAAATGTAGACACAGGTCAGCACAACAATTGTGCAACTCTTTGCAGGGAAGATGTCAGGTGCCACAGAGGAAGGAACACTCCTTGGGACAATATCTCAAAACCAAAATAACACACACTACCAATGATTTTTTGCAGAGACCTTGTGATGGCACGCAGATACCATGGTCAACCTCATGACCATCAGACTAGAACATTTCTCAGCACCATAACACATTACCACAACACCAACTCCTGGAGCCTCAGCACCAACATCAATACCTGAAATGCAATAGTGTTCAAAGTAAAAATAAAATGCTTTATTCAGCATAAAAAAAAATTAAGCAAGAACACTATATACAAAGGCCAATGGCCAGTCCATAATAGAAGTCCTTGGGGGGACACATGGGCAGGCGTCTCCCCTAGCTTGCCTGCACAGTGGAACCCTCAGGTTCATCGACCGGGGGGGGGATCATGTGGGGAAGGACCAGGCACCGCAGGGACCGGAGGGGGAAGGGTAGGTGTGGTGGGTGCAGGGGTGGACGTCTCCACCACAGGGGGTGGGGCAGCGCCAAAGGTAGAGGTGAGCTCGGCGCTGCACACTTCTGCCAGGGCGTCCAGAGTAACCCCTGCACCGGAAGAAACCCCAGGGCCAATGGAGGGGGGGGCGGAGGGATGGGGTGCAGCGCTCTTGGGGGAGAGGGTGGACATGGGGGTGGACTCAACTCTCCTGCCCGGAGACTTCCTCGCCCGCTTTTGGGGTGGTGTCACAGTAGGGGTGAGGTCCCGCTCAGCCATGTAGACCTCTTTGGGTGACAGTTTGGCAGGGGTGTCAAGGGGAGTGCTTTTGGATGGACTGGGTTGTGAGGCCTGCGGACTCAGACTGTGGCTGCGTGTATGGCTTTTTGCCCCAGACCCAGTGCCTACATCCCCCTGAGTGTGCGTGCCAGGAGGTGTGCGCTTGCCCTTACTTGGTGGTGTGCTGCCTGTGTCTGGTGGGGTGTGTGCTTGGGAATGTCTGGGTGTGCATGGGACAGGTATGGGAGAGGGAAGTGTGGATGGGGCTGGGGTAGGGGGCGACGAAGCGCTGCAGGAGAGACACTGCTGCCGTAAGGGAAGAGTCCATGGACTGCAGAAACCGGCGTTGGTCAGACATCATTGCTGACATGCCCTCCATGAACGACACCATCTGTGTCAGCAGTGTGGTGTGGCCATGGAGGACATGCAGCATCGATGACTGCCCAACCTGCAACTGCCGCTGTATGTCCACAGACTCTGCACTGAGGGCAGCAGGGGTGACAGGGGCAGGGGGTGCGGTGCCTGGCACGAAGGAGACATGGTTGTGCTCTGCACGGACAGAAGGGACCGGAGCAACTGGGAGGGCGGTGATGGGAATGGAGGAGGCGGGGACAGATGTTGGGCTGCTGCCAGGTGTTGTAGCAGTCTCTGCCCCCTCGATGAGGTCAGCCTCGTACCCGTCTGCGTCGTAGTTGGTCTCGCCACCAGACAGGTCCTCCGACTGACTCCCCTCGCCCTCCGTGCCACTGGCTCCCGCAGACTCGCCAGCACTGGTGGCACTGGTGCTGGGTCCCTCCTCCAGGTCCGTGCAGGTGTCTCCCTCGGTTTCAAATGATGATGCTGTGGGCAAGGTGAAGATACAGAAAAACATCAGTCACCTGTATACATCTGGCACATGAGTACAAAACCAATAGGTCACAGTGCATATCAGGCAATGCATCATGAGTAACAGCTAGATTACTCCGCACATATGTAAGCCCTGTACTCCCCAGTTGGTAGACCCACCATGCCACTTGGACACAAGGAAAAATAGGACACACCAGCCCAAAACTTGAATGAGAAATATACTGAGAAGCTAGTGTCTGGGAACAGGTGAGCATAGCAATACAATGAAGTCATGCCACCTCTTGTTTACCCTGAAAGAAACAGGAGTGGTGGACCCAAGGCAAACTGACAGACCTCAATACTAAAGGTGTCCCCAGACTCAGAGACCTGTAAATACTTTGGAACACAAAACAAAAAAATGTTTGTCCCTTGGGAATAGCAATACTTTACACAATCGACATGTTTAGAATGTGGGAATGTGCCATTTTGTGAACAGAACACACATGTGCCTGTATAGAAGATGTCTCCCAAGGAGGTGCACACAAAACTACATTTACCCAGTCATTGAAGAAGCTGGCAGCCTTATTTAAAGAAGCCACTGTCCGAAAGAAATGGTGTTGCAGAAAGTACATATACATGGGCCCACGGAGGTCTTGATGACTTGACACTCGTAAATTGGTATCACCAACAACCAAGGACTTACTCAAATTCCACAACACTGTGGGAACATGTATATGTATAATCTGCAAAACAGTCTTATTAGAACAGTGGCTTCTTTTAAAATGTGCCAGCGTGTTCCCTGAAAGTGTAAAGGCATTTTGTTGTGCACTTCCTTGGGAGACATCTGTCATGCAGGCACATTATTGTACTTAACAACAAAGCATCAAACTAAAGCAAAGAAAACACGAAGACCTGTTGACAAGTGTTGTGAGTGCCAAGGTACAATACATTTTGACTAACAACTTGAATTATGTCAGTTGTCACATGCCCATCCGTTACCTGATGACACACATGGCAACACATCTGACCCACTGCCTGTCATGTGGAGTAGCACACATGTCCAAACCCAGGACAATGCATAAGCTAATGGGCCTGCAATTGTGTTGTAAAAAGGCATACCTGCACTGATGAGTCACCCTCATGGCAAGCCAGAATGTCCACACAGATGTCAGCACACAAAGACCAAACTACGTGGCATCTGGACCACACACTGGTGCAAAAAATGTATGAGCAGGAATCATGTATTCAAACAATTGACACATGTTGCAAGGCACAAATATTAAACCCTGCACAACATGACTGGGTCACTGCACGTTGAGTCTCTGTCCAGCCAATTATCACACACAGGTCAGACCTGGCAAGGAGACATAAGGTTTGGCCATGTAGGCCTCGCCCGCACAAACCCCCCATACCTGAGACAATGTGATTGAGACAGATCAAGAAGTGACACCTCTTAATCAGGCTTTACAAAAATGTGCAGCAAGAATTCCCAAATGTACTCCACATCACCTTGTGAGGCTGGCAACACATATTTGTGACAAACAACCATCAACAGATAGTTGTGAATAGACACACAGGCACTGCCCAGTGTGAATATGCACAAGCCAAATGGGGTCTCCCTGTCCAGTGGACACATGTAGCACACTTTGGATAAATACAAATGAGGCCAGGGAATAATGCCACAGAGGCCAACCTATGCTTAACACACAGAGAATGGGCACAGTGTTGGATGACACACATGATTACGAGGCAAGGGTCTCTCAGGGGACTGTAGTGGGCAAACTGCTCCTTGTTCCTGGAATGATCTGACTGTAACATGAGCAACCGACCTGGCACTATGCATATCTCCCACTCATGCACATCATGTCTGAGGCCACAACATTGGTCATGCATGCTGCAAGTGTGTCCATTTGAAACCTCACACTCCTATGTTGAGACTCATCATCAGTGCCAAAAAATATGGCCCACCAACAGAGTGAACAGGACAGGGCACAGGCAAGGTACCAACACATGTCACAGACCACCCTCACACATGATGCATAAAGCAATGTGCACTTGGATTAACTGGCAGCCTAGATGACCATGTGCAATTGTGATTACACACAGACCAGGGGACACATGTCAAGGAGGGGAAGGGATGAATAAGGGCACCGGTTGACTTTGGGGAACAGAATATGTACTGCACATATAAACCCTGGCAGTGTATCCAGGCTACAGAGCACTTCCAAAAGCTGGTGACACACAACACAACAAACAGACATGTACCTACCCCCTCCTTGCTGCTGTCCCTCCTGTAACTGCCTATCCAGGTCAGGGAAGACCACCGCCAGGACACGAGTCATGTGGGGGGTCAGGCATCGGCGCCCGCCGTGGGGGCGTGGAGGTGAGAGCCCTAGCTGGACCCGGGCGATCCACCGGGTCCAGCACCGGATGTCCTGCCACCGTTTTCTGACTTGGGCTAGGCGCCGACTGTGATCCCCCGCCGATCTCACGGCCCTGACGATCCGCTTCCAGATGACCCCCTTCTCGTAGGCAGTTACCTGTGAGGATGACAAAGTGAGACAACATCACTACACCTGCTCCATGTCACAGAGACACATATTTGAACATCTTTGATATGTTGAACAGGGCATAGTATGCTGACAAGGAATTGATTCTTTCTCATATGGCCATTGGCCTCTGTGGAAGCCCCACTGCACTACATGGCATTGAAAGTACACAGGTGGCAGGTGGGGTGCAACACACTCCCTGATCATGGCACACACTGTGCATCACATGCAACACCAGGCTGATGGACAGCACCTCAAAGCAGTTACATGCCCCAGGCCACTGACGCAACCTCAGCAGAGTACAAAGACACACACAGGCACAGATCAATCACCTGCCATTGGCAACAGCGGATACAAACCTCACTCTGCACATGTGCCACTTGCCTGTGGGGTGTCACAGGTGTCGGGCTAGCTCAGCAAGTCAGACACACTGCACGGCTCACATCTCATATCAGATGGGTAGAGCTGTTGCCTCCTCCATGCAGCTGTAGTGCAACACTTCACATAGACACTCACCCACATGACAAGGAACATTCACACACATCAATGTCCAGGAGGGCGTACACATCACTTGGACACTCTCACCACAGGTCCACTCAACTCATACACATGTGTGGGTACAGTCACCTGTCACACCGGGGGGACCACTGAATCACCTCAGGACAATAGCCAAAAAATGCCACCATGGATTTGCCAGGCTGAATGTGTCATGCACCATGCGGTGAATGTCACAGTAAGCACAATGCAAGTGAGGAGTGCACACAGGAAATACATCATGCTCTGCATGAGAGACATAAGCCTTTCCCCCCCCCCCCCGGGACCCACTCTAAACAACATTGCATGTCTGTCACACCTGGACACAATGTCAGAATTGACAGTCACAAAAAAGGTGCCCAGTCAAAGTTAGTGGAGTCAGCACTCACCTGCACCCCTGGTCTCCCATACTGGCTGGGGTACTGTGGGAGGAGCACATTCAGCAAAGCCTCATTCTCCTCAAGTGTGAATGGCTGGCCACAGCCCGCGACATGGTACCAGAGGAAGCACAGACAGCAGCAGTGTGGTCGACAGGAAAGTTGTACAGGTAAGTGCCCTCTCTTGGGTTCTGGCTGACTTATATCTTTCTTGCTGGGGGCTTTCATTTACAGGAGTACAGAGTGATTGGTCAGACTCTTTTGCATCCTACGTTTCCTCCAATCCCTTTAAACTTACACCAATGACACAAATTTGCATTGTTAAAATTTTGAGCATCTGAGCAAGGCAAACACCACTTTGCAACATTGTAATTTTTGGCCCAACTGACTTTTCAAGACCACATGATGGCCACATTGCAACTGAAATCTCTGTATCCATGACAACCAGCATGCATTTTGGGCCTAATACTTGTCCCCTATGTGATTTTAGAATCCAAAAAACATGTACGGTGCGTTTCACACGTACCCGTACACGTACGGCACCACTACAATAGTGATATGCACCGTACTCACACATCCATAGCGTGGGTACGGTGCGTATCCCTATTGTAGTGGTGCCGTAGGAGTACGCGTGGTACGGACCGTACACCCGCTCTGAGAGCGTGTGTACGGTCTGTACCGTGCGTACTCCTACGGCACCAGTACTCTAGTGATACGGGCCGTTCACCCGCTCTGCGAGCGTGTGTACGGTCCGTACCACGCGTACTCCTATGGCACCACTACTCTAGTGATACGGACCGTACCCACGCAATGGATGTGTGAGTACGGTGCGTATCACTATTGTAGTGGTGCCATAGGGGTATGCGTGGTACGGACCATACACCCGCTCTGAGAGCGTGTGTACGGTCCGTACCACGCGTACTCCTATGGCACCACTACTCTAGTGATACGGAGCGTACCCACGCAATGGATGTGTGAGTACGGTGCGTATCACTAGAGTAGTGGTGCCGTAGGGGTACACGTGGTACGGACCGTACAAACGCTCTGAGAGCGTGTGTACGGTCCGTACCACGCGTACTCCTACGGCACCACTACTCCAGTGATACGGGCTGTACACCCGCTCTGAGAGCATGTGTACGGTCCGTACCACACATACTCATACGGCACCACTACTCTAGTGATACTGACCGTACCCACGCTCTCAGAGCGGGTGTATGGGGCGTTTCACACGCTTACACTGGTGATAGGAGGCGCACACGAAAGGAATGGAGGTCTCCGACTCGCACAAGGCTGTACATCAAGTCATTGTCATTGCAGACTCTCAGGTGTGTCAGGCAGTAATATTGCACATGTCTTCTCATGTAGTTGCACAATTGATGTGTGATGACCTGTGTACACATGTGATGTGTGATGGGGCACTATGTGGCACACTTCCCCTTAACACTTTGCACATGTGTGCCTGTAGTACAAACGTGTCAAGCACACCATCACTGGTATGGCACAGTCACCACCACCCGCAACTGTCCCCTGATGCCAGGGACAGGGACACTAACAACTGACATTTCACGATCAGCGTGCCCCGATGTGACTATGTCATGTGTGTGTCATGTGTTCCCATGAGCTTGCTGTTAGTGTTTGGTCAACTACATCTGCTGTTGCTGCATCCAACATGTGTCTGTGTGGAGATGGGCATGGCACACATCTACGCACACCATGCCACATGTGGATTCCCACGTAAGCAGGGTCTGTATGCATCGGACATCATATTTTCACATGAGGACATATCTGCGTCGTCTCAATGTCTGTGTTTTCTGTTTTCACGTGTACCCCTACATTGCAATGTGTTTGATCTGTACATTTGACATTCCATGTGACCTGTGCGTCTAGCTTCCCGTCAGCTGTCTGTATGAGATGACATCCTTTAAATGCAGCTATGTGGATGTATGTCACTCCTGTGATGTCTCTGGCTGTTCACTCAGACTGGCCCCCAGGCCGTTTCAGGGCATGTCATGTAGACTTGCCAATGAACGGGTGTATCTGGCTTTTTGTAGGAGTATCACCAAACTGGCATACGTGTCCTGGATGTATTGCACAGACCAGACTCTGTACTTATCTGATGTGTAGTAGCAGTTTAGCATGTGCTCTGTTCATTGACATTGATGTTGTTATGCTCTAAATCTTCGTTATTCAATACAATTTTCTGCAGGGCACCGACTGTCCCCCGACCAATGCCAGACTTGGGTGCCATGAGGGAACGTGCCTGCATCCGACGTTACAGATTCACTCAACAGTTGATTGAGGACTTGACCGACAAGCTGGCACCACACCTCCAACCGCGACACAGGTATCCTACTGTGCTGACCCCCAAGATGAAGGTGATGGCAGCCCTACATTTTTTTGTCACAGGTAAGTTTCAATTCACCATAGCTGATGTTGGTGGCATGTCACAGACAATGTTCAGCCGTGTCCTGCATGATGTTTTGGCAGCCATGTTGGAGCACCTGGATGAATTCATCCATTTTCCTACTCCTGAGGAGTTGACAGGTGTCAAGGGTGATTTATATGCCCTGGGAGGGATGCCCCATGTCATTGGGTCCATTGATGGGACACATGTGGCTTTGGTACCACCACAGGCACAGGAGGTAGCCTATCACAACCGTAAACATTACCACTCTATAAATGCCCTTGTGGTGTGTCTTGCTAACATGCTGATTTCCCATATCTGTGCACGTTTTCCAGGGTCAGCACACGATGCCTACATCATGAGGCGTAGCAGGGTGCTAAAAATGATGCTGCGGCTGCACAACGAACGAGCATGTCTTGTTGGTGGGTATACTCTGTTTGTCCTGTGTGTTGCGATTTATATGGCTCTTACGGCATCTCCTGATGCACTTATTTACATGATGTTTCCATGAGGGGACTCTGGCTATCCCAACATGCCATGGCTGATGACACCTCTCCGGAACCCAAGATCAGCTGCAGATCACCGGTACAACAATGCACACGGGCAGACCAGGCGAGTGATTGAGAGGACGTTTGGCCTCCTGAAGAGCCGATTCCGGTGCCTTCACAAGACAGGCGGGTCCCTCCCATATGCACCAGTGAAGGTCTGCAAAATCTTCCTCGTGTGCTGTATGCTGCACAACATGGCAGTGGAGAAGGCAGTGCCACTCATCCTGGAGCAGGATGAGCAGGAACATCCACCCGTGGAGGATGAAGGGCTTGGTCACGAGGCAAGTGAGGAGGAGGAGGAGGATATCCGGAGTCAGCTCATACGCAACTTCTTCTCATAATGGTGAGTCACTGGGTCTGAGTGTGCACGCTTGTATCCTTGGGTGGCATGTGTTGCAATCTGTGTGTCCAGCTGACTGTATGCTAAGTGACTTAGATGTGTGTTCTGATGTGTCACTCAAGTGAGGATGTAATTCCACACATTTTAGCAGAGACATTTTCTTTTAAATTAGCATGGGGACAACATTGTTCATGTTTAGTAAATGACCATGTATGCGGAGAAAAATCTTTGCGCTGACTACTTATGTGTCTGTCCTTCCCAGGTTCTTGCGCATGTTGTCTGCTCATGTCATCGTTGTCCTCCTGCTATTCCTCATGAGTATTGCAACGTGTGCTGAATCAGCGTTCCATGCACGGACATGGTGAAATGTCATTTTGGGTAAGGATTGCAGCAAGGCATTTTGGGTGTGGTACGTGTTTGGAATGTGTGGGGAATGCTCTTTTGCATGTTGTGTTACCATGCATACATGTCGACTCACCATGGGGCACATAACATGTAGCATGACTCCCATGAATTGATAGTCACCCTTTGTGACAGTCATCTGTAATGGATTTTGGCTTCTGGTGAAGGCATCAATGTGTGTAAAACTTCCCTCTGAAACATACGGGATGCTACGGGTGGACATAGTGTGGGACATCCCCATAACAGGCTCAATGGGGAATTGCAGCCTCTCCGTGTGCAGCAGGAGGTGTTTGGCTCATCCCCTTAACTTGTGTGCCAGTTCATTTGGATTTACAACATCCGTGTTGTGAAGGGGGTGTCCAGCGTAGGTCCCACATGTTCAGTCAAATGACCTGTGAGTCTGTTCATATTGATGCATTTCCCTTAGTGTGAGTTTGAGTAATAAAGGTGTTCCTCACCCTCCAAAGTGCCTCATCTCTGTCAATGCAGGTCTCTTGCCACTTTGCATGCGTCATCTCTGGCATAGTTGTCAAAGATTGTGCATATGAGTGTATGTGTAGTTCAGCAACATGCATGCAGTTCTTCATGGCTAATGATCTCTATTGTGCATGAAGTCCATGGTTGTGTATGTTTTTGGGCAGGTTGCTCCCCCCAACGGGCCGTCCACGCCTGCTGAGGTTGTGTCTCCTGTGCGCAGCTTGGCCTTCTGTTTCCTGATCCTGTGTCAGTCATCTTTGGTGATTGTTCATCCATTTTCTCTGGGTGAACCATGAGTAACCTGACACTCCTTCCTTTACATACGCCTGTTGCAGTTGTCCTTTCTGACCTCCTTGTCTTTGTGTGCTACTTTCGGCCTAGTTTCCAGTACATGCCGCCTGCTGCTGCGGCCCCTGTGACAAGGGCCCACCAAGTTCCCAGATTCTGCAACCCACACGCCTCCAAGATGCTCTTCCCTTCCTCCCTCCACCCATTCATTAGGCTATCATCAGCTTGTCTGTGCCACTGTTGCGGCCACGCGGTGGCAAAGGCAGGACCGTCAGCGCATGCAACATGCACATTGCATGAGCCTCATGTCCTTGCATGACCGACATCACACAACAGTCTCATGTTGCAGCCACCCTCCAAGCAATGTCCAACCGAAAATCAACCGCATGCTCTCAGGCATACCCTAAGCGCACACACGACACCTTTGCATGCTGAGTGTGCAACTCCAACTGCCTACACAGCGCTGCCCCGCCTTCCAGGCCCTGTCACACCAACCAGGTCATGTCCCTCCTACTCCACACCGGCTCCGTCCAACAGCACGCCATTGGACTCTGTTACCTCCTCAACACAACAGGCCCACACATCACCTCATGACAGTGACCTGGATAAAAGCGTCCTCAGCACACAACTTCTTCATTGCCATCTCAGACAGGATACAAGAGCACCCGCAGGGACGGCACTGACAATCCCGGAGGATGAATTGATATCTATTCCCAAGTACGCACTCAGGGTCACAAATTCGGTTTGGCACAAACCCCCTGGAAACCCTCAAAGTAACACTCATCTACAGATCTCCAGGCCTACATCCACAATTCCGCAAAGCCATAAACACGTCCATCTTCACGCACGCCCTCACATCCACAGGATACATGTGGCTGTGGGCCAGGAACTTCTGGCTGGATGAGAACCACACCAGCATCCATCATTGGTCCATCCACATTAGCATCCACGTCTCCGACAAGCAACACACTGCCACACACCCCGCTACCAATCCCCCAAAGATGCTTGATGTAAGTCAACACAGATATGCTGTGTGGGACACTGGAACCAACACCACTGCCACACCCTGCAACCTCACACACTGGATCACCAACTGATCCAACAATCTAGCCACGTTGAAGGACTTTCCTGTGACGCACATCAACAATTAAGCCACCTGGGACGAGGCAGACCTACTGGACTCATACACGTCTAGCAGGACTCTTGTGCACAGCTTGCAACACAAATAACCATCAGTGGCCTTACAACCCTGGAAAACGGCACACACAGCCATCACCATGTCATCAGCAAGGACAATTGGAGATCCTTCAGATGGTGCCGAGGCCAAAAAAGCGCACGACATCAAGGAGCCCATCAGCATTGTGAGTGCACTGACATCAGCTCTCCATCCAAAAGACAGCCCACCCTTGCAAGGCTGAGCCAATCCCTTGCAACTTTCTACCACTGCAAGCTCATGGACATACACGCAAGCCTTGGCACACAGAGGCAGAACGCACTATTATACGCGGGACCAACCCCCCTCAGGTTTAGCACTTCCATCATCAGGAGATACAACACCCGGCTCGTGCAACTTCCACTGGGGATCTCCATCAGGCCCCTTCCCACACAACATCTCAACCACATCATTCCCCATCCTTGTAGCCCCCTGTCCAGCACGTCATGTATGTATCATTGGAGTTAGCCACATTCCATGGTAGATAGAGGCATGCAGTGACCCAGGCCCTTCTTAGACAACGGACGGCAGGAACGCAGGCTCTCAAGGAACATCACCGTGCTTCCCTAGCCAGCAAATGTCATCAGGAAGACAGGCAACGAGCAACTGACAAACTTCCTCCATGCAAAGAGCTCCAGGCAACCTGCACAAGACCATCTTCCACAGTAATCACCCCACTGCAACCGTCATCATTGCCACCAACACCGACAACTTTGCCCTGCTCAACAATGGTGAGGCCACCCCCCTTGACCTCTCCACAGCATTATACATGATGTGCTCACACACTGTCAGCTCACACATCTCCAACACTGGTATCCAGGGGATGGACTAGGATGAAACCACCAAGTAGCTCACCAGCAAGGCCATGGGAGTGGGACTCAAGCCTTAAGCATGTAGTACAGTGGCGTCATCTGGCACATGGCCCAGGGCTCATCTCTCAGCGTGTCAATCTTCAATGTGTACATGACCCCCTCTCCACCATCACATGCGCACACAACCTCATCATCATCTCGTATGCCATTGACAGCCAGCTGCTCCTCACCCTCACCAAAGACACAGCCATTGCCAGTTCCAACCTTCAAGAAGGCATGAGGTCCATTGATGAATGGCTGAACATCAGCCACCTGAGGCAGGACTTGGCCAGGACTGAGGTAATCATCTGAGGATTGTCCCCTTACAGCTGGGTCAACTCCTTGTGTCCCACCCGCCAGGGCACTGCACCAGCACCCAGTGACCACGCACACAAGATGGTGTGCATCCTGGACTCGTCACTCACAATTGCTATGCAACTCACCAGCATCTGTACCTCATGCTGCAACACCCTCCGCATGATGCACATGATCCACAGATAGATCCACTCCAAGGCAAGACACACCATCCCCCAGGTCCACGACACCAGCCGTGTCAACTACAGCCCTGCCCTCTACGGAGCAAGTACAGCCAAACTCCCGGAAAACGTCTCCACATCCAGGGTGCATCTGCACACCTCAGCTTCAACATCCCGTGCCCCAGCCACATCAAAGTCCACCTGAGATAGCTGCAATGGATCACTGTGTGCTGCAGGATGACCTTCACACTCCTCACCCACACTCAGGAGGCAGTCCACAACCCGAGACCCCAAACCAACCTTGGACGTCTGTCATCCAAGACCCCTTTGGGCCAACTCCGTGCATCCAACCTTGCCCTGGACACCATTCTTCACATCCACCGAACTCCAGCATGCAGGAGATAGTTCTCCCACCTGGCCAAACATACCTGGGACTCCCTCCCCGGGAACATCCACATAAGCCATGACCTCTACGCCTTAATGATCCTCTTCCAAATTGGTCTGTCCGCACAGTATTGCAAGCCCACCCCTCAGCAGCTTGAGGCCATCACGGGTGAGTATTGTGCTCCATGTCTGTATTGGATGATACATTGTGACCCATGTGTGTCCTGTACCGGACTCAGATCCCAGGGTATGGATGGCTGGAGTTAGTTCAACACTCAGCCATAGTTTGACATTTCCCCACACATATGTTGTGGACTCATGCAAAATGACTGCAACATCAATTTAAAGAAATTCAGTTTTATTCTCATTCTCGGTGGGGGGCGTGTTTTGTGGGAACAAATAGGTGCTATACAGTGTGCCTAGAATCCAAAGTTCACAGGGGGAGATGGGATCCTTGGTATTTGAAGTCATCAGAGTCCAGAACACAGTGTTTGTCATCATTGGTCAGACTGTGTCAGTGAATGAGGTGATGCTGTTGCGCATTAAGGCCAGGTGCCAGGCTAGGTGACCTGGGAGATGTGGATGGTCCGCTGCCTCTCACGGTCTTTTTCGTGGACGACCCACCTTCCTCGGGGGACCCTCAGATGCAGGCCTTGACGATGCTTGGGACGCTCCGTCGGACGAATCCTCCTCCTCCTCCCTCCCTGTGGCTGGTGGTGGTCTTCGCCTGGTGGCACAGGGAGGGTTGCCCATGTTGTCGGCGATCCGACGGAGTGAACGGCTTATGTCCGTTTACACCGCCAGGAGCTCAGCCAGTCTTGCCTCCATCCGTTCTTGTTGACTGGCGTGTTGCTCGGCCTGCTAGTTCTTAATCTCTGTGAGGGTCTCCACTACCTGGCTGATGGCCCTGGTGTCACGCCGGTATGCATCCATGATGTTGTGTATGTGTGACATACCGGTCCCTTCAGCTGGCTGGTCAGGTTCTCGCCTCTGCCTGCCTCCACTCCCACCACCCCTGCCCACACGAGCCTGGCCTGCCGTTGTGGGCACATCGGGTCTACGGGACCCCTGAGGGATGGCAGTTGCGGTGTTGTCTGCCTCCTCCTGGGTGCCCGGCGAACCTTGTCCCTCCAGGTCAGACTGGCTCAGTTGTTTAGTGCGGGCAGGGCTCCTGGGTATCTCCTGGGACGTGGCAGGAATGGGGGTGCTGGTTGGCACAGATGTTCCAGAAGCAGGTGCTGCAGGGGCTTGGACACCAGAGGGTCCAGGTGGGTTGGGGTCATCCACGGAGTGTTGAGAGGCGTCGCTGCCGGTGGGCTCAGGTTCCTCCCGAGCCTGGGATTGTAATTCTTCCCCCCCATTGTTGGGGGGAGATCCATCACGTCGCCCTGTGTGTAAGAGTGAGAGACAATGTTAATGCTGTTTCATGCGACATCCATGTTTCATACATATTCAAGTTGGCACATTTCCTCCAGGTAGTTGTATGTGCCTAGCATTCTCCTCAATGTTCACTTGTGGATGGGTGTGTTGCGGGGGACAGATTGATATGTTCTCCTGAGTGTTTGACATGTAGATTTTTGGCTTGGATGCTTCTTTGGCTATGGATTGATCTTGTTGTGTCACATGACCATTGTGAGAGTGGGTAAATCCATTGCCTGCCCCGGGGGTGTGTGCTTGTGTAAGGGGTGTGTGTGACAGGGCCTGCTGGTGGGTGTAGTGTGATTTGGCAGTGGGTCTCCCAGGTGATGTATCTGTCCCTCCATGGAGCATGCTGCCATGACAGTGAGTGTGAGTTCCTGTCCTAGATATCTGAGCTTGTTGTGTTGGTGTTTGAGTTTGCAGTGGTCACAGGAAGGCCGTGTGCTGCCTACAGCAGGGCCAAGTGTCAGCTACCTTGTCAGTACTTTGGCAGTCCATGTGCATTGAGCATGGTGCATGGGTATGTACCTGGGCCATATGGGCTGAGGGCAATGGTGTCTGATTCAGAGTTGAACAATGTGTTTTGTGAGCCCCACCCTCCCAGCATCCCGGACATCCAGTCTTGGGTTAGTGCTTCGTGTAGCCTGGGACATGGCATGGCCTTGCTTTGTGAATGGGGCATACACATGTTAGTGGCATGAGCATTGTTTTTGAGTGTGGTTGTGTCCGGTGAGGACTTGGGGGTAGTTGCGTGCATTTTGTGTAGTTGGGGTGTGGATGCCATTCCCCCCATGTTCCATGAGTTGTTTGTGTACTCACCAGGCTCTGGAAGTCCTTGAAGTCCGTGTACTCCCATCGGCGGAAGCAGGGCCATCACCTTCTCCTCCCAGGGATGGTAATGTACCGGTCTGCGGGGCAGCCCACCTCCAGTGATGTTGCTCTGGGCGTGGTCCAAATTCATTGTGCGCTTGACTGCCCTCCGCAGATCGTACCACCTGGCTTGGCATTCATTCCTGGTCCTTCTGATGGGTGCAACAGCATTCACCCTATTGACGATCCTCTGCCACAGGCATGTTTTTTCGGCTATGCTGGTCTGTCTGACCAATGTTCCAAAGAGCTGTGGCTCGACTCTGATGACTTCATTGACAAGGATGTCCAGCTCCTCCCTTGTGAACTTTGGATTCTTGTCTGTGGGCATGGTGTGGGGTGAGGGTGTGGATGGTTGTGAGTGTGTGGGTGTGAATGTGAAGTTGTGTGTGGGAATGTGAAGAGGGAGTATGTGTGAAGGAGTTTGTGTGAAGGTGTATATGTTAAGGTGTATGGGTGCAGTTGTTGGGGTGTGCTCTGTAGCTGCAGTGAGTCTGTTGCAAAGGCTCATGGTTTGTATGTGTGGGCCCTTTTTATTGGTCCATTTGTGGGTGTGCCTGAGTTTGAAATTTTGGTGGGTGTGTTATAAGAGGTGGTTGTGAGTTTGGGCCTCTGTTTACCTGTTTGGATGTGCCAGGTCAGTCATTTTGATGTTTTTTCTACTGTAGACGTGTTTTGTGGTGTTGTACGAGTCAAATTGACCCTCCTTGTGCTGTTTTACAGTGTCCTGGTTCAGTACGAGTCGTTTTCGCATATGTAAGGTGCGTACATACGTGATGTTGTTGTACCGTGCTCGTATACGCAATGTTGTTGTAAGGTCCGTACATACGCGCTGCTGGGGGACGGGGCTGGGGTACGGTGCATACAAGTACGGGGCTGGGGTACGGTGCGTACAAGTACGGGGATGGGGTACGGTGCATACAAGTATGGGGCTGGGGGACGGGACTGGGGTACAGTGCGTACAAGTACAGGGCTGGGGTACGGTGCTGGGGTACGGTGCGTACAAGTGCGGGGCTGGGGTACGGTGCTGGGTACAGTGCTTACAAGTACGGGGCTGGGGTACGGTGCTGGGGTACAGTGCGTACAAGGAAGGGGCTGGGGTACGGTGCTGGGGTACGGTGCGTACAAGGATGGGGCTGGGATACGGTGCTGGGGTACGGTGCGTACAAGTACGGGGCTTGGGTAAGGTGCTGGGGTATGGTGCGTACAAGGACAGGGCTGGGGTACGGTGCGTACAAGTACGGGATGGGGTACGGTGCGTACAAGTACGGGGATGGGGTACGGTGCTTGGGTATGGTGCGTACAAGTACGGGGCTGGGGTACGGTGCTGGGGTACGGTGCGTACAAGGACGGGGCTGATGTATGGTGCGTACAAGTACGGGGATGGGGTATGATGCGTACAAGTACGGGGCAGGGGGACGGGGCTGGGGTACGGTGCGTACAAGTCCGGGGCTGGGGTACGATGCTGGGGTACGGTACATACAAGTACGGGGCTAGGGTATGGTGTGTACAAGTACGGGGCTGGGGTACGGTGCTGGGGTATGGTGCGTACAAGGACAGGGCTGGGGTACGGTGCGTACAAGTACAGGGCTGGGGTACGGTGCGTCCAAGTATGGGGCTGGGGTACGGTGCGGACATGGGGGGGTACAGTGCTGACATACGGGGGGTACAGTGCTGACATACGGGGGTACGTGCGGACATACGCGGGGCAGAGGGGGGCTGTACGACTCGTATCCCGGGCACAAGTTTACCCGGGATACGAGTGGTACGGAGTTCGCTACGTACGGGACGTTTTACATACACTTGTGTATTTGGAAGGGCGGTATGGATCGTACTTGTGCGCTCGGACTTCAGTTTTACGATTTGTACGTGAAACTGTCCGGGTACGTCTCGTAGACCTTTTCCCGATACGATTCGTATGTATTTTTCACGTACGAATCGTACTTCACCGGTGGGACGGGACTTGTACGATTCGTACGTAAAAAGATACGGATACGAGTCGTACGGGAAATTTTTTTACCCAATAGGAATCGGCACCTTAGTTGTTAATTTATATTAGCTAAATAATTGATGGTTATGGTAATTGTGTGACTTCTTTTAGGTGTGGGTTGTGGGGCTAATGGGATAAAGGGTGGGAAGTAATTTATTTTTAATTAATTAATAATTAGTTCTTAATTATTATTAAGGCTCCCTGTTCTCTGTTTTTACTGATTTTTACAGATAAATACAGACAGAAAACATTTCTTTTCTTGGCTGTATTTATTTTTAAATGTGGATAAAAACGGAAATTGGGTTGCTTTTTGAGTGATTCTAAATACTGTCTGCCATGACTGCCAGGCCAATAGCTGTGTGAATTGATAGGCGAGGGGGTTAAAAAAGAAAGGAATCTTAGTATAGAGGTTTTAACACCAGTAGATATGCACAAGGTTGATACTGAAATGTGCATATTTTCATATATGTGCATTGATTTATCTTGTGCGGGTGTTCATATCACTGAAATCTGGCAGGCATTCAAGCATGAGTGCATATTTATTGGTTAAAAAAATGTGGAAATATACTAATTTCAGCTTCATTTTTCCACAAAACCCAAAATAAATATGGATAAATACAGATAAAATAAGCCAAAAATAAATATGGATAAATACAGACGGAAATGTCAAAAAAATAAATACCATAAAACCGGGAGCCCTAATTATTATTAATTAATTAAAAATTAATTAAGGAAATTGTGTAATTCATTTTAGATGTGGGTTGTGGTGTTCATGGGGGTAAAGGGTGGGAAGAAATGTATGTTTAATTAATTAATAATTAGTTGTTAATGTATATTAATTAATTAATCAATAATTGATTATGATAAGTGTGTGATTTTTGTAGATGTCGGTTGTGGGGTTTATGGGTTAAAGGGTGGAAAGTAATTTATTTTTAATTAATTAATAATTAGTTCTTAATTAATCTTGATTAATTACTTGAATATTAAATATGGAATTTGTGTAATTAATTTTAGGTGTGGGTTATGAGGTTTATAGGGGTTAAGTGTGGGAAGTAATTTTTGTTTAACTAATTAAGAAATGGTTGATCATTAATGTTAACTAATTAATTGATATTTAATTAGGGTTGTTGTTGATATTTTTTGTGTGTGGGTTTTACTTTTTTAGGGGTAAATGGTGGGGAGTATATTAATTTTATAGCTTAATTTAACAGTAGTTTATGGGGATTATAACGGGTAAAGTGTGGGACGTTTATACATTTTTATGAGTTTTAATTTGTTTTTAATTAATAACATTTCTTTAACTGGTAATTAATTATGTTAATTATGTAAGTACATTTTTTATAAAATTTAAATGTGGATTGTGAATTGTGTGGTGTTATAGGGTATGAAATTTAAAAAAAGTAGATTTATGTAATAATTAATGTTTTTGATTCTAAATAATTTCTAATTAAGAATATTTGTTTGATTGAAAATATTGTTTTATTTTATTTAATATAATATTTGCAGGTATTTGTCATATGCATTAAACATTATAATATGTTTTTTTTCAAATTTGTAATATTAAATATATTTGTAATTAAATTTGTTATATCTTTTTTCATTTATTTAGTTTTTTAAATATTTTTGTTGTTAATATTTTGTTTGTTTATGCTTTTGAACTGACTTGGGTGAGAATATTAAGTGTTACCCCTTTGCAATCCAACTTTTTCCCTACTGTTGCACTGATTGGAGTGGGAAAGTAAATATTATCCTGCCACTATCCAACATTTTCCCTACTGTTGCACTCACTGGAGTGGGAATAGTAAGTTGTACCCCCTGCTATCCAGCACTTTCCCTACTGTTGCACTCATTGGAGTGGGAATAGTAATTTTTACTCCTAAACAATCCAACACTTTCCCTACTGTTACACTGACTGGAGTGGGAACAGTAAGTTTTACCTCTCTGCTATCCAACACTTTCCCTACTGTTGCACTCATTGGAGTGGGAATAGTAATATTTACCCCTCTGTTATCCAACACTTTCCGTAGTGTTACACTCACTGGAGGGGAAATAGTGAGTTTTACCTCTCCGCTATCCAACGCTTTCCCTACATTTGTACTCACTGGAGTGAGAATAGTAATTTTTACACCTCCACTATCTAACACTTTACCTACTGTTGCACTGACTGGAGTGGCAAATTTAAGATTTTTAAATCGTTTAATGTTTTAATTTATAATAAAATGTTTTTTTAAAGATTTTATGTTTTATATGTGTATATTTTTATATAATATTAAAATTATAAAATAAATTAAAATTGTTAGTTTATTAACTATTTTAAAGTAAATCTGTATATTATATATATATATCGATTATTATGAATGTTTGTTTATTTTTTAATTACGTTTATTTGTTATATTTGTTAAAATGTATATAAAATCCACTTTATTTTTTATATTAATTTTATTATTTAATACATGTAATATGTAATATTTTATTTTATATAGATATAGAAATCGATATTTTGTCCAACTATATTTTTAACATCAATATTTTTTTTCCTATTTTTTTGTACTTGTATAGGGAGTCGATATTTTTTCATTCTTTATTTTTTCATTGATATTTTTTCATTCTGTATTTTTTACATCAATATTTTGTCAGTGAACCGTCTGTGACAGACAGATTTTTCTTGGGACTTTAATCTACATTGTGGCTCTTTGGAAAACTCGGCTGCCAACAGGCTTGCCACTTTTCTGTCAGTAAATGATCTTATCCAACACTGCACGGAACCAACACACTATAAGGGCTCCATTCTGGACCTTGTTATATCCAAAGCAGATGTGCTAACTATTGCTGACCCTATTCAAGTAGACTGGTCCGACCACTTCCTCATCCCCTTCTCTATGCACCTATCTCACTCTGTAACTCTTGGCCAACCTAAAAGGACTACTACCTGGTTCCATAACAGCAAAAGCATTAACCTTGACATTCTGTGCAATTCTGCTATGCTATCATTTCCGATGTTAGACCCTAACTCTGATGTAAATGATTTTACCTCCCTTTGCCTCTCCAGTCCTGCAGTCGAAATTGAAAATGTTGCTCCACTTCAAAGCAAAAAGAAAAGGCCTATTCCTTTTGCACCATGGTTCAATAAATCCCTTTATGAAGAAAGGAAGAACTTGAGATTCTTGGAGAAACAATGGAGACTATCTCCATCCACCAATTATCTCTCTAATCTATGTTCAGTAAGATCAAACTACCACCGACATCTTCCATAAAAAAAGCATCGCACTTCAGAACCCGCCTTGACTCAAAAACAGACACAAAAAACTATTTGACCCCATCAAAAATACAAACATTTCTCCTTCAACCATCAAGTTTGACGATCTTCCAAAGATAGCAGCAGAATTCACTATATTCTTTGATGAAAAAGTGAAAAAGCTGGTGGATCCGGCCATTCACCCTACCCCCCTAGAGGAGCGCAAATCCTTACTCATTTGGCAGTATTTGTAGGTCATCACTGAAGATGCCCTCCTTAAAAGCATTCTTAAAACAAAACCCTCTAACCATTCTTTTGACCCCATCCCTAGTGACATCGCCATTGACTTCAACACCCAAACTCTTTCCTATTGGACCAGTCTGGTTAACCTCTTCCTCAGCCAAGACTCCCTTCCTGTTGCCCTTAAAACAGGACAGGTTACCCCACTTCTTAAAAAACCCTCCGGTGATGTGAATGACCTCAACAACTTTCGCCCTATCACCAACCTCCCTTTTCTTGCAAAAATCACAGAAAGATGTGTAGCCAAACAACTTTCCCTACATATCAAGGATAACAATCTTCTCGACGAATCCCAATCTGGCTTCATGCAAGACTGCAGCACTGAAACTGCCTTGCTGCAAGTGATCGACCATGCCCTGTGTGTACTTGACTCGAGGGAGTATTTTCTCTTAATTCTTCTTGACCTTTCTGTAGCCTTTGACACTGTTAATCACAACATTCTTCTGAACATTTTAAAACAAAGAATAGGCTTGGAAGGCACTGTGCTCAAATGGTTTGCTTCATTCCTCTCGGGTAGATCTCTATTGATCAAAATATCTAACAGACTTTCAACTTCAATAGCGGTACGTCAAGGCGTCTCTCAAGGATCTATCCGCGCACCCACTTTGTTCAATCTTTACTTGGAACCGTTGGGAAATCTCCTAAGTAAATCTGAGTTCCTTTACCACCCCTATGCTGATGACACCCAAATATACCTAAAGGTGTCTTCCGCCCACCACAACTCAATCCTCAACACCACTCTCATGTGGGATCCATAGTGAGCGGCTCCACAATCTTGAATCTTGAATCTCGAATCAACAATTAAACAAACAATCGGCCGGCCGGCCTGCAATCTCCCGTGTAGCGCCACCAGGCTCCGCCAACTTCCTTGAGTCTCACCAGCCCCTGGCCCCCACATCACGTGCTTGGCTACCTTGGTCCGGACCCTCCAGAGAGCTGCAGGAGTGCAGAGTGCGGAGTGCTCGCAGTTAGTGTCGCCTGAAGCCGCCGCAAAGGAGCCAGCTGCGATTTCTAGTGGAGCTGAGCGGTCCCTTGGCCGTGTTTGGACTGGCTCGCGATCCCCCTCTGAGCAACAAGCGCGGTAAGTGCGGCCGCAACCAGGGGGTGAGCCTGCAGTGAGCTAGGCGGGACCAAGCTGAAAACAGCCACCGTAACGAGCCCAAATCCCCCACTGCAACGGCAAGCGCAGGCCGCCACTAGTGGGTGGCTGCTGTGAGGGTGAGAGGGTGAGGGTGAGAGACTGAATCTGGCTGGTCTGCAGTCCACCTAGCTGCTGGAGGAGGTGCCGAGAGGGCCGTGGGAACTGCACTGGTGCCGCACTAGTGGCAGGAGGTAGTAGGCAGCAGGCAGCAGGCAGTAGCCAGCGCCCCGCGCAGCGGTGGAGCCGCACCAGCGCCCCCACTGCCGCTGGAGACTCTCCCTCAAGAGACAGGAGGCAGGAACAGCGGCGGGGAGTGGACAAGCGCCTCAGCGGCAGGAGAAGCTGCGGGCATACCCCCACTGGCGACATCTGCTGCATTTTCACCTCGCAGGATCAGTCCGTGTCCATCCTAGCGCCCCTGAACCATTAATTGCTCAAAAAAAACCCTTTCAAGCAGGAGGCACCGCAGCAGAGAGCGTTCAACCACTCTCAGTTATCCACTCTCCGCCATCCACAGCCACCTCTGAACCCCAGGTCACTATATGGAGCATATCGACGCAGCCTCAAGAATGAGGTCGGGCAAGGAAAGAGGCCAGCCAGTGACTAAGCCCAAGCTTAAAGCCAAACGAACTAATGACAACAATTCGGCCAGCGGGAGCTTGGTCATATCCCCAGAAGGGTCCAGTAGTGGATCAGTTTATCAGGCCGGAGTTCATCATCACCATCTTCGTCAACCAAAAATTACAACAAAATTTCATTTCCTAAAAGACCCACCTTTATCTATCTTCTCATCCAGTGGCAAAATCTTGGGCCTCCAGGACCCCCTTCTCCCTCTACCTTGCAAAGAATTACCAGCACCAGCGTTGCAGGGACCGGTCTCCCCTTACGCCGCCAACACATCCCCTTCCACGACTCCCCTGTCAATTAATGGAAAAAACGATAAAAAGGCGCCCGACAATAGGGGTATTACCAGCAAAGAAGCCCAGCAAAAGGAAGTTAAGGGAGGGCAGCCCCCCTCCGGTTTACAGTCTGCTCAAAAGCCCACAATTACCCCAATCACCTTATACAACCAGAAAGGAAGACAACCCTCGCTTAGTCCTACGTCAAACTTAGGTAATGCTTTAAACCAAGAGCAGGAGGCGCTTAAAAGCTCCAACTCAGATGACCTCTTTAAGTCTATTAACGCCTCCCCCCACACTCCAGAGACCACCGAGACTGCCAAGATCACTCAACTGCCTACAGAAGCCATAGCAATAGTACACGAAGAGGGCCATTTCAAGCAGCCGCAGGAGGCCACGAAAACCATACAAAACTCAGGGCGAGACAGGCTCACCAACGTTTCTTATTCGGGGCTTCAGGAATGGGGGGACTCAATCCTTCCCTGATTCAGGTCACCCCCGCCAAACAACCTCTGTCTATAGCCAAAACCAAAGAAAATCAGCACGTTAACCAGGCCTTCTATCAGGTGGTAACTTCTCCAAACTTAACAAACCAACAAATTTCTTCAGCCCTTTTGGAATCCCCAGGCCTCCCAAGCTTATCTGAGACTGAACTAGGGACCCAAACATCGAACGCATCTAAAACGTGGGACATTCTTTTAAATACAATGCAACGAATGGTTGACACTCTACATTACCAGTCCGACAAAATGGATCTACAACTGACCATACTCGACACCTTGGCCCTCTTTGTGGGGCGGATCGACGAAAAATTAGGCCAACTAAACCTTCTAATTGGCAGAGCTCAGCAGGAAGCAAAGCTAATCTGCAGCTGCGGTCCAATTATTGACAAACTATCGTCGCTTCCAGAAATAGTATCTACTTTGATTGAAGGTTTACCAAGGGGGCTTAATAAAGAGGGACCGGACATTAGCACTAGCACAAATACTAGCTTCGAAATCCCAAAAAAGGATCCTTCTACAGCTAAAACAACTGACAAATCTGTTTTGTCAACTCCAGAGAGCACCTCTCCTAAATGCCACCAAAATCCAACTCAGAATGCCAAGCAGCCGTAACAAAAAACCAACCTTAGCCCCCCTTGAAGTCTATCCCCTTTTTAAGACAGAATCTGGACAGGAGCAATCTGAACCAAAAACTCTCACAGCTTTCTCCACAAGTGCAGAACAAATTCCTATCAAGACAAATGATCCTACAATAGGGGGAAACCCGGCAGCCCTCAAAGAGGCTCCAATATTGGGGGCAGGCCGGGCCCAGTCCAGCAGCCACATCGGCTCTTACAGTGCCATGGTCCTCAGTGGGACTAGCAACAGGGAAGCTGTTAACCTCCCAAGACAACCACCAACAAATATGCCAAAGGAGGCGCCGCTCACATACGGCACTGACTCAGTACCTGAATCTACGTCCATCCTCTTCTCGCTCCACACACCGGGCAAGGAGCCCACACTTTCTGGACTTTTGGGTCTCCGTACTCAACAGCCTCTCCACCCAAACGGAGCCCCCAAAGCCCCCTCAGTTTCTAGGTCTCAAGACCCTCCAACTCTTGAAACCAATCTGAGACCTCTACAACAGTCTATATCAAACAATGGAGGAACCAACCTGGGTGGCAATAATCCAATAGCTCAGCCGGGACCCCAAACCACGAATCCCTCCATTATTGTTTTCACTCCAGAGTTTGAATCAAAAGGCCCATTCGACATCTTAAATAGGGGTAACCTACTTCGACTCCTACGTACCATGCCAAACCTAAGCAATTTATGTTCAGCTGATCTTCTTTCAGTAGAATTTATAAAAGTGGATAAATTACAGAACTTGGAAGCCACAAAAGCAACCTGGAGGTTGTCCGAAATAGCTAATAAAATTCTGGAGTCGCAGACTACCCTCAAAGCATGGGGGATCCAATCAGCCTTATACTACAACACAGGATATCCGTTCCCCCTGCTCAAGAGACCCCGTGAAGGACTACCTCTGAGGAACCCACAGACCACGTCAGTCCTAAGGGGCACCCAGGGTCGTCCACTGTTAAAGAGGCAGGTGCTGAACCTCCAAGAAGGCGCAACGGCTCCCCACTTTGAAAATTTCGAAAACATCCGGATCTTTAGGACAATCAATGCTATGAACTATCCACAATGACAGGGCAACTTGATAAGGACAGATCCAAATTTAGACACTACGCCACTAAAGCTGTGCTCATGGAACATAAACGGGCAAAACAATAAGCCTGCAGACGCTGAATTCCTTCGATACGTAAGATGATTTGACATCATCCTATTACAGGAAACATGGTCAGAAAACCCGGTGCAAATAGAGGGTTATACATGTTTTTACACCTTAGCCACAAGGAAAAGTAAATATGGCCGGCTAGCGGGCGGCTTAGCCTCTTACATCAAAATTACTAAAATTCAAAGTGCCCTGGAATTATCTCATCAATCCCCAGCTATAAACGCAGTAAAGATCAAATTAAACCTTAAAGGGAAAAAAGAAAAGGTATTGGTGATCAACACCTACATAAATCCAAAAAAGAAAAAACAGGAGTCGAAACTCCTATTGGACTACCTGCACCATCTGTAGTCCACGCAAACCACCTCTAAACTTACTTGTTGGGGGACTTCGATCAACATATTCTAGGCTCATCCACAAACAATGACATTCAAGCCCAGTTCTTCTACTGGAATATTCCAACCCAATCCACCAATGGCCAGGGAAAAATCCCCAAAATGGGAAAGGAGCTTCTAGAAGAGTTGGAGCACTTAGGGCTGAGAGTCTTAAATGGAAGATTTGCAGACGATTCACCATCTGCCGCTTCATTCCACTCAAGCAATATGTCCTCCACAATCGACTACACTCTAGTATCTCTCCCATTTTTCCAACATATATTAAATTTCAGCCTAGGAGATACAGGAGACAGTGACCATCGACCTCAGGAAGTCTCCATTTTGGCCTCTCCAGATTTGACCCTCCCCAATCCTATAGGATCTCAGGCTTGCCACACAATAAACCTTAAAAGAATCAAAGCCTCAGTGGTAGATACAAAGGAGGTACTTTCAGTAGGAAAATCTCAATTAAACAGTCTGAGCTATCCCATGGGCAATCCCATAGCCCTATGGGTGACCTTCACGGATGTGTTTTCAAACCTTTACGCTACCACAGTTCGGCACCACCCATCTCACGGCTCAATGACTTTAGGGAAGATATCCAGTGCTCAGAAATCGGCCCTGAAACATCAAACAAATACCATAAATAGACTACTAAGGCTGCAGAGCACACATCAGGGGGGCACGAGCACTCTCCAACAGCTCCGCAGACGAAAAGCTGACCTTAAAAAACTCAAATGGGAGATCAAAAGATGCCAAGAAGATGACTTTTGGGCTAAACTTCACTGTGATATTAAAGCAAATAACAGTGCGCGCTTCTGGTCCACCCTGAACACATTTTTAAACCCCAAACATGGAGGTATAACATCTTATGTAACTGGGAAATCTTTTTAGCTACCCATTTTAATCAGCAGGTTGTAGGAACAATTAAGCGCCACGATGCCCAGGCGACCAACCCACAGCAAACAAAAACACTACGGGCCCGATTCACAGAACAAACTTAAGACTAAATCCTAAACTTAGTACCAATCTGGTATTCACAGAATGCACCTAGTACTTCTGGTATTCACAGAATGAACTTACTACTTTTGCTATTCACAAAATGAACTTAGGACTTTTGCTATTCACAGAATCCATTTACGACCACTAAACTTACGTCTGCACTCGGGCCGGAATTTCCGCACCCGGAGCGGAATTTCCGCACCCGGAGCGGAAAGTCCGCTTACGGGCCGGAAAGTCCGGTCACGGGCCGGAAAGTCCGGGTCCGGGCCGGAACTTCCGATTACGGGCCGGAAAATCCGGGGTGGTGGCCATTGATCATGTGAGCCAAGGGTGAACCTGTCCAAGTCCCTACCATCCCCCACCATGCATCAGCTGACACACTCCAGCCAATCCTAGCTCGGCAGCACGTATAACTGCAGAGCAGACACACACAAACCCTTTCAACATGTCACTGAATGTGTTTGTTGCACTGCCCCTTGCCATGCATCAAAACCACTTGAGGAGGAGGAGGAGGAGAGCCAGAGCAGAGAGGATCTTCAGACAGAGGATCAACTTATTTGGAATGTCCAGTCAAGATATAAGGGCCAGGTACCGTTTCCCTCCAGAAATTATCTTGGATATGGTATGTGAGTGGGAGCAGGAACTTGACTCCGTGACCTGCTGCTCACATGCAATACCAGCATACCTAAAGATCCTATCAGCGCTCCATTTCTTCGCCACTGGCTCATTCCAAAGGGTCTCCAGTGACCATGTGGGCGTATCCCAGGCGAGCCAGTCGCGGTGCCTGCATCAGCTACTGCGATGCATCACTGCAAGATCCCACCACCACATACATATGCCACCGACACTGGCCCTGAGACAAAGGGCAGCACGAGATTTCTTTTGCATTGCACAATTTCCACGTGTGCTGGGTGCAATTGACTGTACCCATGTGGCCCTTCAGCCACCCCGCCACATTGCACACATCTTCTGCAACAGACACCGATGGCATTCCATCAACGTGCAAGCTGTCTGTGATGCCAGAGGGAGGTTCATTGATGTGCATGCGGTGTTCCCCGGCAGTACCCATGACAGCTTCATATTCCGCATGTCACCTCTTGCCCGGCGGATGGCTGCGGAAGAATTTGGCAACATGTGGCTACTGGGTAAGTACCAAGCGTTAGAAAGGAGGAATATGTGTTATTGAAATGTCTGAATGCCCCCCAACATTTACCATTGTACTATAAGAATCATAAAGCTAGATACAGGGCCCACCTGACAATGCATGTAATACAGTATAGATCATGTCCTGTGCAAGTCAAAGAGGGAAATGTAGCCAACTGCCCATTCCCCTCTCCTCAGGTGACGCTGGGTATGCACTCACCCCACATCTCCTCACCCCTTACAGGCGTGCAGACACTGTACCACAGCGTAGGTACAATAGGGCACACATACGGACTCGAGCCATCATAGAGCGCACTTTTGGTCTGTTGAAGTCGCGATTCAGATGTCTCGACCGTACAGGGGGGGTGCTGCAGTACTCCCCAGAAGTAGTGTGCAAGATCATTTTAGCCTGTTGTGTCTTGCACAACATTGCCTTAACGCGTGGCTTACAGATACCGCTGTAACCTCGGCTACCTATGAATCTGGGAAACCGGGCCATGGCGCATAACCGAGGCCAGGGCATGCAAGTCCGTGAGCAGCTTGTTGCCACGTTTTTCACATGAGCAACCTGTAGTGGAATGGACTAAATGTGGATTGCTGTCTGTTGCCAATGATGAAACTTGGATATACACGACTGTGTCAATAAATTCCTTCCTGAGGCAACTTTGCAAGCCACACTAACTGCATGTTAATCACAGCTCTTGACAGTAGTCAAATGGTTGAGCCTGCATCAGCACATGTGCTCATGTCAGCGATCAGTGTAGTGGATGTCCCGAAAGAATCTATAGCCGCAGATGCAAGATGATACATGTACTGAGAGACACAGCCGGACCTCATGAGGATGGGTCTCTTAATCAGAAAAGGCCATAAACATAGCATTGTCGGCCCTGTGCCATCAACAGATGTGACTCCCCCACAAATGATGCGCCCACGACGTGAGTGATGCAATGGGTCAATCAGACACCATGGGGCAGATTAATGTGGGACTTGCGGCCCTTTCACGCTGCCGTTGCGTCACTTTTGTGACGCAGCGGCGGTGCAAAGCCAGCGCCATGCTGCGGGGTATGTACTATATGACGCATCTGGGAGATGCGTCACGTTGTAAAGGCCTGCGCCACATGTAGGCGTTCTGGCGCAGGGGGGTGGGCTTCCGGCGCAGGAACGCCTCATAAAAGTGGCTGGCTGAAATCTACAATATTTCACTCAGTCACTTTTAAGGCCATGCTGCGTCTAAACCCTGCGCCTGCTTGAAGCAGGCGTAAGGATTGACGCAGCATCATAGGGATAGGGCACCCCCGAGCCTTGCTGGAGCTGCGTTGTGCATGCGACGCAACTCCACTAATGCGCCGCCTTTCCAACGGGGGATGCGTCACGCATCTGCACATCCGAGCAGCACGGTGCACCCAATTGTCAAAGCGGCGCATCTGTGTTGGCGCACGGGTGGGCAGATGCATCGCAACTCTTCTGACGCATCTCTTCTGATTAACAGAGATGCGCCAGAAGCCGTTAATCTGTCCCCATGTGTCTGTGATATATCCACACTTCTCAAACACAATCTTCCGGAACACAACTCTGCAAATGAGCACCTAATATGGACTACATGTACCATAATGCAAAGCATGAGAAACTGAAACAGAAACTGCAGAAATGTCTTGAAATGGTCTCTTCACCCTCTTGTCACATTTAAATAATTCTCACATGCACTGTCTTTTCTTTTTTATCCACAACAGAACAGCAGGATGGCAGTAGATGTGATTCCAGATTGTGGATGGATCTGGATGAATACAAAATGGCAGCCAACTATTTCCTGTGATGTATTTCCTGCCTCCCACTCCCTGTCAAACATTTCCTGTATGGAATTATATGTTCCGGGTCATTTTCGGAGTTTGCGGCCAAAAAGCGGAAGCTCCAATGACGGAGCGTACGGCCCGTGTGCGGAAGCTCCGATTGCGGAGCGTATGGCCCGTGTGCGGACACCCCGCTCCGGAACCGGAAACTGCGCTCGCGAGCCGTAAACTCCGAAAATGACCCGGAACACATAATTTCATTCAGGAAATGTTTTACAGGAAGTGGGAGGCAGGAAATACATCACAGGAAATAGTTGGCAGCCATTTTGTGTTCATTCTGAGTCATCCTCTATCACAGACAGATCCTCTGACATCCTGCTGCTCTCATCCTTCTCATTATCCCCATAATGGCTGAGGGTTACGAAGAGAAGGCACCCCCTTTCACTGAAAGTGAGTTGGACATCTTGGCTGAGGGGGTGCTGGCCAAATTTTCTCAGCTATATGGGGACCCTGAACACCAGCTGAGCAATGCAGCCCGGGCCAGGCTATGGGCCAACATCGCCTGAAGGACTGGGCTATTCTAAGGCCCAGCGGTGCCAGGGGACAACACCTGAAACCTTCGTGGGTTACCTGTTCCGGCGTACAAAACACAGAGACACGGGACACTTCCTGGGGCGTCAAAGATCAGCATTTATTTACTGCAGGGATACAGAAATCGCAAGAAGTACACAGCGTGTAGGTTCTGAGAGACTGCTTCAAATTGCACAAGTGGTTCGCTCCTTTTATACACATTTTCGTCATTGATCAGCATGGCGAACAAAGGTTACAACTCAGTTCCCACAATAAACTTCAGAAAAGTCGCATTCATGTTTTCAGAAACCCGAAACATAATTACAGCAGCATTGCCGGTTCCCAACTGTAAAAACACATTATCCCCACATTAAGCACATTCCATTCTGACCGTAACGAATTAGAGGAAGGAACAGATGAAAAGGAAAACAAAGATGCACAACAGTTTAGAAAACAGTGTAGAGAGCAATATCGGGAACTTGATTGCAGGATCAAAGAACCCATGCCTAATGTATGCACGACTGAAACAATAAACTGGCACGGCAAGATGAGCCTCGAGCGGAGCCATCTGCCCTTGCCGTGTCATCCCCCTCATCATAAAAACACCTTCAAAGGAACATGTGTCCTCCACGAAAGCTTGGGAATCCCAGGGTCATGAAGCGGACAGTGTCCGTTCATTGGCTACTTGAGGGCAAGAGACAAAATGGACGCCGTATCTAAAATGGAACCCAAGGGTTCAGATGGGCATGCCCAGGAATGAGACGACCCGTACATAGTAGCGTAGCGAAAACGCGTACACCCACTAAACTCGTCATTTGCGGTTCGTAGATGCCAAACTCGTCCATATTCGAACATACCCAAAATGTCAGTCAGATTCCCACGGAACCTCAGACCCTCCTTTTGCCCTCATGTAGGCAAGCACTAGTCGAGATCAGAATCGATTTCGATGTTCATCAAATCGTTCAGTTGCTGCTGGAACATCATTCTATTCATCAACGTCTCTTTGGTAACTGATGGCCGTCTTATACACGTTGTAGCACAGAGGCCACATAAGGCCGGACCACACTGCACGCAAAGACAACACGTGAACAGAAACGTTACAACAACCCCTACGATCATCAGAATCTTCCAACCCCAGGTTGATATCAGGTCCCAAAACCATCCTAGAAGCGTCCAATTACCTTCGTCCACGTGTATGGACTCAGAGATCTTATGCAACTTCGAGATGGCTTGGTAAACGGTTGGAGCGTTGTCAGGAATGAAAATGCAACAGCTCGAATGAATCACTTTGCACACACCACCTCTGTCTGCAAGAACAACGTCTAGAACCATACGGTTCTGCAACGTCATAAGTCTATCCGCCTGAAGTTCCGCTGTTAAATTACCAAGAGCACTCGCAGTTATGTTAGCAGTCAATTCTACCACACGGGTCAACTGTCTCAGGTTCCTACTATTAACCATAGGTCCCCAAAACGGCAAGAAACCCTTAAAGAAATCTCCTGCTTCTTGACCAGCGGTGTCCTCTTCGCTAATAACACCTCTCACAACTCTAGTTTTGTGATAGTCTGAGGCAACCGAAAAAGTCGGTGGCAAAAGATTCGCAATATAACAGGTTCCCGAGAAGTCACGGGGCAACCACGTATATGCACGCTCATAACATACGAAATAGGTACCCTTGGCAGTCAGGAAAACAGGGGAAGAGAGCATCGGTAGAACGTACGTGTCAGTACAAGCACTCTCACCAAGCTGGGCTCTCGGATTTCGACCAAGACCTTTCAAGCAGAAATTACCGAGGTGGGGTACGATCCATATTGGAGACGAGCTCTTGAGCTGTCTATCACCCACTGACATACTATACTCAACCTCACTCAAATCTTTATATGCTCGTACCTCTTCATCTGGAATAAGCGATACATCAAAAATATCTCTATCTAGATCAGCAATCGCTATCGCCAAAGGCTTGTGGTACGGACCAGAACCAAAGTTTGCAGAACGTGGCTCTCGACTGGGGTAGGAATCCAGTGCACTACGGAACATAGTTTGGAATGCTCGAGCTGACCCCTGGGAACTGTAAGGAAGAACCAAATACGGAATACCTCTATCCATGGTATGTGGCATTAACCCACACACCCAACAGTTGGTATTATTCATCACCAACTGATGCTGATGTAGGAGTTGAACGAAGGAGTTATTCATGAATTCCGCACGTCTAACCTGTTCATGTTGGGGCAGAGGATGAAAGGAATGTGGAGAAACAGTAGTAATGGAGCCTAGTTTAGGAGAAAAGGTAGGTGAAATGGAAGGCAATAACGACTGTATTCCAAAATAAACTCCGCCCACCAATAGCATAGAAACAGTCAAAAACAGTAGAAATACCTGAAACAAAAAACATTTCGTTCGTACAATTTTATGCAATTGTGATCTTTGCGCCGACATCCTTTCTACTTACAACAGCTTAGAGAACGCCATCCTCTAAAAACCGTCTGTGACGTCCTTGACGCACTTCGTTCTGAGTAGCGATTATCAATCCCCAGGAGTTCCCAGGAATCGACAAAAGGTAACTGACCTAGTATCAGGAACCTGCTAAACAGAAGGAAGTACCCGCACGGCCCTACGGTTAACCCGGATGATAGGTTTTCTTAGACAAACATCCAACTTAATAAAAATCTCTCAGCTGTAAAAAATACACGTAGAAAGAAACTCAAAAATCAGCAAAGCATGCAATTGTTCATAATGTTCGTGGCAACAGTAAAGGAAAATATAGAAACATTTTATCCGTCTTTGTCATGTGAACGAAGAAAATATCGACTTCTTCCAGGTCGAGTCTGCTCTTCAAATAATTGTTCTGCTGGTGAAACAATGTTCAGTCGATCAGATGACAATTCAGACCTTGACTTCTCCAAAACTGATGACTCAACAGATGTGTCTGGCTGTTATGAATTGTCTACTACAGGTTGAGCATCGCTAAACGGCACGTAACATAGAGGGGTCTCGGTTTCCGCTGTCGCAATACCGGTTCTCACCCAATTTTCTGCTGGTGAGGGGATCGGAACCTTTTTAGTATGGGTGGCATGCACCCAGTTCTTTCTGCCTTCCAACCGAACTGCAGTCCTTGTAGCTAGCAACACTTGAAAGGGACCCACAAATCTTGGCTCCAGATTGCGTTTTCTGCCAAAATTACGGGTAACAACCCAGTCACCCGGTTGGAGCCGATGTCCAGGACCCTCTGTCTGTGCCGGTAAAGCTTCAAAGACCTGTTGATGAATTAACCTCAGTTTAGCAGTCAGATCATGAAGATAATCAATTAACATTGGATACTCAAGACTATCAAAGGCCTTAGGCCTCGGGACTCCCCAAATATTTGCAGGGCGGCCGAACACAATCTCATATGGGCTAAGCCCTACTCGAGAGTGCACAGTCGCCCTGGTTGATAAGAGAGCCAGAGGCAAAGCATCAGGCCATGACAAACCAGTCGTAGCTTGTATCTTTGCAAGTTTCAGTTTCAGAGTACCATTGTACCCTTCAACCAAACCCTCTGCCTGAGGATGATTGGCGCTATGGAATTTCTGTCGAATTCCAAGGCCCTTACACACACTCTGCATCACACTTCCCACAAACTCACTTCCGTTATCTGACCACACAATCCGTGGCATTCCATACCGAGGAAAGTATTCCTTCAGTAGGATTTTCGCTGTGGACAGGGCAGTATTATCCTTAAGAGGATAGGGCTCTATCCATCTGGAGAACGCACAAACCACAACTAAAACGTACTTCAGATTATTGCATCTCTCCATATGAATGAAGTCCAGTTGGATGACCTCAAAGGGACACGTAGGAGGGGCAAAATGGCCAGGTGGAGTGGGGGTGCCCTTGCCAGGATTATACATCAAACATATCATACAATTCTTAACCACTCTCTCAGCGCATTTGGCGATACCATCATTCTTCCATACCGGAGACAATAACCTACATATACCTTTCGCGCTAATATGTGACAAGCCGTGAGCCATAGTCACAACGGCTAGCACATATGCATCCGGTAACATCCACCTCTGACATTCCGACAAGTCAACCCAACATCCATGGGTGTTTAACTTTCCCGTACTTTCCTTCCACTTGGTCTTTTCAGTTTTAGTGGCCTCATTCTGAATTGCTTTCACGCTCTCAACAGTGTCTTCACACATACCAGTCTCCGTCGGCCACCGCACTGAACTTGTAACATACATTCGGGACGCAAGATTCTTAGCCGTTTCCTTAGCAATCTCATCCGCAAATGCATTACCACGACCAACATCATCCGTAACCTTTCGATGCGCACTACATTTAATGATCGCCACCTGTTTAGGCAATGTAAGTGCATCCAAAAGATCATTCACAAGCTGTCCGTGTTGGATCTTCGTACCATGCGATGTCATAAATCCTCTCTCTCTCCACAATCGGCCAAAGCTATGTGCAACACCAAACGCATACTGACTGTCAGTAAACACATTCACTCGCTTTCCTCTAGACAAAACACACGCTCTCGTCAACGCAATCAACTCTGCCGCTTGCGCTGAATTCTGACTCAATCTCGCAGTTTCCACAACCGTACTCAACGTCACTACAGCATACGCAGTCGTCATATTACCATTCGGCAACTTAAAACATGAACCATCAACATACAAAGTGCCATCGGGGTCTACCAATGGAGTGTTTTTCAGGTCCACACGACCCTTCGTTTCTTCCTCAGTTCGTAAATAACAATCATGTGGTGGTACATCATTTGATTCCACATTAGTCGGCAACAATGTCGCCGGATTCAGCACATTACAACGCTTGATCTGTATATGACTTGCCAAAAGTGTCAACTTGTAACCGGACAACCTTGCACTCGTCAGATGTTGAGTTTTTGTACGATTCAGGAGAGTGTCAACTGCATGCGGAACCATCACTGTGAGCATATTATCCATAACCAGACCTGCGGATTGTCGAATAGACACCGCAGCTGCCGCTGTCGCTCTCAAGCAACTCGGCAACGCTCTAGCTACCGGGTCTAAGGTCGAGGAAAAATATGCACATGGACGCTGCTTACCACCAAATTGTTGCGTCAAAACACTCAACGCACAACCTTCTCTCTCGTGAACGTATAGTGTAAATGGCTTACTGTAATCAGGAGTACCTAACACAGGAGCCGAACACAACGCGTCACGCAGTTCAGAAAAACTTTTCTGACATTCTTCCGTCCATGGCAAAGGAGTCGAAACATCCTTGCACGTGAGAGCTATCAATAGCTTCGCTAACAGTGAAAAGTTCGGCATCCACTGTCTACAGTATGACGCAATACCTAGAAAGGCACGCACATCTCTCTGAGTTGTTGGCACAGTCATTCGAGCGATCGCTGCAATTCTTTCTGGGGTCAACCTTCTTCCCTCCTTTGACAATAAGTGACCTAGATAGGTTACTTCTTGACAACAATATTGCAATTTAGAAGGTGACACCTTGTGATGTAAGTCACATAGATGCTGTAACAGTGATACTGTAGCAGTTTTGCAAATCTGTTCAGTGTCAGCAGCTACCAACAGATCATCAATGTACTGAATCAAGGCCGCACCAGCCGGTAACACAAACGCATCAAGTTGGCTCTTAAGCGCTTGGCTATAGATCGATGGACTCTCACAGTAGCCCTGAGGTGCGCGTTTAAACCTGAAACTACGACCACCTAATGAGAAACCGAATAGATCTCTGCTTTCCTCAGCAATCGGAATGCTAAAGAAAGCATTCTTCAGATCGATTACCGAGAACCATGATGCAGATGCTGGAATCAGAGGCAGCAAAGCTGTAATGTCAGGCACCACGGGAAACTGTGGAATTACAATTTTGTTTACCTCCCTCAAATCAATAACAAAATGATACACAGGAGGCTTGGATGGATCAGTTCGTTTCAAAATAGGTAACACGGGACTATTACACACGTTACCCCGAGTTTCTTCGATGACATCTTTATCGATCAAATCGTAAATGATCGCTAATAGTGCTCGTTCTCCATCAAGAGAGATACGATACTGGGGAATGCGTGGTAAGCGCACATTTGATTTCAGTTGAACAACATAAGGTGGTATATCCAACAGGCCCACATCGTTGGGACCTGTCGCCCACAAAGACTTAGGAAGAGAACTCAATTCCGGTGGGAGCTTATCAGTCGACAAATACATAGGAGAGATCACTTTCCGACCCAACGTAAGCTCCACTCCCGCAGGAGAACAGTACAAAGTCGCATATAACCGCTTCAACAAATCCAGGCCCAAAAGATTCTCACCACAACCAGTAGTCAAAAGCAAAGGAGCTTCTAACTCACAAGACCCAATTGAAAGGGGCAACGGGCAAAAAACTGGATTGCGAACGGGGGCGCCAGAGAATCCAACAGAAACATTCATTAAGCCAGACAAAGACGCGCCAGGGAGTTTCGAATGCATGATGGAGCTTTTCGCTGCACCAGTATCCTACAGAAAAGGTTCAACTACGCCCAATGTGGCAACTGCGACATAAGGCCCTCTCTGATCAACCGGGACCGATACCACTCCCTTTCTTTGTCTATGGCTGTCCTAATAATTACCGTCAGCAGCAACATCAGGCTCGACATAATAGTCGTCCACATGATACTGTGCAGATCTACCAGCCGAAAAATCGCGCCGATCAAAGCAATTTTGCGAGTCTGCTGAAGTGGAAAAACGCTCATTCTGATTCTGAGTAACACCGCGACCACTACCACGTGAGGCTTGTTGAGGACCACTACGACCTCCTCGAGCCGAAACACCATTGTTGCGGTCACGCAAGACTGGACAATTAAACTTCAGATGGCCCTCACCCCTACAATACGCGCATTGATTATACCCCAGCAGAGTTCGTGGTGTAGAGGAGCCAGTACGCGGCTGTGACCTAGGAAACTGTGACTGTAATTGATTTTGCTGTTGCGAGTCATTTGGAATCGCGCGCGGGGGATACGCTTGCTGCAATAAGACCTTAGTTTTAAGATCCTTCGTTTTCTTATCTGCACGTTCGCTCTCTTCTTTCTCTCTATTTTCGTAGTATTGGGCCGTAGCTAAAATTTGCGCAGTGGTAGAAACAGCCCACGAACTTTCAGAATTCTTCAATTTGTTACTTAGTTCAGGCAACAGATTCGATACGAATTTATCAACAAACAGTCGCTGACCTCCCTCAGTGCTCATATCCTGACCACTGTGATCGATGAATGCCTCCTCAAACCTCGTAAAGAAATCGGAGACACTCTCGTCCTTCTTTTGTTTGCACGCAGACAGTTTATCCCAGTTAACTCTTATTGCTGGCATAAGCGTCTTCATAAGTGTGATTATCCTCTGGGGCAGATTCTCAATGAGCTGTTCAGGTTTAGCCCCACCAACTTGCCGTGCGTCAGCCGCCGCAAGAGCAGCCCAATCACCGCCTAACTCAGCTGCGTGAGTCTCTTGGCGGATTTTCGCCCAAATCGGTTGAGGTACTACATTACCGAACAACATGTCGATATCGGCAAGGTTCATAATAGTAGCATCCACTAATTGGGATAACTCCTTATAATAACCTGCCGGATTTTTGCGGGGGTCAGGCAAAGTTTGCTTCACCTGCAAAACTTCCGATCGCTTCCAGGGGAGGTGTATCCAAACTCTCTGAGAGTGTGGTAGAATAGCAGGGTTAGCAGCAGGATCACCTGGCATCCACACTGGGGGAACTTCCCGCATAGGGTACTGACCAGATTGTGCCGTCCGCTCCTCAGCTTCACCCTCAAACAATGCTCGAGGTGATACCGTAGATCGAAAAGATAACAGACGCTCTAAAGCACGTCGAACATTATTGCCCACAATCATACCACTCGAAAATTGATTCTGAAGTTCAGTGATCTCGGGCGGTACATTATCTACCGCATCATTATCCCACTCTTCTCTCAAAGATTTACACATTTCCTCGTACACAAATCTTTGTGTGGGCTCATTAAACTGAGAAAACGTCTCGAAAACTATACGCGAAGTGTACTTCACAGGATGACTAATCCATTTACGCGCCAGTTTCACTAACGACTCGCGCTCTCTACCGTCAGGAATTTGACTGCGCCTCTGAGAGACATCAGAAAGATCGGACCCAAGTATCGGCCCAAAAAGTGGAGAATAGAGATTAGCGACGGCATTAAATATACGACTACGAACAGAAGGGGAAGAAGAAGGGAGTACAGGAGCAACAACATTAGGGGTAACCGTAGAAATAGTAGAAGTAGTCGAGATAGCAGGAGTAGTAGGAACAATAGGCTGAAGAGGTACAAGCGAAGGAGCAATAGGGAAAAGAGCTGGTAGCGGAGGATGAACAATTTGCGGCACAAAGGGACTCGGAAGAACAGGAGGAACGACAGGCTGTCCAGCAGCCGCCAAGACAGCAGGTTGGGGAGCAGGAGGAATCACAGGACCCACAGTATCTGGTGCATAGGGAGGTGGTGATTTCAATAGATAAGACAGTAATGGATCCTCTACCGCTTCTTCTCCCGTCTTATCAGGACTAGACGGTAAAACCGGATAACATTTATCCACCGCCATATGATGCAATCTAGCAAAAACTTCCTGCTCCTTCTCATCCTTGTCTCGCTGATACTGTTCTGCATCTCGCATTACCGCAATAACACCTTCTCTCTTATTTTTCTTAGACTGTTTGATTTCTTTCTGCTTGGCCTCTTTACGCCATAACCGAAAGGAATAAAACATGGCCGGCCTTGCCTTCTTTTTAAACAATTTAGTTTCAAGGTTATCCAATATTGCAGTTTCGAAACTACCATGTGGTGCCCAACTAAGAACACCATCCTTTTTAGTATAACGAATCCAATATTCATTATATACGATAGGACCTACTCCGTGGCGACTATAGAGCTCATAAATTGGAGTTCCAACTGGAGGTATCGGACATGAATCCTCCAGTCGGGAATCCGTGCTGCAACATTTGAAGAAACCAAACAAAGTACTACGGCCAGGCATCATGCACACTAACCGAGTTTACAAACTTCAAGGGCTATCGAATTACGATGTCCTCGCAAAAAAATGCAAGACCCTCGGTTTTTGGCAATTGCAATTGTCAAATAAAACCCAACAACTAAGAACCAACAACTAAGAACCACAAATGCAATGGAACCATGCAAACAACCAGGTCTACTCTAGGAGCGACCCACAAATACTTAACTGAAAGAGCAATGGCGTCACCAGGAAGGCCCGTCTATCGTCTCGCCGTACAAAGGACTACGCCAGGCGCCAAAACAGGTCGACAGTCAGGGCATCAGTCCGTCGCAGCCGTCAGGAGGCGGGAATCTTCTCGGGAAAAGTCTTCGGGCCACTTATTTCGACAACTGGATCGATGAAGCGGGGTGCACCTTCCCTCGGAGATTTCACACGAAGTTCCTCACGATCGTCGGGCTTTGGACCGGTACCGCTGATGTCGCCCCACGTTGGGCGCCAACTGAAGGACTGGGCTATTCTAAGGCCCAGCGGTGCCAGGGGACAACACCTGAAACCTTCGTGGGTTACCTGTTCCGGCGTACAAAACACAGAGACACGGGACACTTCCTGGGGCGTCAAAGATCAGCATTTATTTACTGCAGGGATACAGAAATCGCAAGAAGTACACAGCGTGTAGGTTCTGAGAGACTGCTTCAAATTGTACAAGTGGATCGCTCCTTTTATACACATTTTCGTCATTGATCAGCATGGCGAACAAAGGTTACAACTCAGTTCCCACAATAAACTTCAGAAAAGTCGCATTCATGTTTTCAGAAACCCGAAACATAATTACAGCAGCATTGCCGGTTCCCAACTGTAAAAACACATTATCCCCACATTAAGCACATTCCATTCTGACCGTAACGAATTAGAGGAAGGAACAGATGAAAAGGAAAACAAAGATGCACAACAGTTTAGAAAACAGTGTAGAGAGCAATATCGGGAACTTGATTGCAGGATCAAAGAACCCGTACCTAATGTATGCACGACTGAAACAATAAACTGGCACGGCAAGATGAGCCTTGAGCGGAGCCATCTGCCCTTGCCGTGTCATCCCCCTCATCATAAAAACACCTTCAAAGGAACATGTGTCCTCCACGAAAGCTTGGGAATCCCAGGGTCACGAAGCGGACAGTGTCCGTTCGCTGGCTACTTGAGGGCAAGAGACAAAATGGACGCCGTATCTAAAATGGAACCCAAGGGTTCAGATGGGCATGCCCAGGAATGAGACGACCCGTACATAGTAGCGTAGCGAAAACGCGTACACCCACTAAACTCGTCATTTGCGGTTCGTAGATGCCAAACTCGTCCATATTCGAACATACCCAAAATGTCAGTCAGATTCCCACGGAACCTCACGCCGAGCACTGCAGTGCAGTGGGAGTCCACACCAGGAGTGCGAGGGCATGCCGCAAGCATTGGGAGGACCTAAAACGGTGGGCCCGGCACAAGGCTGAGGAGCTGGTGGGCCAGTCTTCCCAGCACCATGTGCATCGTCCTCGCCTATCCCCACTGTACAGGAGGGTCCTGCGATCAGCTTGGCCGACCCTCCATGCTCAGCTGGAGGAGCATGAGCAGCAGGGACATGGTAAGTACATCATATGCTAAATGTGTCTGGGAGTATGATGTGAGTGAAACAGTGCTGTACCATTGTGTGTCCGATGCCTCCATTCACAGATTCCGTGTCCATGCAGCAGTCACCAAGCTTAAAAAGGCACACTGTGGCATATGGACTGTACAGGGCAGAGTGCATTTTGGGAGTTGGAGTCTCGTCATGACAACTGGCTAAATGAGCCATAATTGTGCATTTGGACTGAAATCAGCTCTTCCCGCACCACTACAATTGGCACTAGGAAATCATGTGTGCATTGGATGAGCAATGGTACAGACACTGTCCAGTGTGCGCATGGCAGGCCAAAGGGTATTGGATGCTATGACTTGCATTGCATTTTTAGAGTTTGGGTTCCAATTGTGACAAAACATCATGTGCCATGGAGTCAAGACAGACTTTGACATCCTTGCATCACTCTTAAGCGCTTCTAAATTTGCAAGGGGTGTCCACTGACAGACGTCTCAGCCTCAGTGGCCTGTTTCACATTTCACATGTACAGGTAGCCGTCACTAAATTCCCCCAGTGTTCAGCGGTGTACTGCATGACCATATCAGTCACCAAAGCCAATATGTGCCACTGGATTGTCAGTACATGTGTGGGGACAGCCAAAGGCTAGACTCACAATTTAGCTACAGAAATAGGCCAGAGCCTCAGTGCATGTGTGACCCACATTCGCCACTTGTCGTGTCCCATACAATGCTACAAAGCAGATGACACTTGTCCAGACCTTCAATAGCTGCCACTCCCTATGAATGGCCATAATCTGAGATTCGGGACTTCATGTTCTCCATTGGTGGACTGCTTTTGGAACCTGCACATGTAGCTGTGGCAGGACACACAGATCACCAGAATGCCAGGTTGAGGGTTGGCCAATACAGTTGTGTCAGCCACACACATCCACGTGAGATGGCCATGTCAGACTCAATCCAGTAAATGACGGTGAACATACACGTAATGTCAGCTCATAGACACTGACAACTATTGAGTGTGATCAGAGGAAAATAAGTCTGACCTTGGCTCCTATGAATGTGTCTCGTCCTGCATGACACAAACATAACATTTGGATTTTGCTTACATTTCAGCAGGCACAGCTGGCGAAACAGAAGGGCAGCAGGACCAGGTCCGGAGCAAGAGGCCACCAGTGCGGTGGCGGCTACACCCTCTTTCCACCAGCGAGGAAGAGGAGGATGAGGAGGGACCCTCAACATCAAGAGGCAAGGGGATTGCGCCCACCCGGACTGACAAGGGACACCCTGATGCTGGTGCCACATCCCGGGTGGAGGCTGCAGACATTGAATCGGGGGGGGGGGTGAACACGACACCTCAGACCATGAGGTGTTGGAGAGCTACTCTCCTCAGGACTCTTCACCTGTGGTCCCTGAAAAGGTGTCCTCGGGGCAGGCCAACAAACAATCTGGGCCTGCCATCATCCCCTCCCTACCTCTAGAGTTCCCCATTCCATCGGGGGACCCAGCTGCATCCCCTGCAACCAGTCCCCCTCATCGTAGCCGCCAGCTCCCCAACATCATTTGCTCCGGACCTCAGGCACCACATCCCTCCTTTTCCCCCCAGGCCCCTCCCGGTGTTGTTCCTCCTGTGGCTGTGCCAGTGGACTTGATGTGGATGTGTGAGGGTCAGCCAGACATGTCCGCTCGCATCCAGCTACAAGTGTGTATGGAGGTACGCATGATACGAGAGGACATGCTCCGAACAATGGCCACCCTCACCACCAGCATCAATTCACTGACCGCAGCCATCTCGTCTGTTGTCTCCCCAATCCCTTCCCATACCACTGTCAATGTCTCCCCCTGTCCGTTGGCCCACACTGTTTCCCCCCGTACTCCTCGTGTGGCACGAACCCAAGTGGTGCCTGTTCCTGCACCCGCCAGACGTGTGCCTGCATCGGACTCGGAGGATCTGGACATTGTGGTCCTAGAGGATGACCAGAAGGACACTTGACTTTTGACGTGAACAATTATTTCATATCCCCCTTGTAAATAGACTGTTTTCCCTGACGCTCCCTGACGTGTTATATTTTTTTTGCCCCACCCCAATCCAGGTTCCCATCTCCCTCTGCATTAAGATCATCATTTGTTTTCCTTTCTCCCTTCCAAACGGACGGTTGTTCTTTTGTACCTTTCTAAAATACAATTCGGAATACTAATAACTTCCACTTGTTTGACTTCATTCTGAATGTCTGGTTCTGAATATGGACACATATTTGGTGAGTCACCTGCTATGCACATAATGGCTGGTTGCAATGATGGGTTACACTTGTAACTGTGTCACACACACACATACCTTCTCACATCTCGAGGCCACCTGCAACGTTACACAGGACAGGATACACAACAGATTTTTATTTTTGGTAGGTGTTTATTTGGTGCACACACAATCACGTGATCACATTGCCCTGGGTTCCTGTCACTGGTGAGTGCGACGCCGCAATTTGGGGGGGATGACCGCTCCGAGTCCTCAGGTCTGGCTCGCCGCCTACGTGGAGGTGGGTACTGTCCAAGGGATTGTCCAGGGTCAACCACATGTGCTGGGGCAGATGGTGGATGCACACTTGATGGTTGTGCCTGGACAAGGGCAGGTTGTGCACGTGGTGGGAGTGCCTGTACAGGTGGTGGTGGTGGTTGTGCAGGTGGCGGGAGTGACTGTACAGGTGGTGGTGGTTGTGCAGGTGGCGGGAGTGACTGTACTGGTGGTGGTGGTTGTGCAGGTGGCGGGAGTGACTGTACAGGTGGTGGTGGTTGTGCAGGTGGCGGGAGTGACTGTACAGGTGGTGGTGGTTGTGCAGGTGGCGGGAGTGACTGTACAGGTGGTGGTGGTTGTGCAGGTGGCGGGAGTGACTGTACAGGTGGTGGTGGTTGTGTAGGTGGCGGGAGTGACTGTACAGGTGGTGGTGGTTGTGCAGGTGGCGGGAGTGACTGTACAGGTGGTGGTGGTTGTGCAGGTGGCGGGAGTGACTGTACAGGTGGTGGTGGTGGTTGTGCAGGTGGTGGGGGTGCCTGTACAGGGGGTGGTGTTGGGAGTGCCAGTCCAGGCCGCTGGTGTGGATGTCTCCCTTTGCTGTGTTGGTGTGCAGTTGCTACAGGTGTGGGGATGTGCTGTCCTGTGGGCAGATATGATGGCTCCCCTCCCTGCGTTGACCGTGAAGGGAAAGGTTGGCTCACTCTCAATATGCCCTCCATCATCTTCATGGCCAAGGCATGGTGTCTTGCACTCTCTTCCCTCTGGATGGATAGCATGTCTCGCATATTTCTGGACATGTCCTGCCAAGTCCTATCCATCCTATCCAACACTTGGCTCAGCCTCTCCACCGCCTGAGGGAAGTGGAACATGTCCTGCAGGGAGTCCGACATGTCGGACAGGGTAGCACCTATGGCACTAATGTCCTGCCTCACATCGCTCTGCTGTTGGAAGAAGTCCTGCTCCCACTGGTCATCACAGCCAGGTGCAGGCCCTCTCTGCAGCTGTCTGCCATGGATGGGATGTGCAGGTCCTACGGCAGGGGGTAGGGTGGGAGGTGGGAGGTGGGAGCCTGTGGGCAGGTGAATGGTGCCCAGGGGATTCCAGCAGCACAACAGGGCTGGTACTACCCCCAGATGGTGGAGAGGATGGCAGGGATACACTGTCTAGGGAAGAGTGGGTAGGGGAACCACCATGTTGCTCCTGGACGTGAGGACTGTGAGGGAGTGATGTCTGTGTTGTGATGTGTGTGTGCTGTGGCTGGTTTGCTCGAGTCTGGGGACAGGCCATGGTATGCCTGGGAGGAGGCAGAGGGACGTTGCTTGGCAGAGGAGTTGATGCCCTGACCGATTTAGCCAATCTGGCACGATATTGCGCATTGGCATCTTCATCGTCAGACATGTAGTCCTCATCATCCACCAAGTAGAGGTCCTCAGGAAATTCTTCCTCCTCCTCCTGAGCAGTGCTTGCAGCCGACATCACAGCTTGGAGGATCAGGGGATTCTCCCCTCTGATTCCACGTCGGCCCGCACTGGTCATAGGCCTGTCATCCTCGTCATCAGCATCCCCTGGAACAGAGGTTGCAACCGTATTAGGGATTGACCTGGTATGACATGTGGTGCAACACAAGGGTTTGTATCAACTGTACTTTGCATCAACAGATGAGGATCATGTGACCTGTGTAGGGTACCACCACAAATGGCAGCTCACACCATAGCACTGAGGTGTTACACAGATACAGGCAAACTCACCAGCTCCAGCCACAACTCTCTGTCCCTTGGTGTTCCCCCCTAGTGTCACCTGCTGGACCTGTCTCCTCACGGGCCTAGCTGTCCCTGAACCAGCAGTTGTAGAGGGAAGTGACAACATTCTCAATTATCTGCATCACCAATTGTCAGACAGGCACATGCCACTCCTGATTAGTATTTCACTTTGTACACAACAACTGCTGATTACATGCAGAGGGGAATCAGGATCTCTGTCATGGCTTTGGAGTCGAAGCCAGTGACACACCTCATGCTAGAATTACCTGAAGGACGGCTGCGCGAGGGTTGGATGTCATTCAGTCCCCGGGATGGTGCATGCTGCTGGGGTGTAATCCGGTCAGCAGCTGTGATAAGACATACAGGTCAATATTTTGCATCAACAGATGGTGGCTCTGAGCCAACATGTCATTCTCAATGACCATTTGTGGGTAATCCAGAACTATGTGCAGCATGTTTGGCTCCTGAACTTTACATTTGGGCACCTGCTCACATGCAGCAGTTGCCAGCCGTTCCCTCCACACAACAGTGACATCAATAAGATGACACATCAACAGACACCTCTTGCTAGAATTACCTGAAGGACGGCTGCGCGAGGGTTGGATGTCATCCAGTCCCCGGGATGGTGCATGCTGCTGGGGTGTAATCCGGGCAGCAGCTGTGATAAGACATACAGGTCTATATTTTGCAACAACAGATGGTAGCTCTGAGCCAACATGTCATTCTCAATGACCATTTGTGGGTAATCCAGAACTATGTGCAGCATGTTTAGCTCCTGAACTTTACATTTGGGCACCTGCTCACATGCAGCAGTTGCCAGCCGTTCCCTCCACACAGCAGTGACATCAATCAGATGACACATCAACAGACACCTCTTGCTAGAATTACCTGAAGGACGGCTGCGCGAGGGTTGGATGTCATCCAGTCCCCGGGATGGTGCATGCTGCTGGGGTGTAATCCGGGCAGCAGCTGTGATAAAACATACAGGTCTATATTTTGCAACAACAGATGGTAGCTCTGAGCCAACATGTCATTCTCAATGACCATTTGTGGGTAATCCAGAACTATGTGCAGCATGTTTAGCTCCTGAACTTTACATTTGGGCACCTGCTCACATGCAGCAGTTGCCAGCCGTTCCCTCCACACAGCAGTGACATCAATAAGATGACACATCAACAGACACCTCTTGCTAGAATTACCTGAAGGACGGCTGCGCGAGGGTTGGATGTCATCCAGTCCCCGGGATGGTGCATGCTGCTGGGCTGTAATCCGGTCAGCAGCTGTGATAAAACATACAGGTCTATATTTTGCAACAACAGATGGTAGCTCTGAGCCAACATGTCATTCTCAATGACCATTTGTGGGTAATCCAGAACTATGTGCAGCATGTTTAGCTCCTGAACTTTACATTTGGGCACCTGCTCACATGCAGCAGTTGCCAGCCGTTCCCTCCACACAGCAGTGACATCAATAAGATGACACATCAACAGACACCTCTTGCTAGAATTACCTGAAGGACGGCTGCGCGAGGGTTGGATGTCATCCAGTCCCCGGGATGGTGCATGCTGCTGGGCTGTAATCCGGTCAGCAGCTGTGATAAAACATACAGGTCTATATTTTGCAACAACAGATGGTAGCTCTGAGCCAACATGTCATTCTCAATGACCATTTGTGGGTAATCCAGAACTATGTGCAGCATGTTTAGCTCCTGAACTTTACATTTGGGCACCTGCTCACATGCAGCAGTTGCCAGCCGTTCCCTCCACACAGCAGTGACATCAATCAGATGACACATCAACAGACACCTCTTGCTAGAATTACCTGAAGGACGGCTGCGCGAGGGTTGGATGTCATCCAGTCCCCGGGATGGTGCATGCTGCTGGGGTGTAATCCGGTCAGCAGCTGTGATAAGACATACAGGTCAATATTTTGCATCAACAGATGGTGGCTCAGAGCCAACATGTCATTCTCAATGACCATTTGTGGGTAATCCAGAACTATGTGCAGCATGTTTAGCTCCTGAACTTTACATTTGGGCACCTGCTCACATGCAGCAGTTGCCAGCCGTTCCCTCCACACAGCAGTGACATCAATCAGATGACACATCAACAGACACACATGTATGAGAAGATTACTGATAGGAAGGGATAAATGACCCGGATTCCTCCCCATTACACTGCTATCACCTTTGCCATTCAGACTTACATATTTCCAGAGTCTCATGTTGTTTGTTGTCAAGTCAGAAAGGGTTTCATGTGTGAGATTTACAATAGTCAGGGACATGATGTTGCTCATTTGTGCTTCCCCACGCATGAAGTCACACATATTTGTATGAGAGAACACAGATGTCTTATGTCCATCCTTTGAGTGTCCTCTCTTGGCGTACTCTAATTCCCAGATCATGGTACTACTTAGCTGACGACGATTGGTGTCTTTTACAGCAGACATCCAAACCTCATATGTGAAAAACACTCACCTATACATGTGAATACAGTAGGAGAGGAGGCAAGCGGAATGTAACATTTGGTTTATACTCACACATTGCGGATAGGCTGAGAGGCTTTGATGCCTTCTGCCTGCACTGGATTAGCGTGTTGCACTTCTGCCTAGTCATTTAGCAGGTGTAACTGCATGAAGATTCACCTTAGCAGCCCCTACATTAATCTCAATGGTACACTACTGGCATCAGTGTTGGCCTCAGCCATGCTATTTTCATCATGGTGTTTCCTATCATTGAATTGCAAGCCGGTTGTGTTTTGGTCACTTCATATGACTCATGGTACTATTGAATGTCCATTCTGCACTCACTTGGCATACATTTTGTGTCATCCTTTCATTAGCCACCAGGGTCTGATCTTGCATGGGTTCAAATGCCATATGTGAGTATATTGTGATGCAGAACAACAGTGTTGTAATACACATGCAACATACGGGGCGGACGTGAAAGGCACATTTCATGAGCAGTCAGCCTGATATATTCTTGGGTTCCCCTCCCTTGGCCCAGCACGGGGACAGTGTGTGGGCCCTGAACAGATGTCACAGCCAAACTTGTGGCAGAAGTCAGTGTGTGTCTTTGATTCTGGGAGGACCTCGTTGTACCTACAATGATAAGTGTGTTTTGCTACTTAACTTTCCGGCAGCCACATGTGATGCACTAGATTTCTGGCACAAAGGATGAGCACAAGCAGTTGTGGGCACCAGCGTTGCATTAGTGTGTTATACGTAATATCATGATTGCTCCCACATAACTTCGAATGGGCCCACTACCTGGATGCAACCTATATCACAATGACATGTCTACGGATCCTGATGTGAGGTCCACTATCGTGTTTTGTTGATGGGCAACACAAAAGCCAGACAATGTAAGTGGTACTTGACCAGCTGTGTGGACTGGGAATTTGATCTATATTGGAAACATTCAAAGTTGGACAGTGTATGCATTGTCAATACTAATGACCCTGGGATCTCACTTGTTCATCATTGCCATATTTCAGTCAATTACTTTGATTGATTACGTCTACAGACACCATTACAACATAGTGGGGGCACCCTTTTGAGTAGTTGTGGCACTCGATGACAGGATTGGATTCCCAGGTCTGGGCCTGTTGCTGTAAAACATGTCATGTTCCGCAATTACGAAGGTTTGATGAGCCAAGACATGTAATATATTGTCTTCAGCTGTTCACAATTATAATTAGCTAAAGGTGGATGTCCATTGACTACTCCAATAGTAATGCAGCTATTTGTACATCTCTGGTTGACTTTCATATGTGGGCACTACATGTCCCTCGGTCACTCCTGCCAATGTATGCATTTTGGCCATCTCCTGGCCACTTTGACTTACCAGTCGGTGAGGGTGTACGGTGGCGATGCCTCCCAGTCGACGCAGGGACCTCTGCTGCGGCAGTTGTCTGTGCTCTGGCTGAATGTGTCAATGGGTGAGAAGAGAGAAAACTAAACATCTGGAATATATGCTTGTGGAACATTTCTGTGATTTCCCCATTTCTTCTGCATGCTAACAGTGTTATGCAGTACTGCTGCTGACTGGGCAGGTAGGAGCAGTGGTGCATTGGGGTCATAGTGGCGTGGCAGGGTGGGAAATGTACAACAGAATAGGTGTCTGACTTTTGGACCAGATGGTTCTCTCACCTTCTGCTTTGTGCTTTAAGCTTGCACGGGGTGATTTACTTCTTAGAGATTTAGTGGCATGTTTCCACGCCCCTTGTAATACATTTACACCGCAGTTGCGTCACTTCTGTGACACAGCGGTGGGGTAATACAGGTGACACATTTAGACTCATTCACAATGTTATGCATCTATGGGGATGCCTCACGGTGTGCGGTCCTGCGCAACATTAAACATGCATCAGCTGTGATGTAGGCAGGGTGTGTGTTTATTTGGTTATGCCTCGTACAAGTGATGCATTGTAATCAACGGCATTTCACTTAGTGACTTTTCATAGGGTGTTGCCATGCAAACTTAAACCAGCTTGAGGCACCTGTGATGAGTTGCCCTGAACGTTTGGTGTAGGCGGTCCATGGACATAGGTGGAGTTGCGTCACACTTGCAACACTACTCCAGCAGAGCATCCCCCTAATGCCATCAGTTGCGACACCCATCTGTCTATCCCAGCGCCACAGTGCCCCGCATTGTAAATGTGACGCATCCGCGGTTGCACAAGAGTTGGATTGGGTGTGGCATTGTTACTGGCGCATCTCTGCTGTCATTTGTCAATTGCTACTTAGCGGGCTGGTGTATTAATGCAACTGGACAGTGGCCATGTTTTCAGAAGTGGGGGAGGGATTTGCCATTTCCATCGCTAAGGATTGTGGGACTTGTAGTGCTACATACAGAGGGTGACACAGGAGTCTCTGACTGACGGATTAATTTATACACTTTGGACTACTTCCTCATTCACACTGACAGTGCAACACAGACATTCTATTCATGCACTTTATCTTTTCATCCCACTTACCTGGTACCACGTAGCGGACGTCACTGACAGGCAGCCCATGGACCAAGTGGGGGTGTATGGTTGTCAGGATGTCCTCCTCCTGTGTGGTGAGGCGGATGCGTGGTCCAGGGTGTGCGGCTGGGAGGATCCGTTGTAATTCCATCCTGGAGTATTTCTCCTTTACCCTCAGCCGCTCATCCTGCCATTTTTTTTTAAGGTCCTGGACAGTGCGCCTCTCCTCCCCCAATGCTGTGACAGCAGTGGCTAATTGCTGCCACAGGGCTGCCTTCTGGGTCCCACTGGTGCAGTAGGGTGGGAGTCCATAGAGGCGTTTGTGGTGCCTGACTATGAACTCCACAAGCATGGTGGTCTCCTCTGCTGTATAGTTCCTCTTTCTCTTCAGGAGCTCCATTTTCCTTAGCTGGTCTCTGCTTGCAAATACAAACTGTGTGTGGCCAAACCTGTTCCTTCACTGTGTGCTGCTTTTAAATGTTTTTTGCTGCTGGTCAATGAGTGTTAATTGGCTTCAGCTGGATCATGGTGGGGGATGGTAGGCACTAGCAACATGATGGCTAACTGGAGCTGTTGGCTGGGATTGGCTGGAGTGCGTCAGCTGATGCATGGTGGGGGATGGTAGGGACTCGAACAGGTGTTTCCCCTTGGCTCAAATGATCAATGGCAACAGTTAATGTAGTCTGGTCCCAATTCTGATGTTCCGGCCCGGGAGCGGGATTTCCGGCCCGAGGCCGGAGTTTCCGGCCCGGGAGCGGATATTCCGCGTTCGGAGCGGACTTTCCGGCCCGCGTGCGGACTTTCCGCTCCGGGCCCGGAAATTCCGCTCCGGGTGCGGAAATTCCGGCCCGAGTGCGGACGTAAGTTTAGTGGTTGTAAATGGATTCTGTGAATAGCAAAAGTCCTAAGTTCATTTTGTGAATCAAAAAAGTAGTAAGTTCATTCTGTGAATACCAGAAGTAGTAAGTGCATTCTGTGAATACCAAAATGGTACTAAGTTTAGGATTTTGTCTTAAGTTTGTTCTGTGAATCGGGCCCTACATGAAGAGGCAGCACCTGAAATCAGCGCTGTTATAATCAGGGAACTAATTTCCAAAGGGAGGAAAGATGGAGCGCGAGGGCCAAATGGAATACCACCAGCTCTCTTTAAACACGATCAGGAGTACTGGTCAGAAATTCTGACCCCACTCTTCATCTCGGCCAGCCTGTCCGGGGGTCTCCCAGCATCATGGAAGGGCTCAATCATCTCACCAATATACAAAGCAGGCGACAGAGCTCTTCCAAAAAATTATCGCCTGATTGCTTTATTGGACATCGAGGCAAAGTACTTCGCAGGGCTACTATTGATTCAGCTGCGTGACTGGGCTACCAAGAACAACTTAATTCTGCCCAGCCAAACAGGATTTTGCAGAGATGCTGGAACAACCACAAATCTCTTAGCTTTATCACTACTCATTGATAAAGCAAAACAGACCAAACAAAGCCTCCAATTCTGTTTCATAGACTTTAAAGCAGCCTTCGATAACGTCAATCGAGCAAATCTGTGGAGGAAACTAGCTTTATGGGGGATTCCAGCACCACTCTTAAATCTTCTGATAGAACTGCACTCCAACACATGGGTCCAAGTGAAGCTTGGAAAAGGCACCCACCTTTCAATGCGCATAACAACAACAAAAGGCCTCAAGCAGGGGTGCGTTTTAGCACCAACTCTCTTCAACCTATATAAAGCTGATCTGCCACCAGCTCTAGAGGCCTGCAACGCACACGCCCCTCGTTTAGAGGGTCGATCCCTCCCCAGCATATCCTACGCAGACGACGTGGTTTTGATCAGTCACACTAAGGTAGGTCTGCAACACCTTATCAACGTACAATACGGCTATGCTGAGGACAATCTGCTCGAAGTCAACATTGAAAAAACCAAAACACTGACAATATCCAAGAAAAAAAAAATCCTTCTCCTGGTCCTTTGGGACAAGGGCAATTGAGAACTGCTCTGAATACAAATATCTTGGCGTCATTGTCGATAGGGGCGGCCAGTTTTCAAGACATTTCGAGGCCACCAAGAGGAAAGGTATGCTGATCGCAACAACTCTCAGACAACTTAAAACCAATCTGTCTGGGCCAACTCTTCTGCCACTACTGCGTGTTGCCCAAGCAAAAATCGAGTCATCAATTACCTACGGTAGTGAAGCCTTAAGAGGTACAGAGGTACAGACGCAAAACTGCTGGACACAACCATCTCAAAAGCCTACAGAGTTCTCTTAAAACTACCATCATACACCTCACAGGCTCAAATCCGGCTAGAATTTGATCTAACCAAGCAACTACTCGCTAGGCGAGGATCATACATCAAATGCTGGTACAAAATAAAGAACTCGCCTGAAAAAACACTGAATCACCAGCTCTGGGATAACCTGCGTGGCAGCTCCACCGCACTTGCAAAAAACTACCTAGAGGAGTCACTAGCAAAGACAGGTCTAGAAGACCTATGGGAAACTTCCCTTTCGAACGCACAATTTAAACGTGTTGTAAATAAGAACATAAAGCGACTCTCCTTTATAGAGGACAAAGCTACCTTTGCCCACAGACGCCACGCATGGATAATACTAAGCTCTTACAAATCACCCGGGCTACAGGCATACTTCGGGCTGGGTTATTGCAGGAAATCAAAAGAAGCATTTTTAAAACATAGGCTCAATCTTACCAGCCACACACCACACCCCACTTACAACCCTGGCTGAGAAAAGATTGTGGGCCCACATGTAGGCTGTGTGGCTCAGGGAAAGAAGATATGGAACACTTGATATGCTCCTGCAAAAAGCTAAAAGAGGAGAGAGTAGCTCTCCTGAAAACCACCTTCAACGAACTTAACATACGCACCCGGAGACAAGCAGTCATTGCATGCTTTGACCCAAGACTTTTAAATCTGAATGGTCTGTTGGTAAAATTTCTGAAACTAGTTAAGCTCAAACAACCTAAAACAGATGAAGGCGCACAGAAAAACAAGGAATTATGAACATTTCCTAAACTTTTATTTTTTTTAACCCATTTCCCTTTTAAGACTGCTCTCAAATTCAAAAATTGATGAAATATGTACTTACTATGATCTTCAAATGGTTTTAATTAATCAGAAACAATAAATTATTTACTTACTTACACTCTCAACTCTGTCCAAAATTAGATGTCAGCTCATCAACTCATTCTGAATCCTTCCAAAACTGAATTTCTCCTTCTATCTATCGCACTCTCTCCTCCTCCTGTTCAGTCTTGGATGGATAAGCTGGATTCACTAAACAACAAACCTATTGTTGTCGACAGCGCTAAATCCCTTGGTGTCATACTAGACAAAAGGCTCAATCTACACTCCCACATCAATTCCATTGCCAAGAATGCACGTTACCAACTACGCCTTCTCTGGGAGATTCGGCGTTTCTTTCCGGAGCATGACCTAAAAACCTTGGTCCAATCTCTGGTTCTCTCTATATTGGACTATTTCAATTCTCTCCTTGCTGGCCTCAACCACACAATAGAGCGCCCTACCTGAGACATAACCTCAGACATGCGCCTTTGTTTCTTTTAATTAGGTTGGGAGACCTTTTGATTAAACTTGTTTTCCTTGGTACTTCCAAACCCGTTTTAACTTCCTTCAGGTTACACACCTCCACTCACTCATCTACACTGGTTAGGCCCCTCACCCCCACGGCACCAAACGGCAATTTGGAATAAAAGATCTCTGCCAAAGAGCCCCTCATAGGGAGCTTGCCAGGTATTGCAGCGCCGGCCTGACGAGGAGGGCCCCAAATTCCAAGAGGAGGAATCCCCGTCCTCCTACATCTCATTACCACGCAAAACCGGTTCCCCTAGATTTTCCTTGTCTCGTAATTAGGAACAGCATACTTTCTTTATCTTTACTTTGCCCTCCCCAAATCCCACCTTTCCCCTCTTAAATCCGTACTCCATTCAGTGGCTCGTTTTGTTTATGGGGCCAAAAGAAATGCTCACATCACACCCTGTTTTCTCTTCTATAGCTTGCCATCGAAGCAATGTCAATCTACAGACTGCCTGTATCACCCACAAAGCCTTGCATACTTCCTCCCCTCGATACCTGGCGAATAAATTTAAAATCTCGGGCTGCTCTAGACCTTCAGTCAATGCTGAATAGTTACTGCTTGAGCCCCCTACTTTCAAAAGGGAAAGATCTATGGCTCAATCCTTCTTAGGCAATGCTGTTAGAATCTGGAACTCGCATACACCATTACTCCAAATCACCACCTCTAACCGGACTTTCCAAACAGACCTCAAATATCTTCTCTTCCAAAGACATTTCCAGAATTAATACATTCCTTTTCATGGCATTCACCTGAGCCCATCGTTGTAAATATGTATTTATTGCCTGTACTAACCTAATGTTTTCTGTTTTTTGCTGTTTTTATTGTGTTTGTCACCTCTTGTTTATTTTACTTTTTTAACTAACCCGATTGTCTTTGTGACATGTAAGTATGTAAATCTCCTTATGTAATGTTCTTGGTTCTATTGTAAAGCGCTCTGACATCTTTGGGTAAAGTCCATGTGTTACATTCTTGCTTTAATTGTCCCTGTATCCCTCCCTCCCTTCCTTTTCTCTGCCTGGAACATGGAACACTGTACCTGCGTTGTACATTTGATGTTCCATGTTCCAGGGTCGGCAGTTTAACAGTGTATCCTTGGTTCCTGTTCGTGCTGTGCCTCTTCCTTTTACTACAAATAAATATATCCATTTTTATCTACATTTTGGTGCTTTTTACTCAACAATTTTGGCGACAATTGGAAGAAGACTCTACATACCACGTTTTATGAGGCACAGGTCAAGTGGAGTTTTCCAGACCCGATTTCGACCTCAGTGTAAGATGCTAATTGCCACTAGTTTCTTGCTTCACTCGCTGTACCGGCCTGGCGAAATCCCGTTTTTCTACTCTTTTTCTTCAAGATTTAGAGGAATTTTAACGTCTTTCCAGAGTTTGCAGTCTCTATCCAAATTCCTGAAGACGTCATCACCTTGCCAACGATGTTGCTTGGATACCGGCTGTGACGCTTTTCATCCGTCAACACAGCGGTTCCGTCAGATACTACGCGTCGTCCTTTCATTGGCTGCGTCACACGTCATCACGCCGACGGCCATCTTAATCAGGAACAAATACAAAATATTTATGTGTTCCTTGTCAGCGGCAATGGATTATATGTCACGGCAGTCTTCAATCATGGGACAGAGCGGCAGAAGAGAAGAGATAACATTTCTTAAAACTGTGGTAAAATTGTCGGCTCTGCGGTAGCGGCGGTGAGTTCGCTGCCGTCTACATTTGCTATTTATACTAAACAAAGCCTTCACACTGTGGCAATATTGTATGTTCGGCGGTAACACTGGCGAGTTTGCTGCAGCCTACAATTACTGTTTGAACAAAATATGGTAATATTGTGTACTCGGCGGTAGCGCTGGTGAGTTCGCTGCAGTCTATAATAACTATTTGAGTTTGCTGCAGTCTACAATTACCGTTTGAACTAAACTAAGCGGCAGCACTAAAGTCCACAACCTCTCTTCTTACAGTGACAAAATTATATCTAGGTAGTAACCCAGTTATAACACGTTTTACTATTATTTTTCACAGTGATGTGCACACCTATTATTTACTCTGCTTATGTTGGTGCACCCCTCAATAACTTCAACAAGTGCACATGATATTATACACTTCCTTAGTATATTTTCATGACAATCAGTTTACCTTTTCATATTGTCATTTTGTGTAGCAAATATACTTAAAGGTATTGTGATTTTTGCGTATTATATTTACATTTAACAGAACATTTTGCAAAAGAAATAAGCCTGTTCTTTTCGGTGACAGGCACACCTGGACTTCCAGTATTATACTGTATACTTGCATAGACTAACTGATATTATTCTTATGTTTTAAGTTGTTGTGTTGTGTTTCTATTACAATGCAGTTTGATCCACCTTCAAAATTCTTACAATCAAAAGGGGAACCACCTATCCCTTGGATAAGATGGAAAGAGGAGTTTTTCACATTCCTTAAAGCTATAGATGGTGAACGTATGTCAGCCGAGAGAAAAAAAAATATTTTGCTCCATTCTCTAGGTTCAGAAGGTCAACTTGTGTACAGAACTCTCCCTCCAGTCAGGTCTGGTGGTGACTATAATGTTTATGATTAAGCTGTTTTACGTATAGAAGGTAGGTTTAAACCTACCACTAGTGTAGCACTCAATAGATTCAAATTTTACACTAGAGCTCAAGATGAAAATGAAAGCTTTGATGAATTTCTCACAGCTCTTCATGCATTGTCCTTACATTGGAATTTCGGATTGATGACAGACGAAATGATCAGAGACCAGATAATTGTTCAAGTCAAAAGTAAAAAGGTTCAAGAACAGTTGTGGATTTTGGGTGATCCCAGTTTGAAATTAGCCATCAGTACAGCCAAGGCTTTAGAACAATCCGATAAATGGATTGTCTCTCAACAAAGAAACCAAACCTATTACGTCTAGCGAAGTTAGTGTGGTTAACCCTAGTACATCGAAATCAATTCCTAGTTACAAAATTAGCAATAAACCTAAACAGTTCTATTGTTATAGATGTGGTAACCCTGATCATATAGCTTCCTTTCCACATTGTCTGGCAATTGGTAGGGAATGCAATAAATGTGGACGTACAGGACATTTTTCGAAGATGTGTAAGAATGTACCTAAATTCAGTTCAGGAAAAAATCTTCAATCTTCCTCATCCATTCCAAGTAAAGGTAAAGTTTCTTGTGTTTCTCATAATATCTCTATAGAGGATCAGTCTCAGGGTGGTATAGAGTCTGGCATTGTAGTTTCAATTCAAGATAACCTTGATGATTCCGAAACTGACAAAATCCCTTCCCCCAAGTGCATTGTCTACATCATGGAAAAAGAGTTGGACCTTATGGCAGACTCTGGATCCCCTTGGACCATAATTACACAAGATTATTGCGCAGAATGCCTAGGAGAATTGATCAATTGTGATTCCCTCTGTAAACCAGATATTATTGCATTCAATTTTGATGGTTCCAAAATTGATTTTGTTGGATTCAAGGTTGTACCTATCAAATTTAAAGGCAATTCTGCTGTCATCAAACTGTATATAGCCCTCAAAGTTGTCAATGTTTTAGGTTGGCGTGACCAAGCAAAGTTGGGTATTTTCTTAAATCCTAGAAACAAAGAACCCGTTTCAGTACTTGCATTATCACTATCTGAAACAGAAATTACGAATTTATATCCTCAAGTGTTCTCGGATGATTTAGGTAAACTTAAAGGTTTTAGCCATAGGATCAAAGTCAAAACAAATTCTGTTCCAGTAAAACAAAAGTTAAGGGGTGTCCCCATTAGTATTAGGACATTTTAGACTCCATGATTAAAGAGGATATAATTGAAGAGATTGAGTCATCTTAATGGGTTTCTCCCATCGTTTTGGCCCGTAAACCTGACAAAAGTATTCGGCTATGTGTTGATTTGAGGGCGTTAAATGCTAATTTAGTTACTGACTGTCATCCCCTTCCCAATCTCAATGAAATGATATGCATGTTAGATGGTGCTTGTGTCTTCTCTACTCTTGACCTTCGGTCTGCTTATCACCAAATTGAGCTCACCAATGATTCCAAACATTTCACAGCATTTATCACACCTCATGGGTTGTTTCAGTTTAACAGAATGCCTTTTGGCTTGGCTTCGGCCGCATCTGTGTTTCAGAGATCGATGTATCATATTTTCAAAGATGTGAACATGTTTGTTAAGTGTTTCCAGGATGATATTCTCATCTTTTCTAAAATGTGAATGAACATTCTCATCACTTAATAGAAGTATGTTCCAGATTGAGTACAAGTGGATTAACACTTAAAGCTACCAAATGCATTTTTTTTTGCAAATCTGTAGAATATCTAGGTCATACTCTTTCTGGTGACGGTGTAGTACCAAAACAAGCATTGGTAGATGCCATTATAAATGCTCCAGCTCCTAACAATAAGGAGAAACTTCTTTCTTTTGCTGGTTTATGCGAATATTACAGTAAGTTTATACAGAACTTTGCTACTAAAATGGAGCCTCTCAGCGAGTTAACTAGGAAATCTTCTGAATTTATTTGGACTGATGTACAAGAAATGGCTTTCAGAGAAATCAAAAAAGAGATTGTTAATGCACCCACACTTAAATCCTTTTGTTTTAATAAGAAGTGCAACATGTATCCATGATTCAGGAAAAGAAAAGAACAACACCCAAACGAAAGTTTCAATCAATATTTTAAGAAATAATAAATGGTTTAGGCTACAATGGTACAATTGAAAGAAATGTGAAAGAGGGGTGACATGTAGAAGTGAATACAGACAATACACTTAATACACTTAGTATGACAAATAAAGTAATAGTTGGGAAGGTGCGATTTTTGGTAAAGTCCATATGATTGATCACATACGCCTCCTGTTCATATGTGAATGGATTTTAGACGTTGCATACCATAGACTCTTAGTATGCGTCGACGTTTCGACTTTGTTATTTTCTTTTGCATACTTTTAACGGACTCGGGCTTCTTTTGACGGCGACTTGTGCTTTTTTCTTCAGCAAAACCCTGCCAACAGCGACCTCCAACTTTGGAAGCCATCTTAGCTTCAGGCAAATATCACGTTTATCAATTCAATGTTGTTTTATTTGTGAAATCAAAACTTTTCTAGAAAGTGCCTTATCTTTTCGGGTTCGTACACAATGCAGCTGTTTTATATGGGAATCTTTTGCGTCTATGTTTTCACGGTGCGCTGTAAGTCAACAACGAACATGTGAAGTGCATGGACTTTCAAATCGCCCCGATACGATGACATAACTGCCTACTATTTCGACGGCAGGCGTGCATTTTGCGCATGCGCATTGCCGCGGCAGTTCATGGTGTACTGTTGAGGTGACTGTGTCCGACAGTCTTTCTTTTATGTCTCTGCCCCTGGTGCTCTCTTGACAGCGGCAGAGTGTGTCCCGGTCCGGCTCCCGTCCCCTGTCAGCGCCGGTCGAAGGTCGTGCGCCGGAGGTCAGCACGTGCACCGTGTCCTTGCAGCAACGGCTCCGGACACGGAGGTGCTCAGGTTGTCCCATCAGTGGAGGAAAGGGTGAAGGTTAGCGTTCTTGAACCATGCCCAGCACCGTCGGAGAAGGAGAGCCCTGCGAGGGCAGAGGTAGGGGCCAGTGTGAAAGGGGAAGGGGAGAATTGTCGTTTTGGGGGGGGAGAGAGTGTAACAGATCGGGAAAATCTGGCAGTGACTCTGGCAGGGGGCAAAAGAGACACGCACGTGGGGTAAACACAATGGCTGTGTGCAGCAAGTCCATCTTATAATCTTGTGCCTTCCAACCATGCCCGGTTCGGCCTCTAGACATCTACTGGGCAGTCTCAGGAGGTTTATTGAGGCACTCTTGAGGGGTTCATTGATGCACTCTTGAGGGGTTCATTGATACACTCTTGAGGGGTTCATTGAGGCACTCTTGAGGGGTTCATTGAGGCACTCTTGAGGGGTTCATTGAGGCACTCTTGGGGGTCCGATGAGGCACTCTTGGAGGTTCGTTGAGGCAGTCTCTGTGAGTTCATTGAGGCAGTCTCTGTGAGTTCATTGAGGCATCGTCTTAGGGATGGGGGCGTTAGGGCATCCTCGGGTTGGGGGAGACCTTTTTTTAAATACTGGGAATATATTGGGACAGTGGCTGGTGGAGCTTTGAGCTGGCCTTGCTTGGATGGTCCGAGTGTATTACGTACTCGGGTATAAGTACATGTGGATGCTCAAACTACCCTCTACGAGTCTACGGTGAGATCGGGGGCGTTACAGTGCCATCGAGTATCTAGTTTATGCAGTTGACAGAACTGGGGAAGATCAGGGCTGAGCAGAGATTGTTTCACTGTTCCAGTTGGGTCCTTTTGTATTGCTGTATTTACATCTATTAGGTGAGGACGTTAACACATAAAGCTAACAAAGAGCTCACAGAGAACAATTCTCCATCCTGCTACATCAACGTGCAGTGTTTTCAAACTGTTACGGTGGCTATAAGAATTCAACAGTCTGTGAAGAGTTGCGGGACTGTCTGTAGTTATGGGTTGGCGATGATCTCATGATGTGCCTTGGCTATAGTGTGTTGATATGTGTTGTTATGTATTGGACTTTATTGGCTACAGTGTCGTGATACGCGTTGGGCCATACATGAGGTGCTAGTGCAGCTAAGAGTTCGTCTCCGAGGATATCTGACGGTGCCTCTGGGTGTTAGTCTCTGTTGGTGTCTGGAGTATTTGTCTGTGATGCTGTCTCTGTGATGCTGTCTCTGGGGAATTTGTCTGTGATGCTGTCTCTGGGGAATTTGTCTGTGATGCTGTCTCTGGGGAATTTGTCTGTGATGCTGTCTCTGGAGAATTTGTCTGTGATGCTGTCTCTGGGGAATTTGTCTGTGATGCTGTCTCTGGGGAATTTAATTTGTCTGTGATGCTGTCTCTGGGGAATTTAATTTGTCTGTGATGCTGTCTCTGGGGAATTTAATTTGTCTGTGATGCTGTCTCTGGGGAAATTGTCTGTGATGCTGTCTCTGGGGAAATTGTCTGTGATGCTGTCTCTGGGGAAATTGTCTGTGATGCTGTCTCTGGGGAAATTGTCTGTGATGCTGTCTCTGGGAGTTACTCTGTGGGGAATTTGTCTCCCGGTGGTGACTCTGGGAGTTTGTCTCTGGGAGTTTGACTCTACTCCTGGGAGTCTGTCTCTGGGAGTTTCTCTGTTGCTGTCTCTGGGGTATTTGTTCTGATGATGACTCTTGGAGTTTGTCTCTGGTAGTTTGTTTCTGTTGGTATCTCTGGTGAATTTGTCTCTGAGAGTTAGTGTTTGAGGATGACTCTGCGAGTTAGTCTCTGAGGATGACTCTGCGAGTTAGTCTCTGAGGATGACTCTGCGAGTTAGTCTCTGGGAGTTAGTCTCTGGGGGTTAGTCTCTGGGGGTTAGTCTCTGGGGGTTAGTCTCTGGGGGTTAGTCTCTGGGGGTTAGTCTCTGGGGGTTAGTCTCTGGGGGTTAGTCTCTGGGAGTTAGTCTCTGGGGGTTAGTCTCTGGGGGTTAGTCTCTGGGGGTTAGTCTCTGGGGGTTAGTCTCTGGGGGTTAGTCTCTGGGGGTTAGTCTCTGGGGGTTAGTCTCTGAGGATGACTCTGGGAGTTAGTCTCTGGGAGTTAGTCTCTGGGAGTTAGTCTCTGGGGGTTAGTCTCCATGTCGTTAGTCTTGAGGATGTTTGATCTAGTCTTTGGGATGATATTGAGGTCAGAACTGATTGTCTCTGGGTAGGCCCAGTTGTGGTTGTCTCTGGGCAGTTGTCTCTGAGTAGGATGATGGGACATTCATCTGTACGAAGGATGTGGGAGTGTTTGTCTCTGGCAAGGTGTCGGCATTTGTCTGGGAGGAAGCTGTCGGTGATGTTGCCTCTAGGGATGGCGCCTGAGAGCAGTAGTCTCTGGGGGGTGGGCATCTCTGGCAAAGGTGGCAATTGTCTCTGGCGACCGTTTTGGGGACCACCGTTTCTTGGGGTGGTGTCAGAGATGGGCATCTCTGGAGATGGTGCCTTGGGCGGCCGTCTCCGCTCCAGAGAGTTGTTTCTAGGCATGCATCAAAGGGGTGTCCCATAGGGAACCATTTAAGGACTACTCTCTGAAGGTGCATCAGATTGAAGTTTCTTTGACAATTGCAGTGCAGGAATTGGAAAAACTTTGCTGCGGGAATCCCTAAATTGGGGGTTAAGGTGTAGCAACAAAAGGGGGGGGGGGGTTCAGTCTCGAGGGGAGAGTCGTGAAAAGCAGTCTGACAGTCCACTTATACATTTATTTTATTAAATGTCTGCCACAAAGAAATCTGCAACAAGGAGAAACATTACAGTAAATCTGTTCCAGCTTAATTGGTTGCAAAGGCTGCATTTTAAAATATCTTATGAGGTTAAGGCACCTGTTGCAAAGAGCTTTGTGTGCCCAGTAAATCCCATCAAATAATAATGGTAAGATAACTCTGATAGTTAATGCACTTGCTGGAGATAACTGTATTTTGTCTAGTAACAGTTTTGGCTCATAAAGTAACGGAGAGGATGAATGTGTCTCATGCAAAGCACATTAAGTAACATGCAGATGACCTACTTTTATTTTATGTAGATGGGAAATTGGGTTACTGCTTTTGGCACACAGATCCTTTTATTATTTGCAGTTTTTAAATTGGAGTCCTTCTAATTTTAGCCTGGAGGAAGGAGCTGATGCCAACAGGTTGACCGAGAGGAACGCACCTGATAAATGTGAATATAGGGGTTCCTGAGCCATTGCTCCATGGGGCCCCGTTGACCATATATCGGGATAACTAGGGGCCTAATATCTGAAAGGGTCGACAAAGACCATCCCTACAGATATAAGTGTCATGCACATGGGCGTTTGCCACACACGAATCCTGTGTTTCTGTCCTGAAGAATGTCAGAGACTTGCATGAGCCACCAGGCAGAAACATTTTGTTGGTGTGAGTGGTGATAGGGTACTAGTTCCCCTTTTTCCAATGTTAGTTTTTAATACCAAGTGGTATTCTGTGTAAATATAAAGGCAAGTTTGTCATATCGCAACGGTTTTTAATTGTTCTATTTCACGGGTCAGTTCTTAGAAGTGCCCCCCTGACTACCAGGTGTAGGCCCGCTTTTCATCAAACCAGATGTTTGAAGAGCGTGGGGAGAACATTCTGTCACATTTTTGTGTACGTCCAGAAATAGGCTGCTGTGAGATGGAGCATTGATTGATATACAAAATAAATTAAATATAGGGTGGCCCTGCTGATAAACTAACAATTACACAACATGGATGTGAAAATGTTTTTGTTATTGTGGGGAAAACTCAATAAATAAAGTAATACACAAAAAAGCAGACAATGTGCTGGTACTGCTGATTGTGTCCTGGTGTTGGCAAATTACACAGAGACAAATTCAGCATATTTTACTGAGGCCAAATGGTTTCCCGTCGGGCTGAATAATAGCTACTGGATACAATCCGACTGGTTCCCTCTTCATTGTAGCACTGAGCGAGTGGCTCTTTTATTGCAGTCTTTAGATGTAGCTTGGGGGTGGTCTCTGAATAGATCCAGTCTTTGTTTTGATTTGAAAACCAAGGTTTGTTTATTTATTTATTTATTTATACAGGGTGGATGAGAGGCAATATGCACGAATAACAAGTAAAGAGATGCAACGTATAGAAGTTGGCAAACAATAACAAGTCGTTGGTAAAAGTCTTTGTGTGGCTTTATTGCAGGTACGCTTTATTTGCATACATTGGGAACAGACAACGGTTTTACTCATAATCATTCATTTTCAGCCTTAGATCAATGGAAACTGTTTTAGCCGAGTATTCCACTTTAAAATAGGCATGTTTAAAGTGCCTGCAACTCTATTAAAGCTCAGCTCCAATCCTAACCCTGTGAGAGGGGGCCCTATTTCTCCCTGGGATGTTCTAGCGCCCATTTATGCGCCTCTGCCAGGGCACCGCTGCCTCCTGGACCCGTGAGGCATGGCACCTCTTCTTCTTCAGGCGCCTTTGAGGCAGGATCGTAGCTGGTGGAGGTACACTGCTACAGCTTATGTAAGCACTTTAAATACTGTTGCCACTTATCTGGTTCTTGTTCTTTCTGCACTCGTAGGCTCTTGCTGAACATCGGTTTCTGACACAATTTGGTATTTATCATGCCCTCCAAATAAACTCACTTGCCACCTCTTAAGGCAAGTGCGTCATGATGAGATACTGGTGCTCTGGAAGGTGTGAAGCTTTGGGGAGGCAGCAGTAATTGAAGAATAATTGACACCCAGGGCTAGGCTTGCTACGGTCTCCATTATCCAGAGAATCGCAACGAGTTGTGAAAGATACACGTCAGGATGTGAACATCGCCTGACTCGCATCCCACCCTTCATGGGAATCTCACTATTTCCACAGGTGTGTGTAGTACGTGTGAGATAGCACAGCATATGACCACTTCCTGCGGGCATCGGCGCTCTGTTTATGGTGACGGCGATACATGGCACTGACTTGGACCAAAGGGCTCAGCCATGACCTTTCAGTACCTCCAGCCAGTCCGTACTGGGAGACAGCCCTGGGAATGATGCTGACGTGCTCATTAAAACCTGACTAACTCCCTAAGAAATTGCTCCTTTCTCTCTAGGCCCCAAGGATGACCCTCATGTCCGAGTGCCAGTGGACCACTCACTAGCCTCATTCCTGGGGTATCATCTCCGCCTCCTGACCCTAGCTCGTGCCAGCCTTCTGCGGAGGCTGTCTGGCGCTACCTGGGTAATGGTAGCACCTTTTATAACTCCTCACTGGATCGAACGAGGAGTAAGGCAGTGTATGCCCAGCACAGGCCTGGCAGTGCCCTTCTACATCCCCTGATCAGGAGGCACAGACACTGAACCTTGAACCATCACGCCTAGGGGCCACCAGCTGCACCTGTGTGCATGGGAGGTTCACGTGCATCCAATGCCTGCACCACCCTGGCCATCGTGTGTGTTAAATGCTTCAGAGAATGAAATGTTTTTCCTGTAAGCCAACAGATCAGCAGACTGTGCCTAAGGGTAATGATGTCTCCAGGCAGATGCGTGAAAGGAGCACACAGTCCTTCTCAGCTCTCTGGCAAACAAGACTGCCGCACTTAATGGCGTGCGTCTTAGGTTATGCAACGCTAAAGAATGGTACATGTCAGTCTTACAGACACAGTGCGGCAGCAAGAAGCAGATATTTTACGGCTGCACGTAGTGACGTATGTGCGTGCAGCCAATAAGAAGCCATCATTTTTTGCCTTTCTTCCAGGAGACCTTTTTTAGAAGCCAAAATAGTAAATATTGCGGCCATGTTGCTAGTCAGCCGATTTTGCAATTTTTTCTTGAATCGCAAAATGCTGGAAGGCCTGAAGGTTGTGTATCATTAAGGCTTGTGCTTTTTTGTGTGTTTCAGTTAAAACATTTTAATCTATGGATCTATCTATGCCTCAGCACTTCTTTCCACTGTTGCCAATTTAACGGTGGAGTGTTTGGAATTACTAGAATTGGTGCTGTCACACCCTTCATACTGGGCCTTAGTTAAGTAAGAGTGTTGCTGTGTGTAAATGTTTCTTCTTAATTGTCGCTTAGTGGAATATCTCATGGAGACCTGCCAATATTTCATTGAAGGGATTTTGCGCATCCAGTGATGTTCAGGATTTGTTTTGTTAGTTTAATTTGGCTGATTAAGCTGTGCGTTTTTAAACTTAATTTACAAATAAGCCACTGACATTAAGTATTCACATGAGGTCTTTCTCAAGTGGCAGTGGTGCTCTTCACGAAGGTCTGGACTACGGCAACTCTCTCTACGCCGGAACCACCGCCAAACTCCAGAAGAGACTCCAGCGGATCCAGAACGCCTCAGCACGACTCATCCTGGACATCCCCCGTCGCAGCCACATCTCCAGACACCTGAGAGATCTGCACTGACTCCCGGTCAACAAGAGAATCACCTTCCGCCTCCTCGCCCACGCACACAAGGCCCTACACAACCAAGGCCCAGGATACCTCAACAGCCGTCTCAACTTCTACGCTCCCTCACGCCAACTTCAATCGACCGACCACGCCCTCGCCGCCGTCCCCCGGATCCGAAGAGCCACCACAGGAGGAAGGTCCTTCTCCTACCTGCCCGCCAAGACGTGGAACTCCCTCCTGACCCACCTCCGCCTGACCCAGGACCACCTCGCCTTCAGGAAGCAGCTCAAGACCTGGCTGTTCGAGCAGTAGCGGACCCCCTCCCCCAGCGCCTTGAGACCCTCCGGGTGAGTAGTGCGCTATATAAATGCTGTGATTGATTGATTGATTGATGTGTGACCTGTGCTTGCTTTCATCCCTTGGTCTGGTGATTGATAGAAGAAGAAAAGTGCAGTTCTCTGCCCAGAATCTGTAGAAACTGGTCTGATTGTATAGATTTCCGTTTGAATTTGAGGAGTGAAGGGAAGTGGTGATAGGTTTTCTCTGTTGGTTGTTGCAACAAGTGGTCTTTTCAGGAACAGGAGTACACATAAACTGACCTGCCATTCGTACTTGTGCTGAGATATTCCTTGCCACTAAGAACTTCTTTCTTTTATGTTGTGTTTTACAATGGAATGTTCACTCCGGGTTCCTGTTAGTGTTCCATATCTGGAACAGTCAACAGGGATCACTTTGTGCTGTACGTTATTTCCATCTGGTAAACTTCTTTACAAGTTTATGGCTTACTGACCATGTTATTCGATGAAACACGTTTTAGCGAAAAGTTGATGTACTTGGCCCAAGCGCTATTCCGTACAACACCAATACAGCACTTTCTACATTTCTGCTTCAATAGTTGTGGCTCAGAACAACAAAAGAACAGAATTTCCTAATAATTCAACTGGTAGTACTGATGAGCTGCCACAATTTATTTCTATTTGTAACAAAATCGCACGTTCGCTGCCTGGCATGACGCTTCAGCACATTGTGTCATGATCTGCATGACATGCGCTTCCATTAGATGAGTGCCATACAAGCCTCATGAGCGGCTGCATGCTTTATTCTTCACGCTGAGATAAAATTAAAAAAGCACTTTGCAGGCTGCTACTGCATCGCACGAGCGGCCGAAGCCTGGACATCAATCTCAGTCACCTGGAACGGTGGTTATTCTTCCTCTCCGAAGTACAAAAGTGATTCCATTAGCACAGAATAATATCTACTTGACGATTGGCTCTACTATGAGCATTTGGGTTTGGTCAAAGCTGCAACTCTGAAATTAGCTGTAGCTTCTCATTGACTGGCTCTGGTACAAGCTCATGAAAATAGTCAGTGCTGTAACTTTAGTGTAACTCTTTATGTTATGTTATGTTATTGGATTTTGTAACACGCACAGCTACTCCTAGGCGTGTCCCAGCGCGAGCCTGCAGGGTCCGAAAAGAAAAAGATTAGAACAGGAAAGTTTTGAGCTGTTTCTTAAACGTAACCAGCTCTTGGATAGTGCGCAGAGAGAAAGGCAGCGAATTCCAAGCCGTAGCTGCCCTAACAGCCAGTGATCTGCCCCCCATTCTTTGGAGACGCGCACAGGGAATTTGCGCAAGCAGCTGAGACGACGACCTCAGATGCCTGGTAGGCAAGTAGAAAGCAAATCGCTTTCTAAGATAAGGAGGACCTCCATCATACAAAGCGCGATGCGCTATGACCAAGGCCTTAAACTCCACATGCTTCCTAACCGGGAGCCAATGCAACATGCGCAGATGATGCTCAATACTCTTCCTGGTAGGAATATTCAGTACCAGCCGAGCTGCCTCATTCTGGACCACCTGCAACTTAAGAATATAGTCAGGAAGGCCCAGATACAACCCATTAGCGTAATCTACCCGAGAGAGGATCAGGGCCCGGACCACTGTTTCCTTCGCTGGTCTTGGCAATAGTGGAAGGAATTTTTTGAGAGACTTTAGTATCCCAAAACAACTCCCCGCCAGTTTTTTGATCTGGGTTGAAAAGGACAGCTGCTCATCAAACCAGACCCCCACATTTTTAGCTGGAAGGCCTGTACAAGATGGCAAGGGATAATCAGGTGGTCAAAGAGATTCCCTAAAGCGAGAAGGAAATTTACCATATAGGAGAATTTCGGTCTTTTCCTCGTTGCATTTCAGTTGAGCGGCAGAGAGCCATTGGAAAGCGGCTGTCAGACACTCCTGCACCCTTGCGGTGGAAAATTCCGATTTGCCCCAGGTGAACAAAAGCTGGGTGTCATCGGCGTAAGCAACGATCTTGGCACCTCTTTCTTCCGCCAATTGGACCAATGGAGTAACATATATGTTGAAAAGCAGGGGGCTCAAAGAAGACCCCTGTGGGACTCCTGTGGTCACCAATTGTGGAGGAGACGAGAAAGGCGGGAGCCAGACCTGTTGCTAACGTCCCGCAGGAAAGGATTCCAGCCACCTCCAGGCTTGTCCAGTGATGCCAATGTCCGCTAGCCGAGCCAGGAGCAGTGCATGGGGAACAGTGTCGAACGCAGCCGACAAATCCAGCATTATAAGGGCTGCACTTCCGCCCGAGTCCAAACCGTCTCGAATAGCTTCCGAGACCTCGAGCAGGGCGGACTCAGTGCTGTAGGCGGCTCTAAATCCGGATTGTGCTGGATACAGTAAACTAAACCCCTGAACAAAGTCAGTAAACTGTTTGTTGACTGCCTTTTCACAAATTTTCGCCAGGCAGGGGAGCAGAGAAATGGGGCGATAGTTCCCTGGATTCCCCGATTCGAGCGATGGCTTTTTTAGCAGTGGAAGGATTTTAGCCTGTTTCCACTCTGAAGGGACAACTGCCTCTTTGAGGGAGAGGTTAATGAGTGTGTTAACCTCATAATTAACCGCTTCGGCAATAGAGGCCAGAAGTCTGGCCGTACACGGGTCCGAAGGAGACCCAGATTTCATAGAATGCAAAATTTTAAGGGACTCCGACAGATCAACAGAGGCAAAGGCTGACAACGTGGAGACTACAGTTGGAGCCACGTCCAAATGAAGGTTCTCGCCAGCAAACGTCGCCTGGATGGCCCGGATCTTATCAATGAAGTAGTTAGACAGCTTTTCGCACCAGGCAGCTGAGACAGGGAGTTTAGTGATCATAGCCTTGGGGGCCATGAAACTCTGAACAATAGAAAAAATCTCCCTGGAATTATTGCTGGCAGACGCAATCCGTTCAGCGTAATAAAAGCTTTTGGCCTTTCTAATGGCCAGGTAGTAAACCTTCTGGGCTTCTCTAAGTGTCTTCTTAGCCCCTGGGCAGAAGTCGACGCGCCAACCACGTTCAAGCGTTTCGCAATGCTGTTTAAGCATTTTCAAATCGGCTGAGAACCAAGATTTCGAAGGAGAATTCCTAGAGCGGCGACGACATAAGGGGGGGGAGAGACTATCCACTGCCCGCCCAATCCAATCCGTAAAGCAGGCCAAAGCCCCTTTCAAATCGGCAGGAAGAGCGGCCCTGGAAGTTTCTAAAATATACTTGAAAGCTGCCGGATCAATTTTGGCGGCAGCAGGGCTGGAATTGGCCTGATGGTCAGCGGCCCCTTCTCCCATTAACCACGTGAAACAGGATAAGAAATGATCTGACCAGGGGACTGGGAGAAGGTTCTCAATAAACAAGTATAGTCTGTCATTTAATTTAGTATTTTCCTTCTGATTGCTCAAAGTAATTTTGGTTAGTCATTATTGGAGGTTGATGAAAATCCTTTAGCTGCTCATGTCCGGGCAGAGATATCAGTACTGGTCTATTTACAGTTTTGTCACCAAATGCAGAAAGCTCACTGTACGGTATGCCAATATTCCCATAGCTTTTCTTGCAGAGCAAGCTGTGCACTTTTTTTTTTTTAATGAAAGCAATAGTTCAAAAACCTTGACAGTTATCTATTTGCTATCGGTAGAGCTAAATTTGACCCCATGAGGAAACTGGCTTTACTATATAAGTGCAGAAGGCCAGAGAAATGTTTACCATTTGCCTCCTGCCATTCTTCTGTCTGAAGTACAGTGGAGTGTATATTTAGAAGCCATTAACAGACTTCACAACCACTTTAAGGATGATACCAGCGTAATAGTCGAACACCATGGTGTTTTCACTCTTCGGCAATTGCTACATGACTCAATTGACAATTTCCGAGCTGCATTAAGAGTACTGCCTTCTATGTGTGAATTTGTTGGCAATTTAGACAATTTTAGACACCAGATAGTAGTTTATTTTCATGACAAACTCATTAAAGAAAAATTGTTATGCTGTTTTAATCCAAACTTACATAAAACTGTAGAAGTTGCCAGAAGGTTTGAAATATTGGTGAATGCCTCAATATAACTGAATAAGCGTGGAAGCCTTACGGAATTAGAACAAGTTATTGTCAAATTTTCAAAGATTAATCTTAACTGTGGTGCTTCAAAGGACAATGCAAAAATGGGGAAAACTCAAGCCCCTCATGTTTCAGATGTGGTTCTGGTTCACATTTGACAAATGCCAAAGGATTCCTAGCCTTTGGGAAAACATGTTTGAAATGCAAAAAGGTGGCATTCAGAGTGTGCAGGAATACTGATGACCCTGTTTGTACTGTTAGTGTAGGTGATGTGGAGGTAGAAGTCACGGTGGATTCTGACTCTCCCATCATCATAATATCATTGGTTGGAGGGACCAGGCAGCTTTTGAAATGATTTTGTGACCGGATACTGAATGCCCCATTTAATTAATTGCCACCCGTCCTCTTTCTTTTGTGCCACAGTTGTTGGATAATTTGTTGGTTATCCATAATCCTATGTTTGCATATCAGCTAGGACTAGTCAAGTGAATTAAACACAAAATTATGTTAAATAAGAATGCTGTACCTGTGGTGCTCAGGAATGATTTGTTGAATATTGGGAGCTGAATATTAGGAGTCAACTGAAAGAGCACTTAAGATAATTTGTGCTTGGAAAGGGTCATAGAGCCAGTCGACTCCTCTCAAGGGATTTCACCCATTGTTGTGGCAAAGAAGAAGAACAGAGAAATGAGGCTGTGTCCTTACCATAGATCTTTTAAACAAAAAGATTTTGGTGTACTGATTCCCTCTCCCAAAGATTCAGTAAATGTTGGCTCAACTGTGGGGGGGGTCCCAAGTTATCTCCATGTTAGACCTCAAGTCAGCTTTTACCCAATAGAGTTATGTGAGTAATCCAGACCCTTAACTGCTTTAATACTCCATTTGGTGTGTTCAGCGATTGCCATTTGAACTAGCTTCAGCAGTGTCAGTTTTTTAAAATCTGATCTTTCAGATATTCGGAGAAAGCAAGCGGGTAATGGCATATCAGGATGACATTCTGGTGCTCACTGATAATGTGAAGTCATTTGAGTGTGGTGAGGGATGTGTTGGGTACCCTGCAAGATCATGGGTTTACTGTGAAAAAGAAAAAGTGCAACATGCTACCAGAAGTAACATATTAGGGGCATATACTCTCAAGGGCGGGTATCAAGCCTAAGACGGATTTACTAAATGCCATCAGGGAAAGTACACAGCATGAGGATAAGATACAGCTGAGATTCTTGGGAATGTGTGAATATTATTTCCAGTTTGACAGGTTTGTCCTACAAACTTCACTATTCAAAAAATTATTTGCAAAGGTGAAAAGTATGTGTGGGGTGCAGGAGAAAGTGAGGTATTTGAAGAAATCGGTTATAGAAACACCAGCTCTTTGTGTTTTCACCGATGATGTGCTTTCAATTGTGACTGTGGATTCAAGTGGTGTGGGTCTGGGAGCAATCCTCACTCAGTTGGCAAGGAAAATATGCTAGCATTCTCTTCCAGATGTTTGTCTTAAGCGTAACGGAACTACAGCACCATTGAGAGGGAAGCTTTAGCGTGTGTGGGCAACCAAGCATTTCTCTACTTGCATATGAAAATTTTCGCTACTTACTAACCATAAACCTTTTGTGTTTTTATTATTTGAAAAGAATTTGAGTCGAGCCGGTTATAGGTTGGTGAGGTTATTATCAAGAATAAATAAATTTAATTTTGAAGTGGAATATATTCCTGGGGCGGGGAATTCCAGGGCTGATATTCTATCATGATGCCCTGTGAATGGTGACGTGAGTAAATAAAAGGAAGAAAAACCCAAATGTGTTGTTGGTAGAGGTAGCTGCTGGAGGCACGATGACATTTCAGGAGTGAAATACTTGTTCACTACGTGATGTGTGCCAGAAAACTTTAAAGAAGTTCATTACAAAGAGTTGGCCTCAGGAGAGAAATGGATGAGTACAGGTCCTATTTCAAGATCAGGGATGAATTGTTTGTGGAAGGGGATTTTTACGGGGGAATTTTTTGATTCCTCGAGTAGGTTTTGAGATTGTAGTTGGTGAAGTTGGCCCACCAAGGCCGTATGGGTATGACTGGCACCAAGTAGTGGGTGTGAGTTTACTATTGGTGGCCTGGAATGGACAATGAGATAAAGATGATTTTGGGTAACTGCATGGGTTTAGTGAGGCTGATAAATCTTTGTGTGTTTTCAAGACACTGCTGTGCTCTATTGAGCTTCCCGATGGACCGTGGCAAAAGTTAGGCATAGATTTTACTGGCTGGCCTGCAAACATGAGGTATGCCGTGGTGATAGTAGATTATTTTTCGAAGTGGGTGAATTGCAAATTCCTGAGGTAGCCTGCCACACATTCCGTTATTGAATACTTATCCAATTTATTCAGAAGGGACGGCGTGCCCCAGGATTTGGTCACTGGCAATGGGGTGCAATTTAAGACCCTCACCATGCAAGCTTTCCTAAATTCATTTGGTATCCAGAATTTCTCTGTTGCATTATATAGCCCACAAGGCAACAGTATGGTGGAAAGGGTGAAGAGGATGTTGAAAGAAATCCTTCAGGTTGCTGTGTCTTCTGGAAATTAGGTGATGAATTTAGTTCAGGACAGGTTGTGCAGTTATTGCAACACTCCACACTCCTCCACTGGGGTGTCTCAATTTGTGTTTTTCAGGGCTAGGTATTCCTCATGCAAATTGTCAACCAGTTGGGTTTTGGATAAAACCGCTGCTGCTGAGAGATTGCCTGATTTGAAAGATGCGCGTTGCAAGGTGAAGTAAGTTCAGAAGAAGAGCAAGAAAAGGTATGATTTTTAAATTAAGTAAGGGATGTACAGTTAAGGTGGGAGATATGAAGATTAAGAGACCGCATAGTCAAAAGAAAAACATTTCTAAGTTTTTTTTTCCCCCGCTACGCTGGTGGTGAAGATGTTCAATCATGCAATGTGGTAGAGAGTGGAAATGGTGGAACAAGTGGTGTGCTACGGTAGTCAAAAAGATGGATGGTGCTTTCACAGGAGAACTGTCTAGTAGCTCGAGAGATTCTTTGGATTGGTGAATTGGGTTTGAGTGTGGAGTTGACCATTCTGTGGGGTTGATAATTCGGAGGCAGAACAAGTCATGAGGTCGAGGCTACCTAGTTGTGAGAGGGTAAAAGATGGTGTTCTTCCGGCAGGCTTTGAGGGCACATACACCACTCATGACAACAATATTGATGCAAATATCCATGTTCATGAACTGGCAGCTATTTCCTCAAGAAGGATGAGCAAAAGGGTCACACGCTGTCCCACACACTTGCAAGTCTATGTTCTGAACTAAGTGCAAAATCCTATCTTATCAATGTTGTTAAATATTATAGTGCAATTGACGACTTTTGTTGTCATGACTTGAATATGTTTTAACGTGTTATATTTGCAAGAGTCTATCTTATCAATGTTGTAAAATTTTGTAGTACTATTTCACAACTTTTGTTGTCTTGTAATTACTGCACCCTGAATATGTTTACACTATTTTGTTATATTGTTTACAGTCCTGTTTTTTAGTTTTGTTTTTCACCTTTTGTTACTCTTTGAGACAGTGTTTTCATCTTTCATTCGTCATATTGTTACGGTCATTATTGTTAACAGGAAGATGCGTGTTGTGTTTTACAATGGAATGTTCACACTGGTTTCCTGATTGAGTGTTCTAGATCTTGCGGGATCTGGAACAGTCAACAGGGATAACTGTGTGCTGTTATGATTTCAGTTTAATAAACTTCTTTACAAATGTATGGCTTCATAACTGTGTTATTCGATGTAACACTTTATCCATTACTTCTCATCCATTGAGCTCTTCTAGTACCTTTTACCCATTATTTGACTGAAATTGGAAGTACGCTGACCACTGAAGAATCATCCTATTTTGTTATTGTATTGTGTTTGCATTTATATAGGATGTTAAGGGCCAGATAAGGTACTTGCACGGCTCGTGGATAATTGGCACTCTTTACAGTAACAAGTGCTTGGTTAGATGAATATTAAGTTGTTGTTTGGTATCTGCCTATGTGGTGCATGATGACAAGCATGGTGTCCTTATTGTGACGTCAGGCGATGTCTTAAGCGAGCAGTGAAGTAAAGAGCAGTGAGGAATAATTTGTGTGTATTTGGTTGGAAGGGTGTGGGAATGATTGTATCCTTTGTGAGTATTAGGTTGATATCCAGTGTGATGAGTAGCGGAATTCACTTTTTATGTTATTACTTTAGCTGCGCATTTGCGTGCAGTGGTAATAAGTGGAGTTTCTGTAATAAGGTCATTGTTAATATCAATGTACTCACTATTCTTGTCTGTAGTATCCTCACATGGTAGATCCTTGTATATGTGACGAGTATTTGTACACTATAAACCTAGCCAAAAGGCAGTGAAGCACTCTGCACAGGGTTGTTTATGTTTTGTAAACCAGTTCTAAGGCTAATGTTTTTCAGTTTGGGACACTTTCTTGTGTGGTTAGTGATCTAAGGCCTATTTGAGATGTGGATCCTTTGATTTTTCAAAAGCTATATGGCTTTTATTTACCTCTTGCTAGATACAGGATTTTCTCGTATATTTGGACCAGACATTTGCATCATTTAATTTCTGCTAAATTGGTAGATTTAGATTAAAGATGTTGCACTATAGATAAAAGCACTGTCTTTTTCAGGTTAGTGGCCTTTTCTTCTATTTTTCTATCCACCTCAGCGCTCTACAAATCTGCATAACAAAACACCTTTAGCTGTAGCTATCCACTGTGAAGTATTTTAAACAATTGCTTGATATCTATAGGAAATCTTTGGGTTGTATATTTTCGAGCTTTCTGATAGATGTTGGTTTGTGAAGTTTGTATTCTTTCATGAATTTGCATTATGATATCCGGAAATGGTTTCTCTGAATTTAAACTGTGAGAAAGGAGGCGTATGTGTTGAGAGTCGGTATTCCCTTTGCAGGCAAAGCAAGGTCGTAGAAAAACAATTGCGTAGTTTGGAATTAGGTAATACATTCTCATCTGAATGGTAAAGCTCCAGGTTCTCAAGGAAAAAGGAGATTCCTTGGAGAACAATGCTGTCCTGAGACAGGTTTTCGGATACTAGGTACTGGGAAAGTGCTTATTTTGTGGTCCGCGCTGCCTCCCTCCTCGAAGGTGAGTCCTTGTTTCCTAGCAGCTGATTAGGTACTAGGCCATGGGTCCTTGCCAGAACTGCTGATTTTTGCTTAGGGCCGAGGTGGTGTATCACCCATTTTGATTACATAGCATTTTTATTTCTGGAAGAACCACCTGAAAAGGAGTTGCTGGTGCTGCGAGAGCAAAGCTCGCAATGTTATCAAGGCACGAACAGACTGGGGTTAGTAGGCAGAGGGAAAAACACGCCCTATAAGCTGAAGTTCAAGCTTCGCTGGGCTGTCAGGTTCCCAAGACTAAGACTCAAGTATTACTATAATTTTGTGGAGAATTATATGAGCATAGTTATTATATTGATTTCCATGACTTTAGAAAGCAGCTGAAGTAGATCAGTTGGACTGTGGAATTTCAGTAGTCCTTTTACAGGCCAAAGAATGTGTGAAGTAGCTGTACTTCAGGTGGTAGATCTCAAAGTAAAGATTGATGCTTGTGACAAAGGTGAAAGAGGGAGCAAGATGACATGAAACCAGACTGTCCAGTGGAATTCATTAGTCATCATCTCTTCCTAGAGAGCAGTACTGGGTGACAATTGTAAATTAAGTGAATGTCATGATTTGGACGCTGAAGAATTGCCATCCCTACCTACCTGTTTGGTACTATACCATAAGCCCTAAGAAACACTGCGAAATTTCTAAAGTGGTCTGTGTCATCGCAGGTACTGGAACAGAAGAGAGGGTTGTCTCATGAAAAATGCTGGTGGACTTTATCCAACGTTCATTCTGTAAAAATAAATGGATTTGGGCATGGCGCATTGTCCACTTGACTACCTGCTCCTCATTGTTACGTTCTGTTAGACATAGTATGTTTTCTGGTGCATGAGACATGTTGCGAGTCTCCTGACGTGCTGTGTTTGTTTATACTGTGTTGTTCACTAGCAGAGAGCTAGCTCTACTTAGGTTAGGGATCCGTCCAAAGTAGAACTTATTTAAACAGTCTGTGTGCTTTAGCTATGGCAAAAAAAAAACATTTGTGGCAGTTGATTCTACTAGCGATGTTTTCACCTCTCACCTGACCTTTACTGTGGTGATTGCCTGTTGGATCTCCCTGCTAAATCTGTGTAGTAGGGGATACCTATGAGTTTGTTTTGCGTGTACAGTTGAGTGCTTGAATATATGTGAAGTGATGTCCACTGCATGTATGATGAGCCTAAAATCGGTGGGTGCTCGGCAAAGGTAGTGGTAGTCAGAGATCAGGTGTATTCTGAGAGAGCGCAGTGGTTAGACAAAGACATTGGCCTGTTGTCTTTGCCTAAAGGCACACCTCATAAAGGGCTGGGCTGACGCTCCCACCCCACATCTCTGGCTTTTGCTAGTCACAGGGACCATCTCCCTGCAAGAAACAAGGTGACTCTCAAATTGTTAACATGGACATGTAACTACCTGAAAGAAGAAATGCACTCTGTAAGATTGGTTCAACACAAAACTTTGAGCCGAATTAGAAATCAGTTGGACACTTGGAAAGCACAACTCCCCCTGGCTCTTGGTATAAAAGAGCTCCTCTCACATTTCGAGCATTCATCTATAGCCACACCCATATAGAGAAAAGCCAGGACTACAGACTGGATACTGTTTTCCAGTATGGGGTTTCAAACTACAAAGTAGATCTAGGCTGCTGAGCTGCTGTGGAAAGCATTAAACCGTCCTGCAAACCTGCTGCATTGTCAGATCCTGAGGACTATGCTCCTGTAGTGCTGCTTAGTACCACCAAGTGCAGAGACAGTGTTCAATGTTCTTCTCGAAACTAAACTCTTCAGAAGTTTACTGATGAACGGCCAAGGCGGGCCAGCTTGCACTCCTGCAAATGTCAGCACATCTAATGCGACTCTCTTCAGCTGCATTCTATGCCTGTCATCACCCAGTACCACTGCACAGCACAAGCTTGTGCATTTGTACAGCTAAAGGCAAAGCCAGGATCACTAACCTGCCCTGACCATGGAAGTAGTGTGTACTACAGGCTGCAGTACCCCTGCTTCTGCTGATCCGGGTTGTTCATCAACGCCCTGGTGTTTTGAACAATCAAGAGAGACGGTGAACAGTAAGCTAAAATCTGATAGAGACATCTAGCCTCAGACTCAACTTTTGAATTCTCCCCAGGTGCCAGTCTGGGTCCTGTGATTTTTATTTTTATTTTTGTATTATTATTATTTTTTATTTTTAGAAGTACCTCTGCACGCCAGGGCATGGTGTCCTACGGCTCCATGATGATGTCGATTCCGGTCATGACGTCAGTGGAGCCATATAAGACCCCACGACGAGTGTGACGCCTGTCAGCGGTCAAAGGCGCTGCGTTAGCGTTGCATAATGCTTCTGACAGCACGGTTGTCGTGGACTTCTCACTCACGTCGTCTTTCTTCCTCCCTTGCCAGAAGTTGTTTCCATGAGCGCCGATCTTCACCCCATGATCAACGTCGATGTTCTCAGTCTTCATCAACATTACACAGTAAGCGGCGTCACAAGAGGTGGAAAGCCTGACCCGCTATGACGTCTTCGACTCGCGATGTGGATCGCAAAGGTGTCTCTCGCCCTAGTTCTGAGACTCCCGCTCCGGCATCACTCCCGAGCCTCCTGGTTTTCCCTGGAGCCGGGGACCTGGAAGCAGATGCAGAAGTACTATGAATCTCTCCTTCTGGCCTTTGTGCCCTGACCTCTCTCTGGAGCGCCTGTGGGCACCAAGAAGGTCGTAGACGCCGTAACTGTGTCATCACCGGCAGGTTCGCCCTCGGCCGCAGATACAGCCTCAGACTCTGAGGCCTCAGTGCACGGTCCTTCGTGGCCACCAATGGCATCAGTCGGTCGGTCGGCTCCGGCGCGATATCTGCCGGCTCCGGCGTGATGTCGGTCGCCATTACGGTGCCTGTCGTTGCGCTGCGGTAGAGTCCGAGCTGGAGTTGGTGCGCACTGTCGAGCTGGCTTTGCCGTGCTCCGGATATCTGCACAGATACCAGCTGACGTCTCTCCTCCTTCCCAGGTGGACGTCGGCACAGTGTCATCTCAACGACGTTTATGGAGCCATTTGCAGCGCTGGTCATTTCTGTCAAGTCTCCACAAGACCTGTGAGGAGATGGAGCAGCCAGTGGTCCCTTGTAGGTTGGACAGCTGGATTGCGGAGCTGGGTGAAGCAAGCGGGCTAGTTTTGTCCCCTGCTTCTTCCCTTTTGCCATCTCCTGGCCTTTCCTCGGAAGCCAACTCCTCTTTGGCAGAGGTTTTGAGGAGAGTGACTGATGTCTTGCATCTCACTTTGCCTAATGTGGAAAAAGTTACAGACCCTCTTATTGAGGTCCTTCATCCCAGCCAGTCGGCTATAGAGCCGGTGCTCCCTTTTTGTGAAGCCCTTACTGACATCTTATTGAGGGCATGGGCAAAACCTGAGTCAGGTGTGTCAGTGGACCTCATTATTGCCCACACATACTGCCCTGGGGACCCCACTCGCCTTGTTCGGCAGCCGAACCACCACAGCTTCATGGTCCAGGCAATTGCGGCGTCCTTTGAGATGGAGAACCTCCTTCATACCCTCCTTGATAAAGAGTCCAGGGAACGAGATTCTTGCGGAAAATGAATTTTTTCCTCAACTACTGCCATCTTCCGCTCCACTAATATGGTCTGTCTGCTTCCTCAAAGGTTTTCTCCATACCTTGTAGGAGTTTTTGGACCAACTTTTACCCTTGTTCCCAGAGGCTAAAGGGGGAAAGTTGTATCAGTTGATTTCAGATGGCTGTCAGGCAGCCCTCCTGCTCAAGTGTAAAATGGATTCCACTGACTCCATTTAGCGGGCCATGGCATCTGCAGTGGCATTGTGCTGGCACGCATGGCTTTGGACGTCTGGATTTTCAGAAGCTGTCCAGTCTCTCTTAATTGACATGTCATTTGATGGGCCTTACCTTTTTTTTTTGGAGCAAATGCGTATGCGACTTTACATATTTTCGGGCAAGTTGGGGAGGGTCAGACCCGTAGCCTCTCTCCTCCTTCTCTTTTCAATTTGCGTTGATGGGGGTACTCTGTTCTGCGGGCTTCCCTCCTTTTTGCCTGGGTTGACTGTCTGTATGATTTTTAAACCACCGATTCTATTGGTGAAGCCAGGGTCGTTCTGCTGCTCTTTGCAGACACGATTTGTTGCGGGAGACGAGGTTCCTCAAGTCTGTTCGGGTCCGTAAGACCTTTGATGGTGTTTGGTTGAAAGCCGTGTGGATTCAGCATTACAACGCCTCGTGGCTGTTTGCTTGTATTGTGGCCTTTTCAGGTCTTTTGCTGTCCCTTTTATACAGCGACGGTCAAGGATCTTTAAGTTGGTAAAGGTTTTACTACCTCTGCTGTGGTTGTGCCTTGTGGTGTTGAAGTATTCAGCACTACTTCCTTCTTACTGAGAGAGTGTTTGCCTCCGGATTTGACTATTTTTGATCTCCGGATGGTCCTTGAAGCTGCATAGCTGTTTTTTTCTTTTATTTTACTCTGATGAGGCGCTTAGTCTCAAGAGGTCATACCTTTTATGTTATACGTCTTCCTCTACGTAGAGTATTGGTCGGCTAATGTATAGCTTGTATGTGTTCTACTTACGTAGTCTGGTTGCTATTAGATTGATCCTTCTTGGACTATATTATATGCCCTTTAGGGACCATTATGGTTTGCTCATAGCTATTATTTTTCTTCTGTGCTACCTTTCACTCTCATATGGTTTTTCTTAACCAAGGTGTTTAGCTCAGTTTGTTTTCTTTTCTTGAGCGGACTTCATAATGTTTCGATTTTTGAACACCATGATTGTATTCTTTGGAATACATAGGTTCATTGCTCCCTCCTTTCTTGGAGAGCATAGGCAATTCCTTTGTTCAGTGTATGCTCAATGCCTTAGACTGTCTAAGAGGCAGTGTCTGAAACGGTTAAGGATATATAAAAAACCATAGGTTTCATGCACGTTATAGTTAGAAATTGGCATTTAAAAAACCTTTGAAATTCACTGAAAAAAACAAAGGTTTCAGGGGTGTTATAGTTAGCTGGACATTTCCCTCGTACAAAACCCTAGAAATTCCCCTGTTACAGTTAGTTCAGCTAACTATAACTCGCGCCCCCGCAATGCACTGCTGATGACGTCACATATTACATCACTCATGACATTGTCAGTGACATCACTCATGACATCACTGATGACATCTCAAATGACATCACTGATGACGTCATCCAGTGACTGTGTGTTTCTGTAAAGTTTAAATATATTTTATATATTTATAGTGAAAGGCCGGTGGAAGAATGAGTGGGTGTACAAGTGTGTGAATGGATGATTTTCTAGGTGCGTAACTGACTCTGTGAGTCATTAAATGTATCTTACTGCGGACTAGTGACTAAACTGTGTGAATGTCTGTATGTGTCTGTGTGTAGGTGTATAAGTGGCTGCATGGTTTTGTGAATAGCTATATGAGTGTCTATATGGGTTATTGATTGGTTGTCTGAGTATCTGTATGGGTGCCTGAGTGTTTGTGTGGGTAGGGTGTGTGTGACTCTATGCATAGATGTGTGAGTGGGTGATTCTATGGGTGCATCTGTGATCAACTGTATGGTTGGGTGAGTGTATGTATGGGTGTGTAAGGGATTGAATGTATATCTCAGTGGTACATGCGTGACTAACTACATATGTGAAAGACAGTATATATGCGTGTAAGAGTATATAAGTGGGTATATGTGAGAGTGTGTAATTGTGAGAGTGGCTGTATGGATGAGTGTGTGCTTGTATTAATGATTGTATAAGAGCGTAAGAATGTGGTACTATTTTTATGAGTAAGTGAACTTGAGTGTGTTTAACTGTATAGGTGAGTAAATTGGACTGTGTTTAATTACTTGCACGACTGACTAGGTGTGTCAGTACCGCAATGGATGATTGGCGGTCTGTGAGTGTCTATATAGGTGTATAAATGCATATGATAGTCTTGTACGGAGTGACTGTAAGTATGAGTGACTGTACAGGTGAGTGAGTGGAGGTGTATGTAGACCTAAGAGTTAATGAGTGGGTATGTAGCTATTGGTATTGGAGTATCTATGGTTTTGAGAATGGACGTCTGAAATTTTGAGTTGGTGTATCAAAGGTTAAATTAGGGTGTGAGAAGATGCAGTAATTCATCACATGGATGATGTCATCAGTGATGTCATCAGTGATGTCACTGACCATGTCATGAGTGATGTAATATGTGACGTCATCAGCAGTGCATTGCGGGGGCGCGAGTTATAGTTAGCTGAACTAACTATAACAGGGGAATTTCTAGGGTTTTGTACGAGGGAAATGTCCAGCTAACTAGAACACCCCTGAAACCTATGGTTTTTTTAAGTGAATTTCAAAGGTTTTTTAAATGGCAATTTCTAACTATAACGTGCATGAAACCTATGTTTTTTTCAGTGAATTTCAAAGGTTTTTTAAATGCTAATTCCTATCTATAACTTATCTCTGAAGATATCATGTTTAATGATTTTCATTGGATTTGTATATTTTTCAAATTCAGTGTGTCAATTTCATTAATTACGTATTTTTTAAAATACATTAATTCTTTTAAAAAATTAAAAAATATTATTTGAACTTAATGGGTTTTCAAACATATTTGTTTAACTATATGTTCAAAACTTTATTTTATATATATATTTTTTCAATGTTTTTGGATCCGCGCACCCTAAGCGCACCGTTCTCGATCCCTACGCGATAGCATCTGCGCATGGTATGCGTTGGGTACGTGTTTAGTGCGCGATTGCAGTGCGACCGGTACGCGACTCCCAGCCTATATGCGACACGTTCGATGTACGTAACGCGACGTTTACGCGCTTCCGCGATGCGTCATCTGCGTTTAAGACGCGGTAGGTGCGCGGATCCCGCGAAATATTTAACATTTAAAAAAAACATATATATATGTATTTCATGTGAATATTAATTGAAGACAAACTCTAAACTAGTCTTAAAACGAATATATTTTCACATCTAATACTATAATTTTTTTTCAATTCAATTTCGCGGATGCGCGCTTGGTGCGTGCTGCGTAAGCGAAGGGTGCGCGGATCCCATGTGACCGGCAAAAAAAGAGATTTGATTGGTTCATTACACTTCCTCGTCTAACTATTGAAAGACCCCACCCATTTCAATCATTCTTCTTTGACCTTCTTTAGAGCACCATCTCTTTGGAGTGAAGAAGATTTTTTAGACTAAGTTTACACTTAGCTTTAACTTTTTTCAACCAAAAATGGCTTCAGGGCAGCAGGCATCACCTGCATCACCTCATACTTCTGAGGATGAATTTTTGGCGGAGGCACCACCCAAAGAACGTTTTTCTTCAGTGGTGTGGAAATTTTTTACTTTTCCCTAGGGGCAGAATAAGACCAGTGCCACCTTGGTCACGTGCAAGATTTGCAAAAGAGTGCTGTTGCGAGGGGATCCTAACAAGAAATACTTGTGCGGCACGGCAAGTATGATAATGCACATGAGGACCCTTCATCCAAACAATCTTGCACGAGAAGAGTGCAGACGGATGAGAAACACTCCTGCTCCTGCGCCATCCACCTCATCGCAGCAGAGCACCTCAAGAGTGCATCCATCAGCCCAAACCTTGGACATCCGTCCTCAATTTCAATTTTAAAAAAGTGCTCTGCACTAAGTGCAATGCGACTTTGTGCTATGGTGAGCAGTCGATCGATCTGATCTGCCGCCGGCAAGAAAGTCACATTTGCTCGTTTTTGTTTTTATTGTTCCCTGAAGTTCATTGTTTGGTTTCTCCTGCTTTTGTTTTGTTTTCTTTTTTGCAGAAAAACCCATTTTTTTTTTAAATTGTTCAGAAAACTCAAAAAAAATTATAAAAAATGAAGAAAAAAAAAGTTCTTGTAAGAACTAACTTTCCTGGTTTAAAAAAAAGAGCTAAATTTCTTTGTTAGTTTAGATGAATGTAAGTGTAGTACATAATTGACTGAATGAATGTATTAGTAGCGTATGGTGAATGTATAAGTGCAGAACTATGAGGAAGTGCTGCAGCATCACACAGTAACCTCTTTAACTGCAGTGTGCTGTAGTACTTCCGAAGCACAGGGATGCAACATATGTACATAAATATGTTGCAAATCTATGCTTCTGTCTGCACGGCTACTTAAACTGCAGCCATGTGGTGACAAAGGCATCTGTGTCATGTGCTATTTGTTTTTCTACAGGAAGACACACCTTCCTGCACAAAAACAATGAGAAAATGCATTTTTCTCCTTCAATGTATGCTGAACATTTCAGCATGCATTGAAGATATACAAATGTGGAGAAATTAAAACAATTCTCCTTGTTGTGCTTTCCTACACCAATTTTAGAATGGTGCACCATTCACACACATATTGAGGTTTATGATTTCTGATAAATCTAGACATGTCTTGTTCTATGAGTATTAAGTGCAATCCTGCACAACAACACTTATAGAACACCCTTTCAACACAAAGTGGTCTGCATGATGAGGTTGTATTTACATGGAGTATAACAAGTGCACAGAGTGCATTTTCCTCTCTTTGTAAATATGAAATAGTATCGTGCACAATAACTATCTTACAAAAAGTGACATATTTCCAGTTTTAAAATTCCTTGCGAATGATTAAAGGTAAGCACAGAGTTTTGTCTGCAAAGATGTTTAAAGAAGAATGATTGAAATAATTGCGGTCCTTCAATAGCTAAAAAAGGAAATATTATGAACCCCTCCAATCTCTTTTTTAGCAGGTCACATGATATCTGATTATGGTCAGATTTCAAAACTACAAAGGTGTATAAACAGAGTGTTTTTAGAAACATGTTTCAACTTTGTAGCTTCTTGCAGACCTCCTCATTCTGCATATTGAGACTTAGTTAAATTTACCTTCACAGTAATCGGAATAAAAAATGGTACACATTTTTTTCACATTTTCATTCCAATCTAGATTCATAAAAATTGCTTATTTTAAAATTTGGATCTGTGAAAGAAAAGGAAAAAAAATTATAACATGTAATAACACATTTTTTACAAGACAGTATAATTTCCACAAAGTAATTTTTTTGCCTTTGTTGCTGTTCTCAGAATATATTAAATTTCACTAAAAATAGTGATTTCAATCGTACTCATCACTTAACAGCGGGCAAAAAAAAAACCAATCTCAAAGATTGTTAAAAAAAAAAACAACATGCTATTCTCCCAAAAAAAACCAAGATATAAATCACAGATATTTAAAATGCATACAGCTAACACAATTTTAGAAGTTTAACTTACAAAAACTGTAAATGTTGTCACTTTAAAATATTCACCGAATCTAAGGATGAATTTTTGGAGGATGCACCACGCCCACAACGTTTTCCTTCAGTGATGTGGAAATTTTCTACTTTTCTCGAGGGGCAAACCAAGACCAATGCCACCTTCGTCACGCTCAAGATTTGCTAAAGAGTTCTGTTACGAGGGGATCTTAACAAAAAATACTCGTGCGGCACAGCAAGTATGATGAAACACCTAAGGACCCTTCATCCAAACAATCTTGCACGAGAAGAGTGCAAACAGATGAGAAACACTCCTGTTCTGTAGCTGTAAAAAAGAATCCCAAATAAATGTATATTAATAACTTTCAAATTTATACTATTCCATTACTGTACAAACACATTTTATATAAAAACTGACTAAGAAACTATAGCCCTGAAGCACAAGTGTGACGATGGTTAAAACACTACATGCATAGTGCATACTACTTTGAAGCAGTTCATGCCCTAAAGCCTACCTCACTAAAAGACTACATGCTAACTGACTAAATGATTACAGTACTATAAGGAGATACACTGGGTGAGTGACAGGGTGTTTGCTAGAAGTGTATGAATACTAACTAGGGAATTGAAGGAGTGAAAGACAACTGTGTAGGTGATTAGAGGACTGCATCCATACTGCATAGGCATTTAAAGCAGTCCATGTGCTAAGGCCTGGCTCACTGCATGACTACTTGGGTACTGACTGATTAGAGTACAGCAATGAGAATGCCTAGTTGAATTTATAAGTGGTAGGCTTTTCGCACAGTGAATAGATTAGTACTTGGTACTGAATGGGTCACTAGAGGAGTGCAAAGGGAGTGACAGGATGTTTGCTGGACTGTATGGATACTGACTAGGGAATTGATAGTGTGAAAGACAAGTGTCTAGGTGGTTAGAAGACTGCATACATAGTGGATAGGGGTTTGAAGCAGTCCATGTGCTAAGGCCTGGCTCAGTGCATGAATACTTAGGCACTGACTGAATGATTAGAGTACTCCAAAGATAGTATCTTGGTGATTTTATAAGTGTTTGGGTTTTGGCACAGTGAATGGATTAGTACATGATGCTGAATGGGTCACTAGAGGACTGCAAAGGGAGTTACAGGGTGTTTCCTGGAAGTGTATGGATACTGACTATCGAATTGAAAATGTGAAAGACAAGTGTATAGTATGTTAGAAGACTGCATGCATACTACATAGACATTTCAAACAATCTATGTGGTAATGTATGGTTCACAACATGAGTACTTGGAAACTGACTAAATCATCAGACTACTGCTAGCCTAGTGCCTGGGTAAAACTTTGAAATTTTCAGTTCTGGCACAGTGAAGAGAATAGTACATGGTACTGCACTTTAGTGTCAAACCTGGACTTATTTTATCAATGCATAAGCAAAGAATAGCTTCTAAACCTACTAAAACTTGACAACCTGACCGATTTTAAAACAGTTATCTGTCATCAAATAAACTACGTTACCAAATGCTTCTCTCACAATCCTTACCCAAATGTACACAGACTCACAGTGTGATTTTAGACAAGCAACACTATCCCTAGCAGTTTACCAAAACTCATTCACTACTGTGGAACTGCACACAATCTACATATTTCAGGACTGCACCTTTCTGTTAAAGCATGACTCATTTAATCAACGCATAAGCAAAGACTGGCTTCTAATTCTACTAAAACTTGACAACATGACAGGTTTAAAAAAAGTTATCTGTCAGAAAATACACGACGTTACCAAATGCTTCTCTCACAGTGGTTCCCAAATGCACAAAGACTCAGTGTGATTCTAGACAAGCACCACTATCCCTAGGAGTTTACCAAAACTCATTCACTAAAGTGCAAGTGGTAAGGGAACAGCACACAATCTACATATTAAAGTACAGCACATTAGTCTCAAAGCATGACTTATTTTATCAATGCATAAGCAAACACTGGCTTCTAATGCTACTAAAACTTGACAACATGACAGGTTTTAAAACGGTTATCTGTCAGCAAATACACGATGTTACCAAATGCTTCTATCACAGTCGTTCCCAAATGCACACATACTGTGTGATTCTAGACAAACAACACTATCCCTTGCACTATACCAAAACACATTTCTTCATCTAGAAGAAGTACTACGTTTTAGTATAGATACATAACATAACTCATTTCACAAATTCATAAACAATGTCTGGTTTCTAATTCTACCAAAATATAAAAACAGCACAGTTATCTGTCTGCAAACACATGAAAAACACAAATGATTATCACAGAATGGTTTCTACATGCACACACACTGTCAATAAGATTGTAGAGAAAAAAAGTACTCCCTACACTTTAGCAGGAGAAATACATTAGTCTGATTAAAATGAAAATAGTCTACATACATCCCCTCACAATTAAATAACTCACCTTTCAAGTTGTTTTGTAGATTAAAAAGTATATCAGTCACTCACCATATTTTCTTTTACAGAATCTCTGCACTGTGCACCTCTCAGCAAAAACAAAGAATGGAAAAGTTTCCCTTTCATTTTCCACACATATACATGTAAACATAAAATCACAATCCTTCACACACAAACTCAAAAGCAAACACACATTTCTATTGGTTAAACATTAAAACCCTTTCCAACTGAAATACATTTCAACCCTTCCCCCAATCTGCCTTCTACCTGTTACCATAGAAACAGCTCATGGAACACTGCACTGAGCACACAGGTCACAAGTTCAGCACACAATGTTGCTAAACAAGACAGGAAGTGTGCTTGACTTTTCAACATATCAGCTTATCCTATATAATGTTCCTTACAATCTGTTTTTGTCAACCAATAAGAATCATACCTTTAAAAAACAGAAATATACACCCTACCTTTCAGTGTAGAAAGTAGTCATACAACCAATGATTTCTTGTCTTTTAAAAAAAAAAAAAAATATGTGGATCCGCGCATCCAACACGAGAGAATCCGTGCACCCAACGCGCTAGGATGCGCGCACCGTGCACGCATTCCGCCGTTTAAAAAACAAAATGGGACCCTAGGGGGTCCTTCTAGGACCCCCTAAGCACCTCTAGAGGGTCAGAGTATTTCCACTCTGCCCCCTTTATATGTTTTACACACTAATTCCCCTTGCTTCTTCAGCCTCGCTTCTACCGAGGCAAAAAATGGCCGCCAACAGTTCCTGGTTTCGAATGTAGACAGACACTCGACAGCCAATTAGCATTCAGCACGCGATCGGGAGGGTGCGCGCTCGGTTCGGGGAGGGTGCGCTTATGGTGCGGGTAGGGTCCGCGGATCCTCCCCGGCCATAGATATTTATGTACTTTTAACTCTAATTTTCTCAGGAACTACTGAACGGATTCACACCATTTATGCAAAAGGCACGAGTCTGAACTGAGGACTACCTCTTTGCCAAATTTGGTGTCATTCCGTTCAGCGTTTCGGGCTGTAGCTGCGACAACAGATCCTATGGGAAATTGCATGGGGAAAACGTGTTTTGGGACCCCCCTTTTTTCTCGGCCCATGCTTGATGAATCACCACAAAACTTTCAGGGTAGGAGCGGAGCGGAGCTGGCCAAAAGTTTGGAAAATTTTGCGAGGATTCGTCAACCAGCGCCAGACTTATTTGGACTAGAATGTTGCGGATTTCCTATGGAAAATAGGTCCTAACTATAACTACCTACTGGCGACTACCAGTAGGTAATGTTAATGTGTATATATATATTCACTTAAAAAAACCATAGGTTTCACACATGTTATATTTGGGTGGATATTTCACTCGTAAAAAACCAATGAAATTCCCCCGTTATAGTTAGTTCAGATAACTATAACTCGCGCGACCGCAATCCACTGCTGATGTCACATATTACATCACTCATGACATGGTCAGTGGCATCACTCATGACATCACTGATGACATCATCCTTGTGATAGAGTGGCGGCCGCGCGAGTTATAGTTATCTGAACTAACTATAACGGGGGAATTTCATTGGTTTTTTACGAGTGAAATATCCACCTAACTATAACATGTGTGAAACATATGGTTTTTTAAGTGAATTTGCAAGGTTTTTTAAATGCTAATTCCTAACTATAACATGTGTGAAACATATGGTTTTTTCAGTGAATTTGTACGGTTTTTTTAAATGCTAAGTTATGTATGTATTATTTTTTTTTATATATTTATTTTACAATAAACTATGTATTAAAAAAAACGTTACTTTTTTTTGGGGGGGGGGTTTCACCGTGCGCACATTAAAATATTTTTTTCTGCCTTCGGGGTCCTTCAGGGACCCCCTGACAAAGGCTAGGGGGTCAGGAACTCTCTACCCTGCCCCCTTTTCACGTTCGCCACCTTCCTTTTTCACTCTCGCACTGAAAACAAACAAAATGGCGGCCGACACTTCCTGATTTCGACCGATTCGAACGTTGACTAACATGTAACCACCAATCAGAATTACGCTCGCGCACGTTAGGGTGCTCGCACGGTGCGCGCACGGTGCGCGGCTATAGATATGTATGTGCTTTTAACTGCAATTTTCTCAGGAACTACTGAACAGATTGACTCCATATATGCAAAAGGCACATCCCTAAGCTGAGGACTACCTCTCTGCCAAATTTCAAGTAATTCTGTTCAGCCGTTCGGGCTGTACCTTGGACTAAAGGTCCCTATGGAAAATTGCATGGGGAAAACGCGTTATGGGACCCCCCTTTTTTCTCAGCCCCTGCTTGACGAATCCCCCAGAGACTTTCAGGGTAGGAGCGGAGCGCCCCACCTATTTTGAAAATTTCGCGAGGATTCGTCAACCGGCGCCAAAGTTATTCCAAATAGAATGTTGCGGATTTCCTATGGAAACACGGTCCTAACTATAACTATCTACTGGCGACCGCCAGTAGATAATATAATGTGTGTGTGTGTGTATATATATATATATATATACGCGTCTGGCGTTCTGCCATGTAACAAATAAACCTTTTTTTTTTAACCACGCTTATGGATTTGGGCTTCGGTGTCTGTGAAATAATAAATCACAAGGATTGGAGATATATATATATATATATATATATATATATATATATATATATATATATATATATATATATATATATATATATATATATATATATATATATATATATATATATATATATATATATATATATATATATATATATATATTCTCTTCTTCAAGAAGCAACAGCCAGGATTTCTCCAGGCGTATGACTGAAAACAGCCTTAACCGTTCATTATATATATATATATATATATATAATCTTTTCAAAGGATGCCCTGCATTAGAGACGCACTCCTCTAGCCGGCGAATTTTCAAATTGTTTTTATTTCAGAAACCGGCATTTTCATTCCACTTGTATACATCCTCCTGCCTGACGTGTTTCAGAGCATACATGCTCTTTCTTCAGAGGCAAGTTGGCTGCGCACAGTGTCTTTGGCTCCCATAGTTCCTTGCGTGTACACATTATATAGGCCTCCAGTGTGCCTTATTTGGTAGATATTGTTTCCTGATGCACGCTGGAACTTGTGGTATAATTCCATCAATTAATATCCTCCAGTGGAATTTGTGCAGTTCAACTGTTTAAAGGATCGATAATGGCCCTCGCGTCAGGTACGAGATTCCCCCTCTTTCCTCAGGAATCGATTTTTTTCGGGCTTATAAGGTGTTTGTTATGTATAAATTCTCAGATTTTGATCATAGGTAATATGAAAAGCCAGGCTCTTTTCCTACGCACATTTAGTTGGTTGATTGTGACCAACTGGTTCTGTTTGAGAACTGTTGTATGATTAGTTCTCAGACCCTCATCTGGTGGGTATAACTGTGGTATTTAATTCAAAAGTTAAGGAATCTGCGGCTAGATGTCTCTATCAGATGTACAAGTTACTTATCTTCGATAACATAATATCTGGTAGAGACATCAGTCTAGCTGCAGATTCCTTAGCACCCTGTAATTCCTTCCTGCGAAAGACCTATGAGACAAGGAGTTATGCCCTGTATCAAAACTGGTTTGTGTATCAGTGGGCACTATCTCATGTAATGGTGGCTTAGCAAGCATTTTGTTGTTGTTTCATGGGTGTTCCACCTATTTAGGTCTCGCCTAGGCAGCGATTGCGCTGTCTCTGCGAGACATGCTGTATTCAGGATATGAGCTTTAAAACTCTGCCCATTTTCAAGGACTGCCCCTGTAACATGTGTCGTTACTCATAGCTTGTTAGCACTATTTATTTCTTCAACCTGTAGCACTGGTGACCCCTGCTCGTGGTTTACAGAGCTTTGTTGTAAACGGGGCTGTAAATCTTAGCCTTATCTTGCCACATTTGCTATGCATTCAAAGACCGAGGTTTGTTTTGGCTGCAGCTGCCTCGCCCTACTCCCTCCTGCTTTTGAAACGCATGGCCTGGCATCATGGTCACCTGCCTTCCTATGGCTGCTGTCTCTGTCTCAGAGCTCAACAAGCATTTGCAATGCAATGTGTCTCGCATTTGTAAGAGTTTGAACTATTAGCATTGTAAAGGACAATGCCTTTTATTTATGTGTTTTGAAAACCTGCACTTTGTACTTGTACTCATTGCTTACGAGCGGTAAGGCTGGCAGTAACTGCGTCTTTTTTACTGCCAGCCTTGTTTCTCAAAAGCAAGTACTATAAGTACAAAGTGCATGTTTAACCTCACCACTTGCAGGTTTTCAAAACACAAATAAAATACATTGTCATTTACAGTGCCAATAGCTCAAACTCTTGCCAATGCGAGACCTATTGCATCGCAAATACTTGTTAAGGATGGTTCTGCTTCAGGGTGCAGAGTTTCACGTGATTTAAGCATTGTTGATCAATGCAGGGTTTTTAACCTTAAACCTTTTGAATGATATTGGCTTACTATTAACATTTTGTTTTGTTCGTAATTGGTGTTTTAAAAGATTTTGATTGTTTTTGGGCACACTGTTTCCACAGCAAGTCTCTAGAGTTGCTCCGTGTTCTGACATGGAAGTTTTCATAGAAGAAATTGTCGTCTGCGCGCCGGAGGGGACTTTTATTTCTTTATTTTTTTTAAACATATTTTATTGCATTTCTTAGTTTCATTTACATCATTACAATGTGCACAGCCTGTAACATATAATACATCCAGTCCTGTATACATTAATCCTTTGCCGCTCTCCGCCACAATCCAGGTATATACAACATCGCGGTACAACTGGTGCATTGTCTAACAATGAGTTAAAAGGCAAATAAACGAGTGGACATTTGTGACTAACATTTTACTGCAATATTAATACTATTTACCCAGAACTCCCCTCTTCCCACCCTCCCCGGTCTCATGCGTACCTCTCTTTACAGTCTTGTAAGTGTGGACTTCAGCCTGTGCTTGCTGCCTGGTCGCGTTCGTGTGTCATGATACCTCCTGCATATACATTGGCTTTAGGGCACGGTTTTTGTGTGCGTTAGGCTGTGACACCTACAGTTGATTTTCAGCTGCCGCTATGGACTTTAGCGCTTCTAATAGGGCATCCCACTCTAATGCTATTGGTACTTTCCGCAACCCTTTGAGCTCTTCCCTGTGTAGTGCTGTACTCTCTGCAGTGCCCCAGCGTATTAATTCCGAGTGCCATGCCAAGACATCTGGAGGTCTCCATGATTTCCATCGCATTGTAATGTTACGTATGGCTAATATAAGTGCAAGATCCATAAGTCGGTATTGTACTTTGTGTTTGTGTGCTTGTGCATGTAGTCCTAGAATGCACTCCTCCACCGTGTTCTTCACCTCCCGCTCCGTCGCGTCCTCTATTCTATGCCTTATGGTGTCCCAGTACTCTCGTATTCTGGGACAAGCCCACAACATGTGAAGTAGGTCAGCGCCTTCTGATGAACATCTCGGGCAATGGTGTTGTGTCTGGAGGAACATTTTGTTCAGTCTATGCGGAGTGAGGTAGGCCCTGTGTAATACCATGGTCTGTATAAAGTTAAATTTCGTGTTCCGTGATACCTTCCTCGGGTGCTCTAACACCCTTGCCCATTCCTTGTCTGTGGGGGACCTATCGATGTCTCCTTCCCATGCAGCTTTCAGGGTGTCCAAAGGGGTCGCAGTATGCGTGCTGATGCCGGTGTATAGCCATCTGATAAGATGCCGACCCCCCTTCCCATTTAATGCACCATTTTAACCAGTTCATTCGTGGGAGGTTCCTGCCTGTTAGGGCCCAGTGCCTCTTAACGTATTGTATCAGTGCAGCGTGTATGAGATACAACTGTTCCGGGGCCCCAGTTTCGTTAACGAATGTGTCATGAGCCAATAGCGTCCCATCCCCAAACAGATCCGACACCATGGCGATCCCCGCGTTCAGCCACGGCATTAATTTGCGTTTCGTAAGCGTGCCACTCAGCAGGGGGATCCCCAGCAGGGGAATATTCCCTGCGTACGCCCTGAGCGATTGTGTGTATTGCAGCGCCGCTTTCCAGCAGCGAAGTGCCGTGTCTAATAACGGGGGGAGGCTCCTTAGGGGTCCGCCATCAGGCAGCAGCAATGCATGCAGTTTACCATTCTCTATGTCTGCCTCTGTGTACCCTATTTCCTGCAGGTTGCGGCCCGCCGTCCAGTAAGACTGCCACTGCATCTGACAGGCATAGTAATATGCTTGCAAGTCTGGAACTCCCAGTCCCCCCATACGTATACCCACTTGTAGCTTTTTATGGCTGATGCGGCGTCTGCCATTACCCCAAATTAGTTCATTGAGCATCGTGTTTAGTATTTTGAACGTGGCGTGTGGTACCATTAATGGTAGGTTAGTAAAATAGTATAAAAGCCTCGGTAGAACTACCATTTTATCAAGGGCCACTCTTCCCATCACTGACAATGGCAGCGTTGTCCAGAAACCTATACTGGATCTCAGGGCGCGAATTGCTTTGTGCAGGTTACCGTCTAACATGTCCGCATGCGTCCTGTATACTTGTATACCTAGGTATTTAAAGGTGTCCGGGGCTACTTCTATACACTTGTCTCCAAAAGCCACATTCTCAATCCCTGCGTGTTCTGTGGAAAAAAAAGGAATGTGACTTTCTTGTATTCATGGCTAATCCTGAAACCTTGGCAAAGCGACTGAATGTATCATGTACTGCAGTTAGAGGCATTCTTAGGTCATGCAAGTATAAGAGAATGTCGTCTGCATATGCCGAAAATAGGTGTTGCGTGCGTCCCAGTAACATGCCACATGTCAGGAATTCTTTCCGCAGCATTATGGCCAGTGGTTCCAAAGCGAATATAAATATTAAAGGCGACAGTGGGCATCCCTGCCTTGTCCCTTTATGGATCGTGTATTCGCTAGAGATGTGGTTTCCCGTGCGGGCTCTGGCCACCAGGTTTTTGTTCAGTAAACGTAGCCACGCTATGTAACCCTCCGGTATCCCAAATTTCCCCAGAGCTTGGAACATATATTCCCAGTTTATAGAGTCAAAGGCTTGTTGTAAGTCCAGTGAGAGGCAGCCCGCATGTGGATATTGACTTGGGGCTTCCGACATCAAATGGTATAGTTTTCTAATGTTCAAGGATGTGCTATGCGAAGGTAAGAACCCAGTTTGATCGATGTGTATGAGCTGAGGCAGAGAGGGCAGTAATCTAGTAGCTAGTACCTTGCTTAGGATTTTATATTCCGAGTTTAGTAGGGACAGCGGCCGGTAGTTTGCCATATCCGCAGGGTCCATTCCCGCCTTTGGTAGCGATACAACCAATGCTTTCGCTGTTGTGGACGGTAGGGCTCCTTCCTTCTATACAGTTTTGTACAACGTTTCCAATTGAGGAACTATAAGGTCCGTGTATGTGCTGTAAAATTCTATTGGGAGCCCATCCATACCAGGGGTTTTATTTCGCGGTAGGGCCTTTATAGCTGCCCGAATCTCAGCTTGCGCAATGGGCCCGGTGAGGCCTTTCTGCGCCTCCTCTGCGAGCCTTGGGTACGTCAGAGCAGAAAGGAAGTCTGCTGTTCGGGTCTCTAAATCATGATCTGTGGTGCTATACAATGTGGCATAATAATGGCGAAAGGCTGTATTAATGTCTGCTTGCGTATATACCTTTCCCCCAGCTATTGTCTCTATCTCGTGTATTACCGCTGTAGAGGGAGCATCCCGTATCCGCTTGGCAAGCAGTGTTCCAGACCTATCCGCTTCCGCATGGGCTCTCCTCGTGTGTGCCTGGTAGTCTATGACCCGTAGTGTCTCTAGCGCTTCTGCGTGTTGTATCCTTGCTTCCTGTAACGGGCCCTAACAGTCAGTGCGCGTAACTGCTTCCTGCTCTAGTGTACCTATTTCCTCCTCTACCTCCTTTAGTTTTTTATGTATTTCCTGCCTGACACCCACTGTCGTACTGATTGCTTTCCCCCTTATCACCGATTTAAAAGCATCGCATTCTACCAATCTACTTGACGCCGTGTTACTATTGATTGCAAAGTAGTGTTCTATAGTCCCGGAAAGGTCGCTGCGGAACACTTGGTCTTCCAGCATCTGTGGCCATAGTCTCCATGTAGGGACTGGTGTGGGCACCCTCCCCTATGCTATGGTTATCTCAAGTGGATTATGATCTGAGAAGGTTTTTGGTAAGTATGTGGCATTGAGCGTTTGCATTGCTATTCTGGTGGAGCAGTACACCCTGTCAATCCTTGTGTGCAGATCGTGCACTGCAGAGTAATAGGAGTACTCCCTGTGCGTTGGGTGTCTCAGTCTCCATACATCACATAGTTCCCATCCTTTTGCCCACCTGCCCAGTGCTTCGGCTTGTCTAAGAACGCCCGCCCCATGTAGCGGCGGGTGTGACCTATCTAGTGTTACGTCCATCACCGCATTGCAGTCCCCTCCCAGTATCCAGGGGTGCGATTCCCAACCCACCAGCGCTCCGCTCACCACTTCCCAATATTTCTTGTTCTGTATTCGGAGCATATACTGTACCAAGCACCGCAGGTAGGTACATTTCACAAAAATGTACCTACCAAGCTTATCCACCCTCTGCTTCATTGCCTGGAATGGTATTCCATGCCTCACCCATATTGTGGCACCCCTGGCGTAGCTGGAGTAGGAAGTGGAGAAGATCTGTCCCCTCCATTTTTTGCGCAACTTTAGCGCTTCGCTGTCCGTCAAGTGGGATTCTTGAAGATACACTATCTGTGCTTTGCAGCGTTGAAGCTGTGCGTGTATTCTATGTCTTTTCTGTACTGTCCCCATGCCCCGTATGTTCCACGTTATTATGGTGTATTTACCTTGCGTCGTCATTGCTATTTTTGTGTCTGCTGGAGGAGCGATGCATCTGCCGAGTGCAATAGCCCATTCAATGTTCCCAGTACCATGAGACCGTCCCTTCCCCCCAACAACCCAATACTCGGTCTGGTCATCCAACTATACCGGACCATAGAACTGAAACAACAAAAAACCTAATTGGTCATGTATAGCGCCTTTGCCATTTGGGGGACATTGCTAGCGCTCCACACGTGGCGTATTCTCGTGCAATGATATTGTTAAGCCGTTTAGATGTAGAATCTTGTGGGTCGACCCGCCAGTTTCGCGGGCACATTACAAAAGATCACTTTACATTTACATATAACAAGAAGAATTATACTTGCGAATACAATCAGCCATATAAGTCTTTGATGACTTGCGGGGTCGCAGAGGGGAACAGCGCAACACTGCTCTCAGAGTCCGATTCGTGCGTGGCTTCTTCCTCTGAGGAGGGCCGAGCCGTCACCTCCAGGCTGTTCGTGAGGGCGGCCGCCGCAACCAGTGCCCCGGCCTTGGTCTGCTCCATCTGCTGCTTCGTGATGTATTGCCTCGCAGGTGCTCTGTCCGTTCTTCTCCGTCGTTTCCCAGGTGAGATCACCCTGCTGTTCTCGCTCTTTGCCGATGTCTGTGAGCCAGCCGATGCAGTGCTCTTCAGTTCCATCACTTACAGCCAGTCTTCTACATCTCCTGGACTTTCAAAAAAGTAAGCTTTTTGTTCATGCATAATCTTTAGTCGCGCCGGGAAAAGGAGCGCATATTTCAGGCCCAGGTCTCTGAGTTGTTTCTTAACCGCCAAGAAGGAGGAGCGCTGTCTCTGCACCAGCATTGTATAGTCCGGGTATAACGAGATCTTCGTATTTTCAAAAGTTATCGGGGTTAATTCGCGAGCTTTCTGCAGCAAGAGGTCCCTGTCCCGGAAATTCAGCAATTTTACTATTGGCGGTCTAGGTGGAGTACCCGGTTTCGGGTGCCCCATTGGTATCCTGTGCGCGCGCTCTATGCAATATTGCGCAGACAGTCCTTCGTTGGTTACATGATCCCGGAACCATTGCTCCATATATAGTGAAGCGTCACTACCTTCACTTTTTTCCGGCAGGCCAATGACTCGTATGTTGTTTCTTCGGGCCCTTCCCTCCGCATCCTCCACGCGGTCCAACAGGGCTGTCACTTGTTCCTGCACTCATGTAACCTTGGTTTCGCTCTGGGCCTGCCGCGGGACAACTTCCTCCAGCGCCGCTGCGTTTGTCTTCACCTTATCCGCCAACTTGGTGTGATCTGCTCGGAGCAACCCAAGGCCAGCCGACAGTGTCCCGATCTGTAATTCTAGTGCCTTCCTGGAGTCACGCACCTCTTGCAGAATAAGGTCTAGTTTATCCACTGGGCCGGACGTCGCTGCCGATGTCGCGCCTTCTAGTCCAGACTTGCCTCCGGCAGGATCCGCTGTGTCCGGGACGCAATCTTGTCCGCCCTGGCCATGTCGTCGCACTCCCTTTCGTCCAATCTTTCAGGCCAGGACAGCGATGTACAACGTGGGTGACTGCTTCACGCTGCGCAGCGCGCGCCCTCTGGTCACCCTGTCCAGCGAATCTGCTATTTTTCCCCCGCTGTCACCTTGGTACAGTGTCTTCCCCCCCCCCCCCCCCAAACCGTGCCCTGGTGCCACCAATGGTGGTGCCTGTCGTCGTCTTCTCCACTGCAGCCCGCCCTAAACACCAACTCGGCAGCTTCTCCCTGCTTACACTGTGGTCGCCGGGGAGGGAGTAGATGCCCAAAGCATGCGGTGGGCCTCTTGTCCTGCAATCTCTCCCAATCAGCGCCAACTGGCCTCCACACAATCCATTCACTTCCCCTTGTTTGTGGCGTTTGCAGTTTATGAACAGGAATCGCTCCGGGCGCTTTCGTGCGTCTACCGCCTCTAAACCCCAGACTGCTCATGATCTCACCTGTCCTGCCATCGCCTCCTGCGCATCCATTAACTCATTGCCACCAGATTCTTTCCAACTGTGCCGCTGCTCCCACAGTCTTCCTTCGTTATGCCTGCGCTTTAACTCACCCGGCCGGTGCAGAGTCCCGCCTCCTCTCCCTCTAGCAGGGCTCCATTGCGTGTTGCCTCGGGCCGGTGAGACTATAGGCCGCACCCGTCCTCGGTCTGAATTTGCTGCTGAGCCCGCCCGACAGGTGCCGTGCAGTTCTGCAGTCACGGCGGCCGTCACCTTCGCTCCCTCCGATCTGCCTTCAATAAATCAGTGGCCGCGTCTTCACATCCGCGTGCCGTGTATGTTGCAGCGTAGCGGCCCCGTCTCGCGTAGGCCGTCCCCCCGCCGCAGCTCCCAAGTCGCTGCCACCGTTTTCTCCGCCCGGCCGTCAGGGGCTCATCCGCCGTCGTTCTCGGCTCCTCCCGAGTATCGCCGCTACCTTTCTTGATCGCTCAGGAGGCTGCCCTGCGGTCTCTGGCGGGTTTTTCGTCAGGATAACGGTTGCACAGGTCCGGTGCTCTTCTGCTATGCGGCCGCCATGCTTGGCTGCCGGCCACGCCCCGCGCCGGAGGGGACTTATATGGCTCCACTTATGTCATGACCGGAATCGTCGTAATCACGGAGCCATACGACGCCTTCCCACAGTGTGCAGAGGTACTGGCGTCTGGGGAGAATTCAAAAGTTAAGGAATCTGCGGCTAGACTGTGTCTCTACCAGATATTATGTTACCTAAGGGAAGTAACTTATACTTCACACCAGTGCATGAGACAAAGCAGACATTGTGCTGGCTTCATACTAGCTTAAATTGATGTGTAATTGTAACTCTGATTTCACATATGCATTAACTCCTACCTCCTCCAGATTAGTATAGAAAAAGGTAGAACTTTCCAGAAAGAACCCCATTGGGCTATGAGACAATATAGGGTTCCTTAGAACCTCCTCAAGTTAATGCATGTTTACCTAATGCTCCGTAGAAGACATTCCTTTTTATGAAAAGAATAACAGTACCTGCACATTGTTGATTGTTATTGATACGTGTTCTGCATAAACTAGATGTTACCCCAACCTCCTAGAGAAAGCCTTCCATGTTCTTCCCCACTACCTACTTTACGTTCAGGCCTAAAAGAAAGGCACTTGGCATTTATAGTTACGGTGCAGTAGCATTTGGCTTCTGTATTTCCATGGTCAGAAGCAATGCAGTATTCCCTTCCGTATTCTATGGTGATGGCTTTGTTTTGGTCAACAGATTGTGGCTCAGGGTAATCCATATCCTGCCTAACAGTGTGGTGTAAAAAAGTAATGTTTTTATGACTATATCCTTCTTTTCGGGGTTTATCCAAAGTGTTGGGAGATGGTTGGTTTGGAAATATTCTCTCTGTTCCTTAGCTTTTTCAGTCCTAGCCTGAATAATCTTTTTCTGAATAATTCCCCACGCCCTTTTCATCCTCTCTCTCTCACCTGAAGGGAAAAGGACAGTTGCTGTATACAGTGTTTCTCTGTGCGGAAAATATAATGAGCGGCTTATGCAGGACACCCAAACCACACAGAAGGAGCACTGACCAGCGCATATGAGAGGACTCTGCTCTATTCGCCAGAGGTTACTTTGTACTTGGTAGACTGTGGTGATAGCTGAGGTGGGCTCGATGTTGGTTAAAGTCCTATGGTAGTAATACACTGTTCTATGCGGATTTACCTGGCCCCTTAAAGGGACAGTAGGATTGCAGTACTCATAAAAGATTGGTCATCTTTGTTTGGTGCCAAGTCACTTTACTCGGACGTCTGGGTGTAGTATAGTAACCATCTTTCCTCTAAAAGGGGTTAGTGAATGGAAACATAAGATCTTGAACACCTGCACTCCAAAGCTAAGAAGCATTTTTGAGTCATGTGGCGCCTGAGTTCAGTCCCCCCCCCCCCCCCCCCCCCCCCAAAAAAAGAATCTTAAACCTACCATGCAGTATCTTATGGTTTTACCATTCCAACAGCTGTGAATATCCCATTAATGTGGAATTCTCCATTAAACTGAATGAGTCTCACTCTGGATCTATCGATTTGTCCTTGCTAATTTGAGGATACTAGTGCTTACGGACCCTGGTCTTCCTTTGTGGAAATGAAGAAAATTGAGAATAAAGATCCACAAAGTGATGTTATCTATTTTTGCTACACTTAAGAATGAAGGCAAGAAGTCTCTGAATGCACCAAACCAGCACTGATGAAAGATGAAAGCAGCATGCATACACGTGTTATATCTATAGCGCGAATATTAGCGAAAAGGCAGGACTGGGCCTAAGACAAGCAAGCCTGGACATTCTACAGTTATCAAGATCTCTGAGAATTCTTATTTAAAAGATGAAACAATCTGTTAATACGATTAGTGCCAAAATGTCAAGACCTTGATAAAAACGTACATATTTGGCAAACCTAATGATGAATTGAAAGATGCAGCGAATTAAACAGCTGAAATATTTTGTTGATTCTTTACCAGCAACTAGTTAAAGGTATTTTGCAGTTGCAAAGCCTGTGACTCGGAAAATGGCAGGTTTTATGATGGAAAAGCACATTTTTACTATTTACAAAATCTCTTTTATGAGTGGCAAAAGTATTTCCAACTTGTTAAAGGGGCTTTGCAATCCAGTCTGAATTGCAAATAGGAAGGGATATCAAGGAAGCATTCACTTCCTGTGCGCGATTCGGAAAAAAATCTTATTAGTGGTTTGTGACTACAATTAAGGTTGCAAACTATTAATCATATACTGCTACCTCCGAGGTGCTGGTATCTGATTTGCATTTAGGAATTGTGACAGTGGCCTTGCGGGAGCAGAAAGTAGTCCATAAGATCACTGCCAGCTCTTCCCAAACAGTAAACACTTTTTGAAGTAGCACACAGGCTATAATACTTCCTTTAAAAAATAAAATGTTTCTTGTTTAGGAATGCAAATGCAGCGTTGGAGGTCTGCTGTCTTATCATATCAGGTCCCATATCTTTTTGCAGTGATCTCTGAACCAGTACTGAATTGGATAGCAGTTCCTATGCTGAATTCAAATCTGGGTTATTTGTGGAAACCGTGCTGGTAGACATACTTTATTGCCCCGAACAGGCCTATAATCTCAGACTCCTAGGCCCACTCTTCCTCTGCTGTTTTTGTGTGTATCATCTTAATTATAAAGACTGCGAGCCAGGAACATTGAAACCATGGCAAAGAAGGACCTCAGATGTGATTGAAGTAATTTGTATATTTCCTAAGATTCCAACAAATCATTCAGCGATTCAAGGAAGCTTATTGTGAAGAGGGTACTGCATGATAGTAAAATACAGTACTTTCAAGTTATATATTAGCACTCACCTTTTTTTTTTACATCGGAGTTATATATTTCAATGACCATACGGTCTGTAAAAGTTCTAGAACGTGCACAAGTTCAATTCCTATGCCCACAGCTGTTGAAAGCAACCACATCTGAAACAGCAGGACTTAAGCAGTCCTTGTAGTACATTCTTCTTTGATAGTTGGAAGCATTCTCCATTAGGTGCATGTATTGTGCTTTTGAGTTGTTTCCTCACATGAGCCGTAGGACCGCAGTAGTAGCACTCGCTTAGAAATCTTCTGTGGTATGCACCACCACAGCTATATTTGAATTGGGTGTAGAGATATTAATATGGAATGAGCACACAAGTTAAAGATAAATGTGGTTTGAGTCACTGATGGGTTTGGTGGGGAGTGTTTATGTGCGTGGCTGTTGTTGGGGAGGGAGATATATATTTATATAAAGTTAATGCCATGACATTTTGTAGACATGGTATGAATACCATTGGTATATGAAGCTTGCATCTGGGTCATTAAAGAATGAAGGTGCTTGTCTTGCAGATCCTATAATAATTCCACGAAATCCAGGAAAGCAATGGTATTTCTTTTTAATCATCATATTTTATTGATTCTCTGCGGAAAACTAAACAAAACCAGATACACAGTGCAGTCATTATTGTATGGTTTATGAGACATTGTAAAAGACACATTACTTCACTTCAACAAGTCAAGATTGCAGTACTTCCGCCATTTTCCCAGATCTTCCGATGTTTATGTGAACAGCCTCTAGTTTTGTAAATAGGGTCTTCCAATCTAGCACACTAATGCATTTCAGCTTACCATTCTGCCAGGGATGGGGTTCTAGGGTATTTACAATATCGGACATGCTAAACAGTGGGCCTCCTATCTGTACTTGTCTGTCCAGGATAGGATTACGGATTCCATGGAACAGTGACATTACTGGGCCAGACCATACGAAGAAGAGCATCACTTATCCCTGCATGGTGATATGTATTTGTGCTAGTAGTGATAGGCTGAGACTCTTATTAATTAATACATGCTTCTAATTAGGATTTCCTGCTTTCACATAAGTGTAAAACCTGTGTACTGAATGGATTGGTTCTGTATTTGTGATTCGGACCTTAAATGCTGTTTCACAGCTGTTGATCGGTTAGCTATAGATCATACCTCACCTCCTCGATGTGCCAGCATCAGTAAGCAGTTTAAAAAAAACAAGCATTGGCATAGCCAATAGGTCTCGCTTTTGGGACCTGTGCCATGCTGCTGTTCAACATGCGAGAAGAGAAAGCAGTGAGGATCTTTCATGGTGGTGGTGAACAATTGCAAGTTCTTGTATGCCTGCAAACCACGGTTCACACTGCCCAAGGACCCGTCGACATCCAGGGACCTTTAAAGATCAAAGAAAGGATGATAGCGAAACCAGGGTGTGTGATGATGATAGTGCGTTTTACTCTGGCGATGCCCTGCCCCCTCCTCTCTTGAAGCATGCCTGGAGTCCCGAGCCAGCGCTCACAGTGCATCCTGGTAGTGGCTGCTGATCAACCTTCACTGCCTTCGGAATTACAAATTCCAATTACCAAAGATGCAGGAGGGCAGCAGCTGTGACAGACGGTCCTCCCCCCAACCGCACCCCACCCGCTCGACACCACCTCACCCCCAGGGTCTACAGCGAGGCACCCCACCCCACTCCTCCGTGCCAGCGCCCTCCGTCTTCCACACTTCATTAGGAGCAAAAAACACGGGTGCCTGACAGAAAGAGGCAGTGAGAGCTCGGGGAAGGGGGTGCAGGTGGGCAGACGTTAAAGACGAGTAACATAAGGTGGGAGGAGAGAAGAGGAACACAGATCAAGACAGACGCCTGAAGAGGAGTAGACAGAGGACGAGAGAGGCACAGAGAGAGAGGAAGGTGGTGCGAGAGAGAGACCAAGACGAGTATCTTAACGAGTGAGAGGCCAGGGGTGAGAGGAAGAGATGTATAGGGCCACCGTCAAGATAGGACAAGAATTGTTGATGGAAACACGTAAAACATATTATTTTCATTTCCTTGAATCACTTATAGAAAGAAAGCAGCATAAAGATAGCGCCAGCCGCGAAAGTGAAAGCAAATTTGTTACACGGCGGAGCGTGGCGCGCACGCTTGGCGGGGGCGGAGGAGCGCATTCCAGGTGGGGGAGCGGACTCTTTGAAGTATGATGCAGAGAGTGCCAGTGGGCTGAAGCGCTTCCCCAAACGGATTGCATGGCGGCACGATGCACGTGATTGTGCGCATGCAATCCACTTTTAGGAGCACTTTTGAGAGCCCCTCTTACTAGAGTCTCGCATAGCGATTGCGTCAACGCAATAGCTAGGCGAGACCTAAAAATGAGTTTGACTTGAATGGTTGGCACCTGAAAACAGTTATACACAGACCTGAAAGTACACCTCTTGCTCAGCCACACATTGTGCATGGTGTTAACGCTGTTCTAGCTTCGATGGAACAAAAATAACACATTATGTATTTCTTGTTTTAGGTGAAGCTCTCAGTTGCCCATTTAATACAGTTTGCATTAAAGTGGATATTTCTCCGCGAGCTATCAATGCTTACACTCCAATTGCAGATGAGAATTTTTTTTTTACATGCACAACGCATATCAAAGTATTTTATCAATTTTACAGACAGGTAAGCACGCTTTTCCGTTACAGGGTATCAGTCCAACTTGGCTGTTGTTTTAATGGTTACAGGTAGATGGTATACATGTTTGGTTGCACCCCTTTTCAGTGTCATGCTAGGAGATTAAGGGCAGCTGAAAGAGAAAGAAAGAGAATAGAAAAGAGAGGGAGGAGATAGTATACAAGAAGAGTACTATGGCCGTGGGCCTAGTCTGGGCTTGTGGCGTTTTTGTTTGGTGGGCAGCCGCCCCTCTCAAGTGAGCTCACGGGTGTTCGTAGGGGTCCAGGTATTCGTCCAGTGATGTCCACATCCCCCTAGTAGCTGGTCTCCAGGGTGAGTTTTGCAGTGTGGTGCTATCTGCGCCGCTGAGGTACGTCACCCAATTGAGCCAGCCTTTGTATGACGTCTTAGCCGTATCTTTCCAGTTGGACAGGACCATTTTCACTGCCGAGGTCAGTAGGAGGTCCAGCAGATCCCTGTCGTGCTGTGAATCTAGTTCTGAGGTCATTAATGTGGTGGTGAGGGTAGAGAACTCTGGTTTTAGTGTGCACCCCAGTGCCTTTTTTATGAAAGCGAAGATTTCCCCCCGAACTCTTTAATTTTGGGGCAGTAGAAGATGAGGTGTGCTAGGTCCCCCCTTTTCGTTGTCACAGTTCCAGCACAGGTCGTTTTCTCTGAGGCCTAGCGATCCAGTAGGTCTTGTGTAGTAGCCAGAATTTTGTCTGGGATAGTACTGGGGAGATTTTGTTCCGCGAGGGAGAGGCTCAGAGAAGAGCCAAGTCATGTGCATTTAGTGTGGTGCCCAGTTGTTTTGCCCAGTAATTCGATGGCTTATCATTAATTTTGGTGGTGCTTGGGCGTAGGAGTTTGTACAGGTGCGATACCTGGTGGCCTATTCTGTTAAGTTTCGCCATATATTGTATAATTGACGGGTTGTGTTGTGCTAGTTTGGCTTTTGTTAGTGCTGTTCTGATTTTTAGGAAATTGTAGAACTTGATGTCTGGTAACCTATGTCTCTCTTTTAGTGTGGCGAACGTGAAGGGGTTGCCTTCCTCCTCCAGTTGGGCTGGGTAGGCGATACCTTTCATCTTCCATGCCTCTATAGACAGGCATTTCACCTTATACTTAATCTTGTTGTTGGCCCACAGAATCTCCCATTTCGAGTTCCTTGAGGGGCGTGGCTTGGACGGCAAGGGGATGCTTGCCTGAATCAGCCGCTCCGTCTTTCCGGGAGGAAAAACAACGATCCCACGAGTTTACACCGGGGGAACTGGGGGAAAATGAACAGCTATGGACATCGGATGGTCGGCCCAAGGCGTCGATGGCAAATTCACGAGGCTCTCACCTGAAGCAAAGGAGAAACTCACCGTTATCGTCTGTGACCCAGTGGCAGCAAAGAAGAAAGAAAATGGCGCCGCAAAAGATGAAACCGCTACCAAGAGGGGCTCTAACCGAGTGGAACTGCACGCGGGGAGCAGAGCAGAGCGTACACCACTTAGAGCCACAAAAGTCCCAGTCCCAGAACCACAACCTAATGCAAGGGCTCATATAGCGGAAACTCGGGCGGACGAGTAAGCGAGCACCGACATACGGAGACGTGCAATGGCGCAGTGTAAGAGCAGAGCCCAGAGCAGCACGCTAGAACAAGTAAGGCGGTGAAGCTACACCGGAGCCCGTTGGAGGACAAAGGAACGCTACAAATGGGGGAACGCTGCAAAACGGACACAGTATAAGGAAGAGCGGAAGCGTCACTGGAACGGAAGGTGGGGTGTGCGTTAAAAACAGGACCAAGACTAGGCGTAATCGAAACCAAACGCAACTGAGCAACAACCGCCATCTTAGGGGTGGAAAAGTAGCAGCGAGGCCATCCGCTTACACAGTCGAGATAACCGAGTGCAGGGGAGGCGACACTCAGCTGAGGAGAGTAGCGCTAAGAGGAGACAAGCCCCTCCTGCCCGAGGCTCATACCCAAAACACACGCGACAGAACAGCGGGCAGCCATCGCGCCAGTAAAATCGAAGGCAGACCCGGAGCCAAGCAGCCGAAGCTGAGGAGCACCAAGGGTCCACCTCGCGTAGGCAAGACAGAGAGGGGCAGGAACGGAGAGCTGGAAGAGGTGCGCCAAGAGAGAGTAGCGCGGTGAGGGGCAAGATCGAGGTCCCACAGAAAACGGCGGGCTGGGAGCAACGAGCGGGACGGAGCTCCCTCCCAAAACCCCCCGCTTCCCCACCCCAAACAGCCAAGAGAGGGTCCTTCACAAGAGAAGAGGGGCGCAACTCAGACACAGAAACAAGCGCAAGAGAGGAGCCACTAAGCCGGGCGAGAGCACCCGAGGCATAGTCTGGGTCAGAGCGGGGTGGCACAGAGAGCTGGATGAGCCAGACTCGGCACTAAAGGAAGAGAGAGGGGCCATAGAGTGCAGGAACAAGACTACATGCAGAATGCCTACAGAGAGGAGCACAACAGCACACCAAGAGGAAAAGGAACGGCCGCTGAGAACAGGGGGAGGCTCCCGACCACCATCTGCAGAGCAAAGCACCGCAGTCCCCTAATAGGTAAGGCACCAGCATGAACAGTGTAAAGAGGCGCTAGACGAGCACCACAGTAGCACACCAAACCTCTAACCAAACGACACAAGGCGGAAGAGAAGAGCGTGGGGAGTGTGGACGTAAGACACCAAAACGCAGCCAACGACTACACTCATCAATAAAACTTGAAACAGGGGAACATCATAACAGCGCCGGCGCCATTGCAGTGAACAGCGGGGCAGGAGCGAGATACAGAAGGTGGCGCAGGGTACCAAGGGACCCGCAAGTAACCAGGCAACGCGCCAAACAACGAGCAAACCAACCCCCCGACGAGCAAAGCCAAACTGCTGCCTCCGCGAGGTAACACACCCAGCAGAGCTAACTGTGGAGACCAAACAGACCCAACAGTCACAACGAGAAACTACGCGAAAGCATAAAGTGCTGGCCGCTGCTCCAGGAAGAGGGAGAAGATTTGAGCTCCACCAGACGAAAAGAGGGCTTACAAGCATGGCGGGGAACGAAGCAAGAATCCAACAGCAGCTAAAAAAGAACAAGGGAGAACCCATGCTAACTGATTCACCTATCAAGCAGAAACCTGATATGAACAGCACACTGAAGATGATTCTAAAAAAGCTAGCAGATGTTCACGATCTGGCCAAGTCCACAAAACGGACTACTGATGTAATCCAGCTAGAGCTAGCAGCAGTAAGGGCGGACATGCACGCGGCGAACAACAGGCTGTCAGCAGCTGAGCAGAGAATAAGTGACATTGAAGATGCGGACCGGAAAGTAAACCAAGATCTAAAGGCCTTAACCAAGGCTACAGCAGCACTCCAGAAACAAACGGCAGAGCTGGAAGATCGAAATAGAAGGGGGAACATAAGAATCATAGGCATGCCGCAGGGCGAAGAAGATAAAGCAGGGTCCTGCCTGGCCTTCATCGAGGAAATGATACCAAAAATCACAAACCTCAAATTTGACCAACCCTTTGAGCTGGACAGAGCCTATAGAGTCCCGGCATTCAGGTCAGCGACAGTCAGGGGCTCGCCCAATAATATGCACGCCACTAAGGGCACAACACACTGAAGCCATCTTCAGTGTTGCAAGGAGAAACCAAAATATTGCGTGGAAGGGACAGAGGATAATCCTCACACAGGACTACTCCAACCCCACAGTCGACATCAGGAAGGGCTTTCTGACCCTACGCGACAAGATGAGGAAGAAGAACATCCTGTTCTCATTCACCGGCCCTACAAGATTCCGGATAAATGATAATGGGCGTTTGCATATCTTTGAGGACCCGAGAGAACTAAGCAGATACCTCAATGGCCCATCACAACAAGAAATGGAGACCTCCCAAGCAGGGACCAGCAAGACGAGAGCTTCACCGGAGCTGAGAGTGGAGTGAATGAGGCGTAGACCCTCGTAGAGTAAGCTGGCAACCTTATTTACCTCATAAACTAGGTAAAACTGATCCTATTTAACTACTGTAAAGGGAAACCTAGTAACGAACTGAAAGAACAACCGTAGCTACCTCAGGCTCTAAGTAAGTTTGGACTAACATACCTCCTACCTCAAGGCACTACAGGCCACAGTATGCATAAGCTACAACATGACACTCCACAACACCGGAATCCACGCTCCCGGCACAATGGGCTGCATCTTTCTAAGGACCAGATGAAGTCTATCAACGCCACCCATCTGAAGGTGCCCCACAACCAAACCCACGTCTGACGAGGATCAGAGAGAAGGCAGTGCGCAGGTGTGCTTGGACTTAGCCCTGCGCAGCTGCACCGGTCTCAACCAACGAATGCCCCGATGATCTCTCCACAAAACGTTGTAGTGAAGGCGTCAGGAACAACAGACAATCGTAGCACCAAGCGGCAATAACCAAAGACGAACTACATATCCTTTTTTGCTTATGATGGGGGTGACGTAGGAGGGCGGGAAAAGGAGGGGACTACCACAGACTTTTATCCTTGTATACAACGTAGCTGCAAAGAGAATAAATATATATCTATACGTGATCCTGTCGTCGCAGGTTCAGCATACGAGGTTTTTATGTAGGGGAAGGGGAGGGGCTCGCCTGTTTTGTCTATCTTCCTTTTATCTTTACACAGTCTTCCATACCATCTTCACCCTCTTATCTATATATTTCTGTACAAGAAGTTACACTGTGTCCAAAACAAGAATGAGAAGCAGCAGACCCAACTCTGGGACATGCACGGGTCAGACACCTGAACCACACCAAGAAATAAACCCTAGCAGGAGGGGGATGTATGCAATAAACGAGAGTTTGGGACGCTGAATAGGAATACCAGCGCTTTCCTATCATAGCCAATGACACCAACCAACAAGCTTAACCTGGCGTCTGACCTAAAGATAGTCTCCCTCAATGTCAAGGGCCTCAACCACCCAGTCAAGAGGACTACCTGGCTAAAAGTAAGGGGGATGTGGTCTTGTTACAGGAGACCAAACTATCCCTGGAGGATATCAAACTAGTGAATGCCAACTGGATATCCCAGGTGATGTGCTCACCAGAAGAAGGGAAAAAGCACGGGGTAATTACACTGATCACTAGGAACTCCAACCTAACAATAGAAGCACACCAACGCGACGAGGCAGGAAGAGTCCTGATAACACACTTGAGAAGGGGGGAAGAGATCATTCATGTTGCCAACATATACAGCCCTAACACAGACGATCCCGCGTTCTGGGAGGGGGTATCACGCAAGCTAGAGGGCATCCCCCAGAACGATCTTACTGTGGTGGTGGGGGATTTTAACATTGCCCTGGACCACATTCTAGACAGACCATCAGACCGGACCCTAGAGATTACACCTTCTACTCCAATCCGCACAACTCATACAGCAGGATAGACTACATACTAATCACAGGCCCACACACACACCTAATAGAGCATACTGACATAGCACCTGGGCTAGTCTCAGACCACTCATGTATCAGCCTAAAGTTTAGCGGGTGCCACAACGAAGAAATCCCCCGAAGATGGCGTTTTAATAGCGACGTCTTGTCTGACCCAGTAAACAAAACCAAGATAGAAGAGGCCATAAATGACTACCTTAGGCACAATGACACACAAGAGACTGACCCCACTATCTTATGGGATGCACTCAAGGCGACAGTCAGGGGCACAATAATGGGAATCAAGGCCAAAATCAACAAAAACGCTAACCAACAGCTGGCCCAACTCGAGCAGGACATCAAAAGACTGGAAAATGCCCATGCCAGGGCCATACATAACACTAGCACCCTAACAGACCTCACTAGTAAAAAGTAAGAGTACATCAAAATAATGAGTGAGAGGACTGGACTGTGGGTGAACAAATACAAGGCTATCAACCTTTGCGAGGCTAATAGAGCGGGGAAGCTCCTAGCTTCCTACTTAAAGCACAAACAAAGCCAATTTACCATCTCATCTATGACCAACTCACACAACAACACATACACAAGACACGACGAAATCCTACGAACCTTCCTAGAGTTTTATCAGGAACTTTATAAAAATGATCAGACCTTGGAGGGTGTACAAAATACCTTGACAGACTCGACCTCCCCAAACTAACGAATATAGAAGCACAGAATCTAGGGCAAGAAATCAGTACGGCCGAGATTGAAATGGCGGTCAAGTCTTTAAAGGACAACAAAGCACCAGGCCCAGATGGGTACACAGCCACTTTCTACAAATCCTTTCTTGTGCACCTGAAACCCACCATGAAAAGGGTGTTCAACCACTGTGCGGAGAAAGGATTAGTATCCCAATCCATGTCTGAGGCAAACATAATCGTAATCCCAAAGGAAGGCAAGGACGCACTGTTACCCAAGAATTATCCTTAATTAATGTGGATTGCAAAATATAAGCAAAAATCCTGGCTGCAAGGCTAAACCCCGTACTGCACAGACTAATAAGCAACTCACAGGTAGGCTTCCTAAAGACCCGTATGTCAAACGACAACACCAGACTCCTATGCCATATACTGGAACACACCACCATACTAGCAGAGCCAGCGGTGGCTATCACCTTAGATGCCGAGAAGGCTTTTGATAGTTTCATGGGCCTTCCTGGAACAATGCATGTGCTCATTCAATCTTGGGGAAGCATACATACGGAAGGTACTGGCACTGTACGGGGACCACAGAGCACGCATTGTCGTTAATGGATCACTGTCCGACTTCTTCACATTGCAACGCAGAACGAGACTGGGCTGTCCCGTGTCCCTCTCGCTATTTCTGCTGGCCTTGGAACCCTTGATCAAAGATATCAAGGCTAAGGAGGTAGTGAAGGGGATCAGTATCAACGGCGTGGAAATTAAACTAGCCGCTTACGCGGACGACATCCTCATTGTGACAGAGCAGCCTAGGTCCTCTATTGCAGCCCTGATAGAAACATACTCAAACCATTCAGGATATAAGCTCAACCGGGACAAATCAGGATGTAAACCCCTCAACATACACACCACTAGGGACTCCTTAGGGGGGTTGGGCCTGACCTGGCAAATGAGGTTCATCAAATACCTAGGGATCCACTTAGGCAACGACCTTAGGTCCACACTAGACCAAAATGAGAAGCTACTGTTAGGGAAAACAAAGACTCTCTTGGAGTCCTGGTCTCCCATATTTATAACCTGGTGGGGCAGAATAGAAACGGTCAAGATGATGATCACCCCAGTGATTAACTACCTGCTGAGCATGCTGCCACTTTTACTCACTGACGACTTCCACTGCAAAATAGATGAGCTGATTAATAAATTCCTATGGCGGGGTAAAAAAGCGCGTAGAAGTATAAAAAAAACTAAGGCTAGACAAAAAACTGTGTGGACTAAACCTAGCAGACTACAGAACCTTCCAAACCGCCTTCCTAGCAAAGCAGGGAGCCCACTAGATGTCACCCTCTCAAGGGTACACGCCGGTATGGCTATTAATCGAGCGCGCCATCCTAAACAACTTAGACCCACTGGTACTACTAACAGCCAATAAACACACACACGCCTCCAGCCCAATATTCAAAAACACAAAAGTTGCCCTGCTCAAAATAGATAAGTTACATTTTCACTTCTCCCTTTTTATGGCCAGTCCATTGTTTTCCATTCTTCTTAAAACCTCATCCAGTATGATGTCATACCCTTGTCGCCAATGTAAAGTTCCACTTTCCACACGGTTTTAGGAAGACAGGATCTTTATTGAAGAGTAAGTACAGGTACCTCCAGCTCAGCTTCACAGCTTTCAACAATACAATCTATTCAAAGGATAACATTCTATCCTAGCAACATAAGTAACATTCTATCGCATGCAGGTAACTCTACACAATTCCATCAATCAGTACGAAACCAATCTGATTGCCAGCACTAGGATCGGTGCTTTGCTTGCGGGCGTCTAGTCAGTCTGCTTTTATATCACTTGTTCTGGTTTTTTTTTTACAGCCTAGTTTTACGCGCATACTGTGCTTCTTCAGCGCTGTCACAAAATACAGAAATTATACATCAGTATATATACATAAAAATAAAAAATAAATCAAGTTCTTCATATTTCAAAAAGGAAAGACCGATGTTGCCATACTTGAAAATATTTACTGTCCTCAAAAACAAAAATTATACATCCATTGGTTTTCATAGAAGCAATCACCATCTATATGTACTAGAACGGAAAAAGTTATAGCATATAATTATATTGTGTGAGCTTACGTTGTCCGTCATAAACATTTTACCACATCCTTAAATGGATTCTTTACTGTATTTGTGGAATACAATCACTAAAATAAAAGGCAATTGTATGGGCCTACCCAAGGGACAGAATATCTAGCGTGGCTTATTGAATACTCGCAGCAGTGACTGAGCTTCCCATTGCATCAGGGTATTTTAGGTACATTTGTAATTGTCATTGCAAACAGAAGTTCTTTCTCTCTGTTTGTTTATCATGACTCACTATACATATTCATTATACGTTCTTGATTTCATGGGCTTTATATGGACTATTTCCTGCATCTACCTCCCGGTTTATCTATTCCTATTCAAATAGACGGATAATTACCTTAAGAAAAGTATTTCTTTCTCTCTGAAAGTATATTTCTTGTATAATCTGGATTTGAGATATTGCCATTTTCTATAAAATTATTTTGTGTAAATATTAATTCATGGCTTTTTCATTATTGTACACCGAATTCATTGCTGACCATTACTATGTAATCTAGGGATGGAGTAGACTTAGTCTCCTAAAGGGAAATGGTTTGTTCCCCCTTCTTATAGAATCATGGGAATGTGATATTCCAAACCTCCAAAAATCTACACCATATCTGTTAAGAATATATAGTGTTACTATATTATTCAAATTATTGTCAATTATCCTAAAACCAGAGCAAATTATTCTCAATTATCCTAAAACCAGAGCATTTTCCACTGTATAAGTCAAGTTTCATCTTTGTCCAAGCTACTGGCTTCAAAAGCATCGTGTCACAGCATGTACTTGATTTATTATTTACCCCTTGGTATTTATATCTACCTGATAAAGGCTCCTAAAAAGATTAATATGTTTTGAAATCTTGTCTTCCAATCTACAGTATACACATACATTGTATATCCTAATGTATATATATATTTTTTTAAATTTTATTGAACATTTCGTGTTTCAATGACAGTTCACTTCACATGGTATGCAGACATAAATCCAGCATTGTGCAGACATTAATTCTTACGTTTTCTAAGTACAGACCTATCAGTTGTATCCCATGCGCCCACGTAATTCCCCTAAGTACGCGCACTAAAGAACCCTCAGCAGGGTGTGTTCATTCACTAGTGTCAGACTCGGACTCTTCCGATGGGGGGGCTCGCAAATATTGCCCCGATAGGCGTTCCAACCTCCCCAGACCTTCCCCCACTTTTTAGGACACCCTCGGTGGATATATACTCACTTCTCCGCCATCATCGCCATGTCCATATCTTTGCACCATTGATTGAGAGTAGGGCTAAGCCTGGATCCACAGCGTTGTGCAATGTTTCGCTTTGCCACCGTCCTGCCTAAAGTTACCCAGTCCTGAGCAACCCTGTTCAAATCTGTGGGTTCCCAGATGTTGAGGAGACAGCATCTCGGGTCTGGCAGTATTGTGACGTGTGACCTGGGAGAGTGTGCATCACCGCCATCCAGTAGTATACAATTTTCGGGCAGAGCCAAATAGTATGGTAGAATGTGCCTGTTTCTCCGCATTGCCTGATACAGAGCGGTGTATCTGGGCGAATATATCCTAATATTAATCCATAACATGCTCCCATAGAATCAAGTTCACATAAAGCCTACACCTTTCCAAATTAATAGCTGCATCCTGCACTAAACTGTGATGTGAATACTGTAAAAACTATTGTCCTCAATGTCTCATCATTCAACATGCATCTATCAGTTACATTCTCTCCTCTCCATAATATTCTCCCTCCTCCATCATTCTGTATAAACCCATAGCTTTGCTGTCCCATGTAATCAAATGCAAAAATACCTTTTTCTGGTTTTTTTGACTGCCCCCTGTTTAAGACTGTATCCTCTTACCCGAGTTGAAATGCCAGTGCGTATATGCTGTCAGAATGGAAAAATGGCCACATCCGGTACTTTGAAATTTGAAAAACATCAGGCAACGGCTGGTTTTACCCTTGCAATGCTCTCATTCCTCCTACATGTTTTCAACATCATATTCAGTAGTTTCCCCTCTCAACATCACAGAAGCTATAGCACATCAAATTTCCCACTGTTGTCCAAACCACCCCCTCACTACATGGAACAAAGACGATATGCCCTAAGTCACATTGGATTTACCTGTATTAATTCATGTAGTATTCTATTCTTTTTACAGAGACGCAGTACTGGGGAAACTCTTTTCTTCCCTCCAAGTATCTCAGCACACTCACAAAATTCTTTTAATGCTAGAAAAGACTGAATGCCAGTATCAATATGTGTTATTATAATGCAATTCAATGGATCCCTTCTATTCCATCTTTTGGATCGCAAACTAGATCATACCAAGTTTTTACCTTGTTTTTCTTTTTACAGAGACGCAGTAATGGGAAGACTCTTTTCTTCCCTCAAAATAGCACAGCACGATCACGAAATTCATTTAATGCTGAAAAGACAAATACCAGTTTCGGTAAATAAGTCAAGGGCTTCTATGGAGCAGTCACTAATTTACTCCTACTCCCTAAGGGAAGCTCTATCTCAAACGGCCCCCTAGTTGCGTTTCCTTCATCCGAGAGCCTATGTAGAAAACGTAAGCCCAACATCGTCATGCAATATCAATGGGCGATATATTCATCCAAGAGCCTATGTAAAGAACTAAAACCCAACATCGTAATACAATGTCAATGGGCGGTATATCCTCTACGGCCAAATGGGCCCTGGATGATAGCTCTCCATAATCCTCCTTTTCTTATTACTATAAACTTCTCAAAACGTGGAACACCCTAAAGCACGAAACCTCCGGACCAACCGTCTTCGTCCTACTCACCTCATTGAACGCGCGTGTACGTCTCCTCGCAGTCTTCAGGTCCCAGCGTCTCGACGATTTCACCCATACTAACCTACCTTATATACTGCAATTTTTAGCAGCCCGCTCGGTCAGCAAGCCTCAGCTGTTTTCAATTTTTCAAGCGCATCAGGCCGACCTCCAGTCTGGCGGACATATTGAAATGTCCCACAGTGACAACCGTAACAAGGGATAAGACAAAACAAGCTTCTTAAGGATAACACAGGCCCAGTAAGGAGTGAAGTATTGACTATACTCCTATGTCAATACTTAACGACTCGTGACTTGTATCCCGAAGTAGCTACAACTAAAATATGGAACACCGTAACTATGGCGTCCATCTTAGAATTCCAATGGGTACGCCTTAACTCCGTGTCTTTCCCAAATAGGTGGCCGGATACAGACATGCCTGCATCCCCACTGCGGGGAAAAACATTTTTTATCTTAACTCTATACAAGGAAATGCCATAAAGCCAAAGCCCCCCCACTATATATCAAGGGTACCCAAAAACGATTACAATAATAATTCCATAGTATTATCTACAGAATCTCTATATACCGCTGGCGATCCTAGTCCAAATGGCGGTCCAACAGAAGCGGGACTTGATTCAACATTGAGCAGTCTTATACAGATCTAATGGAAGAAAAGCCCACTGCTCTTATACTCCAAAAATATTTCTAAATATCAACACCCCATAAATTCCCTTATACAGATGCATGCTCCAACACTTAGTGGTCCGTTTACATAATGATGCGACTACCCCCAATGGCCCTACTGATTAAAACGTCAAACAAATTTTGGGGCTTTGGAACTCATGGTATAAAACATCTCATAAATTGTTTGTGCACTTAAAGGGAACGAGGGACACCACTCAGCGGTCCAATCCTAAATGTAAATCCCAGCTGTCATACAGACGTGCCTAAAAATAATCCGGAGAAAAGAGAAGAAAAGAGAGAGGACCGATATCCCATGATCTCAAAGCCACACACGGATGTGATCATCTAATCAGGCGTTCCCATTCCTCCTTTGAATTAAGGCCATTCCGTACTGTATTGAACAAAGAGATGTACCATTGTTCTCTCAATTTCCGGTCCAGGGAAGACATGGCTTGGCAGTTCGGGCTGGACTGTTCCCATGAGGCACAGGGTTGGACTGATTTGCATATGGCCATGTCTGAACTTGGGTGGTGGAGTGAGCTAAAGAATGATGGTGGATTAAACCCAGATCAGTTGACTGGGGGTGAGTGTTTAACTTGCTCAAACGCTTCGTCCATCATCCCCTTTGGTATCGCTTGATTATGTGCACCCCCATTGGGTATGTTAGCCTATCTGTATCAGCTAGCTCACAGTGCCACTATAATCTCCTCTTACCAAGGAGAGCATAGATTCTGGCAACCTCAGAACATGACAACCCTGATCCCTCAGGACTGGAAATAATATACTACCTTTCGCTCAGTCACTCATGCTTTCTTAGTTTGTCTCAGAGAGATACACCGAATAAAACAAGCTGGGCGTTTTCAATAGTCATTTATTGAACATTTGTTATTCTGGTGTAGAATAGATGTGCTGCAACAACCGTTAGACAGTTTAGGATATAAATGAGTAACAGTAGTATGGAAATAAAAGGATGGTATAATTCTACCATTGTACTAAAATCATGAATACATTCAAGTATATAAAACGCATGATAATAAAAGGTGCGTACTCCTACGATGCCTCCCTAACTAGATGTACTTAAGTGTAGGCGTAGGTGTTAAGCCAAGAATCCCTCTAGGATCTAGTCAACCCCATTACCTTGAGTGAGACTGCGAGGAATGTCAGACCACTGCGAGCTGGAGTATATGCATGCAGGAACTTCAGCGTCTCTGGTCAGTGTGTTGGCCAGGAAGTCTCGGTCTCCTCTATCTATCTTAGCAAGATGTGATGTGTATATATACCCATAGGTCTCCCCAGGGGTCCTACCTTGCTGTATGACTCTGTCGGCCTAAGGATGACGTTGAGCATGAACTTTGTACATAGATTTTATACAGGAGATGGCCGTCCTGCTCTGCTTCCAAGAACCCTCATGTATAATGTATGAGATTTCGAAGTAGACAAAACAAGCGTTCTAAATGCAGTGTAATATCTAGGTAAAAGGTCAGTCCTTGTAAACCGTGAGAAGTGTAATGTAGGGAGAGAATATAGGTGAAGGGTAACAAGTTTACCAAGGCCTATATTATAGTACCTATATGGAATACAACACCAGGAGTTTCTCTGCTTCTAATCTTTTTATCTATATCCCTCCCTCTTTTCTCTAAGGTGACATGCTGTATCCCTAAGAAGCGTATGCCACCTACTTATGTAATCTTATGATTACGTATTGTCTCGAAAATGTATTGCCATCGGATAGTTGATATCAGTTTTTGATGGCTCTCCGATGTTCCAGCCAACGATTTTTCAATTTTCTAACCGTTGATCCTTCATTTATCTTTCCATGTATGCACGCCATTGCATATAAGCAATTGCATGTATTACAGTTAATAACTGAAGCAATGGTATACTTTCTACATTGTCTGTTAGTAAAGTCGTTAGTACCGTCTACTACATGTTTAAAACATATACTGTTGTTGCAAATATGAGAGCCTTTTGGTAGGACTCTACCCCTCCCATCCTCTGTACCTGTATCAATAGCATACAGTACAGTATCACTAGGACTCAGTAAAGTTCTTAGTGTAGGTGCTTTTCTATAAACTACCACTGGTTTTGGTGGTAAGAGCTTCTGAATGTCTGTATCTGGGCTAAGAACTTCCCAATGTTTCCGTAGAGACTTATAGACTCTTCGGTTGCCTTCATTTTATGTAGTGATAAATCTTGAAATATCATTATTGAGAAGTGTTTTTCTTGGTCCTGTTTTTTAATCGTTCTTCCCTAACTTTCCCTTTGTTTCCGTATTGGGACACGAAAATGAATGATTGAATTTTTTACAGGTGATGATTTATTCACAGAACGAGCAGAATCAACACGCTTTAGTAGCCCACCGCTACTTTGATCCAGATTAAACAAGCCATTTTGTTTACTAAATATAAAGAAAGAAAAACAATCCCATGACGGTTGGGCAGCACGCCTGCATCCTCATTTTACAGAATAGATGTGTGTGTGTGTGTGTGTGTGTGTATATATATATATATATATTCACTGAAAAAACCATAGGTTTCACACATGTTATAGTTAGCGGAAATTTTACTGATAAAAAACCAATGAAATTCCCCCGTTATAGTTAGTGCAGGCAACTATAACTCACGCGACCGCAATCCTCTGCTGATGCTAATACTGTATTTAGACACTTATTTGCCCATGTCTTCTTCCATACATTTTTAGCTATACATATATTACAAATATTTTTTTTTCATAAAGACACATATGTCATCAGCAGAAGATTGCGGTCGCGTGAGTTATAGTTGCCTGCACTAACTATAACGGGGGAATTTCATTGGTTTTTTATCAGTAAAATTTCCGCTAACTATAACATGTGTGAAACCTATGGTTTTTTCAGTGAATTTGCAAGGTTTTTTAAATGCTAATTCCTAACTATAACGTGTGTGAAACCTATGGTTTTTTCAGTGAATTTGTACGGTTTTTTAAATGCTAAGTTACTTTACGCCATTCGTGGCGTGCGCGCCCACTTTACGCAGTTCGTTCCGTGCGCGCACGGTGCGCTTCGCGGTGCGATGACAAAGCAAGAAAGCACGTCAACAAATCTGTTTCTGCTTTCCTCCGTGACTATGGTATGGGTGCCATTTACCACAACAACTTGCGTTATGACATGCAAGACATTTATAGAGGAGATGGTGTGCACTTCAATGATGAAGGGAACAGAGTCTTCCTCTTGAACCTTAGACTCTGCATCGGTACTTACTTGTAGGTACCACTAAAAAATCATTTCATAAACACAACGGCTCTTTTTAGAGCCCCCTAATATCTAAACACTTAAATCTGATTTTCATTTCTTTTTTTTTTTTTTCTACCGTACGCTTACCGTAAGCTTACCGTACGCGTACCCCGTGATTTTTTTTAAAATCAATAAATGTTTTTTTTGTACTTTTCTGTCCTTCTTTGACCCCCTTACAAATGTTAGGGGGTCTGTAACTCTCCTCATTGCCCCCTTTCCTTGTTTTCACTCTTTTTTTTCAGAGTGAAATACACAAAATGGCGGCCGCCGCTTCCTGGTTTCGGCCGATTCGAATGTTTACTAAGATCTAAGAGCCAATCAGAATCGCGCTCGCGCACGCCACCGTACGCTTACCGTAAGCGTACGGTAAGCGTACCGTAAGCGGGCTCAGATATATATATTGATTTAAAGGCTATTTTCTCAGAATCTACTGAACAGATTTACACCAAACCTACAAAAGGCACTTCCTTGACCTAGGGGACTACCTCTCTGCCAAATTTTGAGTAATTCTGTTCAGCCGTTCGGGCTGTAGCTCGTTCTAAAGGTCCTATGGAAAAATGCATGGGAAAAATGTGTTTTGGGACCCCCCTTTTATCTCCGCCCCCGCTTGACGGATCCCCCCGAGACTTTCAGGGTAGGAGCGGAGCGTAGCGCCCCACCTATTTTGAGAAATTCGCGAGGATTCGTCGACCGGCGCCAAAGTTATTCAAAATAGAATGTTGAGGTTTTCCTATGGAAACGTGGTCCTAACTAGAACTACCTACTGGCGACCGCCAGTAGGTAATATATATATATATATATATATATATATATATATATATATATATATATATATATATATATATATATATATATATATATATATATATATATATATATATATATATATATATATATTCACTTAAAAAACCATAGGTTTCACACATGTTATAGTTAGCTGTACATTTCACTCGTAAAAAAACAATGAAATTCCACGTTATAGTTAGATCAGGTAACTATAACTTGCGCGCCCACAATAAACTGCTGATGACGTCACATAGTACATCACTCATGACATGGTCAGTGACATCACTCATGACATCAATGATGACATCTGAAATTACACATTGTGGATTTCGGTCGCGCAAGTTATAGTTACCTGATCTAACTATAACGTGGAATTTCATTGGTTTTTTACGAGTGAAATGTACAGCTAACTATAACATGTGTGAAACCTATGGTTTTTTAAGTGAATTTGCAAGGTTTTTTAAATGCTAATTCCTAACTATAACGTGTGTGAAACCTATGGTTTTTTCAGTGAATTTGTACGGTTTTTTAAATGCTAAGTTATGTATTTATTTTTAATTTTTGCGCGCACGGTGCGCTTCGCGCACCGTGCACGCGCTGTGGGCACACGGTGCGCTTCGCGCACCGAGCACCCACGTTGCGCATTTCGTACCGTGCACGCCTCGCCATTTTTTTACAAAATATCAATTGTTTTTTTCTCCCTTGGGGGTCCTTAGATTCATATATTAAATGTGATTGTTAATTCTTTTTTATTTTTTTTTACCGTACGCGTACGGTAAGCTTACCGTACGCGCACTCCGCGATTTTTAAAAAAAATTATTACATTTATTTTTCATACTTTTTGGTCCTTCGTGAACCCCCTGACGAACGCTAGGGGGTCTGCAACTCTCTTCGTTGCCCCCTTTTCATGTTATCAACCTTTGTTTTTCAGTGCGAGAGACAGAAAATGGCGGCCGATACTTTCTGATTTCGACCGATTCGAATGTTTACAGTCATGTAACCACCAATCGGAATTGAGCTCGCGCACGGCACCGTACGCGTACGGTAAGCTTACCGTAAGCGCACGGAGCGCGCTTACAGATATATATATTGATTTAAATGCTATTTTCTCAGGACCTACTGAACAGATTTACACCAGACCTGCAAAAGGCACATCCCTGACCTGAGGACTACCTCTCTGCCCAATTTCAAGTAATTCTGTTCAGCCGTTCGGGCTGTAGCTCGGACTATATGTCCTATGGGAAAATGCATGGGGAAAACGCGTTTTGGGACCCCCCTTTTTTCTCAGCCCCCGCTTGACGAATCCCCCCGAGACTTTCAGGGTAGGAGCGGAGCGTAGCGCCCCATTAGTTTTGAAAAATTCGCAAGGATTCGTCAACCGGCGCCAAAGTTATTCCAAATAGAATGTTGCGGATTTCCTATGGAAACACGGTCCTAACTATAACTATCTACTGGCGACCGCCAGTAGATAAAATATATATATATATATATATATATATATAATATATTTCACTGAAAAAACCATAGGTTTCACACACGTTATAGTTAGGAATTAGCATTTAAAAAACCTTGCAAATTCACTGAAAAAACCATAGGTTTCACACGTTATAGTTAGCTGGTCATTTTACTCGTAAAAAACCAATGAAATTCCCCCGTTATAGTTAGTTCAGCTAACTATAACTCGCGCGCCCGCAATCCACTGCTGATGACGTCACATATTACATCACTCATGACATGGTCAGTGACATCACTGATGACATCATCCATGTAAAAAATTACCACATCTTCTCACACCCTAATATAACCTTTGATACACCAACTAAAAATTTAAGAGTACCATTCTCAAAACCATATATACTGCAATACCAATCATAACATACCCACTGATTAAATCTTAGGTCTTCATATACCTCCACAAGGACAACTGTACAGTCACTCATACTTACAGTCACTCGGTACAAAACTATTATATACATTTAAACACTTATATAGACACTCACACACTAACAAGTATCCATAGAGCTACTGTTACACCTACTCAGTCATGCAAATAATCACACTCCCATTTTCTCACCTATGCAGTAAAACACACTCAAGTTCAATGACTCATAAAAATAGTTTCACAATCTTACACTCTTATAGAATGATTGATACAAGCACTCACTCATCCATACAGTCACTTTCACAATCACATACTCTCATATCTACCGACTTATATACTCTTACGCACACATATACTGGCATTCACATATGTAGTTAATCACAAATATACTACTGAGATATATATTCAATCCCTAACACACCCATACAGTCCATCACAGATGCACTCTTAAAACCATGCACCCATAGAATCGCCCACTCACACATCTGTGCATAGAGTGACACACACCCTACCCACACAAACACTCAGGCACCCATACAGATACTCAGACAACCAATCAATTACCCATATAGAGACTCATATAGCTGTTCTCAAAACCATGCAGCCACTTATACACCAACATAAGTGATGTCATTTGAGATGTCAACAGTGATGTCACTGACCATGTCATGAGTGATGTAATATGTGACGTCATCAGCAGTGGATTGCGGGCGCGCGAGTTATAGTTAGCTGAACTAACTATAACGGGGGAATTTCATTGGTTTTTTACGAGTAAAATGACCAGCTAACTATAACATGTGTGAAACCTATGGTTTTTTCAGTGAATTTGCAAGGTTTTTTAAATGCTAATTTTTGTATTTTTTAATTATTTTTTTTATAGATTTGTTTTTCAAAAATTTCCCTATGTATACATTTATATATTATCTGTATCCTTTAATTTGGTGTGGCTTTTTTTTTTTTTTACTTTCAATTAGGATGAAGTACAACAACATAGTTAATATCTTCTATTAACTTATGTTCATTTTTTTAAATTTTTTTTTATACATTCTTGGGGTGCTCTCTCGTAGCGCGCTCCTAGTACGTTTGCGTACGTTTTTTGTGAATTTCGGCGTACGTTATTTACGTACGCAAACACGTTTTCGTGCGCGTTCGGAGCGCGCACCCAGTACGCATGCGTGCGTACGCATGCGTGCGTGCGTCGTACGTGCTCCACGCGGTACACTTCCGTATACGCGTAGAGTCCGTGCGCTGACGTTCGTGTATACGCGCGTGCCGCGTATGCGCGTTACGTACGCGAATAGTACGTAAGCGCATGCGCTATACGCGTTTGCGCATGCGTAATTGCACCATGCGCGCTGGGACCTTGCGCGGTGCGCGCACCTCGGGGTATGTGATGAATAAAACAACACTTTTAATTGGTTCTCATTACTTTCAGTTTGTTTCAACACCACACCCAATCCCCTCATAGCAAGTCATGTGTTCAAGAATCATCACTTTTGATTGGTTTGAAGTACTTTCAGTTCCAGATTCTTCCAACACCACTCTCACTTTCCTCATTATTAGTTCTGATTCCCTTGGAGAAGGAGCTAATCTGTTGTTGAGAGACAATGGCTGAGCAGCATCCATCTTCAGAGAGTGATGAGGACACGCTTGAGAGGCAGAGGAACAGGAAGCAGAAAGACAGCACCTAAAGTTACTTGTGTACTTTGTCAGAAAGTCTTGTCACGTGGGAATCCTAACAAGAAGTATTCTTTTAGCATTCACACTATGTTGAGGCATGTTGACAAAATGCATCCAGTGACTTTTCGTCGAGCTTCTGGAGCAAACCCTCCACCTGCTCAGCCGACGACATCTGCAGTAGCTCAGCCGAGCACATCTTCGGCAGCTCAGGCTAGCACTTCTACTGCGATGGTGCCGTCACCTTTTTCTACACCTCTTGTTGGACCACCTTGTTTGGCGAGGTTGTCTACACGGTGCACTGATTGCGGTAGTCTTATTTCTGTGGGGAGACCAGTCTTGATCTCCTTCAGCGAAAATTTGATGCGCATCATTGCTCTAGGCCATAGATGTTTTTTCTTTTTTTCGTTTTTCTCTTCCGGTTTCCCTACATTAACTCAAGGGCTCTTTTCAGAGCACCCGAGGAGGTTTTTAAAATTTTTTTTTTTTTTTTTTTTTAATTTTAATGAACAAAGAGGTGAAGAAAAGGAATCATGAAAAGGAAGGATTAAGAAATACAAATATTTTTTAGTTATCTTATTTTTTTTAAAACTTATTTTGATAAAAAACATTTTTAATAATTTGCAAGGGAACAGAATTTCATTTTTTAATTTTTCTTTCAAGTTATGAAAAAAAAGAAAAAAATATTAATATTCAATCGTACATTTTATAAAGCAGTACATGTTTTTACATATTTTACAAAGCAATTTTTTGCCCTTTTTTGCTGTTTTCAGAATTTTTTAATTTAAAATAGTGAAAACAATTTTATTCATCATTTAACAGCGGGCAAAAAAAAAACAATCAGAAAGATTGTTTAAAAAAGCCCCAAAACTATCCACACTAAATTATACCTTGTTACAAATATTACATATATATTACAAATACCTTTCTAGATGAATACATTTTTTTTAGATATTCCGTCTTTAAACCTTGTTGCAAAAGCACATATGGCAAAATAATATCTATCAAAGAAGTCCACAATTGTTTTTATTACTTTTCCTTTAGGCCAAATAGTAATTTCAAAATCCTTTTATTACTTTTCCTTTAGTCCAAATAGTAATTTCAAAATCCTTTTTAAGTGATATCTTCAATTATAATCCTTTAAAATTTAAAAAAATGCTTTCTTCAGATGCAGTTTTTATTTTTTTAAATTTAGGTTTCAAAAAAATTAAGTAAGAATTGGGTAAATCATAAGGCAAACGTTGTTTGAAAATCAATTGGGAATCTACACAATGTACAGCCTTTTTCACATTTAAGATAAACTGTGTAATGTCCCGAAGTTACAGTAGGTCCTTCATGAAAAATTATTGCAACTGTAACAAAAGTTTTGCCAGAAATTGATAATTGTTGTCCTATAAACTTCTTTATTAAAGTATCCAATTTAGAACCATCAGCTCTACAACGTTGCATCATTAAAATAACATCCTGTAAAAATAACGTGGAAAATAACGTGGAAAACATGTCAGATTTACATTCAGAACATTCCATGTTATGATTGGCATCTTTAACTAATTTACTAAAAGTCACTGATTTACTTTGTGGTAATGGTAAATATATGAACCTTTCAGAATCAACATTACTACTGCATGTGTTCATACAGTTTTCACAGCAATGTTCCCATTTTTAAGAGATACCAAATAAGTTTTCTACTTCTACTCCTTCATCTTCAAGTACCATCAGCATATATATTAAGAATTCTTGTGCATCTTGCTGGACATTTTGACTAAACTGTGTACTTCCTGAACATACATCTAAAAGATTTCTAACATCAGAAGCACATTCTATTTTAGTTTTTATCATTACTCAGCTTCTCATAGAGGAGACTCAGCAAAGAACAGAATCTTTTTTCATGATTTAGTATTATCTGCTCTTGCAAAAAATCAAGATAAAATACAACATTCAGCACTACATTTGCGTAGCAGTTGACACCAGAGCTATTTTCAAAATGACAACCAACAACCTCTTCCACACTGTCCTTTTTCTTTTTGCTTGCAGTCTCATTACTCTCTTTTTGTTTTCTCTTCTGTACATCCTCATTACAGATATTCTCAAATCTCCTTTTCCGACAAACAACACGTTTTTCAAACACAGGATACTGACCTAAATGAGGAGCATAGCTCCTTCTTAATCTATTATACTCCTTTACACAGTTTGCATCAGCACTTACTTTTGAATCATCAAAGTCTATCATGAATAACCCAGATAATTTTTTCACGCGTGACAAAGCAACATATGCCATACCTTCTTTAAACACAGTAGATCCAATGTTTACAAAAGCACTGTCAACAGTTAATCCTTGAGATTTGTGAATAGTTACGGCATATGCTAGAGAAAATGGAAACTGCTTCCTACGCACATATAAGTCTTTCACAAGCAAGAAACGAACTGAACAACGACAAATGTCTTTAACCTCTTCTATCTGATCAATTTTTATTTTTAAACATTCAATTCCAACTTTTTTCTGGTAATTAATAAAACCCACAACTCTTCCCATAGCTCCATTCACTAAACCTTTCTCTACATCCAAATTACGTCTAAAAATTACTCTACAGTTCATACACACATAAAGATTCTTTTCCAAACCAGCTGTTTTTGAAATGTTTTTCTCCAGAGAATCCAATTTAGTACCCAATTTGCCTGTCAATATAACAGTTATTCGTTCATGTTCTATTTTATCCACAGCTTCCAGTTTTATGATCTCTTCATTTTCCAATTTCAAAAGTTCTTCATTGAATACAGAGCATTCATGTAGTGTTGGCATTAAGCAGATTACAGTATTTTTTTCCGCAATTTCCTTGTATATTTTCTCTGGAACTATTTGTTCTGTTGGAAACAAATTACTCAGCAATCGACTCTGTAATGCTTTTCTGCCATGTTCTGTGAGTAGTCCAATTCTTATATCTTTCAGAATACTTGCATAGTCCTCATCATTGGCTTGCCTCATATTGGTAATGAGTTCCTTATGCTCAAAATATGTCCAAATATTTACATTGCCTATACTTCCTAATGACTTTTTCGTGTCTTCATGTGTAAGAGTATGGAATACCGGTTGTCCTTTAACTGGAGTAAGTTGCAAAAGATCTCCAAAAACTATGACGTGTTTTCCTCCAAATAGGACGTCAAAGTCTGTTTTCAGAATTTGCTGCATTCTTAAATGCACAAAGGCAAGCATTAAGTTTGATACCATGCTAACCTCATCAATAATGAGTACTTTCATTTTCTTCAATACTCTTGAAACTTCCAAGCATGCTTCTCCTGCTAGTTTGTGGTACTGTATTTTGTTCTCATGCTCTACTGGTAACATTAGCAAACGATGTAAGGTAACTCCTTTGATGTTATACGCTGCTAACCCAGTTGGAGCAGTAACAACACAAGACAAAATGGATTCCATTTTCTTCTGTAGGTAGCTTCTAGTTACGTTAATTAGGAAACTTTTTCCAGTTCCTGCTTGTCCACTTACATACATTCTCATTGGTTCAAAAGATGTACATGAGCACTCTTTATTTTCATGTAGTAATCCGTGATCAATTTTTTGTCTGACTTCTTCATAAATTTGTTTTTGTTCTTCATTCAATTGCTCCTCCAAATATGTTAAGTCTACTAATTCTTCTTGAGCTTGATTCATAGCTGTTTCCACTTCGTTCATAGCTATTGCTGCTTCATTTTCGATGATCGGTTGTCCTAGAGGATCTTGACTGAATGTCCCAGAACTTTGACTGTCTTGAGAACTGTCTCTAGCTACTTCAGCTGCAATTGTTGCTTCTTGTTCAATTTCTTCATTTAACATTTGAACATAAGTTGTGAAAGTACTACATTCGATGCTGTCTTTCCTAGCATTGAAGGAATCTTCATAGCTCTGAAATTCTCCAAGAAGTTCGTCCTCTGAACGCCATGGTTTAAACAGCTGCAAAAGTGCCAAGTAGTAAAATTCCTTTTTTATCAGGAGTGTCGCAACTCAACTTCCGGTGATTTATCAAACTTCCTTTTGTTTGCTTCACCAAACATCCTTCCTCACCAATGACTTTATATTTTCCATTGTTGATATCTTCTGTGACATTCCGTTTAAACATAAAGTTCTGCAGCACTTCATAGAGACACATGTTCTCAAGGTGATGACTTATTTGTGGGTAATATGTGTCCAACATGTTTGTTCTTAAAATGTCTGTACTTTCTGGTTCGAACTCTGCTAAATAGTCAATTTCTCGAATAGATTTCAGTACCCGATTTCGCATTCCTGCAAGACCTAAACTTGCCCAAATTATTCTTCTGGATTTCGAGTTAAGACTTGCAGATAATAACCTATCTGAACATTCGTAGGATCCAATTTCTCGATGCGATAACATCTTTAAACTGAAACTGTATAGCTTCTTACTGACAGTCTTCTCATGAGAAATCTCTTCCCACATTTCCTTCAATTCTGTTTTCTCATATTTAGTGATGTATGATGTGACATACCGAGCAACAGCAATAGAATTGTCTGCCACATACTGAATATCCATGTTAGCATTACACATGGATAAAATGACTGGGTTGTAGTCATTTATGTATTTCAACTCTTCTTTTCTTCTTAGGTTATAGGTATTTTTTGGCGATTTTCTTGTAATAGTATGTCGCACAGCTGACATAAAACTGTTTACCCTTCCTTTTGAAAGGACAGGTCTTGGAAATCCAAATCGACATTTTGTGTAGAATTTTTCTTTGCTCTTGTACTTTCTTCGACAGTATTTTCCACACCGATGATTTTGAAAACGTAGAACTTGCTCTTTTAACTTTTTCTCTTGTGTGCTTTTAGGTATAGCACATGTTGCATATTCTTCAATAAAACTTAAAACTGCTTCATCTGCATCTGTTCCAAATTTTGGGGCATCCTTGATCCACAACAGCATATGAATATGAGGAGCACCTCTTGCTTGGTACTCTTTTCTCCAAAAGAAATCCATAACTTCTCCAAGAGGTGGATTTTTTTTATTGCAGATGAAGGACATCATAGCCTTAAATCTGTGATTGAAATATCTGCAAACATTAACCGGATCCAATGAGCACAATTCTCCTGCTGTCTTGTATTGGATGTTTTTAATGTTAGAATTTGCCTCTCGTAGAAAATCCAGTAAATCATCCCAAGCATACTCGGCACAGCTTAGGGTAAGAAACCATGTTGGAGTTCCTAAATTCCGTAACATGCATTTTAATTCTCCATGGCGTCGGTACCAATATTCATTCGTCCCACGCTGACAAGCCATGAGATTGATCAATTGTGTTTCCAAATGATCATCTCGGTGCTGCACTTTGTCCATAAAATCCTTAGCAGACACATTATGTAGATGTACTCCACTTTTTAAAATGTGATTTACTGCATAAGATAGTGCAGACAAGTCGCTTTCAAATAAAAGATGAAACAAATAAGGAATACTTTGACGAAATCTTGAATCTTCTGCATATAATCTTGTAGTCCGATACTCAGAAGCTGGCATCTGTTCTGGGCGATCATCGTATCGTCCACCTTTTCCTGTAGGAAACAGCTGGGGAAAACATCGAGCTTCCAAGCTCTTCTCCCATACACTAACGGGAGTTCCTTTTGCTTTCTTCATCTGAAACAGATCAATAGTGTCTCCCATAACTTCTTTAGAATGTAGAGGATGTATGCTAAAATGTTCATAAATTTCTTCTTCTTTTGACTTGTCCACTTTTTCAATTTGCCCAGTTGGTGTTTCTGTGTCTTCTTGTAAATCTTCTTCATCTATATAAATTGATTCATACCATTTATTATTCCTTTTCAAATATAAATTTGCTCTTTGTACTTTCCGCACATCTACCAGCTCCTGCCAAATCTTCTTATTCTTTGTAGGTACACCATCAACCAGAATAACTAATGGTTCAGTTTCCAAACTATCTACATCAATAGTTTCCATATTTTTTTCAAATCCAATGGCAAATACACCACTCTTCCTTTTAACCCTCTCAGTAAATCTGAAGGAGGTAATTTACCAGTTTTGGGCTCCATACGTACTATGGTCTGGAACGGATGAACACATTGAATGAGTATAGACTCATATGTATTTAAATCAGAGGGTTCGGCAGGAATAGCATCCAATTCTAAATTATTATGTACAGCTCTGGTCGGCATTCTATTTTCTTCTAACTTATTATAACAGTATTTACAAATACGCTGATCTTCACCCAATTCATAACAATTTTCCAGAAATATATATGTTGCAAAATCCTTCCACTTATAATTATCTTCATTTTCACTTTTTTTATACAGATCAACATTCCTTGTTTGAATTTTGTAATGGCTTCTCCGGCAACAAATACAAGTAATATTTGGTCTTTCATTGGAGATGATAGTAAATTTTGTCATTTCATCTTCAAAATTTTTAGTAACAGTGAGTTCTACATTCTCTTCCACATTTTCCTCATTAACTGTGTCCTTTTCTGCACTTTCTTGTTCTGGACCGAAGTAACAAAACTGAATCTCATCAGTAACCTTCACTACATCTGATACAGATCCACGGAACAGAGCATTATTTAACTCATTTAACTTTACTGCTGGACTTTTAGCAAAATACAATGTTCTCACAAACTTTCTCATTTCAGTATGATGAACAGCCAGCATCCTAAAATGGTGAAAAACACTTTGACACACTTTCCTAGATAGACAAGCCAGAGAATGTCCTTGCAAACCAGTATTCTCTCTCACTCTGCATGGATCTAGTCTTTGAAGCACCTTAATCTTCTGTTTTACACTCTTTTTACTAAATTCTCTTAGAAACTCACGTAATTTATCAATAGATTCCTGACGCACAGTACAAATACTACTACAATTCCAAGTGTACACTGGGGCTTTTAGACGTCTCCCCATAGCCTCAGAAGCCATCACTTCTTCCTCATTTCTTGGAACCATTTTCTCCTTTTCCATCACACAACCATCTCTAACTTCATATGTTCTACCATTGGTGTCAACTGCATGCAACAAGCTATTACTTTGAAGATAACTCTCTTCATTAAAAATGGTTCAGTACTTGATCTGTGCTTCCATTCTCCCAAGAACACTTTACAAAAGTTACTTTTTTTCACTTCTCTTTTCCTTTTGCTTTGTGACTTCATTGCATTGACTAATTTATCTAATCTACGCATCCTATTCAAAATTAAAATAAAAAGTTTTCTTTTTATTTCCAAAGCCTTACTTACAATATTTTCTATACATTTTTTTTTCTTAATAAATTGTTTTTTTCTTATATTTTTTCACATCCTTTAGCAAATTTAACATCACTCTTCTCTGAAACATTTTTCGACGAATGTTTTTAAAATCTAATTTTCGTGTTACTTACTTCTGATTGACATTAGCTTTTGTTTTTTGCTGTTGACTCTGTTGTTGCTTTGTACCTAAAACACTGTTTGTTTAACATTTATTTTTTCCATTTTTTTGTTTTTTGAAGATCTTTTTTAAGAAATCTCTACTCTGCTTACCAGTAGACTTTTTCTTTTTGCCATCACCAGCTTTTCCTCCTATTTTTTTTTTCCAGTTTTGTCCAGATATAGTTGTTGTTGCTTTTCTTTCCTCTTTCTTGTCCTTAAAGGCATGTTTTTATTTTTTCACTGTTGCTCAGCAATACCTGCAAGAAACTGTAAAAAAAAATACCTTTTTGTAATTATAATTCATTTAAATTTTTTTTTAGCTTTTCAATAATTTAAAATGTTTTAGCTTTTGCCTCTCATTTGCGTTTTAGTGTTTTCTGCTGAGTGCTAACCACCACATTTGAAGAAAACGAGCTGTCCCTTTCCTGCAAGTGCATGTTTTACAGAACAACTGCAACACAAATTACATCTCTGGCCACAATTCCTGTGCGCACACAGCCTCATGGTGTGATTCTAAGCAGAAAACAGAATTTGATTGGCAATTTCAAAGCACTTTTACTACTGTGGTAGAGCAAGTGATAATTACTGTTACAGCCGGACACATTTTCCTAGTAGATTACAGAGGCAGAAAAGAGCACATGTCCTTACTGCTTTTTCATACCATGAGCATGTGCAACCTGGGTGAGTGACTACACTAGAGCAAAGGAAATGAGCCTTGGTTACGTTGAATGTGTTTGCGTTACACAGTGCTATCTGAAACAGCACACAGAGCTGAGTACTACGCATGGGAGTGTTGGAGAAGCTGCTGCGTGTGTGCCAAGAGTGTGTTTCTGGAGACTGTGTATTGTCTGGTGCAAGACAGATGAGCAAAGAGACTTCCAAAACTGCATGAAGACTGCTGGGATGTATGTAACAGTGCATGTGTGCTAAGGGTTATTTTCAGTTTTGAACATATGGCAACTACCTGTGCCTTTGCTATTTTGAAAGGGAAATCTACCCTGTTGGGTTCAAATGTTTTAGCTTTTGCCTCTCATTTGCGTTTTAGTGTTTTCTGCTGAGTGCTAACCACCACATTTGAAGAAAACAAGCTGTCCCTTTCCTGCAAATGCATGTTTTACAGAACAACTGCAACACAAATTACATCTCTGGCCACAATTCCTGTGCGCACACAACCTTATGGTGTGATTCTAAGCAGAAAACAGAATTTGATTGGCAATTTCAAAGCACATTTACTACTGTGGTAGAGCAAGTGATAATTACTGTTACAGCCTCACACATTTTCCTTGTAGATTACAGAGGCAGAAAAGAGCACATGTCCTTACTGCTTTTTCATACCATGAGCATGTGCAACCTGGGTGAGTGACTACACTAGAGCAAAGGAAATGAGCCTTGGTGACGTTGAATGTGTTTGCGTTACACAGTGCTATCTGAAACAGCACACAGAGCTGAGTACTACGCATGGGAGTGTTGGAGAAGCTGCTGCGTGTGTGCCAAGAGTGTGTTTCTGGAGACTGTGTATTGTCTGGTGCAAGACAGATGAGCAAAGAGACTTCCAAAACTGCATGAAGACTGCTGGGATGTATGTTACAGTGCATGTGTGGTAAGAGTTAATTTGTGTTTTGAAAACAGACTGCCCCTTTCCTGGGTCTGCAATTCTTACAGATCAACAACTTCACAAATTAAATCTCAGACAGCAATTCCTATATGCACACAGACTCATGCTGTGTTGGTAGGCACAAAACACAGGCTGCCCCTTTCCTGGGACTGCAATTCTTACAGAACTAATGCTAATTTCAAATGTTTTGCCATTTTCCTCTCTTTTCTTTCAAAGTGATTTCTGCTAAATCCTAACCATCACAATTAAAAAGAAGCTGTCCTTTTCTTTCAACTGCAAGTCTTACTTTTCAACAGCAACACAAATTAAATCTCTGTCAACAATTCTTCTCTGCACACAGACTCATGGTTTGATGGTAGGCACAAAACAGTATTCCTCATTGTTACCAGTACACGTTAACTTATGGTGAAAACATACTCCATAATATCTTACAAGTTCAAGACAGTTAAATATCTCCCAAACCACAAAATGTAAAACATAACTTTTGAAGAAGATTCACAATTCTAATATTTATCTCAAAAATCACCACATACTTTCCCTCTCAAACTCATAACTCACCTTTAAAATTAGTTAGTTGTTTAAGAAATGTGCCACTGAAACAGCAGACTATCAGAGTCAGAATATCAGAGCTCTACACCTCTCTCCTCTCTCCAGAACCAGTAAATGGCAATATTTCCCTCTCTTTTTTCACACATATACATGTTAATTTCAAATCTCAGTGCTTCCCACTTTTTTTCAAATGAAATCACACATTTCTATTGGTTGAAAACTTCAACCCCTTTCCAAATGTACCCTTCCCCCAACTTGACTTCTGCCTGCTACCATAGCAACAGCTCATGGAACACTGCTGTGAGGAGAGAGGTCAGAAGTTCAGCACACAATGTTTCAAATCCAAAGAGCAAGAGTAGTTCACCTGTCCAACCTAACAGCAAATCCAATCTAATCTTCTGTGTGAACACGATTTTCTGAACCAATACAAAACATGCTTCTAAAAATATACACATACAGCCTACTTTTTTCTGTTAAAAGATTTGAATCAGCCAATGTGTTCTTTTTATGTTAAAAAAATATGTATGCCTCCATTTTACAACTGTCTTTCATTTCAAATTGCCTTTCTACTGAAAGACACCTCCTGAGTGCATCCAGATCTCCTTGGAAGATGTTCACAGTGTGGATTGTAGGTCACAGCTATGTCTTCTGGAGTGAAAAGTTTGCAGAAAAAAGAGGTATGGTGAGAGACCTTGCTTTGCCAAATGTAGACATTAAATGGATTGGTCAGAGAGGGTTAAAGTGGCACCAATTAATGCCTTTGGTGAAAACCTTTCTACATCTCCCACAGCCTAACCTTTTTATTGTGCACTGTGGTGGTAATGACCTAGGCACTCTAACTGGGGTAGGTCTGGAAATGCTTATTAAGGACACCTTTGTGCAATTGATCTCGCTTTTTCCACAAACTGCCTTTGTATATTCTAATATATGCCAAAGGCAAAAGTGGAACTGGTCCAACCAATTTTGTCCACAGATTGACAAAGCAAGGAAGCACGTCAACAAATCTATTTCTGCTTTCCTCAGAGACTATGGTATGGGTTCTATATACCACAACAACTTGCGTTACAACTTGCAAGACATTTATAGAGGAGATGGTGTACACTTCACTGATGAAGGCAACAGAGTCTTCCTCTTGAACTTTAGACTCTGCATCGGTACTTACTTGTAGGTACCAAAAAACACACAATAAACACAAGGGCTCTTTTTAGAGCCACCTTATATCTAAACACTTAAATGCGATTTTTTTTATTCTTTTTTTTTTAAAAGTTTTTTTTCGGGTGCGCGCTGGGTGCGCGCACTCGGCGATATTTTTTTTCAGATATAAATCTTTTTTTTTGCCCTACAAGGTCCTACTGTGACCCCCTTACAATGCCTAGTGGGTCAATATCTCCCCATTCTTCCCCCTTTTCACGTTCTCCCCTTTTGTTTCTCACCCCCTCTTTATGCGAGAGACAAAATGGCGGCCGCCGCTTCCTGATTTCCACTGATTAGAATGTTTACTTACTTCTTACAACCAATCAGAAGTGCGCTCGCGCAGTGCCGAGTGCGGGCACCCAGCGCGTACGCTGCGCGCTTACAGATATATATATTGTTTTATATGCTTTTTTCTCAGGAAATACTGAACAGATTTACACCAGACCTGCAAAAGGCACTTCATGGACCTTTTAGCTACCTCTCTGCCAAATTTCACATAATTATGTTAAGCCGTTCAGGCTGTAGCTGCGACTAAAGTCCCTATGGAAAAATCCATGGGGAAGACGTGTTTTGGGACCCCCCCTTTTTCTCAGCCCCCGCTTTACGAATCACCCCGAGACTTCCAGGGTAGGAGCTGAGCGGAGCGCCCCATTAGTTTTGAAAATTTCACGAAGATAAGTCAACCGGCGCCAAAGTTATTCAAAATAGAATTTTGAGATTTCCTATGGAAACTCGGTCCTAACTATAACTATCTACTGGCGACCGCCAGTAGATAATATCTATATATATATATATGCATTTGATTGGCCCATTGGAGGGTAAATTGGACCTATCACCGCATGTGTGGATGGCTGCAGTGGCGTTTCACCAGGAAGAAGGGAAGAGCCCGAAACGCGTCGTGAAACTGACGCCACCCTTGAACTTTATTGACTCCTTGTGCCATCAGCAGTTTTCCCCGAATAAAGGTTTTCCTCAAACCGACGTGGCTGGAGTGCGATTCCGTGCATGGGCACACTGTTTTTGGATGTAAATCGCGGCCGCCCAGCCGCGGGAAGCCGCACCACCCGGTTGATTGTATGGGGCATGGAGGCTCGGAATTCGCCGAGTTTTCTGAAGCCACGTTATGGGATGGATTGCTTACTGCCGGTGTTACGAGGGGCCCATACAGGGTCTAAAAATGTTTATTATGCAGCAAGACTACTGAGGCATTAGGATTTATCCACACTGCAAATCCCAGAATCCATCTGGGGAGGTCTGTGCATTTGATTGGCCCATTGGAGGGTAAATTGGACCTATCACCGCATGTGTGGATGGCTGCAGTGGCGTTTCACCAGGAAGAAGGGAAGAGCCCGAAACGCGTCGTGAAACTGACGCCACCCTTGAACTTTATTGACTCCTTGTGCCATCAGCAGTTTTCCCCGAATAAAGGTTTTCCTCAAACCGACGTGGCTGGAGTGCGATTCCGTGCATGGGCACACTGTTTTTGGATATATATATATATATATATATATATATATATATATATATATATATATATATATATATCCAACACGAGTTTGCCTGTTGTAAGGGAACCACCAACAAGTCGATTTTGATTAGGCTTTCCATTTATTGCAGGAAACCAAAGGAAACAGCTAGGAAAAAGTTCCGCACAATGTGATGCTGCCGACGCGTTTCGTACTGTCCGTACTTCATCATGGGCTGCAGGCAAATGGCAGATACTTGTCACGGCAATTTGTAGACACCTGAAATTTGTAGCAGTCACCGCCCGGTTGGGCGTGGCCAACTGCATGGCCTGCTGGTAACTGTAGTGTCCTTCATCTTACTCTAGTGAGTTGCCATGCGAGTGCTGTCTCTTAATGCAAATGAAACCCCAGTGGGTTGCGATAACTTATCCTGCCGTTCAAATTGCCTCTTACAATCCCGCAATCAGCTGACTTGTTCTTCTCGCTGCAACGCCGGTTGGCGCTGTAACTAGACCACACCGAGGCATAGCGGAGCTCCCTCAGCGACTCAGGCGGGGCCGCAAAAACATCCAACACGAGTTTGCCTGTTGTAAGGGAACCACCAACAAGTCGATTTTGATTAGGCTTTCCATTTATTGCAGGAAACCAAAGGAAACAGCTAGGAAAAAGTTCCGCACAATGTGATGCTGCCGACGCGTTTCGTACTGTCCGTACTTCATCATGGGCTGCAGGCAAATGGCAGATACTTGTCACGGCAATTTGTAGACACCTGAAATTTGTAGCAGTCACCGCCCGGTTGGGCGTGGCCAACTGCATGGCCTGCTGGTAACTGTAGTGTCCTTCATCTTACTCTAGTGAGTTGCCATGCGAGTGCTGTCTCTTAATGCAAATGAAACCCCAGTGGGTTGCGATAACTTATCCTGCCGTTCAAATTGCCTCTTACAATCCCGCAATCAGCTGACTTGTTCTTCTCGCTGCAACGCCGGTTGGCGCTGTAACTAGACCACACCGAGGCATGGCGGAGCTCCCTCAGCGACTCAGGCGGGGCCGCAAAAACATCCAACACGAGTTTGCCTGTTGTAAGGGAACCACCAACAAGTCGATTTTGATTAGGCTTTCCATTTATTGCAGGAAACCAAAGGAAACAGCTAGGAAAAAGTTCCGCACAATGTGATGCTGCCGACGCGTTTCGTACTGTCCGTACTTTATCATGGGCTGCAGGCAAATGGCAGATACTTGTCACGGCAATTTGTAGACACCTGAAATTTGTAGCAGTCACCGCCCGGTTGGGCGTGGCCAACTGCATGGCCTGCTGGTAACTGTAGTGTCCTTCATCTTACTCTAGTGAGTTGCCATGCGAGTGCTGTCTCTTAATGCAAATGAGCTCCGCCATGCCTCGGTGTGGTCTAGTTACAGCGCCAACCGGCGTTGCAGCGAGAAGAACAAGTCAGCTGATTGCGGGATTGTAAGAGGCAATTTGAACGGCAGGATAAGTTATCGCAACCCACTGGGGTTTCATTTGCATTAAGAGACAGCACTCGCATGGCAACTCACTAGAGTAAGATGAATATATATATGTATATATATATGTTCAAAGACTTCTCCCACCAGCCTTGAAGATCCTCCAACTGCCAAGGAAGTAAGTACACGAGCCTGCATATAGTGCAATTATTTATTCAATGCCCAGAGCGACGGCCATAACGTTTCGGCTCCGTGGAGCCTTGTTCACATATATATATATTAGTAACATTATAGTTGGGTCTGATCAATGGATCTATTAAAAAAATGAAATTTAATGTCGGTGATAAAAATAGCGTTTTGAACTAAAAAAAAAAAAAAACACACAGGAATTCACCAGTTATTGTTAGCAGAGCTACCTATAACTTGTGCCCCTGCACTGCTTATGACCTCATCTTTTCAGTAATGACATGAGTGATGTCAATGACCATGTCATGAGTGATGTAGTATGGGATGTCATCAGCAGTGCGTTGCGGGGGCGCGAGTTTATTTAGCTCAACTAACTCTAAAGGCTGATTTTCACAGGTTATGTACAAGTGAAATGCCAGCCTAACTACAATGTTCCTGTAACCTGTTTTTTTTTCTATGAATTTCCAAGGTTTTTCAAATGATAAATCCTAATTATAATTTCCCTGAAACCTGTGGTTTTTGTCGGGGAATTCCTGTTTTTTTTAAAATTCAGTTTCCTAACTATGACATCCCTGTAATCTTTGTTTTTTGTAGTGAATTTCTAATGTTTTTTTAAGTTCTATTTCTTAACTATAATGTCCTTGTAACCTTTGTTTTTTTTGTGTGAATTTCTAAGGTTTTTTTAATTCTATTTGCTAAATGTAACGTCCCTGTAACTTTTTTTGTTTTTTTTGTTTTTGTGTGAATTTCTAATGTTTTTTAACTAGCGGTCACGTTTGTAGAGTGGTGGAGAAGGGGGGTTTGGCCTTCAGCTAGCTCTCCGAAATTCCACTGCGTCGGACTTACATGAGGTACCAGAAGCGCTTCTTGGCCTCCATGGTCCCTCAGGAGTAAAGGGGACTTCATCCCCCAACCAATAGTGCGCCAGGAGGCACCTTTGTAGAGTGGTGGAGAAAGGGGGGGGCGCGTAACCTCCAAAGACCTCTTAGCAAACCCACTTTGTGGGACCTACTGGAGGCAATAGGAGGGGTAGTTTGCCCCCAAAGACGTCTTTGGGGGCCAACTACCCCTCCTATTAACTTCAGTAAGTCCTACACAGTAGGATTGCTGAGTTCTGATTGCACGCCACACACCCTTCGTCCACCACTCTGCAAACGCGCCTCCTGGCATGCTTTTGGTTGGGAGATGAAGTCCCCTTCACTGCTGAGGGTCCTAAGGGGCCAACTAGCCTATCTGTTACCTCCAGTAAGCCCCACACAGTGGGATTGCTGAGAGGTGGTCAGAGGCCACGCCTCCTTTCTCCACTACTCTGCAAACGCACCTCCTGGCGCATTGCTGCTTGGGGGATGAAGTCCACTTTAGTCCTGAGGCTGTCAGGAGGTACGTTTGCAGCGTAGTGGATAAAGGGGCATGAGCTCTGATCACCTCTCAGAAGTCTCACTGTGTGCGGGTTACTGGAGGTAACAGGTGGGGTACTTGGCCCCTAAGGACCCTCCCCAGCGAAGGGGACTAAATCCCCCAACCAAGAGCGTGCCAGGAGGTACATTTGCAGAGTACTGGACAAAGGGGGCGGGGCCTCCGGCGAGTTGGTGGCTTTTTTTTTTTTTTTTTTATGAAGCCCCCCCTTACCTTTAACCTTTTGGGCTCAGAGGACCTCATCCCCCGGGGCCTGACCCTTTTGTTATTTTAATGAAATAAAACGGGAGGGGTAACAGCTCCCTCTGGCCAAAAGAAATTCTGTTTCGCTTCATGGAAGCAAGAGCATTTTTCATGCTCTGTCTTCCATGAAGCGAAGCAGAGTTTGCTATGGCTTGGTGGAAGCAGTGCATAGAAAGCTGCAATGTTCCATGGGTGGGCACCCTGGGACATTGCTGGAGCTGTCCCTGGGGGGTGGTGGTCACCAGGGCCATGGAGGGCTCCTGGAGGGGGGCCGCATGGTGCCCCTCTCATCTACTTTGTAGCCACGGGGAGTGGGTGGTCCCCGGGGCTGGGGGTCTGCAATGGACCCCCTTCTTTAGTTTAATTTGTGCCCCTGGGAGGTGGCCATCCCCAGGCTGTGTGGCCTCCTCATATTACAATAAATCAGCCCCGGGGAGTTGGAGGTGGCAGTCCCGTGGCAGCGTGGGGGGCTGGAGCCCCCCCTCCTCACGCATGTTGAAATCTTGCCCCATTGAAGTGGGGGTCCCCGGTGCAGGGGGGGTGAACGTGGCCCCTGCATTTTGATGTATTGGCCCCGGGAAGGTGGTGGTCCCCGGGGCTGCGGAAACCCATGCGGCCCCCACATAATTAGTTCAGTTGTCCCAGGACCTGGCCCACCAGGGGGCCTAATAAAACCAAGTGCTGGAGACCGTGCTGTTATTTTATCTTATTTTTTTTACTGCCGAAATTCTTTTTTTAAATGCTTTTTTTGGCCTGGGGTGTTCCTGTGGGAACAGGACTAGGGGCTCAGGGTGGTTCCACCCTTCCCCCTTTTTATTGTTTTTTCACCTTTTTTCTTGTGGCTCGGTTCAACCGAGTCACAAGATGGCTGCCATCACTTCCTGGTTTGAAGTGTTGGCAGCCAATCAGATCTCAGGCACGAGATTGGGAGGATTCACTGATCCACCGCGACCACAGTTTTATATCTGAGAAATCTTTAAATTTTTCAGGAACTACTGAATGGATGATTTACACCATTTAACAGTGCTTTAAAAGTGCTTTCTGAACCAAGAGCTACCTTCTTGCCAAATTTGGTGTGATTCCTTTCAGCAGTTTGGGCTGTAGCCGTGTCTGAAGTTTCCTATGGAAATTAACATAGAGAAACCGCATTTTGAGATCTCTGCCCCCCTTTTCTCGGCCCCCGCTTGACGAATCTCCCTGGAACGTTCAATACAGCAGCTGACCTGACTGCCCCATTAGTTTTGACAATTTCGCAAAGAATAAACTCTTTTCCTATAGAAACGAGGTCCTAACTATAACTACCTACTGGCAATCGCCAGTAGGTAATATTGTTTTGTTTTTCCCTCTGGCTGTAAATTCAAACCTGCTGCCTATATCCCCTGGAACACACCTTGAGTTTTCTACCTAGAAACCTTTGGAGAGATAAATTGAGCAACTTGGTTATTGAATTAGCGGTAGTTTCAGATAAATATCCTCTCATTTAGGGGAAAGGCGAGTTTGACAATTCATGTTGGCCTTTGGAATCCTTTCCAAGCCTACAACACTAACATTTTGGAACAGTTTGAATACAAGTGGGTGCTTTTATTCTAAGGTATTTTTACAAATTATGTTAGGAAAATCCCTTGTCACCAACTCCAAAAAAAAAAAAAAAGGATGGGTTTTAATGCTAAATAGGATTGCTCCTCAATAGGTGCTCATTCATGTGTGTGTCAAAGTGATTACTCTAGTATTGCACCTCGTTCAGCTAATTAAATTAACTGGCTAAAAAATCACCGAGAAAAATTAAGGTCTTGACTTCATGCAAAGATTACCTCATTGGACATTTTTCCGTCAGTTCACGCACATAAATCGTATTTGTTGCAGTGTTTTGGTATGAAGGAACTTGTGAGCCTATAAAAAGTTTGTATCAAGCTTCAAAAGAGATGTAGGTCAAGGTTGCAACTGCATCTTTGAAGCCTGTGGACTCTGTGTACATGAGTTGGCACCCACTCACCTAGATTCGATGCTTAGCTCTTCCACCAATTCTAGGGTCAAAGTTCAAAACGTTTAGTGTGAAGTACGTGTAGTTTGAAACAAATAGTGAGAAGCTTTCAGTTCAAAATTACCTGTTTGGGTGTTGCGCTTTAGTTTAAAAACCTTAAATTCTAAAATGCTCTAAAATAAATTATGTAGTTGCTGTATTTACATCCTTGACCTGGCAATAACTTTACTGTTGCCCGTCCCCTTGCTTTACTATTACTTCCCCTGCAGATTTAATATCGTAACACCAGCAGTAGTACATTTGGGCATGAGAGCCCACTCTTTAGGTTCATTTATGGTTGCGATAATAATTGAAATGTTCAAATGTTCTTCAAATGACCTTTTCTTTAATATCTAAAAGTTATCGGACTAAAGGTTTAAGATGGAATGCTTTTCTAACAAAATGTGTGAATTTTATCATTCCACCCTGCAGAGATGTGTGCTGAAATTAAGACCTTTATTTAGGATCATTGTGGCTTCCGGGTTAACTGGTGTGTGTGAACCCTGGGCGTAGTTCGCGTAGTCGTACTACGCTACGCGAAGTGCACTTTGCACTACGTCGCGCTACGCGAACTGCATAGTGCGGTAGGGAAATGCTGTTTGCAATGATTGCACAGTGTCGGATGCTTGTCTGCACTGTACAATAATTGCGAACGGCATCATGCACAGTGCAAGCTGTCGTTTTCTGCCGCTCGAGTAGATTTGTACTCGAGCGGCAGCTTTCTCAACGCGGACTGGTAGTTTCTCATCGCGAGCGTTTGCGAGCATACGCGATGACTCGCAATGAGAAACCTGACCTCCCAGCCTTGAGAATCTCGCCGGTAGGTTTATTTTCCACGCTCGCGATCGGCAACCTGATGTTGCCGATCGCGAACAAGGAAAAAGTCTCGCCGGAATGTTGTTTTTTCTCGCTCGCGGTCACCCTTGATGTTGAGGACCGCGAGCAAGCAAAAACTGCCCGCTGCGCGTTTTTGCACTGTGCTACGTGTGATTAGCGTAGTTGCGCTCACTCCGCAAGCGTAGCGTAGTTTTCCGCCCAGTGTTAGTGTGTGTTCAACAGTTAATGAACTTTCATTGAAATTTGTTTATTCCAGGAATTCTAAACTTCGAACAGTCAAACACTGTTTAGTTTCCCAGTATTGCTGGCTGTCTTACTTTTAATGAACTCACTATTGCCCATGTGCCAAAAAACGGAACTTTTCAAACTCTTGATCAAGCACAATGTTGTGCTGTAATTCTGGAGAGGTCATTCTGCAACTAGTTTAAAGTCCACCTTGTGGTGTTGCTCTCACTACCACCGCACATAAAAGTCAAGGAAAATAAGTTTCTTAATTGCAAAGCATTTCTTTTAACTTTGGTCTTGTAATGTGTAATTTGGCAGAAAGCCTCACAGACGTATGCAAAAACACGTCGATTTGTGCTCATTTGGATTACCAAGGCTAACGTCTATTATTTTTTATTATTTTTATACATTTTTTTCGATTAGTTAAATTCTGTTTCAGTGCTCAAGTTGAGCTGGGAGACCACTTTACCCTCTTTGAGAGAGAGGAGTTTTTTTTTTCTTTGTTGAAAGCCTACCAGATAGCACAGCTGTCTGACTATGAAAATAATTCTTGGGGGACATTCAGAAAGCTTACCTGTCAATGCATTCCTTCCATTGATTGCCATTTGACTTTGTGGTATGTAAATCACATTTGCTTGCTTTCCATTCGCTGGCTTTAATTGTTTTAGGCTGTCCAGTATGTCTTTGTTTCTCCCGTGGCGCATAGCCTGTTTAACATCGCTCCTTGTATTCTTCCACAAATGCGTGCTTTCTGTAAACAGGCCTTTAAATTTTGTTCTCTTGTCACATTTGCTGTGCATTGAAAGACCGAGGTCAGTGTCAGACTTTTTCATCCGCGGGAGCTTGGTGTTTACTTTTCTTTCACGGACTAGAAACATAGGATTTATGTGACCATCTTGCTGGATATTAGGGGTTCTAAGGGAAAGGTTTCATTAAGCACACAACAAAATGTAAATGTCTGTAAATTAACTGTGCAAATATTTCAGAATATATTGGAATTCTGAAACCACAAATGAAGCACTTTTTTTGTAATTCTGAGGTGTGGTGCAAACAAATATTTTAATACTATCAAAACAAATCAATACACTATGTGATGCCTTTTCCACGCAATTGTTTGTGAGCTCTATAGTTTTATCAGTAAAACGGTATGTCAGACAAATGTAATAGTCATTTCAATTAAAGTGTGGCCTGTAACAGTAGTGCTCAACAACACCATGAGTACACCACTTTACCCCATTCCACGGCACTCTACTTCACTGCACGGCACTCTACTTCACTGCACTCTATGCTACTCTGTGACACACCGCTCATGTCCCCTCTGCGCCGCTCATGTCCACTCTGCGCCGCTCAAGTCCCCTCTGCGCCGCTCAAGTCCCCTCTGCGCCGCTCAAGTCCCCTCTGCGCCGCTCCTCTGCCCTACCCCGCTCCACACTGCTCTATGCCACTCAAATTCACTTTACTCGACACTTGCTGCTCTACTCTGTACCACTTTACTCCACGCCACTTTATTCAACTATACCACTCCACTCAACCCACTTTATTCGACTATGCCAATCCACTCAACACACTTTACTCGACTCAGCCACTCTGTGCCACTTTACTCCACTCTGTGCCACTTTACTCGACTCTGTGCCACTTTACTCGACTCTGTGCCACTCTCCACACTCCACTTTTTACTCTCCACTCCACGCTCTGACACTTTACTCCACTCTAGGCCCCTCCGCTCTACACCATGCCACTCCTCCACTCCACTCAACACCACTCTAATGGAATGGAGTGGCAGTGTGTGGAGTTGCGTGAAGTGGAGTAGTTGTGGATGTAAGTAACTAGTTAATAGAGAAGGCAGAAAGGATGAAAACAGCGTAAATAAGTTGTATGCAACTGTTAAAAGTAGGAAAACACATTGCATGTCAAGAAATAATACCAAAACCATTTAAAAAAAAATAGTGTATGGCAAAAAGATTAGGAAGAATAAAGAACAGGAATAACACATGTACTCGGTCCATGCTCCAAGGAGGAGCAAACACAAGAAAGAAAGATGCCTACGGGAGCTAAGCAATTGAAAGATTGAAGATGAGAGTGACAACGAAAACGACCAGTGGTATGTTGTGGGTGGGTTGTAAGCCCGCTGAATAGTAAACAATATGTCCCACGGAACAGCCCATGTGCCACGTAGACGAGACCTACAAAGGAACTCGGAAGACCGAAAATAAATTAAACAACAGTGTCTAGCAAATGATGTTAGCTAAGACTATTGCTGAAAATGTAGCAGAGTGGCCATTTAAACCGCAAATACCAGCGCACCATGCAACCCAGGGCCTAACCGCTAATAGAATTTTTTTATTTCTTTCAATCATGAGACCCGCTTCAGACCGTAAAATAGGTTGGGCACATTGCCTCAGCAAATGAACGTAATGTGCATGATAAGAACTGAAGTGTTACTAGGGCTTGTATATGAAAGGTTTCCTTTATGTGGCTGATAGGACATTTTGCAGGATGCTGTACATGGTATACAAAGCGGTACAACACCCAGTCAACAGATCTGGGTTTGATCCATCACCGTTCTTTAGCCCACTCTGCCACCCCAGTTCAGACATGGCCATATGCAAATCAGTCTGACCCTGTGCCTCATGGGAACAGTCCAGCCCGAACTGCCAAGCCATGCCTTCCCTGGACCGGAAACAAGCTTCCTAGGACCGGTTTCTGGCATTTCAGCCGTCTTCAGCCAGGCTTGCTTGAATCCAGTGGCAAAGTGAGCAAGGGACTCACGTCTGAGCATACCCTGCCAACTTATGGCGAACAAAGCGGTACAAAAGGGGGTGGTGATGGACGGAGCATCAGAACCAATCAAACACTCACACCCAGTCAACAGATCTGGGTTTGATCCATCACCGTTCTTTAGCCCACTCTGCCACCCCAGTTCAGACATGGCCATATGCAAATCAGTCTGACCCTGTGCCTCATGGGAACAGTCCAGCCCGAACTGCCAAGCCATGCCTTCCCTGGACCGGAAACAAGCTTCCTAGGACCGGTTTCTGGCATTTCAGCCGTCTTCAGCCAGGCTTGCTTGAATCCAGTGGCAAAGTGAGCAAGGGACTCACGTCTGAGCATACCCTGCCAACTTATGGCGAACAAAGCGGTACAAAAGGGGGTGGTGATGGACGGAGCATCAGAACCAATCAAACACTCACACCCAGTCAACAGATCTGGGTTTGATCCATCACCGTTCTTTAGCCCACTCTGCCACCCCAGTTCAGACATGGCCATATGCAAATCAGTCTGACCCTGTGCCTCATGGGAACAGTCCAGCCCGAACTGCCAAGCCATGCCTTCCCTGGACCGGAAACAAGCTTCCTAGGACCGGTTTCTGGCATTTCAGCCGTCTTCAGCCAGGCTTGCTTGAATCCAGTGGCAAAGTGAGCAAGGGACTCACGTCTGAGCATACCCTGCCAACTTATGGCGAACAAAGCGGTACAAAAGGGGGTGGTGATGGACGGAGCATCAGAACCAATCAAACACTCACACCCAGTCAACAGATCTGGGTTTGATCCATCACCGTTCTTTAGCCCACTCTGCCACCCCAGTTCAGACATGGCCATATGCAAATCAGTCTGACCCTGTGCCTCATGGGAACAGTCCAGCCCGAACTGCCAAGCCATGCCTTCCCTGGACCGGAAACAAGCTTCCTAGGACCGGTTTCTGGCATTTCAGCCGTCTTCAGCCAGGCTTGCTTGAATCCAGTGGCAAAGTGAGCAAGGGACTCACGTCTGAGCATACCCTGCCAACTTATGGCGAACAAAGCGGTACAAAAGGGGGTGGTGATGGACGGAGCATCAGAACCAATCAAACACTCACACCCAGTCAACAGATCTGGGTTTGATCCATCACCGTTCTTTAGCCCACTCTGCCACCCCAGTTCAGACATGGCCATATGCAAATCAGTCTGACCCTGTGCCTCATGGGAACAGTCCAGCCCGAACTGCCAAGCCATGCCTTCCCTGGACCGGAAACAAGCTTCCTAGGACCGGTTTCTGGCATTTCAGCCGTCTTCAGCCAGGCTTGCTTGAATCCAGTGGCAAAGTGAGCAAGGGACTCACGTCTGAGCATACCCTGCCAACTTATGGCGAACAAAGCGGTACAAAAGGGGGTGGTGATGGACGGAGCATCAGAACCAATCAAACACTCACACCCAGTCAACAGATCTGGGTTTGATCCATCACCGTTCTTTAGCCCACTCTGCCACCCCAGTTCAGACATGGCCATATGCAAATCAGTCTGACCCTGTGCCTCATGGGAACAGTCCAGCCCGAACTGCCAAGCCATGCCTTCCCTGGACCGGAAACAAGCTTCCTAGGACCGGTTTCTGGCATTTCAGCCGTCTTCAGCCAGGCTTGCTTGAATCCAGTGGCAAAGTGAGCAAGGGACTCACGTCTGAGCATACCCTGCCAACTTATGGCGAACAAAGCGGTACAAAAGGGGGTGGTGATGGACGGAGCATCAGAACCAATCAAACACTCACACCCAGTCAACAGATCTGGGTTTGATCCATCACCGTTCTTTAGCCCACTCTGCCACCCCAGTTCAGACATGGCCATATGCAAATCAGTCTGACCCTGTGCCTCATGGGAACAGTCCAGCCCGAACTGCCAAGCCATGCCTTCCCTGGACCGGAAACAAGCTTCCTAGGACCGGTTTCTGGCATTTCAGCCGTCTTCAGCCAGGCTTGCTTGAATCCAGTGGCAAAGTGAGCAAGGGACTCACGTCTGAGCATACCCTGCCAACTTATGGCGAACAAAGCGGTACAAAAGGGGGTGGTGATGGACGGAGCATCAGAACCAATCAAACACTCACACCCAGTCAACAGATCTGGGTTTGATCCATCACCGTTCTTTAGCCCACTCTGCCACCCCAGTTCAGACATGGCCATATGCAAATCAGTCTGACCCTGAGCCTCATGGGAACAGTCCAGCCCGAACTGCCAAGCCATGCCTTCCCTGGACCGGAAACAAGCTTCCTAGGACCGGTGCATGCTCAGACGTGAGTCCCTTGCTCACTTTGCCACTGGATTCAAGCAAGCCTGGCTGAAGACGGCTGAAATGCCAGAAACCGGTCCTAGGAAGCTTGTTTCCGGTCCAGGGAAGGCATGGCTTGGCAGTTCGGGCTGGACTGTTCCCATGAGGCACAGGGTCAGACTGATTTGCATATGGCCATGTCTGAACTGGGGTGGCAGAGTGGGCTAAAGAACGGTGATGGATCAAACCCAGATCTGTTGACTGGGTGTGAGTGTTTGATTGGTTCTGATGCTCCGTCCATCACCACCCCCTTTTGTACCGCTTTGTTCGCCATAAGTTGGCAGGGTATGCTCAGACGTGAGTCCCTTGCTCACTTTGCCACTGGATTCAAGCAAGCCTGGCTGAAGACGGCTGAAATGCCAGAAACCGGTCCTAGGAAGCTTGTTTCCGGTCCAGGGAAGGCATGGCTTGGCAGTTCGGGCTGGACTGTTCCCAAGAGGCACAGGGTCAGACTGATTTGCATATGGCCATGTCTGAACTGGGGTGGCAGAGTGGGCTAAAGAACGGTGATGGATCAAACCCAGATCTGTTGACTGGGTGTGAGTGTTTGATTGGTTTTGATGCTCCGTCCATCACCACCCCCTTTTGTACATGGTATACAGCACAGCAAATGTTGTTGCTGAACATACTGATGGGTTGAGACCCAGATCAAAAGAGATGTAGGCAAAAAAAAATTTGAGGAACAGAAAGAAAGGAAATAGCAACAAAGGGGGAAAGCATGGACGAAAAAGAACATAACCGGAATCGGCAGGAAGTGAAGTTTTGTGAATGTAACTGGCTTTGCGATGGAATCAAAACAAGGCTTTATTATTAGGGTGAGCGCTCTTAGTAAATGTAAGCTCGGACTGCACTTCTGACAGTGGTTTCAATTTAAAAATGTGTACAAAATGTGATTGAATGTAAGTATCTGCAGAAGCTTGAAAGCAATATTGAGGACTCCTTGCTTCAAAATAATATGTTCATATTAAAATGAAAGCAGGAAATAAACATTTAGCTATACTACCGTAAAAGTGTATATTTGCAGCATCATTTAGTAAAGTTTGTTGATGTATGCTAGTTTTTCCCAAATATATTTATAACGGAAAATCAGTGTAACCAGTTTCAATAAGATTACGGGAAACATAAAAATAAACAAACATTGGCAAAGCCTTTGATGTTGTCAATATGTGACTTGTTTTCTTATGATTTATTTAAAACCTTATTGGTGTGGGGCTGCTGGGTCCTCACCATTATAAGCAACATTGGCAAAAGCAAAAATTATTTATGGTCTCAAAAAGCACACATTGCCACAGTAGTTCCTGCCACTGAACAAATCTACCTTGTGAGCAGATTAATGATTTTCATAAAGTCTCATACAGTGTACATTTGAAGAGAAAAAAGCAGCATTCAGTACAATCCTATGCAAAGAGAATCAGAAGAACAGCACGTGACTACAAATGAAACTCACATGGGAACAAGTTAAACAGATTGACATCATTACATGTAGCATGTGGCACATACATTCACAGGGACTCAGTGTCCAGGGTATCTGGCTGGGCAACAGAACGCAAGTACACAAACAGGGGCTCCCAGATGTCCCTGGGCCTGGAGGAGGATGGCAGCTCCTCCGCATATAAGACTAGATTATCTCAACAAAATACCAAATCTCTAAGCCATTGTTCCACTGTGGGGCTCAGCGCACTATCCCACACCAACGCCACTCGTCGCTTGGCAATAAGCAGTGCCACTCTTGTCACCCTACCCGCGACACCTTTTAGGAAGGGGACAAGACCAAGTAAGCATATTTGTGGGGAACACTACAATACAGTCCCAACAATCTTTGATAACGTGGTAATCACAGCAGCCCAGTATTTCGACACCCGCCTGCAGGTCCAAGCCAGATGCCAGAAATCCGCCCCCCAAAGCCCTGCATCGCTTGCAAGCATCAGTGTCTCGGAGCCCATATGTAAAATGTTTATGCAGAGTATAATAAACCTGGTGAAGATATTTAAAGTGTATGATACGCAAGTTCCCATTAGGGGTGAGGATGCTAGTGAGTTGGCAGCAGTGTTCCCAGTCTTTCTGCGTGAGTTGTGGGTTGAGCTATTCATTCCACTTGCTAAGGCTTCTATCACATGAGAGGGGCTTGTCTTCCTTGGCAGCGTGGTAGAGTTTAGTAACTAGCTTATGTCGGGTGGGGGCTAGGAGCCGTGTGCGCAGCGCTAGTGTCTCCGGTGGCTCCATCGGGAATGCGGGGTCTTGAATATGCAACGCCTTTTTCAGCCTATGCATGTAAAAGATGAAGAGCGGTGTCTTATTCTGAATATAGTCCGTGTCAGAATGAGCCAAAAAAGTACCGCCAGGATATAGATCTTGTAGCTTGTCTATGCCTACCTGCGCCAGTGTACGCAGAGCACCCTATTCGTGTGTTACCGTTATGCTCGTGTGGTAAGCCAACAGTAATAGCGGAGAGTGTAATTGCAGTTTACCCGCCGCACGGCCCAATGCCTGCCAGGTGGCAATCGTCTAGTTAATAGTGCTAAAGGTATTGCGGGGCGTAGGCCTACGGTCGTGTGTTCATAGAGAACTCAATGGGAGAGGATGTGCATCCCAGTGTTCCACAGCCACATGTGGGACAAAGGCATGGGAGGTGAACCAGAAGTGCGCCTATTGTGCATGTGCACAAAGGTAGTAGAGATAAAAATCGGGTACACTGAAACCTCCGCAATTGTAATCCAGTGTGAGAGTCTTCCAGCTCACCCGCGCTTGTTGGCCACCCCAGACTAGGCGCAGCAGCAGAGTGCGTAGAGTTTTTAAAAAAAGTTGTGTGAGTTTAAGCGGTATGTTACTGATTAAATATAAAAATGTAGGTAATACTACCATTTTGATCAATGCAATGCGGTCTGCAAGAGAGCGGGAGTTTTACCCATCTATCCACTTGTTGTTCCAGCATCGCAGTGGCAGTCCCATAATTCTCACGGATAACGACCTCTGAGTTCCGGTGAACCCACCCCCCCAAATATTTAACCGAATCCCTGGCCCACACAAGGGGAAATTCAAGTTCATGTGGGAGAGTGCTCTCCGTCAGTGGCATCACTACAGATTTGGACCAGTTAATGTGGAGGCCAGGAAAATGAGCGAAGCGGATATATTCACGCAGAACTGTTGCTAGGTAAGTGCGGGGCTCACGTATAAAAAGCAGCATATCCTCCGCGTAAAGAGAGATGATGACCGCCGATGGAAAAAATTGAGAGCTGCATGCTTGTTGGATTGCCTAATACGACACGCTAGGGGTTCCAGTGTCAGGGCAAATAACATCGGTGAAAGGGGGCACCCCTATCGGGTGCCCCTAGTGATTTTTATTGGGTCAGAAGTCTAGCCCTCTACCCGGACGCGCGCTGTGGGACCTGCATATAGGAGACGCACCCAATTAATAAAGAGAGGGGAAAAACCCATCTGCTGCAACACATAAAAAGATAACCCCATTCTATTGAATCAAATGCCTTTGCGGCATCAAGCATTACCGCCGCTGCCGGTAGATCAGGATTGAGAGTGTGAAGCATAGCAAATAGTGTCCGGAGATTATGGGAGGTAGAGCGCTCCGGAATAAAATCAGATTGATCTGGCAGGACCAATTTTTGCAGAAGTGACTGGAGACGAGTGGCCAGGATCTTCACCAGGATTTTTACATCTGTATTAGTAAGCGAAAGAGGCCGGTATGATTCACAATTAGTGGGGAATTTATCTTTTTTGAATAGTGTGTTAAGTGCCTTGCGGAGAGAGGTGGTAACCTACATTGATCGTACGCTTGAGCATACAGTTCTATTAAAAAAGGGGTGAGTACCTCCGCATACGGTTTGTAAAATTCACAGGGAAACCCGTCGGGACCCGGAGCTTTCTTACTGGGTAAAGCATTTATCGCCATTCGAATATCTTCCACCATGATTGGTTGATTAAGGTAATCCCTCTGACCATCTGACAGCCACGCAATGGCTATCTGCGAGAGATATTCAGCAAGTGTGGCAACGTCAGTCTCACCTTGGGAGGTGTATAATTCCGCATAAAATTGCCGGAATTGGTCTCTAATGTCAGATACAGTGTAGTGGTCTTGGCCCTCAGCATCCGTGATCTTAGTAATGACCTCCCTCTCCATGCGGTGTTTAATTTTAGTAGCTAAGTGGTGTCCCGGCCTACCACCCTCTCCATAAGCCCGAGCTACATGGCGTTTAGAAATATATCTCATCTCTTCCTCTGCCAAGTTCCCATGCTCAAGTATAGCGTCTTTAATAGAAGCCAGGGGCGCCTCACAAGGCACCGCTTCGTAATCCTGCTCCAGTTTTTTCAATCCTGTCTCCACCTTAGCCAACTGTCCTCGAAGGTCTTTTAATATGCCAGCTGTCGTGCCTATACAAGTGCCGCGGATAGTGGCTTTAAATCCCTCCCAATGCACCCCAGCACTATCCACAGACCCCTTGTTGTGTGCAAAGTATTGTGTGATGGCCTCACGAACCGTCTCCATATAAATAGGGTCCAACAGCGCTTCAGGCCTAAATCGCCACGTGAAGGCCCTAGGGATAGTTTGCAGGATAGGAAGGGTGAGGCGGACAGGACAATGATCCGATAGTGTATGCGGCAACCCAACAACCTCCGTTACCCAGCCCTCCGCCCCCTCGCTATTAGCCAGTAGTCGAGGCGGGACCAGCTGCCATATACTGTGGAAATGTGTGCCCTCCAGAGTGTCAGGATGTCTATGGCGCCAGATATCCAGCAGTCCCAGGTCCGCCATTCCATCGTTGATCGCACAAGCTGCCCCAGGAGAATGACCCTCCCTGCCGCTGGATTTATCCTTAGTTGGATCTAGGTGTGTATTTAGGTCCCTGCCCCAGAGAGCTACAGCATCCGGGAGCCCACGTAGAACAGCAAAAATACGCTCATACAGTGCCGGGTCATCTGTGTTGGGGACCATAAGTATTGACAATAGTAACGAGTGTGCCCATCAACTCCCCATGTAGACCGACATAGCGCCCTGCAGTTTCAGAATGAGTGTGGATTGCAGTGAAGGGGAGGCCTTTTTTTACGAGGATGAGAACCCCACGGCTATAGGAGGAATAGGAAGAAGCAAGCCGGTATCAAGCCCAACGACACCCCACCAGCCTCTCAGTGGTTTGTGTCAGGTGCGTTTCCTGTATAAGGGCGATGCCAATCCCATGACGATCCAAGTGCGCCATTACCTGACGGATCTTTTTTGGTGTATTAAGCCCCCATACATTCCATGTTAAACAAGAGATGGACATCACATTGCTATGGATAATTGCAGCAAATTATTCCTGAAACATAAATTGCCCAGCACCTCACGACAGCCTGTCCTCACCATGCAAGGGAGTGAGGTTATGTTTGTTTTATAGTGCACACATGCATCCTGTAAAGGAGTTAGAAAAGAGTCAGTCATGTGAACAACCCCTACAACCCCCCCCCCACTAGCACCCCCCACCCACTTCAGCGGCCCCAACATGCCAAAGCCTTCCCAAACCACCAGAAACAATTCCCAAGCATAACGCCAAGGGAGTAACCAGTTGCGGGGAATACCCATAAGGGGGGCGCCTGAGCACAGTATCCCTCCCGGTGCGAAAGGAGGTGGCTAAGCCATCATGATAGTACCTAGTGGCCAACTGTGAAGTTTGCATCTCCTAAAAGGAAAAAGGCCATCAGCGCAGAGCAAGAAACATCATTGTCTTCATTATATCAATACACGTCAAATATCAACAGCACTGGTGTTAGAGTTCAGTGCGGCAATGTAGCTGAAGAACGTCAACCTAGCCAGGAGAGCAACACAAGAAACTAAATCAGAGTTCTCACATGCGGTCTACAGGCATCATCGACCATCTGGCATTTCACTAGGTCCCCCGTCATCACTTCCTGCTGCAGATTTTGGTGATCGACTGCGTCTTGCAATGTTCTTGGAATAATCCATTGTCGACTTCGGGCAGGTGAAGATCTTATGCTTTCCATTGTCTTCTATGAGCAATCTTGCTGGATACAGCAATCGCGTCCGGTATTTTTGCTGCCATGAGGAGCTTCTTTATGGGTTGATACTCTCTCCAAGCCTCCTGAACCGCCACCGTAAAGTCAGGGTAAAAGGCAAGGTTATTCCCTTGATGTGTGATGGAGCTCTTCTCGCAAGCCAGCCGGAGCACAGTGTTACGGTCTCTATAATTCAACAGACGGGCAATGATAGGGCACAGCGGGGCACCCGGTGGCAGGCGGGCAGTCAAAGAACGGTGAGCCCGTTCCACGATCAGGACCTGGGACAACTGCTCCGCCTCGAGGACCTCACGAGGAAGATTTTCTACGTATGTTTCTAGGTGGCCCGTGTTCGTGGACTCTGGTAGGCCCGTAATGCGCATGTTGTTGCGACACGACCTAGCTTCCAAGTCTTCCTTACGGGCCTGTATAACTACCAGCACCTTTTCCATGGACGTCGCTTTTGCATGGACTTGTTGCAGACCGTCGTCCGCGTCTGAGATTCGTGTCTCGGCCTCCCCCAGGTGCTGCTCGTGTTTGTCCAGCTTTGCGGACATATGATCCATGCGTAAGTTCAGATGGTCAATCTTCCCATCTATGGATTGGAGACTAGCCTGGACCGCAAGGAGTGTTTTGTCAATATTAGTGAGACGGTCAGCGGGAGCGTCCGCCTCAGAATCAGAGGCTGCATGTTGAGAGGCACGGCTGGTCTTGCGTGGTTCAAACGTGAGACATGGCTGACTGCGTTCGGATTTACCCATGATGTTGTCTCAGTCTGTGATAGTTGGAGCCAAGCCCGGACAGGAAAATAAAAAAGGAATTGAGACCCTCTCAGTCAGACAGGACGACCCAGGGATATGAAGATATGGCGAGAGGAAGGAGGCACAGAGCCGTCTGCAGCACCAGATATTTGCAGTGGACCCGCAGATCGCCACCACTATCAGCAGCCCGGCACGCACCCAGGAAAAATGCCAGTCAAACAGCTAGGCTCAGAGCAAGAGATATGTAGACACTGCAGTATAGTGGCACAGCCGCACAAGGGGAAGAGCAATGCAGCAAGGATAGCTAAAAAAATTTAAGCAGTAGTGTTTGTCTGATCATAAGCAGGCAAGCAATGGGTCTTAGGCGAAAGCCAGGCAGGACAGCAATGACTCGGACAGGAGCAGCGAAAGCGGGGGGCTGCAACCCCGAACAACACTGCCATCACAAAGAGGAGGGGGGAGGCAGCAAATGAGACCCGCAACTGAGCAGCACTGCGCAGCGCCCCAACGCAGGGGTAATCTGTCGCTGCAGAGGCACCGGGTCGAATCTCCACAGGAGTCACAGCACCTCAAGGATCGGGAACTCCAGAAACAGCTTTGAATGCAGGTATTTCGCCAGTGTGAGACCCGCAGGTCACAGCAGTGTCTGCTCAGTAATGGTGGCGCCGCCCGCCACTACACGGTGGAGCAGGGCCAAGAGAAGACGGCGTCCGCAGGTGTTTCGCAGGAGACCGCTCCGCTCCGTGCAGCCCTGGACGTTGCACCCCTCAGCAGGAAGGTAGGTCCACGGTGCTGACCCCCGGGGGCCGCAAACCCGCCTCCCAGCACTAAACTGCAGGCAGGTAAACAACCTTTACAACGCAACTTTTACAACGCAGGCAGCCCCACAGAGACCCGATCAGCGGCCACAATCAGAGGGGGGCCAGCGCAGCCACCTGCACACCCACACCGGCAGGCTGCAGCGCCGGGACCGGAGGGCAGCCCACCCCCTCAGTGCTATTTACACGCAGAGAGGAGCCCACCGACCCTCAGCCCACACCACGCAGTCCCCCGGCAGAGGTCGAGCGACGCAGCTCCCCCACACCAACCACAGTTCAGCACCGGCAGCTCCGCGGCCTACCTCAATTCACACTGTGAGGCTGATCCCGGCCCGCCACATTGCCGCCACAGGACCTGGGCTTCACTCGTCCGCAAGTGGCGTCAAAGTCGTGTCCGCAGTTCCCAGCAAAAGTGTTCCGCACGAACACTCAACACAGTACCAGCCGTTACAGCAGTGATCAGAGCCAGATGGTGAATGATATTGAGAGGATTATGGGCTCAGCCGGCGGAGCTGCTCTACAGAGCGGCCATCTTGCTGTGCGCCCTCTAGCGCCCCCCCCTCCTTTTGAAAGAGCAGAATGCGGTCACTCGTAGTTAATAGGAGGGAGGGACGGACGGAGGGGGAGAGGGAGAGGAAAATAAATAAATATGAGATTTAATTTGAATAAACACGAAAGTCCATGATTAACACCAGACCTAATTAGGGGCCCAATTATTAAAGGAAGTCTCAAAAGTGCACCATGGTATATGTGCTTGCATTAAGTGCAATGAATTCACAAGAATGTACTGAAGTAGGCCAAGAAATAGTACTCCTAGAAAATAATTGTGAACTAAGTTTTAGCATAAGCAAATAGGCATGGGTAGATTTGATCATGCGAAAATCTGAGTGTTTGCAAGTTCACTTTCCCTCCAACCGCTTTTTTCCCAACGCTGGGAGAAGTTTCACATCTGCCATTGTCAAGAGTAAAGTCCCAACCTTTCTCAATATGGGATAAGATTACAGAAGATTTGGTGAAAACCCTTAAAACATGCAAGTTAGTAGGTTTGCACAGACTCAAAAGGGCATTCCGACGCCGGAACTACAGCTTACCACTACCTACAGCCTAATTTTATAGATCTGCGGAAATGTGGCAACACAAGGGAATTGCTAGCATTCAAACCCTGCTATGGTATGAGCCTTGGCATAATCAGAGAGGCTATGTCAGAGTTCTTATATATTGAGATCGCTGCGATAATTTGCTGCCATATTACATGGCACAAAAGGAATACGTCGATTTTATTACAGGACAAGTAGATTTATGAGCCTACCAGCCCCATAGTCATGCAGAAAAAGGTAACCCCCTAGTAAGTTAATTTGAGGTCAGGGAACAGGGGGAAAAAACCAAAATATCATCTGTGCTAGGCAGTATCCCTCTCGACCTATCTTACTTTACTTAAAGTGGGTACAAATGGGAATGGATATCACAACTATATTTCCATTTTTATAACTTTTTTTTATTTACAGTTATTTTTTCATCATGATTAATACCTTCTTCACATTATTTTCTCATACAATACAATTCATCTCTATTTTAGTAAATTATTTTTTCTTTTTATACAAAAATATAAACATTTCTTTGATCATCAAACCATGTGAGTTGCATCGATAATTCACAGCAATTAGGAAGTAAGAATACCCCCACACCGATCACACCTCTAAGATATCTCCATACATGTCACATTCATACAGCACCTTGCATACAGCACCCCAAAGGAGAAGAACAACAATTATGGGGCTCGTCCGAGACAGGGCAAGCCGTTGAGTCTTCTGACAGATTACTGAACATTGGGGTGTCTCATACTATCCGGTCGACGCACGTTTCGGTGGCCTAACATTCTTCAGATGCCACCTTCTTCAGGACCTGTTGCTACATGAGTTAATCACGGGTAATAGTGGGGGCCTGAATTGTCTTATAACAGGCGAATTGGCTCCTCAGTTTTAATACGGAGATGTGTGGTTATCTGAATTTCACAGGGAATTTGCTTGACTCTGGCTGTTACTCATATTCATCTGAGTCACTCTAAAACTGTACAATGCAGCCGTAACTACGTCACGTAGTCGGTTTTCGTTATCTTGTAATTTAGGAGACTTTTGCCTTCAAGATGCCATTTTTCTCGGGGAACTTAGTAAGGACTATTCTCAGTCTTGTCCTTGCAGGTGTTCTCTTTTTCCTTTTTTTGTCGTGACCGCATTAGCTATCTTCATCAAAATTCAACGTCTATGTTTTGGTGCCTTAACCAAACGCTGTCGCTTGCTTGTATATAGTATTCTCTGGTGGATCCTGGCGTAGTTCAGCTCCGTCACGACAAAAAAAGGAGAAAAATGGCATCTTGAAGGCAAAAGTCTCCTAAATTACAAGATAACGAAAACCGACTACGTGACGTAGTTACGGCTGCATTGTACAGTTTTAGAGTAACTCAGATGAATATGAGTAACAGCCAGAGTCAAGCAAATTCCCTGTGAAATTCAGATAACCACACATCTCCGTATTAAAACTGAGGAGCCAATTCGCCTGTTATAAGACAATTCAGGCCCCCACTATTACCCGTGATTAACTCATGTAGCAACAGGTCCTGAAGAAGGTGGCATCTGAAGAATGTTAGGCCACCGAAACGTGCGTCGACCGGATAGTATGAGACACCCCAATGTTCAGTAATCTGTCAGAAGACTCAACGGCTTGCCCTGTCTTGGACGAGCCCCATAATTGTTGTTCTTCTCCTTTGGGGTGCTGTATGCAAGGTGCTGTATGAATGTGACATGTATGGAGATATCTTAGAGGTGTGATCGGTGTGGGGGTATTCTTACTTCCTAATTGCTGTGAATTATCGATGCAACTCACATGGTTTGATGATCAAAGAAATGTTTATATTTTTGTATAAAAAGAAAAAATAATTTACTAAAATAGAGATGAATTGTATTGTATGAGAAAATAATGTGAAGAAGGTATTAATCATGATGAAAAAATAACTGTAAATAAAAAAAAGTTATAAAAATGGAAATATAGTTGTGATATCCATTCCCATTTGTACCCACTTTAAGTAAAGTAAGATAGGTCGAGAGGGATACTGCCTAGCACACCTACCAGCCCCATAGACAAGTAGATATTTTATTAAATTACACACCCCAGTAGTCTGCTTTGATATAGGGCAACCTTAGCATTCAGTCTTGCCGGCAGAGGACTTCTACAAAATTCTTTGGGCCCCAGCGCTTATTCATATTATTGTTTTTGTTTTTTTTGCGAATTAAGTACTGATTGGACCTAAAGCCTCTAAGAATGAGTGGCAGGCACTTTCTGCACTTGTCACTTTCTCTGTCTGTGGCTGCCAATAAAGTGCTTCCAAATTTACTGGAATTGTCAGGCAGTACAATTTAAATGATGAAGGCTCTACCAATAAGGTGGGGAATAAGAAACCCCCTTCTCACCTACATTCAGCATGCCGCATGTGATTGAAGAAACCCAGTTTTTCACTGTGATAGAACAAAGCCGGTGGCCTTCTCCTATCGCTTGAAACTGAAAATGTGTATTTTCTGGATTTGCATTGGCTTAGGCAGCCATATGGGTCAATGCAGGTGATGCTACCAGGATGCCTCATGTCAAGAATAGAGTTTCGGGAGTATTGTTGATTAACAGTCTTTGCCAATGTTATTCTCTCTTGGTGCCGAAGACTGTTAAAGAACACTGTTTAGGTGTGTCCATAAACGTGCTTGTTCTTATATCCATGATACAAGTGTCTGTGATCTTCTAGTCTGCCTCCTTGGCCTAGACTTTATGTCCATGCATTATTGTCCTTGTGTCCTCCTGTTCCAGTGTCAGTGAACTTGTTAAAGTGTCTGTGCTCAAGTCACTAGTCCTGCTGTCTCTATCCCTGCATTCTAGTGTCGGTTCGTGCCCAAATGCAATTGTCCCCATGTTATACATGGGTCCCTTTGCCAAGTTGAGTGCCCCACTGCCAGAATCCCCATCTCAATGTCTGGCATTGTGCCAGTGTCACCAATCCAATGGCAGTGCCCCCTTGTAAATCAAACTGACCTAGAGTTAGTGTTGCATTGTCTCTATGGCTGTGACCCAGTGGCAGCGATGGGCTTTGCAATATCCAATGTAGTGTGTCAGTACTAGTATTGATATCCTTGAATTCCTGTGTCAATGAATCCCTATCGGTACTCGTGTTGTAGTGTACCAGTGTCAGTATCCTCGTTATATGTCCCTCCTATCCGTATTCATGTAGAAGTCTTGATGCACCTGTATTGCACTGGCAGTTACCATGTGTCGCTGTTGGCCCTGTACTGTCAGCAACCCAGTATCCGTGCCTCCATGCTGGTGCCCTTGTGTTTTGTCAGTGTCTTCATAGCATCCCTCTGTCGGTCACAGGCTGATTCATTTTTGTCAGAGTTGACGCATTAGTGTTTGTGGAGTTTTAGTGTTCCTAGGCAGTATCCTCATGCCAGTATTAGTACATTTGTGTCCGTGTCCCCCAGTTTTTTTCCTCTGTCAGTGTTCTGGACGTAATATCAGTGTCCTTATTTCCACATTGACCCTTATTCAAGTGTCAATGCCCAGTTTCAGAGTCCCAGCGCAATGTCCCTATGTCAGTTATTTATGTTATTGCCTAATGTTGGTTTCAGTGTATCTCTGCGACTGGGCAGGCTTGCAGCAATAATACCCCAGTGTTACAGTAACCATGTCCACTTTAGTCCCTAGTGTGTCTCTGTCAGTTTCTCCGTGTCTGATTCCTGGTCAGTTTCTCAGGGTCAGTGTCCCCATGTTGCTAACCATAGGTCAGTAACCCAGAATCTTGTCCTCCAAGTCAGTTGCCTTGTGTTAGTGTACCTGTGTTGTCACTATCCTGTTTTTGTCTGTGTCAATATGCCATGTCCGAGCTTCAATGCTTATGTCCTCTGATAGTGTTCCAGTGCCACTGATTCTGACTGCAAAATCAACAAGGTGATGGGAGAGATAAATGAATGAATCTCAGCCACTGACAATCGCACTGGGTGCATTCTAGACTATCATTTTTCTCCATCTCTACCATTCTGAACAGAGACCTGCCTTATGCAAATCCGTCTTGGTCCTGCTCTAATAGGAATAGCCCAGCCCAAACTGCCAGACCAGGTCCCCATAAGATGGGAAAACCAGCAACCCCAGACCGGTTTTGACCTACTTGGGTCTCATCAGTGAGGTATAGCTTGAGTACTAGGGCACACTGATTCATTCTATCCCAAGATTGTTTTGTATTCTTTGTAATAACCGCCTAACTGCAATGGGTATGTCCAGACTTGTGTGCTTTGCTGGCTGTGCCACTGGAACCAAACTGCTCCTGACTGAAGACTTCTAAATAGGCTAAAACCAGTTTTGGGTTATTGTGTTGTGGTTCAGTGAGGACATGGCTTGGCTGTTGGGCAGTACTCTTGCTACAGAAGCAGGCTCATGGCTGGTTTGCATATGACTAGGTCTAATTTAAGGTGGCTTAGTGGGTAAAATATTATTTGCAGGTATGCAGCTTTGATTAATTACGAGTGGCTGAGATTCATTCAAGCATTCTATCCATCATTTTTTCTGTATTCTCCATGATGTCTATTTCCAGGTCAGTATCCCTATGTCAGTGTTGGTGTTCCTGTGCCATTGTCCCATTATTCTTTGTTCAAGTGTCAGTGTCCTTATGTAAGTGATGCTGTGTGCTTGGTAGTGTTTGATATCCTTGTGTCAAAGTTTGTGACTTGGCGATACCAAAGAGGATAATGGACGGAGCGTTTGAGCAAATCAAACACTCACCCCCAGTCAACTGATCTGGGTTTAATCCATCATCATTCTTTAGCTCACTCCACCACACCAGTTCAGACATGGCCATATGCAAATCAGTCTGACCCTGTGCCTCATGGGAACAGTCCAGCCCTAACTGCCAAGCCATGTTTTCCCTGGACCGGAAACAAGCATCCTGGGACCGGTTTCGGGTTCATAACCCTCATCAGCCAGGCTATCTTGAATCCAGTGGCAAAGTGAGCAAGGGACCCACGTCTGGGCATACCCTGCCAACTTAGGGCAAACAAAGCGATACCAAAGGGGATAATGGACGGAGCGTTTGAGCAAATCAAACACTCACCCCCAGTCAACTGACCTGGGTTTAATCCATCATCTTTCTTTAGCTCACTCCACCACCCCAGTTCAGACATGGCCATATGCAAATCAGTCTTACCCTGTGCCTCATGGGAACAGTCCAGCCCTAACTGCCAAGCCATGGCAAGCTATCCTGGCTGAAGAGGGGTGAAACCCCGAAACCGGTCCTAGGATGCTTGTTTCCAGTCCAGAGAGGACCTGGCCTGGCAGTTCGAGCTGGACTGTTCCCATTGGCCACAGGGTCAGGACTGATTTGCATATGGCTGGGTCCAAACTGGAATGGCATGGTGAGCAAAAAAACGATGGATTTAGGCCCAGATCTCTGTACCGGGGTGAATGTATGCCATTGTTCTGCATTCTATCCATCAATAGTTCTTTTTGCAAAGTTTGTGACTTGGGTCACTATATCACAAAAATACGAAGCCATCAATCAGAATACTGTTCCTGGTTCCTCTAACCCTAAGTAAGGGTGCTCCTCGAAAATTCTAACCTTAGTTGGCGTGTTCCCTAAAAAGGATGAAGGCTTTCACCCACTGGAGTGGAATGCTTCATCAGTGGGCCATTTCTCCCCGTGGTTCGACAACATTGTGGGTTGCCAATGCCCCTGTGTCAGTGTCCCCATGTAGGTGTTTTGGTGTCCGTTCTACTTTGTCACGGTACCCATACCTGCATCCTCATGCCAGTGCTGGTGCACCTGTTGCATTGTACCAGTGACCGCATTGATGCCCTGTGTCAGTTTCCTAGTCTCCGTATGGGTTTTCCTTAGTTTTTTTTTTTGTTTTGTTTTTTTTGTCCCCATCTGCCATACAAGTTTCAATATGCAATCTTGCTGGTGTACACACATTGCGCTGCCTCAGTTACTAGAACTGGTTGGAGCAGTAATGGAACGTAAGGCTCACCCCTCAGCAACAATGTTTTCAACCAACAGTGATCACTAATTTATAACCATACAGGCAATTGCCAAAATCACATCACGGCGCTAAACTTAGTACCGTGAGACAAGAAGCCCCCAGAATGAGGATAATGGCATAATCATTGGACCTGGGGGGAAAAAAAAACCCAGGTATTCAATGAGACCAAATCAGGAGATGCCAGAAAGATCTTGTATCTGGATTACCAGATCTAGCCAGTTCCAACTGAGAAACCATCAGAGCAGAGGCATACCAGTCGTTAATAGAAGGAGATGAAGGGTCTTTCCATTTCATACATATTTCCCTCCTTGCTAGCAAAATGGTATAAAAAAAAATAAGCTTTTTTGCCAAGGAGGGAACCCCTTGGTAGCAACCAAAAATTACTGATGTTAAATCCAAGGTAATGTTGACTCCAAGAGATAGTGAAAGGGTCTTACTGATAGCTTCCCAGAATTGGGCCAAATGCGGGCACTCAAAAAACATATGAATGTCAGTAGCAGCCACCAGACCACACTTCGCACAGGCCACACTACTCCCCTTAGTAAATTTAGATAGACGAAGGGGTGAGTAGTATGCTCGATGAATCGTGAAAAGATGATTCCTGCGTAACCATGCAGGTTTAACAATATCCCACATCATCATACAAGATGAATTCCAAAGATGTTGCAAGTCGGAATTGATGACATGTAGGGACCAAAGGTCGTCTGGGAGTGAAAAAATTCCATCCATTTCCTCTAAGATTAAATTGTACCATAATGAAATTTCCTTCTTGGCAGGTGGCTTATCTAGTAAAAGCATTATAAGATGACTATATACACCCAAGGGAAATTTAAAACTATATGGTGGTTGAACGGAATATTCCCGAGCCCAGCTTAACATTTGAAGATACTTAAGCCTAGAGAAGTGTGGGCCAATCTTTGTACAGATCCCCGTCAACAAATAGGTTACCCCACTCCTCCAGGCCAGCCTCTCTCATAGGTATAGCTAATGCATCCCCCAACCATGATGGCCCATCAGGTAGGTCCCACAGCGGTGTCCTGCTTCCATAGTACCCCACTTTAATTACTTTAGACATCTGAGCCCATATTCTTGCCATACCCTTTAACATTTTCAGTTTAATTTTTTTGAAGAACTTTGGGTTTCCCAAACTTAAAAAGGAACCCTGACTTACTTACACCTTCCACATCCAATAAATTTGAATAAAGAGACCACACTCCATGCCCCACTGGCCTCTTTAGCAGGATCCTGGCATGTGATAGCTGGAAAGCCCAGGCATAAGCCTGGAGATCAGGTGCAGCAAGCCCTCCTTTTTCCCTACGCCTCCTGATTTTTTTCGAGGAGATTCTTGGAAGATGTTTATTCCAAATAAAGGTACTGATATCAGACTGCAATTTCCTAATAGAGGTGGGATCAAATTATAAAGGTATCGTATTAAATAAAAAAGTAACCTTAGGCAGAATAGACATTTTAACCAGGCTGATCCTACCCAATAAAAAAAGTGGAAGATGGGCCCAGGTCTGGAACAACTTACGACACTCCTTTGCAACCCTTGTAAAATTAATAGTAGTAGTCAGATCAAGATCAGCTACAATATCCAGACCTAAATATCTCATACGATTTGCCGGCCGGGTTTCAGAAACAAAGGTGCTTTGGTCAATATTCAAGGTCATCATCTCAGTTTTTAAAGTATTAATTTCGTATCCAGAGACCATCCCAAATTCTGAAGCCAGCTCGAATATTACTGGGAGAGCCTCATGGGGATCGGAGGTAAATATAAGAATATCGTCGGCGTAAAGGGCCACCTTTCTCTCCCAGCCCCCGCACGCAAATGCCTTGATAACACTATCCCTCAAGATCTGTGCAAAAGGTTCAGCATATAAGTCGAACAAGAAAGAGCGGGGAGAGAGGGCAGCCCTGTCTGGTACCCCTCGAGATGTCAAATGGGTCAGAGAGTATACCATTAACCAAGACTCGAGCACTAGGGTTACGATAAAGAAGACTAATCGCCCGACGAAATATAGCCCCCACGCCAAATTTTGCCAGGGCCTCCGACAGGTACAACCAATTAACTGTGTCGAAGGCCTTGGTGGCGTCCAGCGTGAGAACCGCCAAGGGTAAAGACCTCAAACATGCCATGTCAATTGACCCAAACAAGTCATACGTCAATTCAAAGAGCTGTCGTCCCTTAATAAATCCCTTCTGGTCAGTATGTAGGATGGAGGGAGCAACCAAGGACAATCTCTTTGCAAGAATGGAGGCAAAGATCTTATAGTCTCCATTCAGTACAGAGATTGGTCTATAAGAACCACAGGCAGTTAGGGACTTCCCTGATTTCAAGATTACGGTTATGGATGCGTTATCCCATGATGTTGGTGGTCGAACTCCGTTCATCAAGATCTGATTAAACAATACAGCCAGGAAGGGGGCAAGTTCCTGCTCCAATGATTTATATATTTCAGCAGGCAGCCCATCAGGCCCAGACGCCTTGCCTTTCCTGGCATCCTGGATGGCTTCCCTTACCTCCTCTTCCGAGATTTTACTATCTAACGTTCCTGACTGATCAACTGAAAGTTTTGGTAGATCTACTTTCCCAAGCCAATCATTGATCTTAATAAAATCCACATTCTTATCTTCGTGATAGATGTCTTGATAGTAATCTCTGAATGCTGCTCTAATGTCTGCATCAGAGGAGAGAGGAACATTATTGACATGGATCTGGCTAATGTTGTTACGAGCCTGATCAGTTTTTACTTTCCATGCCTATAATTTACCAGCACATTCTCCATACTGAAAGTGTGCGATTTTACTGGTCTCCCATCTTTCCTGAAGCCGCCGATTAAGGATCGAGGTCAGTTCACCCCTTAGGCTCAATAATTTAGCCTGTATAGGTGTTAAGACATCATCTGTGGAATCCAAGTTGTCATCGATTTCAACCTGCGTTTTAATCAGATTTCCCTCAACTAAGGCAATAGCCTCTCTGTATTCCCTCCGTCTGTATGAGATCTTAGCTGTGATGAGACCCCTCAGGAAGGCTTTAAGTGCGTCCCAAACCACACCAGATTCTGCAGAACCCACATTCACCTCTAAGAAAGATCCCACTTCAGTTTTTAAAAAAGTAACATCTTCTGGGTGAGAGAGCAAAGAACGGTCAAAAGACCAAGTCCTTACTATATCAGAGGTATGTACCATAAGTTCCAAAAAAAGAGCAGAATGGTCAGATAAATGTAACGGGAGATAGTGAATGTCCTTAACTGCATCGGATAAACTATGGCTAATTAATATAAAATCTATCCTAGATTGATGGTTATATTTATGATTTCTAAAGGACACCCCCTGTTGCTGCCCAGCCCTTAATCTCCAGATGTCGACATATCGGAGAACATGGCGGCAGACGGCTGATCTGCCGCGGCGCTCCGCGAATTAGGCTCCCGTTTCCCCTTCCGACTTATTGATGGCGGACGCTAGCTTTGTTTTCTAGGTCCTTACCTCTGTTTTTTCCTGTCCCTTCGATTTCTGGTGGCAGGTTGGATTTGTGTGGATTACCTGGGTACTGGGTTCTTGGTTCTCTTGGCGCTGGCTGCAGACCTGCGGGCTGTTCGTACGGCGCAGGTCCTCTTTCCCTTTCCGCTTGGGTCTGTTTTTTCTCTCCATGTTTTGCGGGCTCAATGGTGGCGGTGGCGGTAGCGGCGTTCAGGCTGGAGACGCTTTTGGAGTTCCTCGAGGTGTGGCTGGAGCTCCGGTTTGCCTTAATTGTTCTGTCTCCATCAGTTCACCGATTCGGTGGTTCTGGTTCTCAGCCGCCCTGGAGCTGCGGCGAGGTAGGAAGGCGCGCAGTTTGGTGCGTGCTGTCGGAGTCGGAGACGCCCTTACCCACCATCTGGGAAAACCCGTCCAGGCTATAGCTATAGCCGAAAATACAGAGACTGCCATTACGAAGACAGACAGTTACAGTCACAGTGGACATAGCGGACACAACAACACTAAGGCACGAAACTCGTTCCCGGAATTACCTCATTGTGGGGTTCTAGAGGATCTAGAAGGTTTGCACCAATACCGACATTGTAAAGTACCCAAAGGTAAGGGGAGAGGTGGTAAATCCGCTCGAGGACGAGGTAAGGAACAAGCTAAAGTGCCTATAAGGGCTTCTGCTACTGGACATAATCCATTTGTTGTAGATATTTCATCCCAAACAGATAAATCAGATAAAAGAACTTCCTCCTATTTATCTAAGGAAGTGAAGTCTAAGGTTGCCAGAGGGAAAGCACTACGTAATATCGTCGGGGCTGAGTCTGCATCTAAAATTACTCCATCTCTTCGGACATACTTTAAAGTCGTCCCCCAGGTCTTGCGCCTTGTGGAATCTAAGGCAATGGCTACTTTAGAGGATTCAGTCCAACTGATTTCCCCTTCTTTAACTCCGTCTGTTATAATCCCTCCTCCTTTGGCTGCCATACCTGTCCTTACACCCCTTTCAGATCCTGGGATGACTGCATTAGCTGGTTCGGTTGCTTCTGTAGATTCAGTTCCTTTCCCATGCCCGATTATACCCAAGATTGGAGTTTCTTCTGGGGTTGAGGTAGGAGGGGGGTTAATACATACTAGTTCTGATGTGAGGATTGATCTAGCAGAGGCAAGCGAGGGTGGCCCAGGCTACTCTGATGCCTATGTTCATGATTGCATCACGCAGGATGCAGGGGTGGCTAGTATTATGGAATCATCAGGCGACCAAACTATGGTAGTGTCTATTCCTGTTCCTATACCTCCCATTCCATCTTGCGAAGAGGCATCTTCGGGAAATATCTCGTCAGTTACTTTACTAGCGATGCTTACTGCCTTGTCTCAAGACATAAAAAGAGGGTTCGAACAATCTTCAGGTATGCAGAAGAAGATTCGTGACTACTGCCAGTCATTGGATAATAAGATCGATGGGCTGTCAACAAGGACAGAAGTCCTGGAGGGAAAATTAACTATAATGTCAGAACATCTAGACAAGGTAGAGGAGGACATTACCAAACTTAAAAGAGACGACCAGGTCCTGTTAGATAGGATGGAGGTATTAGAAAACAGTGCAAGAAGATGTAATATTCGCATTCTCAATGTTCCAGAGGGATCTGAAGGTGGGGATGTTAAGCAATTTGTTGTTCGCCTGTTGAAGGAAGGATTGTGTTTGGAACATTCCCTGGATCAACTATCAACTGATATTCAGAGGGTCCATAGGGAACCCTTTAGACAGAATCCACAAAGGCAAAAACCACGCAAAATTCTTGTTAATTTTCTTACTTACACTATCAAAGAGCAGATTTTGAATGCAGCTCTCAAACAGAAGTCCTTACCTGGTAAGGGCTTTACCTTCCTCATCAGGTCTGATCTATCTAGGGTTACACTGGAGAGGCAATGGGAGTTTGGAAGGCGGTTGGAGGCTTTTAAGAAGTTGGGCGCTTCCGCTCAATTAGTGTTCCCAGCCTTTCTGAGGGTTATGTACAATAATAAGATGGTTAACATTAGAACAGTCCAAGCTGCTGATGAATTTCTTTCGAATATAGGCAGCAAGTCATCAGATAATAGCACTTAATTTTTCTTTTTTGGAGTTTAGGTTTTATGATCACATACAGCTATTATAACACATTAAAATCTATTATTCTATTAAAAAAAAAAAAAAAAAGGGAGGAATAATAGTGAGGGATAATTTCTCTTTCGTTGGGTAATGCGGTACTATTTTCTACCTTTATACTGTTTAGTTGTTGGGTCTTGAGTGGGGGAATAACGGGAGCCTGAGGTTGGGGTGCCATTACTGGACTTGATCCGGTTAGGTACATCGTGGGTTCTCTATGGGGGTGTGAGGGTGGGGTGGGGTGGGGTACACGGGCAAATTAAAAAAAATTCCTCATCGGTCATTTTGTTGTATTTTTTTCTAGTTGATTTCTTTATCTTGCTGCGAGTCTCTTTTCCTTGTGGAGGTGGGTCAATCTATGATTGGTTTTGTTATAAAGACAGGCCTGGCAGTGTTTTGGTTTAGTGGAGATGGCTAGTTTAAAAATTGTCTTGGAACATTAACGGGCTCCGAGCCAAACCTAGGGCTAAGATATTGATGCAATATCTCCGGGATTCCGATGCCCAGGTCATCATTCTTCAGGAGACACACTTGATACAGTCTGAAATCGATACCCTGGTAAAAGGGAATAAATGGATTGATTTTATATTATCGACATCTCAGTCTATGACCTCCCGTGGTGTGTCCTTGATCTTTAAAAAGCAGCTTAGAGCCAGGGTATTAGATTTTAAAGCTGACCCTGCGGGAAGATAGGTTATTGCCTCTATGATAATTTTGGGTGCTTCATTTACTGTGGTTGGATACTATGGTCCTAATGTGGATGACCCTACATCTTTGGAAGTGATTTTCTCTCATCTTTTGTCCTTCCCGGAGCCAGTTATATTAGCTGGAGATTTTAACATCGTTCTAGATCCAGTCCTGGATAAATCTCATAATAGTAGATCCCGTGTCCCCTCTAAATCAAGATCTTTTCTGTTGAATGAAATGAAACAATACGGATATGTCGACATCTGGGTTTTCCTTAGTATCCCACATGATTTCATTGTTTGCCTAAGGGCTGCATTTCAAAATGGGTGGGTATTTGGCAGGGGAAGTACACGAGGGAGAAAGCTTGATAACCCATGCACTCAGAGTGCTTATGCAAAAAAGATTGTTTCCTAAAAGTGAATAGTAGAACAATAGGAGTCAGTTAATCCGAGAGATGATAAAGAGGCTGTGCTTTAGAGGAAGGACAAACACAAGTTGGACAAGTTGGGACAGGGACAGCCATTCAATAAGAAGCAAACAAATTGCAGTGACAATTGAGACAATCCGCGGCAAGCAATGGGTGAGCTGTTGAGCCCCTGTGAGTTTTTGGTAAGTCTACAGTGGCTCTTTTAAAATCGGATGACTTGCGTTATTTGGTAGGCTAACCATGAAAAATAAGTGTCCATAGAGCAACTTATTGAGAGGGTTTAGCTACTGAATCACTCGAGTGTAACTGTTCCAATGATTGAATGCTAGACAAGTCGGCAGCGTTAGCTGTAGATAAAGTGCAAAAGTGGTTGGAATCAGCCTGTCTCAGTCACTAGAAGACAGTGGAATACAGGGGAAATCCTCAGATCTGAAGAGTTGCCCTCGCACACCCGTTAAGGTGTCATGCTTCACCATTGGGCGTTATGCTTCTCGTGGGGGTGGCGCTGCAGTCCCCCACGGCCCCTGCTAGAGGGCTCTTTGATGAAGATCTTTTTAGAGGAACGCCGCAGGGGTGAGTGTGGGTATGTGGTGCAAGTGGATTAAAAATACAGTGACTGTACCCAAGGTAGAGTTTATTCTGGGGTCCGTTCAGTATAGTTAAAAACAGGAAAAAGGGGTGTTAAACAGTAAAAAATGTATTTTCTTCAAATCTGAGGATTTCCCCTGTATTCCACAGTCTTCCAGTGATTGAGACAGACTGATTCCAACCACTTTTGCACGTTATCTACACGTTATGCTGCTGACTTGGCTCGCATTCAATCATAGGAACAGTTACCCTCTAGTGATTCAGACGTCTTACTTGGGGAGTACGGGTACTGGACCTCTTTTTCTTAACTTCCCGTCCCTCTCTTTGTGTATTGAAAGGGTCTTGCTACTCGCAGGAGCTCAAATCTGTTCATTTGAACTACGAGGTCTGTGTGCAAATAGCTCCCTTCACCTCAAAAAATATATATACTCCCCTGCACAAAATTGGAAAATTGAAAAAACGTGTCTGCCTACCAGAATATTTGTGCTTTAAAATGAAGGTAGTATTAGCGGCAGAGAGATGGAATGTCTACCGTAAATTCTCAGGAATTATTTGGAGTCCTTTAAAAATATGCTATGGCATAAGCGACTAAAAACCCATGCTCCCTCTCATATTTGTTATTGCGCTAGTTTCTTATCTACATCAACCCTTCAGTGTTCTTTTACTTCTTTCAAAAGGCTTTAAATTCAGCAGCTCCTATTGTAGCGATCTGGCATCCAGGAGTGTCAGTGGTGTCCTGTATATAGAGTTCCAGCACTCTGGTTGCTCATTAGAACTCTTAGGTGAAGCCGCAGCGGAACACCAAGGAATGAACTGACCGGCAGCTGCTGATGCTGCTTTTGGAGATAAATGTTACATTCACAATGGCAGACTTTTTGTACCATCACATGGATGAGGAAGAACATTTGAAAATGTGTAATTAAATATGCCCTACTTCTGATTTTCTGTAGCACTAAAATAATTAATTTGAGTGAGAAAATTAAACTTGTCATGTTAATTTACTACTGCAGTGTCCCCCTTCTGCAGCTCCTATTCTAGCAAAATGGTGTTGTGGTATGCATAACGTGTCGGGAATATAGAATGTTAGCTTTCTAGCTGTTCATTAGACTTCTCTGTTGAAGCTAAAGAAAACCACTGAGAAATCAACTGCCAGACTGCTGCTGCTGTTGGAAGGTCATGATTGCTCAGCATGTCAGACTTTTTTTCTTACATTGTTGAGGAAGATATTTTGGAGTTTACACAAGTCATTTTAGCTTCTGAACCACGAAGCATATCTTCCTTGACGAAAACATAAGAGGAAAAGAGATGGCTCATCAAATCTAGCATAGGATCACTTGTTTAAAATAAAGATCACCACAATTATTTTAATTACTATGGCTCCACCATTATGATTTATAACTAAAAACTGTGGCACCCTTTCTATATGCTATTTTTTCTGGCCCTTACAACCGGTCATTAAATACAATGAATTGCAATAGAACACAAATGACTGAATCTGATAACAAAATACCCAGCAACTTTGTTTGCTTCATGAAACCCTCCACTAAATAGTAGCACTGTAATAGACACATTTGTGAATTTCACCGTAAATGTTAAGGGTCTGATTTACAACAGCAGTGTTGTATATGGTCTCAGAGAGGAAGCCTCTATAGAACTGAATCGAAATCCAGTTATTCCCTGCAGTGACATTGTGATACTAAATTTCCCTTTGTTCCTCTGCCTTGACTGAGTCGCCAGAGACACGAGTTTGGTGCCCTAATGATGGATGGCAGTCTCACTGCCTTCTTCCACCTCTCCGGACTCTCCAGGCCCACGGGATGTGGGAGAACATGGGCAGAGCTGTGCCATCCATCTCTCCTTTCAGTGCGGGCCCCTGCAGACTCGCCATGTCAGGAGAACACATCCCATGCCAACAAGTGGTTCTCACAGAGTTGCTGTTAACATGTCACCAGTTCACTGCTCCCAGTTTGAGAGAGAGTGTGGATTTGGACAGTGAGGGGATGGAATGGCACTGAGGGTGAGGGTGGCGATGGTGGGTGGCAGAAGGACATGTATAAATGTCAGTTTGGGCAGTAGGGGTTATGGATGGCAATTGGGAAGAGAGGAGGACATATTTCGAGGGTGGGTGGCAGGAAGCCATGTATTTTTATTTGATATTTGAATTTTGGCGGGGGTTTTCTTTCAACATTTGGAGGGCAGGCCACGTTATAAATGACTCTCCCATGACTCCTCTTCCCCAGCGTATGTCCTGGAAGCAGGGACGGATGAGTTGGAGTGCCATATTCAGCCAAAAATTCTAGATGACAAAAATATGAATATGGGGTGTTTTGTCATCTCTGTTTATCACTGTTGTGATATCACCCAGAGGAACTACTAGCTTCCCCTTTGTTCTGGAGCCTCTACTGGGTCCCCAGAGACCCGAGCATGAGGACAGAATGGTAGGTGTCTGTCTCACCCACCTCTCCCATGTCCACAGACCCAAAGGAGATGGGAGAATACAGGTGCACTGTGCATGTGCCAACCTTTCTCCCCTCCCTTATCAGCGCAAATCTCTAGAGACCCCTTCTGGGGTTGAGGTAACAAGCGGCTGTCACGGAGCAGCTGTCAGTACGGTGCCAGCTCTCCACTCTTAGTGTGAGCTCTCCGCTTTAGACTGGGAAGGTACCTCCCTCGAGGATGGGTAGAGTTGAGTGGCAGGAGGCCACGTATCCCCCTCCCCCTTTATGCATATCAACAGGTCACCCCATTACTCCTGTGCCCTGGCACTCACTCGGGACCCCATAGTGAATAACATCCGCATTATTCACAATTCCCCATCTGTAATTCTGTATGTTATCTCACGGGTAGGGCACTCCCAGGTACTCAATGACTGGGCTGGATTAGGGCCTTCAGATTTGCTTCAGACCCTCTAACTCCATCCCGGTCAATAACTACCTGTGAATCCCTCACCCTTTCTCTTAAGTAAAACCAGCATTTCAGTGATGCATACACTATGGTACCTCATGCAGCATTATGAATATTCCCCACATAGCACATTTTTGATAGATGACCATACAGGAAGTGTTTCACGGATTAGTTGCAAATTGAAGAAATTGTTTGAGATTTTTTTACCAGCACTTTACAGGTCTTTAATGTTAATTTGAATTATGAACGCGTTCAGAATTTAAAGAAGTGTCAACAGGAAGTAAGCTTTGATCTTAAAATAATATCTTGGCCTGACAGTCCTACCTGCTGCCAGTTGCATTTAGTGGTGAGCAAGCATTAACATGGTGGTGCTGGGCCCTGCATCCCTTCGTGGTTGCGTCTCTGGGCCTTCTCCAGTAGATGTGCCCCTTGAATCTAGGTCGTTGAAGGCTCGGTTGTGGGTGCTATGTTCACTGTGCCACAGGGCTCAAGCTATTCCTCCCTTGTGAAGAAGCCCAAGTAGCGTGAAACTGGTTTGGAGGTTTGTTTGTGTGTTTTTAGTTGGGAGGGGACCTAGCCTGACAGATCAGCCTAGACTGTTCCTGAGAACAGAGACGGGTGTGCATATGACAGGTCGCTGTCTAGAGTGACATAATGCTGGAAAAACAATGGCCTACCACTTGTTTCCAAGTGATCACCAGGAGCTGAGATTGATTCAAGCATTCCTTTCATCGTTTTGTTGTTTGTTTTATTTTGTGCAGTGTTCGGAAGCAGTGGGTTTCTTGCTTGTTTTGTCTTGGCAAGTTGGCCTTCCACTACCAGTGTGATGCCATCACCCGTGAAACAGGACAGGTAGCCAATTAAGTTGAGAACCAGGAACCACATTTATGGAGGCGAGACCGAGACTATGAAGAGAAGGGGGATCTCGGGTGGGATTAGTGTTCTCTTCAGTGGATACTGTCCTTCCTCTGTGGTGTTCGATGGCTTTTAGGGGCCAGGATGAGCTCGGTGTAATTTGGTCACCTCATTACGTGGTATGTTATCATTCATTTCTAGAGCGAGAGAATGTCATGCTTCTTGGTGATTTGGGGAACTACAAACTTGTATAAGTTATTAGCCATGGTGGGAATCCTCCATTGAAGGTTTTGTCCATGATGGAGTGTCTTACAAGATCGACAAGTTAAAGATGAGCGGAATGTTCTCAGCATACACGTGAAATCGTACCCTGCAGTTTCTCCTTTACCAACAGCCTTCTCTGTGCTTGCAGCAAAGGTGCTCTCGAAGCCTACGACGCGTGTGTCGCGCTGCGGTGATTTCCCAAGATGTGGGTAGAAATGTTTGAAATAATCATACCTACTGGCTGCTGCTCAGGGTGCATTCCATTCCATCTTTTTTGCTCTTCGTGCCGTTACTGACCTGCAGCCATTGTATTCAATCAGTCCTGGCGCTTCTTCAGAAGGAGAAGTGAAGGTCGAGCTGCTGTGTCATGTGCCATCCGTCGGTGCCCCCGCGCCTCGCCAGACCGGTTCCAGCCTCGGTGGGCCTTGTAGCTGTGCTGCCCCTTGAGCTTCTTTGGCACAGAGATGGGGGCCACCGCCCAAGAACAATGCAACCAATTGCTCCTATAGGAAGCCTGCTTGGGGGCTGGTATAAAGCCCGTGGCCGGCAGCTGGCCTCATGACAGGGTAGCTCGGTGGTCGGTGCCCACAGTTATTCCTGCTGGTGTCTGACTCTCGGGGGTGGAGGAGGGGGGGGCGGTGGCGGGAATGCCGGGGTTCAGAGCGCGCCTCAGCCTCACACTCGTCAGTATGCACGGCCGCCTCTGCATGCCATAGAAACGGGCTTGCTTTGTGCTCCTGTGCGGGCCTCCGTCCGTGGGGTGGAATGCAGCAGTCCCCTCCCCTGCAGCCCTGGCGGGGGCGACTGGGGCCCTTCTATTTATAGCACCACTTTCCAAATAGTACCTATCGCAGCATCACTTCTGTTCCGCACCGAGAGCCCTCCGATAGCGCCTCTCATGAGGCGGTGGGCGCTCGGAGGTCCCGTGAATGACGCTCTTCCGGTGGGTCTGTGCTGTGCGTGTTCGGAGTTCAGCCTCTGTGTGTGGATCCGAGGACGGAGGACCGCCGATTCCTCCGCCGTCTCTGCAGCCCCTTGATTCCCCGTGATGCGGGGCCTGTGTGGTGTAACACCATCAAAAGTCTGCGGCGAACTTAAGACACCATGGGGAACAATTGTTGCTGCCGCCGTTGTTTCAACAGGATCTTCGGACACAGTGACCCAGGTGGAGAGAAGACGCCACTGCTGCCGAAAGGGGCTCCAGCCCGTCACTCGGCACTCGTCCTTGTGTCCCAGGACAGGCCGGCCTGTAGCCCATCGCCGTCCACGCCCACACCGAGTAAGGCACCCTGCTGCCCTGTGTCCACAGATGAGAACCGAGAGCATGCCGAGAAGGCCGGCCTCAGTGACACCCTTCCACCGGCCCTCAAGGGCTGGGCGGGTGACCTTGAGGCAGGGTGTCGGGTGGAAATAGCATTCTGGCCCCGGTCACCGTACACAGAGCCCTTGAAACCTGAAGAGCCTGGCATGGCCTTCCAGACATTCTGTCCGGAAGAACCCACGACAGCAGATGACCAAGCTGCAGCCGGCTGTGGCGCTCCCTCATTTAAAGAGGAGTACAGTCACGGGACGCTGGCTGGTGCCACCGGTGCCACTGTACAGACTGCGCGTGGGAGCCCTCTGGTCTTCGGAGGTGGGGGCAGCATAAAAGCTGTTGGCTCACTCCTCCTTGGAGCACCCGAAGGACTTCCAGGTGCCCTTAGCATGGACAGCAAGACGCAGACCGCTGCAGGGAGCAGGCCTGGCGGGCCTGGCAGTCCGGGGACAGTGTGCCACGAGAGAGCGGTGGGCACGGAGACATCCTTACCTGGAGGAGATGGCATGACATTGAACACTCCTGGACTGGGCACACGACTATCTGAGGAGAGTCCGGATCAGAAGGGCAGTTCCTCTCGCCCAGGTCTTCTAGTACTTACCTTTGGCTTTTACTCCTCTAAGCTGCGGGTGCTGTCCCCGCAGCGCTTTAGTGTTGGCTGTATGGATGCAACAATATAGGCCAGATTAAGGGGTCCTTTTACATTGATTGAGCTGCCCGCATCTCGCTTTGGTGGTTGAGTTCAGTCTTTGTACCACAGTCTTTAAATAGCGTCTGTTCTGTTCATTGGGTCTGGCGCCAACAAACAGCAGCATGCACACCAGAGCACCTTTCTGGCGGTAAATGGCTCGGCAGCTTAGAGGTATTTCCCATGACGAAATATATTGCTTGCAACCCAGTCACTACTGTGAATCTTGTTAACTATCAAAGACCGATAGGAAACGCCAGGTAGCCCAGCATCATTGTTGCACAACTACAAAACGGTCTTGTTCCCTTGAAAGCAAAAAAAAAACAGTTCACATTAAGTGATGTTGCCACAGTAGTAAACGCCAATTGTACGTATGGGGAAGGCATTAAAAAGCGAGTAAGGTGGTGCCTGCAAACTGCAGTGTGCCGCTGAGGTTACCAGGTCTATTCCGTTCAGTTCACACAGCTTTATTCGATCTTTGTAAACAGACCATAAAACCACAACAGTACATATAACATTTCCGCACCAATAAATATATATGGAGTTAAAATAAGTATTAAACAAATTTGCTGTGGACCAAATAAATCATTAAAAACATTTTAAACAAGTCTATTCATATACGCTTAGTCCAGTGTTCCATTATTGAGTTTTCTTTTTAGCAAACCATTGATTTGAAGGAGTTGTGCACTTTGCTTTATTTGGTCTAGTTTGACTGATACACTTATAGCAGTGGTTTAAAAAGAAAGGTTAGTGGAATGGATACAGGTTTTCCAACGTGCAAGGAGTGTTCTGGCAACTATCAATATGATGTGTTAGTCCTAGAGAGATGCAGGTACTTAATTGCAGTAAAACATGTATACGGTTACAGCAAAGAGGCAAAGGAAGGAATGGGCAAGTAATGTGCATTATATTGTTTACTACAGTGGATCATTCCAAGGAGGGAAAGGATTAGATGGCCATTAGTATTCCAACATGCAAAGAGCGATTTCTGCTAGGAGGAGTCAGTGATTGAATGTACATTGACACTCTACTACTTTCCCACCTCAGCTGTGCATTCCTCAGCAGTGCGGGTAAATACGGAGTGGGCATGAAAGGGTTAACACTTGCATGAAGAAAGCATTCTTCCACCCTGCCCATATTCAGTCACATGTATTGTATTTGCATTTATATAGCGCTTTCTACCCCTGACGAGGCGTCAAAACGCTTTTTCGGCGAGTAGCATGCTACTATAGAACACACAAAGGATTAGTATTGAATTAGTATAGTGAAATATGAAAGTTATTTGAGTGGTGGATAGGTTAGTCAGTTATTTGGATTCAGAAGGATAGCAGAAGGAAAAAGGTTTACATTTATATATTGCTTGTTACCCCTGATGGGGTGTTGAAGCGATTTTTTTGGTGAGTAGCATGCTACTCTGGAACCCATAAAGGATCAGTGGTGAATTAGTATAGTGCAATATGAAAGTAATTTGAGTGGTGGATATTAGTCCGTTATTTGGATTGAGAAGGATAGAGGAGGGATAGAAGAGGGAAAAAGGTTTGCAATTATATAGCACTTGATGTTTACTTGTGCAGAAGTAAAGCACAACTCTGCCAGGGGGATGCAGGAGTGCGAGAACTCTCCTAAAAATACAGAATGTCATAGTAAATAAAAGACCGCCGATCACATGCAGTGTGCCCCCCACCCGCCTTCTTCATGATGTATACACCGTAGTAGCATCTGTACTGCGCCTAGACACGCGGGGCCAAGCGCTTTCCTGCCTTGCATAGCGCCTAAAGTTCAGACACATACCTGGGAAGTTCTTCGGCTAATGCTTGACCTTTAGACAGAACAAGTCGCAAACATCGAGCCAATCTCGCTCACTGTTTCCGACTTGTTCTGTTTAAAGTTAATGCATTAACTCGGAGGAATTCCGTGTTGAATACTTGAACTTTAGCCTTTTACACGCAAAAACAGTTGAATGGTCCCTGGTTTCATGCCCCGTTGCTTTTTCATCTCGAGGTACGCCTTTGCTTAATCGTTACTATTTTACCTTGCGTCTTTATTGGGCGGGCTGTTTGACATGAGTTATTTCAAGACACCTTGCAGCTACCATTGTAAGTGTCTATTAACTTTTCATGTGAGACCGGCCCTGTGAGAAAGTGCCATCTTTCTTGCATGGTATGCCCCCACTTTTTGCTGAATGTACTTTGACTGGACTCCTGCCAATCAGGTGCCCAGGGCCTATGTTCCTTCCCTAAACACACAAAACCCAAATTGGCAAACCCTGGCCACATGTCAGCCCCTGGTAAATGGTACCCTAGGTACCACAGGGCCTTGTGACCAGGGAAGGCCTCAAAGGGCTGCAGCACTCATTGTGCCACCCTTAGAGGCCCTATACCCTTACACACACTGCCCTTGCAGACTGGGTGTCTGGGTGCAAGACTAAACAAATAGTCGACATGGCACACATCCATGTGTGCCATGCCCATCACCTACACTGCCATGACATATATCAGCCACCCCTCTAGCTGGGTGCCCTATGCCAATGGTGTGGGCACAGGAGCAGGAGCCCTGTGCCCCTACAGTACCCAGGTCCATTCCTAGGCACTGTAAGTGCAGTGCTGCCATTTAAGAGTACATGGTGCTGAGAGCTCGTCAAACACGAACTCCACAGCACCATAATGGCAACACTGAAGACTGAAGTTTGGTATCAAACTTCTCAGCACATTAAATCCACACTGATGCCAGTGTGGGATTTAATGTACCAAGCACCCCAATGGCATCTTAGAGATGCCCCCTAAAACCTAACCTACAATCCACGTCTGTTCTGAGGCTGCCTAGGCTGCCACACAGCAGACATGTTGCTGGACCCCTGGGTAGGAGAGCCCCTGCTCTCCTGGGCCTGCAGCAATGCACATCCTGGGCGAGGTGCTAAATCTCCTCCCCCAGGATGGGCAGGGGGAAGCTTCAAAGGCATGCCGCTTATGTGTTCTTCCCCAGGCCACTGCAACCCCCTCACTCTGGCGGGAAGCTTGGCCGGAAACCCCAAATAAGGACAGGGGATGTGCCAGCCTGCCAACCCCACCCATCAGGTGAAGCACATCTCCGGGCTCTCGCCATCTTGAAGATGGGAAGCCCTACCTATCAGGACTAGGCTACTGCCCCCCTCCCACAGGAGAGTGGCAGGATAGGAGGTGTACCCACCCCAGGACAGGGAACCATTGGTCCCTGCCCTTCACCTACCTGTAACGCCTCTAAATCTAGTATTTAGGGGCACCCTGAACCTTCCTTCCCCAGATTCCAGATTCCAAAATCCGAAGAAGAGTTAGAAGAAACAAGACCTGCCCTGCAGCTGCTAAGAAGAGGAAGACACAAACTGCTTTGGCCCCAGCCCTGCCGGCCTGTCGACCCTCGAACCTGCTCCTGCTCAAACCCGGCATCTCTTGTGGCCAGCAACCTCACAAACCCCGGAGGACCTGGCTACCTTTTGACTCTAAGTTCCTGGGACTCCCATGAGTAGAGGCTCTATTCAAAATCTACTTCCAATCCCTGGCAGCAGCCCGGAACCGCGAACCCAGCACACTCTGCACCAGCCAAGCCTGGCCTGTGCCGGAGTGAACAAAGACCACGAGGACGACCCCACGGCGACTGTGACCCCGAGTCCGGCACCCAAGGACCTCCCTCGACACTCCTGAAGAAGCCTGCAGCCTCAGAACAAGGTGCCCCCCCAACCGCGATCAACAGAGGGTAAGATTTCCCGACATCAAAAGGCGCCCACTGCGGCCAATCCCGGGGTACCGACCTATCCTCCAACTACCCAACTTACCTCTCGAAGTGGTGGTGGCACCTTAAGAATCCTCGTCCCCGAGCTTGCAGTCTTTTTCTAAACCGGAGATTTCCCATTGAATCAATTGAGCCCCCGAAGGCTTAAAAGCACCCTGCACCCAGACGCCCGAGTGGCCCTGGCAGTGCAACCTCTACACCTATCTACTTCCCCACTTGCCCTGAGTAAGTACCAGGAGCCCAGCTCCCACAGCCGCGTGGCCTGCTAGTCCGCAGCCACCAACCAAGGCCCCCCTATCCCTCATAGGATAACATTGGGCCTAACTCTCTCTGCACCCGGCCGCCCTAGTGCCACTGGGTGTGAACCAACTGTACCTACCTGACCCTGGGGGACCCCTGAGTCTATGCCCAGAACCTCAACTCTGCCAGTCGAGTACTTACCTTTAAACCGATAACTCAATTTTCTTCATAGGGTAACATTGACTGGCTTTTTCCTGAAATTTCTTCTAAGTGTGAACTTTTCAAAACTAAAAATATTCACCAAAAATCAGCCGAGTAACGAAAACTAAAATACTCACCTGCTCTTAGGTGAGCTCCCAGTGCTGGATCTTGGTGCCCAGCACTGACTCTGAAAACTACTTACAACTGTACTTACCAGTAACCCAATTTTTCTTCCATAGGAAATCATTAACTGTTTTTCTGTGAAATTTCTTCCAAGTGTCAATTTCTGCAATCTTTAAATATTCTTTAAAAATCGTATAATATCTGAAAACGTAATTACTTACCTGTTTTGGATAAAGGTCCCAGTACTGAGTCTAGGCACCCAGTACTGGATTACTAAAGTAACGAGAACATACTATACCTGTAACTTGAATTTTCTGCCATAGGGAATCATTGACTGTTTTCTATGAAATATTTTCTAAGTGTCAACTTTTAAAATAGCAAAATATTGTCTAAAAATCATCACAGTAATTAAGTCGACTTTTATCACTTGATTCCAAGTACTGACCCAGGACTGAATCTAGGATCCAGTCCTGGAATTCCAAAAGTAATCCTAAAAGTAATCTGTGGCAAATAACATGAAACTTCCTTTGAACTCAATGCATTATTGTGTTTAAAATAGTGTTGCCTATTGCAACCACTTGTAACTGTTTACAAAAGTCAATTGCATATTGCAAAAGTATTTATATAAAGCATCTCATTCTGAGAAAGTATATTTTAAATCCAATTGTTGGTTCTAAAATAAAACAAGCATATATTTTTTATATAAACCATTGGCCTAGAGTTCAGTTATTGAGTGTGTGGAACTATTTGCTGACTGAGTGTGTACAACAAATACTTTACACTGTCCTCTGATACTGCCTTACTGCTCGACCAAGCTACCACTTTAGAGAGTAAGGTTATATCTAACTTTAGCCTCTGCCAAGCCTCTGGGGACTGTGAACTCTGTACACCCTGTACTTATTTGGGAACATTATATACAGAGCCACTTTTTCTCACAGGCCCCACGCTGTCTCGGTATTAACCCTTGCTTACGGTCAAAGTTTCTGAAATACTTTAACTCACGATTTCTTCGGCCACTTCTACTGGCGCTCTTGCATATCCTCACCCCTTCCAGTGTACACAAGTTCTAGCGTTATTCCTGAGCCTCCTTTCATCTCTGCCACCTGGTTCTAGTAGGCTCCTGTGCCGTGCCAGTCGATCTCTGAACAGCATAAGTGCATGCCCAGATATTTGTGCATTCCTCGGACCTATCCATCACTTACTAATTTATGCAAACTCCATTTGTTCATGCCTGTATTTTATGCTTCAGCTCCTTCAAGCCACAATCATTGGCTTTGCTCAGTGCCCGTTAATGTCTGCCTTCTCACTACTTCCTACTACTTTTGTGCTTGGCAAGCAGTATCCATAAATCTGCTAGTTGAGTACACTACCTCTTGAAGGATGAACTCCATCTTGACAGCAAGAAGTTCTATGTTTAACCAGAGCTAAACATTTTCTTCAGCAAATCGAGAAAGCCCTTTCTGGGGTTGCTAGTGGAGGTGGTGGCTTCGGGTGTAGGGAGATGTGGTTTTGACCAGGCTTACAATTGGAGGTGATGGTTTGAGCTAGGGAGAGGCGGGTGTCCGTACTTGCAAGTGGAGGTGATGGTTTAAGCTAGGGAGAGGGGGTGTTCAGAGTTGAAAGTGGAGGTGATGGTTTGAGGTAGCAGGTGTCCAGACTTTCAAGTGGAGGTCATATTTTGAGCAAAGTAGAGGAGGTGTTTAGACTTGCAAGTGGAGGTGATGGTTTGAGCCAAGTAGAGGAGGTATCCAGATCTGCAAGTGGAGTTGATGGTTTGAGCCAAGTAGAGGGGGGTGTCCAGACCTGCAGGTGGTGGTGATAGATTGAGTTAGATGAGGTGTCCAGACTTGCAAGTGGAGGTGATGGTTTGAGCTAGGTAGAGGAGGTGGCCAGGCAAGCAGGTGGATGTGATGTTTTGTGTTAGGTAGAGGGGGTATCCAAGCTAGCAAGTGGATGTGATGGTTTGAGTTAGGTAGAGGAGGGTGTCCACACTTCAAGTGGAGGTGATGTTTTGAGATAAGTAGAGGAGGCGGCCAGACTAGCAAGTGTAATGATATTTTGAACCAAGTAGAGGAGGTAGCTCGTCTAGCAAGTGGAGGGGATGGTTTGAGTTGGGCAGAGTGGGTGTGCAGACTTGCAAGTGGAGGTGATGGTTTGAACTAGGGAGAGTGGTTGTTCAGACTTGCAAGTGGAGGTGAGGGATTGCGCTAGGCAGAGGAGGTGTGCAGACCTGCAAGTGGAGGTGATGGTTTGGGCTAGGCAGAGGGGGGGGGGGGTGCAGACCTGCAAGTGGAGGTGATGGTTTGAGCTAGGCAGAGGAGGTGTGCAGATCTGCAAGTGGAGGTGATGGTTCGAGCTAGGCAAAGGAGGTGTGCAGACTTGCAAGTGGAGGTGATGGTTTAAGCTAGGCAGAGGGGATGTCCAAACTTTCGAATGAAGGTGATGGTTTGAGGTAGGTAGCGACGTGGAGTGGTGTCCAGACTTGCTAATGGAGGTGATGACTCTGGCTTTAGGGGAGACACTTATAACTTTTATTTATGTATTTGAGTTTTTTGTTGTGCAAGCTCAACCCAAGGACATACGAGCACTTTACAAGAATTACATAATGATTGATTAGAAGAGCTCTAACCACTGGGTACTGCTTTACAAGAATTACATGTGCATCGTTTACCTCGTTTCCAGTAGGCTCAGCGAAGAGTCATACAGTATAGGGAGAGAAAGGTCATACAAGATAGGGCAGGAAGCATGAAAACAGGGTTTGTTTACCGGGCTAAAATAAAGGGTGGGGAGGGAACATTAGTACAATTATATGGCGGTGGTTGGGTATCCAGAGGAGGGGTTGAGTTAGAATTTAGAGTGATCAATGAGTTTGTTAAACGGGGTACTTGGTAGGTCAAGCAGGATAGTTCAGGCTATTAAGAGGGGATATCCAGGCCATCGGCCCCATGAACATTAAGGTGATGAATATGTACAGGGTCTGATTTTCATTGTGCTCTGGCCACCTGGTTGATGGACTCAAGCCAGCCTGGCTGATGAGGGGTGATACCTCCCCCCCCATAAAAAACGTCCATCAATTGTTTTTTTTTTATTTATCACCCTAGGTGGGATAGGTATACCCAGACGTGGCTCCCTTGCTTGCCATGCCACTGGAGTCAAACTAGCCTGGCTGATATGGGGTGACACCCCTAAACCTGTCCCAAAATGCTTGTTTCCGGTCCAGGGTGGAGCTGGCCTGGCAGTTTGGGCTGGACTGTTTCCATAGGGAGCCTGGTCAAGACTGATTTGCCTATGGCTTGGTCCCAACTAGAATGACATGGTGAGCAAAACAATGGATTTAGGCCCAGGACTCTGTACTGGGGTGAAGGTTTGACATTGTTCAGCATTCTGCCCATCAATTGTTCCTTTTGCACCTGGTTGCCTAAAGGCAGGTTTCATATAAGTTAAACTTAGTGCAGGTGACAAGTTTAGGACTTTCTATAGGGTTATTAAGTATTAGTTCCGGAGTCCAGTGAGGGCCAATGGCAGTAGTCTAATTTTTAGCGGATGAAAATATTGAGTGATCTTGAAATAGTACATTTCGAGATGGGGAAATAACTATTTTTAACAGTGGCACCAGTTGAAGCCTCCACCTGGGTGGTGAACTGGAATACCACATGTGACTTTGAAGAGGGCAGACTTTGACTGTTTCTGTCTGACGCTCTGGGGATGTTGATGGGAATCTGTGTAGTGATTTGAAGTGTTGTGATCCATCGCAAGGGTAGAAGGAGGCAAGTAGTCGGGGCCTGAGGTGTATTTTGAATTATTTTATCCACTTGCGGGGCCAGCTGATCTGGAAGAAAACTAGAAAGACCAGATACACTGCGATTCCGTGATTGTGTCCGGCCCACTCCCCAACTGCATGGTCATTCATGAAACCCCATCATTTTGTCAATTGGACAACGCCTGGTCAGGGTAGTAAGCACTATATGCATGAAATTAAAATACAGCATAGTACAAAGTCATATTGTTACATAATCTTTATTTAGGGAGCCCTCGTTTTGTGGAATAATGCATCATCTAAAATTGGGGACCGTGCGTTTGTTTTCTTGAGATGGCACGTGTTTTCATGCCATCGGTTATAAAGGGAAATGATATGCCCAGATGCTCCCGGCGTCGGCAAAGAACACCTGAGAATGGTGTCCCTGATGCGAGAAGCTCCACAAGGCTGCTTCATGAGCACTCTTATTCAGGTGACCCAAAAAAGGTTGCAGGCCAGAATACCTGCAACCCAGGTTAGTTTTGAAAAACCAATACAAAGGAAAGTGAGTGTACTTACCTGGCAAACTAGTTTGATGGGGATCTGTTCACTTATGGTCCTGACGAAGATCACCAACCCCCAGTGGCGATTCTGGCTGAAACTTGCCGACCACCTCACCTGGTGCCAAGGATAAATAGTTCGTCCCACGGCGCCACAATCTTTTTATCCCTTGATTTTGAGAACAACATTTTCTATAAGTATAGGAGGTAATTTTAACCAAACTGCATGGATTCCACTGATATTACTTACGAAACAATCTCCCTCCAGTAGGAGGCATCACTCACCTGGGGAAGTGAGTACACAGCTGCAGAACCCGATGATGATGCCACCCAACAAAATGCACCAGCAGGGATAATACATTCTACTGGAGGCAATAGGGTTTTAGGGTTTCTGCGGCAACCCCTGATAGACACTGGCCCACTCTCTTGTGATTATATATGCATACCGTCTGAGAGCCGAGTGGACCCCCCCTAACTTTTGCTCCTATCTCCCTCTCTTTGATTAGTGAAGGACTCCGGCTTATGAAACACATTTCTATTAACAGTGCTTACGTATATATTACCTATATTGTGGTGCTGACCTCGTGTTTATTAGTGTCCTGCAGTTTGGTGTTACTGAGATTGGTGGTTTATTGCTACGCCTGTGCTTCTGTTCATGATGTCGGTAATCCGGCTGTACAGAGACCAGGCCTTGTAGTGCAGGATTAGTTGTTGAAAGCTTGGGTGTGCGGTGTAGCCTGCGTCATAGGATGTGTACGGATTTGGTGATGCTTCCATTGACATGGGAGTTGCTAGTTGTGTGTCCCAAGTAACTGCGGATTTTTAGGGTCAGTACGTATGGACTATTAAATTACGGGGTGCTAGATCCTCTGGTGACAGAAGGCACAGTGTTGTTCTTTGGTGTGATGGTTTTGCAACAAAGATAGACTGGAGCCCAGATGCCGCTGCTGTTTGGCAGTTTAATGCCACATGCGTAATTGCTGGTTGTTCTTTTTTGTGACAGACCAGTCTGCAGGCCTGACATTAATGAATGGAGATGTGGTGCATTGTGAAGACAAACAGAATGGCCAAGAGGATGGAGAGCCGGACGATGATGGCAGCGAGCAGGAGGTGATAGTCATTCAGGACACAGGCTTTACAGTCAAGATCCAGGCACCAGGCATCGAGCTGTTCTCCCTGCAGGTAAACTCTTCTCAGACACCCAATTGTTTCATTTAATCCAGATGTTGTTCCTGCTGTCTTTGACAGTCTTCAGTCTCTCTATTTGTTAAATGGAGGTTTTTTGCTTATTTCCGGTCCACAATCTATAAAATGGCTTTTGTGGTTCATAAGTAATAAAAGGCAGTTCCGTCGAACAATTGATTTATGATAACCGGCTTCAATAAGACTTTTCTGAACAGGTATGAACTGCACCACCAAGAATGTGTCGAATAAATTGTAAACCACTCCACCAACCTAAACGATGTGAAAAATGTGCTTAAAGTGTTACAAATGTGACACTATTTTTCTTGTGTGAAATTTGAAAAAGCTTGTGTAATTTTGGAATGTACCGAGTGTATTCCTTTGCTTTAAAAACGAGTTGCTGTGGCCAGAAAGTATGATTATTTACGCTAATGGAAGTCTATGGCGGGTAACCTTGCATACTCCGTGTAGTCTCTCAGTCAAGAGCAAAGGAAATACAGTTTCTCTTTTGGACTGCAGTAGTGCATGGCTGTGCATCTAGACTTTGGCAGGAGGCCTTTTGATCGTGTACCCTACAGGGGAAATAAACTGCTGCTTGATACCCGAGTTCAAGAAACTTGGGTGTCAAGAGCCAGATTCTTGGGCTAGTTGCGAAGTCTGTGGAATTTACACTTTGTTCACATCTGTAGCACTGCCAGCCCATTGACGTCACGCTGTCTGCGGCTCAGTAGGACTTACAGCCTCTGAACCTCATATCTTCAACTCTTTAGAGCTTCAAGCACCTGGGCCTCACTGTTTTTACTCCTCTGGAGCACTTCGTTTTCCTGAACCTCATGTTTCGTGCATTTCTGAGCACTTCCAACCTCTGGACCTCAGGCAATCTACACCACTGATGAACTACGAGACCCTGGAACTCACTTCCTGGTCCTGTACCTCAAGTTGTCTGCACCTCTGTGGCATTTTCAGCCTCTGTACCTCACGCTGTCCGCACTTCCAGCCTCTGGATCTCATGCTAGCTGCACCTCTGAAGCACTTCCAGCCTCTGGACCACATGTTATCTGCACCTCTGTAGCACTTCATGCCAGTGCACCTCATGTTATCTGCACCTCTGAAGCACTTCCAGCCTCTAGATCTCATGTTATCTGCACTTCCAGCCTCTGGACCACATGTGCTATCTGCACCCCTGAAGCACTGCCAGTCTCTGGACCTCCTCTTATCTGCACCTCTGAGGCACTTCCAGCCTGTGCACCTCATGCTATCTGCACCTCTGAAGCACTTCATGCCTGTGCGCCTCTGAAGCACTCCCAGCCTCTGGACCTCATGCTGTCCGCACCTCTGTAGCACTTAATGCCAGTGCACCTCATGCTATCTGCACCCCTGAAGCACTTCCAGTCTCTGGACCGCATGTTATCTGCACCTCTGAGGTACTTCCAGTCTGTGCACCTCATTCTATCTGCACCTCTGTAGCACTTCCAGCTACCACACCTTTGACCTCTTGAGACTTTCCAGCCTTTGCATCTCTTGCTATCTGCACCTCTGTGGCTCTTCATGTTTCTGCACCTCATGCTATCTGCACCCCTGAAGCACTCCCCGCCTCTGGACCTCATGCTATCTGCACCCCTGTAGCACTTCATGCCAGTGCACCGCATGCTATCTGCATCTCTGAAGCACTTCCAGCCTCTGGACCTCATATTATCTGCACCTCTGTAGCACTTTATGCCAGTGCACCTCATGCTATCTGCACCTCTGAGGCACTTCCAGCCTGTGCACCTCATGCTATCTGCTCTGTAGCACATTCAGCCCCCACACCTTTGACCTCTTGAGCATTTTCAGCTTCTGGATCTCATGCTATCTGCACCTCTGTAGCACTTCCAGCCTGTGCACCTCATGCTATCTGCACCTCTGTAGCACTTCCAGCCTGTGCACCTCATGCTATCTGCACCTCTGAAGCACTTCCAGCCTCTAGATCTCATGCTATCTGCACCTCTGTAGCACTTCCAACCTGTGCACCTCATGCTATCTGCACCTCTGTACCACATCCAGCTCCCACACCTATGACCTCTTGAGCACTTCCAGCCTGTGCACCTCATGCTATCTGCACCTCTGTAGCACTTCCAGCCTGTGCACCTCATGCTATCTGCACCTCTGAAGCACTTCCAGCCTGTGCACCTCATGCTATCTGCACCTCTGAAGCACGTCCAGCCTGTGCACCTCATGTTATCTGCACCTCTGAAGCACTTCCAGCCTCTAGATCTCATGTTATCTGCACCTCTGTAGCACTTCCAGCCTGTGCACCTCATGTTATCTGCACCTCTGAAGCACTTCCAGCCTCTAGATCTCATGTTATCTGCACCTCTGTAGCACTTCCAGCCTGTGCACCTCATGTTATCTGCACCTCTGAATCACTTCCAGCCTCTAGATCTCATATTATCTGCACCTCTGTAGCACTTCCAGCCTGTGCACTTCATGCTATCTGCACCTCTTAAGCACTTCCAGCCTCTAGATCTCATGTTATCTGCACCTCTGTAGCACTTCCAGCCTGTGCACCTCATGCTATCTGCACCTCTGAAGCACGTCCAGCCTGTGCACCTCATGTTATCTGCACCTCTGAAGCACTTCCAGCCTCTAGATCTCATGTTATCTGCACCTCTGTAGCACTTCCAGCCTGTGCACCTCATGTTATCTGCACCTCTGAAGCACTTCCAGCCTCTAGATCTCATGTTATCTGCACCTCTGTAGCACTTCCAGCCTGTGCACCTCATGCTATCTGCACCTCTGTAGCACTTCCAGCCTCTAGATCTCGTTATCTTCACCTCTGTAGCACTTCCAGACTGCGGACCGCATGCTATATGCACCTCTGCTGAACTTCCAGTCCCTGAAACCAGGCTGTCTGCTCCTATGAAGGAGTTCCATCCTACCGACCACAGGCAATCTCCACCTCTGTGGCACTTTCATCGCCTGGACCTCTGACTGTCTGCCTATCGTTTTACCTTTGCAGGGATTCTCAGGGGCCTCGGGGGTAAGTAACTGTTCTGTTCCTCACCAAACCCCTGTCCTTGGTGATCAGCATTCTTTGAGACCGAACAGCCCTCTCTTGTCCGGGACCAGGGCTCCTCGTGATCATGCCATGTTCGGCCTCACGGACAGCATACTGTTGGTGAAATAGCAAACATTACAGCGCACCTTTACACATTCAGCCCTAATCTCTAAACCCCGAAATATTAGGCGTTTAATTTGCAAGGGAAACCCTGGACGCTCTCTTTAGGTGCTTTCAACCTTCCTCTAAATGATGTTTACTTCCATGTCATTTACAGCTTTCTAAGCGCATTGGTCTGAGGAATGGCCACATGACACAGTTGATTTCATTTCTTGGTTCTGCACTACTGTTGGTTCTGTTGCAAAAAAAAAACAGAACTCTTTAATTCCCTGAAACCTGTGTTTGAATTTCACCTGTAGAAGATGTTTTGTGATCTCGAAATTCCATGTGTTTGACAGCCGTGGTATTTTATTTCAAGTTAGTCCAATAATAGGTATCAAAACCTGGAGTGCCCAGATTCGTGGACTGAACTAGCACCACGTTACACTTTCTTTGCACTCTAGAGCACATCGGTTGCTTGTCGTGTTACTGATGTGATTACACCTTCCATTTCTGCTTTATATAGTGATTCATACTTCCAAGCTATCTCAGTTGTTAGTCCAGCTAGTGGCTCTTCTAATTGGTAATTTTGTTATTGTTTTATTTCTATTTTCACCTTTCTAATATTCGATGGAATGGAAGCTGCACGTGAAACAAAGTGAAAGTAGACTGTAAATATGTAAATACTTTATTGCATGATTTGATAAAACCTTTGCAAAATACAAAAAATAAAATACAGCACTTATTAGATTCATTAAAAAGCACCCCGGTTCCTGTAGTTAAAAGCACCCAACCTCCCACTTGTAAGAGCTCTCTTGTAGGTGCACTGCCCACAAATCCTATAATGATATTCCCTTAGGAGCCATTATGATCCCAGTTGAGATAGCTTTTAAGTCCCAGATTTGATCAGCCTATACGTTATTCCCCTTCCAATAGATGTTTTGTTTTGATGTTTCCATCTGTTTTTCTTATACCTGGCTGCCCCGCAAAAAGAGTTGTTCAACTAATGCGAGGAGCCAGGGGTCTGCATCTCTGGCCGAGGTAGCGATAAGCGGATCCCCTCCTCTAGTCTTTTTTTACTGCGCGGTCCATGAACCTCACCAGTGCGCAGTTTAGATTGATATTCTGGGGATCAAAACAGGCCAATACTGCAGCTCTGCTCTAACCTCCTTGTTGTTCCAGCCTCTCCGTAGAAAAGCACTTCTTTCCTTCAAGAGGTTAGGACACAGGCACAGTACATGGGTTAAGTCTTCCCTGTGATGGCCGCAAAGCCGACATGGTTCCAAGGCATGGTCTCTTTTCCATTTGGGACGATGGCAAGTCAATTGGATCACCCCCATTCTTAATTTTAAGAAGCGGAGCTTGGTGTGTGCACTGAAAGGGAAGGCTAAATAGCTCTGAGGTTCCAGCTGATCATGTCTTGAGAGTCATCCAGCCATGACTTCTAGCTGCGAGGCTTGCCCTATCTTCTGCTGAGGAGAGCTTTTTCGCATTTTTTTTGCTAGCCACTTGAACTCGTTATGGCTTACTTGTAGGTCCCAGACATCACTCAGGCCGAGGACCTTTAGCCCGCTTGACATGTAGCGGTACCCCGCTAGCCATCGTTATGTGTTCAGGTTGGTCCATAAATGTTGCGCTAGGCTGCCCTCTTTTGATGACCTCCGCTTATGGCAGCTCATTAGATGGAAGTATAGAAGGCCGGATCCTCCTTAAACAAAGCTGGAGGGATGCCTCCTGGTCCTGGGGCCCCATCTTTTCGTCCCTTTGTGATCTGCTTTTGGATTTGGTCCTCTGGGACTGGACTGTGCTCTATGCTGTTGACTTCGTTATAGCCGTCAATTTGCTTTTCGGTTGTTGGCGCTTTGTGAGAATGCTCTTCGATTGTTGGCGCTTTGTGGAAATGCTCTGGAGGTAGGTTCCCCTCCGTCCAAGGTTGAGCCTCTGGAGCTTTGCTGCCCCCTGTACCAATAACCTCATTAAGGGTATAGTCTTTTGGGTCGTTGAAATGACTATACAGGTAGAAATACCACTCTGTCTCCAGTATATTTGACAAGGCAACTTTAGGGCCACTGCCCCCTAAGCCATTTATAGTGCGCCAGAACCTCGCAGAGTTGTTTGTCCTTATGTCATGGTATAGTTTGGCCCAAAAGGAGTCCCAATGAGCCCTTTGATGTTCCCTTTTTACAGCCTTCAAGTGACTTTGGGCATCTCTTAGGTCGATTATTATTAGTGGGTCCATTGGCTTCATTTTTAGTTCCCGCCATAGCCGGTTCATGCTGCGTTTCGCTGATCGTATCACGGGATCCCAGGGGCTCATGTGTTGGAGCCTGTCTGCTTTTTCATGCTTTGTCGGTTTTGCATGTCTGGCTGTCAAATTCCTTGTGAAGCTTATCCAAGATGCGATTGGATCTTCAGTTATCCTGCTGGTGTTATCAATCATGTGTTTTGCCTCCATAGCTACAAGCTGGAGGTTATTAACTGAGCACTTGATACGTTTTAGATTGATCGTGAAGGTTTCAAAAGCTTGTGCCTCTGCCTGAACATGCTGCACCAGCCTGGTACTGAGAAGTATTTCTTGAGGGCTGTGGTCGCTTTCTAATCTGTTGCCAAACCCAAAGCCAGAGACCTGATTCCAAAGGGAAAGGCTGACAAAGGAGTAGTCTATTAGAGATGCACCAGTTTTTGATAGGAATGAGAAACCAGGCGGCTTGTCAGGAAAAAAGCGCCTGTTGAGGGCTCTAAGGCCTAGATGTTCCAGATTACCTCGGAGGAAGCGGCCCTTTGGGTCCTCCATACACCATCCGGGACGATCCTGCGGTGGTATGGCCCAATCGCTTTCCTGTGATTTAGTTACCTCATTCTTTTGTAAGTCGGACATCAGCCGCATGTTAAACTCCCCAGATAGTATGATGTCTGCGTTCGAGATCTCAGATCTAATTTTTAGTATTGTCGCTGTCACCTCACCAGAAAGAGGTAACCTGGACACTGAGTTTGGATGGATGTACACGTTCAATAAAAATTATGGTCCTGGGCTGACCTTTGTGGGTTCTGAGAGAGATTCCCACTGACTGAAGAGACTGGGAGGAGCTTGCAAAAGCCCATGAGGTAATTGCGCCATTTGCTGATATATAGATGGCTAGACCTCTGCTACCTCATCCCAGGGATTTCATTTTCATTGCTGGAGTGTGGTGAGTTTTAAACCCTTCCAAGTGCTGCGGCTCCACAAGCCATGTCTCTTGTAGCAAAATGATCTCAAATGACCGTAGGTAGGAGATCGAGGCCTCATCCCCTAGTTTGTTTGATAGCCTGTTTATGTTCCAAGAACAAATCCTTAATGGGCAACCTTCTTGAACCTTTTGTCTATTGTTTTGTCAACATAGCAGCCGGGTTGAATTAGAGCTGAAGTGAAAGTAGACTGCACAGGCAATATGTGGCCACCTTAATAGAACTGAACTTACACACTTTACAAATACCTGCAAATTAGCGACTCCTTGGATTTTGCCAGAAACAAAATTATGTGCCAAAACTTGTTGTTGTCCTGAACTGGGTCACTGACAACACAGTGCTTTTTCATTCTGTTCTGATTTCCACACCTTGGTATCTTGGGAGAGAAAAGGACCCATGAATTTTCCAGATGCCTTGCACTGAAGGATGTCAAGCAATCCGAATGCTTGCTGGTGTTCACAGAGCATTGAACTAACCAATAGATTGGGCTTTTGTTTAGTGAAAGGATCTCAGTTGGCGCTTGTGATGCCTTTGTTTTATATCATGGACTCTCGGCATGCAGCTCCAGGGTCGCTGGTGGACAGGGTTACCATTGGGGATGTGCGGCAGATTTCACAATTTGTCTACTTTCCGAAGTTTCTAGGTTTGCCTTTGCTTGAGTGAAGTATTTTTTTTCTCCAAAATATGAAATCCTATTATCTGAAAATTCAGATCCTTTTCACTGTAATAAAACCCAGCCAAGCTGTTTTTTTTTTTTATAATCTGTGGAAGATTATCATTACTAGAATTTTGTATGTATAGTGGTATTGTGCAGGAAAAGACAAAAACTGCTTTCTGCGAATGTTTTGCAGAACAGATTTGTTAGTGTCCTATAAGGGTGCGTGCAACATAAATTGCAAATTGGCATGGTGCATTGCTGTACTCTTCATTAAGTTGCATGGTTTTCCATAGACTTTTTCAAAGGATATAAAAAAAAATTGTACTTATCTGTTTATGCCAGAGAACTATACGTCAAGGGCACACACCTTTCCTTTTAAAAATGATTATTTTCTAATTTTATAATGCAACTGGTAAAAAATGACCCAAGCTAGGAGTATAGGTTCCTTATCACAGCATTGGACGTGATGTGACAGGCATACCTTTGTGGCTGCCTGGTGCATAATACAGCACCAACATTAGGGGCAGATTGGCTCGAACAAACATGTTACTTACCTTCGGTAACGCTGTATCTGTAAGAGACAGAGGTTAGTTATAGATTCCTTACCATAGAATTATCCCCAAGTGTCAGACTGGAACCGGAGAATTTTTTCTTAGTTCCACTGCGCGTCAGTAGGTGGCGTCGGTCGACTCAGCATCTGTGCGTCCAGTTCTGAAACAACATTTTCCACGCCAGAAGCTCAGAGCCATGCAAGACACTGACCACTGGTGTACTAAAACTAGTGCCCTGCAAGGGAGTCCCTGTCCCTAGAAGTCAATTCGCAGAGCGGTGATGATGGGTGTGGCGGTAAGGAAACTATAACTAACCTATGTCTCTTACAGATGCATCCTTACCGAAGGTAAGTAACTTGTTCATCTGAAAGAGTGAGTTATAGATTCCTTTCTTTAGAATAGATACCCCAGTAATACCAACCCCGGAGGAGGGTCTGCGAACCAAGTTCACACCAGAAAGTCCTGGAGGACAGAACAGGCAAAATAGCCGTCACTCTGGACTTGGCTGTCCCAGCAGTAATGTCTGGTTAACGTGTGCAAGGATGCCCACGTGGCTGCCTGACAGATGTCAAGGAGTAGAACTGCACGTGTAAGAGCAGTGGTGGCAATCGTAGTTTTGGTGGAATGAGCTCGGAGCCCCACTGTAGGTTCCTTTTTCGCCAAGCGTAATAGATTTTAATACACAGGACAGCACACCTAGAGATGGTACGCTTTTGAACAACCCAACCTTTCTTGGCACCCAACTAGCCAACGAAGAGTTGATAGTCCACCTGGAAATCTTTTGTGCGGTCATGGTAGAAGGACAGCACACATTTAGGGTCCAGACAGTGAAGTCTCTCCTCCTCCTTGGAAGGCTGCGGGGGTGGAAAGAAATTGGGCAAAGTAGTGGTTTGTCCAATGTGAAACGGTGTAACCATTTTTGGAAGGCACGAAGGTCTCGTCCTCAGCACCACTTTGTCCGGATGCACAGAGAAGAAAGGGGGCTTAGAAGAAAGAGCTTGAAGCTCAATCACTCTGTGAGCAGAGGTGATGGCAACAAAGAAAGCTGTCTTTAGAGTGAGGAGCCTGAGAGGACAGTTGTGAAGAGGCTCGAAGGGAGAGCACATAAGAAATATTAAGACAAAGTTCAAGTCCCACTGGGGCATTACGAAAGGAGATGGAGGATGTGTAATGCCCTTAAAGAATCTATTTACAATAGGAGACTTGAACAAAGATGGCTGATCTGGTAGCTGAAGGAAAGCTGAGATGGCCGCAAGATATCCTTTAAAAGTGCCCAGGGCAGAGCCCTGCTTGGCCTAAGAAAGTACAAACAAAAGGACCTCTGCAAGAGGGGCAGAAACGGGATCCACAGCCTTTGCTGTGCACCATGCCACAAACTTATTCCATCAACAAGCGTATACCATTTTAGTGGAAGGACGCCCAGCTGTCAAGATGACATTAGACTTCGGGTGGAAGGTCAAAAGCTGTCAACTGTCGTTGCTCAATCTCCACGTAAGGAGGTGGAGGCTGGGCAGGTTTGGTGAAGAACCCTCCCCTGCTGTTGCTACAGACAATCTTCCCGAATAGGTAGTCTAAGTGGAGGATCGATGCCAATGCTCAGGAGCTCTGGGTACCAGACACTTCGTGCCCAGTTCAGAGCCAAAGAATGACTTTGGTCTGGTCGCACTTGATCTTCTTCAGCACTCTGTGCAGAAGTGGTACAGGCGGAAAGGGGTACAGGAGGCCGCAGTTCTAGTCATGACGAAAAGCGTCGCCAAGCAAGCGCCGCCTTGGAAACCCCAACGCGCAGAATTTCTGACATTGAACGTTCTCTTCAGTGGCGAATAGATCTAACCAAGGCTCTCCCCACAGCTGAAAGAGCCCTTGCACGACTTCCAAGTGAAGACACCATTTGTGATCTACCAGGCACCGGCGGCTGAGTTCATCCGCCCTGTCGTTCAGAGAACCTGCCAGGTGTTGAACCTCCAGGATCATGCCCCGATGTTCTAGCCATGTTCAGAGGCGAAGAGCCTCTTGACATCGGGTCCACGACCCCACCCCACCCACCCTGTTTGTTGCAGTACCACATGGCCGCGGTGTTGTCCGTGAACAGTTGCACCACCTTTGCCTTCAGAGAGGGAAGGAATGCCTTCAGTGCCAGGCGGATCGTCCGAAGCTCCAGAAGGTTGATATGGAGCCCAGACTCCACCGGAGACAAGGCGCCTCTGATCTCTGCCTTTCCTAGATGGCTGCCCCATCCCAGGAGTGACGCATCTGTCACTTCTGTGACATCTCATTGGGGAAGGGAGAGGGATCTGCCCCTGACCCAAGCTTGGTTTGTTAGCCACCACTGCAGTTGTTGCGCAGTTCCCTCTGAGATCCAGACCTAGTCGGAAAGATTCCCCTGATGCTTTGCCCACTGGAACTTTAGGTCCCACTGCAGAGCCCGTATATGCCATCTGCCATGATCCACCAGCAGGATGCATGAGGCCCAGCAGCCTCTGGGTCATTCTCTCCGAAATCCGGGATAGAGGCTGAAACATCGGTATCATAGCCCAAATATCCCGGACTCTCTGCTCAGGAGGATAGACCTGAAACTGCACTGTGTCCAGAACTACTCCGATGAAAGGGAGCATCTGAGAGGGAGTTGTGCGACTTCGGCACGTTGAAAACTGCCACTGCGTAGGAGCTTACAGCGGTCGCTCCCTGGGTTTGGGATTTACTTTTGATATTTATCCTCTGATTAAGCTGGCCATCGAAGATATCAACAATCCTCACAGGAACGAAGAATGTTTGAGGAGCTTAGTTGAACGATCATATCTGAAAGAAACACGTTAGTTAGATTCCTCACCTTAGAATATCCCCAGGCGTCAGACTGGATCCGGAAGATTTTTGTAGCAATACCCCTTGCGCGTCGCTCGTCGTCGTCTGCGGCTCCGCGTCCGTCGTTGGCGTTGTGCGCCGGAATGACGTCGTCGGAGTACTTAGACGCCGCCCTCGCGTGCTGACGTCAGTTCTTCTTTTTTCCGCACCAGTAAGCGCCGATCCGGGAGAGCTACCCCTTTAGTCATTTTTTGACTAACTTTTTTGACTCTTTTTGGTCACTTTCTCGACTCTGGTGCCGGTAGGATGCCTGGTTTCAAGGCCTGCGACGACTGTCACCGACTGATGTCGGTGACCGATCATCACCGCCGGTGCCTGTACTGTTTGGGCCTCGACCACGACGCAGAGTCGTGCTCCGATTGTATGGCCCTGACCTCGAAAGCTAGGCGGGAGCGGTCCCGTAAGCTTCTCGAGCTTCGCCACTCGGCTCCGCGCCCCTCTCGATCCCGGTCCAGGAGGAGGTCCAAGGATCGGTCGCGGAGCCGCACTCGACATCGTCGCTCGTCTGGCTCAAAGTCTTCGGGTAAGTCGAAGCGCTCCAAGAAATCCAACAAGCGACACCGCTCTTCGGACTCCCCTCGCCGGTCGCGTGACTCGGCCGAGGGTCAGGGTGGTCCCACCCCCGCGGCTCCACCGGAGCCGCAGGCGCCGCGCACGTCCCTGGGACTGACGCGACGCCGGTGGAGGTCAGTGCCTTCCTCTCGGCCATGAGGAGCCTGGCCCCGCTGTCGACGCCTGCTGGCGCGCCCACGGGCCCCGCGGACTCGACTGGGCGAACTTGCGCGCCGGCGGCTCCGGCCCCGGTGCCGCAGGTCCCCGAGGGGCCCAAGCCTGGACCCCCGTCGACGGCGGTCGACATCGTCACGCCTCCTCCGTCGACACCGGTGCCACCTCCGACGCCGACTCCGGTCGACGTCGATCCCCGGTTCAGCCCATGTCCGGTCCCGACGCCGCCCGACGCCGCATCCGACGCCGCTAGAGACACATTTTGTCTATCGACCGGCTCCGATCATTCCTCCTGTTTACCAGGAATCGGATGACTGGGGCGACTGGGAGGGGTCCGTGTACTCTTTGGCCCTTCAGGGCCAGCTTTCACAGGACTGAGCAGATGAACTGGGGGAAGCCAGTGGTTTGGATACCTCACCGGACACTGGATTCATCTCTCCTCCGACTGCGGCTTCGGAGGAGGGTGCAGCTTTTTCTGTGGTGCTGCGCAAGGCGGCCGCGGCCCTTGGGCTTGAGCTGCCTGCCGTGGCTGTGAGGACTAACCTCCTCACTGAGGTGCTTCAGTCTGCCGCATGCTCCACTGAGCCTCTGCTGCAATTCAATGAGGCCCTCATTGACGTTCTGCAGGGCACCTGGTCCAAGCCCTCCACAGTCCCTCCTGTGGATAGGAACGTTGCCAGGCACCACCGCCCTGCTCCGGGCGACCCCAGTTTTCTGTCCCAACACCCCACCCCCGAGAGTCTGGTTAACCAGGCCTCTACCTCCCAATCCTCCTTCCCGCCCGCTCCTCCGGACCGGGATTCCAAGAGACTGGAACAGTTCGGTAAAAAGCTGTTCTCCTCGCTTAGTTTGGGCCTGCGGTCTTTGAACACCGCCTGTCTCTTGGACCGTTATTCCCACTCTCTGTGGGATACGGTGGAGGACGTGCTGCCCCTGTGCCCGGAGGAGGCCCGGGCACGGCTTTCCTCGGATCTGGCCGATGGGAGAGATGCAGCGCGCCATGCCATCCGATGTGGACTTGACACTACGGACTCGCTGGGTAGGGCGATTTCTACCACGGTGGCGCTTCGACGTCACGCCTGGCTGCGATCCACGTCCTTTTCAGGGGATGTCCAGAGCACTCTCATGGACATGCCTTTTGATGGTGCTCGCCTTTTTGGTGAGAAAGCGACTGTGCGCTGGCTCGCTTCAAGGACTCCCGGGCTACGGCCAAGTCCTTGGGCCTCTCGGCCCCGCGGCCACAAGCTTCCGCTTTTCGCTCCTTTCGTGGCCAAGGAAGGGGCACCTCCTCACGTCCGCCTAGCCACCGGCCGCAGAACCAGCCTGCACACGGTCGCGGACGTGGTTTCCGCCGAGGCGGTACTGGAGGACAACGCGGTCAGTCTACATCCACCCCGGCAGCATCCGCCTCAAAGCCTTCCTAGTCCGAGCTTTCAGGCCCATTCCTCGCCAGTGGGAGGCAGGGTTCGCCATCACCTGCTCCACTGGCGTACCATTACTTCGGACAGGTGGGTGCTGCAAATCGTCCGAAGAGACTACTCCCTCCCCTTCGAGACGACCCCTCCAGCCATGCCACCGCAGCACCACCGTATCTCGGAGGATCATTTGAATCTTCTGCAAGAGGAAGTTTCGGCCCTCTTGGCCAAAGAGGCCGTCGAGCGCGTTCCTAGCCCAGAAGTAGGTCGTGGTTGTTATTCCCACTACTTTCTGGTTCCCAAGAAGGGCAAAGGGGGCCTACGCCCTATCTTGGACCTCCGGAACGTCAATGCCTTCCTCCGGAAGGAACGGTTCAAAATGTTGACTTTAGCTCAGGTTCTAGCTGCCCTAGACCCTGGAGACTGGATGGTAGCGTTGGACTTGCAGGACGCATATTTCCACATCCCCGTCCTGCCGACCCACCGGCGTTACCTGCGGTTCACGGTGGGTCAGCAGCACTTTCAGTTTACCGTGCTCCCCTTCGGCCTTACCAGTGCCCCTCGGGTGTTCACGAAAGTGATGGCGGTGGTCGCAGCTCATCTGCGTAGATCAGGGGTTCCAGTCTTCCCCTATCTCGACGACTGGTTGTTGAAGGCGGGCTCGCCCCAGGCAGTCGTCTCCCACCTCCAGACTACGGCGTATCTCCTGCATTTGCTGGGGTTTTCCATCAACGTGCCGAAGTCACACCTGAGCCCCTCTCAGACGCTCCTCTTCATCGGAGCGGTTCTCGATTCGGCGCAGTTCCGGGTTCATCCACCGGAACAGCGGGTCCGGGATATACAGGCCCTGATTCCCATCTTTCGGCCTCTATCCTGGGTTTCGGTCAGGCTAGTGTTGCGGCTTCTGGGGCTGATGGCCTCCTGCATCCTACTAGTGCATCACGCCAGGTGGCGCATGCGGGCTCTGCAGTGGGACCTGAAGTTTCAGTGGGCCCAGCATCACGGCAACCTGTCCGACCATGTCTTGATCTCGGAGGGCACTGCACAGCAGTTGCAGTGGTGGCTCACAGACCGCGATTGGGTCACGGGCAAGAGCCTCTCCCTACCCCTACCGGAGCATGTTGTAGTGACGGATGCGTCCCTCCTGGGATGGGGTGGCCATATGGGAGAGGCGGAGATCAGAGGCCTCTGGTCTCCGGCGGAGTCTCGCCTCCACATCAACTTGTTGGAGCTGAGAGCGATCCGACATGCACTGAAAGCCTTCCTTCCCTCTGTCCGGGGAAGTGTCGTGCAGGTGTTCACGGACAACACCACCGCCATGTGGTATTGCAACAAACAGGGCGGGATGGGGTCGTGGACCTTTTGTCAGGAGGCTCTGCGCCTCTGGACATGGCTGGAACACCAGGGCATCACCCTGGTGGTTCAACATATGGCGGGCTCTCTGAATGCCAGAGCAGACTAACTTAGCCGCCGGTGCATGATGGATCACGAATGGCGTCTGAACTCAGAGGTGGCGCAAGGTCTCTTTCAGCAGTGGGGAGAGCCTTGGTTAGATCTATTCGCCACCGACGAGAACGCGCAATGTCAGCAGTTCTGCGCGTTGGAATTTCCAAGGCGGCACTCGCTCGGCGACGCTTTTCATCGCGAGTGGAGTTGCGGTCTGTTGTACGCCTTTCCGCCGATACCACTTCTGCCCAGAGTGCTGAAGATCAGGCACGACCGGGCCCAAGTCATCTTGATGGCTCCGGATTGGGCACGAAGGTACTGGTATCCCGAGCTACTCGGTATGTTGACCGATCCTCTGATACGTCTGCCCCTTCGGGAGGATCTTCTGTCGCAGCAGCAGGGGACGGTCCTCCACCCAAACCTGTCCAGCCTCCACCTCCATGCGTGGAGATTGAGCGGCGGCAGTAGATGCCATTTGACTTGCCTCCTGAAGTCTGTGATATCATTCTGGCAGCCAGGCGTCCCTCCACAAAGACGGTATACGCCTGCCGGTGGAACAAATTTGTGGCATGGTGCACAGCAAAGGCTGTGGATCCCCTTTCCGCCCCTCTTTCTGAGGTTCTCATCTTTCTTCTTTCTTTGGCCCAGCAGGGCTCTGCCTTGGGCACCTTGAAAGGTTATCTTGCTGCCATCTCTGCCTTCTTACGGCTTCCTGATCAGCCTTCTCTTTTCAAGTCCCCTGTCGTTTCACGCTTTCTTAAAGGCATTACTCACACGTTCCCTCCTGTCCCTTTTGTAATCCCTCAGTGGGATTTGAATCTTGTCTTAACATTTCTGATGTGCGCTCCCTTTGAGCCTCTTCACAATTGTCCTCTTCGTCTTCTGACTCTAAAGACTGCTTTCCTGGTAGCCATCACCTCGGCTAGACTGGTGAGTGAGCTCCAGGCTCTATCGTCCAAGCCTCCTTTTCTATCTGTTCATCCGGACAAGGTTGTCCTTCGGCCTCGTCCTTCCTTTCTACCGAAAGTGGTGACCCCTTTCATCTTGGGCAATCTGTCACCTTGCCCACCTTCTTTCCGCCTCCGCATCCTTCCAAAGAGGAAGAGCGGCTCCACCGTCTGGACCCAAAACGTGCGCTCTCCTTTTATTTGGACCGCACGAAACAGTTCCGGGTGGACGACCAGCTTTTCGTTGGCTACGTGGGTGCTAAGAAGGGAAAAGCTGTGCACAAACGGACCATCTCCCGATGGGTCGTTTTGTGTATAAAAACCTGTTATTCCTTGGCGAAAAAGGACCCTCCTGTTGGGCTGCGAGCCCATTCTACTCGGGCCACAGCGGCTACTACTGCTTTGGGACGGGGAGTCCCTTTGCAGGACATCTGTCAGGCGGCGACGTGGGCTTCGCTGCACACTTTTGCCAGGCATTATTGCCTAGACAGCCAAGTCCGGAGGGATGGCTTTTTTGGCCGTTCTGTCCTCCAGGACTTTCTGGTGTGATCTTGGTTCGCAGACCCATCGCTGGGGTTGGTATTGCTTGGGTATCTATTCTAAGGTGAGGAATCTAACTAACGTGTTTCTTTCAGATGAACAAGTTACTTACCTTCGGTAACGATGTATCTGTAAGAAACATTAGTTAGTTAGATTCCTCACCGACCCACCCATCCTCCACGTTCTGCGAACTGACATCTAGGGTTAAGACTATCCCTTTCAGGGCCCTAGATTTTTTGGCACCAGTGTCGGTCTCTAGACCTCTTAACCAACCTATCTTATTTTACTGGGTAAAAAAATCTCTAAATCAATATAACAAACCCCACAATGTTCCCCATAAATATACTGTCTTCACAACATAAATGCTTTTTCTTTGTTTTTATTATTTAGTCAAACGCAAAACATGATTTTTTTTGTATCAAAAATATATATTCATATAACATTTTCAATTTTTCTTTTTTGTTTTGTGATTTGCATGAATTGTCAAAAAATATACATATACATAATCAATAAATATAAACAGCAATTAGATCGTTGCCTAAAGCAAAAACAATACTTGAATAGTTGACAGTGCCCCTCAAGGAACAAAAAAAATTTATGTACATAAAGGTTTAGCTGCCTAATCTCACATACCAACATCCATACCGCATACCACAAAATATACACAAAAAAAATTTGTAAAACATATATTTTACAACTGGAAAGATCTTCTTTTAATTATTATCTGTCATCTATTATTCTGCTGACATTTTTCTCAAATTGACTTTTTCTTTTTTTCCTTCGATTTTAAGTTGGTCCATAGGAGTTTATTTTCCAGTTGTGGAAATAGTTGGTCTGGTCTACGCACGTTTCGGTGATAGAATGATTAAAATCACCTTCCTCAGGACCATCAAAGAGTTAAAAAACCGTAGAGGGGCTACTTTTATTCTGTTTCAACACAGATTGTATAGTTGAATCGCTGTGCTGGGACCTCTGTGGTGGCTATGTAATAAAATATGGGTCCGTAGTTCGTACACTCTGCACGAAGACTGTCTACTTGAACATATGCAGGGTCAAAGATTCTTATAGAGGTTAAATTTTGTTCTATGTGGCCGCCAGACAAGAGGGTTGTCTATTTTGAATTAGGGTGCCCGTTGTCCATGTTTACATTGTATTCAATACAGCGTGTCCCTCTTGTTGCTCGATGGCATGACATCGAGCAACAAGAGGGACACGCTGTATTGAAGCACGAGAGAACCAATACCTTGAACACCATATACAATGTAAACATGGACAACGGGCACCCTAATTCAAAATAGACAACCCTCTTGTCTGGCGGTTTGCACTTCGATAAGAGATATATTCTCACGCAAGAAGATACTAACGGCGCAAGACTAATACGGGCCACATAGAACAAAATTGAACCTCTATAAGAATCTTTGACCCTGCATATGTTCAAGTAGACAGTCTTCGTGCAGAGTGTACGAACTACGGACCCATATTTTATTACATAGCCACCACAGAGGTCCCAGCACAGCGATTCAACTATACAATCTGTGTTGAAACAGAATAAAAGTAGCCCCTCTACGGTTTTTTAACTCTTTGATGGTCCTGAGGAAGGTGATTTTAATCATTCTATCACCGAAACGTGCGTAGACCAGACCAACTATTTCCACAACTGGAAAATAAACTCCTATGGACCAACTTAAAATCGAAGGAAAAAAAGAAAAAGTCAATTTGAGAAAAATGTCAGCAGAATAATAGATGACAGATAATAATTAAAAGAAGATCTTTCCAGTTGTAAAATATGTTTTACAAATTTTTTTTGTGTATATTTTGTGGTATGCGGTATGGATGTTGGTATGTGAGATTAGGCAGCTAAACCTTCATGTACATAACATTTTTTTGTTCCTTGAGGGGCACTGTCAACTATTCAAGTATTGTTTTTGCTTTAGGCAACGATCTAATTGTTGTTTATATCTAATTGTTGTTTATATTTATTGATTATGTATATGTATATTTTTTGACAATTCATGCAAATCACAAAACAAAAAAGAAAAATTGAAAATGTTATTTGAATATATATTTTTGATACAAAAAAATCATGTTTTGCGTTTGACTAAATAATAAAAACAAAGAAAAAGCATTTATGTTGTGAAGACAGTATATTTATGGGGAACATTGTGGGGTTTGTTATATTGATTTAGAGATTTTTTTACCCAGTAAAATAAGATGGGTTGGTTAAGAGGTCTATACCTTAATATTTTTGACTCTTTCCCCCCTCTTGAACCTTAAATTAACCGGGGAATACCTTTTTACATAGTGGACCAGTGTCGGTCTCTTGCATGGCTCTGTGTTCCTGGCACGGAAAGCTATGTACAAGAACTGACGTCAGCGCGCGAGGGCGGCGTCTAAGTACTCCGTCATTCCGGCGCACGACGCCAACGACGGACGCGGAGCCGCAGACGACGCCTAGCGACGCGCAAGGGGTATTGCTACAAAAATCTTCCGGATCCAGTCTGACGCCTGGGGATATTCTAAGGTGAGGAATCTAACTAACTAATGTTTCTTACAAATACATCGTTACCGAAGGTAAGTAACTTGTTCTTCTGCTACTCACCTGCCGGTGCTGTTTGTTAACCGTCACAGAGGTGGACGGTCCTCATTCATAGACGAGGAGGGCGCGAGTCGCTGCCTGATTATCAGAGTGGCGGTGGTGCTGTGCTCTGCTGGGAAAGGATGCTGGTCTGTCACCGTAGATTGTGGGTGTGGCGGCTCATCAGCGGCTGGATCGCTGCTTGGGTAACCCGAGGAGCTGGTGAGTGCCCCCGCATCCCACCTCGACTCTGCTTCGCAACTGTTGCCCAACAAGAAGGGCTGCCCGACGAAGATTTCCTGCCTATTGCTGGTTATGGGACACCCACTAATCGTCCACCTCTGAGACTCGCCAATGAGGCTCTCGTCGCACCTCCCGGCTCTTGGGCTGCCAGCAGTGTCTGCCTCCGGGAGGGGCCGCCTACCTCAAAGTTGGTTTGGCAGCTCTCCAAGTCATCCTCTAATCAAGCGACTGTGTGCACAGCAGTTAGATAGTGCCCCAGCTCATTGATCTATGTTCCAGGTCTTCTAGAAAGAGTTGTCCCAGGTCATGCTGGGCTACTGCGGGGGTACCCCGGTTCAATCGGTGGGGCCCTTCGTGATGAATCCTCCATTTTGTAATGCACTTCTTCACCACTGACCTGGGGCACTGACAGAAGAAGGCGCCCCCTCATATGGACAGGCAACTGAATAAACAAACATTTACAATGTAACGGTCTCGGCATTGTTAAAGTTAGAGCTATTGGCATTGCTCATGACAATGCCGTTTCTTTAACCCCTTCGCTGCTGCGGACATTCCGCTGCAGCGCTGGGAGGGGCAGGGGGGCAGCGCGGTGGGCCTGTGCTCATGACGGAGCCGCTCCGTCATGAGCCACAGTTGAGCTGTGCTCATGACGGAACGGTTCCGTCATGACTCCGCCCATTTGCGTTGTCGCCCCGCACAGGCGGGGAAACAGCGCCGCGCAGGCGGAGCGGCCGCCGACAGGATTGTCATGACGGAACCGTTCCGTCATGAGCACACGGCAACCGTGGCTCATGACGGAACGGTTCCGTCATGAGCAGGGAAGGGGTTAAATGTTTTAAAAACAAAAACATAAACAAAAATAATGTCATGAGCAATGCCAATAGCTCTAACTTTACCAATGCCGAGACCATTGCATTGTAAATGCTTGTTTCATACTTTGTGCTAATAGCTCAAGGCAAGCAGAAATGGAGCCTTCGGAACTCGGGCCACCAGATGCATCGAACAGACAGACTCTGTATCCCCTAAAGAACCAGAACCAGAACCAGACATTGCGGCATTAAGAAAGCCATTTCTGCTCATTAAATGGGGTTGTTAAGCCTGGGTGAATCCCACTAACACTATAGTACTTTAAGGAGAACAGACACTGGAAAATGAAGAATACGAGGCTATTAAAAAAGCACTGGTAAAGGTAACAGGTCTTATTTTTATGTGCTGCCTAACCCATACGGCAGTAGCGCATTAAAGCGAGACAGACAGGAGAGAGTCAGCAGGAGTGGACAAACGGGGCTTTAGCTGTAGTTTAGTTGTAAGGTAGGAGCGGAGGCAGAGGGCTGCCACTAAATATCTTTAGGAGAGAGGTGACTAACGAGGCCGAGGAAAGACGTGATGAAGTCACAAACTAGGGGCGAAATTAAGCCGATGGATGCAAGGGGCGGACCTAACAAAAATTTAAAATACGAAATGCCGAGTCGGTGCTCTGTCTCTCTGTCTCTGAGTCCTTGTATTTTTTTTGCAGTTTTATATAAAGTGAACTCGACGCGATGGTATAGGAGCGCTTTACACGAGCAAAAGTTACATTACACGAGAACACATTTTTGTTAGGCTCGTGGAGAATAAGTGATTTGCCCAGAATCACGGGATGTTGAGCCGACGCCGAAACTCGAATGCGGTTTCCCAGATCCAAAGTCGGCAGCTTTGGCCTTAACGCCACATTCTGACTCAAGACTAATAGGGAATGACGACAAACTCGAACATTATGGACCAAAATATTCTCTTTGAACAGATGAATTCTGTTATTTAAGCTCTGCGCTATATCCGGCTTTAAGATAGAAAAAGAACACGGGAGCTGGTAGAAAATTGTCTCTGGTTCAGACCAACGCCCGTAAGCATCTTGGTTCATGGAGGGGGCTCGAGCTGAGCGGCGGCAGACTGAATTGCAAGGAGGATGATGGTGGCATCTGAAGAGAGGAGGAGCGCCCTGTGGGTCGGCCAGAGAGGACGAATGAGCTAACAAGCACACCACTGCCTTTCTCCGAGGCGAAGCAGAAATGCCTCGGAGAAACGCAGTGGCGTTTTCGGATTCGGGGGCGTGTTTTGCTTTTCTCTCCTCTTGCCATTGGCTGGAGGAGATAATTAGAAAAGTAACGAAAAAACACGCCCCCGAATCCGAAAAGGACGGGGCCTGTTCGGAGTGACAAAGCCTCTTCTCCAATGGCTGGCCAGCATTCAAGAGGCCAGCCAATGGAAAAGAGGGGAGAAGAGGGGCGGATTCAAGCCCCTCTTCTCCAAAACAATAAATCTCCGACTTCCGGTTCTGCCTTCGGCAGACCGGACGGTCCTGGACCTAAAAACGACGCAGGGAGGCAATATGCGCACAACACCGGTGCGAAGCAAAATCCTCTTTTTCCTTAAAATGTGTTTTATTGTTAGGTTTCTCACGCGTGTCCTTCAGTTCGGCATGTCTACTCGCACAAAGCTATTAAGAATTCACTGTTCAATTACACCAGCTTTGACAGAACTACCTCGAGAAGGGGTGGGGGAGCCGAATTTTATTAGTGTAATTTTACGTGCCCAGGTGGAGGAAAGAGCGAGGATAACACAGCTCAGCTGCCTTTGTCTGCGCTGCATCTCTGTATTGATTATTTTCCAGCCTGGCATCGGGCGCACACAGGAGACAGGCACCCTCCCGGTGCACTCCCTGCTGCCCTAGACATGTAATTAAAAGCCACCTTGCAGGCTGCTCTCGAGGACAGTCACTGACTGAGGTTCGGAATTGAGCAGCGCGCGCACATTCCTACAGTGCATCCGTACTGAAGTAATAGCGAAATGTTCACGCACACTCTGCCCAGTACTTAAAGATATATTTATTTCTGCTCCCGTCCCATAAACTACGCTTAGGTTGAAGCAGCAGTAATGTTAACATGCATGGTCTGATCTTGTTAGTTTTAATCTTTTCCCAAACACTCAGCGTGAGGCTACTAGCAGCAGCCGTCTGATTGACTGCACGTCACTGGAAGCACCTACCTTGAAAGGACGCGTGCACACTTTAAACGCTCCGTGCATTTCTGAGATGCATTCAGGCATCAGTTCCAGTACATTCCGAAAAGATGGACTTGAGGGGTAGCAACGCCGACTCACTGTTTCTTGTTGCTTCACGCACTGCGAGCCGCTAGCGACTGGGCTGATTTTTAGTTTCCCTTTCAAAGCCTCCCAGAGAAGCTTCCTTCCCTTAAAAGAACAGTAACCGTACACATCGTTCACAGAAGACAATTCAGAAAATCAACACATTTGTTCGGGTCTCCTCTGCAATTTACAACCGTTTAATAGACGCTCTTATGCGGCATAGAAAATGCAAAAACATACCTGCTTGATAACATTATCAGGATCTGGGTGGTTTTGCTTGCCAAGTATTTGTGTTTATTATTTCAAAGATCTAACATAAAATCTCGATAGAAGAATGCCGGAGGACGAATGAGCTAACAAGCACACCACTGCCTTTCTCCGAGGCGAAGCAGAAATGCCTCGGAGAAACGCAGTGGCGTTTTCGGATTCGGGGGCGTGTTTTGCTTTTATCTCCCCTTGCCATTGGCTGGAGGAGATAATTAGACTTTTTGAAAAAAACACGCCCCCGATCCGAAAAGGACGGGGCCTAAACGGAATGACGGACCTCTTCTCCAATGGCTGGCCAGCATTCAAGAGGCCAGCCAATGGAGAACAGGGGAGAAGAGGGGCGGGTTCAAGCCCCTCTTCTCCAAGTCATTAAATCTCCGACTTCCGGTTCTGCCTTCGGCAGACCAGCGGTCCTCGACCTAAAAAGGAAACTAAAGTAGTACTACCCTCTACCTGCATCTAACTCTGCCACTGTGGTGGCCATCTTGGACTGTTTAGGTCCGAGGCTTTAAAAAAAAAAACAAAAAAAAAAGATTTTTTTAAAATAGATTTCCCTTTCCTCATGCGTAGTTGGGCTCATGCAATTTAATACTCATCTGATGTTATAAAAAAAGAGCGCACCTTTGCATCCTCAGCACTTCCACTATCTTATTAAAACTAACGTGTAGCCATACTCCAAGGGTGCTCTGTTTCCACCCACCTCCCTTTAATATGATTCTTATCTAGGCGCAATTTCATTTGTCACAGTATACCTGTTATCTCCACGCGACTTTGAACACTGACTGTCCTGTTTCGACACGAAGATTCAAAAGGAATTTCCTGACCCACTCTCATCCTTGAACTCCAAATATTGACCAAATGTCACATTGAGGAACTCCTCCTCTCAGCTTCTCACTGTCAAAGCGCTTGAGTGCTCCTAAATCTGCTCCACCCCTCATAAGGCTTCACCATGGCCCATCACAGAATGGATACAGGTCTTGTCCCAGCCAGTCTCCATGCCTCCACGATCAACTACCCTCCCAAGCTCTCAAAAAATGCTGCCCAGAAGCACAAACATAGGTTACTCAAAACCAAACCTGAAACAATTATCTCTGACCTTTACTTCTGTGCCAATAAGGGGAAATGAACCAATGACCTTATCTTCTACACCAGAAAACGGGTATAATAAAGGAGCGTCGTCTATTCCATGCTTCGTATAACAGGTACCAGGAAAACACAGTATGGCCTAAAACTAACCGCTTTGCCCTCGACATTTTTCAATGCAAACGCCCCCACTTTCCCTTACAACCACGGTATTGTCCTAATTCAAGCTTTGGATGACAATTTAGCCAAGATGGATAATATCTTCCCTACCCTCAAGACAGCGGTAAATTCTAAGTTTTCTCTTACCCTCTTAAACCATAATCTTCCAAATGTTATAACTCTCACACACCTCCCCATGTGTGCGGTCCAAACTGATCACTCCCAAAGCGATATCGGTTCCATCCAGTCCCCTGACTTAGTATCACCATAACCTACACAGTCCACATTACCAGTGAATCAAGCAGCTATTGGACCTACAGCGTCACACACTTCCCCAGGCTCCACACGGATACATATCGGATCCCTTGTTGAGGATTCCTCTCCTGCCTCTCTACCTCTTTCCTCCTCTGGTGAAACTCCCTGCTTGATCTTCCCTAACGTGCCTTCAACCCAGTCTATGTCCAGGCGACTAACTTCCCTGGATCCTATTACACCCAACCCACTCTACCTTTGTTCGTTCTCATCCCATCTGCCACACACAACCCCTATCACCCGCCATCCACCACCGACACCCCTCTCCTTGTTAACAGGGAATCAACAAGACCGCACTGCTTCATTCACTCCCTCTAACCTTCTCAATGCCACCTTTTGTCCCTGCAGCGATCACTCAAGGACTCCCTCCCTCCCTCCTCCCTTGGAACTATCCACACAACCCTTATCCAACTACCAAAAATCAGACTGTGCCGTTCACCTTTATGAGATCTCTTGTCACCTACGTCTTCTCATGGAGGAACTCCAGGAATTGAGGCCATTACTATTGTCATCTCCTGAGGCGGAAGCCGGGAGACCGATCGCTGGCAGATTTTAAGAATTGCATCCTAAATTGTGTTTTTAAACCTTGAATCGTTCTCCCTGGGCACTTATATTTGTATTTTGCACTCACCGTCATCTTCCCGCGCAGCGGATTTATCGCTGCCGCGGTATACAATCTATCTCCTTGACGCCATTACCGTGGGATTCCCCAGGCCACGCCCACTACTGTTGGCCACGCCTCCCCTCATTGTCACTTCCTCTATAAATCATGTGTATTTACCGGACGCGCAGCGGGCGAGCGTAGCGGGCGCGCCGTTTGCACGCCGAAGGCGCGCCTAAGGCGGGCCCGTCTGCGCCCGTCCGCGACGAGACCGGGCCCAGGGCCACCACCCCTGGCCCATTTCCCCCTACCTCAATCAAATATACCTCCTCTCAACTACTAGCACTTAATCCTTTAGCTAACTCACCGCACTCTTTACCTCAACTTACCTATACGAATCCGCTAATAGGTCCATTTAAATGTCCCGCCTGTACTAATCAGACCCTCCCTACCAATACCAATAAGCAGGTTCTAGTTGCTTTAATAAACGTTCGTTCACTCCCAAAACACAAACTTGATATTCTAGAGTTTACTGTGTCATATAACCTTGACTTATTGTTTATTACTGAAACTTGGGGTGATAACTCGTCTGGCCCTGACTTTAAAGCAGCCCTGCCTGAAAACTATTGCGTTCACAGATTGGATAGAACCAAAAAGAAGGGTGGTGGTATTGCCATCATCTACAGAAACCTCTACACAGTAAAAATTACAGACCTCAACTACAGAGATTGTGAAGCATTTTCCTTCTCTATAAGCCTTTCAGGCAACCAGTCTTTTACAGGCACTTTACTCTACCGCCCTCCAGGTCCTAGACCTAGCTTTTTAACTGTCTCAATAATCTAATTGAAGTTACAGCTGGAGCTCCTCATTATACCATTTTAGGAGACTTTAATTTTCATTTAGAATCCCTAAGCGACAATAACACGAATGCCCTTATTAGTGATCTTTCGTCAGTAGGACTTCATCAAATTGTCAACCATCCTACCCATACAGCAGGTCACACCCTTGATGGAATATTTACCAACAATCCTGACATTTTAATTTATTTCCCCTCCCATTCCCCTCATTTGGACAGATCATTTAGCAGTCTGTTTTTCCATTAAAACGAAATCCTTGCCACTTCAAAGTGAACCATCTCCTCCTATTACAACACGAGACTGGAAAAACATTGATACAGATCAGCTTACATCTATGCTGACAGAGGGCATTAATATTATGGCACAGGATCCATCATTGGCCTCTAGCAATTACCTTGACATTTTGGACACAGCATGTTCCAAACTGGCACCTCCCAAAACCTCTCAACGCAACTGAAAATCCCCTTCTGCCCATTGGTTCTCCGAATCCGTACATCTACAAAGACAATACTGTAGGAATTTGGAGAGGCATTGGCTCAGGCACTACAACCCTATAGATAAGATCTTATATAAAAGCGCCTTATCTATATACAAAGATCTCATTACTTCGGAAAAGACGATTTACTATACTTCTTAAATCTGTCAAGCTCAAAACTCCGCAAGAAAATATTTTCAAGTGGTCAATCATCTCTCTAACCCATCTGTTCCCCCTCCTGAAACGTCTCGGGTCCTTTGCAACTCCCTTGCAGACTTTTTTATGGATAAAGTTACGACTATCTTCTCAGCCTTTCTTCACAAGGCCTCCTCGACCAGTATACCTAAACAATCGCCAGCTATTAATGTTTCTTCCTTCTGTAATTTTAACTCCGTTTCGGAGGAACAAGTCTCCCACCTAATCTCTAGTACTAAATCAGGATCACCCTTGAACCCATGTCCACCTTCCATTCTCAATCTAATCCCGGATGCCATTTCCCCCGCTTTAACCAACATTTGCAATACTATGTTCACTACTGGCTCATATCCCACTGTTTGGAAAAAGGCTATCATTAAGCCACTTTTAAAAAAACCCACTCTCGACCCCTCCTCCCCATCCAGCTATAGACCTATTGCATGTCTTCCCTTCCCTGCAAAAATATTCGAAAAGGTCATGAATATACAACTTTCCAAATTCATTGACGAAAACAATCTATTGGACGATACCCAATTCGGATTTAGGCAGGGACATGGAACTGAAACAGCCTTAATAAAAGCAGCTGATGAAATCAGGATGACATTAGACAAAGGCGGTGCGGCAATATTAATATTGCTCGATCTATCTGCAGCTTTCGACACGGTCGATCATGCTACATTGATCGACCGTGTCTCAACAATCGGCATTCAGAACAAGGCCAAAGATCTGCTTGCCTCCTTTTTGGCAAATCGATCTCAGGCCGTAAAACTAGGCTCTTTCCTATCTCATACATTCTCCCTTCCATACGGAGTACCACAGGGTTCCTCGCTAAGTCCGACCTTATTTAATATCTATGTCTCGGACTTGGCGAGGGTAATCAAATCCTACGGCATCAATCTTACTACCTATGTCGATGATACTCAACTGGTCCTATCAGTTTACAACGATGGACCTACAGTTTCAGCAAATTTTCAGGAGGGAATGCTCACCATCAGTTCCTGGATGTCATCAAACTGTCTTAAACTGAACTCTGAAAAGACGGAGGTGATGACATTCAGGAAACCGGAACCTGTTTGGTCTCCCCTATGGTGGCCTAATGAGATGGGACCACCACCAGAACCTGTCACCAAGGTTCGTAACCTTGGAGTGATCTTTGACGATAGACTGCTTTTCCACCACCACGTCAACTCTGTAGTCTCTACCTCCTTCTTCACCTTGAAGAAGATCAAGAAGCTCCTCCCATATCTTCCTACCTCATCTGGTAAAACTTTGATAAGCACCCTCGTCTTTGCTAGAACTGACTATTGTAATGCCCTTCTTCTCAATGCACAAGAAAACGTCCTTAAAAAGCTCCAATTGGTACAAAACGCCTCAGCCAGAATTTTACTGGGCATCCCTAAGTTCACTTCCATCGCCCCGTATCTTCAACAGCTTCATTGGCTTCCTGTTAAAAGCCGCACAATATTTAAGGCACTGTGCATTGCGTACAAATCTATTAACAACTCAGGACCGCAGTTTCTCAAAGACGCCTTCCATCCTCCTGAAAACCTTAGAACTCTTCGTTCATCTTCGGCAAAATTGCTCTATGTCCAACGCACAAGGAAAGCCAACTGAGGTGACAGATGTTTTGTGATTTCCACAGCCAGACTATGGAATTCACTCCCTCTTACCATCAAAACGGCCCCAACTCTCCTTAGCTTTAGGAAGAGATTAAAAACTTGGCTGTTCCCACATTAAAAATCTGCCATAGCCATCATCTGTTCAGTTAAGTGCCGAGACACCCCTGGGTAGTTGCGCTCTCTAAAAATTGCCTAAACATAAACTCTTAGCACGCTAGGTATCCAACCTAAAGTCCTTATTGACAGTTTCTGCCCCTGTCACGCACACAATTCACAACACCTTTAAAACTTTACCCCTCCCAAAGCCTCCTCTCGACCCAGACGACTGAAGTATGATCTTTCAACCAGTGATAGCCTTGATCTACTCTTATCTTATTCCCTCCCTTTAGACTCCGACAAGTCCCTACGGGGTCAAATCCAAACCATCCACGCTAACCCTGACAGATAACCTGCCCACACCCCAGAGCTATAAATAGCAACAACCTCAAGCGTGTTAACATCCTCCAGACTCCTACTCCCCCTTTGATTGACCAACTGAAATGCGTACTTCTCAACTGCCGATCAGCTAGTAAACACACCACCGATATCTGTGATCTCATCCTTACAAATGAGCTGGGTATCATTATCCTCACAGAAACCAGGCTAAATTGCTCTTCCTCCCCTATCCTTGACCTTATAGTCCTGCCTAGTTATGACATAATTTGTAGGGACAGATCTTTGAAACAGGGTAGAGGAATAGCTTGTATACACAGAAACACATTCTGTCTCACAATCAGAAACCCCCACTCCTATCTCCAGCGAATATCTATGCATCACCATAACTCGCAAAACCCGCCCTGTCTGCAAATTACATACATTATACCACCCCCTGGAGACAATCTTTCCTTCATTGAGCACTTAATGGAAACCATCTCATCCAATGACAACCCTCTAGTGTCCCAAATCTTCTTGGGAGACTTCAACCTCCACTGGTCTAACCCAAATGATCACGTAGTGAATTGTCGTAAATCCTTCCTTTTGGATCAAGAACTGTCACAATTCTATGATAGCCCAACTTACAACAAGGCTGAAACTCTAGACCTCATCATAGCCAAAGTTAACACTATCACACTGGACTCAATTACCCCATCTGATTGGTCCGACCAGTACTGCATCCTCCACTTTATTAGCAGGGAGGTGGCTATAAAGGTGGTCCAGCCCAAGAAAACGTAGCAATGGAAAAGGAACCTCCGAAATATCAGCACTGAAGAGCTAGCTACCTGTTGTAAAAATGCCTTGTCTCTCCAAGCAGACTTGAAGGACGTTCATAGCCTCACAGATTTTTATAATTCCTCTATCTCTGGTATTACGGATGCTATAGCCCCATTACAATATAAAAATGTCTCCTACAAAGTCTCTAAACCTTGGTTCAACGCCAACCTAAACTCGGAATGCCAAAAACGGAGTTGTTTGAGCTTTTGAAGAATGGCAGTGACCAAGGGTTTTTAGGACCTAAAGAATATCAATTCCTGCAACAACAAAAAATCCACGAGTGCCTGTTTTTTACATTCTGCCTAAGGTTCATAAAAATGAGACCAGTCCCCCAGGGAGACCCATAGTCTCAGGCTATGAATCCCTGATTGAGCCCATTTCAAAATATGTGAATCATTTCTTGAAACCTTTCTTAGATGATGTGCCATCTCATCTTCGGGACACAACAACCTTTAGCAATAGGCTTTTTTCCATCAATTTCGACACAAATAAAGACATCATGGTGACGCTTGATGTTGTTTCTTTGTATACCCAAATTCCACAGGATGATGGGATAGCAGTTTTGACTCACTACTTGGAATTAAGAACTAAACCGGTAAGGGTACCCACTGAGTTTATTGTGCAATTGGCACGCTTTGCACTTAAAACTTTTTTATGTTTGGAAGTGATTTATTTTATCAAATCAAAGGAGTCGCCATGGGATGTCCATTTGCCCCGGAGCTAGCCATACTTTTTATGGCAATGTATGAAGAAAGATGCATCTACAATAACAATCCTTTTCAGCAGTACATCTTCAATTGGATGCGCTACATCGATGATATCTTTTTTGTATGGTCAGGTACACAAGAATTACTAACTGAATTCTTCAATTGGCTGAATGCAAGGACAGAGGACATCAAGTTTAGCCTCAATCATTCGAAATCACGAATGACATTTTTGGATGTTGAAGTTTATCCATCTGAAGGGGGCCTTGTAACCAATCGTTTTAAAAAACCCACAGATAGGAACAAGGCCCTGCATTTCACAAGTAATCATCCTAGGAGTCTCGAGCAAAACTTACCCTTTGGGCAATTTTTAGGAATTCGTCGAAATTGCCATTTTAAGGATGAATATTTCTTGCATGCCAGCAATTTGGTCAGCAGATTGGTTGACAGTGGTTATCCCAAGAAATTATTGAAGAATGCTATGAGAAAGGCATGGTGGACACCACGGGAGTCACTTTTACAAAAGCAACCACAATCATCCATTGACAAAATGGTTTGTGTCTCCACATTTTGCCCAAACTCAAATCTTTTTAAGAAGATCATTCATCAAAGTTGGCACCTGATCAGAAATTTGGATCTATCCTTTGCTAATGGCCCCCTTTTTGCTTTTAAAAGAGAAAAGAGTATTGCCAACCATGTGGTTTGCGCAATGTTACCAAAAATGAACACACCAACACTCAGAGACTATGTGGGGTTAGCACCCGTTACTGGACACCATAAATGTGGGTCTTGCTCCTGTTGTGAGCAGACTATTGAGGGATCACTGTTTTCCCATAATGGAATCCACACGACAGCTTCACAAACTGTAAATCGAAATTTGTGGTTTATGGTATACTGTGTCCATGCCCAAAATTATATGTGGGCAAAACAAATCAAGAAATTCGTCAAAGAATCACACAGCACAAATCCAGGATTAGAAAAAATGTTGAAACGGCACCATTGGTGAATCACTGGAAAGTAAAGGGACCTACTGAAAGAGACTTGAAATGGACTGTCATTGCCAAAGTGGAACCAGATTCTAGAGGTGGAGATTTGGATCAGAAACGTAACCAGCGTGAGGCAATGCTAATTTTGAAATTTAACACAACGCTTAATGGCCTAAATGGATTTTCAGAACTATACAAACTATAATGATATAACGTGTCTTTTTCACCCTTTGTGACATGGTTAGCAAATTAAAAAAGTCTCAGTTTTTCGAACAAGGGATAAAAAAACATCATCTAAGGTATTAGTTTATCTCACAAGAGACATTGTACAAATAAAGCATCAGATTCTTGTTGAATCGACCCAGATAGACTACATTTCCCACAAATACTGCTGGATTCCCCACAATGCAAAGGGGCGGCTGTTTTCCACCAAGACACTTCCTGCAAGATCGGTATTACAGAGCTCCGCCCGTAATGAGCGACCGTTAGAGACACGTCGCTTGGGAAGCAGAGGACTGCACAATTACAGGTACGACTCACTCGGTGGAGAAACAAGGATTCGTGGCTCATATGAGCACACATTGCGCTCTATTTCGGGCGTAACAAGGGATTTTTATTGATCCTTGTCCCCCCGTTATCTTGTTCTTCAGAAGCATTGGGGCACCGGACAACGCATTCCGGGTCCTGATCTTGAGGGATTTATACCGGTTTAACCACATTCACAATGGGATATTGGCAACTTTGTAAGGTAAAACATGGCTTAGTTGCTAAGAGTTAGCAGATGTTAGGCCATCCGTAACAGTCAGTTCACTTTGTGTTGTGTAATTTCTTCCTTGGTTTCCCCTTTTGAGATTGGCTCCGCTTAAATGCTGCAGCGAAAACGGCCATTGACTACAAGTTCCAACGTGAGTGGCATTGCAACAGCTGTTTATTTTTAATAGTGAGCAAGGACTTTTTTAATTTTGGGACATAACTATTTTTCTTTGACTTCGCATTCTTTATCCTTCCTCAGATACAGTTCTTCACTCATTCACGGTCTACAATTTATGTCATTTTGAGGTAAGCAAGCATACACTGGCGGTGGTATGTTGCTGGTTTTTGGAACAAGTCGTTTTTGATCATAGGATCTCGTTATTTTTTTGTATTTCAGTTATTTTGGTCCTGAGGAGAGGCTTTGAGAAGCGGGCTCGAAACGCGTCGACCTTATGTTTGTGTACTAAAACAACCTGCGGTCATTATTTGAGGCTTTTTTGTGCACTGTAAATTGTATTCATATTTCAAACAAGGTTTCGTCATGGTTTGCATTGATAAGGACTATTGTATGAAATAAGTAGCGGTTGTTGGTCACTATCCCTGGCATCTAAAATTGATGTAATTAGGTCTGGTTGGCCAGGTTGAGGTTTTTTGTATGATTGTTGTTTTGTGCGGGTATAAATGCTTGATGAATGGAGTTTGTGAGTAGATAGTTGGAACAATTGGAATGAATGTGTGTTTTTTTTATTCAACAATGGTATGGCTGGGTATTTAACAAGTTTTTTTGTGTGTCTCTTTCTTTTTTTTTTTTTTTTAAACTCTTTTTATTAACATTTTCATTTTCAACCAGTACTGCAATACCATATCGTTCTTTACAATGTACATCACAGTTTTCTCGTTTCAGCCTTTGCCGAGCACTAAGGATCTCTTTCGGTTCCCTCAGGACCCCAGCACCCTTCTCCTCAACCATATCCAACATCTCGTGTCTTGCCTCTCTATACACACCCCAGCTAGTCGGAATCGTCTGACAGGGATTCGTCCTGCGGGGATCACAGATGTTGCCCCGATAGTCATTCCACTTCCCCCATATCTTAGTCCATTTTTTGGGGCATCCTCTGTGCACGTAGACCGATTTTTCAGTTACCATTAGTTCGTCCATACCATTACACCATTTTCGGAGGGTCGGGGCCTGTCTGGCTCCCCACTGTTGCGCAATGTCTCTTTTCGCTAAGGCCATCCCTAGTGCTACCCATGTTTGCACTGTCTGTGTAATGTCCGCTGCCTCCCAGACATTCAAGATACACCCCCTTGGTTGAGGAACCAATGTTACCTGCGCAATTGTACGCATGATTGCCTTCCAATAGTTCTGGATGTCTACACATTGCCATATTATGTGCCAGAACGTGCCCGGCTTCCCACACTGTCGGACGCAAAGCGGTGTATCGGCTCTGTGCAATTTATGTAGTAGTGTCCTGGTGTAGTAGGTACGGTGCAGAATCTTCCGTTGTATTAATTTAAATCTGGTTGAGATCGCCACTTCTCGTGGGGATGCCAGCGCGTCCTGCCAATCTGTCTCATCCAACTCACCCACGTCGGTCTCCCATCTAGCTTTTAGGGCTTGTGTTGGGTCTGGTTGGTTATGTATGATTTTTTTGTATGTGAGTGATATAGCTTTCTTCATCATTTGGTCAGTAAGGAGCCTGTCCTCGAGGGGTGAGGATTCTGGAAGTTTCGTGCCTTGTGGTATGAGTGCTGTGAGTGCATGCCTTATTTGTAAGTATCGAAACGCCTGTGTCAGCCATCCCATAGCTCTTTTGCAACTGCGCGAATGGGACGGGGTTCCCCTTTTTCCACACGTCCCCCACCTTCGAAATACCGATCAGGTCCCATTGTTTGAACCCCTTCGTGTTCCTTAGCCTTCCCAGTTTATTAGTGTCCCAGAGTGGTGTCGCCTGCGTGATGACGCCTTCCCATCCCATCTCCCTCTGCACTGCGTGCCAGATCTTAATTGTATGAGCTGTAGGGCCTATAAGATGCTTGTGTTGATTCCTGTTGTAGAGTACTCCCATAAGATTATCTGCACCCAGCAGATGCCTAATCATACGGTAGGCTGGGTCTCCCTGATCAGCGTGAAGCCATTGGTTGATTACCGCCAGGTGTGAGGTCCAGTAATATATCTTAATGTGTGGGAGCGCTATCCCTCCATCATACCAGCCCTTCACTAGTTTGTGCATCGCTATACGCGGCGCCTTGCCATCCCACAGCAGCATGCTGAGTTCACTATTTACTTCCCTAAAGTATGCCGGGGCTATCGGAAATGGTGTATTTTGTAGGGCGTACAGAAACCTCGGGAGTGCCATCATTTTAAAGAGGGCCGCCCTGCCTAATAGGGTGAGCGGCAGTGAACGCCAGCACTGCACATCCCTGCAGAGTCGCTCCAGCGGTTTTTTGAGGTTTTCAGCTATGAAGCGGGATTCCTGCGCCGTGATGTGGATGCCCAAATATTTGAACCCATCAGTCACTATCTTGGCAGCACAGTTACGTGGAAGTCGAGGCTGATCGCCTGAGAGTATATAAATATGTGATTTTGTCCAATTTATGGTATACCCTGAAACCCGGCCGAACGCCACACAAATATCCATGAGGCAATTGAGGGATCGGGCCGGTGAGGCCAGATAGAGGAGTATGTCGTCCGCATAGAGCGATATTCTGTCTTCCCACCCCGGCGCCCATTTGAGCCCACGGATTACTTGGTCTTGTCGTATCCACGCCGCCAAGGGTTCCAGAACTAGTGCGAATAGAAGCGGCGATAATGGACATCCCTGCCGAGTCCCTTTAGCCAGGGGAAAGGTGCCTGAGATTCTCCCATTGGCCACCACTTGCGCCATAGGTTTAGTGTACAGCAGTTCCACCCATTTTATGAATTTGGGACCGAAACCCAAATGGTAAAGTACCATTATGAAGAAGAATTATGGCGTCCTCTTGGATGAGGGATTTGCGTGCCATGACACTATGCACTCGCCTCAGGTTCAGGGCCATGTTCCGGAGCGACATAAACCCCGATTGGTCTGGGTGAACCACCGTCCCCAGACAAGGCTGGAGCCGCATTGCTAGCACCATGGCCAGTATCTTTGCTTCTGCGTTGATCAGGGATATGGGCCGGTAGGACATGCAACTGTTTGTCGGTTTCCCCGGCTTGTGTATGGCTACTATCGTAGCCAAGCGCTGGTCCCTGGGAAGTTCCCCCTTCTCTAAGCTGTCATTATACATGTTTAAGAGGTGTGGTGTTAGGACCGTAGCCAGGTGTCTGAAGAGTTCCACTGGGATACCATTAGGCCCCAGAGCTTTACCTGTGTGGAGTGCGAGTATAGCCTGAGTCGTTTCTTCCTGTGTAAGGTCCGCCTCATAGTGTGCCGCCAGTTCCTCTACTATGGCCTGGGGGTCTGTGATTGACGCGCCTTTTTGTGTGGCAAGCTCTGCTATCCATCAATTAGCTTTGTCTTTTTTATCTAACCAGGCCAGTAGTTTCCCTGCTTTGTCCCCCTGCTCGTACACTGTGTGCCTTGTGGTCTGTAGTCTAGATTTTTTCTCCTCCCATACAAATGTCTTGTATTCTTGTTGTGCCAGTTGTAGCCCATGTGCTGTCGCCGCCGTAGCGTCGGCGGCGTATTCCGCCTCTGCCCTTTGCAAGTTCTCCTCTAGCGAGTGGAGTTGCTGGCGCTTCTTGTGGTGCGACACGGAGGATATGGCCTGGCCCCGCAGGACCGCTTTATAGGCTTCCCAGAGCGCCGCTGGCGACTTCACCGTATGTTCATTCTCATTAAAGTATTGTTTCGTGGCGGTGACTGTTTTCTTGATCTCTTTAATTGCTAAATAATATGGGTAGATCGGGAAGAGCCTACGCCTGTCCGGGATGCCTGATGAGCATGTGAGCATTATTGGGGAGTGGTCCGAGATTCCCCTGGGCAAGTGTGTCACCTCCGCTATCCGTTCCAACCCCAGCATCTGGGTAAACATGTGATCTATCCGGGACTCACTGTTGTGCACCCCTGAGTGGAAGGTATATTGCCTGTCATGTGGGAATTTCGCTCTCCAGGTGTCCGTTAGGCCGATCGTATCTATGAAATCCTTAAGTTTCGAACTGGAGCTACTGGGTCCTCTGGGGGGTCGCCTATCCATGGTGGTATCAACTACAGCATTGAAATCCCCCACTATAATCGTTGCGCCTTGCGGGAGTGACAGCAGGAATGCGCCTAGGTCTGGGAGCGCGGAACCATGTAATGCTGGCGGGATACATACTGAAACAAAGTTGTACCTTCTCCCTTCCCATTGGCCCGTCAATGCGGCGAATCTGCCCTGCGCATCGGTCCATGTCTGTTGTATTATCAGTGGACAGCGCTTGTGGATTAATATTCCTACACCCCGGGATCCAGAGGTGAACTCCGAATGAACTCCCATTTTATATCCCCATCTGTCTAAGGCTTGACATGCGGAACCTACCAAGTGTGATTCCTGTAGCAGCGCCACCGCCGGCCCCTTCCGTTTAATGTATTGTAATACCAGCCCCCGTTTAATCTTGTCCCCCAACCCGTTGACATTCCAGGACAGGACCGCTAGGTGCTTGCTAGTACTGGTGTGGTTAGTGGTATGCGGATTGTCGGTCGTCCCTAAGGTCTGTTCCGTGTCCGGCCCCATGTGCTATTGTATGTGGTATGTGTGCTGTACGAGGAACGGTGCGAGAAGAGTCTATGCAGATGTTGACTAGGCTTGTGGTATGCAGATAAAACCTTGTGAACCAGAACCCCTTTTAAACACCCCGTCCCCCCGACCCACCTCCCTGCTGCCCTGCCCGGCGGATTCCAAACTACCCACCACCCCAACTGAGCAGAGTGCTTTGTCCCCATAACTGTGTACTTGCGTGCCAGGGGGGAGATGCCAGTTGCACCCAGTCTTAGTCTCCCCCTCAGAGCTTCATTATGTCCACGGCTGTGAAGATGCCGCAGGCTCCGGACGTGCGAGCCTCCTTCTCAGCTTTCTTCATTATGGCACCGTCCTCAGCCTTCGCAGGCCCTTTGTTCCAGCATCAGTGAGAGGCTCCGGGGAGACGGCCCAAGTCCAACCCCCACGGCCACCCCGCAGGAGCGACAGAGGTCGTCGTGCCATTGCCGTTGTCTGTCGAGCCCCACGAGCATATCCTGCTTGATGCGGTGTCATAGTCCTCCGGTTGCCCCCTTTTGCGATAAGTCCAAATCTTCCGCCCTGTCCGCGGACCGGTCCGGTCTCTGCGCCGCTCCATTGCGTCCCGCGGTGTTCCGCCAGCCCTCTAGCCATTCTGTGGCCTCTGTCGGGGACATGAATAACCAGGTTTTGCCCTCCGCCTCCACCCTCAGCTTCGCGGGGAATAGCATTGCATATTTCAGTTCTCTCCTCCGTAATTCTTTCTTTACCTCCATGAAGTCTCTGCACTGCTTCGTTACCATGCGCTGTGTAGTCCGGGTATATCTCTACTTTGCTATTCTCCACTCGGAGTGGGGAGCAACTCGTGCTGTCTGCAGAATTGCGTCTCGGTAGCGGAAGTTAAATATTCTTGCTAGTATAGGCCATGGTGGGGCTCCCGGTTTGGGCGACCCTCCTGGCACCCTGTGGGCCCGTTCCACTGAGAAAAACCCCGACAAACCTTTAGGTTGGAGTTTATTCTTGACGAGGTCTTCCACAAATAAGTCCAGCGCCGGACCGCGCACGGTCTCCGGCACTCCCACTAAGCGGATGTTATTTCGGCGGGAGGGCCCTTCTTGGTCGTCCAGGTTTGCCTCCAGTTGTTTCTGCGCCTGTTCCAGCGACCTTACTTTGTTTTTTAGCAGCGTTGTCTCCGTGGACAGGGTGGCCGTCGTGTCCTCCACCTCCTTCAGCCTTTCATTGATTTTTGACACGTCTGCTCGTAACAGTGTAATGTCCGTGGAGATCGTACCTATCGCCGTTTGCATTTGCGTCAGGTAGGGTAATCTCCCCAGGCTGACCGGCCTGCGCTGTGTCCTCACTCTTCCTGGGAGTCTCTGGGGTCTGCGAGCTCTCTCTGCGATAGGCATATTTGTCTAACTTGCCTGCCTGCGGCCCACGCTGGCCTTTCCCCCCCATGGTGCTTACTCCGTCTCGCGGTGTAGCGGGCAGGCGTAGGGGAGGTCGGTAGTCGCCGCTGCCAGACTGCACCGAAAAGGTCAGCGCTCGGCCTTTCGGTTTTCCCTCCCTTCCTCGCCTCCGCTTGTGCAGGGAGCCGTTGTCCAGAATATGCCCGCTCTTCTCAGGTCGCGTTGCCAAAGCGCGACAGAGAGCACCATATGCAGCCCACTGTCGCTGCGGTGTGTCGTGTCCGCTATGCGTCCCTTCCCCAACCCGGTAGGACTGTGCGGGGGGGGGAGGGGGTCGGCGCTTTATTGGGTCACCAGTGTCGCTCACTTCGCCGGTCGCAGGCCTAGTGGGATCTCAGGCCACTTTTGTAAGGAATTCAGGCTCACCAGCACTTTCTTCGTTCAGGCCCGACCAACCCGCACACCGGGGCACGCCTGGACTCCAGGCCGCAGATCCAGACAGCAGGGCCCCTTACTCGTCAGTGCAGGGGGGGAGGAGGGGGGGGCGGGACACCCCTTTCCCCGTAACCGGGCCGCGTTACCTCGTCTTCACTCCTCTGCACGTGCTCCGTCCCGCAGCCAGGCTTCTCACGGTGGGGTCTTCACTGACACGAGGCCCGGGTCCACGTCGGCCAGCGCGCCCCCGTTCTGTGCTCCGCTGCCTCTTTGTCTTGTCCTACGCGGCGCCCCGGTCCCCGGAGCGGGTCCGCGCTGCGCGCCGCCTCCTCGGCCGCGCTCGCTCACTCCAGTCCCGGTCGCGGTCCCGGGAAGTAGGCCGCACCTTCGGCCTCGCTGATGCGGACCCTGTGGCGGCGCCAGCAGCTCCCAGACAGCTCCCGGACGGCACCGGAACCTCCCGACAGCCCGCGCAGCCGGTCCTCGTCGCCGTGGATGCGGATTAGTGGCAGGATTTTAGGGGGAAGAGACTAGTGAGCGCGGAGCTCTCCTAGGCTGCGGCCATTGCTGTCGGCTCGTGTGTCTCTTTCTTGATACATTTTTGTGGCATATCGAATAAAATAATAACTTCAAGTTGAAAAGTAAAAAATTGGTTTAATAAATTTAAAATAAGTAAAAATAAGGCTTGATGGTGTGATAGATTTTTTTCTATGCACTAATGAAGTAATTGTTTTGATGGATTATCCGTATTGGCCACTCTTTGGTATGATGATAAACTGAGTGCGGCAGAAAGACCCTGGAGATCCATACCATCCACCGAACATTTAAACCTTCTTAGAGATATTAGGAATTAGAACAAAAAACAAGTCTGCAAAAGCCAACTTCTTCAGACACTAACTTAATCAAGCCAAAAACCGCCCTAAGAAACTTTTTGAACTCATTAAACAATAATCAGTCAAGGCACCCAACCGCCATGACCTTTGGTGATTTGCCGCCGCCTTTGCTCAGAAAACTAAAAGCATCAAAATAGACATTGAATCAAAGAGGGTTCTTCTCCCAATGTCTGGGATCACTGCTCCATTTACCCACCAGGAGCCACTCGTGCCCCCTAGTGTAAGCCTCAAGAACAATGCATCTCGGCACACCTTTACTCACCCCATTGAAAGCAAATTCAACAACACTCTTCTTGCGAATAATCTTTCTAACCGCTTCAGAGACTCTCTACCACCTCCTATCTTCAAAGAAATAAAATAGGATGAAAAGGGGAACAAAAGTACTCTTCGGCATCTGATTCGATGTCTGCCAATGTCGATCCGGTTCCATCACGTAGGTGAGGTTAGGGATGGCGTCAGTCGGGGCACATTCGACACCAGGGGCATTGTCTCCTGGATCGGACCGGGGAAGGTCGAGTAAGGTCGACCGTCGTCAATCCCGATCCAGGCCTTGATCCTCAGGGGTCCGCCTGGGCTGGAGCTGCCAGCATCGAAGGCCCAGGACCCCCAGCGGCTCCGCGGGGTCCGAAGGCACGCCAGCGGAGTCTGATTGCCTAAAGATGGAATGGAGGACTTCTTAAAATGCACAAAGCTGGGCTGGGGACGCTCCGAGTCCCGGAAACAGGGGGAGGCGCAGAGCCGTCCCAGAAGCAGGCACCGAAGACGGAGCCTTAGAACGACAACGCTCCATGTCCTGTGTCGCAAGAACTGACTGATGGGGAGAAGGCGAAGAGCGCTGGTGCTGCTTCGCCTTCTTCTTGTGCTTCGACTTACTCGAAGACTTGGAGGACATTGAGTGCAACGAGGTGTGGGGGCTCCGTGACCGGTCTCGAGACCTCCCTCTCAAACGAGACCTGGAACAACGCAGAGCCGGCTCCGGGCTTCCAAGAGCATTCAGGACCGCCCCCGCAAAGACTTTGGATTCATGGCCTGGCAGTCGGAGCAAGACTTCAGACCGTGGTCACGCTCCAGCCACCAGAGGCACACAAGGTGTGGGTCCGTCACAGACATCAGTTTGTGACGGGCCTCGCAGGGCTTGAATCCAGTCCAAGGATGGGACATCTCTCGCGCACCAGGAGTCGAAGACTCCAAAGAAGTCAACAAAAGTTGAAAAAAGCTTAGTCAAAAAGTGACTAAAGGGGTAGCTCTCTCCGGATCTGCGATATGCTGGCGCAGAAAAAGAAAGAGCTGATGTCAGCGTGCAGGGGCGGCTTTTAAATAGGCACTACAACGTCATCCTGGCAAACATGATGCCGATGACGGACGTGGGGTTGACCAACGCCACCGACGGACGCACAGGGGTACTGTACCGTTAAGAAAAAAATCTACGGGGGGCGTGGCCAACCGGGCAGCGAGATGGCCGCTCTGTGAGCGAGCTCCGCCGGCTGCACTCATTAATCCTCACATAATCCTAGACCGGACACACACAGCGTCCTGTGCTGTACACCTGCTGGCGTCGGAGGTCCTGGTGCCCCACCGAGCAAACTCTGAAGGCTGGCGGACGGGAGGGGGCTGCGCTGCTCGCCTGACAACCCGAGCCGTGTCCTCACGGAGTCGGCGATCTGACGCCTGTGAACCCGAGGCGGGAGCGCGAGACTACTGTGGCCCGCGGGGGACGAGGCCCGAGGGCGGATGCCGGAGGCCGCTTCGCCAGCCGGGCCACTTGTGTGACGCGCCGAGAACCGGCACTGACGAGCCGTTCACAAACTCTACTCACCCAGCGCGAGCGCGAACCCCGAAGGACTCCAACGGACCTGGCCTGGGTGAGCCCTGCGAGCGCGACCGCCATTTTGTAGGGAGGATCGGTGACCAGGGGGTGGATGCCCACGAAAGCGATCTATCCTACCGGACCTAGGGACAGACCCGGAGAGGGGCGCACACACTGTGGAGGAGACCTGTGTGAAGCTGTCGGGGACCACGACAGTGGACTGGAAGCGGGCGGGCGCCTGTCCGGGATCTGCGCCCTGACGGAGTAAGCGGGGGGCGCGGAGGCGATATCACCCTCACCTCACCACATGCTCTGAAGAACGTCTCCTGTGTTGGGGGGAGCGACTGGTGCCCATCCCGGTCCCGTGGTGGGTGAGTCCCCTCTTTGCGCGCTTCTGGTGGCGGCTGGGACTGGACGCTCGGCGGCTCCCTACTGCCTATACTCTGCCCGCCCTAGCGTCTGAGGCATCCCGGGGGTGCCCGCCGGGCTGGAGGTGGGTCGCTGATCCCAAGACGAACCTAGCCTGGGGCGCTGCCTTGTGATCGCACGGCACAATCGGGGGGTCGCAGGGGCGCCCCGCACCCTCTTCCGGAAGCGGCGCCTTTGCCCGGCGGCGCTGGAGCTCAGTGACCCGGCGTCGTTCTACTGAATGTGCGAACCGCCAACACCCGATGCATAAACTGCGAGCCGTTCACACTCGAGGACGCAGCCACAGGGTGTGAGACCAGGGCGAGGCGGAGATGGGATGCGGACCCCGAGGGGCGTCTAAATGAGGGTGCCCTGTGGTCGGTGCTGAGACTCGGTGCACTGCAATCGATCCTACCACGGCGAGGATCCGGCTGCCCTGCCGTGGCGCATGGGACGCACCTGGGTCGCTGGGTGCTGAGTCGGATGCGCCTTATTGTCGGGGCCTTGGGGCCGTGAGAGGGGGCGACCTGCAGCTGCCACACGTCCAAGTGGACAGCCCAACGCTGCTGAGACGGACGACACTGGCGCCTTGATACATAACTGGGCCTCCGGTATAATCTGGCAAGTGGGCACGCTTGAGGCGCTGAGATGGGAGGAAAGAATGACGCCAAGCAGCCCAAGCTCACGTTTGACCAAAAGCGCCACACCAAGCAGCAGGCGACGGCCCTGGAGGTGGCGGAATCCCCATCGCAGGGCGCAGACTCGGATGTGGATTTCAGGGCTCTGATGCTGGAGGTCCGATCGAGCCTGAAGAGCATTGATTCCAAGCTGGATGCCATGTCCTCACAACTGGAATCAGTAAAACAGCAGGTGGACGTGCACGAAACCAGACTGGAGGGCCTGGAAAACAAGCACACTGAATGCTGCGCGTTCCAACAGGATACCAAAAGAGCTCTTACTGCTGTCGAGAAGGAGCTGGAATTCCTCCGGGCGAAGACAGATGATTTGGAAGCACGCTCTCGTCGATCCAACATCCGTATAACGGGCATTCCGGAGACAACGAACACTGGCAGAATGGAGGTATATGTGTCCGACCTGCTTCATGAACTCTTCGATCCCGCGCTATCACAGGTCTTCGCGGTCGAGAGGGCACACAGATCACTTGGGAAGAAGCCACCGGTGGGGGCGGCGCCGCGCCCTATCCTTGCCAAGATTCTGAACTATCAAGACAGAGACCTCATCCTACGCCTAGCCCGAGAGAAAGGAAAGATAACGCATAGGGGCAACAGCATCTCCTTCTACCCTGATTTTACGCCCACGGTACAAGCCGCCCGAAAAGAATTCTTACCTGCCAAAAAGCTGTTAATCCAAGCGGGCATTCAATACTCCCTGCTTTATCCGGCAAAATTGAGGGTGTCGCATGAGGGCACCACACATCATTTCACTGACGCCAAATCGGCCCTACAGTTTGCAAAACATATTGGAGGTGCTGGAGCGAGAAGGAAGTCGCCAAGAGTAGCAGAAGGAGAGGGCCACCTGAGCGACAATGACTGAACACATAGTAAGTGTATGGAATGTACTTTATTTCGTGGCTGTATCCCCCGGCTGGTCAACCTGGGTTGTCCTTCGACCCGTAGATGCCCATATACCCTGCTTTCTGATCCAGTGGGGGTGCGGGACTGATGCTGCTGCTCCTGTTGGCCTCTTGCGGGAGACAATCCAAATGGCGCGGCTCGCCTGGGTTACGGGTCGTGCTCTGGAGATAAGGACCAACGCTGCCGATGTGACTGGATTGTTATAGTGCAGCCACCCTGTGCAGACGGGGGTGTACGCTGGGAGCACCACGCCCCATGGGATGTCTCCCACTGTTTTTGTGTTTAGGATGCCAACACGCTAGGCGTGTATTTGGGGGGGTCTTACCACAACCTGATTGGGGGGTTGGTGAGGGTGGGGGGAGGAGGGAGGGAGATGTAAAGTTTCTAGCGCAACCTGGTTGGGGGGTTGGCGTGGGTGGGGGCTGGGGGGGACAGTTGGGTGTTTGGTTACCGGTGCTGGTGGAGCGCATTGCAATCTATCATCTCATGACTGTGCTGTACGGGGTTGAGCGACGATTTGGATTTGTTGTGGGGGGGTGGGGGTGCGGGGCGGCGGCCTGGTCTCCCTGGACGTGCCACGGACATGGTGGGAGTTAAACTGTGGACTTGGAACATTCGTGGCCTTGGGGACTATAAGAAAGCTAGATTGATGCATACTAGGCTGGCCAGACATAATGTAGACATCTGTTTGTTACAAGAAACCCACGTCAACTCGACCCCATCGCCCAGGCTGACACACCGCAGGTGGTCGCATGTATATTCAGCTATTTACTCTAACTATGCCCGGGGGGTGGCTATCCTCATACGGAAGGGGTTGGATTGGAGAGAACATTCTTGTGTGCTGGATAAGGAGGGTCGTTATGTACTGGTGCATGGCTCATTGCAGGGTAGGCCGCTGGTTCTGGCCGCTGTGTATGGCCCCAATGTGGATGACCCTGATTTTTTTCGCAATGTTTGGGCGCAAATTGTGTTGCTTGATTGTCGCCTGGTGGTGATGGGGGGGGATTTCAATGTAGTGCTGGACGACGGAATGGACAGGAGGGGGGCTAGTAGATCTCCGCATGCGAGGGCAAGGCAGGCGTTGCTAGATGTGTTGGAGGAGGGGAGATTGATTGATGTGTGGAGACTTCGTCACCCTGGGGAGAGAACGGGGACCTGTATCACGAGCCATCATGACGCTTGGTCCCGCCTGGACTTCTGGCTGCTGTCTCCTGAGGTGGCTTCATGGGTGGGGAAGGTGGATATTGAGGCCAGGTCCCTCTCGGACCACGCCCCCTGCATGCTGGACCTACGGATACCCAACGTGGCCCCAAGGGCGTTTTCATGGCGATTGCCGCCCCACGCCCTTACGGACCAGGTGTTCACGGAAGAAATCAGAGATGACATTGTCAAATACTTTGCCGAAAACGAGGGCTCGGCCTCTTCTGAGGCCGTGGTTTGGGACGCCTTTAAGGCGGTAATACGGGGCCAGTGTATAGCTCGGCAGGTAGGGGTGCTACATACCATACGTCGGGCACTGGCTAAGATGGAACAAGAACTCAAAGAGCTGGATTTGGCCTTCTGCCGAGACCCGACGTTGGCTGCGGCGGGTAATCTTAAAGCAAAGCTGTTGGAATTTAATGAGGAGGCGCAGAGGGAGGTGAAGTTCTTGGGGAAACAGGCCGAGGCCCGTAGATACGGGGAGGGTGACAGACCGAGCAGGACACTAGCTAGACTGATTGCTCCCCAGGCTCAGGCGCACTATATACACACTATAGTGAATGGCGAGGGGACACAGGTCACGGGCCAGGAGGGAGTGCTGCAGGCCTTTGCCGATTTTTATGCTTCCCTGTACAAGTCCAAGCAGTCTGCTGCTCCATCTCTCATGGACAGTTTTCTTGACTCCATAGCCCTTGTCTGGTTCAATGATGACCATAGACAATACATGGACCTGCCTGTCTCGGCCTACGACATAGCCCAGGTTATCAAAAGCATGCCAGCTAATAAAGCTCCCGGCCCAGACGGCCTAACCACAATGTTTTACAAGACATACGCCGAAGAATTGGCCCCGAAATTGCACTCTGTATTCGTGGAGGCGCTGGAGCAGAATGCCCTCCCAGACTCCATGCGCGAGGCACTCATTGTCACTCTATTGAAACCCGACAAGGACGAATTATACCTGGACTCCTATCGCCCCCTTTCTCTCATAAATGTGGACGCTAAAATCTTTGCCAAGGTCATCGCGGACAAATTACAGCCGCTGCTACCGATCATTGCTCTCCCGGACCAGTCGGGATTCATCCCTGGCCGTGCCACCTCACACAACCTCAGAACACTATTCTCCATCCTACATTATCTCCACCCCTCCGTCCGGGCCGCAGTCGTGTTCTTAGACGCGACTAAGGCCTTCGATTCGTTGGAGTGGCCGTACCTGTTCCGTGTCCTGGGCAGGATGGGCTTCAGTCGTAACTTTATCACTCTCATCCAATTGCTATATGACAGACCTCGTGCTCGGGTGCGCGTGAATGGCCTGGTGTCCGAGCCCTTTCCCATCTCCAGGGGGACTAGACAGGGGTGTCCACTGTCGCCCCTCCTCTTCGCTATTGCGATGGAGCCACTGGCGGCCAGAATTCGCCAACACCACACGGCGAGAGGGATAGGCTTCAGCTCTCGCAGTCTGCTGATCTCACTCTATGCAGATGACGTTACGCTGTATGTCTCCAACCCCGCAGAGAATTTGAATCCACTGCTCCGAGAATTTGTACGTTTCGAGGGTCTGGCGGGCGTGTCTATAAACTGGGCCAAGTCTGTTGCGTTCCCTCTAACTGATGAGACAGCTCCACCTCCCTCGGATTACCCCCTGCGTTGGGAAACTGACGCGGTCAAATACTTGGGTATTTGGATTAGTCGGGACACGCAGGAACTATGGTCTCTTAACTTCGGCAGAGCGGTCGACTGGCTGGAGCGGAAGGTGGAGGTCTGGAACAAACTTCCCCTGTCCATGGTTGCGAGGGTGGCACTGGCGAAGATGGTAGTTCTCCCGAAATTCCTATATCTGTTCGTCAACCTTCCGTTGCCCATGACTGCATGCTTCCACGCACGGGTCCGCTCCTTACTTGTATCTCTGGTGTGGGCTGGGCGGCAGGCTCGAACCTCTTGGGCTTTGCTCACGCTCCCGCTGCGTCAGGGAGGCCTTGGAGCGCCTGACTTTAAGCTCTACTCGCTGTGCGCTCAGGCTCAATTTTTACATTTCTGGGTGTTCCCCACCCCCTACCAGCCACATGTGGCGGTGGAACTGGCCGCGGTTGCCCCGCTGCCGCTTCGGGTGGCGTTGTATGGTAATGTCTCCCGCCCCTCGAGAGAGGTGGACACCGCGGAGATGATCCGCTGGTCGTGGCGGGAGCTACGTAGGAGGGCGGGCCTCCCCTTGCTCTATGCGCCGGCCATTCCGCTGCGGAGCAACCCGATGCTGCCCTGCCTTGGAGCTAGGGGTGATGCCCTCACGCTCCAGGGGAGGCGGGTGGCCACCTTCGCTGATCTCTATCCTGATGGGACATTTGGTGCGTTGGGTGTCCGTGAGGACGGCGGGCCTACCTCGTTCTCGGACGCACTTCTGTATCACTCTCTTCGAGAGTCCTGCAAAAAGATGTGGCCTCGATTCCCCGATGAGCCTCCGCAGCTGGATGCCCTTCAAAACTTGCTGTCGCGACCCTCCCCCGCGAAACTGGTATCTAGACTGTATAACTGCATGCAGGAGCAGGCCCCGCTCACCGTGCCGGGGGCCAGGCGGGCTTGGGACATAGACTTGGACGGTGCCCTGTCGGATGACATATGGGAATATTGCTGTGCGCAGCTCACGGCGCTGTCACCGAACTATAGACTACGACTGGTGCATTTTAAATTCTTGCACCGGTGCTATCGCACGCCAGTGCTGCTGCATCGCATGGGAATCCGCACTGACGCTTCTTGTTGGAAGTGTGGAGGAGCTGACGCGTCCTTCCTCCATGTGGCATGGAGCTGCCCTAGGCTTGTTGAGTACTGGTCGAGCATCTTTGAGGCCATCAATCACATTCTGCACAGGATGGATGAGCCCACTCCGCTTCTGGGGCTCCTGGGCTACGTTAAAGACACTGTACCCGCTGACAGGAAACTGCACGCGATGCTGCTGCTTTACGCTAAACGCCAGGTGGCGATACACTGGGGCCGTGGTGCCTTGCCTACGTTCGCCGCATGGGTTCGCGACGTCACATATGGTCAGACACAGCTCACGATCTACTGGGAGACGATGCCCACCGCATCTAGGCCCAATGACATCTGGGAACCCTTCCTGCAGTGGACAAGAGAACGGGCGGGTTCGGCTGCCTCTGTAGACTCCCCTGGGACGGGTGTTTCGGATGACATGGGGTGAGCCCTTTGCGCCCTGCGCGCCTTGTGACGGTTGGAAGGACACGTGTTTGGTTGAGGTGCCTGTGGGCTGTGAGGTGTGTTGCGCTTGCCGGACCCCGTGCCTGCTGCATGTCTGTCGGGTTTGCCGTGTTGCCCCTCTTCCCAACCAGGCGTCCTGCTGCTTTGTTCTGCTGCGTCCCCTCCCCGCCCCCGCCCCGCGGCTGCTGTCTTGCGGCCCTCCTGCGGCCACGGCTGCTGCTCGTGGTCGTCCCTCTATGACGGTAGGGTACTTGTACGTGTGCCCCTGCGTGAATGAGATGAGATATCTTTGGTTTTCTTTATCATAGCTCTGCACCGGAAGTTTGTTGTTTCCCTCCGATTGTTGCGGGGGGGTTGGGTGAAAAGGTGGTAGTGGACGATTTACCTGTACTTTACCTTTTCCATGAGCGGCGGTCCCAGTACTCGCCGGAGTGTCTGGACGAGACCGTGTGCCCTGGATTCGATTTCAGTTCACGACTCCCAAAAATGTAAGACCATCCACTATGCACTGGGTACGCCTTTGTCCTCCTCACCAGGGCCTAGGGGGTGCTTCTCCCTTACTGTTAGGATGCTGACATTGTTTAAGACTCCTGATCTGGTACGCCCTAATTGGAACTGTCTGTTGATATTGCGGCCTGCCTCCGGGTTGTTGGCGTGACGCAGTGTAACCATTTCTTTGCCCAATAAAGGTCTTTAAAAAAAAAAAAAAAAAAAAAAAAAAAAAAAGAAAAAAATCTACGGATCCAGTCTGACGCCTGGGGGTAATTCTAAGGTTAGGAATCTATAACTGTCTCTTTCAGGTACTCTAATCATTATAAATTTCAATCTGGACACTTCCCCCTTCGTCGGACATAGAAGCATTGTTTGTGCGGATTGATGTTGAATGGACATTGATCCTCTCAGGATTGCAGTCAACATTACTATGCCTTGAAGAATTCCAGTCTTTGGACGCTGTTTAGTGCTGTAACCACTGAATGTTTTATACAAGCAAAAATGAAAAGAAGAATTGGAAAAATTATTTGGAAAATTGATTGGGACTTTTTCTGGAAAATACTATTAGTGGTGCACCACTAGTTGTGTTATGAGTATTCTTTGACCATATGGTCGCATCCCTTAGACAGCGGGTGCTTTTAGTGAGTGCACACAGACGTGTAAAAAATAGATCCTTTTGACATATATTGTGGACAGGGAGAAGGTGCTGTTTCCATGACTTGCTGTCCTGTTAATTAGTTGCATAAGTCCCAGAAGAGCCTGATGCACACTAAAGCACAGAACTGGAGGCACGTTATTCGTTTGACATGGGGTCTTGTGTGTGGGAGCTTTATCTCCTCACCTCGACTAAGTTGTGAGTATACTATGATGCTAGACCAATTCAGACCTTCCCTTAAAATGCCTTGGCCTCACTGAATGAGCAATTAGGGTGGAAGTAATCAGTTTTCTAATTGAAAATGTGGTACCATGATGCCTTTAGGTTAGGAAGCGCTTGATAAGTGCTTGCTAATGCTTTGTAGAGTGAGGTCAGGAAATCTTTAAAGGCCACATGAGAGCTGTAAATCAACGGGTATGTTAGTAGTAATTCCCCCCCAATATTCTCCGTTGCTCAGGTACAGTGCAGTAGATGTACAGGTTGCTATGCAAGGTTCTTTATTCCTCACCTATTTGATAAATGACAGCGGGGACAGCCTGCGTCTGGTGAAGTTGCAGTTAGGCAGGGAATGGTGAGGTCAGGGAGTTGCTGATTGTAAACGAAGAAAGGTTGGAGAAAAGAAAGTGATAGAGAAGTAGAAAGGTATAGAGAATAGAAAAGGAGAGGTTAAAAGAGTGTTGGAGCAAGAAGGATGAAGGAAGAGTTTGAAGAAAGTGGCAAATAGGTATAATTTTATGGTGTATAAAGTAGAGTTCTCCTAGAAAACTAAAACCGCCAAATTGCCTGGTGTGGGAAGAGGAGGCTCCAGACCATGAGTACCTGTATGATGGAACAAGCAGGCTGAAACCTCTTCACAGGTTGTCTTGTATGTGAAAGCCACCCACAAACTAAGGGTACTAATCAGTCCTCTTGGCCAGACTTGAACCAGGAAGTTGAAGATCTGCACAGAAGTGGTTATACCTGATCTGCACCTCTACTGGCTTTATGGGTGCCCATATATGCCTGCTACAGTGCGAGAGCGACCAACATAATTGTACTGTTCATCCTGCACTTTGTAGGTAGTATCGCAATCTGAATTAACAGCAAAACAACAACTGGCTAACCAGGGTCAAGCACATCAAATCCCTATGTACAATCTATTAGTAGATGGTGCAATCACTTCCTGCCCCCGCCGCCACGAGATGCAAATAATGGCCAAATGTTCAAGAAAAATGGAAGGTGCATTGGGGTTTCCAATAGGATTAATTTGAAATAAAGGTCTAAGGAACCTGCCAGTTATCATGCTGTTAAGCGAGACCCCTATGCTCTACAGGCCGCATATTAGGAACCTTTAATCAATAAGTTCCTCGAAGACCTTTGTTTATTTCAATTTAATCCTGGATATTTGACAACCTCCAATTCTTGGGTGCGAGATACCGCTACATATGTCGATTTCTCATTTGAGACTGACTTTTCTTGAGGTTCACACAGACTTACCATACATATTATATCGACTACTCAGTTGGACATTCAAGAACCCTAACGAAGTTCCCTCTGACAATTGGGAACGAAACGCGTTGGTTGTGTGCCAGTTTTAAGATTAACTAAATAAAGAAGTATTTTTTGGAACAAAATTGGCCGGATTGATTGACTCTGCAACGAGTGCACCATCCTTTTTCTTGAACAGTATCGCAATCTGAGGCTGATCTTTCTAATTCTTGAACGGTTTTATTTCTCCTTCAAAAACATAAGGTTGCATAGTTGTTGCATATTAAAGTCACAACCAAGTACTAGTTCCAACTGATGATCTGGTGGGTCCTGTGGATGCCCCTTGTCCCATGTGCCTTTGTCAACCAAAAATTGTGATGGCGATTGGACAGTTTTGAGGTAATGGTCTTTGAAATTTCTGCCATTGTCAATCCCCATTGATAAACATTGCCTTTGGGAGACCAATCTGGAGCCGGATGGATCACATCCTAGACTGTGCCCACAGCCTTAAATATTAAGAATTTACCTGTAGCCATGATTAATTTTCACCACTACCTTGACATACTCATGCACATTCTGGGTAGAGGGCTTGCTCATTGCATTACTTTTTGTGCTTTCTCTGCCACATGGGCTCGAGGCCACTTGGTGGCTTCAACTTACATCCACTGAGAAAACGTGGGCAGCATTCTTTGTGACACCTCCTCTCCATTGACTGGGCATTGGGTTTCCAGAGACCTAAGTGCTCCCAAAATTAGCTGCGGACTTTAACCAAAAGGAGTAGTGTTCTTACTTTCTTAGCACCTTTCTGTCACTTTTTATTCTATTTATCGATGTACGAGACTTCTATATGCTCCCTGCTCTAAAGTTATGTGGAATAACTTTAAAAAGTCACTAATCCAAAACGTAAAAGTGGTTCTCACTGTTGGGTAGAACACCTTGCTATAATCACTGACTTTAAAACATAACCTTCTCATTCATTTTTTTTTGTTTAGAGCAAGATTGCTTCAAGTCTCACTGAAGTGTGATCAGCATCATGCTTAACATGTTCACACAAGCAATACATTGTGTGTCCTGTGTATGTGCTCTAAGAGTCTTCTGTTCAATAAGTATGAAACCCCTGAGTAGGAGTCTATACTGTGCATCAATTCCTGTTTTTGCTTTTCATTGAAGGCAATAGCATGTTTTCTAATTCCCCTACCAGGTCTCTCCCCAGGAAATGGTGCAAGAAATTCACCAGGTGCTCATGGACCGAGAGGACACCTGCCATCGCACCTGCTTCTCCCTGCAGCTGGACGGCAATGTGCTTGACAACTTTTCAGAACTTAAGAGCATTGAAGGGCTCCAGGAGGGGGCACTGTTGAAAGTGGTGGAAGGCAAGTATTATCTTTTATGGTATCGTAATAAGTGCACTATCTTAGTTTATGGACAGGACTTATTCCAACAGAGGCCATCAGCAAGGTCCAGTGGTACTGGTCAACTAGTTCGTTCAGGAAAAAAGGCTTTTTTGTGGCTTATTTCCCTGTAGCCACTCAGGATATCAACAAGCTGACCATTAAAGTCCATTTCTTTGTACTTGGTACAAAAGGGAGCAGGTCCAATCCCTGAGGATTCCTCCCAGGTTTCACACAGCAGGTCCAGTCCTTTTCAGAATTTCCGCAGTTCCAGAAAGCATTCTCAGTAGAGTGCTTTGGGATTCCACATTTATGGTTGACACTAGTATGTGAGTGGGGGAGACTCCTGGCTTCTCCCAAATCAATGGGGTAAAGGTTTCCAAGGCCAACTATACCCACATTTTCAGCAGTTCCTGTTTGCTCTACTGAATACCTCAGTGCCCTCACTCCTAAAATTCAAGCTGGAGCCCCTCACCCCCTTCTCCTACCCACACTACCCCTTGTGCAGAGCCCTTGTGCTAGCTCAAAGTGTAGCCTGGGAAAGGATCAGTCTCCTTCACTGCGTCTGCTCCAAACCAGTTCTGGAGGTAGCTTCCCTCCCACTCGGTTATGAGCCAGCCTGGCTAGTGTGGGCATTGGGGACAAATGCTTTGCTTTCTTCAGGTCTCTCCATACACTACACTATGAGGCCTCAGCTCAGTCCATTTCAAGTTAATAAAGTTCCAGAGTCCACACCAGCTGTTCTTCCCATACTGATAAGAAGCAAATGTCCCACATGTAGTCCATCATGTCATCAGGCCTAAGTCATTGTTCGGCTCATGGAGCATTTATCACACCTCATTAAGGCCAGACACTTGCTGGGCAAATGCAGACAGGCTAATGCAAATTAACCTTTAGGAGCTTCAAACAGGGAAAACATGCTTTTCTAAAAGCTATTTTCCTAAATAATTAAAATCTAACTTCAATAATGAATTGGACTTCAAATAAGTTAGAAAAATAGTCACCAAATTACTATTTAATAAGTTTCCTGTTAAAAGTTATAGGTTAAAATTTATAATCTGTACTTTGACATTTTTTGTGTTCCAACTGCTGCTGAAAATACCTCTGTAGTCTAACTCCTCTAGGAACATCCCATCTTTAATTGTGCACATGTTCCACTTTTAAATATCAGACACCCTACCTTGTGGGTGACCAGATGTACTTAAGGGTGACTTGTTAATATTGCCCGTCGGGCAAAAAGGGTTATTTTTGCAGATTGTACAGCAGCTTCTGTGCTGCTGCTGTAGTCAGGCTACATACACATGGTAGGCCTGAAGCCATGTGTTACAGGCCAATAAAGTGGTAGGCACCATAGGTGCTATAGTCCACAGTTGGCATTAAACTTCCAGGGCCTCAGTATATTTCCTACACCATATACCAGGGACTTGTAGGCTTTTTACATATGTCAGTCGGGAGTAAGCCAATTTGACCATGTATAAAGGGAGAGCACATGCCTTTTACTCCTATTTAGCAGGGATAAAGAGCACAGAGTTTAAATAAATAAAAGACAGCGAAAATAGGGTCCAGAAAAGGTGGAAAATCTGGGTTATTTGTTGCACGTGGTGTTTTATTTACTCTGTTGAATGATAGATACAGCTAGCCAAAACTCTGTGATTATGGACATTGGGGGACTATCTTGAGCAATGGAGTGACGAGGTGTTGAGATTCTGCAACTGAAAAGGTGCCTAAAGTGTGATGGAAAGAATTAAAATTCTAGAACTCCACCTGAAACCTAACCCTCATGAACTGCGTCCATATCAAGAACGATAACACCTCACTTGAGCACCTTTCACTTGCCATCAATTTCTGATCACTACTGTAAAAACCAGTGGTTCCCTCCATGTGGAAGAAGCATACAGAAAGAGACCCGATAATGATGCTGTCACGTAAATAAAAAAGGCGGAGAATCAAGATAAACCGCCATACGACCTGCATACGTGAATGAGGGTTTTTTAAGTACTCCGAAGAGTACTGACGGATAGAACACGTTGAACCCTGGTTCCAGGTACAAGTGATCCATTCTACTCTGGAAATAAAACGGAGCATATTGAGAAGATGGGAGTTAATTGAGTAAGAATCAGATTTCAAGGAAGTGTTCACTGCAAAAACCATGTTTGCACACTCGCATTCTAAAAATTTGAAGAAACTCCTGAAACAAAGACCAACATCAAGACCTGAAGTTCAAACTACGGGCATGCGAAAATGCTTCAACTGCAGTCACTGTGGCAATGTGATGGTAGGGAACACATTTACGCACCCACATACAGGCAAAAAGATCAGTTTGAATCACACATCAGATTGTAACTCTGAAATGACCATTTACGCCATCAAATGTGCGTGTGGAGTAGTCTATGTTGGCAGAACAATGTGGAAAAGCCAAAGTAAGTCACACAGAACACAAAAGCATGATCAAAATTGTTAACATGAACTCATGCTTAGTGACACATTGGGCATAAAAGAAACGCACCCTACCCCAAATCAGGTTCACCATTTTGGAAAAAATAATGATTGTACCACATAGAGATAGTACCAAACAGTTAGCGCAAAAAGAGACATAATGGATAAAATGGTTGAACACCATGACACCATTTGTTCTGAACGATAACATTGAGATGGTCTATTTTTTATGAATGTGCACGAAGTATATTATTCATTTGATTGATTGTAATTCATGATGGAGTTGTTTATCAATAACACAGCAATCAGGATGGAAGACCTTTTGCATTATGGATATGATTTGGTTAACAGCCTCATTTATGTTGGTACACACAAAGCTGCTAACTCCTTAAGGTTGCATTGACTTTTTTATACATAGTCCGGTGCAATCAGTACACACTTGACATGATTTGAGTAATTTTTCCACACGGCATTGGTCTGAGGGTAGGATTTTGTATTACACAATATTCTTGTGTACTTTGCATGCAAGTAGGATGTGCATTACGCAGTTGTATGGCAACATCTTTTTCATTTAAGCATCATTATTTTGTGTTTGCCCACCGGGCGTTATATTTCTAAATGCATGAGTTTATATATGAGTGCGCACTACAGCAGATACCGCCTTAAATTGGACACTCAGACCATATACGCTGTCCTCGAGCGTCTCGTTATCCAGTTGTTATCGCAGGGATTCAGCATTAGTTGAATTTTTCCTACCAGTCCACTTTCTATGTTGTTGACACATTCCGCAAGGTCAGGGTAACGTAGAGAGGTCAGTTAGAGATTTAAAACGCATTGCGTGGATCGCATACAACTTTGCAAGGACAAGGAATACATGCGGAAGCGGCTTGATTCATTAAAGTAAGTTTGAGTTAGTACATGGTTACAATTGGGGTATTTAGCGGGTCTTGCAACTTGGTCACTGATCACATATATTTCTTTAGGCAGAACAAACAGCATATCCCCATTTTGGTCTAACCGTTATTTCTTACATTGGTGTAGGACTCGTGAAGTAAGTGCTCTGGTGGACTAAATTTTGTTTGACGCTTTTACTTTTATAATGCGGTATGGGATGGACCATTAATGTTTATGTTCGTTTAATTTATAGCATTCTCGCAACATTGGTTATTGAGGTTCATTCTTTACCGTGTATGTGATTCGGTTGGTGTCACCTAGGGCAGGGTTGGGTAACTTAATTCATGGCACTCTGGCATACACTTATTAGAGATAATGCACGCTCATGAACACTATGGAGATGTTTGTACAAAGATGGCAATGGAGGACTTATTTTAACTTTTAAGATATCACGTGCGGTGGAGGCACTAACCTTGCAGTAACAGCACGAAAGATAAGCATGTTTTAATCTTCCGGTGAAGGGCATACACCTGAGAAGCGCCTATACATTTATATTGATTTATATTATATAACATGGTGAAACCTATGTATTAATTGTTTATTGTAGAGTTCCCCTGACGAAGGGATACTCGAAATGCATTGGGAACACAGCACATAAAAAAGCTTCATGTTAAAGGCATAATGTCTAGAAGAAAATAAAATACTGTATAACACAGATGACACATGAGAAGTGTCAACATTTATATCTTTATTGTTTTTCTTTAGTTAAAAGAGTTGAGTACTTGGTTGCAATGTACATACATTGTCTGATGAGCTAAGGTTAAAATGTTTAAAATATTGAATTTGTGATTGAACTTCATCCAAGTATTATTGCACCATTTGGGCAAGAGTAGTGCACAATGTTGTATGTGACAGGATCTGTACACATCCATCTGTAGATCTTACCAGGCATGACCATCGATGCCAAAAGCAATCTCTACACCATTCTTAGTCTTCCTCGTCCACCAAACGGATGAGACAGCTTGAGAAATCCAAAATGTCTAAAGGCAAGTCTTCCAGACGTTCTCCAACTCACACTGGGAATTCATCCTCGGAACCAGAGTCAGTCGAAATTCCAGCTAAGGATCTTGCTTGAGGCCATGCTCCTCCACTATGACTAGCTCCAGCCATACCTCAATCGCGCCGGAGCCTTCGGCTCCTGAACCTTCAACGCCACAGCTCCCTGCCTTTCCGATGCCAGGCTCGGATCCATCGGCGTTTCTCAGTGCCATGTACAACATCTTTGCGAAGGCATCGAAGTCATGCAGAGCTCCTCTCGGGGTTGATGGCTCCAGCATGGCTTCCGCTGTTAATGTTGTTTCATCCAATGCGTTTGGCGCAGCACCTTCAGATCTGTTACCTCTGACCTGCTTTGATCCAGTACACTCATACTCTGCACCGCAACCATCCTCATGGCCAACCCCTCTGCCCCCGCCCCCACCGAAAAGGAACTCTGCACATCCAGCACTTGCAGCACTGCATTGGCTGCAGGTAAAAAAATAACTGAGCTAAAAGCCCTTGGTATTGCACATAGATTAAAACACTCTGCAGGTACACATATTCTCCAGCACCTCGTGACTCCACACACAGCCTCCAGAACATTGAGATCAAACAACCTTGCCCTTCTTGATGTTCCCAGAATCAAGAGAGCAAGAGGAGGTGGCTGCTCATTTGTTTACCTGGTGGCCAAATTGTGGAACCCTCTACCTGTACGACTCAGGCTGAACAACGATTTAAGTTTTCGAAAACCACTTTAGACTCACCTCTTCATATAGTGACTTACCTATCAGTTCAATCTATTTTGTAGCTGGTTCCTGCTATCAATGCCGGGAGGCCCGTTTTTGGGTAGCTGTTGCACTTTACAAGACTTGTTAACCACCATCACGTCCACCACCACCATTGCCTCCATCAGGGCTGGATGCGGAGTAAAAAAATTATGTTGAATTCTGCAGAGTTCTTGGATCTACCCATTGAATGAAACAAAAACGAATGTCCTCACAGGGGTTTTATTGCCATCCTCGACCACATCATAACACTTGTTGCCTTTTATTGAGGCATTACTGGTTGTTGTCCTGACGGCTTGGGAGAAGCCATCATTTAACCTGGAAATCAATTGGCTCATTGCTCGCCTTGACCACTCAGCACAGGGCGAGCCACCATTTCTTTCCACACATCCTTCACCAGAGAGCCTAGTGATACAGGTATCCTGCTCCAGTACGCAGCTGTTTGAAGCTTTTCCCACAATTCCATTGGATAGGAAGTCGCAAAGACCGGCGGCTTGGGGCAAGAAATCCTTTTCAGCCGGAAGTCTGGCCTTAAAATTGTTAAATGCCAATTATCTTCTGGCTAGATATAACCATACGTTATGGGACATGGCCCATATGATGCTGCCGCATATCCCTCCAGACATGAAAGACCATTTTAGGAGGTCATCTCCGATGATCAAAACACTTTTCACCACATTATTAAATCTGGTCTTGACACAAGTGATTCTGTTGCCCAGACCATAGGCACCTCTGTCTCCATCCATTGCCATGCTTGGCTCTGGACTTCTAATTTCTCTTCTTACCTTCAGTCCAGTCTAATGGATCTTCCTTTAAATTGAGTGCCCCTCTTTGGTGATGGGGCAGATTTGGTGTTGGAACGGTTTGAAGCATCAAGGGCCACGGCACGTTCACTGGGTCTTCAGCTGACACAAACAACCAAGTATTTTCAGTTCTTTCGCCGCTTTTGTCGCTTTAGGAGAGGATCCTTCCATTCCAAGCAAGTTCAGCCTCCCCAGCAAGAACTTAAGACCCTCATTCCGCAATACAGGGATCATGCTAGAGGAGAAGGCTGTAGATCCAACTTGCAACCTTCATCTCCTCTTCGTCCTCCCCTGCACCTCAAGGAAAGCAAACCTTTTTTGTTGCTCCAACCTCACTCAGAGCCTATTGGAGGGCGGGTGTCCCATTTTCTTCCTGATTTGAAGGCAATACTTCAGACTGGTGGGCCTTGCAGATTATAGAAAAGGGCTACACCCTTTCCCACCTCCAAGTACCACCTTCCATCCCACCTTCTCCTTCTTCCCCACCTCCTGATCATTTGACCATTCTACAGCAAGAAGTAACTACTCTCCTTCTGAAAGGAGCGGTGGAGTTAGTGCCAGAAAAGGAAATAGGCCAAGGTTGCTATGCACTTTACTTCCTGGTGCCCAAGAAGAATGGCAACCTGCATCCGATTCTATATATTTTAGGAGCCTGAATTTCATCCTCAAAAAGAAGTTGTTCACAAAGCTGAGCCGAGCTCAAGGTCTACTGGCGTTGGAGCTTGGAGACTGAATGGTGTCTCTGGACCTGCAGGAGGAGTACTTACTCATTCCTATCCTGTGGTCCCATCGGAAGTACTCGCACTTTCTGGTGGGTTTGACGCACTACCAGTTTGCTTTACTTCCTTTTGGATTGACATCGGCACCTCAAGTCTTCACCCAGGTGATGGCAGTAGTTGTGGCCCATTTCAGATGGTCCGGTGTGCCCCATCTCAGATGGTCAGGTGTGCCGATCTTCCTGTACCTGGATGACTGGCTCCTCAAAGATGGTATTTCGATGATGTCTCTGTTGTTCGATCTAGGCTCCTTGATCAACGTGTTCAGCGCTCACCTGTGGCCCTGCCAAAAACTTCAGTTCATAGGATAGGTACTGTACACTACTCTTCTCCGAGCCTTCCCTCCTCTACAGAGGATAACAAACATCCAGGAAACAAATCCACTTTTCCAGTCTGGCGTGAAGGTTCCAGTCCTTAGAATCTTACGATTCCTAGGTCTCTTGGCTTTCTGTATTCTCCTAATAACGTACGCACGTTGGCACATGCAGTGACCTGCAGTGGTGCCTCCTCAGTGAGTGGCCACAGTACGGGGGAGACCTGTCTGGTTCCATCATGATCTCCCCCAGTGCTGTGGTGGATGTGGCTTGGTGGGGGGAACAAGGTGAACCTTACATATGGAATGGTCTTTGCTCCTTTTTAGTCCATGACTTCATTAGTGATGGATGCTTCCACTCTGGGGTGGGGAGCTCATCTGTAGGATCTGGAAATCAGAGGGCTCTAGTCTCCGGTGGAGCCTCCAATCTGCTAGAATTGGAGGCAGGGAGGCTGGCACTCAAAGCCTTTGACCCTCCATCTGAGGTCAGTCTGTCCAGACCTCGACGGACAACACAATTGCAATGTGGTATGTGAACAAGCAAGGGGGAGTAGGGTCTCACCTCCTTTGTCTGTAGGCTTTGAGACTGTCCTTTTGTGCAAACTACCAAGGGATCTGGTTCACCGCCAATCACCTAGCGGTTCCCCTGAACGTCAGAGCTGACAGCCCGAGCCAGTGCCGAACACGAGTGACTCTTCTGCCAGCGGTAGTCCAGGACATCTTCGCCTATGGGGCACTTCCCAGGTGAACTTATTTCACCTCTTCAGAAAATACTCTGTGCCAGCAATTCTCCACCCTTCAGTAACTGCAGTCGAGGGCGGCCTTACGGGACGCGTTTTAGTTGAGGTGGAACTTTCCGCTGCATTACTAGTTTTGCCCCATATCCATAATTCCTTGGGTTCTGAGGAACATTCGCCAAGACTGGGCGCAAGTTATTCTTATTACCCTGGATTGACCGAGACTGGTGTGATTTACAGACCTCCTGCAATTCTCAACACGTCCCCTGCTCCACCTGCCATTCAGGCCAGACTTTCTCTCCTAGCCGAATGGACTGGTTCTGCTCCCCAATCTCCAAGGCCTCCACCTTCATGCTTGGAGATTGAGCAGGGACAGTTCTACCACTTGCCACCGGATGTGGTATATGTTATATTGTCTGTGAGTCACCACTCCACTACGTCTGTGTACTCCAGCAGATGGGAAAACTTTGTTGGTTGGTGTGTGGACAGCGGTGTAGATCCGTGACAGGCCAATGCAATCCCAAGTGCTGCAGTTAGCACTCTCCCTAGCTCAAAGAGGGTGTGCCGTTGGCAGTATGAAGGGTTATTTAGCCACCTTGCCAGCTTTCCTATGCCTGCCGGATCAGCCATCCCTATATAAGTCTCTTGTTGTCTTATGTGTTCTCAAAGGACTGACTAACCTTTATGCTCCCTCTCCATTTGTAGTTCGTCAGTGGTATTTTAATTTGGTTCTTATGTTTTTAATGGGGACTCCGTTTGAATCCCTTCGCATTTGTACACTTGGCATGTTGACTCTCAAACCAGTATTTATGGTTGCTATTATATCTGCTAGACATGTCAGTGAGTTACAGGCCTTGAGTTGTTATCCCCCGTTCACTACTTTATTCCATGACAACTTGATGCTACGTACAAGGGCTGCTTTCCTTCCCCAGGTGATCACTCTTTCACCTAGACCAATCCATTACCCTTCTAGCCCTCTACCCCCCACCACCTCATTCTTCCAAGAAGGAGGAACAGTTGCATCTGTTGGATCTGAAGTATGCGGTTAATTACTATCTGGATCGCACCCGAGATTATCGTGCCATTGACCAGCTCTTCATGGGCAATTGTGGAGCCAAGAAGGGAAAAGCAGTTCACAAGAGGACTCTATCCCAATGGATCATACACCTTTAAAATCTGCCACATCCTCGCCAGAAGGTGTTGCCTGAAGAAATGTAATCCAATTCCACATGGCTCAGTTAACAACTTCGGCACTGGCTCAGGGTGTTCACATTGCAGGAAAATGTAAATCGGTAACGTGGGCTTCCTTGCACACCTTTTGTGAGACACTACTGCCTTGATGCAGAGGTATGCAGGGACAAGCACTTTGTTAGATCCGTCTTCCAGAACTTCCTGGTCTCAATGATCCATCAACCCTCCTCTTGGGAAGGGAATTGCTGCGAAATCTGCTCTACAGGTGAGGAATCTGCAGGTGGAAGTATCCATCAGAAGGAAAAGTTACTTTCCTGCAGAAACAGTGTTTCTGGTGGATACGCTTATCTACCTGCCGCCTCCCCGTTTTGATGGATGACTTGCAGAGACAGTTAATAAAGTTCTTCTAATTCTGTCTATTGGTACTGCAAACCTTCCCGACTTTTCACTCCCCCCTCGCCTCAAAGGCTTGGCAAAAACAGAGGGAAACAGATGTCGTTGCGCTTAAGCAAGCGCTTTATGGACTCAGGGGCGTTGCCAAATGTCACTTTGGTGCTGACCGAGTCTAGCGTCCGTTTTCTGGCGGCATCATGGCTTTAAAGTTTTCTTGATCAACTCTGACACCTGGGGACTGTTCTGCAGGTGAGGAATTTGCAGGTAGATAGAGTATCCACCAGAAACATTGTTACTGCAGGTAATTATATTTTCCTTCTGTACTTCACTTTCTGACATGGCACAAACCTAATCACTAAATATAGATTGGAGAAACCCCAGTTTGCACTATTCACTAATAAATATGGAACAAAACTGTGCAAAACCTATTTTCTTTTGCATTCTGGACACTACATATAATTTGTTTTCGATAAGTATTTGTTTGGATGTGTCTATAAATTGAGGTTATAATTACTTGCTATAGATGTGGCTTAAAATTGTCATCTAAAGCCTAGCCTGGCAATTGGGAGCAATATTATTTGATTAAATGGATGCTGCTCAATTGTAATCCAGTAGGCTAGATGTTGACCTGTATATGTGACCGTAATGATTACTCTTATTCTCTGAGAATGTGGTGTACCCCAGTTCTGTATCCTCCCACTCACAACCCTAACAGCTCAAAGAGAAGAAATGACACACATACAATATCAACTTGCACCAGAGCATGTAATTCTTCCTCACACAGGATTCTTAATTTCACCACATATTTTCTATGCCCAGAGAAATCCGGGTAAGGAAAGAAGATAGCTATTCGAGTGTGACTTGCAAGAGAATAAAATGTTCTCCATCACAGCAAAAGTGCACTTCTTGCTTCAGAACAACATATTTGCTGTGTCCTGGTTTTGCTTGATGTCTTTAGTCCTACTGGATAAAATCAAACATTGGGCATTCATACCCAGACCTGTGCTTCTGCCCACAGCACCCAAATGGTCATGTTTGGATCATTCAAATCATCCATGCAACCAGTGCCGTACAACATTTTTTCAAGGATTATCTCTGTGATACTTTCTTTTCATTGTATGCCTATGATCTGTGGTGCAGCTCATTTAACATTAGAAGATGAACTTCAAAATTGATAAGGACAATACACAAATCCCCTTCTGCTTCGAAAGTAAACTAGACAATTCAATAAACAACTCTTCATATTTGTCCCATTTCTTACATTGGATGAAGGAGAACTTCATGTGTATCATTGGTGTCAAGACTGAGATACTAGTTTCAAATTTCATTGAGCCCTCCTCCCCTACTCTGTCACTGGCTTCATTGTCTTGCAACCCCTTTGTGCACCTCATCAAAAGTAAAGAACCTGTCCCATCTTTTTGTGCCAAGTTGTTCCCCAAATTGATACAGTGACAGACAAATATCAAATATGCAGCTCTTGGTTCTTCGAAAAATCATCTAACTTATCCACACTGACCACTGTGTTGAAGTGCCTAGAGTCCTCATCAGGGAACATCTTGATTATTACCTCGTCCAGTCTCCCCAGCAAAACAATTTTTCAGGATCCAAAATATCCAGCAACCAGGATGTATCAAGCCTGCCTTGAAAGTACTCCACTGCCTCCCAAGAGATGCTAGAATTACATTTAAAGTCATGTGCAATGTCCATCTAGCATGCTGGGGCACAAGCACTCTCTACCTGCAGAAAGTTGCTTTTCAATATATCCCAACCATAGAATTCTGCCTGCCCACTTGATTAGCCAATCGTTGTTCAAGTGAATGAACCATGAAAGTAATAAAGAGCTAAACTCTAAAACTCCACTTAGTCCAAACTTGAGATCTGAACTCAGCGACAAGAGGTTCAGGAAACGTTTGAAATCACAATAATTCATATTTGCCTTTGACTGTACTTTATGTAGAGAAGGGGTCATGTTCGAAGATTTTCAAACATTGTTTCAGCATGTTGGACTGAACTTGTATATCCCCTACTGGTCGTCAGACTATTTTTTCCCCCTGCCAAGTGCTCTAAAGTAACTGAAAGGTGACCTGAAATGCTTTGTAAAGGCCTTTAATTAATAATAAATACATTTGACAAAAAGGAAGGAAAATCACTGGAAAAGCAATCTGTTAGCTTGTCTTTCTTTATTTTGCAGAGCCCTACACAGTGCGTGAAGCACGAATCCACGTCCGACACATCCGAGATCTTCTGAAGAGCCTAGATCCGTCTGACTCCTTCAATGGTGTGGACTGCAACTCACTTTCCTTTCTGAGTGTCTTCACTGATGGGGATCTAGGAGGTGAGAAGTCTCATAGACTTATTTCAGTGTTCTACATTCAACTGCAGGGGTTGTATTATTTTGGTCATGTTTTCGGTCAAGCAGTGTTGTGAGCGGGTTGATATTGTATTTAATGTAGCATTTGTGTAGCGCCTTTGCTTTATGGAACCAGAAGCACTTCTGATTGGTAGAGAAACTACTCTGTTGTGCATGAACAAAGAAGGATGGTGTTAAATGTGTCATCCTTGAATAGTGTGTTTCCCTGTCCTGCTGAGGCCAAGAATATGTGCTCCTGTCTTGTTGTGGGCATGTGTAGCGGTACCGTAAACAGGAAGTGAGCAACAAAAGCAATGTGAAGGATATTCTTGCAGGCAGCATGTACAAACCAATATAAATTATACTACAAGTCAATTGAGTCCCAGTTCTAGAAGCAGCCAAGTCTTTTTACAAGTTCAAGGAAGCTGTTGAAAATCCTTAACTTATTTGTAGCATGTTCCAGTGCTTGCATGTTTGCGTAGGAGGGGAGCACCCACCAATGCAGGATTGATCAGTATCCACCTACGTGGGATAAAAGCACAACTCTTTGTGTGAAGTCCACCAGGAAGTAAATAGGAGTTGAACCCGGAGACATTGTTAAGCTACCAATAAAACATGATATGGTCCATCCAGAAACAATAGGTGCCCAATCCCTAGAGGCACTGTTAAGCCAATAGAACACTGTATGTAGTCCATCCTTAGGCGATAGCTTCCCAACCCCTGGAGGCACAGTTAAGCTACCAATAAAACACCATATGGAAACCATTGTTAAACCATAGGTACCCAGGACCTGGAAGCACTCTTAAGCCAGCATAGGTCTGGCTTGAAGCAAAATAGATATTCTGGTTGTGCATGTGAAGGTTGAGGAAGGAGCTACTCGGTACAACATATAGAGAATTAGGATAGTCTTATCGCCATCAGGTATCCAAGCCAACAAGCACTAGTTAGGTGTAAGTAGAGTATAATTGGATTATTAAGATGGACACGAAGTCTGTCTAAAATGCAGCTTTTGAATGATTGGTATACTCTGTGATCAGGTTAAGGGCTTCCGTTGGAGGAAGGTACTAGGTTAAATGAAAGGGAAGGAGAGTGTAGAAGATGAGATAACAGGAGATCTGGTTTAGGCGAAACATGATCCTTAGAGGTTTAAACAGGGAAGTTGTCACAAGACCTCATCCTAAAACTCTCCACCTTTCACCTGGATAGCTTGCTATGTGCTCTCGGTAGGGAGATTTAGTAGTTTGAGAGCTATAGTTATGTAACCTCAAATGCTCTGTAGAACCCGCTCACCTCCAACCTGCTTCGAAGTCAGTAGTGAGCAGGAAGAAGCAGATAACTATACCAAGAAACCTGAAACAGTAAAACAAAAGGTTGCATAGCAAAATAACAATACTTTTAATATATGCAAACATCAGGTTCATGGCTCACTACCTGGTTTCTTCAGTAATACCATTTACTAGTGTTCTCAATGAAAATATTTTTCGCGTTGAGCTCAGCATGATCTTTATTCTGTGTAGAGGGCTCTTAGGCTCTGTTTATCAGTTGCGACAGTCACCGTCGGCTCCGTCTCTTAATTAATGTTATGATTGCCTTTCCTAGAAATTGTGTGTGGGATATCTTTTGATCTCATGCTTTCTGCACTGGAACTAGTCTTGTAAGCTATATGTCCAGCAGAGGTCCGGTCCTAGAATCTAGTTGCACCTTCAAATTTGCAGGGTACTTCCCCCAGTTGGGACATTGGTTTCATGCAGAATTTGAGCTTTTGTGTGTAAGTGGCATGCACATAAGAACACCTTTTGTTACACTCCACATTCCTAAGGTCACTAGGTGTTTTGCATCAGTGATGATAGACAAACCTCAGGCCATTCCAGAGTATTCCAGGCCTATGTTAGCATCTGGAGTCCATACTTGGTGTCCATTAATGGGCCTCCTACATGATTGCAGATCCGTTTCCAGCCATTTAGGAACTGTAAGTAGTCTTGAGATGAGCATGTAGGTGTAAAGATTGTGTGGGTCTGCAGTAGTTTTCTTTAGGGCTAGCAGTGGTGATTGCATGTTTGAGGACCTTCACTGGAGAGTGAGCAAAAGTGAGTTAACGCCTTCCGCCGTGAAGTCATGCCAAGTAATTATGAAAAGATAAGTGCATTACGAATATCTGTTTCTGAGCAGGGTGCCAACTTGTGCAGTGCAGTTGCACAGGGCAAGAGCAATCTCCATAGCTGTGGTATAGATGTGATTATGCAAGCACTAATGTTGATTTTGTTGTAGAAAAAGAAAATGACAAAAGGTTATTACACAGGTGAAGGGTTTGGCTGCTAGCTTACAAGCTGCAGATCCCATTTTTTGTGAAGATGGGGAACATTGAATTTGAGGGCGTATCAATGCAAGTTTGTAAATGAGCATTCATTTTTCTGGCACATTCACATTTGTAGATTCTAGACTGTGCCTGGTGAACTGTCTTGGTGAGAATGGAAATTTATTTTGCACCATCATTCTAGCACCCTTCCTTGCTGTTTGAGTTAGCAGAGGTGACCAGCGTAATGTCTAAGGAAGAAGATCTCCCGAGGCTCACTATCTTATTTTCTCTAAAATAAACTTTGCTTGTAACCAGGATCTGATCGCTTCATCCTCGAATCCTAGCATCAAGTATATAAACCACAAATGAACACTTGAAGTTTGTCTACTAGTCCAGCACTGGTGTGTTTGACCATTCCTAAAAGACTGTTTCTATTTTTGTAGTCAAATACCTTTACGCAAAATAGATCAGTTTAATTGTATCATAAATTCATTCATCATGACCTGCAATGCATTTCACGGGGAACCCTTTCATTACCTACCTTTTTATCGCAAACATTTGAAGTTGATACCAGTACACTGTGCAGTGTGAGCTAGTTGAATATGTGTGGCATCTTCTCGCTGACCTACATTTGCTGAAGAATCCTAGTAGTTGGGTGGAGATGGGAGCCAGAGTATCTAGAGCTGTGATTCATTTAGATTCCCAGTAATTAGAATGTTTCGTGCAGATTCCAGGTGTGGATCTGGCATTTTGAGGAGCAGTCAAATTCTTTGGGCTATATTTTGTTTTTAGTTTCTCCCTAGAGAGAGTTGGTCCTTGTCATGGAAATTCTTAGGTCAGCTGTCTGGCTTACTGTCACTCCAGAACATGATTCAGTAGTGATGATCCAGAGTACGTGTGTTGGAATCGTTGCAGCTGGAGCTCAGGGATCAGGGAGAACAGAAGGTCAAGAGTACACAACTAAGGGAATCCATATCCATATGTGCTGACTGTATTTGTTGTGGCTTTTGAGTGGATGTTCAAATTGCTCCCAAAACATTCTGAGGAGAGATGGTTAGAGTATGTTGTGCAAAGTTGAAAAGATCAGACTGGACAGAAGTGAGGCGTTTTTTGAGTGGATTGTAGACACTCACCAGTCAAGCCTCCTTTCTGGATTATTTATATTATGAAAATAAGCAGATCTAGTGACAACCAAAATGCATGTAAAGCAGTGAAGCTGGGGCTCGGCTGAGTATGTATGCCCCAATGCTTTCAAAGACTTGTCTACAGTACTGTTGAGTATTCTTGGACCGTCCCAGTGACTGAAAGCATCTAATCAGCCTAGAAAAATAGTCTGTTGGTCAATGACTGTATAAATCACTAGGTGTGTAGGGTGTTCTTTCTTTCTACCATTTTAAAATGTATACCTTTCAATACTGCTGACTGACGTGATTGTGAAACACTTGCTTGGAGCTTTTGTTACTGTTGAATGGGTCTCATGAATAGTGCCACAAGTTGTATGACCTGCTTTTTCTGTAGCCTGTGGGCATATCAGAAGCCTTACATCTCAGTCATTACATGAACTGCAGCAGGAGATACTCTACACTGCTCTACTCACTCTTGTTCATATTGTTACTATATCATTGGCAGTTGGTCCATTCTGAATGGCACTGTACAGGGCAGCTATAGCTTCTGCTACTGGGGAATTGTTGAATTGGTGAAAATGAGATCGGCATAGGTAAACCACTGTTAGAATCCGGGTTCTCTGGTTGTCACAGGTAGGTACTTGTGTCAAGCAGGGAACCTTTCCTCTAGTCAGGGTAGGGGGATACACTCTAATAATAACCCCTGCTCACCCTCTAGGTAGCTTGGCGCGAGCAGACAAGGCGTTCTCTCAGGGCGTTTAGGTTAAGCATTTGTAAATACCCACACAGTAATACAGTGAACCTGCACAAATGGACTCCACACAGGATATATATATATATAAATACTTTATATAGAATTATCAGGCTTAGCACAAGACCAAATAACGTTTAAACAGCCCACAATACTTATTTTCAAAGAGTTCTTGGGTTTAGCGTACTTTTACAGTTCTGTGCGCGTCGTCCCTCTTCGTACGCGGTAGACACAGGCTTTGGGACGGGTCGTACACGCGCTGCAGGCGCTTCAGGTGAAGCATACACCCTACAGCGCGAACGGGCACAGTACCTTGATGCTTGGTGAGTTCATCACGGACACTTCCTTGGCAGCAGGCGTACAGTACGGTGCGAAGTCCTCCAGGCGGCGCGTACTACGGTACGGGAGACCTTGGGCGTGCACGGCTCAGGGGACGGGGCGAGAGTACGGTCCGTACTGCCAGACGTTCGGGGAGGCGACGTACCGGGATCGCTGGGCTTCACTTTGGCTGATGAGACAGGCGAACAGTACGCTCCGGACGGGAGACGTACGCGACCATCACACGTACCACGGCCTTTCCCAAAGCAGGGGAGAGGCGCATACAGTGATAGTACGGTCCGTAGGGGGGTGGGAGCTGGTACGGTGATGTCCTTCAGTTACGGTGCGAGCTATGGCTCGTAGGGGCAATAACTCGCGTTGCTCGGGCTGGTAGTACCTTCCTTCGCGGTGCGAGCTACGGCTCGTAGAGGGGCCACAGATGCGTTGTTCGTGCCGGACAGCGGGATATCAGCTCACTGGGAGTACGCCGCGATCAGCGAGACGTACACAGCAGTTTGAAGCCAAGATTCGAGGAAAACGGTCCGTTTTCCAAGGCGATTCCACGGCGGTGAAGTCCACTGTTCCTGGGACTTCGTTCAGGGGGCAAGCTCACTCACAAGCCCTTGGAGATATTCAGCAGAAGTCAAATAAAAGTCTTTGGGGTCTTTTCTTCCTCTTCTTCAGCAGCAAGGCAACCACTGCAGGCCAATCCCCCAGGTCAGGGACAGTACTCCTCCATGCAGCTTTTCCAGTTCCTTCAGGTCGGACAGAGGTTTCTTCTTGGCAGGACAGGATCTAGTTTCTTGGGAGCAGGGCTCCTACATTTATACAGCAATTCTTTTGTTCTGCCAGGCCAGTGGGGCCCTTGCCTAGTCCAGTCCGGTTTCTGAGCACTTTGTTTCTGCGATGCAGGCTGCTTCTTTCAGGGTGCAGGGCAGAGCCATCAGACGCTCCACAGGGGGCGGAGCCAGCATTGTGGTGGCAGAGCACAGCCCTATTCAGAGTCCAGGCGTACTCCTCCCACCCATCTATCTGCCAATCCTCCTATTCACCACCAGGCTACCTAGCCCTGCCATCTGGGTTTCCCCAGCCCTGTCACTCACACAAGCCAGACAGCAGATACACATCACGCAGAGGCGGGCTGAAATGGTTAGGCAAGCAAAGGCCAACTTTCTAAAAGTGGCATTTGCAAACGCAGAATATTAAAATAAACCTTACTAAAAGATGTACCTTATTATTCTGAGTTCAGGCATACTAAACTCGATTTTCTACCATGTTCCCTGGGTCTGTTAGGATCATAGGAGGTAACAATCTTAACAGCCCATTCTGGCCTATGAGAACAGGTAGCCTTACAATAGTGAAAAACGAAAATGGCTGTAATTCACTATTAGGACATGCCACACACATCAGGGCTTGTCCTACCTTATGCTTACAATGCACCCTGCCCTTGGGCCTACCATAGGGGTGACTAATATGAAGTTAAGGGAAGGTTTAGGGGCTGGCAAGTGTGTGCACTTGCGCAGTCAGCATGACAGTACCAGACTGCACGCAGGTTCTGCAATGGCAGACCTTAGACATATTTTACCAGGCCGCTTCTGGGGGTGGCACAACCAGTGCTGCAAGCCCACCAGCGGCATTTGTATTTACTCGCCCTGGCACTCCTGGTGCACTTTACTGGGGTCTAATAGTAAACCAAATAAGCCAATCATGGAATCCAACCAACATATACATTTTATATAGGGAGCACTTGCACTGTGGCACTGGTTGGCAGTGGCACAGCGCTCTGAGCGGCCAACACCATAAAAACACATGAGGCACAGCGACAAAAAGTGGAAGGGAGACTCACGCCAAGGTGCCAGGTCTAAACCACCAAGACCAAATGCTCAGGATGTATTCTGTAGATCAGAAGGGTTGGATGCTTTGATTCTGGAATGTTGAGGGTATGCAAACTTTCCTCCCTTTGAATTCAGAGGACGCTTGGTATCACTGATACTTTACAACGCAGTGAAGGAGAGCAAAAGGAGGGCGGCACGAGTAACGCTGGTGCATGTCTTCTGCAATCATTTGTTTTAACAGATTCTCCACTTTGTGTTTCTGAAGATGGTGTTAAACGAAAGAAGAAAGGCATCGAATTGGAGCAGATCGACTGCACCCCTCCTGAGCACATCCTGCCTGGCAGTAAAGAGCTACCCCTTTGCCCCCTCCAGCCACAGAACCGGGAGTGCAAGGTGAGCATCAGCAGACTGTATGCTACTTCAGAGGCAGCATGACCTACTAAAAGAAGCTATTGAGTTTATCCAAACCTTACCAAGCATCTTATTTGGTAAATCCTTTAATTCGCTTGTAAAATACACTTAGTGATTTGCACTGGAATTTGTAGTTGGCGAGAACAAGGGGTTCACACCAGTATAAAGGCACCTGCACTTACTTTACCTGGGCAGATTTGATTTAAGTGTGCACACAATTAACCCCTGGCAGCATTCTGATTTTGAATACTTTGCATGTTACTAAGGACTTTGTGGAGTTTTGCAAAACACTCAACATTTTCTTTCAAAAGAACACCTGCTGATTATTTTGCAAAGTTGAGCAGCTAATTAAATTGTGAAATGTGTTAGCCGACCAATCAGATGCCATATACATTGAAAAGGAGGTGAATATATATATGGATGTTGTAAAACAGTGTGTTCTACACTTGGGTTTTTTAATACTCTGAACGAATGGTAAGTGTTTTCTGATATTTATTTGGAGTAGTGGAGCTGGTTGAAAGAGTAAAAAAAAAAAAGGTATTATCTATAGTCCTGGAAATTAATGTGTTTCCTTCTCTTTCCAACATCCCAATGTAGGTTAGAACCATATTGGTATTTTCAGACCACTTTACATATTCTGAACGGAAGGGTGAGACTTGCATGGGAGCTAAGGGTCTAGGTATCAATGGAGTCACAGAAGGTGCAGGCAACAAGTCCATGCACCTCAAAGGTGTTTGTGCATAGCCTCCAATGCATCCAAGTTGGACAGTTAAACTGCCTCTGAGCACTGATAACTGATTTTACCTTCTTTCTTTCTCCCTCACTGTCTTTTCATCCCCCACCTCCCCGACACCACCAGCGCCCCCTCTTGGGCAGGTTTATTACCCACAAGCTATTTCACTGCCCACATCAGTTTCCTTCCCATCATAGCACAATTCAGGTTTTTAAATAGTTGGTAATAAAGAGAAGCCTATGAACTAAGGGCACTGGAGCAATAAATGGTAAATGCTCTTTGAAATGTCTTTGATTCCTCTAGCTTTTCCCTCATTTCACGTGTCTGTGTTTTTGCTTTGTTATGGTTGATATTGGCGGGAGATTTATTTAGATAGGAGATAGATACTGGCTTCACATTCTGGTACATATTTTTAGCCATTGCAGTGCCTCAAAGTTTTAACCATGAGTGGCTGGAATCCACCGCCTGGCAACCGCAAGATGCATGGAGACCTCATGTACTTGTATGTGATAACAATGGAGGACCGGCACGTGAGCATCACAGCATCCACACGAGGATTCTACCTAAACCAGTAAGTCATTGGTTTCAGTAAGCTTGAACCCAGCAGACTGTCATTGCTTGAATTACCACTGTGAGTACACATCTTCCAGAGCACTTTCATTGTTTATATTACTCCTATATGTGCTTCCGGCCCCTGCCAATGGTCTTTGTTAGATTTATCACATGCTCTTTTGTAGTGTGTGCCCACTGCCATTGTCTCCACAGCGAATATGTGCCCCTACTCTCTGCGCTGTGCTTTTAGATGTCAAATAATTTTCCTTATTTTCTGTCTTTTTCTACTTTTCTGTTACCTGAAGATTTCAGGGGTATGTCTCCATTAAGATAATGTGCCATGTACCTGTCAAAATCATCACCCCTGCTTTCAAATGTATTTTCGGGGTATTTTTGCCTCCTGCCTCAAATCTCTGCAGACAAGTACTGCAGAAATTGTAAGGGTGTGGCGATGCCTTGTGGATTTCCAGTAAAGAGAGACCAAGATCTCTGTAGCTGTCCCAATACACCTCAGAAACAAGGCTCTCTCTTCAATAGTTGCTCCTTCTATCAAAGTGGGTTGCTAATGTTTCCAGAGTAACACCCACGGTCTGATTAAAAAAAAAAAAAGAAAGAAATATGTGGAAAGGTAGGCCATGGTCACAATCAAGTTGAACAGCTCCTACAACACTGAGTTTCTTCATTTTCTTGTTATAAAAAACTGCTGTTTTTAAAGAATGTTTAAGGCATGAGGTTTAGCTGAAGGTGTTGGTATGGCATATTATGTGCTCGAATCCAAGGAGAAGAGAATTGAAGGGGATTTGGCTTCAAAGCCAAGATAAACGCTTAATTTCACGTCACGGCAGTTTTCCCCACCATCTGTCGGCATCCTGATGGCTGCCCTGCTTTTAATGGCCATTCTGACATGGCTCAGAAGACAAAAGCAGTGATAGAGTGAATTGGTGGCCAAGATCCTGTCTGCAGAACAGCCCTGGGACGCCTCCCAAACTAGCCAGTGAAAAGCCTGTCTGATCATACTATTGCAGACATCCCAATTGATGAGGCTAGCTGTTTTTAGAGGTGCGCTCGGCTGCGAAGGCCATTGTCTAACACATGCCTGTGGGACGTTGCCATGCTGCAAAGAGAGAGGCTGCGCTGCATCTGTTTTGTGCCCCACATCCTAATACCAGTGGGGGCAGAGGCGGCTGCGTGGAGACCTGTGTGCATGCCTGGCACCCCCACAGCCCTTCATCCTGGCTGTGGGTGGAGTCTGAAAGTGTCCGAGAGGCCCACTTTGATCAGGGCCTGTGGTGGCATTCAGTGAAGTGGGTGACTCAATTCCCCCCACCCCCAGGCCCGCCAGCTTCTGAGGCAGTGTCGCCTTGGAAGAGGAGGTTGACGTAGTGAGGAGGGGTCTGGAGCAGGAGTTATAGATGGAGTCTGGTGCTGCCAAGTCAATGGTGGTGCCTGGAAAAGGGAATTGGGTGAAGTGGGCACTTGTTTTTGGTTCCCCTCTTCTCCCTCCCTCGTTGTGTCCTGAGAAAATCGCTTTCCACTGCACCTGGTATTGGAGGGCGTTGTGGAGCAGCCCATTTCAGAGCCTCATTTCAAAGACTGACAGCAGCACCAGCCTGGCTGTAAGAAATACTCCTTGACTTGGTTGGTGTGACTAGGGGTGGTGCAGCTGGTGAGATTGGGAGTGGAAGAGAGGATTGCATTTTACATTGCATTGCTCCCCTGCCCTCAAAAAGTACCATGACACCTCTCGCTGTATAGCACTCCGTGATCTGGGGGAGCGTAGTCCCTGCCTCCCATCCATGCTTGGAGCCCTGGTGGGTGGTTTGACGCCTGTTAGATTCGCCCATCGATGATGGGGTGTGGTGTAGCACTGCGACCTGAGCATCTCTTTGTCGTTCGTGGAGGCCCTTTCCCTCTGCTCTCCGATGGCTGCCTCTTAAGAGAAACGCAGTCTTCCTTGCGGAGGCAAATATGGTGAAAGGCAATGATAGATTGACTCACCGATCTCAAGTCAAAATTGATAGATATGCAAAAAGCTTCAGAGAGAAAGATGTGCCACAGGTGGTGAGGCACACCCAGTGATGGGGCTGGGGAGAATCTGTCTGTGTTGAAATGATCCTGCAGGAGATGCAGGAAACCAGAACATCCTTACAAGGGGAAATGGAAAGTATAGCAGACTAATCAATAAAATGTTTTCTTACGAACTGGCTTAGCACCTGGATTCCTGCTGACAAGTCCTTTCCTTGTTTCATACTTGAGATGGCACACAGAGCTCTGGTGCCCAGGCAACCTCTAGGCTTCCCACCATGACCTTTATTGCTCACTTTTTAAATTACCAGGACAGACATGTCATTTTGAGGGAGAGGTGCAACAGAGATGCTGTCATTTTCAACCACCAGAAGAGGTTGACATTCATAGACTTAGTGCAGCAGCAGAAACACTTTTTACTAGCAGTCAGTCAAAAGCTCAGAGCACTTCTGCTGGAATATGTACTAATTATCCCCACCAAGCTTTGGGTCATCATCTAGGGAAAGATCCACAGATGCACCTTGGGAATAGGTAATGGTGCAGAAAATCCTGAGGGTCCCAATGACATATTTTTGACCTTCTTCCCATGTCGTCAGGGGGGAAAAAACCTGACCTATGAGGAACAGGGCATGTCGAGGATGGAGCACGGAAGATAGAGATTCGCCCCGCCAAAAGGACGACAGAGAAAGCGAATCGACAGAGCAGGATTCTGAAGATCTCTATAGATCCCTTCGCTATGTAAACATAGTGATACAAACTTAAGACTAAATTGGCCTCTTACCCTCGACACATATAGGATTAAACAAACAATGCTGCCTGAGTTCAGCATTCTAGAAATGAAGTTAACACAACATCTGATTAATAAGGGTATCTCTAGAATCTCCAGATTATTGATGATTAACGTCCCTGGCACTTTCCCAAATCTTTGGGAGAAGAGGAAGGGTGACATTGGAGGAGCAAATTGGTGAGTCTATCCACACGTTTGTGATTAATTCAGTTCATATACTTCCACATAGCTTTCTTTCTCCACACTAGACTGTGGTGAATACGTAGAGCTCCAAGCCCACTCTGCTTCCGCTGTAAAACAGTAACCGGCACCTTTATGGATGTTTTATGGGATTGCCCGGCCGTTGCTCAGTACTGGAAGTATGTCCAACAAGGAGCCCCAACTGTACTTGGCCAACCTATCACTCTTGCTCTTAAAGTCACCCAATTTGGTATAACGAAGGACTGGGGACGCTGAGGCTCAGAGTGGCCTGGACTCACCTGGGTATACAACTGTTGATTGCCAAGAGGAACATAGCCCATAAATTGAATGCTAATGAGCCATGACTCTAGAAGAATGAGTTAGAGGGACGGATTTGTGTGCAAAGGTTGAGGAATCGGTCTGTAAAAGTTGGGGTTGTTAAAGAAGCACAAAAAGATTTGGGGGTCCTGGTGGAGTCACAACAGTGCAATTCCAGTTTGTGTGTGTTTTGCCTCCTTTGCTGATGATCTTCAACAGCGCATGCTTGTACCAACATTTGTACGAATTCTTAAGATTTGGGACTGAATGTTGCCTTATTTATTTAGTATATTGTACTAGGTAAAAAAGAAAATACCAGTTGACCACCCAAACTATCTTCTCCACATCCTCCAGTGATAATTTGTACAACATACTGCTACAGAGTTGGATACTGAGGTGTTTTATTTCAGACTTTGGAGCTATTTTTCAGTTAGTACCTTTTTCATGGTAAAAGATATGAAGTTGTCTTATTGGCTGTACTCTAGGCCCAATCCTTGATCAAACCTTTCCTGACCTGCCTGCTGACGAAATGCATTTATCAAGGACCATGCTCATGTCAGGATAATTGCAGTTAGTTGTGATATATTTCACTCAGCTGAGCAGCTTTATGGGGAGGTTCACAATAAGAAATGCTTGGGGAACAGCACACCTTAAGGCATTAGCAATATGTGCTTTAAAAGCTCAGGCCTAAGGAAAATCCTAAAACTTAGGGTAACTTTGGTTGAGATATCTTCTGCAATTAAATTGGCAGAGGTAACCCACTTTTGAAAATGCCCCAGTTGAACCCCCGTGCTAACAGGGCAATTTATAATCTGTTATTTCCAGCAAAGTGTACTAATGTGGGTTAATTTGAAGAATTGGAGCACCAAAACAGTGTTATGATGTCAATGTTGGGTGATTTTGGGAATTAATGGTGGCGGTGTTGTCTGCTTACTAGTAACATTTAGCACCCTTCACTCTACCTTACTGGACTGACTATAGCAGCTAAGTATTTGAAATGTTGTTTAAAAGTGAATCAAGCCTTTTCTTACAGATTAAGAGCGAAGGATAGAAGTACAGCCTTCCTTTCATATATTAACTCCTTCCATCTACAGATGCCCCAAGACTTAGCTTACGCTTCTTAATTTATGTAACTTTTATTCACAGATGTTGCCCCTGCCTGTGTTTTTTTTAAAGTTTCTTTTTTTTAACGTCATTTCTTAATATTCAACAGAGTCAAAATACACAGTCCGAGAAGCTTGTACATCAGAAATGTATATTACATAGTCACTTGGCCACCCCTATCATTCTTTGTTGTATCACCCATTCACTATAGGTAGTCATTAAGGGCATGTTGATAGTGTAAGACCCAGAGAGGTCTCTCCAGACCCTCATGAGCACTATTCAGACTACCACTTCAAGATACTGTTTTATCCGACTCTTCTTCAATGGAGGCTGTGTATTTCAGTCTTTAACAAGTAGCTCCTATCATCTGGAGGAGGTTTACAGCCATTCAGTGAAGTGAACAAACTACACAGCTGGCTGTGTAGCTTTTTTCACTGCACTGAATGGCTGATGGGTATTTTCTCCCTTCTTATGGTCTAATTTTCAAATTTAACCCGCTGGCATAAATGCCCAACCCATCCGGGTCTCAAGTCCTGAGTTGTTATGCCAGATAAAATGCAGTCTCTAAAACCAGTGCTTAACTAAATTTTCTTGCTTCACATACAGGACCTCTCTTCCAACTCGTGCACTGGCACATATTCTGTCTCTTATCCGTGTTAGATTGAAGCTATTAAGTATACCAATAGTTCCAACAGCAGAGGCACTATGAACACTATGGGGACCTTGACACTCGGAAAAAACAAAAGCAGTCATTGCCAAGCAAATGGGACTAATGTTTGTAGGAGAGTTTTTTTCAGACCTTTTACATAACTGGCATACCGACAATCTGACAACATTGGCCAGTTATTCCACAGAACTGTAACCGTACCAAAGGAATCAGATATTTGCTTATTTTTGTGATTTTTATTATGTTGCCCTAACAGTGGTACAATGACTTGATAATTTTTCTTTTACAGATCCTCAGCATACAGCTTTAATCCCAAACCTACCAATCCAAGTTTCCTTTGTCATTCCCTGGTGGAGTTATTGAACCAGATCAGTCCAACATTCAAAAGGAATTTTGCAGCCCTACAGAAGAAAAGGTATGCTGGTGATTAGTGACAAATGAGTACTGGGCTCTTTCTTTAGGAGACATTCCGCTTTGGTATTCCTTGGGTGAAATTGTTCAGGTCTTCAGTGTCTCTGACCCACCAGTGAGTCTTGCCAAGTGATTATATCAACTCTTCATAAGATTAACTTTTGCTTCACAGGTACATGTAGGTGGGCCATTGATAAGGTTGGAGTCAAAGTGGTCAGTTCCCTTTCAGTGTCACATCTACACCTTTTTTATTGTTTGTTTCTCATACAACTCTCCTCATTCCCTTCCATTTGAATGCCTCCAGTGCCTTTTCACATTTGCAAACTTTCATGAACAGCCAGTATTCACTCCCCCTTTCTCAGCTAACCAGTGTCTCGACATTTCTGCAGCAAATTATTTCTCCTCATTAAATATACCCACTTCTGTCCTTACTGTCTCATACCCCACTCATTGACAATCAGGGAAGTCTATTATATCTAGATTGAGATGCTATGGACCCTGTGCCCTTTCCTCGTGGGTAGTAGAGATTTGGAGCTGAAGGTCAGCGTGCACTAATGTTAAGAACTCCATGTTTTATTCTCAAATCTCTTTGTGAGTGTCTTGCAACGGTTCTCCTTCATTGTATCTGCCGAAGTTGTGCTTGGTGAAACTGTCAAAGCAGTGTCACTGAACTGAAAAATGTTTTTAGGGAATATTGGCCACTTTTATTATTAAGACCCAAAGACCAGTCATTCTGAAGACCTCCGTAACTATCATCATAATAGTTATTCTCAATCATTTGTTACTTGCAAAACAAATTTCTTGGTTTCTACTCTTTGTGGCCCCTGAACAGCATCATCCTTGATTGGGTACCTTTTATTTACAGTAATAGAAATAAATATAATTCATGGTTATGTGAGAAGGAGTGATTTGTCTGATTCCGCCTTGGATAAAAACTTCAAGCGGATTCAAAGTGGGAAAGCCCTTCAGCGTTGGAATTTTTTGTAGTTGTAACTTGACTTTCTTGCACTCAAAAAATTCCTATCCTATCTTATGGGCTGGTATCCTTAGTTCCTTAATACCGTTATCTGTGATTAGTATATCCGGGTTTCACCAGATTAAGGTGAACTACAAGGCAGCAAGTGTTACACTGCCATCCTTCTTGGTGTCTAAGTTTATCAAGGTGCCCGAAAAGTCTTTAGAACAACACTTTCTGTCACTTGGATTTTTTTACATCTGAACTTCTTTTAACATCCTAGAGTCTGAAAATATGTTCTGTCATTTTTCCTGTCCTCATTCAGTTCTGTGAGGTACCTGTGCAAAGACGTTTTAGTTGGTTTTCTTTAAAGTATTTTTTTGGGCAGTCATGCCTATTACCCCATAACACTATTTTGCAGCTGAACTGCTCCGCAGGGATATATTGTTATACTTGTGCTACTTCTGAAGCGAATATGGGTTTATCAATGTTTCCTAGATCTTTAGTCTTTTGCTTAGGTACCCCGGTTTGCCCATTGATGAAAACATTCTAGAAGTGATAAGGAAATGTTCAAACCAGTCAACTAAGATTGGAGTGCCCACTTGACCCTTCTTTATTTCATTTTGAAGTCCTTAGTGAAGTCTTTAGTGTTTGGCATATGAATGTCAAGGAATGAGACTATTGCTGAAGAGGTATGAGGATAAAAGTGATGGGCTTTGGAACATCAGTGAAAATAATTGTAACCCTCAATTCAGCTGTGTCCTAAGATCTAATGCGAGTGTGGATTGTTTTCAGTTTACGGTGCTGTCCTTCACTCTCACCTGTGTAGCCCAGGGCGTGTACATAGCTGGTGGTGGTGGTGGTGGTGGTGGTAATAGCAATAGCAGCTTACTTTCAACTTCCCATCACCGGCACAATAGATTAGTAAGTAAGTGTTGGACCTAACGTCCTTGAGGTAGCTTGGCTCAGATCAAAAGGCTTTTATCCCAATACGGCACATCGTGTTTGCATCACACCCAACTCACACCTTAACGCCACACCACTTAAAAATGACACTACACCGGATAATTATAAAGTTTACCAGAAGTCTTTATCTTTCCTTCTTAAACGTGGTTACTCAGGTTCACATTTCAGGGTAAAAAATTACATTGCATTTAATTTGACAGTACCATTCCCTTCTTTACTTTTGTACAGCCGCTACTTAAACACCCCCTAGATTCCCAACCTGCCTTGACTCAGGAGCGCTAAGTTAAATCCCTCCAGAGAGCGCTCCGCACAACATTTACAAATTCCACAATTTCAGAGAATCATTTAGTCTACACGGTGTTCTTCTGACAGATGGTTTCCCTAACGGCTATACTTTCTGACTCTTATACTGTCACCAATAATCAATCTATTACATTTAGGTGCTAAGCTGGAGATTTACTCTGCTGCTGGCAATCAATCGGATACATCTAGGCAGTTTACATGTAGATTACTTTATCACTAGAAATTAATCCATTACATTGAAGCATTATACAAGAACTTTTGCTGTTACTGGAGGTTAAACTGCTATTTCTAGCACTATGCTTGAGATTCCTACTACGTAGACTTCAGTCTCACGTGTGGTTATGACAATGTACCGGTATTTATAACCTCGAACCTGGCTTCCCCAGGGACCGGAAATCGGGTCTAAAAGGACATCATCTGTCCGTAGATGCGTACTCATGTGCTCTCCCGTGCTCTCCAGTGCTCTCCCCCCTTCTTTCTATGCCCAGCTTACTGTTTCCTCGGTGTCCTCCTCTCACGAAGTTCAGCAGAAACTGGAGTCGAGTTCCCACCTCTTCGGGTCAGACGGGGCTCACCGCGCTGGCAAGAAGATCTCTTAAAGGGGGAAGGCGAAAAACAGGGCACACCCACCGACCACCTCCCCCAAGGACTACCCTGCTGGTGATTCTCCTCCGCTGGTGGGAGCCTCGCTCCTCCGCTCCCCACAGCCCGCTGGTCTCACTTCCTAGCGGACTCCGCAGGCCAGGCGCTGTCTCGATCCACCTCCGCGTCCTCAGTTCATCCCGCAGCCGCCAGTAGCAGCGCGGCTTGCGGGGGCGCGGCCTCCCATCCCAGCTGGCAACAGCGGGGCGGCGCTTCGGCGTCTGCCCCGCTCACGTGACTCTTAAGACGGCGGCTTCAATGCCGAATCCGCCCCGTACTTCCTGGATGAGAGTCTCTCCTCAGCCGACTGATGAGATGCCTGCCAGCGTACACCACGGGGTCCCGTCACCTCTTCAGACCTCCCGGCGATCCCAGGCCTCTCCCTGGGGCCACAGGCAACCCCACGGACCCGGCACCGCGACGGTGAGCGTTCCAGGCAGGGCTCAGGCAGGAGGGGCAGAAATTAAGGGAGCCGGGCTCACATGAAGCTGGTGATTAGGCCCTCGAGTCTCTGCATTCTTGGGCACGATTACCCCCACTACAGCCAGGGACGGTGGCCAGACGCTGGGGCCAAATGGGTTCAGAATCCCAGACAACACCAGGAATAGGGCCAAGGTAGTCCCGGACGGCGATTCTTCCCCTAGTCCTCCTTCAGGGTTTCTGTCCACACTGAGGGTCCCGAGGTAACGATGACCCCCAGAATTATCGGCGGTGTTCAGGGACCGGTCAGCAGGTTGAGGGTGATGTCAGTTGATGAGGGAAGTCGCGCAGACCCTAAGACCTGTCAATTCCCTATCTAGCGCAGCCACCTCTCCACTCCGATGCCTTACTCCTGTCTACCTCACAGCTCACCTAATTCCCCAAAATGGCCGCTCCGCCCTCACCTCTATTTATCACCTGGGGCCTTACTGGCCAGAGTGGCCCAGAAGGTTCCGGAACCTCTCATGGCAGTCTATGGCCCAGGTGCTGAGGTGACAGTTGGAACCACCATTTTGTGAGACTAACCTCCCTCTCCCTGTCTCTTCAGTGAAGCATCAACACCAAGGAAAAAAAGTTAGTGGACAGAAAAGAAAGTGAGAGGGTAAAGGGAGGAAAAAGAAAAATATAAATGAGGAGGGAACAGCCAAAGGGCTGACAGGTCTAACACGCGTCCCGTCCCCCCCCAGCTGAAAGTGGGGAGAGCTACCCAATCCCTTGGGAGTTCTCTTCACTAAGGCGGAAATATCTAGAGAGACAGTCAGCATTGGCGTGGTCCACTCCTGGGCGATGTTCCACCCTAAAGTCCATTCCCTGTAGGGAGATGGACCACCTCAATAACTTGGGATTCTCGCCCCTCATTTGCTTCAGCCACCTGAGGGGCCGGTGGTCGGTCTGAACCAGGAAGTGCGAGCCAAACAGGTATGGCCGCAGCTTCTTCAGAGCCCACACCACCGCAAAAGCCTCCCTCTCAATCGCACTCCACCTCTGTTCCCGGGGAGTAGTCTCCTAGACAGGAAAACCACCGGTTGGTCCAGACCCTCCTCATAGAGTTGCGACAGCACTGCCCCGATGCCATGCTCTGACGCATCTGTTTGGACGATGAACTCCCTGGAGAATTCAGGGGTCCTGAGGACAGGTGCCACACACATTGCCTTTTTCAAGGTGTCAAAGGCTTGTTGACACGCCTCGGTCCAGATTACCCGTCGAGGGTGCTTTTTAGAAGTGAGCCCAGTCAAGGGAGCCACGATAGTACCGTATCCCTTGACGAAACGTCGGTAGTAGCCAGTGAGGCCCAGAAAGGCTCGGACCTCCATCTGAGTCTTGGGGGGTTCCCAGGCCATGATGGTTTCAATCTTAGCCTGGAGGGGTTGCACCTTGCCCCGACCCACCAAGTGACCGAGGTACACTACCGACCCCTGCCCGATCTGGCACTTACTGGCCTTGATCGTTAGACCCGCCTGCTGCAAAGCCTGAAGGATAGCCTGAAGGTGACACAAATGGTCCTCCCAGCTGCTGCTGAAGACAGCGATGTCATCCAGGTACGCAACCGAAAAGGCCTCCATCCCGGAGAGGACCTGGTTCACCAGCCGCTGAAAAGTGGCAGGGGCGTTCTTGAGCCCAAAGGGCATTACACAGAACTGGTAGTGACCCTCAGGTGTGGAGAAGGCTGACCTTTCCTTTGCTCCATCTGTCAGGGAGATCTGCCAGTACCCAGATGTAAGGTCAAAGGTACTCAGATATTGGGCAGCTCCCAACCGGTCAATGAGCTCATCCGCCCTCGGGATAGGATAAGCATCGGTCTTTGTCACAGAGTTCAGTCACCTGTAATCCACACAGAACCGGAGTTCCGGTGTGGTGCCCGGCGGGGCAGCTTTGGGTACCAGTACCACCGGACTGGACCAGGGACTGCTTGAAGGTTCAATCACTCCCAGCTCTAGCATCTTGGTGACTTCTCCATGGATGCTAGCCTTCACCTTATCCGACAAACGGTAGGACTTGGACTTCACAGGTGGGCTGTCCCCTGTGTCCACATCATGGGTACACAGATGAGTCCTTCCCGGGATAAGCTAGAACAAGGAAGCATACCACTCCAAAACCTGACGGCAGTCCCTCCGCTGTTCGGGAGTTAGGGATGTTGAAAGGATCACTCCCTCCACCAACCCATCCTTTTCCTGGGACGCAATCAGATCAGGAAGAGGTTCACTGTCCTCCTCCTCTGATCCATCAGTCGCCATCATCAAAGTGACCTCTGGTCTCTCTTGGTGGGGTTTGAGGCGGTTGATATGGAGCACTCGATGGGGCTGCCTGGGGGTCTTAAGGTCCATCACATATGTGACCTTACCCTTCTTCTCAATCACCTCAAAGGGGCCTGACCAGCGATCCTGGAGGGCACTAAGCTCCCCAGGCTCCATAACCCACACCTTCTGGCCAGGCTCCAGCTCCACCGGGTGAGCATTTCGGTCATACCATTCCTTCATGACCGTCTGGCTGGCTTCTAGATTTTCAGACGCCTGCTTCCACAAGCGAGCCATTTGGCTACGAAAGGCCAGCATGTAGCTCACCACATCCGGGGGAAGTTTTCTGGGAGTCTTTTCCCATCCATCCTTCACCAGGCTGAGGGGTCCACGAACAGGGTGACCGTACAACAGCTCGAAGGGGCTGAAGTCCACTCCCTTCTGTGGTACCTCCCTGTAGGAAAACAGCAAACAAGGTAGGAGGACGTCCCATTTCCTCCGCAGGCTCTCGGGCAGACTCCGGATCATGCCCTTTAAGGTTTTGTTAAACCTTTCCACCAGACCATTGGTCTGGGGGTGATAAGGGGTGGAGAACCGGTAAGTGACTCCACACTCTTTCCACATGGCCCGCATATATGCCGACATGAAGTTGGTACCTCTGTCTGACACAACTTCCTTGGGGAACCCCATCCGGGTGAAAATCCCCATCAGAGCCCGTGCCACCGCAGGTGCAGTAATGGTCCTCAGAGGGATAGCCTCTGGGTACCGGGTGGCATGATCCACCAGAACCAGGATAAACCTGTGACCGGCAGACGTTGGTGGATCCAATGGCCCAACAATGTCGATGCCCACCCTTTCAAAGGGGATGCCAACGACAGGCAGTGGTTCCAGGGGAGCCTTCAGCTTCACCCCTGGTTTCCCACTAGCTTGGCAGGTTACACACGTCCTACAAAATGTGTCGGACGTAATCCTCATCTGAGGCCAGTAGAAATGAGGGACAAGCCGAGCAAAAGTCTTATCCTGTCCCAGGTGTCCTGCCAAGGGTATTTCGTGAGACTATCCCAAAAGGAAGGCTCGGTAACGCTGGGGAACTACCAAGGCCCGGGATGATCCATGCACCGGAGCCTTGGGTTCGCTATAAAGGAGACCATCTTCCCAGTATATGTGGAAGTTCCCCGAATCGTTACCCGCTGCCTGGGCTTCGGCCTGACGCCGTAAACCCTCAAGGGTAGGACACTCCTTTTGGGCCTGACAAAACTCCTCCCTAGTAGGTCCTCCCTCCACCTGCCATTCTGCAGGGGTAGGTAAGCCCTCCAGGGAAGTCACATCCCCCTCTGTGGACTCCGGGACCACTTCAGTTGCCCCCTCCACCTTCTGAGGTGCAGATGCCGGGGTAGGTTTCCCCTGGCCCCGTTTACCCTTTTTGGCAGCTGGTTGGGCCCTTATTCCAGGCTCCAACCTCTGTGAACTCCCCCCTCGGGCAGTCACGGACCGTGTATTAGCACAATTCCATTCGGATGTTCCCAACATCTCCATGTGAGCCTTGAACTCGACCTCCTTCCATGCCGTATGTTCAAGGTCATTTCCCAACAGACAGTCGACCGGCATGGCAGGGCTTACCGCAACCCGTAGAGGACCCGCAACCCCTCCCCACTCAAAGGGAATCTGGGCCACCGGATAGTGACCCTCTCGGTTGTCAGCCATCACAACCGGGTGGACTACGTTGGGAACCACCTGCTCTGGGGACACCAGCTGACTCCTTACCATAGTCATACTGGCTCCTGTGTCCCTCAGAGCCTCCACCCTTTGGGCATTGATGGTGACCCATTGCCTGTACTTTTTAGTTTGAGGGCACATGGGTCTTAGGAACCATCTCGCAATCCCCTAGGGACACTAAGGTTAGCCCTGCCCACTCACCTCCTTTATCTAGGGGCAACTCCTCCCCGAGCACTACGCTCGCCACCCCAGGGGTCTTTCCTCCAATGGGAGGGTGTGGTCTCTTGGGACACTTGGCATCCCCCTTGCAGTGACCAATCTCACCACACTCATAACAACGGACAACCCTAGGCTGCTGACCACGGTCAGGATAAGGGGGTTTGTGGGGGCCAACCTTAGGAGGGAATCCTAATCCCTTTCCTTGCGAACTCTTTTGGGGGCCTTTAGCGAACTCCTTCTTTTTGTCTCCCCCCTCTTTCTTCTGGGGGGCGCCCTGTCCAGCCCCTTGGAAATTCCCTCCAGTCCCTTTTGAGGATACCCGGGTACTTGCCCAGATATCCGCCTCCTCTGCAAGCTTCCTAGGATTAGTTATTTTCCTGTCCACCAGGTGTTGACGCAGCTCTGGAAAACTTTTCTCGAGGAGGTGCTCCCTCAATCAGGTTATACAACCCCTCGTAGTCTTTCACCTCACTGCCCTGTACCCAGCCCTCCAAGGCCTTCTTGGCGTAGTCCAGGAAGTCCACCCAATTTTGGGTGGCCAGCTTTTGACTACCCCGAAATCTCTGCCTGTATTTCTCAGGGGTCAGCCCAAACTTTCTAATTAGGGCGACCTTCATGGTGGGGTAATCGGTCTGTTCTCGCTGCTCCAGAGCTAACAGGGCATCCCTCCCCATCAGAGGCATATACCTATATAGACCACCCCCCCACTGAGCTTCAGGGATCCCATGGGCTCGTAAGGAGACCTCATAGGCAGCCAACCATTTAGCAATGTCATCCCCGACACCATAGCTGGCGACTACATCTTTTGGCAGATAGGGTCTGGGCTCCCTGGTGATCTCTCTATGTATGCTGCCACCAACGGGACTGCTGGGGGTTCCAAACTGTAGGGCCTTGAGATCCAATTCCTTTAAATGGAGCTCATGGAGGAACCTCCTCTCCTCCCTTTCTTTCTCCAAGCGGGCTAGATCCATTTTGAACTGCTTCTCCTCCCTCCTGTCAACTAAGTCAGCTGAAGACAGGCTCCCCCCCGAAGCGCTACTACCCGCTCTTGAAGGGGCACTAGGTCCTACGTCCATGTTGCCGCTCTCAGGGGGGGAAAGTAATTCGGTCCCTTCCGTAATGTCCGGTCCTGGTCCCTCCTCCTCCCGTTTTCCGCTAGGGTGGGCCATAACCCAGGCTCTCAAGCTAGTTTGGAGTTCTATTTTCTTCGCCCCCTGCTTGAAAAATACCTCCCTCTCCTGGCAGAATTCCTTTAGTTGGGTTACGGTATACTCTTCCAGCCTACCCAACTCAAACTCCATCCTACCAGGTGGGATCCAACACTGCAGAAAAGAACTTCACAATAGGAGACCCTTCCTTTAAGAGGAAGTACACCACAGGATAGGACAATTTTGAAAAATTCCAATCAGGGAGACAACCTGGAGAAAACTCCAATAAAAACAATCAGGTGTAGGGTGTGGCGCGCGCTAAACTCCTAATGAGTGGATGCAAGCACAGACTCAGGATCCCACCGCTGACCACCAATTTGTTGGACCTAACGTCCTTGAGGTAGCTTGGCTCAGATCAAAAGGCTTTTATCCCAATACGGCACATCGTGTTTGCATCACACCCAACTCACACCTTAACGCCACACCACTTAAAAATGACACTACACCGGATAATTATTAAGTTTACCAGAAGTCTTTATCTTTCCTTCTTAAACGTGGTTACTCAGGTTCACATTTCAGGGTAAAACATTACATTGCATTTAATTTGACAGTACCATTCCCTTCTTTACTTTTGTACAGCCGCTACGTAAACACCCCCTAGATTCCCAACCTGCCTTGACTCAGGAGCGCTAAGTTAAATCCTTCCAGAGAGCGCTCCGCACAACATTTACAAATTCCACAATTTCAGAGAATCATTTAGTCTACACGGTGTTCTTCTGACAGATGGTTTCCCTAACGGCTATACTTTCTGACTCTTATACTGTCACCAATAATCAATCTATTACATTTAGGTGCTAAGCTGGAGATTTTCTCTGCTGCTGGCAATCAATCGGATACATCTAGGCAGTTTACATGTAGATTACTTTATCACTAGAAATTAATCCATTACATTGAAGCATTATACATGAACTTTTGCTGTTACTGGAGGTTAAACTGCTATTTCCAGCACTATGCTTGAGATTCCTACTACGTAGACTTCAGTCTCACGTGTGGTTATGACAATGTACCGGTATTTATAACCTCGAACCTGGCTTCCCCAGGGACCGGCAATCGGGTCTAAAAGGACATCATCTGTCCGTAGATGCGTACTCTCATGTGCTCTCCCGTGCTCTCCAGTGCTCTCCCCCCTTCTTTCTATGCCAGGCTTACTGTTTCCTCGGTGTCCTCCTCTCACGAAGTTCAGCAGAAACTGGAGTCGAGTTCCCACCTCTTCGGGGCAGACGGGGCTCACTGCGCTGGCAAGAAGATCTCTTAAAGGGGTAAGGCGAAAAACAGGGCACACCCACCGACCACCTCCCCCAAGGACTACCCTGCTGGTGATTCTCCTCCTTTGGTGGGAGCCTCGCTCCTCCGCTCCCCACAGCCCGCTGGTCTCACTTCCTAGCGGACTCCGCAGGCCAGGTGCTGTCTCGATCCACCTCCGCGTCCTTAGTTCAGCGCTCCCGCAGCCGCCAGTAGCAGCGCGGCTTGCGGGGGCGCGGCCTCCTCTCCCAGCTGGCAACAGCGGAGCGGCACTTCGGCGTCTGCCCCGCTCACCTGACTCTAAGACGGCGGCTTCAATGCCGAATCCGCCCCGTACTTCCTGGATGAGAGTCTCTCCTCAGCCGACTGACGCGATGCCTGCCAGCGTACACCACGGGGTCCCGTCACCTCTTCAGACCTCCCGCCGATCCCAGGCCTCTCCCTGGGGCCACAGGCAACCCCACAGACCTGTCACCGCGACGGTGAGCGTTCCAGGCAGGGCTCAGGCAGGAGGGGCAGAAATTAAGGGAGCTGGGCTCACATGAAGCTGGTGATTAGGCCCTCGAGTCTCTGCATTCTTGGGCACGATTACCCCCACTACAGCCAGGGACGGTGGCCAGACGCTGGGGCCAAATGGGTTCAGAATCCCAGACAACACCAGGAATAGGGCCAAGGTAGTCCCGGACGGCGATTCTTCCCCTAGTCCTCCTTCAGGGTTTCTGTCCACACTGAGGGCCCCGAGGTAACGATGACCCCCAGAATTATCGGCGGTGTTCAGGGACCGGTCAGCAGGTTGAGGGTGATGTCAGTTGATGAGGGAAATCGCGCAGACCCTAAGACCTGTCAATTCCCTATCTAGCGCAGCCACCTCTCCACTCAGATGCCTTACTCCTGTCTACCTCACAGCTCACCTAAGTCCCTAAAATGGCCGCCCCGCCCTCACCTCTATTTATCACCTGGGGCCTGACTGGCCAGAGTGGCCCAGAAGGTTCCGGAACCTCTCATGGCAGTCTATGGCCCTGGTGCTGAGGTTACAGTTGGAACCACCATTTTGTGAGACTAACCTCCCTCTCCCTGTCTCTTCAGTGAAGCACCTTGCGCCTCTCCCTCAGCTAGTGAGAACGGGGCGCCCAGAGCCTCTACATCAACACCAAGGAAAAAAAGTTAGTGGACAGAAAAGAAAATGAGAGGGTAAAGGGAGGAAAAAGAAAAATATAAATGAGGAGGGAACAGCCAAAGGGCTGACAGGTCTAACAGTAAGCAATACCCATAAGATCAGAAGCACATTCGGATCTTTTACATAAGCTAGACTTCTTGCTTAAAATAAGTCTTTACTGATTCTTTACCTACGCTTTCTGTCCATCGACCCAGTGGCGAAAGGCTTTCCTTCCTCAGGAAAGAGTTCACCATGTTTGATTAGAATTGACTATATTGAATGCAGGACTCTTCTGATTTGAGTGCAGAAATTTAGGCACATACTTGTGTTTTATTTACATAGCCAAGTTAAATGATTTGGAAAATCAGAAGATATTGACAGCGGAGCAATACTCTATAAACCATGGAACACACCCAATAACATTAACACATTGAGCTATAAATGAGTATCCGTAATTGCATATGATAAACTACCTGTTCTGTGCAATCTAAGTTGGTACCAAACTCTTTGAGATCCAGGTCTTACAGCCTCTTCCTCTATGATGATGAAGAATTCCTTGGTAGCTCAATACAACCTGATAAGGAAATCTGCCGGATGGGTTAACCTACAGTTATCAGAGTACATTGCTCAAAGATTGCCATTATTAACAGTGTCTGCTTATGCATGCTACATTCAGTGCTCAGAGATTTTTCTTCCAAAAATGGCTGATAGCTGGTTTCATTGCACTGCAGAGTCCAGAAACATCCATTTGAGAGGATTGCAACCCCTTTTCAACTGTACAGCTGGACGGCACCCCAGGCAGAGCACGGCATGGACTGTGTCAGGGCAGAGGATGCGTACACATCTAGACTGGGCTACGAAGAACACATACCTGGGCAGGTGAGAATATTTCACCTCATTGCTTTGCTGGTGAACCTCTGTGATAGAACAGAATTGAAAATGGGATACAAACTCTAGAGTTGTAGTGGTGTAATTTAGAAATACTGTACTTATTTATAGAATGTTACATTGCTATAAAATCACATTTAAATTATTGTTTTCCAAAGAAGTCAAACAAAAAAACAAAGGAAATATATAGCACATTTTATGCCAGTGCAGTACTTGTATATATGCAGTGAATATCTGCAATTAACATTTAGCATCATCTGAAACTGGTGGGTCATTTGATGTGTGGAAAAACATGCTTGCAACAAAACTGGCATCGAAATTGTAACAGCCATATCAAGCATCTAAATGTTTAGAGTTAGTGTCACCTTTGGCAGAGGTCTTGGGTAATTATTGCTCGGAATGTCACAGTTGGCCGGCAGATGTCCAAATCTCTCTCATTGTCATCTAATTAAACTTTCTCGTCAACTACCCTACTTTATGCACTACAGCGCAAACGGATACAGCTGCAGTTCACTATTTCAACTATGAACAAGAATTCCTGTGGAGTAGGCTTCCAAATATTTATTTGATTTCAGGTGAGGAGTAAAAGCTCTTCGATCTGTGTATCTGATAGACGTCCAGCCGCAGATTCCTTAACTTAGAATATCCCCAGGTGTCAGACTGGATCCAGAACACTTTTCCTGCAGCAGCACCTCTGCGCGCCGGGGGGCTGTGCCATCTGGCTCTGCCCTGACGTTGTCCACGGACATGACGTCCGTGGAACCATATATGCCCCTCCCGGCGCGCTGACGTCAGTTTTTCTTCTTTTCCGCATTCGAATGCGGATCCTGGAAAACCAGCAGTTCCTTAGCCTGGTTTTTGGGCCTTCTCGACACCGTGGGTGTCGGGGTGGGGGGGGGGGGGTTAGGGACAGTGTGCAATGTCTTCTGGCATTAAGGCTTGTGAAGCCTGTGCGTGTCAGATGTCTGGCACTGACCCGCACCTCATATGTATGTGGTGCCTTGGAGTGCACCATGACTCCAAGGACTGTGACTCATGTCAACGGATGAAGCCAAAGTCCTTGAGGGAGCGGCGCATGAAATTGCTGGCCGCACGTATGTTCGGTCCAGCTCCCTCCTGTCGCCACTCTTCTCGGGATCGGGCTTGGTCCCAAGGTCGCTCACGTGACCACCGTGTGACAACAGGTAAGCGTAAGCTCAGGCTTCGCTTACGGAGATCTTCTTCCACTGCCCGTGCCGCTGCCTCTCGCAATGAGCCCGGGTAAAGGCGTACGGCATCCTCCGTATCCACCCTTTCCGGGTGTTGGGGCAACACGTGCCAAAATGGAGGCCTATTCTAAGGCACTCCAGGCTTGTTTTCAGTCGCCCCCTCTCTCTGGTGCGTCTTCGGGCCCCACAGAGGTAGCAGACACCGTTGCCGGGTCATCGTCTGCGGAAGTTGCACCGGCTGTGTGCGTCTACTCCGATTCTGGAGCCTACGTGTCGCCGACAAGCCAGGGCCTAGAGCAGGGACCTCCCCGTCGCTCAGCGCATACCCCTGTAGGGCTCCCTGCGCCGATGTCCGAAGCGACGCCAGACTCGGCGCCGGGTATTACCACAGGCTCTGCACCAGCGCCTTGTTCTCTCTCCAGGGAGTTTGTCTGCATCCCGGTGACTCCACTACGGCGCCCATCGACGTCGGTTCCGGCATCTAGCCAGCTTCCCTTAGTGGTTGATCCCCCCCCCCGACTCCTCGGGCAGCTGTAGTCCCCTGCGGCCTCCGTTGACGCCTCTGCTCTCATTTACGCCTCCTTCTGTGGACTCCCCTGATCAAGGGGTCGGGGTGCAAGTTCCTTGTGTAGCCTGGCCTGCGGGTCAGTCTCTGCCTTCGCCACTCCTCATGTCCAGTGGTAGACTTAGCCTTCAACCGTCTCCTACTGACCATTTGTCATCACCTACTCGGATGGCAACTGAGTCTAGTGCTGCCTTTGCGCGAGCTATTCATGGGGCGGCTGCTGTGCTTGGCCTACAGCCTCCTGTGGTGCCTCTACTTTCTGACCCTTTATTGGATCTACTCCATTTCGAGCCTATTGAGGTAGAACCTTTGCTGCCCTTTGGGGACTCACTAGTTGACACCCTGCATGGCACTTGGTCCAGACCCTCTTCGGGTGACCCGGTTGATCGGGCTATTGCCCATAGGCACTGCCCGGCACCAGGAGATGCTGCTACTGTTCGAAGAGCCAGGTCTTGAGAAGTTTTCTGAAGGTCAGAAGGTATTTGGTCTGCCGTAGGCGGATGGGGAGGGTGTTCCATGTCTTGGTGGCGAGGTAGGAGAATGATCTGCCGCCGGAGGTCACTCTTCGGATGCGGGGGACGGTGGCGAGAGCGTGGTCTGCGGATCGGAGCTGGCGGGTGGGGGTGTAGAGGCTGAGTTGGCTGTTGAGATACGCTGGTCCGGTGTTGTGGAGTGCCTTGTGTGCGTGGGTGAGGAGCTTGAAGGTTATCCCCTTGTTGATGAGCCAGTGTAGGTCTCTTAGGTGGGGTGTGATGTGGCTGCGGCGAGGTATGTCGAGGATCAGGCGTGCGGAGGCATTCTGGATGCGTTGGAGCCGTTTCAGGAGTTTGGCTGGGGCTCCTGCATAGAGTGCGTTGCCGTAGTCTAGTCTGCTGCTGACGTGGGCTTGGGTGACCGTCCTCCTGGTTTCGGTGGGGATCAATTTGTAGATCCTGCGAAGCATGCGGAGGGTGTTGAAGCAGGAGGAGGAGGTGTTGAAGCAGGACGTTGACCTGCTTCATCATGGAGAGGGTGGAGTCGAGGATGACCCCTAGGTTGCGTGCCTGGTCGGTGGGTGTAGGGGGTGCTCCTAGTGTGGCCGGCCACCAGGAGTCGTCCCAGGCCGAGGGGGTGGGTCCGAGGATGAGGAACTCAGTCTTGTCCGAGTTCAGCTTCAGTCGGCTGTTTCTCATCCAGTCGGCGACGGCCTTCATTCCTTCGTGGAGGCTGGTTTTGGCGATGTGGGAGTCTTTGGTGAGGGAGAGGATCAGCTGGGTGTCGTCGGCATATGAGATGATGTTGAGGTTGTGCGACGTGGGCGAGCAGTGCCATGTAGACGTTGAACAACGTAGGGCTGAGGGATGAGCCTTGGGGTACGCCGAAGATGATCTCGGTGGATGCTCGGAGTTCTGCCTGATAGAAAAGAGGTGGTCCAGTCCAAGGCCTTCTCTTGGATTCCGGTGTCGTTGAGGCGTGTTCTTAGTGTGTGGTGGCAGACCGTGTCGAAGGCGGCTGACCGGTCCAGGAGGATGAGGGCTGTGGTTTCTCCATTGTCAAGCAGGGTTCTAATGTCATCGGTGGCGGCGATGAGGGCAGTTTCAGTGCTGTGGTTGCTGCGGAACCTGGACTGGGATGGGTCCAGGATGTTGTTTTCTTCGAGGAAGCTGGTCAGTTGTTTGTTGACGGCCTTTTCGATGACCTTCGCCGGGAACGTGAGCAGGGAGATGGGTCGGAAGTTCTTGAGTTCCTTGGGGTCCGCCTTGGGTTTCTTGAGTAAGGCGTTGACCTCTGCGTGCTTCCAGCTCTCCGGGAAGGTCGCTGTCTCGAAGGAGATGTTGATGGTTTTCCGGAGATGGGGTGCGATGGTGCTGCTGGCTTTGTTAAAGATGTGGTGTGGGCAGGGGCTTCCGGGGATCCGGAGTGGATGGTGTTCATGATCTTGATGGTGTTGTCGTTGATGTTTGTCCAGGCGAGCAGGCGGTTGGTACGGGTGGTGGTCGTCGTGGGAGCAGGAGTCTTGGCGGTTGCCGGGGGGGTGACGGCGTTGAAGCTGTCGTTGATGTCTGTGATCTTGCGATGGAAGAAGGTGGCCAGCGAGTCACACAGGTCTTGTGATGGTGGGATGTCGTTGGTGTTGGAGGTGGGGTTGGAGAGTTCCTTCACGATGCTGAAGAGCTCTTTGCTGTTGTCTAGGCGGTCTTTGAAGAAGGTCCTTTTGGCGGATCTGATGAGGTGGTGGTGTCTACGGGTGGCGTTCTTGTGGGCTGTGTAGCTTTCCGGTGTTCGTTCACGGATCTAGGTTTTTCCGAGTTTTCGGCAGGTTCGCTTGGAGGCCTGGAGTTCTTGGGTGAACCAGCTGGCTCTCTTGCTGGTGGGGGTGTTGGGGGGGTTTCTTGAGCGGGGCGAGGGTATTAGCGCAGTCGTCGATCCATTGTCTGAGGTTGCAGGCTGCGGCGTCTGGGTCGGTCGGGTCTGTGGGTGGGCTTTGGGCGAGGGCGGTGGTTAGCTGGTCCTCGGTGACTTTGCTCCAGCTGCGGCGAGGTGTCTGCTGGGTAAGATGGTGTGTGGTGGGTTTCCGGATGGTGAAGTGGATGCAGCGGTGGTCGGTCCAGTGGAGTTCGGTGGTGCGGTTGAAGAAGACGTGGGAGCTTGCTGAGAAGATGGGGTCCAGTGTGTGGCCGGCGGAGTGGGTGGGTGTTGTGACGAGTTGTCTGAGTCCGAGGTTGTCGATCAAGGTGGCGGAGTTGGAGTCGTTGTTGTTCTCGAGGTGAAAGTTCAGGTCTCTGAGGAGGATGTAGTCTGTGGAGGCGAGGGCGTGAGTGCTGATGACGTCGGCGATGGAGTCTCTGAACTGCGGCCAGGGTCTGGGGGGTCTGTAGATGAGGGTGCCTCTGAGGGTGGTGTTGGGGTCGGTGTGGATCTGGAAGTGCAGGTGTTCAGCGGTGCTGAGGGTGTCGTCGGAGTCTGTCGAGATTTTGAGAGTGTTTCTATCCACTCCATTGGTTTGGTCCTTGCGGGTGATCTTGTAGCCTTCCGGGATGGCTATGGCGATGTCGGGTGCCGAAGAAGGGTTCAGCCAGGTCTCCGTCAGGAAGGCGACGTCTGAGGCGTTGATGTCGAGTAGGTCCCAGAGTTCGACGGCGTGTTTGCAGTTCCGACAGGAGAAGGGTCCTTGGGTGCGCTTCGGGGCGGCCAGGCAGCAGGTGCTTAATTTGTTGAGTCTCACTCGTAATTTTCATTGCGCCTGTTTGCTTGTACTGTGCCTGCTTAATTTGTTTACTCTGCGTATTCCTTATTCCTCCCCCCTGTTTTTTGTCCTCCTCGTCCTCCTCTGCCCGGTTTCCCACCGCTGCTGCCCCTGCAGCCCCTTCCACCCCGATACCGTCACTAACCCTGCTCCCGCCTGGACCGCGCCCAGCGCCAGACCCCCTGGTCCGCACGAGCACCACAACGTCAGACGCCACTACGACGCCAACCTCCTCCACGCACTCAACGCCGGCCGATCTACCACCTGCTTCCAGGCCACCCCGAAGCACACCCATGGACCCTTCACCTGCCGAAACTGCAGCTTCACCAGCCAGCGTACACCAGCACATACTGTCCCCCCCTCCACGGTAGGCCACAACCACCTCAGATGCATACTGCTCAACACCCGCTCCGTCCACAGGCACGCCATCGAACTCTGGTACCTGCTTGACTTATCCTCCCCAGACATCGCCTTCCTGACGGAGACCCGGATGAACAGCTCATCGGCGCCCGACGTTGCCATAGCCATTCCGGATGGCTACAAAATCACCCCCAGGGACCGGACCAACAGACTGGGATTCGCGGGGGCCAGGGGTCCTGGCCCTGGGCGCAGTCCAGCCGCGGACAGGCGCAGACTGGCTTGCCATAGGTGGCCTCCATATGAGGGGTGTTGGAGGGAGGAGCAGCTGGGAGGCGGGAGCGGGGTGGCAAATGGGAGTGCAGGTGGGCGGGGCCGCAGGAGACGCAGCGGCGGGACCCACGGAGTGGGGATGAAATGGGGCCCAGAGGAGACACAAGCAAAAGGGGGCAAGGCAGCAGAAGCAAGAAATATACAGAGCGGTCACAACCAAAAACAATCAAAAACGGTGGCACAAACCTAGTTGTTAACGGCAGCAGCAGCGGGCATACAGGGGGGCTGTGTGGCGGTGAGGGGAGCGACCAGCCTGGTGGCAAGGTCAAGGGTCGCTCCCTCTACTGCTGCGCGGCTTCCATATGAGGGGTGTGGGAGGGAGGAGCAGCTGGGAGGAGGGAGCGGGGTGGCAAATGGGAGTGCAGGTGGGCGGGGACGCAGCGGCTGGAACCACGGAGGGGGAGCAGGAGCGGGTGGGGGTTACAGAAGGCAATGGGACGCAGGCAGAACGGGGGGACATGAGAAAAATGGGGCACAGAGGAGACGCATGCAAAAGGGGGCTAGGCAGCAGAAACGAGAAATATACAGAGCGGTCACAACCAAAAATAATCAAAAACGGTGGCACAAACCTAGTTGTTAACAGCTCTCTCTACCACGGAGGAGGGAGCGGGGGGGTCAAAGAAGGCAATGGGACACGGGCAGAACGAGAGACAGGAGATAAAATGGGGCCCAGAGGAGACACAAGCAAAAGGGGGCAAGGCAGCAGAAGCAAGAAATATACAGAGCAGTCACAATCAAAAACGGTGGCACAAACCTAGTTGTTAACGGCAGCAGCAGCGGGCACACAGGGGGGCTGTGTGGCGGTGAGGGGAACGCCCTGCCTGGTGGCAGGGTCAAGGGTCGCTTTACGTCGCCATGCTTGGCTGCGTGAAAGTCGCTTCCCTGATCCTATTCGGGATCACTTCCGAGTGGATCTTTTTGACCGCCATGCAGATTCGGCGGTCTCCCGTCTTTTGTCCGGCTTGGGTTAACTCTTGTTGCCGTGTTCTCTGCATTATTTTCCGGGACCCGCTCTGATGCATAGGTTGGGTTTCGGGACTGGCTACTGTTCATGGCTGGTTAGCCATTTCTCAGTTCGTTTGGCGCAGCCGGTTTGCTGCTTCCTATCTTTTCAGTCCTCTGACTGTGTGCTTAGCTTAAGAGGACACCCATACTGGTTTGCCTTACCCTATGTGGGGTATTTGATGGCATTCAGTTCTGCCGTTGACTTGGTACGCTCCTATTGAGTCTCTGCGCAGAGGTCCTGCTCGAAGTCCCTTGACTCTTCGTATAACTTGCCTTATTGCAAGTTGGGTTGGTCTGTCTGTATGGCATCGGGATCTGGCGTGGGTCCCATGCCTTGTAGTGTCTATCTCGCACGTCTGGTGCACCACCTGGTTGTGACTGTTCTTTTGCAAACGGCACCCTGTTTGCCGCTATGCGGCCTGTTTCTTATTGCCGCTATGCAGCCTGCTTAATGTTCCTTATTGGTGCACCTGCACCTTCTGGTTGGTCCTCCAAGCTACTGGTTTAGCAGAGGTTGTCTGTCATACATGGTACTAATCCCTGCTTTTGGTAGCAGCTTATCCTATAGCAGTGTCCTTAATCCCTGCTTTTTCCGTATGGGGATTTCCAAGCTTTGCTTGGGTTCATGCTGTGCACTCTCCGAGGGGTGTCTTTTCCTTGAATGTTCGCTCCTTCGATTCGGGGACCTTTACGTCTGGCCTCTCTTTTGCCAGGGTTGTGCCTCGTTTTTCTCCCACTCTGTCTTGCGGGGGACTCTTGTTGGGTCAAGTTTTCATTGTTTCAACGTTTTCCCTCCTGCGCTGGCTACCATTGGTGCTGTTACCCGACGGCTTCGTGCAAGCTCTCTCCTCCACACAGTGTCCGTGGGTCCTTCTCCGGTCTACTATTCCACCAGTTCTTAAGGTGTCCGGCTTCCTGGTGCCCTTATTGGACTGCTGCCTTCTTGCAGTTGGGTGCCTCTGGGCTGCTCTACTACCCTACACGAAGTCCTTGCGTCCTTCGTATGGCTCCAGTGTCCACACAATGTGCTTGGGTTCCTTCCTGTCTTTGCTCTGGTTGGTAACGCCCCAGTGCTTGTAATCTGCCTTCACATATTATGGCACCATCGCCTGGTCCTGGCGTGTCTTCTACTTTCGTGCCAGCTGCATCTTGCGCCATAAATTGGCATTTTGCCACTTATGTCGCTCCGGTCTTATTGGTGCCGGTTTCCACGGAGCTCCTTTTCGCTGTTGTGCATATTAGGCCAGTATGCGAGGTCTCTGTCCAACCGGCTGCCGTCTCTCACGACTTGGCTACCATCGCTTCCTTCTATAAAACTCGCCATATGTGGGATATGGTTTCTTCTCCATGCTGGCGCTGGCGCTTTATGGGTAAGGGACAACCTATTGACTCTGCTGTCCCACGTGCCTTTGCGGGTTCAGGTTCCTCAGTGTACTTTCACACTGTTTTCTTGGTCGACCGGTACTTGTTTAGGCTTCTGTCGCCACTTCAGATCCTGGAGATCTTTACCACTTTGGGTGGGTTCATCTCCTTCTTTCAAGTCATTAACTTTCACTTCGCAAAAGCCATTCTGGCTCTGGGCTTCTTTCTCTCAACCCACTTTCCATAAATGGGTTCTTTCCTGCTGTTCGTGACCGCTTCTATTGCCTTTGCCTCCCACTGCTTCTGCTCCCTTTAGAGCGTCATGCTCTGGTGGTTACCTGCGCTCCGTCCTCATTATGGTGTTAACTCACCTTATGGACCACTAAGTTCTTTCTGGAACTTCATGGGATTCAGTCGCAGACCCGCCTCCTCTGTGGGTATGGCTTCGGTATCTATTCTAAGTTTAGGATTCTGTGGCTTGACGTCTCTATCAGATGAATGAATTATTTACCTTCGGTAACGATGTATCTGGTAGAGAAATTTTCTAGCCGAAGATTCCTTAACGCCCGCCCGTCCTCCCCGTTCTGCGAGGACCTTTTCAGGTTGGGGCATTCTATACTCTCCTCCCTTACAGTGACTTACCCTTTTCAACAGTGTCGTACTCTCTTCACTCTAACACAAACTGCTTCATTCTGTTTCTCTACTCCATTCCGCCCCTTCTCAGGAGTATGTGGTGTGTTCATACATCATGTGTTCTTCCAAACCACCAGCCTGAATTATACAGTGTGGCATCCGTTTCTGGATTTTTCCCACCTTCCCTCTCTCCCCTTCTCCATTGCCTTGGGGTCTTTCCCACCCCTGCGCCATTTTACTTCAGAACTGTGGTTCTGTACGTTTCTGTTTTTTTTTTTTGAGTAGGGACGTCTCTTTCTGGTGACGTCTTATGGTGTACTTGCTTTACTCCTCGGTTCCACACTGGTTCAACTTCGCATTTTTCCTTTCTGGATGCAGCATTCTAATGTCTGCCAGCCTGTTTTCATCATCCTTGTCTTCCTTTCACATTGATTGCATTTTCGCTTTTGCATGGTGGCTTTTCTGAGCTCTGCTCTGTCTCGCCTGTCAATTTCTTCAATTTTTTCATCATATTTGCACATTGTTCCCACATTCTCAGTTTTTTGGTACTAGCTCCGCGTTTTAACACGGAAAAGTTTCTCTGATGAAAACTGACATCAGTGCGCCGGGAGGGGCATATATGGCTCCACTGATGTCATGTCCGTGGACAACGTCAGCGCGGAGCCAGATGGCACCGCACCTCCCGGCACGCAGAGGTGCTGCTGCAGGAAAAGTTTTCCGGATCCAGTCTGATGCCTGGGGATATTCTAAGTTAAGGAATCTGCGGCTAGACAATGTCCCTACCAGATACATTGTTACCGAAGGTAAGTAACTCGTTCATTACTGTTACAAATAAATAAATGATCAGAGTTAAATGCTGCATCATTTGCCCCCCCCCCCCCTTGCTGGCATCTGTGACTCCTGCAGGTCACAACTTTGAATACGGGAGGTTTATCTTTGAAGTCAATACTTTGAGTAACAGTCAGTTCAAAAAGAGGAACTTCTTGATATTTATAGTGTTATAACACATCAAATATTTTTGTGGTCAGTTCATATGTATGCTTAATTTTTTGTCTTCACTTCATATAATCATGAGGAACTTACATTGACCCTTTTGCCAACGATACAATTTTTTTTCAGACTCGGGACTGGAATGAGGAACTGCAGACCACCAGGGAACTCCCGCGTAAAAACCTGCCTGAAAGACTCCTTCGTGAACGAGCAATTTTCAAGGTAATGGTATAGTCTGTTCTCCCACCGAAGGGATGTGCTTTCAAAGTTATCTGCCCAGCACCTAAGGATTGGCTGTAATCTTTTCCATATGTTTTGACTTTCTTTAAAAAAATAAATAAGGAAAGCTATGGTCAAAAAATGGTCAAAAAACACATTTGCGGCAGAGCTTGCTTTACTGGTCTAAATATTTCTTACAAATAACCTGTAGGGGGATTATATTTTTATTTGCATTTATGGTTTGCAGTCCTGTTTAGTTGATGAATGTCTGTAAAAGTATTGTCTGTAAAAGTATTGTTCAGAAGATGCAATTACCAATTTTGGAACTATTATCTTTCATGTTGAAAGAGTAAAGAACACTAGAACATAAAAAGGTAGTCTGTAAAAACACCCACAGTAAAGTAAATCATTTATCCCCCTCCATAGGTGCACAGCGATTTCACAGCTGCTGCTACGAGAGGTGCTATGGCCGTCATTGATGGCAATGTAATGGCAATTAATCCTAGTGAGGAAACCAAAATGCAGATGTATATCTGGAACAACATCTTCTTCAGCCTGGGATTTGATGTCCGCGACCACTACAAAGACTTTGGAGGGGACAATGCTGCATTTGTGGCCCCCACAAATGACCTGAATGGGGTACGTACCTACAGTGCAGTGGACGTCGACGGACTGTACACCCTGGGCACAGTCGTTGTGGATTACAGAGGGTACAGAGTAACAGCCCAGTCCATCATTCCTGGAATTCTGGAGCGTGAGCAGGAACAAAGCGTCATTTATGGGTCAATAGACTTTGGGAAAACAGTTGTCTCCCATCCCAAATATTTAGAACTGTTGGAGAAGACAAGCAGACCACTTAAGATACAGAAACATAAAGTGCTGAATGAGAAGGATGAGGAGGTGGAGCTTTGCTCCTCTGTGGAATGTAAGGGTATCATTGGAAATGATGGTCGCCATTACATCCTGGACTTGCTTCGCACTTTTCCCCCAGACATGAATTTTTTGCCCATGGAAGGAGAAGCAATGCCAGAGGAGTGCCAGAAAATGGGCTTTCCTAAGCAGCACCGACACAAGCTTTGCTGTCTACGGCAGGAACTTGTTGATGCCTTTGTGGAGCACAGGTAAGAGCAGTACATTTTAGTGATTTGTTTATTGTCACTGATGGTAGTTGATAGCTGTTGCAACTGTTATAGAAAAATACTTAGTCCAGAAATTATAATTCTTTGGAATAGGAGTCCTGTAGTCTTTTCTCATATGTACTGTGCTTAGTCCCAGAAAAGAGGTGGAGTATAAGAAGTTGTAAACAAAGACCTAGGTAGGATTTGAGCATGAGATAGAGATGGAAAATAAGAGGAGAGGGAAAATTAGCATTATTTAATAAGAGGAGGAAGGAAATCCTGAGGAGAAGAGGCATGTGTGAGAGAGAAGTTAAGGAAAGGAAGAAAGGATGGGAATTAAGAGGAAGGATAACATAGGTGTAGGGAAAGTAAAGGGGGGCTTTCTGAAGGAATGGGACACATACATTCACAATTGACTGAGGGCACAACTGAAATTGTAGCAAAACAAGCATTGACAAAAAAGAAAATGTTTGGCTCATTACTAAAAGTGACCCTAAATTGTTAATTTGTGAGTTTGCTTTTGTATGTGGTATTATGCATGGATGAATGCAAGAATGGGTCAGTGGGTGAATGAAAAGATGAATGAGTGCAAGGAGTAGTAATAGAGTTTGTCTTCTGGAGAGTAATTGAGTGCTCCAGAAGATTCTTTCAGTTACAAGTAAAGCCTTTTTTCTTTGCCACTGTTCTGTTTGGGTAGGTGTGAATTACTTTAGAATAAGGGTTATATCAGTGGAATCCATTGATTGATCTTAATCCCAATAGGAGGAACGGCACCAATTGAAAAATCCTCTACCATCTTATTTTGCTTTTAGGTACACTTTGTCCGGCTTACATACATGTGCACTAGTAGGACAATTTTGCATCAGCATTTCAATACTTTGGTGCAAAAAGTGTGTGTTTTTACCAGTTGCTTGGAGCAAAATTACCCTGCACTGGTTCAATCGTATATACCTTATCTGATCCTTAAGTGGCATGCAGGTATAAAATCCGAACTCCTTAATCCAAGACAGAAGACTCAGTTTATTCTCAAATATAAATGCGCCATCCTTCATCCATCACAGCAGTAACTAACTGATTCAAACCAAACAGACCCCAGCCTCAAACAAAAACATTCCAAGTAAGAATATCTAAAAGATTTCGAACAAGTGTGTTTAGGGCAATATCCCTTGTGGCAGCACAGACTAGAATATATGTCCATAACTACTCTTCGTCTGATCCATTATCACTCATGCCAGCACGTGTTGGAATTTATATATTCAGACTTATTCTCTACTCTTAAGCCCATGTGTTAGAATGTGTGCTCATGCTCATATTATACTCAGTCTGGTCCAGTATTTATTTTATTTATTTTGAAAGTTTTATATAGCGCGCACATGACCCTTGTAGGTATCCGAGTGCTTTACAAGGAAGATAGTAGAACAAAAGAACACTGTATGTCAAAGTAATTTCCTACAATACAGGTAGCCGCTATGAGAGCTAGAAAAACAACGATCATGTGTATTTAGTCATGGGAAGAAATGTAACTTCTTCTTTTAAAGAAGCAGTAGAGGGATTCAGTCTGGTTTCTGTTGGTAGTACATTCCAAATTCGTGGAGTGATTCCAGAGAAGACGTGATTATATGATTTCTTTTGGCAAATCTTTGAGGTTTCAGAAAAAGATTACTGGCGCTCCTGAAGGATCTGTTGCCGCATGAGAGCACGAGTTTCTGAGCCAGATACCTCCGAGTGTTGTGATGTATGGCTTTGTGAGTCATGCAGGCGATTTGTTTAATTGAATTCTTGCTTCAAAAGATAGCCAGTTGAGAGCTTTAAGGTTGGGGGAAATGTGGCAATTTCTTTTGGAACCTGTGATGAGCCTGGCTGCTGAGTTGATTTAAGCTCTTAGAGGGTCCATTGTAGATCTGCGGAGTCCACAGAGGGTTGCACTACCATATTCTTATCTTGGGATTACTAGTGCTTGGACTGCTAGTTTGAAGTCCTTTGCGGGGGGGAAGGTTTTCATTTTCTTAAGGTGTTAATCTGAAAGTTTGCTCCTTTTGCTGTGGCGCTGATGTGTTTCTGCATGTTTAGATTTCTGTCCAGAGTACCTCTCAGCGATTTTGTGATGGATGATTGGTTAGGTGGGGCGATTAGTAGGAATTTAGTTTAGCTTGAGGTGGCTTTCGGTCAGCCAAGAATGAGTTTATTGTAGCGTTCGATTGAGAGATTTGATGTCCTCGAGAGATTTTATCTTTAAATATAGTTGCTTCTCATGTGCGTACATGCGATAATGGATATTTGATGAGCTGAGGATATCAGTGAATGGCTCCATGAATAGGTTGAACAGTGTAGGTGAGAGGGAAGAGCCCTGTGGGACTCGTAATATGACTGGGACGGCCATGCACAGGGATTGATGGACCTTGAAACTTTGGAATACATTTTGGAGGAAACAGGTGACACAATTTAGTACTGACCCTAATAAACCCATTCTGTATTTCAAACGGTCTAGGAGATTATCATGTTTGAGTGTGTCATAATCTGAGGATAAGTCAAGTAGGATTAGCAGGTATGCTTCTTTCTGGTCTAGGATTTTTAGTGTGTCGTCTACTATGTGGGTCATAGCCAATTCAGTACTATGTCCTGCACGGAAGCCAGCTTGGTATTGATTGAGCAGGTTGTTGTTGGCGATGTGATTGTCCAACTGGGTGAGTACACATTTTCCTAGCAGTTTGGCCAGAGTTGGGATGTTGGAAATTGGGCGGAAATTATTTAAGTCTGTGGGGTCCGCTGTAGGCGTTTTTAGGATGGGTGACACTTGCCCCGATTTAAGAATATCAGGAATGGTTCCTTGGAATAGAGAGGCATTGATAATCTTTCTCCAAATTGGCAGTAGCAGCGGTATGAAGTCTTTTAGATAATTAGCGGGAGGAGGGTCTGGGAAGTGGTTGGAGGGGTTCAAGAACGTGAACGATTTTAGTATTACTTGTTCACTGAAAGTTGTGGAGGACCATGCAGTGTTATTTTTGAGGGCAAACTTAGATGTGAAAGTGATTGGGGTTACTGGAGTGGGCAATGACGTGTCCTTCTGAGTGTCAGTCTGAGCTACTAAGTCATTAAGTAGGTCCTTCTTCAAATCTTCCATCTTCTTCGTAAAGAAGGAGGCAAATTCTTCGCAGCTAAGTGGTGCGCATTGTCTAGCTGTTGATAAGTCAATACATTGAGTTTTGACTAGCTCAAATAGTTTTTGGGGTCAATTCTTGGCTCGGTCTAACTGATTTTTTTGAATGTCTGATCTTACTATAGTAGGAGTTTCTGGTGGCTCAGAGCAGATTGAGGTGGTCAGGGGTTGTTGATGGTCTCCATCACCGTTCCGCTAGTCTTGGGGCTCGTCTGTCCTTATCGAGTCTACCGTCATACCAGAGTTTTGAGTCTTTTGTGGAGAGCCTCTTCAGTTGTAATGGAGCAGTTGTGTCTAAAATTGTGGTTATAGAGTTAAAGTAGTGGTTTGTCAAATCTTGAACATCAGATAAGTCTTCAGGGGGGAGCAGGAGGTTGACACTGGCAATTGTGGGTAGGATCGTGTTGGCGTTTTTTAGGTTCCTCTTCCATATTTTAGGTCTCATAGGTTGTGCTGAGCGTACTTTTACTGATTCCTTGATGAAGAAAGTGATGTGATGATGATCAGACCAATTACAGGGGAGGATAGTGTCAAACTGAATGGCCTCAGCATTGGTAATAACCAATTCAAGGATTGAGCCTTTGTCATGTGTGGGGCTGTCGCAGATTTGGATAAGATCAAGGTCCAAGAGGAATGTTTTGAGGCTATTTACTGCAGGGTCGATAAGATCATTCCAATGGAGATTGCAATCTCCAAGGAATATTTGGGTATTTTGTTGTCCAGTATTTGTAGTCACTATATCCATGAATTGTTCGATGAAGGTGAGGTTGTCACCTGGGGGATGGTAGAATGTGTGCAGTGAACAGACTGGTTTGTTATTACTTGTGATATCTAAACAGAGGTATTCACATGAAGATAAAGCTGGTGAATGTGCTCGGTTCACTGAGAGACTGTTCCGGTAAATGCAGGCAGTGCCGTCTACTGGTCTATCGGGTCTGTATAATCTTGTGATGTCGTGGTAGGGGGGAACCGGTATGTCGAGAATGGGCGTGGACGACTCACTTAACCATGTTTCGATCAAAATTAGGAGGTCAGGTTCATAAGTGAATATAAGATCAGCTATGTCAGCTGCATGTTTTGAAGCTGATCTGCAGTTTAGTAATATACATTTGAGACGTGGCTTGGTGGTGATGGTTGGAGGTTCCTGTATCAGCGGGATTTGTGAAAGATTCTCCAAGGTTATACCTTTAGTTTTGTGATTATGGGCTCTGTGTGTATGGGAGTGGATGGTTTGGTTTGAGCAGTGTTTGTTCAGATTGTTTGAGTACTCTGTGTTCTGGCTGGGATGGGGGGATCGTAAGAGAGGAGAAGGGAGTGTATATCATTGGACAATAGAGGATTCTTCCTTCGGATCGGTCGGGTTGTGGCATTGGGGTAGGGAGCAGTTCTCCATCTTGGGAGCGGATGATTTGGAGAACGTAATTGCAACTGGTACGGGTGGCTGTTACTGTGTAGGTACCTATTCACATGTTCAGAATGTTGTCTAATCGTAGGTTGATGAAAAATCAGGCCCGCAGCATTTGGAGGTCATCTTTAACTTGTTGTAGTCTGGGGGGTGGGGTGGGGTGGATGGACTTGGGATGGTGCTTGGAGGGTAACAGTGCTCTAAGTCTGCGTAGTGAGATCTACCTGTACGGCTATGCGGAGAAGGGGGGGGGGGTGAAGTAGCCAAAGGTGGTGATGTATGTAACAGGTGGGTGAGCGGCGGGATTAGGGATATGGGAGTATTCCTGATGTTAGGTGGCCTAATGTAAGAGATGGTACTTGGTTGAGAAATAGATGTTGGTTGGGTGACGTAGGGGTAAGGGGTTGCTTCACATTTCCTAGGGTGGCTGCTGGCGCAGGGATGGGAGTATAAAAAGATTGGCTCGTAATAGGTGAATGCCTTGAAGGGGATTCAGGAGTGGAATTGGGGGGTGTTATGGGAATAGGGGTGCCTGGGGAGGGGTTAAGGGTCTGAGGACTTTATCCTTGATAAGCAGAAAGATGTTATCTAACATTAGATTGCGGTCTGATTTCATGAGGATAATCCAATTATGATAAATGGTGATTGTTGCTGCGGCTCTGTGGACTGGCGCGGGGATGATAGAGATCTTGAGACCATGTGCTGTTTTCCTGGACGAGGAAACGGAGATTCGGGTGCAAAAAGCTTTCCTCTATTGGCCTCTTCTCTTTGTGTAAAAAAATGATGTCATTAGTTATAAATAGGCTGTCAGGTTTTAGGTTTAAACCTATAATAACTGATAAAACCCCACCGAAAGGGAAATAGCACTCACCAGTGTAAACATATAAACACTGAAAAAACACCTGCACAGGCACAAACTAAATGACATACAAAGAATGAATAGGAAAGTGAACAGGTCATTTTTTTTCTTCCTGAAGGGGCCAATACAGTGTAACTTTAAATTATAAAGCAGCCAGAAAGACTGAGCTAACATTGTTCTGCTTGAGTGTGGATTTGTTGTTTATGGATGTCACTAAAATATTGTTTTTTTTTTTTTCAGTTTTGCGGCCTTTGGTCCAAAGATGCAGGGTTTAGAAGCATGTTTTAGGTCTTGTTTAATTATTTTATAAACTGTAAAGAATCAGGAAATGCCAAAATCATTTGATATTTTGACTGTGTTTGATTCTTCCACTGATAGGTAAAATGGGTGGTTTCATAAGAACCTTTTTCCAATATGTGCCATCACATTTACCCACAGAGAATGGGTAAACACCCTTCATACATCAGCCCCCAGTTTCTAGTGAGTCAGTATTGATAATGGATGAATTGCCAACACCTTAGGCTTTAAACATTCAAGGCAAGGTACAGTGACCAGTATATCTGAAAAGAGTGTTATCACTAAACATCTGGGATAGTGGTAAAAACATGACACCAGAGTTTTGGAAAACATGGAACGCAGGCAGTGTCAATTGGAACACTGCTGCAAAAGGGTTCTTTCCAAGTTCAACAAAGATTGGTTTGATATTGTTTGTATTTGCAGTGATTCAGCTATGTATATGAAAGAGTTGTATGATGACGTGTCAAAATCGATACCTGAGCTGAAGTGCTTTCCTGTAAGAGATTCTTGCCACTTGTTAGAGGGTATGCTGAAAGCATCTTTACAATCGTCACAGATAATAAAGAATACTATTGACTTTTTAGTCCATTCTGGTGCACTGTTTTGTTATGCCCGGGAACTAAAACACAAATATTTCTCATTTTGTGCTTTGTGTGGCATCAAAGAAAGAATCCTTCCAACTGTGCCAAGCCATGTCTTCCCTGGACCGGAAACGAGCATCCTGGGACCGGTTTCTGGCTAATCAGCCGTCATCAGCCAGGCTAGCTTGAATCCAGTGGCAAAGTGAGCAAGGGACCCACGTCGGGGCATACCCTGCCAACTTAGGGCGAACAAAGCAAAACCAAAGAGGATGATGGACGGAGTGTTGAACATTGCAAGCACTCACCCCCATTTTCTTCCATATTCAAGCTAGCCTGGCTGATGACTGCTGTTTAGCCAGAAACCGGTCCCAGGATGCTTGTTTCCGGTCTAGGGAAGACATGGCTTGGCAGTTCGGGCGGACTGTTCCCATGAGGCACAGGGTCAGACTGATTTGCATATGGCCATGTCTGAACTGGGGTGGCAGAGTCAGCTAAAGAATGATGATGGATTAAACCCAGATCAGTTGACTGGGGGCGAGTGCTTGCAATGTTCAACACTCCGTCCATCATCCCCTTTGGTTTTGCTTTGTTTGCCCTAAGTTGGCAGGGTGTGCCCAGACGTGGGTCCCTTGCTCACTTTGCCACTGGATTCAAGCTAGCCTGGCTAATGACGGCTAATTAGCCAGAAACCGGTCACAGGCTGCTTGTTTCCGGTCCCGGGAAGACATGGCTTGGCAGTTCAGGCTGGACTGTTCCCATGAGGCACAAGGTCAGACTGATTTGCAAATGGCCATGTCTGAACTGCGGTGGTGGAGTGAGCTAAAGAATGATGATGGATTAAACCCAGAATAGTTGACTGGGGGCGAGTGCTTTCAATGTTCAACACTCCGTCCATCATCCCCTTTGGTTTTGCTAGGTAAGACTCTCCCCTGTGAACATGGGAGCTTGAATGCCGTTTGATGTGGTCTTTTTCTGCTCGGAAATAACCCATTCCCAATGACAATGGGGTCAGTCCAAGATGGCCTCCTGATTTTCAGAGGATATCTTGAGCTCTGAGAGGTGGCCCTATCGCTCTTTCTATGAATGGGACGGTCCTATGTCCCTCTCTATATGCAATATGATGTAATTGGTCATTCCTTCCTTTCTGAGATGAATTGTGAGCTGAAGTCTTCTGTCTCTTTCAGTCTTATTCAGTGTGGAGTGATTGGTCCTATTTCTATTAGTGTGAGAATGAGTGCCATTTTGCCTGCAGAGGGGATCTGGTGTAAGGCCTCGTTAAGAATTCCAAAATGGGTTCCCTGCAATGCCACCCGGAGCCAGTCGGAATGCAGGAGAATTTCTGAGTATACAGGGGTGCGACCAACCGGCAAGCAGATTCCTGGCAGAAATGAAAAATAAACCAAATTGATCCTCCCACAATTCTTCGAGTTGTGCCAACATCCTTCATGAGCTTGAGGCTGAAGTGGGGCCCGTTTTGACTGGGTGAGGAACCCTAAAGGGTCTTTTTCCTCTCACTGAAGTAGTTCAGCTCGCTGTACATTGGGTATTAGCATCAGGGGCTGGTCTCCGCAGCCTCCGAGACCATTGTTTTGTTTGTGGGCTTGCTTGCTTGCCCGAACGTGTGAGGGCCATGCAGACAGGAAAGCTGTTTTGCTGCCTAACCCCCGACAAGAGGAGGAGGTGTGGGAGACAGCATGCCTGCCTCAAATTTGCTTCGTATCTGCCTCTTCTTCACACCACGGTGTCGCGGGAGAAGCCTTGGTCGGCTTGGGGCCGCGTCTCGGTCGGAGAGGCGTCTGGCGAAAAACACCCTGGTGTTGGTGGCTCTATGTGGCTCGCGACCTCCTTTCTTCCACTTGACTTGCTCCGCTGGCCCCGAAAGGAGAGATCCTGACCTGAAAGGAGAGATCCTGTCCCAGCGACGTCCAGCGCTGCTCCGGTTCCGTGCAGATCTTCCACACTGTGACTACGACCCTGCAAGAGAGTGAGATGTTCAGATCAATCCGTTGTTGTAGATTGCCGTACTCTGAGTCCTTGATAGTTAATTGCGGATGCGGCAGGAACTCACAATGCTCCCTGGTTGAGGTATCTGGGCATGGCTGGAGGCTATTAGGGATATTTGGTCATTTTCGATCCCTAGCCAGCGGAGCTCCCCTTACAAGCTCCTCACCAGTCGGCCATCTCACTAGTGGATAGCATCCTACCTGGCTAGTCATGATGGCATGTAATGCATGGTCACGCTTGTGTCCCAGGATATGACAAATTGGGCAGTTTGAGTTTTCCAAAGTGATTTTTCAGGGGAAAAAAACAATTGTGTGTCTTTTCCTACGACCAGTAGGAGCACAATCTTCCCCAGAGGAAAACATGGGCACCCAAAGAAACTTGAGACACGCATCATTTAAATCCTTTCACAGGTTCTACTTGACACAAATGAAAAAATGTGGATCTTGTGTGGCAAAAAGCAGCTAGAAATGCTTCACTTGTTGGACTGCTCAATAAGGCTGTGGTGCAGAATGCATCGGAGATCTCTAGTGACGCACTGATCACTTGCACAGCTGAGAAAACCCACCAACAGTAGGACACATACAACTTCCACACACTCTGTGACTAAGTTGCAAAGGCTTTGCAGATATTGGTATCGCATGCCAAACAATCTTAAAGGAATTGATGTTCCTGGTCATCCTGCTGGTATCTGTAGCTTGAAAATCTTGGCTAGCAGGTCATAATGCATAGGTCACTAAAGTTTGTTCCACTGGGGACCTTCTGTGGGTTCTAGTCCATTCCCAGAATCTGTAGTTCGACTTGATGCGGTTTTGACTTTGAAGACAAGCTGTAAAGAGCCTTCTTTTGAAATCTTTACAGTGCCCCCTTCCAGTCACCATAGCCCAGTAGCTCCTTAAACACACTCTGGAATCTTACATTTGGAAATTTCGAACACGTTCCTTAGCTCTCTAAACTAATTATTTTGTGCATGGGAATACCATTTCACCTTAGGTTTGTGGTTATATATATTGTTTTGATTTTTGTACTCAGATCCACTGAGTTACCCTCCCTTTCACCAAGACCCACTGTGAAACTAGTACAAAAGGCAAGTATACCTTACATGAACATTTTTAGCTTTTTGTCAGACACTTTTGTTCTTTTTCCTCAAATTTGTAAAGAAAGCCATAGCAATCTGAGTATTTCGAAAACAGTCCAACTAAGCTTTCCCCTGTAGGATAACCTCATCCGTAGACTCCAAGGTTATTTAATTTATTGTCTCTTTCTGCATATACACGTTAGGACCTGTATCCGGACCCAAGAAGGCACATTTTTGGTGTCCTTAGTTAAGCAGCTTCACATTTTCTACTTTAAACTACAGACGTACACTTCTTGTAAAATATAGGTCAGACTGCACATTGTTTGGCTGCAAGGGTTATTTTCAAAATTGGTCCAACTCGGACACTCGCTCCCTTCCACCATGGTATCCAGATTTTTAACAGACCAGGGTTGACAGTTTGTGCTCTGCTCTCCCCTAGCCTAACACAGTCAACCTCTCCAATAGCGACATCTCATATTTGTTCTATTTTCAATCGTAGGTCAGTGGCCAGCACAACTTCATCAAATAAACCACACCGCATTTTCTTGGAGTCACTGAATCCGAAAGACTGATCTATGATCATTTACCTTAGATCTATCTGCTGACTTGCCTCTGCATTCCCTGAAACATAGATAAATAGTGGTTCAGAGGGCAGCTGAAGAACGAGAATTACAGTTGCCCACTATAGAGACAACAACAAGAGTGTTTACTGAGATTCTTTAACGAGAGCCATCTTCATCTGAGCCGTTATTGCCATTTAATGAGGTCCTTGATGAGTTTCTGGCCTCATGGTTTAAGCCTTGCTCATAACCAATAGTCAGTCAATTCCCGGTAATCTGGACTTTCTAACTAGGCACCCAACAGCAGAGTCTGATTGTTCAAGCTTCAAGAAGCAAGGTCAAGCCAAATTCATGTCCAGCCAGCACTCTAGATTTGATGCTTTCAGAAAAAAAAAATTCTTCAGCCAGTGTGTTCGTTTACCTTCTAGGTAGCTCTGATGATGGCTGAGAGCAGACTGGCACAATTTAATGACCTTGGCTTTGTAGATTCCATTACATGATGACCTTCCTCCTTGACTGAGGAGAACGTATGAGAGTTCACATCTAATATGGCAGGAACATAGAACAATTTGTTTGGCGCAGTGTGCTGAATGTCTAACTTGGGACCTTTTCAGATGTCAAAGAGGTAATTTCACAGAGCAAGGAGATGCGAGGGCAGTGAAGACTCTGAGCTTAGCTAGAATGTCCACAGAAAGAGTTTTACTTAAGGTAATTAACTTGTTCTTCTAAAGGATATTTGCAGTATGGGTATATGGAACTGTGTCCCACAAGTCCAGCACACCATCCAGTCTCCTGGGTCCATAGCTGAAATGACCCGAGCCAGTTGACATTTTGAACCTATTCTTTCTCAGAAAAGCATTCAGTGGGTAAAAGTCCAAAATAGGTCAGAGGCCTCCATCCTTCTTTGGAATGAGAAAGTAACACAATTAGTACACTTTTCCAACTCTGAAACCCACTCAAATTGACCTTTTCTCCAAAAAGCCTGGAGCGTTCGAAGGGCATGTCCATTGGTTATGCTTGCGCGTCACCAGAAAACCCGGTTGATCACATCAAGGCATTCGTTCTGAGTGCAACACTAGTGCCAATAACTTTGCTGATGCATTCACAGGTGTCCAGGCCAGCTGAGAGACAAAGCTGCGTCCTGTGATGTTCTGTATATTTGTAAAGCGCACTATCACCTGCAAGGATACCCTAGTGTTAAGCAGGTGTATGTGTGTGCCTAGCCCTCCCCGTAGGAGGTTGGTTAATTGAAAAGCCAGATATCTGAAAGAGACCCTTTAGTTATATATTCCTTACCTTAGAATTTCCCCAGGCGTCAGACTGGATCCGGAAAGTTTTCGTCAGCAGTACCCCTGTGCGTCGGTAGGCGTCATCGTGCGGCTCTGCGTACGTTGGTGGCGTCGTAGCCGCCGAGATCACGTTCGCGGAGCTACTTAGACACGCCCACACACGCTGGCGTCAGTTCTTTCTTTTACCACGCCAGCAAGCGCAGATCCGAGAGAGAGCGGTACCCCTAGTTAATATTTTAACTTGGTTTCAGAGATCCTGTTTCTCTTGTCTTGTCGAGTACTCGACTCCTGGTGCAGTAGGGATGCCCAGGTTTAAGTCCTGCAGGACCTGCCGTCGGAACATGTCGGTAGCGGACCTGCATGACTTGTCTCTTCTGCTTGGGGCACGTCCATGACCCTGAGGCATGCCCTGATTGTCGGGCCAAGGCGCAGAATGCTGTGCGGGAGCTCACGTGGGAGGTCGAGGAGCCGTCACCATCGCTCGTCTGACTCGGGGATAGGTAAGTCACGGCGCCATAAAAAGTTGAAGAAGCGACGTCGCTCTTAGTCTACCCCTCACCGGTCGCGGGACGTGGTGGAGGGCGGTCACTCCCCCCGCGGCTCCGATGGTGCCTCCGTTGTTGCCTGCGTCCTACCCACCCTTTCCAGGCCCGCACGCGACTCTAGACAAAATACAGGCTTTCCTGTCGGCCACGAGCCATTTGTTTGGCCCATCGGGTCCCTCCGGAGCGCCTTCGGGCCCTGTGGGCCCGTTGGGTGTTTATGCCCCCGTGCTGCCACCCTTGGCCCCGGCTACGCCGGCACGATACCCTATGGCTCACCAGCTCCGGCCTCTCCTCCGGCTCCGGATGCAGTGCCAGACTGTGGTTATGCCCCCGTTTCGCCGCCCTTGGCCCCGGCTACGCCGGCACGATACCCTACGGCGCCTCCAGCTCCGGCCTCTCCTCCGGCGCCGGATGCGGCGTCATACTGCGCAAAACCGGGATTGGTCTATTACCCCCCGGTTCTGTTTCTGAGTGGAGAGTTTATCCCATTCCCCCGGGCACCTTCAACAACCGGTGGACGAAGGAGAGTACTGGGAGGGGTCTGAGGACCCTCTCGTAGCTCAATGCGAGGATGAGCCAGAATGGGAAGGTGATACGGAAGGTCCAGTGGATCTGGATTTCTCTCCACATCCTGGTACACTCCCCCCCCCCCCCCCCCCCCCCCCTCTTCCGTGCCTATGGAGGAGGTTGGGACTTTTTCTGTGGTATTGCGTAGGGCTGCTGAGGCTTTTAACCTCGAGCTCCCTTCTGTATCTATCAAGACCAATCTCCTGACTAAGGTACTGCAGCCAGCGTCCTCTTCTGCGGAGCCGCTGCTGCCCTTCAACGACACACTTACTTACTTACTGACTGACGTCCTGTTGAGTACCTGGAACAAACCCAACACAGGGGCTCCTGTGGATAAAGGTGTGGCGCGCCGTCATCGCCCGGCGACCCCAGCTTTGTAACACTACACCCTTCGCCTCAGTCTGGTTGTCCAGGCCTCTGCCTTGCCGAGCGCATTCCCTTCTGCCCCTCCGGACAAGGAATCTAAGAAACTGGAACTACTGCCAGTTCCGGGTTGCGGGCGGTGAATACTGCGTGCCTGTTGGGCCGCTATTCACATTCTGTGTGGGATACGGTGGCACAGGTGCTGCCTCAGTGCCCTGTGGAAGCTCGGGCGGTGCTCTCCCAGGCCATTACCGAGGGGAGAGATACTGCTAAAGTCACTATACGTTGTGGCCTTGACACGGCCGATTCACTCGGCACAGCACTTTCCTCAACGGTGGCGCTCCGCCGTTACGCTTGGCTAAGAACAACTGGCTTCTCCGGGGATGTTCAGAACACTTTGTTTGACATGCCGTTTGATGGCACACACCTCTTTGGTGACCAGGCGGATAGCACCCTGGAACGCTTTAAGGACTCTCGGGCTACGGCCCAGTCCTTGGGTCTCGCCACCACATGCACTCCCTCGGGGTCCACTTTTCGCTCCTTTCGAGGTCAGGGTCGAGGCGCCCAATCGCGTTCTTTTCAGGCCCGCAGGCCTGCGCAGCCGCAGTCTCAGCGCAGCCGCGGACGTGGGACCCGACGTGGTGGGTCCTGAGGACAGCGGACAGGTCAATCCACCACCGCCGCCACAAAACCTTCCTATTGCGGTGTTTCAGGCCCACCAGACACCAGTGGGCGACAGGATTCACCATCACCTCCCCCACTGGAGCACCATCACTTCGGACAGGTGGGTTCTGCAGATAGTCCGAAGGGGCTACTCCCTCCCCTTCGAGTCTACCCCTCTAGCCATGCCACCTCAGCACCACCGCATGTCGGGGGATCACTTGGCACTTCTCCAGCAGGAAGTTGCGGCCCTCTTGGCCAAGGGGGCCATCGAGCGTGTTCCGAAGCCAGAAGTAGGTCGTGGTTGTTACTCCCACTACTTCTTGGTTCCAAAGAAGGACAAAGGTCTACGCCCTATCTTATACCTACGGAACGTCAATCGCTTCCTCCGGAAGGAGAAGTTCAAGATGCTCACGCTTGCTCAGGTCTTGTCTGCCCTAGACCCGCAAGACTGGCTGGTAGCATTGGACTTGTAGGATGCTTATTTTCACATCCCCATCCTGCCAGTCCACCGGCGTTACCTACGGTTCACGGTGGGCCACGAGCACTTTCAGTTCACCGTGCTCCCTTTCGGCTTTACCAGAGACCCTCGGGTGTTCACGAAAGAGATGGCGGTGGTCGCAGCTCATCTGCACAGATCAGGGGTTTCAGTCTTCCCCTATCTCGATGACTGGCTGTTGAAGGCGGGCTCTCCCCAGGCAGTCGTCTCCCACCTCCAGACTACGGCCGACCTCCTGCATTTTATGGGGTTTTCCATCAACATGCCGAAGTCGCAACTGATTCCCTCTCAGAAGCTCCTCTTCATCGGAGCGGTTCTGGATACGGCGCAGTTTCGGGTTTATCCTCCCGAACAGCGAGTCCGGAACATTCAGGCTATAATTCCGATCTTTCGGCCCTAGTCATGGGTTTCGGTCAGGAAGACCCTGAGGCTGCTGGGCCTCAGGGCCTCCTGCATCCTGCTGATATATCATGCCAGATGGCATATGCGGGGTCTGCAGTGGGACCTGAAGTTCCAGTAGATGCAGCATCTGGGAGACCTGTCCGACTAAGTCCAGATCTTGGAGGGCACTGCACAGGACTTGCAGTGGTGGCTCACGAACCAGCGTTGGGTCATCGGCAGATCCCTCTCCCTCTCCCTTCCCCAACCGGAGCACGCAGTAGTGACGGACACGTCCCTCCTGGGATGGGGAGGCCACATGGGAAAGGCGGAGATCAGAGGCCTCTGGTCTCCGGCGGAGTCCAAGCTCCATATCAACCTTTTGGAGCTCAGGGCGATTCTACTTGCACTGAAAGAGTTCCTTCGCTCTGTCAGGGGGGGAGTAGTGCAGGTGTCCACTGACAACACCACGGCCATGTGGTACTGCAACAAGCAGGGCGGGGTGGGGTCGTGGACCCTATGTCAGGAGGCTCTACGTCTCTGGACGTGGCTGGAACGTCAAGGCATTTCCTTGGTGGTTGAACACCTGGCAGGTACCCTGAACGCCAGGGCGGACGAACTCAGCCGCAGGTGCATGTCGGATCACGAATGGCGTCTTCACTCGGAGGTGGAGCAAGGTCTCTTTCAGCAGTGGAAAGAACCTTGGTTAGATCTATTCGCCACCAAAGAGAAAGCGCAATGTCAGCAGTTCTGCGCATTGGAGTTTCCAAGACGGCACTCGCTCGGAGACACTTTTTGTTGTGAGTGGAGTTGCGGTCTATTGTACGCCTTTCTGCCTATGCCACTTCTGCCCAGAGTTCTGAAGAAGGTCAGACGCGACTGGGCCCAAGTCATTCTTGTGGCACCGGACTGGGCTCGAAGAGTTTGGTATCCCGAGCTAATGAGCGTGGATCCCCCGATCCGACTGCCTCTTCGGGAGGATCTCCTGTCGCAGCAACAGGGGACGGTCCTCCACCCGAACCTGTCCAGCCTCCGCCTCCTTGCGTGGAGATTAAGTGGCGACAGCTGATTCCATTTGACTTGCCTCCTGAAGTCTGTAATGTGATTCTGGCAGCCAGGCGTCTCTCCACTAAAACGGTGTACGCATGTCGGTGGAAACAATTTGTGGCATGGTGCACAGCAAAAACTGTAGATCCTCTTTCTGCCCCTCTTTCTGAGGTCCTATTGTTCTTTCTCTCTTTGGCCCAGCAGGGCTCTGCTCTGGGCACTATCAAGGGCTACCTTTCTGCTCTTTCAGCCTTTCTTAGGCTGCCTGATCAGCCCTCTCTTTTCAAGTCCCCAGTTGTCAATAGATTTATCAAAGGCATTACTCACCTTTTCCCTCCAATTCCTTTTGTGATGCCTCAATGGGACTTGAACCTGGTTTTCACATACTTGATGTGCACTCCCTTTGAGCCTCTTCATAACTGTCCTTTGCGGTTATTAACTTTGAAGACTGTCTTCCTGGTGGCTATCACCTCCGCTCGGCGGGTGAGTGAGCTACAGGCTCTTTCCTGTAAACCTCCCTTCCTGGCGATTCATCCGGACAAGGTTGTGCTTCGGCCGCGTCCCTCCTTTCTACCAAAAGTAGTCTGCCTTTCATCTCGGGCAAACTGTCACTCTGCCCACTTTCTTTCCGCAACTTTCAAGAGAAGAGGAGAGGCTCCACCATCTGGACCCAAAACGTGCACTTTCGTTCTATCTCAACCGCACACAACAGTTCCGGGTGGATGACCAGCTCTTTGTTGGCTACGTGGGTGCCAAGAAAGGTCGGGCTGTGCACAAGCGGACTATCTCCCGATGGGTTGTCTTGTGCATTAAAGCTTGTTACTCTGTGGCTAAAAAGGAGCCTCCGGTTGGGCTACGCGCCCATTCTACCACGGCAACAGCAGCTACTACAGCATTGGGACGCGGTGTCCCCCTGCAAGACATCTGTCAAGCGGCCACTTGGGCTTCGTTGCATACTTTCACTAAGCACTATTGCCTTGACAGTCAGGTCCGGAGAGACTGCTTCTTTGGCCGTTCGGTTTTCCGTGACTTTCTGGTGTAATCTCACTTCGCAGACCCACCACCAGGGTTGGTATTGCTTGGGCATGTATTCAAGGTAAGGAATCTATCACTAACATGTCTCTTTCAGATGCACAAGTTACTTACTTGTGTAACGATATATCTGTAAGAGACATTAGTTAGTGATAGATTCCTTACCGCCCGCCCATCCTCCCTGTTCTGCGAACTGTTCTCTAGGGTTCAGGTCATCCCTTTCAGGGCCCTAGTTCTATTGCACCAGTAGTCGGTCTCTGGCATGGCTCTGTGCTCCTGGTACGGAAAAGTTATGTACAGAACTGACGTCCGCGCGCGTGGGCACGTCTAAGTAGCTCCGACTACGTCATCTCTGCAGCTACAACGCCACCGACATACGTGGAGCCGCACAACGACGCCTACCAATGCGCAGGGGTACTGCTGACGAAAACCTTCCGGATCCAGTCTGATGCCTGGGGATATTCTAAGGTAAGGAATCTATCACTAACTAATGTCTCTTACAGATATATCGTTACACAAGTAAGTAACATGTGCATTCAGCTGTTTGTGGAATTCAAGCAGAGAGGAGCATGGTCTGATGTGGAGTGGTAGGCCATTCCGCAGTGTAGTGCCCTGAATGTATGTGTACGTATTTGTGTATTGGGAGCCAGTGTAGCTTCCTGTGGTGTGGTGTGGTGTGGTGTGGTGTGAGTTCTGTATAAGAGGTTGTTGAGTTCTGGATGGTTTCTAGTCTTTTAGTGAGTAGGTTGATTATCCTGGTGTAGAGGGTGTTCCTGTTGTCCAACTTGCTTGTGACCAAGGCATGAGTGACATTTGTTTTAGTGTTGGTGGGAGCCACTAGAATATCTCCCTCAGCATCTCCAGGGTGTGAAAGCAGGATGCAGTTACAGCGTTGGCTTGTGCGGTAAAGTCCAGTTTGCTGCTCATGATTATTTAGAGGTTCCTGATGTGGGTGTTGCATTTGGGTCCGAGTTCGGCTGGCCACCAGCTGGTGATCCATTTAAAGTGTTCTTGCTGAAGATTGCTACCTTTGTCTTGTCATTGTTGAGCTTGAGACAGTTGGCTTTCATCCAGTTAGCAACTTCAGTCATGCATGCGGTGAACTTGTTTCTTTTGTTGGGGGTCCTGTCCGCGAGGAAGAGTGATTTGCGTGTCCTCGATGTAGGTGAGGATGTTGATGTCATATGCACAGATGATTTTGGCCACAAGTGTCATTTTGGCGTTGAAGAGGGTGAGGCTTAATTATATAAAACTTAAGGCACTGCTCAGATGTGTTTGCAGGCTTCCGAGGAGTAAGGTGCAAGGCTAACGGCTTGTATTCTGTCTGTTAAGAAGGAACAGATCCAGTGAAGAGCATCCTTGGGCGCCTGTCTTGTGCAGGCACCCGATGAGGATGTGGTGTGAGACCAAATCAGATGCTGGCGAGAGGCCCTGGAGAATGAGGCTGCCGTGTGTCCTTTGTCAAACATCATGCAAATGTAGTCTGTGGCGGTGATGAATGCTTTTTTATACTGTGGTTTGGCCTGACTCCAGACTGCATGGCGTCGAAGAGCAGGTGGTTGTTGAGACATCAGTTGATTCGTTTCTCTAAGACCTTTGTCTGATATGTAAGGAGTGAGATGGGTCTCTAGTTTGTCAGTGGGTGGGTTCTTGAGACGGGGCGTGAAAATTGCTTTTTTTCCAGGTGTCCGGTAATGTGGCTAAATTGATGGGGACGTAGAGGATTGGGGTGTTATTGCTTTGTTGATCGGTAGGTATCCATTGGTGAAGGCATGGTGGGGGCAAGTGTCACATGGATCCCAGAGTGGATGGTCTTCAAGATAGCGGCGATTTCGAAGGTCTGCCAAGTGATCAGGGTTCGTTCTTCGGCAGTGATAAGAAGTTGAGTTGCAATGGTGACTGGGTCCGGTTGATGATGAAAGTTGCTCTATAGGGAGGTGATTTTGGTACAGAAAGATTCTGAGAGCCTATTGCAAAGGGCATATGTGTGTGTGGTGGAGGTGGAGGCTCTAGGAGGCAGGAGGCACAGCTAAATCTTTGATGTTGAAGATTTCCTTGCTACTGTTAGTGCCAGTATCAGTGCGATCTGCAAAGCTTTGCGCTTTGTGTTCGTATCTGCTGGTGGTAGTGTCTTTGGGCTGATTTTAAGATATCTTTATCTGTAGTGTCTTGGCTTGTTGTGGGGCTCTTTCAGTTGGGTTGGCTTTGAGTGGAGCCAGGGTGTCGGCACATGCAGTGATCCAACTGTTGAGATTCTTCATGGCTTTCTGCAAGTTACAAGTGTGCTCGGGTAGAAGCGGAGAGAGGGCAGAAGACCACTTATCTTCTATGATCCTTATCCAGCTGCTGCATGCAGTTCCGGGTTTGGTAGGTCTGTGATGGTGTGGGTTTGGTATGCTGATACTAACACAGGCGTGGTCTGTCCCGGTCATAGTTGCAGGTTTGTGAACTGATGTTGCTGATTCAGGAGAAGAACTGGTCCAATAGGTGTCCGGTGGTGTGGGTGGGTGGGTAGGTTTAGGTAAGGTGCAGAGTGAGGCAAAGTTTTGGAGGTTTCGAGAAGGGCTGTAGACATTGGGTTGGTGTGGACTTGTAGGCGAAAGTTAAGGTCTCTGAGGACGATGAAAGTGCTGACGTTGATAATGAGGAGGGCAATGAAGGCCATGATGCTTCTCGCGAAATTGGTGTGGAGCCCTCTTAGTCTGGTTGCTAGGGAGAAGGTGGCTGTGATTCATAACTTCAATATAAGGTGTTGCGTGGGGATGTCCGTGTCAGTTGTACAGGTGATGGTGTCTTTGAATATGATGGCAAATCCACAACCTGACGATGTTGCAGCCGGTGGGGATAGCTGTAGTGATGTCCAGTGCAGAGGTGGGGCTCAGCCATATTTCCATGAGGAAGAGCATGTTCGTGCAGTAGGTCTCATATATTTGTGACATTTTTGGTGAGCAGGTGTTGAGTAGCATGCATGCAAGTGTTGCGTTTTGTGTTGATGACATTTGCTCTCTGTGAGTGAGTAGGGGGCTGCTTTGTACGAGTGTGAACTAGTGGAGTGCTGGGAGCAGCGGCTGGATTTGAGAGCACAGAGGAGAGCAGCAGGGCATCAGTGGGTAGAGGTAGAATTAGGATTCCAGGTGCTGTGCTGATATTTGGCACTTCCACACTGCAGCCACCATTAAGTAGGTCCTGGGAGGTGGGAGTAGCGCAGGGTGCTGTGGGCAGGAAACCAGTAATGTCCTTTCCTGGGCAGATGGATGATGGGAAATCTAGTGCTGTCATTTCCTGTGAAAATGGGTGATGGTAAATGCTGACCATCATGCATTGTTTAAATTAGTGAGGCCTTGAGGTCCTCTGTGACTATTCCTTCATTATAAATTGTTATGTTTGTTTCTTTCTAGTGCTATGTTGCGCCCAGTGTGTCCCGGGGCTGATGTGCTCATTGGCATACATCCAATTTGTTTGTTATTAGTTAGTAATTTTTTTTTGCATATCAAACGTCAATGAATGCAAGAATTGAAAAACGAAGTAGGTCTCACCTTTTAGATCTATTTGCTTTGCCACTTTCTTTTATCAATGCTGAACCGCATTAGCAAAAAGCATTTTTCGTTGATGCTATGCAGCTTTGCCCAATAGAAAGAGTAAATAGGCGAAAAGATGCAGCTGTGGTTTTATAGGTTTGAGCCTATGAAATGAAAAAGGCACAATTGTTTTAATTTACATATATGAGCTGAATCTATAAATTTTAAAAAAATGAAATTAGAGTAGTTCAAAGTGATGGGCCAGCAGCAGTTTGCTGCCTGGCTCTCCTAAAAGATACAATATAGCAAAAAAAGACCAGGATATAGGAAGGGAACAGGTGGGAGGGAGGACAAGGTCGGGTGGGGAGGAGGAGAAAATAAGCACTAGAAGCAGAAAACAACATTGGGGGCTAGTGAGAGAGCAAGTTGAGTGCGAGGGGAGATGCACATGAGGGAGAGAGCAGCATGAAGCACAATAGGGCAGGGGAGAAACACACGAAAGAGATGGAAAACACATGCACTTTCTTAGACTGCTTAAACAGAAAGAAAAAAGTAGTTCCCTAGAAGTTAACATAACAGGATACAAGTCTGCCAAATCAAAAGGCTGGTTAAGAGGCAATGCTCTAGAGGAGAGACCAACAGAAGGAGGAAAGGTAAGCCAACAAAAAAGAAGCAAACAAATTAGAGTGACAGTAAAGCGAACCAAAGGTAAGTAGTTGGTCAGGACAATTGGTCGTTTGCAAGGCGTGACATAAAAAAGAGAGCTCTACTGGATGGGTCAGAATGACCACGCTGGTGCAGGGGCATTACAGTTTCCTGATGGTAATGAATGGTACGGAGAGTGTGGTTGCATGTCTTAAAGGCTTCTGGGTTTAGGGAAAATTCAGTTTTATGTTTGGCTCTGCTTAATATGTGTCTGAAGTCGCCTTTCAGTCTACCTATGAGATATTATATTTTATTGTGTGTGCATTATATACTTTAACAAGGAAAGCAATACATTGGCTGTATTTGTTTTTGCTCTCGATTGTACAATTTATTTACTGCATATTAGCAACATTCCACTGACAGTGGAAAGTTTATTTCAGCAAGTAAGCTGCTGTCAGAAAAGTGTATGTTTTCTTTGTTATTTAAGACTGTTAAATGTTACATCTTTACGACCATGTCACGTAGAACACATTGCAGTAGAAGTAGCATCCTATCTAAATATAGTCTGTCAGCTTAGAGAAATGCCTCATCTCAGACCACAAGTCTAAGTATCATTGCTTTCTTTGGCTTACACTTTAGCAGATCATAATAACTAAGTCATGTATGTGATCCTGAAAGCACTGGGGGTCAGATGGTTCATGAACATTACTTCAGGACTAAATGCCAGTCCTAAAAGATTATTCTACATTTCATTTGCTACTAAAAGTTACAGCCTAGAGTTCTTTCATCATCGGGCATAGTTTTATGTCATTTTACCTTTTGGGTGCCATGTAGTACAACATCTTGGAGTATTGAGTATTTGGCATTTTGTGGCTCGCTTAGTGGGAGGGAACTTAGTTTGAGTTTATCCGCATGAGTCTCAGATTTGTTGACGAGGGATGTGCAGAAACTAAATGCAATCCTCAAAAAGAGAGACTTCAGCCTGCCCTTTACTTGCAGTTGTGTAAACAATGTGAAGCTGAATTAAAGAACAGTCTTCCCTTCTTTCTCTGATAGGTACCTCATGTTCATGAAGATAGCTGCCTTGCAGCTGATGCAGCAGAAGACCACCATACACGATAACGCTAATTCTTTGCAGAATGGCATCTCTCTCACAGCAGAAGGATCGCTGGATGAAAAACCAAAAGATGCATTATCTGAAGATGGTAAGGTTGAAGAAAATGTGGGGCATCTTGCTCAGGTTAAGGAGCTGGCTGACAACCTGGCATCCCAAGATGGAACAGGTATTCCACCAGCATGATACCAGCAGTTCATGTTTGGCTTGCAGCTTGGGGTGCTAGCTTAATATGAATGGCTGAATATTAATCACTGGTGTAAATCACTATAATTGCTCTAACATTATTTAATCTGATATCTTGTTAAAAACCATGATTGCAAACTTACTCCGTAATTCTGTACAGTGCACCTTAGCTTTGTCTTAAAATTGATTTCCTGTAAAATGCATGCGTTGTGGTTTTCTTGTTTAATTCAAGGACTTTGCAGACTTTACTTTGGGGTTACAAGAATACAATGGAGTTATATGGATGCACTTTACTCCATGAAAGGGGTTGGCTGTGAGGCCGGGAGACTAGAGCCGGTTACATTTCATGCTTCTGTCTTTTATCCCTTTAAACCTGGCTGCATCTCACACCTACTTCTCCAAACGTCCAAGTCTCCCAGTCCAACTCTCAACTGTGGCGGGTAGACCCTTGATGTATGGCGTTTGTGTGGCTTCTGGAAATAATCAACTCTTTGTGTATAGGTTCTTCTTAGTTGAGAACTCGCCCCCATCACGTCTTCTCACTCCGACTGCCCGCATTGTTTTTGCTTTGGGTGCATCAGCATATTGCACCACCACTTCTTGTCTCGTGTGTGCCTGCCTTTCAGTATATATTATTAATAATATCCTGAAGAAATAAGTGTTTTCTGGTGCCCACCTCCACAGCAGTACTGGGATTTTCATCTGCAGAACAGTAAGGTAAGTGAGCTCATTCAAGATGGGAGTTATTCTCAGGGTCTTCCACGTCTCCCTGAAGCTTGTACATGGAGTTCTCCCATGGTGACCCTTTGCTCTTACTCTAGGTTTTGGCCCATGGTAGCAAGAGGTTTATCTTACAATAGAGCATGGTACGGTTACCAGAGCTTTTCCTGACCATGTGTTATACCACAGCTTACTTGGTGTTACTGCCTTGAACTTGAAATCCCCCTAGTAGACGTTGCACCCATTTAGCTGACTATCTATGGAGACATGGTTGAAACTGTTGATTTTCTTCAAAGAAGTTTCGAACCATGAGATGTAGAATGACTGCTCAGTTAGTCTGCAATGCGCTTTGGCATCAACTCCACCCAAAGTATAACGTTATGATTTTTTTTTAAACTTTGCACCCGTGTTTTTTCCTTCATTGAGTTTTGGCATGGTAAGTGTCTGCTCTGATAATGACCCTGTTGCTCATGACGACTTTAGTTCAACAGAGAAAGAGGTCAATCTCCTTCGCTCGGATATGCGTGGTCAGCTCCATAGATAACACTCAATCCGGTCGTAATTCAGTTGCCAGGGTCTCTACCTTGGTGAATGTAGGCAGATGGAGTGGGCTCCTTTTCGATTCTGCCCACATTGCAGTGCTAAATACCTCTGATTCGATCAGCACGATGTTTGTAACCTATTCCTTTCTCCAGGACACCAGGAGTCGAACTGCAACTTCTGCTTGGCCTTCTGATGCATGGAGCAAAGATACTGGAGAGAGAGCGACCCTGGGCGCATGTCGGACACTCCAAACCTCTTCAGAGAAGAGGATTCCCTTGAAGTTGAGAAAGAACTGGAGAGTCTCTCAGAGGCACCAGTCAAAGAGCACACACCAAATCCTGAAACGGTGTGGTTTAGGCCCTTTCGGAGATGGCCTACAAGGAAGGTACCGAGGTCTGAGAGTGTTGAGCCGGGCTTAGGGAAAAAACACACCATCACAAGTGGCCATGTGGTAGGAAAGAGCTCTACACCAGGGGGAGTTAGTCATCCAGTCCTGAACCCAAAAAAAAGCTGGGTGTCCACTTCTAACCTTGAGGCCCCCTTCTGAACTGTGATGAGGTTTCAGAGCCTCACACTAGCCACGTACCTCTTTGACCTCATCCTGCCTAAAGTGCCCCAAACCTTCAACTTCAGAGCTGTAAACATCAGGTCAGAAAGGTCAGAGCGGAAGGCGAGGCAGAACATTCCTTCAGTATCCTTCTGGAGTACTTTGGAGGCCCCCTTTCTCGAAAGAATAGAGGTGGACCTCAATGCCTATCGAAAAAGTCTATTTAATCATCTGAACACTGGCAGAATCTCAGCAAAGCCTACACAGCAAAAGTCAGTTTCCACGATTCATCCCATTCCAAGGAAGAGTAAGCTGACTTTTGAGGATGAACTCTATTATGACGCACCTCAGCACCCAGGGCACAAGAAGTGCAAGGAGCCCCTGCCTGCCACACCAAATCAGCACCACACACTGCACGCTTACCTACATCATCTATTTCACCAAACCCTCGCACACCACCTTCTCTGCTACCTACCCCAGACCCACGACTGCCACCTCCTCCACCAGAATCCCCAGAGGAGCCTGTTCACTCCCTCTCACACCCAGGAAGCACATGTGGGGAAGGAGACCCATAGGGTCAACCCACAGGAGTAGGATATGAGCCATGAGAAGAGCACAATGTTGGCACTCCTGAAGATCATGACATAGAGCCTTATCTTCCAAAACCATCTCCACCAGATGATACCACAGCATATCATTCTTTAATACAGAGAACAGCCTGAAATCACAACCTCACAATGCACATCATGAGGATGAAGACTATTTCCTAGTTGAGGCCTTCTATAGCAAAGTACAAAGTGTTAAGTTCTTGCCCATGCTAAAGGACATGCTGAAGTCAGTCTCTGACAGTGTTATAGACTGTGTCAGGCCCAGGGTAGTTGAACCCTGTATCGAAAAATACAAGTCCTCTCCTGAAGACATGTTTCCTTAAACCCCCTGGTGGTGCCTACAGCCAGAAAGAGGGCACCAGCACAGGCTACCAACGATGTCCCACCCCTAGATAAAGAAAGCGCGTAGACACTGTGGGTAAACAAGATGCGATGGGTGCCACAACGCAGTGCTGCATCGCAGGTTCTGGGGCATTACTATCAAAATATGATAGATTCCATTGATAGCAGGTGGAGGCACTAATGCAACATCTGCCGGCGGCATACAAGAAGCTTGTTGCAGAGGGGAAATCTTAAAAACCATTATCTGCTGTGCACTAGACGACACGGTCATGGTTTAGCTCCAGATATCCGGTTTTGAAGTGGAGGTGCAACAGTACCTCCCACATTGAATGGAATTTTGTGAACATGTTTGTGGTTCCAAGGTGGATGAAATGTTTGAGAAAATAAAGAATACACGCATATTGACAAATCAAGGAGTGCCAAACAAACAAGCACCACAAGGTTCAATTTTCATAGAACATACCGAGAGGAGTCAGGCCAAGGTTCCCAGCCACAAACAAACCTAAGGCAACAACAAACCTTTCATGACCCCAAGAACACATAGAGATATGGGGAAAGCTAACCCAAACCAACAGATGGTAATGGCATTTTAACAGCTGCTGCCTCATTTTCAGTCAGTTTGCCTAGTGCCTGTAAGAACGGTCAATAAAATGCTATGGATGATGCCATCATGTATAGCAATTGTCCACATGTCAGATTACTCATGCCCCCCCCCAACCCCAAACTGTGCCTTGTCAGTCAGTGGTCACAAGGGGAGCATCTGATGGACAATCTAGTGTTGATAAAAGCCAACACTCTGTACTCTCTGCGTTGGTGGAATACCAACTACCTATTAGGCAGGCCTTTCTTGTACTCTCTTTCGACGCATCGCTCATATGATGGTCCGCAGCTCTTGGTAACATAACTATGCGAGGTACATGAACTCCTCTAAAGCAGAACAGGCATATCAACTACCTCGAACTGTGCTCCATTTCCCTGGCGCTCAAAGCCTTTTATATAGTTGTCTGGGACAATGTTGTCCGTACAAAGGCAAATAGCTTGACAGCAATGTACTACATGCACATACAGGAGGCACACATTCTCTTATTCGGTCTACGCCAAATAGCAGATTTAGCCACGGCTAGTTCATCACAACATACAGCTTCTAGCGGAGCACCTCCCATCTATCATTTCCTACTTTTTACATCTGCAAAACACAGACTAGCATAACCCTATATATGCCTCAACCTGGCTGCAGTAGCCACATATATGAAGAACAAGGAACACTTTTCCCTTTTTAGAGTTCCAGTAATTAAAGCTTTTATGGGGTATTAAAGGGGTTATTCCTCCATGAATGCCTTCAGCTCCTGCTTGAAAGTTTAATATGGTTATATTTTCAGATCATTTCATAAAAAGTAGGCTTCTTGGTAGCTAATAGGTCTTTAAGACGAGTTAGTGAATTACAGGCACTCATTCAGATACATAGAGACGGAGTGCTGTTTTGTATTAATGCAAAGCTTTTTCCCCAAAGTGGTTTCTCCTTTCCACCATAGTCAACCATTCATGTTACCAGGTTTCTTCCCACAATATGATTCAGTTGCGGAGAGGGCTTTGCATGCATTTGACGTGGAAAGGGCACTCTTATTATATCGACAGGACAAAATCCTTCATTAGAGTACTCAACTTTTTTGTTGCTAACGCTAAACACCTAGCGGTCAGGCAGTTTCAAAGGCGGCCATTGTAAGATGGATTGTAAGATGCATTCAAACCTGTTTCTCTAAGTCAGAGAGCTCTCTCGTACCTTCTAGACCCCACACTACACATAAGTAGGGGCTACTATGGAATTCATGGGAACATCATCTTAACAGCCATATGTAAGACAGCAACATGGTCACCACTGCACATTCACAAAACATTACTGTCTGGACATATTAGTGTACCAACAAAACAAACCGTAAATGTGCTTTACTAAATGAAATGTTTACTGGATTAAAAATTGTCAATAATGTACCTATTTATGATTTATTCTGGTACCTTATAAAATGATTTCAAAAATAAGTTTTTGTTCATGTGCGCATGCTTCTGTGGGCTGTGAGATATATATATATATATAGATATATATATCATGTCACTCTTTTGATCTTGTTGCTTTCCTTAAGCATGAACACCTTCTGCATGTCTGTTAACCACCATTTTATCCTCCCTTATTGATTTCTGCTTCCAACTAAAGTCCTGTATATTGTTTACTTTAACAAAGTACTCATGGGGTTTGTTTTTAAAATAAATGTTTTTCTTATTTCTTCTCAGTGGATCCCAAGAGCAGAGAGGTTATCCAGAAGGCTTGTAAAGTTGTGGGCTCCATCAGTGAAACGTCCTTCGATATCCGCTTCAACCCAGACATCTTCTCACCTGGTCTGTTCATTAATGCAGAAATCCTTTTTTGTTTGTTAAATGACTACATTTATTTTTTAAGCTCTCTTCTGGATAGCGTGCAGTAATACAGAATCGTAAGGGAAGGCGATGACAAAACCATAGTATTGATTCAAAGATATCTTTATTCAAATTATATGCAAATTCATAAAAGATTCAAAGTACAATAAAAACATATAAAATCTAAGCACTGTACAATTCGGACTAAAAATGCTTCACAGTTAAGTTAATAAAAAACCATGCAATACAGATATTTTAAAATAGAATACAATCTTAAAAATGCTACTGTGTGAGAGTTGCAAGGAGACTCAGGGATTTTACATGTAATCCCGCGACCCTTTCAATTGACTTCATAGCGTAAATTATCTAAATAAATTTATGTTTTGCGCCTACGAAGGGCTATTTTAATAAAAGTAAGAATCGTACATGTTTTATTATTTGGTACATTTTTTAAAAAGATAAGAGCCGCCTGATGGTGGACCACACCCTGTGACAGAAAAAGAGGGTGTAATAGAAATGTTCTAATATCACTATAAAAATTACAAAACCGCATTACATGTGATGTTGATTGTGTTGCCTTTCCATCACATGGGCATCTAGGTAAAATTCGGGACCACAAATCGGCTTTTGGGAAGACCACTACATGAGAATCAACTCAAACCATTATCTTGTCAGCAAAAACCTGTCATAAACACTTTTTACACCAATCAAATATTCTTGTATCCCCTGTACAACATTGTCCATGCAGTAACTGTACATTATAGGGTAAGTAATTTCCTGGAGTTCTCTACAGGTGGTCTTTTTATGCAAGATAAAGTGTTTTAATTTCAGATTTATTACATTTCAAGATGCTGTAAGGTTCTATGTAGTTTAAGTCTTCCTCTAATTCTTTTAATAAGGATCTCGTATTCAGCAACCACGGAATATTATCAGAATGTCCAAACCCAAGCAGTTCCTTATGACCTCCCTTAAAAATTTGGAACCCTCCTATGACCAAATACTATGCCACTTCTTTAAGGTATTTAGATGTATATTATCTTCAATTAATTATATGCCTAGTTCTTTGAGCACTATGAAAGTAGAGGCCGAACTAGGTTCGCCCAGGAGCCTCCGTAAAAAAGTATTTTCCTGGACCTGCAGCAGGTTACACTTTTCCCTACCCTACACCGGGGAGCCATACAAGGCTACCGACAAACATTTACTTCTTTAGAGCTTAATCATTTCTCTTAAGGGCTTATTTCCTATGAAAAGCTAAAGACTGCAGCAATAGCCCTAATAAATTTTAATTTATCAGTTTCCATATGAGATGCCCAGTCACCTTTTTGGGAGACTATGATACCCAGGTAGATAAAAGTTTTAGTTCTTCTAATTTTTGTCCCGGTACAAAAGCATCACAGGTTTCTTATTTTTCCCATAGGTCATAGTAAATGATTTCCTAGATTTAGTTTTAATTCACTATTCTCCATAAACATAAATTAGTTGTGAACCAGCCGCTGAAGGCCGTTTTGTCCGGGAGAGGAGCACCGCATCATCTGCGTATTACAGTATAGGGGCAAGATGAGCTCCCACCCACGGAATATCAGCTTTCTCATTTTACAGGAAACGGTTCACCCCATTAATTTATAGGAAAAGCAATAGGGGTGCAAGCACGCATCCCTGCCTAATCCCCTGGGTCACCAGAAACGTATCTGTGCGTTTTGTTACTACCATAACGCACAGATGATGATAAAGAGGCATATAACTGGGAGAGAAAATAGCCCGTATCCATAAGACTAGCCATTATTTGTCATGGTTCACAAGGTTGAAAGCACTTGACAGATCTGCAAAACCCAAATGAATGTGCCCCTCCTTTGCTTGCGTGTATTTTGACTTATAGTAAGATGCAAGTTAATACCCTGTTCTACAGTGCCCAACTCTTCCCTGAACCGAAATTGTGCATCAGTCAAAATCTCATTTTCTTTGGCCCAGTTATCCAGCCTAGCAAGGATCACTCTACCGATTAATTTCACTGAAGTATCTTAAAGTGATATGGGGCAATAACACCTAGCATCCCCTTTTTTAGGTCTCGCCTGACCCAGCGCATGCGCTGGTCTGGCAAGACATTTAGTAGGTGGGTTTTGAAAGTGCTACCCACATTTTTGTGCTGGCTGCAAGCTTGAGTTCACGATGGCATGCACGCGCACAGCTGTTCCCCCGCATTCCCCCTTCCCTTATCGCCCTTGCCATCTGCCTTTCCTGCGCCAGCCTTCAGCACCATCTCCGCCCCTCCCCCGCTACTGCGCGCGCATCCCTAGCGTGCTTTAGCGCGTCATCGTGATCGCGATGACTTTCGCTTTCAGAGTGATCGCGATGACTTTCGCTTTTTTACGGCCACGTGGCGTTACATTTACTGCCGCGCGGCCAATGCTTGTTCATTTAATAGCCAGACTCTAGGGTACATATGCAAGTAGTGTAACAGGCGCTTCTGGGTGTGTTTTACCGACCTCGGAAGCATACAAGGTTTCGGATGGAGTTTGAAACTATGATGTAGTTTACTCACTGATCACTGCAGCGCGACCATCGACCCAGTGAGCTATCTTTCCCTAAGAGCCTGCACGGCACGCCATACAAGCATTTTGTGGAACCACCAAGCAGTAAGTGGCCACGATCCCCTACCGAGTCTACTCCAGTGAGATCACGTTCCTCATCCTGTGCCGTGCGACTCTAGTCACTCGGTGTGCGTTATTGTGACAACGACCACAGTGCTGGAAATGCCCCTGTTCCTTCTGCCTCTGCCTCTGCCCTGGCATTGTCTTATACCGCTCGGTGCAGATCCTGATAGGGCAATTTGTGTGAGCCCGGGAGCCGAATATGCTATGTGCTGTCTGGCTCCGCCCATAGTGGCATTTCTAAGCACACAAACAGGGAATGCGTCTCTCCGCTCCTACAATTTTCCTCGCACACGTCACTACTTCCCAGTGTTACTTTCACAATACACCCACCCTTTCTTTCTCTTCAGAACACTGAAAATGCGACTGCAAACATTTCACGTTACATGTACCACCTCCACCTTTCAATGTATTTACGTTTACAAAGGAGACAGTAGGTCACTCTGTATGTGTATGATGGTAATAAGCGTTGTGTGCGTACTGTAGCCACGTGGATACTGATTCCTGCGCAATTTGTATCATGTGCTCAGTGCAACCAGACACAACTGTAAACAACGCATCGTTTATAGTTTTCCCTTAGTGCAGTCAGAATATAGACTGCACACACTGGACTATGTGTCATGCTTAGAGCACCAGACATACGCCTAAATACTGCACTGTTTGTATCTTGTTTAGTGCAGACACAAAAATACATCTAAAAATAGCGCTCTGTTTATGATATGCTCAGTGCAGAGGCAGCAAACATTTCACTAGGTGTTGCCTGTGCAGGGTTACCAGACATATGCACTGTAAAAACTGCACTATTTTATAATGTGCCTACTTTAGACACAAATAATACACACTGCAATTTGAGCATCATATGCACAATGCAGCCAGACACCCGAACATAACCTATAAATACTGCACTGCGTGTATGATGTGCTAAAGGGACATGTAGACAGCCTCCAACCAATGCATGATGTTTATCATGTACATGGTGCAACCTGACAAACACACACGCAAACTATAACACTGCATTAGTTCTATCATATGTTTGACGGTAGACACAAACTGTAAACAATGCATAAATTGCATTACGTGCTTAATTCAATCAGACACACATACATCCTGTAAAAGAATTGCCATTGGTATTATGTGCCCGGATTTGCACTGGAACAGAATATGGGCCTGGGCACCACAGAAAACAAGCATTTGCAATGCAATAGGCCTCGCACTTACGCGAGTTTAAGCTATTGCCATTGTAAATGACAATGCCTTTTATTTATGTTTTAAAAACGAAAACAAAAATAAAAGGCATTTTCATTTGCAATGTCAATAGCTCAATCTCGTGTAAATGCGAGACACTATTGCATTACAAATGCTTGTATATTATATCAGCTGAGTTTAAAAAAAAGTGTAAAATTGATGGGCAGGTGGTAACCTTTCCAACCAAGGTTTCACCCACACCCGTGGGCTTTGTCGAAAATGAATCATCATTCTTGCGCTCATTTTTGAAGCCGGTATAGCAGTCAATTTTAGCTGCCATTAAATGTGAATTTTTATAGTTAAGCAAGATGAGTTTAAGTTAGTCCAAATGATTATGGGAGCTGAGGTCTTCAATTATGCTGATAAGCAATGTTGATCAATATTGTAGCTCCAAGTAGCAAGTTATTAAAAGATGTTGGGGTGACTAAAGCTTTTATAAAACAAGCATTGGCATAGCCAATAGGTCTCGCTTTTGGGACCTTATAAGTATTTGTTATGCAGCACAATATCCTTGGTGCAACAACATCAACTGTTGCATGGCTAAACACTTATAAGGTCCCAAAAGCCAGACCTATTGGCTATGCCAATGCTTGTTTGAAAATGGGTACAATCACACTCTCTGTCCAGGTTTTTGGGAAGTAGCCATTTGCAACGGTTTTAAAGATTTGAGAGAGGATCGTAACCCATAAGGAAGGATGTGACTTAATAGCATTCACTGGGACCCCATTGGGCCCAGATGCTTTCCCTAATGCACTATTCTCTGGCACAATCAGTGCTGGTTATAGCCAGAACTTTATGACTTCCAGTGGTGTGATCTACACTGAAGAACAACTATAGACACATATATTTCATCTCATAATCTGCAATCCAAATTGTAGAACGTTTCCATAGTCACTTGTCACTAGTTTGCAAGGAGGCAGGCGAATCAATTCTATTGATTGTGCTTTTTCTGACACTATTGAGGAGTAGAATCCTGGGATTATTGACGAAGCCAGTGACAAGATGTTGCTTCAACATCCTGTCCTGATATCCACTTTTATCTGGCTGCTAGACTATAGTAACACTGTGTTTTATTTCATGTCCTTGTTTCAAGGGAAACCCTTAGGAAAATAAAGTTCTTATGACTTTTGCCTCTGGGATAACCCAGAGCTCCTCTATTTCGCAGGACAGCATGTCAGAGAAGATTTGTGTAAGACATGAAATAACTAAAACGCAGTAACTTAGCATATGACTCCTCCCTCTATGGGAGTAGATATCATCTCAGGGATGTTAATAAGTTTGGTGGTTAAGTGATTGTGATAAGTGTGCTGAGGGGCAGGGGCCTTTTATCCCAAATGCCAAGATTCTTCTTGCTAGTGGTGATCAGTTTTCATCTTTCCCTTCTCTAGGAGTCCGGTTCCCTGAATCCATCCTTGAGGAGGTGCATGATCAGGAGCTACTGTTAAAGGATGCTGCTGCCTTCTTGCTTTCTAGTCAGATTCCATGTTTGGTAAGAAATGTATTATCCTTGTCCATGCTGAACATGCATTACTGATAATGTTCCATTGCTTAGCATGGGTCTCATTCATAATTAAAACTATTGAGTTGTTTGGTCCTTTGTTTCTTCCCAAGGTTAGGGTACATATACTCTACCAGTAAGGGCCTCACAGTTTGTGGCCAATGGGCCATGCCAAGTGCATCACCTCTTTTGGTTTTTTTGCTCCTCTGGCTGGGGTATTCCATACAGACAACCACATCAGCCTCAGCCTTTGTTGTGGAAGAGGTATAGCACCCATCGGTCCTGCGGCCAGTCAGTCTACTGCTCCGCATCCCTTCTGCCTCACCTGCCAAAACCCTTTACCGTACCCGTAGCAAAGCACAGCTATCCAGTTGGAAGCAGGATCCAGTGATTTTTACTGAGTTGTCAAGGCAATAACATCGGACCAGTGGTTCTGTAGTAGGGGATCTCTGTGTATAGTCATAATCTGTGAATAGTCCCGCCCATGTGCGTGGACCCTGGAGCAATAGAAATAGTCTCTTAAGTTGTCCTCTTCTACAGTCCTGCATAGACACTTAAGAGAAAATCAAAGACAAATAATGCAGCTTGACATTAACAAGGCTACACTGGCCAGCACTTCATCCTGAAGTGACAAAAAAGATAGCCAAATAATATTTAAATTTACACATTTTGCTAAGTTTCACACCAAGAGAAACTCCCCTTCACAAAAATCCTTTGTCATGATAGAGAGGAAGGGTTGGACAGACAAGCCCCATAGGCTGCCATTATGTCTCTGGAAAAGGGATACGTGCCTTTAAGGAACCCTCTAGAGACCCTCGGTATCCCATGATGCACAGCCAAAGGCAAGTTACTTTCAGTTCTTTTTTCCGTCTCCTGCTAGCAGGACCCTGGAGCATTGAGCTCTACCTTTATTGGTATTTCTTCAATTTTTGGAGCTTTTTTGATAGTTTTAGTGTTTCATTCGACGTCTGGGGCCTTTATTTTCCATTTGCTGTCCTTTTTGGCCAGCTAAGCCACTTCCTTTTTGTCAAAATGCTAGCCCTATTTGACAAGTGCCCCGAGTGTGGCAGGAAGAAGGCCAAGTCAGACTCCCACAGGGTTTGCATACTCTGTCTTCCATCTTCTCATGTTCCTGACTCCTGTGTCATCTGCAAGTCATTCTCCAGGAGGACCCTACATGACGGGGAGAAGATTCGTCTTCAAGGCCTGGAACAGAGAAGACATCAGGATGCAGGTGGGGCCTCTGGGCATGGAGGGAACCTTTCATCTTCCACTTCCCGTGCTTTGACCTCTGGGGGGCTCCCCAGTCACGAGAAGGCCCAGAAACGACACTGGTCCCGGTCGACGTCGATGGCTACGATGTCGAAAGGTATGACGATGATATGCTCCCCGTTGACCCAGGGCTCTGGGTCTAAACGGCGTCTACGTTCGGCGTCTAGGAGAAGGACATCGAGACCTCGGACGAGGTCGACATCGAGGACATCACAGACGATGTCGACACATCATCATCGTCGATCTGAGTCCCGAAGACATTGGCGCTCGCCGTCGAGGCGACACTGCCGTTCGTCGTCAACGTCGATGCGCAGGTCACCGTCGAGAAGGATATCTTCGCCGTCGAGGAGCAAGTCGACATCGAGAGGGAAGTCGCCGTCGAGGAGCAAGTCGACGTCAAGTAGAAAGTCGACGTCAAGAAGGAAGTCGGCGTCGAGAAGAAAGTCGACGTCGGAAGGAGGTAGTCTTCGAGAAGCCTGTCACACTCTGTGGTCAGCATTTCCACATCTAGGTCAAGGCGGCACCGGCGTTCTCCATCAGGGGATACTGCCTCCAGAGCACCCTCTTCAAGGCCTGCCCGCAAGAGGAGGAGAGTGATTCGTACCTCGGACTCGGAATACTCCAGAACCTATTCAGCATCTAGGTCTCTGGAAACAGCCCAGCCTGTGGTCCCTCGTCTGTCGCCTCCACGGCCTCGGACGGTGGCGTCTCCTCCTCCTCCGCCACCACCTCCTCCGCCTCCACCACTGCCTCAGCAGCCTGTGCCGGTGATTCCGGCTGTGCCCAGAAGGCCGAGATCTCGCTCCCGGTCGGGGCATCGCTCTCGTAGCCAGCACAGATCTTCTACCAGGTCTCGACATTGTCACCGCCGTGAGAGGTCACGCTCCAGGTACACTAGGGACACGGATTCCTCTAGTGGTGGAAGATACTCACCGACTTTCAGACTCTTCTCCTACGAGGGTTTCACCGGTCGATGACATCGCCACGTTTCAAGACGTGCTGTTGAGAGGAGCGGCTAAACTGGGAATCGCACTGGCTGTGCCTGCCCCGTCCACCTCTGTCATCTTCGAGATGCTACAACGGAAGCAACTCTCTCGTCCTCTGCTTCCTCTAGTGCCCGGTTTGGAAAAACCGGCTATGGAACTGTTCCTGGCGCCTGCCTCTGTGAAGTCAGCTCCATCACGGCTTCAAAGGAAGTACAGGCCCCCGGACTCTGACCCCGCGTTCCTGCGAATGGATCCTCCTCCGGATTCGGTTATAGTGGGTGCTGAATATTGTTTGAAATGGATACAGTCTATTTTTTTTTCAGCCCTTCTCCAGCTATTTCACCAGTTCACTCACAATACCTGCTACGCGAACTCCAAGCGGAGGCCGATACCCTGTTAAGAAAAAGGGCGATAGAGCTTGTTCCTCCATCTCTGAGAAGAAAGAGTCTATACTCAAGGTTCTTTCTTTTGTGGAAAAAGGACAAATACGAGTTCTGGCCCATTCTGGATTTGCGGCAAGCAAACAAATGGATTCGCAGAGAAAAGTTCTGTATGCTGTCCCTGCACCAGATTTATCCTCAGCTGCATCGAGGAGACTGGCTCTGCACCATAGATCTGCAGGACGCATACTTCCATGCCCCCATTGCCCAGAAGCATCAGAAGTTCCTGCGTTTCCTGTTCGGCACCAACCACTATCACTATACAATACTTCCGTTCGGCCTGAAGTCTGCTCCCAGGACTTTTTCAAAATGCATGGCGGTGGTGGCAGCGCACCTGAGAGAGAACAAGGTGTTTGTTTACCCGTACCTGGACGACTGGCTTATCAAAGCATCTACGTTCCAGGAGGCGCAGCTACATCTCAACAGGACTGCTGCTCTGTTGAACCAATTGGGTCTGCACATCAACATATCCAAATCTGTCCCGACTCCTGTTCAGTGTCTGCAGTACTTGGGAGCCTCCATCAATACTCTCAAGGCAAGCGTGTGTCCTTCGGAGGAGCGACGCTTATCGATCCTTCGGAAAGCTCAGACTCTCATGTCCATTCCATCACCGACGGTGAGGACGGTGTCCTCTCTCCTGGGGTCGATGGCCTCTTGTATCTTACTTACCCCACATGCACGCCTCCACATGAGGCCGTTGCAGGAATGTCTGGAGGATCGGTGGGACCAGAGACGAGGGAGCTGAGAGGACAGGATCCAACTGTCTCCACACGCTCTATAATCCCTGAAGTGGTGGTGTTCACCGAAGAATCTCCTCAAAGGGATTCCATTCCGCAAGGAGATACCGACTCTGACCATTGTGACAGCTGCGTCTCTCCAGGGCTCGGGAGTGCATTCGGACCACCTTCAGATCCAAGGCTCGCGGTCTCAGACAGAATCCACGTATCACATCAATTTTCTGGAACTCAGTGCTGTTTATCTGGCACTGAAAGCCTTCCACCCGTCCTTTTGGACCAATTCCCTGCTTGTACAGACGGACAACACAACAACGATGTATTACCTCAACAAGCAGGGGGGCTCAAGATCGTGCACACTGTCTCTGGAAACGCAAGCAATCTGGAAATGGCTGTTGGCCAGGGGACTGACGATAACGGCGAGCCATCTGCCAGGTGTGCAGAATGCTCAGGCAGACGCTCTCAGCAGGCTCGTTCAAGAAAACCACGAGTGGGTCTTAAACGACAAGGTGTTAAGAGACCTCTTCGCAAGATGGGGCACTCCAGACATCGATCTGTTCGCCACCGCAGAAAACAGCAAATGCCGAGACTTCGCCTCCAGGTTTTACCAACTGGGGACGCTGGGGAATGCACTGTGGATCAACTGGTCGAACAGCTTTCTCTATGCTTTTCCACCCATTCCTCTGATCCCGACAGTGTTGATCAAGCTGTCCCAGTCACGGGCCAGAATGATCCTCATTGCTCCGGATTGGCCTCGGCAGTGGTGGTTCACCGACCTACTACACCGGTCTCTCCTGCCGCGTCTTCGGCTGCTATGTCGGCCAGCCCTTCTCACGAAGTTCGGAGGGCAGATGGTGCATCCCAGCCTCTCGTCGTTGAGTTTGGCAGCATAGCTTCTGAACTACTGCAGTATGGACATTTTAAATCTTACAGAGAGCTGCATGGAGATTCTAAAAGAGGCAAAGAGACCGTCAACGAGGACTTCCTACGCATACAAATGGAAGAGATTCTGCATTTGGTGCGCCTATAAAGATGCTGATCCTACATTCTGCAAGGAGGATGTCATCCTTCCGTACTTAATGCATTTGGCTCAATCTGGCCTTAATTTTCATTCTATTAAGGTTCACCTCGCAGCTTTAACTTCGTATAGGAAATGCCCTTCACAAACTTCCTTTTTCCAAATCCCTGTCATCAAAGATTTTCTGGAAGGTCTGAAGAAGGTGTTTCCTCACATTAGGCGTACTTCGCCTCCGTGGGAGCTTAATGTGGTTCTGTCTAGATTGATGAAGGAGCCTTTTGAGCCTATTCATAAGGCTTCTTTACAGCATTTATCCACGAAGGCAGCTTTCCTTGTAGCTATAACATCGGCTCGCAGGGTGAGTGAGATCCAGGCCCTGTGTTGCCAAGAGCCCTATACTGTGTTTCATGCATCTAAGGTTGTCATGAGGACTCACCCGAAGTTTCTACCTAAGGTGATATCTGATTTCCATGTCATTCAAACAATCACTTTACCAACGTTTTTTCCACATCCTTCCTCTCCGGCGGAGAGGTCACTTCATGAGACGGGTGAGACGGGTATTAAAATTCTACTTAGATAAGACCAAGGAGATTCGTAGATCGGATCAGTTATTTGTTAATTATGGTTCGGTCAGGACTGGTCTTGCCACCTCTAAACAGTCCATTTCTAGGTGTATTGTGTCCTGTATCCAATTGTGTTACCAGAAAGCTATCAAGACTAGGGGGTAAGCCTAAGGCTCACTCCACCAGGGGCAAAGCGACTACTGCGGCTTTGCTGCGTAATGTTCCCATTGCAGACCTCTGTAGGGCTGCCACTTGGAAGGTCGTCCATACCTTTGCTAAGCATTACTGCTTGGACTCTGATGCCAGGGCAGATGCGCAGGTTGGGCGGCTTCGCTGAGGAATTTATTTGCACAGTAGTGATTCTATATGTTTCGTCCACCGCTGGGTTTGGATTGTTTGGGATGCGCTTGCCATTCTATTCACAGGTTATGACTATACACAGAGATCCCCTACTACAGAAGGAATAGTTTCTTACCTGTAACTCCAGTTCTGTAGTAGGGTTTTCTCTGTTATAGTCATAAGCGACCCGCCCTCCTTCCCGGTGGATGAAACGACGACATCATGAATGCTACAGGCCTGGCTTTATACACCTTCAAAAAGAACTGAAAGTAACTTGCCTTTGGCTGTGCATCATGGGATACCGAGGGTCTCTAGAGGGTTCCTTAAAGGCACGGTATCCCTTTTCCAGACACATAATGGCAGCCTATGGGGCTTGTCTGTCCAACCCTTCCTCTCTATCATGACAAAGGATTTTTGTGAAGGGGAGTTTCTCTTGGTGTGAAACTTAGCGAAATGTGTAAATTTAAATTTATTTGGCTATCTTTTTTGTCACTTCAGGATGAAGTGCTTGCCAGTGTAGACTTGTTAATGTCAGGCTGCATTATTTGTCTTTGATTTTCTCTTAAGTGTCTATGCAGGACTGCAGAAGAGGACAACTTAAGAGACTATTTCTATTGCTCTGGCGTCCACGCACATGGGCAGGACTATTTACAGATTATGACTATAACAGAGATACCCCTACTACAGAACTGGAGTTACAGGTAAGAAACTACTCCTTTCTGCAGATTGTCCATAGGTGAGACCTACTGTTCCTGGCCTCTCCACTACACCTTCCACCATCTGTAGAATGACTGACGGAGGTCCATTTGTCCATTTTATAGCCGGAAGTGCAAATCCTTTTGGCCAAAGGGACGATCGAGAGGGTGCCCCGATCGGCAGTGGGTAGTGGTTGTTACGCCTACTGCTTCCTCTTGCCAAAGAAGTTCAGTGGTCTTTGTCCTTTTTAGACCTGTGCCCTCACAACACTTTCTTCCAGAAGGATACATTTAAGATGCTTGCCTTGGCCTGGTCTTGTCAGCCCTTAACCCTGGAGACTGGATGGTGGTGGTTGACCTTCAGGATGCTCATTTCCAAATTCCTTTCCTGCTGTCCTATCGGCACTGAGGTTTGTGTTGAGGTAGGAGTATTTTCAGTTTGCTGTGCTCCCCTTTGGTCTCACCAGCCCCCCTCAGGTGTTCACGAAATTTAAGGCAGTGGTTGCAGCACATCTTCAGAGGTTAAGAGGGCACTCTACACCTACCTCGACCAAGGGCTGCTGAAGGTGGGCTCATGTATCATGCAGTGGTCACCCACCTCCAGATTCTGGCAAACCTCTTACCTCAACATGCCAAAGTCACACCTGACTCCTTCTCAAATGCTTCCTTTCACTAGAGCAATTTTGGACATGGTCCTGGTTCTCTATCAAGCTTTTGGAGCTGAGGACCATCCGCTTCACGTTGAGAGCCTTCCTTCCTTCCATCAATGAGAGGCTGGTGCAGGTGTATATGGACAACATCACCGCAATGTGGTACTGCAACAAGCTGGGCAGTGTGGGGTCGCGGACCCTGTGCCTGCAGGCGATCGCCTCTGAAAATGGGTAGACCATCAAGGACTCTTCCTGGTGGTGAGCCAGTTAGCAGGATCTTTGATTGCCAGGACAGACAAATTCAGTCATCAGCACCTAGCGGATCACAAGTGGGAGTTACATCTAGAAGTAGCACAAGCTCTTTCCAGTACCTTGGACATTGATGCCGGCACAGTTATTACCAGTACTAGAGGAGGATCCACACCAATTTTGGTATCTGACTCAGAGCTAAATTTGTCTCAACCAAGGCCACATCTATGGCAAATCTAATACTGAATCCCTCTGACTCAGACACTATGCCATTACCTCGCAGTTGCACTACAACCAACTTTTTGGCCCAGACTCTGACCAGAGTCAACCACATGGATACGACAGTGGTTGTGATGGGGAAAAGTTTGGTCCTCTCTAGGATGACAATTACTCATACATAGATCCACAAGATATCACTGGGCTGTTTACCCTCCTAGACCAGCAACTGAGGAAAGTACGTCCTTTGCAACAGTTATTAGGAGTGCTGCTGATGTCCAGTTTTCTTACTGAGGTCCTTCAGTCTGACCAGGTAACGACTGAACCTCTTCTACTCTTCAATGAGTTCTTCACCAATACGTTCTTGGGCCCAGAAGTTGGGTCGCCTATGGTAGTCTAAGGCCCTCCGGTCAATCGCCATGCCACACGCTGCCATAGACCACCATAGGCCTGCGTCCTATCTTAGACCTCAGGGACGTCAACCGCTGCTTCCAGGAGAAGTTCAAAATGTTGACATTGGCTCAGGTCCTTTCTGCCCTCAACCCTGGAGACTGGATGGAATTGCAGGGCGCTTATTTTCACATCCCCGTCCTGCCGGCCCTCAGGCATTACCTACGGTTCACGGTAGGCAACAAGCATTTTCAGTTTACCTTGCTCCCCTTTGGCCTTACCAGCACCCCTTGGGTATTCACAAAAGTGATAGGGGTGGTCGCAGCTCATCTGCGCAGATCAGGAGTTCCAGTCTTCCCCAATCTCGACAACTAGCTGTTAAAATAGTTTCCCACCTCCAGACTATGGCGGACCTCCTGCACTCGCTGGGGTTCACTGTCAACGTCCCGAAGACACACCTGACTCCATCTTAGAAGCTCCTTTTCATCGTAGCAGTCCTGGATACAGCGCAGTTTCGGGCCTATCCTCCCGAGCAGCGAGTTCGTGATATTTGGGCTATGATACCAATGTTTCAGCCTCTATCCCGGGTTTCAAAGAGAATGACCCTGAGGCTGCTGGGCCCCGCGGCCTCCTGCATCCTGCTGGTGGGCTATGCCAGGTGGCATATGCGGGCTCTGCAGTGGGACCTGAAGTTCCAGTGGTCACAGCATCAGGGGAATCTTTCCGATGTCATCCAGATCTCGGAGGGCACTGCACACCAATTGCAGTGGTGGCTAATGAACCAGAATTGGGTCGTCACCAGATCCCTTTCCCTTCCCTAACCAGAGTTCACAGTGGTGACAGATGCATCACTTCTGTGATGGGGCGGCCACATGGGCGAGGCGGACAGAGGCCTCTGGTCTCCGGCGGAGTCCGGGCTCACCATCAACCTGTTGGAGCTCCAGTCTTGCACTGAAATGCATTCCTTCCTTCTGTCAAAGGGAGAGTAGTGCAGGTGTTCACGGACAACACCACCGCCATGTGGTACTGCAACACACAGAGCGGGGCGGGGTCGTGGACCCTATGTCAAGAGGCTCTCCGCCTCTGGACGTGGCTGGAACATCAGGGCATGTCCCTGGTGGTTCAACACCTGGCAGGTTCCCTGAACGCCAGGGCGGTCGAACTCTGCCTCCGGCGCATGATGGATCAAGAATGGCCTCTTCAGTCGGAGGTGGTGCAAGGTCTCTTTCAGCAGTGGGGAGAGCCTTGGGTAGATCTGTTCGCCACCGAAGAGAACGCGCAGTGTCAGCAGTTCTGCGCATTGGAATTTCCTAGGCGGCACTTGCTCGGCACCGCTTTTCGTCGCAAGTGGAATTGCGGTCTTCTGTATGCCTTTCCTCCTATACCACTACTGCGCAGAGTGCTGCAGAAGAGCAAGCAGTCTGGTATCCTGAACTCTTGAACATGGCCATCGATCCTCCGATCAGACTGCCTCTTCGGGAGGATCTTCTGTCGCAGCAGCAGGGGACAGTCCTCCACCCGAACCTGTCCAGCCTCCACCTCCTTGCGTGGAGCTTGAGCGGCGACAGTGACACCTTTTGACCTTCCTCCCGAAGTCTGTAATGTCATCTTGGCAGCCAGGCGTCCCTCCACAAAAACAGTATACACCTGTACTTGGAACAAATTTGTGGCATGCTGCATAGCAAAGGCTATGGATCCCCTTTCTGCCCCTCTTTCAGAGGTTCTCCTCTTCATTCTTTCTTTGGCTCAGCAGGGCTCTGCTGTGCGCACCCTTAAAGGCTATCTATCAACCATTTCGGCCTTTCTCTGCCTTCCTGATCAAACTTCTCTTTTCAAGTCTCCTATTGTAAATAGATTTCTTAAGGGCATTACTCACCTCTTTCCTCCTATTCCTTTCGTAATGCCCCAGTTGGACTTGAATTTAGTCTTAACCTATCTTATGCGTGCTCCTTTCGAGTCACTACATAATTGTCCTCTCAGACTCTTGACCTTGAAGACTGCTTTTCTGGTTGCCATCACCTCTGCTCGCAGGGAGAGTGAGCTTCAGGCTCTTTCTTCTAAACCTCATTTCCTTGCTGTTCATCCGGACAAGGTTGTCCTTCGACCCGACCTTCTTTTCTTCCCAAAGACAGGCCAACACTTTGCCCACCTTCTTACTGCCCCGGCATCCTTCTAAAGAGGAGGAGAGGCACCAGCGTCTGGATCCACAACGTGCGCTATCTTTTTATCTGGATCGCACAAAACAATTCCGGGTGGATGATCAGCTCTTTTTTGGCTATGTGGGTGCCAAGAAAGGTCGGGCCGTACAAAAAAGAACCATCTATCGATGGGTCGTTCTTTACATTAAAATCTGTCATGCCTCGCAAAAAAAGAGCCTCCAGTAGGGTTGTGCCCCCATTCCACCAGGGCTACGGCAGCCACTACTGCTTTGGGACGTGGCGTCCCCCTCAATGTCCTCTTGCCAGGTGGCGGCATGGGCATCATTTCACACGTTCACTAAAAATTGCTGCTTAGATAGCCAAGTCCAGAGAGACGGCTTCTTTGGCTGTTCAGTTCTCCAGGACTTTCCGGTGTGAACTTGGTTCGCAGAAACACCTCCGGGGTTGGTATTGCTGGAGTATCTATTCTAAGGTAAGGAATCTATAACTAATAGTCTCTTTCAGATGAACAAGTTACTTACCTTCGGTAACTATATATCTGTAAGAGACACATATTAGTTATAGATTACTTACCGCCCCACCCATCCTCCCCGTTCTGCGAACTGACTTCTAGAGTAAGGGACTCCCTTTCGAGGCATGATGGATTGAGGTAGGAACTTAAAGCTCCGCCCACTCTTCCCACATTTTTCATTGGCTTGTATCATTGTCCACTGTAAACTGTGGCTGTTCATTAGTCAAAAGGCTTAGTAGTCCGTTCTTAGTACCACCTTGCCTCATTTTGTGATCTCCTATGGTGACACCGCTGTTACGTGTTGTTTCTCGGTAGGCTTTAATTACAGCCTCCGAGCGCTATTCTGTTTTAAAAACACACATAAATAAAAGGCATTGTCATGTACAATGCCAATTGCTCAAACTCTCATAAATGCGAGACCTATTGCATTGCACATGCTTGTTTAACTCTACATCCAATTCCTGAGCGTTAGGTGGTGCTGGCGTCCACCATCAAATTGAATCCGAACGACTTTCCGAATACTCCTCTTGACAGAGAGTCCAAATGTATGTAAGCAAATTGCAAGAGAATGTTTTCGCTGCGCATCCTTGCGTTGAAGTCAGTCAAGCCAGCTGCCTCCTATGACATTACACATAGGACTCTGGGACCTAGAAGGTGATATATTTCTGTCAGTCCCAGAAGACTTACAAGCTTCCTTGACCTACACCATTCAGGATGGCCAGGATGCGGCTAAGTTCCTCATCTGCTCGAGCTTCGATCCACTCGCAAACAGGAAAGAGAATGGAAGAAAAACAGAACTCCCAGGGATCTATTAATACAGAAGTCCCTCCACTCAACATGCAGGCAGTTGATCCTATCAGCCAGAGCAAAGTACTGTGCCAACACCCTCAAAGGCACCAAAAGAAGCAGAATGCTATTGAAGAAAATCAAGCGCTGCTTCATCCCACTGCCAGACCCACCTATCTCTCACTCCACAGAAATGTTCAATGCCTTCAATTTATTTTCATGAAAATTGCAGATCATCCGACAGCACATCAACAACAACACCAAACCTCCTTATTTCTACCACCCACCCCTTCCAATAGAATTCTGCAGTGGTCAGCCTTCAAAGCCCTATCCTTCCAAGATCAATAGGGTGGGTGAGCTTTACATCCAACATGTGAGTTCTTAAAATTGTCCAAGTAGTTTACTCCTGCCATTCATTTTTATTCCGCCACACCTGCCACCTATATTGGAGCAGCTTTCTTAGGACCCTTGAGTCTATTTAGCGCCAGGAGGTGCAGGCCCTTTTAACCAAAGGACTTATAGAGAGGGTACTTGCCTTGGAATTGGAGACTCCGTCAATCAATCAGGCAAGTGTTAAGCGCACTACTCACCCGTGAGGGTCTCAAGGTGCTGGAGGGCGGTGTGGGGGGAGCAGCTCCGGTCAGTCGAAGAGCCAGGTCTTGAGGGTCTTCCTGAATATGTGCAGAGTGGGAGCTCGTCTGATGATGGTCGTAAGCTCGATCCAGGTCTTGGCCGCGATGTAGGAGAAGGTTCTTCCACCTGTTTGTGCTCTGCGGCTACGTGGAGGTTCGGCGAGGTCGGCCGATCGGAGGTTCCTCTTGGGTACGTGGAAGGAGATTCTGTCGTGGAGGTATTGGGGTCCGGTGTTGTGGAGGCATTTGTAGGCTTGGGTGAGTATCTTGAAAGTTACTCTTTTCTCGACGGGGAGCCAGTGGAGGTCGCGTAGGTGCTGGGTGATGTGTATGTGTCGGGGTAGGCCGAGGATGAGTCTGGCTGAGGTGTTCTGTATGGTCTGGAGTTTGCGCAGCAGAGACTTGTTGATCCCGGCGTAGAGGGCGTATCCGTAGTCCAGTCTGCTGGTTATGAGTGTGTGGGTGACGTTCTTCCTTGATTTGGGGGGATCCATTTCAAGGTCTTTCGGAGGATGCAGAGGGTGTTTAAGCAGGTGGAGGTAACAGGGTTGACCTGGCGGCTCATGGAGAGGGAGGAGTCAAGTACGATGACGAGGTTTCGGGCGTGGTCCGTGGGGGTAGGGTGGCTGCCGATGGTGGTGGGCCAACAGGAGCTGTCCCATGCAGAGGAGGAGGGTACAAGGACCTCTGTCTTTTCCGAGTTGAGCTTCAGGCAGCTGCTGCTCATCCAGGATGCGATGTCTTTCACAATGTACAATGCTACTGTGGGACACGGACTGATGGATGGGAGGACAGACAGATAGAACACTGCTTAGCATGAATTTGGCAGGCCGAAGATGCAGGAAGCTATTGTAGCGGCCTGGTGTTTGTGTCACACAGTATAGCTCCTAGATGCAGCGAGAGCATCTAATAGCAGAGATGACGCTCGTGAGTAGTGCGGTGAAGTCACTTCCTGGTGCCTGGTCATGACGTAACTGACGAGGGAGGACGTTAAGTATTTAACTGTATTACTGGGGAGATGCCGCACAATTCTCCATTGAAGCGGGTCCATGGGAAGGATCTTTGGACCCCTGGCCTTCCATAAATTACGTACGATGGCTCCCTGGAGGCGCAGGAGCTGCAAGATTATCTGAAATGTATAAATAGTGCTCGATGCTGAAGCTTGTACATCCTATACATAGAAGGCTCTTGGTGGGGTTCTTGGGGCAAAGAAGGTCAAGGTGGTGGACAAACGGACCATCTCACGATGTATAGTTCCTCTGTATTAAGATATGCCATGGATTGGTGTAAAAGCATCCTGATGGTCTGAGAGCTCATTCCACCAGAGCTAAAGCAGCTAGCACTGGGCTGGCACAGTCTGGTCAATCAGGATGAGCATTTAGCCCATTTGTTCTTGCAAGAGTTTTTAATCTGTGCCATTCCATTGACCCACCACCAAGGTGAGGAACCTTTGGGTAGAAGTATCCTTCAGAAGAAAGAGTTACTTACTTTTGGTAGCACTGTTTTCAGTGGATACTCTAACTGCAGGTGCCTCACTGCCCTCCCACCTACAGTTCTGTGGAATGGTCTCCTTTTCAAACAAGGTCCCAATTTAGGAATCTGCACATTGTTCCTTCCAGTCTGCTTATGGGCTTCTTCATGCCTGAGGGCACATAAAAGCTTCCGAATGAAACTCACGTCAGGGTGCATGGCCAGCGCTTCTATGCGGCTCCACTCATCGCTTCCAAAGTGGAACAAATTCAGGACAGTCGGGCAGCACCTGGGGTGGCTCCTCCCCTAAGGCAGAAGAGAGTCGCCCTAGTGCCTTTCTGCAGGGCAAACAAGGAAAAATAAAATGATAACACAATGGTGTTATCATTTTATTTTTCTGTACTGAGGCAGTTTTGTAGGGCGGGGCTAGGCTGCTCAGGGGAAGGAGTGGTGGCACACTCCTAAGTGCTGGGGCTGGCCAAACATTCCTGCGCACTTTGCATGTTCTCCACCCAGGCTGAATTACAGCCTGGGTGGAGAACATGCAAGGGCTCCCATTCCCAATCCGAGCGCCGAACCACGGTACTCAGACCAATCACAATATTCAAAAGAAACAATTGATGGACAGAATGCTAGACAGTGCAGTCATTCACTTCCAGTCACAAGGATCTGGGTTAAATCCATCATTCTTTTGCTCACTTCACCATCCCAGTTTGGACCCAGCCAAATGCAAATCAGTCTTGACCCTGCTCCTTGTGGGAGCATTCGAGCCCGAACTGCCAAGCCAGGTCCTCCCTGGACTGGAAACAAGCTTCCTGGGACCGGTTTCATGGCAACACCCTTCTTCCGCCAGGCTAGCTTGAATCCAGTGGTGTAGTGAGCACGGGACCCACGTCTGGGCATACCCTTCCCATTGGGCACAGGGTCAAGACTGATTTGCATATGGTTGGGTACAAACAGGAATGGCATGGTGAGCAAAAAAATGATGGATTTAGGCTCAGATATCTGTACTGGGGTGAATATATGACATTGTTCTGCATTGTGTCCATCAATTGTTGTTTTTGCATTTGTCACCCCGAGTGGGACGGGTATGCCCAGACACGTGGGTCCTGTGATCTCCATGCCTCTGGAGTCGAGCGATCCTGTCTGATGAGGGGTGAGACCCTGAAACCGGTCCTAGGATGCTTGTTTCCAGTCCAGGAAGCACCTGGCCTGGCAGTTCGGGCTGGACTGTTCCTATTGGGCACAGGGTCAAGACTGTATGGCTTTGTTTAAACTGGAATGCATGGTGACCAAAAAAAAAGATGGATTTAGGCCCAGATCTCTGTACTGGGGTGAATGTATGGCATGTTGTGCATTCTGGCCATCAATTGTTGTTTTTGCATCAGACCAATCACAATGCTACGTTATGATTGGCTTGGGGAGGCCAGGAAGAGGGCGGAAGGGAGACGGTGGCCGGCTGGCAGGTAAGACTTCCTTATTATATTTTATTCCTCCCAGCCCCTCCCCCACCCCACCCCACTACTGCTTTGCGGGAGCAGCCGTGACTGGGCAGCACCATCTATTGGCACGTAGGATCACTACTTTTTTAATCTTTTAATCTAGTCTGGTGTCTGGGAATATGCCCAAGGTGAGGAATCTGATGTTCAAACAGCTTCCAGAAAGAGCATTATCGAACGTAAGTAACTTGTTAGATACTGTTTTGAATCTCTTTTTTTTGTTAGAATATTTGAGAAAGTTCTAGAGAAGCGTTGTCTTGAGGGCTGCAGTTTCTCTAAAAATTTAACTAGGTCCCAGATCTAGGGATTTTTGGGGTTTCCAACAAGATGGGTTATTGTTGTATTGTTTAACGTGTCTTCGTCTGTTTTATGTCCCAAACACAAACCTCATCTGAATCTGGTGATTCAATGCTTTTGAAATGTAGCAAGGGGGCAAAAATGAGCCTTCTGCATAGAAAACTGCATCACAAAAAAGATCTCTCCACTAATAAGGAATGGTGTTGTTTTTGTACCTCCTATCAGTTGCATGGCCATTGCTTGGAATGCAGACTTGTTCTTTATTATAGCCATTTGAACATGACAACAATTACATTTTGCTTTGTATGTGTTTTACATCACAAATGTTAACCATGAAATATAAAACGCTCTTGCAGGTGAAGGATTGCCTTGATCATACTGTCCTCCCTATGGATGGGTCCACCTTAGCAGAAGCAATGCACCAAAGAGGAATAAACATGCGATACCTTGGCAAAGTGCTCAGTTTCATCTCCAAGATGCCAGCCCGCACCCAGCTGGATCATGTCTATGTAAGTTGTACTGCACTTATCTGAAAAGGACTCTCTCAGTTTAAATTAACTGTGTTCTATTTTATACAATGATATTACAGTTTGTTTACTTCTTTTCTTCTTTCCACAGAAACTTGGAGTAAGTGAACTGATCACAAGGTCTGCAAAGCACATCTTTAGGAAGTATCTCCAGGTAAACCTGATTCTTGTTACGTTTGTGTTAGAAACCATGTGGTGTTTTTATCCCTCCACACAAACCCTCTCCCCCATTCCCAACCCTGCCATTATCAATGCCCGCTCCACTGCTTTCCTATTCCTCTCCCCTCCCCATGAGAGCGTGTGGGGGACATAATAATTGAAAAGGGAAAATAAAAAAACAGAAGCATTTTCAGTAGTAGATGTGATGATGGGGTACACAGGGAAGATAAGGCTACTGTGAAGATCAACCTCAGGCCAGATGAAGAGAGATGATCTTTATTGTAGAGTAAATACAGGTACCTCCAGGACAGCTTCACATCTGCAAATAACTGAATGCTCTTCAAGGCATAACATTCTAGCCTAGCAACATGCTTGACAGTCTGTTATATTCAGAACAACTCCACACATCTTCCCCCCATAATAATAAACCAACAAGAATTATATAGAAATTTCATTGACAGAATGTAACAAAACATTTGTTATCAGAAACAGGCAACTGAGCACGACATTTACAAACGTTTCCAGTGCTCCAAGCAGAGCCATCTGACAGAATAACAATGTCCTCACTTGCATAGGTCTAGAAAATTTGCTGTCTCCTTTTAAGACAATTCCTCCACGTCTTACAACCACCCAATCTCCTTCTCTCACATCAAGGTTCTTTACACCTTTTTTTGCATTGTAATACCTCGTCGCAGCCATCTGTCGTTGTGCCACATCACTCTCTACAGCAGTCCTGTCCTCCCACACACAGTCCTTATCTTTCAGCCATCCAGGAACTTCCTTGACACCAGGCTCACGACCTTTAAGAGATATAAATGGTGAAACTCCTGTCATAGAATGTGGTGTGACTCTATATGACCAGATGAGTTTTTTGTGTTCTTCAAACCATGACAATCCATTAGAAAGTGATAACTGGATATTTTCCATTATTAAACGATTTAGCCTCTCAACTAAGCCATTAGCTTGAGGCTTGAAGAGAGCAACTCTATCGTGTTTGATTCTAAATCTGCACAAAAATTCTTGCATCTCTTTTGACACCAATTGAACTCCGTTATCTGATACTAAGATTTTTGGAATTCCCTCATTCAGGAACGTCCTTTCCATGAATGCAATTACTTTTCATGTACTCACACACTCTGTGGATTCAACCACAAACCATTTAGAATGATAATCAACTAGAACCATGAGGAACTTGCTATGTGACCCAAGTTTAGTGATGGGACTCAAAAAATCAATCGCAACCTTTTCCAATGTGCATTTGGGAAATGACACACACACAAAAAGAGGTTGTCTAATTACTTTAGTCTTGGGCACAAGCATAGCACTCTTTCACTACATCTTCTATCTCACCATCCATGCCGGGCCACCAATATTACTGCCATACCCTCCTCGTAGTCATATTTCTTCCTAGATGCCCTTCATGAGCGGTATTTACAATTTTCCTCCTCAATCCCAGCGGTGGTACAATCTGACATCTTCACAATAATTTTCCATCACAAACACTAAGCTCCTCCTCCACATGGTGGAAACTCCTAAAGCCTTATAACCCACTGCAAAACATCATCACTTAACATAGCATCTTTCCATTCTTGTTTGTTAAAAGTAGCCTCTCCATTGCCACTCTGAAACACCTCTTTAATAACTTCATCCATGTCAGCTGCTTCTATAGGCATTCTTGACAGATATTCAGCTACAACATGTAAGAAAGTGGCTCTGTATATACTGGACCAAAGTAAAGTACAGTGTCCACAGTGTCCCAGAGGTTTGGCAGAGGCTAAAGTTAGATATAACCTTACTCTCTAAAGTGGTAGCTTGGTCGAGCAGTAAGGCAGTATCAGAGAGCAGTGTAAAGCATTTGTTGTACACACTCAGTCCGCATATGGTCTCACACACTCAAGAACTGAGCTCTAGGCCAATTGTTTTATATCAAAAGATATAGTTTTATTTTAGAACCAACAAGGTATAAAAATATACTTTCTCAGAATGAATTACTTTAGTTAAATACTTTTCAAATAGGCAATAGACTTTTTGATTACAGTAGCTACAGTTGTTGCAATAGGCAACACAATTTCAAACACAATGCAACATTGAGCTCAATGGGAATTTCTAGTTAAATGCAATTAATTACTTTGTAGATTACTTTACTAACCACAGGACTGGATCCTAGATTCAGTCCTGGGACATGCACTGTAAACAGTTAGGTAAAAGTGTTTTGGTTACAATAGTGATTTTGATTTTTAAGAAATATTATTGTATTTTAAAAGTTGACACAAACTTTTCTAGGTAAAATTACCAATGTTATCCTATGGAAGGAAATTCAGTTTGCAGGTAAAGTATGTTTGCGTTACTTTTGTTATCCAGTGCTGGGCTCCTAGGTTCAGCACTGGGACATCTATCTAAAACAAGCAAGTAATTACGTTTTTATCGTTGGCACGATTTTTAAAGAATATTTGTAAGTTTAAAAAATCGACACAAACTTTTTCAGCAAAAAGAAGGCAATGATATCCTATGGAAGGAAATTCAGGTTTACTGGTAAGTACGGTTAAAATTACTTTTCAGGGTCAGTACTGGGCTAAAAGATGCAGCACTGAGGTCTCTCCTGATAACAGGTGAGTAAGTCGGAATTCGTTGTTCGGCTGATTTTAGATGAATATTTTAAAGTTCCAAAACTCCACACTTTGAAGAATTTCCAAGTGAAACCAGTCAATGTTAGCCTATGGAAAAAAGTGAGTTCTCGGCTTTTAGGTAAGTACTCGACTGGCAGAGTTAAGGTTCTGGGCATAGACTCAGGGGTCTCCCAGGGTCAGGTAGGTACAGTTGGTACACCCTCAGTGGCACAGGGGCAGCCGGCTGCAGAGGGAGTTAGGCCCAATGTTATCCAATGAGAGGCAGGGGGCCTTCGGTGGGTGGCTGCTGGCAAGCAGGCCACGCGGCTGTGGGAGCTGGGCTCCTGGTCACTTGCTCAGGGCAAATGGGAAAGTAGTTTAAGACAAAGGTTGCACTGCCAGGGGCATTCGGGCGGCTGGGTGCAGGGTGCTTTTGAGCCGTTGGGCGCTCAATGTTATTCAATGGAGCTCTTGGAAAGTGAACAAAGGCTGCAGGCTCGGGGACGGAGGATCTTCTGTAGCGACCAACACTTCGAGGGGTAAGTTGGGATCTTGAAGGATAAGTAGGCACCCAGGAGCTGGGCACAGGGGGCCGTGGGGCGCCGGGTGTCTTTTGAGGTCTGGAAAATCTTAACCCCTGCTGGTCGCGGTTGGAGGGGTCCCTTGTCCTGAGGCTGCAGGCGTCGTCTGGGTCGTCGAGGAGGGTCCTTGGATTCCAGGTCAGAATCGCCGGGGGCACGTCTTCAGGGTCTTTGTTCACTCAGGCACAGGCCTGGCTCGGCGGGTGCAGAGTGGGCTGGATTTGCAGTTCCTGGCTGGCACCAGGGTTTATTGTTGTTTGAGCAGAACCACTGCTCGTGGGAGTCCCAGTCTTGGTAGAGTCACAAGGCAGTCAGGTCCTCCGGGGGTTTTTGAGGTTGCTGACCACAGAAGGAGCCGGGGATTTGCAGGCGCTGGTTCGAGGGTCGACAGGCTTGTAGGGCTGGAGCCAAGTCAGTTGGTGTCGTCGTCATCTTCTTAGCAGCTGCACAGCAGGTCTTCTTGTTTCTTGCTCTTCTTGCTTGTTTCGGTATCGGGAACTGAGGAAGGAAGGTTCAGGGTTCCCCTAAATACTAAATTTAGGGGCGTTACAGGTCGGGGAAGGGCAGGGACCAATAGGTCCCTGTTCTGGGGTGAGTACACCCCCTATCCTGCTCCTCTTGTGTGGGAGGGGGGCAGGAGCATATCTCTGACTGAGCAGGTCTCCCCATCCTTAAGATGGCCGGAGCCCGGAGTTGTGCTTCACCTCGCCTCTCCCACCTGAGGGGTGGAGTTGGCACAGGCTGACACACCCCCTTTCCTCACGTAGGGTTTCCCGCCAGAGTGGGGGTCAGAACCGGTGGGGGCCAGTTGCTGAGTACAGCAAGTGGCCTGGAGAAGCTCACAAAGGCGGCATGCCTTTGAAGCTTCCCCCTGCCCATCCTGGGGGAGGAGACCTAGCACTTTGCCCAGGATGTGCATTGTTGCAGGCCCAGGAGAGCGGGGGCTCTCCACCCAGGGGTCCAGCTACATGTCTGCTGTGTGGCAGCCTAGGCAGCCTCTCAGACAAGACGTGGATTGTAGGTTAGGTTTCAGGGGGTATCTCTAAGATGACCGCTGTAGTGCATTTTACATTAAATCCCACACTTGCATCAGTGTGGGTTTAATGTGTTGAGAAGTTTGATATCAAACTTGTCAGTCTTCAGTGTAGCCATTATGGTGCTGTGCAGTTCGTAATGACAACCTCCCAGCACCATATACTCTTAATGGCATCACTGCACTTACAGTGCCCAGGAATGGCCCTGAGTACTGTAAGGGCACAGGGCTCATGCACCTGTGCCCACACCACTGGCATAGGGCACCCAGCTAGATGGGTGGCTGATGTATCCCAGGGCGGTGGGTTTGCGGGCGTGTCACACAGGGATGTGTGCCATGTCGACTCTTTGTTTAGTTCTGTACCAGGACACTCAGCCTGCAAAGGCAGTGTGTGTGTGTCAGGGTACAGGGCCCCTAAGGGTGGCACAATAAGTGCTGTAGCCCTTAGGGGTCTTCTCTGGTCACAATGCCCTGGGTACCCTATACCAGGGGCTGATGTGGCCAGAGATGCCAATTGGGTTTAGGCTTTAGTACAGTTTTTAGGGAAGGAACACAGACCCTAGGTACCTGATTGGCAGTGACCCAGGGCACACCAAGGAAAAGTGCATCAGTTATCAGGCAAAAAGTGTGGGGGGGGAGTTACTGCAACAGAAACCCACTTCCTTACACAACATTTCTAAATCCTCTTAACATATTCGACCACAAAGTTCTATTCCAGTACTGACAGCATCCACCTGGAAATCATGGGAGTGACTTTACCCTCTAGGCATCTCCGTCCTTTAAACAAATGCACTAGAGGTTTTTGATCCGTACGAACTCTGAATGGCAAACCCCAAACAAAATACCTAAAAAACTTTATTCCCCAACAACATGCTAGGGCTTCTTTTTCAATTGCCGAATACGACAATTCTGCATCACGCAACCTTCTGGATGCAAATCCAATAATCTTTTAATTGCCATCACACACTTGAGTCAGAACTGCACCAATCCCAATGGCACTAGCATCAGTCGTAATGTAAGTCTTGTCCTTCACATTAAAGTGACCTAGAGTAGGAGCTTCTACAATACCATTCTTTATTTTGTTGAATGCACTACCACAACCATTAGTCCACTCAAATGTGACCCCCTTTTTCATCTGTATCCTCAAAGGTTCGACAATTTCTGTAAACCCCTTCATGAACAATACTCAGCTAAGCCAAGAAACGATTTCAACTAGTCCTTACAAGGAGTGGGAGCATTCTTGATGGCAGTAAGAATACTTTTCTTGGATTTGATACCATCTTTAGATATTTCATGTCCCAGATATGTTACAGAACTCTTTCTCAATTGACACTTTTCACTCTTTATGGTCAGCCCATTACTTCTCATTCTTTTCAGAACCTCTTCCATTACCACATCATGATGTGCATCATCTTTTCCTACAACTAACACATCATCTTGAAAACACAAGACATCAGCCATACCGTCAAAAATGTGTTGCATTACTCTCTGAAACACCGCCGAGGCAGATGCTAGGCCGAATGGCATCCTGCAATAGCGAAATGCCCCCAGTGGTGTAACAAATGAAGTGAGATGCCTTGACTTTTCATCCAGGTTAAGTCGCGCAAGTCCACACATAAGCGGATCTTCTCCCACCCCCTGCTCCACCCCATCCTTAGGTGCGTCTACGATGGGGGCCAACCACTCAGAGGCTTCGATAGGTTCTATAATTCCTTGTGCAAGCAATTTTCTAAGCTCATCTTGCAATGGACCTCTCATCAAATAAGGCAAATTTCTCACCTTATGCACTATCGGGATTGCATTTTTCTTTAAAATAATTTTGTGTGGAAAATTCTTAAGCTTGCCCAAGTCATTAGAAAAGACATCTGGGTATTTTCCCATCAAATTCGTTGAATTGACATCATGTATTATTGTAGACATGACCGGTACATCTGCATTTGGATTGAGAATTATATTCAAAACTTTTTGGTGGCCCCAACCTAATAAGTTAGACCCTTGCTTTGTTAGGTATACCCGACCATATACTTTCTTTCCACTAAATGATATCGTCATCCACTTCAGTCCAAAAATATCAATAGTTTTCCCACCATAACCAATAGCCTTGATATCAGGCTTGATCCAGGACTCGACATCGCTTTCTTCTTTCCATACTTTAAAGTACATATCCTTTGACATCAGGGTATACAAACTTCCTGAATCAACAAGCCTATTAACACCATGCTTTATCCAAACTTATGATACAGTGAGGTTCTTCTAACACACATTTGCTTTCTTTGAAAATGTCACACTACAAGACAGCGTGATTATGATATAACTCCACAGGAACATCAAAATCATCAATACCTAGCATCAATTCTTGATCACTCTCACATGCATCATCTACTTCTTGTATTTGACCAAATCGAGTTTTTGTCCTGCAGCCCTTGGCAAGATGGCCTCTCTTACCACAAGCTCTACACAATGTGTTCCTAGCCACACATTTGAAACTGGAAGCTATATGTCCAGGGTCTCCACACCAATAGCATTTAACAACCCCTGTTGGAGCAGCATTAAATGCATGAAGATTAGTGCTAAGGTTACTAGAATTATTACCGAACTTGTTGAGAGAAGTGGAAGGTGAAGCTTTAACATGTGGTTTCACTACTTTAGTCTCATCTGTACATGACTGAATTTCGGCCCCTTTTGCGACTTGCTCTTTCTTTACCGTGGAGTTGTGTAAGACCTGGGGTCACCAAGCCCTAAGGGGGTAACGTGACTCGAGCGGCTGGGCACCCAAAGGCTTTTGTGTAAAGCAACCATACGACACACACCTCCTCTGAAGCAGGGACCGCACACAATAAGGGACGCCACAATGTAGGGTTTATGTTAACAACTCAAGTTTATCTATGCAGTTATACGTAAATACCGTTCATTATACGTAAATGCAATTCATTAGATGTCAATGCAGTTCATTAACGGTAAACGCAATTCATTAGATGTAAATGCAGTTCATTAACGGTAAATGCAATTCATTAGATGTCAATGCAGTTCATTAGCGGTAAATGCAATTCATTAGATGTCAATGCAGTTTATTAGCGGGGAAAAAAAATTCATTAGATGTCAATGCAGTTCATTAGCGATTAGCATTTGTTGCACCTATCAACCATAACAGCGCTGTAGGGAGTACCTGATACAATCTGGAACAGCGCTCTAGAACCCAGAGCTACTCGTGATAATTGCGCCGTGAATCCTGGTGATCAGAGCCTGCGGACACAGCGTTACTCGTAATAATGGAGCATTGAACTCTGTAGAGCAAAGCTTACCAACACAGCGTTACTCGTGATAATGGAGCATCGAACACTTTAGAGCAAAGCCTACCAACACAGCGTTACTCGTAATAATGGGGCATTGAACACCTTAGAGCAAAGCTTACCAGCACAGCGTTACTCGTAATAATGGAGCATTGAACACTTTAGAGCAAAGCTTACCAACACAGCGTTACTCGTAATAATGGAGCATTGAACACTTTAGAGCAAAGCTTACCAACACAGCGTTACTCGTAATAATGGAGCATTGAACACTTTAGAGCAAAGCTTACCAACACAGCGTTACTCGTAATGATGGAGCATTGAACACTTTAGAGCAAAGCCTACCAACACAGCGTTACTCGTAATAATGGAGCATAGAGCACTTTGGAGCGGAGCCTGCGAACATAGCGCTACTCGTACGAATCAAGCTTCCAGTGCTTCTGTGCAGTTCGTGGGGCACAACGCTGCTCGACAGTCTCGGAGGAGAGGGGCAATCCCTCGGCGGGGTGGCACAGTCTGGGGTGAACGGGGGAACACCCACAGAGGGGGAATCCGGGTGTCGGGGTGCGGTGCCGCTCCCGGTCTGTAGGGGGCGCACCGGGTCAGTCCCCAAGCCTCCCGGCTTACCTTGATCTCGACGTCTGGAGACGTCCAACTCCGCTCCGGACTCTGCAGTAGGTCCTTCCGCGATGGGGGCAGGCCACGACCTTACACACCTCTGCAGGCACTGCCACGGCAGCAACGGGGCCCCGGGCTTCTCCGCGGGCCACGCTGGGGTGACGAGGCACACTTCAGGCTTCCGGGCCGCAGCGTTGAGTGCGCTCTGGTCCCCGCACACCAGGGGGGGGTCAAATTAAGCGGGAGAGCTCCGCGCTCAACGGGGGTTGATGCCGGGGATCCCAGGCCAGGTCAGGGAGCGCAGGGGTCTCAGCGCTAGTACCTGGTTGATCCCCGGTCGTTCCGCAATCAGCTTTAGCTTAATGTTTCAGTGTTCAGGTTTGACATGAAGTCTCAGCATTCAGGGTCAGCATGCAGTCGTGACATGAGGTCTCAGCATTCAGTGCCAGCGTTCAGGTTCAGCATGCAGTCGTGACACGAAGTCTCAGCATTCAGGGGTGACCTGAAGTCCTGATGGCGCAGATATTTCCGGCGCCCTTGGGGGGTTCTGTTCCTGGGGGGTAGGGATTGAGTTGGCGACTAGGCCCTTCCTAGTCAGGTAGGCAGAGGGTCCCTGGGTCCTCCTACTGCTGGGCAAGATCAGTGGGCTTTACAGGATCCCTCACTCACTTAAGAGGCAGCACCTAAATCCTGTCACTCTCAGAGGCATAAGTCCCTGGCTAGGCCCTACCGCCTAAAACTCCTGCGTGGATTCTCCAGCTCTGCTCTACCCCACTGGCCAACTGACTAGACAAAGTTCCCTCCCTCTGTTAAGTATCCCTAGGTCAGGTGACCTCTATCCAAGGCGGCAAAAGTAAAAACCACACCTCCCTTCTAGAAGGTTCCAGCACATTCCAGGAGCTTCCCCATTCTACCTATGGGACAAAAAAGGCGGCCTGGTGTCGCAACATTGTTGTGGGGTCCCAGCCAGCTCCTGGCAGCTAGGGTGCTACTAATGAAGACCACTCTGCAGTGGCAGGGGCCTGTGGCAGCCATCTTGGGAGAAGGGAGCACCTGCACCTTAACACTGATTGGCAATGAAAAGGCGCCCGGAGACCTAAGTCCAACATAAAAATGAGGGTGGAAAAAATGAGGCACGATCAAAAATAGATGGGGAGACCACCCTAGGGCTGACAGGTCCAACAAGTTGCTACAACATTTCATCTCTTTTATCCACAAATCAGTATGTTCTAACCCTTTGGCAATTTGAATCGCATCCTCCAAAGTTGGATCCATTATAAGAAGCTTTTCACGTATTCTGTTATTATGTGTACACCTGACTATTTGATCATGAATAAGAGAGTCTGTCAAACCTTCGAAACAGCAGTGAAAGACCTCTAAAAGCTGCAACATAACTGGCAATACCCTCATCTATCTTTTGCGTACGGCATAAAAACATATGTCTTTCTTACACGACATTCACTTTAGTAGTAAAACGTAAATCTAACATTTGCATAGTCATTTCATATACATTGTTCGGTTGACCTTCACCCATTCCCAAAGAGAGTTCCTAAAGATTTTCGTACAGGCGCCGTCCTTCAACACCTAAATGATGAAGTAAAATGGCTTGTCTACGCACAGGACCATACTTATCTGCACCAGTCGCAAGAATATATGTTAAAAATATTTTCTATCAATTCTTCCAAAGAATAGCTGGATTACCTGGAGTGGGAAGAAAAGATGGTGGTGCAGACTTTCCCTGGTCACTCATGATAAACAAACAGTTACGATAACAGTCTCACCTGCAAGGAAGCAAAAGTTATACAAAACAAGAAACTAATATAATAAACAAAAATAAAAATTAGAAAATAACAAACCAAATTGTTGTCTTCTTATTAGTCGTCTTGTTAAAATGTTGCTTGAAGAGTTCCTCATGAAACGTTAGAAAAGAGCTGTGCCGTTATTGCCAACAAGGGAAATCCTTCTCATTGAACTGTAAAACGTTATTTGGGTATTTTAGCGTGAAAGGAACAATATCGGTATTAAGTAATTTAAATGAGCTGGTGCAGAAAGTTGTGCTGCTATTGAAAATACAGGAAATCCTTCCCAATTGTCCAAGATGGCCGCAGGGACGTGCACTTCACGTTGTTCTTTTTAGAGGAAGTTGGGCATGAGAAAGCGTCAGTGTAGACGTAAGGAAGGAGTCCGCATGAGAAATCTGAATCGGCATGGATACCGTACCATGGATACCGTACCATGGATACCGCACGAGTCTCAGTGCTGCCTAAGGATGAACGGTCAGCAACGTTCTGATACGTTGAACGTGTTTGCATTCAAGTAAAGTGGTATTCAGCCTTTAGCATTTCCCAGGATTTATGTAATGTTATTTACTTCCTCACAAACACCGATACACTCAGTATTATGTACGAGAACGGGGAGATATCTCCAAGCATTCCGGTAACAGTGTAGTAAAAATCCTCTGAATGAAACTCAGTCACACCACAGAAATCTCCCTATTGTAATTTAAATACGCCGTAAAAATCCTCCCAATCGAATTGTCACGCCGCATAAATCTCTTTGCAACTTTTTGAACCCCTTCACACACCAGAGTAGTAGGGAGAGTCAGTGTAAATCGCGGCAAACATGAAGGAAATTAGTAATAGGGTAGTATCAGTCTAGCCAATATCACGCCTGTACTCACACGGTATGTAGTAGTCAATTGGTGGAAGAGATAAGTTGCATCAAAACATCTCATCGCCGATGTAAAGATCAACCTCAGGCCAGATTAAGAGAAAAAGTTGATCTTTATTGTAGCGTAAATACAGGTAGCTCCAGCACAGCTTCACAGACTCACATAACTGAATGCACTTCGAGGCATAACATTCTAGCCTAGCAACAAGCTTGACATTCCATTATATTCAGAACAACTCCACAGCTACTAATAAGAAGCCTTCCACCTTGCATCAACAGAAGCTGCGTGATTAGTTTGTGTTTGACCCACATTTCACAGCAGGCTTGGTTTCTGTATTAAAAATAAAAGGGTTTCAAATTCGAGTTTGAGCAGTGGGGATTTGATGGGACCAAGCTATTGATTCTTTTTTAAGCATTTCCTTCTATGATCAAAGCCTAGGGATATTGATTTAAGAGTGCCCTCCACCTATGTGAGGTGATTCCTCACGGCTGGTTTTAACAGCATTATCGATTACAAACTATCTAATTTTAATTCTAAGCTATTTCCAGTAATTAATAGTACATGCACTATTAAATGAATGTAAGACATTGCTGCTTCATTCGGTCTTAACGCTGGTTTCGTTGAGCCAAAGCTGCAGAGTGACACTTAGAGATTAAAGTAAAATGTACCCTCCTACAAGCCATCTATTGAGCTGTATTGTCGTACACCTGCCAAAAAATCACTTTCAAATGAGAATTTCGGTTATTTTGTGGGTTCCGAACTGAGGCCATTATTTCTGATGGGACTTTTTATTTAGGTGTATGTGAATAAAATGATTTGTAGTAAACAAATCCCTTCTAACCCATCAGGCAAGAAAGTTTGTTTTTAAGGAAATCTTAATCGCTTGGCAGGCAGGCTGTTGCCAATATCCAGTTGTCTTTACATTGACCATATTATAATAATCCGTTTTTTACAGCAATTGCATCCCACAGTTACATCTTCTACACAGTGCTATTTATAAGAGAGGTTATTGTTGTTAGACTGAACGTTGCATAACATCCTCAGGAAGATTAAATTGGGAGCCATTTTGGACTCTTGATCATACTCTCCAAGAACTTTTAAAACTAAAACAAAATTAAATCCTCTGCTCTTGTGTATATCCAGCAATTCTTTGACATAAGGTGCTACATCTACAAACTATAGAACACTCACTACAAAACATGGCAGGATAATGTAGTAGAACTGGAAACTCTCAAATCAACTCCTGGAAATCTTACTTTAGAAAAGAGGGAGTAGGGCAGTGTGTGAAAAAAATGTTAAACCTGCATTTAAGACTGCAGACAGTAGTCTTTTACAAAGAGAGACAGTGTGAGAACAGTCAGCCTTCCACCTGGTTCAAACCATGAAAGAGAATGTGGCTGCCCAAGGCCTTGAGAGGCAGTCAGTGGCGGTGGGTCCATTGGGGCGTTGCCCCACAAGCCGCCCGCAGCTCCCTCGGCGTCTCTGAACTTAAGTAAACTCTCAGTTTACTTAAGTTCAGAGACGCCGAGGGAGAACTGACCAGCATGTCAGTCAGTATGACGTCGGACCGCCCACCCCCTTCAGAGTCTGAAGGGGGTGGGCGGTCCGACGTCATGTTGACTGACATGCGTTGTCAGACCAGGCATGCAGCAACTGAGCACAAGTGCGCATGGCTGGGGAAGGTCAGCACATTTTTCTGACCGGCCCAGTCATGCGCACTAGTGTCTTCTCAGGCTGCGCATTATGAGACCTAGGGTTCAGCAAAGGCACAAACCTCGGTCTCCTAATGGGCAGACGGGCGTACAGCAGCCCTGCCCTGCTAAGCCAATCCATCCTGGCACTGCTGGAGCAGTGTTAGGATTGCCTGAAAGGGTTTGCCAGCAGTGACGCGGCTGTTCCAGTGTAGGCGCCAACGGGACCCCGGAGCAGAGGCGGCACGGACCCAGTCCCGGTCAGGTAAGTTTATTTTATTTTATTTTAAAATGCCCCCGCACGACCCCCCCATCCCAACCCCTCCCTTCCTCCCCTCCTCCCCTCCTCCCTTCCCTTCCTCCTCCCCTCCTCCCTTCCCTCCCTCTCCTCCTCCCTTCCCTACCTCCCCTCCTCCCTTACCTACCTCCCCTCCCTCCCTTCCCCCTCCCCTCCAACACCCATCCCCTCCCCTCCCCAACCCCCATCCCTGCGAGTATTGCGAGCCATGAATGGGCCAACCTGCTAAGATCACACATTGAAAAAACGAGCAGTGTATGTATAGCCTCTGTAGAGTTCTTATCATGTACTTTAGTGAGTGAATTGAACATCAAAGAGACAGGATAAATCTTGTTAAGAACGTGTTTCTTCTAGTGTGTGATGTAACGTAATTTTATGTTTACAGCACTTCAAGTTAATTTGTGTATAACATGATTTGAGTCTGTTTAATCAGTAACACAAAGTGTATATGTTACATGTTTGTTTTATGTGTTTTGAAATCTCGGAGAGGTGAAAATCTATATGAAGGGATTCTCTTTTGAAAATAAGTGTTGATGAAAAAGAAAAATTGAAGCTCATAGTCAATAAAAAGGACTAGTGAGATAAAAGAAATATTGTGATCAATGGTGTCAGAGGCATTCTGTTGTTTATAATGCCATTATACTGATTCTGGCCTCTGAAACCCTAAATGGAATCATTCCCCTGTGTTATATGCCCAGCATAGCAAAGCGGCGGCTCCTGCGGAGTCTGCTGCCTCTGCGACGACCCTGGCGCGGCTCCGGCCATATCTGCTGTGAGCAGCGGCTGTGCTGGGCAGGGCACTGGCATCACAGAGGCAATTGCTACCGGCCTTTAGCTGATACCACGTGGGAGGCATTTGCTGTGAAGTTTGAGGAAGAGGGCCCCTGCTGCGAGGGGCCTAGCTTCACCGGGAGCCACACTTGGGGATCCAGCGTGCCTAGCACATATCACCCCTAAGGTCCCCTCCCTTACTTGCTGCCAGCTGGAGGGGAGGACCTAAGGCGTGTCCGCCACTTCCCCCCTGAATCGTACTACTCACCTAGAATATTGACTTGCCAGTTCCTGTGCAACCTCCGCCACTACTTAACGGTGGGTGTCCATAGATCCGGGGATCTGAAAGAAACACGTTAGTTAGATTCCTTACCTTAGAATATCCCGAGGCGTCAGGCTGGATCCGGAAAGATTTTTCGTCAGCAGTACCCCTGCGCGTCGTTAGGCGTCGTCTGCGGCTCCGCGTCCGTTGTTGGCATCATGATCGCCGGGATGACGTCGTCGGAGTACTTAGACGCCGCCCTCGCGCGCTGACGTCAGTTCTTTTTTCCGCGCCAGCTAGAGCTGATCCGAGAAGAGCGTACCCTTAGTAATTTTTTGACTAACTTTTTGGACATTTTGTCTATCTTTTTCGAGTCGACTTCGACTCCTTGTGCCGGTAGGGATGCCCGGGTTCGAGCCGTGTGACGTCTGTCACCGACTGATGTCGGTTACCGACCCCCACCATCGGTGTCTCTACTGTCTTGGGGCCGACCACGATGACAAGTCGTGCCCCGACTGCAAGGCCTTGACTTCGAAAGCTAGGCGGGAGCGGTCCCGCAAGCTACTCTAGATCCGGCAGTCGGCTCCGCGCTGCTCGAGGTCCCGGTCGAGGAGGAAGTCGAGGGGCCGGTCGCGAAGCCGCAGTCCTCACCCCTCGTCAGGATCCAAGTCCTCGTACTCGGGTAAGTCGAGGCATGGCAAAAAAAAGTCGAAGACGCGACATCGCTCTTCTGACTCCCCTCGCCGGTCGCGCGACTCGGCCGTGGGCTCGGGTGGCACCACTGCGGCTCTGCTGGAGCCGCAGGAGTCGCATCCGGCCCCACACCCTCCGGTCCATGGGCTTCATGCGACTCCGGGCAAGATTCGAGACTTCCTCGTGGCCATGATGACTCTCTTCCTGGTGTCAAGGCCTGCCAGCGCGCCTCAGGGCCCCACAGCCCCGACTGGGGGTCCTAGCGAGCCGGCGGCTTCGGCCCCGGGGCTGTCGTCGACTTCGGTCCCGATGCCGCAGGCCCGCGTGGGATCTAGGCCTGGATCCCGGTCGACGCCAGTTGACCTCACAACTCCTCCGCTGGTGCCGACCCCCATGGTGTCACTCCCGTTGCTGTCCTCGGACAACGCCATCCCTGGTTTTAGTCCGGGTCCCGCGTCTGAGCGGCGCCGTCTCTGGCGTTGATGGGTGAGCCTTTCGCCTATGACCCGGCTCCGTAATTTCTGCCTGATTACCAGGACACGGATGAAGGGGAGGACTGGGAGGGGTCTGAGGACCCTCTGGTACAGCAGTGCCAGTTAAGACAGGACTGGGCAGATGAGCTGGGGGAGGACAGTGATCTAGACACTTCGCCTGACACTGGTTTTATCTCTCCTCCTTCTATGGCTACGGAGGAGGGTGCTACTTATGCCAAGGCCTTGCGCCTGGAGCTCCCTGCAGCAGCCGTGAGGACTAACCTCCTCACTGAGGTGCTTCAACCGCCAGTAAGCTCTTCGGAGCCTCTGCTGCAGTTTAATGAGGCCCTCACCTACGTTCTGATGGGCACTTGGTCCTAGCTCTCCACAGTCTCTCCTGTGGATCGGAATGTGGCCCGGCGCCACCGCCCAGCTCCGGGCGACCCCTGCTTTCTGTCCGTACACCCCACCCCTGAGACTCTGATTATCCAGGCCTCCACGTCCCAAACCGCATTCCCGTCCGCACCTCCGGACCGGGAGTCCAAAAGGATGGAACAGTTTGTCAAGGAACTGTTTTCCTCACTCTTGGGTTGTGGTCCATTAATACCACATGCCTTTTGGACTGTTAAACCCACTCTCTGTGGGATACGGTGGCGGACGTGCTGCCCCAGTGTCCAGAGGAGGCCGGGACACGGCTCGCCCAGGCTCTTGCTGAGGGGCGTGATGCAGCACAGTATTCCATTAGATGTGAACTTGACACCACGGACTCGCTGGGCAGAGCGATTGCAACGACGGTGGCGATTCGTCGTTACGCCTGGCTGAGGTCCACAAACTTTTCAGGGGATGTCCAGGGCACTCTCATGGACATGCCCTTTGATGGCCGTTGCCTTTTTAGCGACAAAGCAGATAGCGCGCTGGAGCGCTTTAAGGACTCCAGGGCTGTGGCCAAGTCCTTGGGTCTGCCGGCCCAGTGCCAGCAAAGTTCTGCTTTTCGCCTCTTTCGTGGCCAAGGAAGGGGCGCCCCAGCACGTTCGTCCAGCCACAGGCCGCAGAACCAGCCTCAACGCGGTCGCGGACGTGGATTCCACCATGGTGGAGCAGGGGGACAGAGAGCCGGTCAGTCCACATCCGCTCCCACAGCATCTGCCTCAAAGCCTTCCTAGTCCGAGCTTTCAGGCCCATTCCACGCCAGTGGGAGGCAGAGTTCGCCATCACCTGCTCCACTGGCGTACCATCACTTCGGACAGGTGGTTGCTGCAAATCGTCCGAAGGGGCTACTCCCTCCTCTTCGAGGCGACCTCTCCAGCCAAGCCACCGCAGTACCACCGCATGTCGGGGGATCACTTGCAACTTCTGCAGGAGGAAGTTACGGCCCTCTTGGCCAAGGGGGCCATCCAGCGCCTTCCTGACCCAGAAGTAGGACGGGGTTGTTACTCCCACTACTTTCTGGTTTCCAAGAAGTGTAAAGGGGGCCTACGCCCTATCTTGGACCTCAGGAGCGTCAACACCTTCCTGCGGAAGGAGAAGTTCAAGATGCTGACATTAGCTCAGGTTCTCGCTGCCCTAGACCCTGGAGACTGGATGGTAGCGTTGGACTTGCAGGACGCTTATTTCCACATCCCCGTCCTGCCGGCCCACTGGTGTTACCTGCGGTTCACTGTAGGCCACGAGCTCTTTCAGTTTACCGTGCTCCCCTTCGGCCTCACCAGTGCCCCTCGGCTGTTCACAAAAGTGATGGCGGTGGTCGCAGCTCATCTGCGCAGATTAGGGGTTCCAGTCTTCCCCCTATCTCGACGACTGGTTGTTGAAGGCATGCTCGCCCCGAACAGTCGTCTCCCACCTCCAGACTACGGCTGACCTCCTGCATTCGCTGGGGTTCTCCATCAACGTGGCGAAGTCACATCTGAGTCCCTCCCAGAAGCTCCTCTTCATCGGAGCGATTCTGGACTCGGCGCAGTTTCGGGTCTATCCTCCCGAACAGCGGGTTCAGGATATTCAGGCTCTGATTCCGATCTTTCAGCCTTTATCCCGCGTTTCAGTCAGGATGGTCCTACTGCTGCTGGATCTGATGGCCTCCTGCTAGTACATCACGCCAGATGGCGGATGTGGGCTCTGCAGTCGGACCTGTAGTTCCAGTGGGCTCAACATCAGGGCAACGTGTCCGACCACGTCCTGATCTCAGAGGGCACTGCAAGACAGTTGCAGTGGTGGCTCACGGACAAATTGGGTCAGTGGCAGATCCCCTCTCCCTACCCCAACCAGAGCACGTAGTGGTGGCGGATGCGTCCCTCCTGGGATGGGGGGGGGGGCACATGGGAGCGGCGGAGATCAAAGGCCTCTGGTCTCCGGCGAAGTCCCGGCTCCATATCAACCTATTGGAGCTGCGGGCGATCCGGCTTGCACTGAAGGCATTCCTTCCCTCTGTCCGGGGAAGTGTAGTGCAGGTGTTCACGGACAACACCACCGCCATGTGGTATTGCAACAAACAGGGCGGGGTGGGGTCGTGGACCCTTTGTCAGGAGGCTCTGCGCCTCTGGACATGGCTGGAACATCAGGGCATCACCCTGGTGGTTCAACACCTGGCGCGGGCTCTCTGAACGCCAGGGCGGACGAACTCAGCCGTCAGTGCATGATGGATCACGAGTGGCGTCTGAGCTCGGACATGGCGCAAGGCCTCTTTCGGCAGTGGGGAGAGCCTTGGTTAGATCTATTCGCCACAGAAGAGAACGCGCAATGTCATCAGTTCTGCGCGTTGGAATTTCCAAGGCGGCACTTGCTCGGAGACGCTTTGCAACGCGAGTGGAGTTGCGGTCTGTTATACGCCTTTCCACCTATACCACTTCTGCCCAGAGTGCTGAAGAAGATCAGGTGCTACCGGGCCCAAGTCATCCTTGTGGCTCCGGATTGGGCACGAAGATACTGGTATCCCGAGCTACTCAGTCTGTCAATCGATCCCCCGATTCGACTGCCTCTTCAGGAGGACCTTCTGTCGCAGCAGCAGGGGACGGTCCTCCACTCAAACCTGTCCAGCCTCCACCTCCATGCGTGGAGATTGAGCGGCGTCAGTTGATGCCATTTGACTTGCCTCCTGAAGTCTGTGATGTCATTCTGGCAGCCAGGCGTCCCTCCACTAAAACGGTATACGCCTGCAGGTGGAACAAATTTGAGGCACGGTGCACAGCAAAGGCTGTGGATCCCCTTTCCGCCCCTCTTTCTGAGGTTCTCCTCTTTCCCTGGCCCAGCAGGGCTCTGCTCTGGGCACCATCAAGGGATATCTTTCAGCTGTTTCAGCCTTCTTGAGGCTTCCTGATCAGTCTTCTCTTTTCAAGTCCCCTGTTGTCAATAGATTCTTGAAAGGCATTACTCACATGTTTCCTCCTGTTCCCTTTGTAAAGCCTCAGTGGGACTTGAATCTGGTGTTAACTTATCTGATGTGCGCTTCCTTTGAGCCACTTCATAACTGTCCTCTTCGTCTTCTAACTCAAGACTGCTTTCCTGGTTGCCATCACCTCTGCCAGAAGAGTGAGTGAGCTCCAGGATTTTTCTTCTAAACCTCCTTTCCTCTCTGTCCATCATGACAAGGTTGTTCTGAGGACTCGCCCTTCTTTTCTTCCCAAGGTGGTTACTGCCTTTCACATCTGGCAGTCCATTACCTTACCCACCTTCTTTCCGCATCCCTCGAAAGAGGAAGAGAGGCTCCACCGTCTGGACCCAAAACGTGCGCTCTCCTTTTATGTGGATCGCACAAAACAGTTCCGGGTGGACGACCAACTCTTCGTTGGCTACGTGGGCGCTAACAAGGGGCGGGCAGTGCACAAGCGAACCATCTCTCGGTGGGTCGTTTTGTGCATTAAGGTCTGTTATTCCTTGGCTAAGAAGGATCCTCCTGTGGGGCTGAGGGCCCATTCCACTCGGGCCACAGCGTCTACTACTGCCTTGGGACGGGGAGTCCCTCTGCAGGACATTTGTCAGTCAGCTACGTGGGCCTCGCTGCACACGTTTTGCCAAGCATTACTGCCTGGACAGCCAAGTCCGGAGAGACGGCTTCTTTGGCCGTTCCGTTCTCCAGGACTTCCTGTTGTGATCTTGGTTCGCAGACCCACCACCGGGGTTGGTATTGCTGGTGTATCTATTCTAAGGTAAGAAATCTACGGGGTTGGTATTGCTGGGGTATCTATTCTAAGGTAAGAAATCTAACTAACGTGTTTCTTTCAGATGCACAAGTTACTTACCTTCAGTAATGATATATCTGTAAGAAACATTAGTTAGATTCCTTACCGCCCCACCCATCCTCCCCGTTCTGCGAACCGATATCTAGGGTTAAGGTCATCCCTTTCAGGGCCCTAGTTTCATGGCACCAGTGTCGGTTTCTTGCGTGGCTCTGCGTTCCTGGCGCGGAAAGCTATGTACAGAACTGACGTCAGCGCAAGAGGGCAGCGTCTTAAGTACTCCGACGTCATCCCGACGACGGATGCGGAGACGCAGACAACGCCTACCGACGCGCAGGGGTACTGCTGACGAAAAATCTTTCCGGATCCAGCCTGACGCCTGGGGATATTCTAAGGTAAGGAATCTAACTAACTAATGTTTCTTACAGATATATTGTTACCGAAGGTAAGTAACTTGTGCATTACAGCACCAATCCATGAAAGGCAACAAGATCGACACCCATGAGGGGACACTACAGAGGAATGGTTGATATAGCCAGTTATGGGGACAGGAAGAATAACGCATGAGAACTCCTCCCCATGCCCCCAAAGAACCGACGCCCCAGCCTGGCAGATATGGGCACTACCTGGAGCAGACCTGTGACCACCAATGCACATTACTAGGTGAGAACCCGGAACCTAGCTGAGAGAACGGAAGACGACCAACTAGAGATCTGCCCTATATCACCGAGTGGTGCACACCCAGGCCCCGACTTTTGGAAATAATGGTAAATCTACCAGGTGAAAAGAGCTAGATCAAGAGGAGCAGGGTATGGCTGTAGAGAAAACTGCGACTGCCCCAGCGACGCGAAGATCTACGAGTGATCCAACTTGGCAGGATATACTGCAAGCTATCACTTCCTCCAGAGAAGCTTTAGAATTCAAAATTGACGCCCTCGGCACGGTCCTTACCTTGCTTAAGGATGATCATAAGAAAGTTACCACCAACGAACGAACGCCGGCAGAGCTCACCCCAATCATGACCATGATACAGACGAGGCTCAGAGTTATGGAATTCAAAGTACAGATTGTAGAGAATAGAGCAGAAGATGCTGAAAATCGGTCATGCCGAAATAATATCCGGGTCGTGGGCATGCCCGAAAAAATCAAACGGGTCAATGTAGTACAATATATGGAACAATGGTTGAGGGAGATTGTGGCCCCCGAGGTCCTCTCGGCTTTCTTTGCCCTAGAAAGGGCCCACCAGGTCCCAGCCAGACTTCCTCTGCCGGGCACTCCCCCACCACCAATAATAGCGCGACTTCTGCACTTTATGGATTGGGATTATATCTTGGCTCAGGCGCATAGGAAATAAGAGCTGAGAGCTAACAGTGCGCATCTTTCCCGAATGTTTTTTTTTTTTTCCAGGGAGGTCCAGAAAAGAAGAGCATCCTATCATGAGGTAAAACAGAAGCTGCAACAGCTCGAACTTCAATATTCCATTCTCTTCCCAGCAAGCCTGTGAGTGGTAACTCCTGATGGAGCTGCAAGAAGCATCGGATTGGCTAGAAGCTCGGAATGAACCGAAACCGGATGTGGAAGGAGGAGAAAGGCAGCAGCAACGCCAAAAGAGCATAAGAAATCTAATACAACGAAGCTCAGCTGCGCCGCCACGAGCGGAGGCCTGCCTGGGACGCCAAGGGCGATAGAAGTGATAGCACAGCTAAGTGGCGGTCAGGCAGATGGAGAGGCGTCGGAGCAGGGTTCCCTTCCCCGGGACTCTGATTCAGACCCAGAATCAAATGCTTCTGAAAGTTCAAGCCTGGAGATGTCCAAAGTCACACCAGGCACAGCGGACGACATCATATAGGACGTTGGATATCCGGTCAGAGATTAATGAAGAACTGTGACCATGACTGAAACTAAATAGCTCGCCCACAGGAGGTAACGACGTGTCTTGAGCACCCGCCCTGAACAGTGTCCCAGACTTATGAATAATCGAACTGGATGAAGGCCTGGCTTCTGAAAGACTGTACGGAACACCCTATATGCTGAAGAACATTGTGGGATTTCTTCCATGAACTGTATTGCACATAAATATGGTTTGGGCGAGTAGCATGTTGTTGCTTGTCCTGGGGCGTGGGAGTTGAGGTAGTTTGTTCTTGTTTTTGGGAATGCGGTATAGCGAGTCACACAGCAACATACATGAACTTAGTTTGTCCGCTTTTATAAGGGCAGGCAAGCCTACACACCAGGGGCGGGGAGGCTTTTTCCTGTTACCTAACAAGCACATGATTAGTAATGAGGGTTATAAATGTCTGACATGGAAAGGCAGAGGTATGCATACCATGGTGAAATGATACATGGTCTTCTCCTACCTATAGAGAAGAGGGCGCAGTTTGTGCTATTGCAGGAGACACACCTCACTGATAAAGAAGGGAAGGCTCTGAGGAAGCGATGAAGGGATCAGGCGTATTTCACCACATACTCTGCATATGCCAGAGGAGAACTTGTGGATCCCCTTCCAAATCATAGATACTATAATAGACACCGAGGGCAAATATATAGCTAGAGGGTAAGGAGATCATCCTGAAAAATATATACGCCCGAAAACTGACCAAAACATATTCTTTGCAAACACTATCGCAATGCCTAGCCCCGCTACTAACAGAAACAACATTATTTGGGGGGGTACTGTAATTGCATTGCTGACACCCGATTAGACCGCTCGCACCCCCCCATGGGGCTCCCAGACTACCCGCACGGCCAAAATGTTTACTAATTGGCAACTGCAGTGGGGGCTGGTAAACTCCTGGAGACGCCTAAACACACAGAGCCGAGATTACTCCTTTTTTTTCGGGCCTCGACGAGGTCTATGTTACACTAGATCTGTTCCTCTCCTCACGGAATGTGCATGCTTTGGTCAACACGATTGAATATCTGCCCGCACTATCTCTGAGCACAACCCAGTGTTCCTGCAGCTACGATGGGGGCATTCTAGACTTTTAATTCTGACATGGAAACTTAGACCACAGAGGCATTGGAGGACCAGCTCTTCCCGGAAACATTTAGATCCAAAATTACTCACTATATTGCTGATAATGCCGGTACGGCGCCAACCCCCCAAATCAAATGAGACCCCTTTAAAGATGTGGTACGGGGTTACTCTATTGTGGAATCCAAAGGGGTTAGACAAACCCTACTGACTGACATGGAAAAGGCAGAGGGGTGCCTACGGAATGTAGAGCTAAGATGACCGGGTCACCCTGAGGTACAGCTGGAAGTGGAGAGGCTTTGCTGTTTCAACTATAAGAACTACATAGACAAAACGCACGCCAAAAGAGATAGGTTGGGATCTTTGCTGGCATGGCTGGCTAACCCAGCTAAAAGAGGCTCCACCATTCTAGAGTTAGAAACTGAGAACGGCAGCAGAGTTTATATGCAGGAAGGGATTAATGAGATATTTGTGGGGTACTATTCAACCGTATACACTAGCATGTCCTCTGCTGGACCACAGGAAGTATGAGCGTATCTAGCGGATCACAGAGGATGATGCAGATACACTGGGAGGAGACATAACGATGCAGGAACTAGCTGCTGCTATTAAGCATATGGCGGGCAATAAAACCCCGGGCACTGAGGGGCTTCCAGTGGAGTTTTATGCCACATATTCTGCTGAATTAATCCCTCACCTTGCGATATTGTATGAGGCGGCTGGCGAGACGGACTTTCTCCCAGTCATTGCAAGAGAGTATGTTATAATCCCCATACTGAAGCCTAATAAAGAGGCACACAAGACTGCCTAGCGCCCGTTATCAATGTTGAACATTGATAACAAAATTCTGAGCTGAATCCTTGCCACTCGACTATTGCCCTTTATGACCATGCTGGTACATGAGGACCAAGCTGGGTTTATCCTGACTCGTAGCACAGTTGGCAAAAATCAGACGCCTGCTTACCGTCCTTAAGGCAAACTGGGAGAACCAGGAGGCGGCAATGATTTTCGCTTTTGACATAGAAAAAGCATTTGACAACCTAGATAGGACATATTTGTACGAAGTTATGGTGAACATGGGGCAAGGTTTACAAGATGGACAAGACTATTATACACTGACCCTACAGCCAGGGTGCGCACGGAAAGGACCATCTCGCAGGGGTGGCCAGTAGAAAGAGGGCACCAGGCAGCCGTGTTCCCTCTCCCCCCCTCCCCCCCCCCCCCCCCCTACTATTCGCCCAAGCAATGGAGCCCCTTGCGCTGGCAGCCAGAACAGGACGAGCATATCGAGCAAATATGCCATCATATAGCACTCTATGCGGATGATCTGTTGTCGTTTTTAGCTGGGGGAAATGAGGATTTGACTGCAGCCAGACCCTACTGGAGAGATTTGAGGCAATCCCAGGGCTAAACGGGAGTTGGCAAAAGTCCCATCTCTTCCCAGTGACGCAGACGGGGCGCCCCCCCCGGGGGACCTCGCAAGCTTGCGATGAGAGCCCAGCTCTCTGCCATACCTGGGAGTTCACATTTATCATACTTGGACGGATCTTTGAGGGCAACATAGGGAGGGCAAGACAGGGCCTGAGGGCATCTATAGACTGCTGGTGGACCTTGCGGCTCTCGGTAGCTGCCAGGGTTGTGCTACTCAAAATGATGGCGCTTCCCCGCTTGTTGCTTGTGCTGTAAAGAGATAATGATCCCCTACCGTTCAAGGAGTTCCGCACTGAGTTTGGGTTACCATTGGGGCATTTCCTGTTGCATAGGGCCCTCACAACAGCAATACGGAAACATTGGAAGATGGGCTCTACAGAACCCCCATCCCAACAAACCTGTTACTACATAGCCTTATCTGTGGGTACCATTAAAGCGGTTTCCTGCCTCTATAAAGCACTTCATACGGATGGGTTGGGCCCACTGGAGGCGTTGTGCCTCCAGTGGAAAGAGGACCTGGGTTACCCCGATACCAACAAATGATTGGGACAACATACTAACGGGGATACCTAAGGTATCCAGAAATGCACGTTTTAGACTGATAAATGATGTCCTTCATAGGGCCTACTTGACCCATGAACGCATAAGCAGGTACTTTCAGGTGGTGCGAGCAGCTTGTCCCCGTTGCGGGGAAGTGCAAGCGCATGTTTTTCACATGTTATGGACATGTGTGCACCTACGGGTATACTGGGAGGGAGTAACATGTATAATGGAAGAAGTCATTGACCAGGAGATCCCTTGCTCCCCAGCTTATTGTCTACTAGGGTGGTTCCCCCACACCGCCAAAAACAGTCACTAGCAAATTCCAGGATTTGGGTTTGGTACTAGCGAAACGTGAAATAAACAGGAACTAGAAATCAGCGAGGGGACCGAAAGTAACTACCTGGAAGACAAAACTCCGAAAATGGGCAGAAAGTGAGGGAAGAATTCTGATGAGAGAGGCTTAGAGAGGGCTGCGACACATTGATGTAGCCAGAGCTTGGGAGGCCCTACTACATTAACTAACACATCTGGATCAGGAGACTCAGGAAGCGGAAGGGAGAATGAATAGAGCATGACCTCACTCCTTGGACACGGAAATAAGAATGAGACTACCTCTGTAGCTACTACACAGTCTAAATCCCTATAGACTAAGTAGTAACCCAATAATATTTAACCTTCTACACTGCACGCTAGTAGGGGCATGCATATAGGCCTACACGTTATGTATACGCATGTCATCGTTGCTGTGGAGAACTTGCGGGGTGGGAGGGGAGGGAAGTTTGATGTTATAGACTTAATGAACAGCTTAGATAATATTCACAGTGAATAATTCTACAGAAATTACGTCAGCAGACTCGCTCTGCGCTGTTGAGATGGAATGATAGTAGTGTAAATGCTTAATAAAATATGGCTATAGAAAAATATATAGAAGGGGATTGTAAGTATTCAAACACTACTATGGTATGAGCCCTGGCATAATCAGAGAGGCTATATCAGAGCTCTTATATAATGAGATTGCGGCCATAATTTGTTGCTGCATTACATGGCACCAAAGGGACAAGTGGATTTTGTTACAGGACAAATAGATTTATCAAGCAACCTGCCCCATGGACAAGTAGATATGTTTTTAAATTCCACACCCCTGTGCGTTACTGCACATTTCATAGAGTATACATGTTCAGCATGGTCCCCTGAAAGCCTGCAAACTCAGTCTCTTCTTTCTAGGATAATTCTGACTGACATTGGCTCACTGTTCAGCAAAATCTGTAGCATATGTACAAGTTGCCTTGTTTTGTGCCTGCTAAACTGCTATTTGCTATTGATCTTGGCCTCTTACTTGTGATAACCACAAATGATATGATACTCAGGGCTTTTATGTCTCTGCAGGGTGTAGAGCTGTCTGGACTGTCTGCTGCTATCAGCCATTTCCTGAACTGTTTCCTCAGTGCCTTCCCTAATCCCATCGCCCACCTTCCCGCCGATGAGCTAGTCTCCCGAAAGAAGAACAAGAGGAAGAAGAACAAGAATCTAGGCAGTGCTGATAACACAACATGGGCCAGCACCACCCCACCGGACCTGTGGAAGAATATCTGCACCGAGGCAAAGAGCTACTTTGACTTTGATCTTGAATGGTAATCTCATTTTTTGGCATGCTTAAGTGGCCAATTTATAAATCATTTTTCTTTTTCATATGCCTCAAAAGCAGTCCTTGAAGTCTGTCATATGTAGTAGGTACTGTGGGGACTCCCACACAAAAGGGTTTGTTTTAAATGAAAATCTGAGTAGAAAAAAGCAAACATTTAAGGTCCTATCTATACAAACATGAAGAATAAAGAGGTGTGGTGGGAGATCATTCACACACAATGTACCTGCTTTATGGAACAAATCTTTTTATTGATTTAGTTGGTAGCTATCTCAACACTTGTACACAGCCAATCGCCTACAACCACAGGGGCCGGCGGCTAAAAGACAATGCATAGAGTGTGTATATAGACCCACAGCTTTAATGCCGACATCCCGGAGGCTGGCAGCGCTCAAAATCCAGCTGAAGGTATAAGGAACAGCATAAACCGGCAAGGGGGCAGTGCAGGTACAGAAACGAGAACCCACCAAAAAAGGAGCAAAAAACCCCACCCTCCCATCCACCCCCCAGAAAAAAAGGGAAAACAAAGGGGGACGTGTACCAAGGTCTTCAAGAGTTGTATAGCGACCCGATCCACCCACCCAGCCTGACTCCGGTCCTCCCTCCAGCCCAGGTGGGGAACACCTTATCCCGGAGCTGGAGGTATTAGATGTAGAACTTGCAGCAGGTCTTTCGGTAGTAACGTTATGAAAGGAGCCCAAAGTTCTGCATATTTCTCGCTCTTCTGATCTTGATCCTGCAAGTCGTTCCATGGCAAGGGTCATCCAGAGCCTATGGAGCCAAGCCGTGTAATCCGGAACAGTGGTAGTACCCCAGTGAACCAATATCGCTTGCCACGCTGCGAGCAATGCTAACACCATCTGCCTGCCTCGCAGTGACCGCAATGGGAAAGTGAGTGGGTTCGAGAGTCCCAGCAGGGTGTATGCCGGGAAGCGAGGAATCTCACTGTCAATTGCTGTGTCGATATCATTGAACACTTGCTCCCAAAATCTCTCTAGCCTCGGGAAGTGCCAGAGCAGATGGGCATGGGAGCCCGTCAGGCCGCAACCCCGCCAACACTCCTCAGTGTGATTCTTATCCCATTGGTGTATCTGAGCGGGCGTAAGATGCCAATAGGATGCGACTTTGAACGCGGATTCAGTCTCAGCAGTGTTGTATGCCGTGTGGTGGGCTCTATAATGGATGTTGTCCCAATCCTTGTCCGTAAGGGCCCGTCCCAGTTCCTTCCGTCCACCGAAGTTGACCTTGTGAGCGCTTCCCTGTCTTGTGCGGGGCAAGGAGGACATAAAGTTCCTCTATGAGATGCTTGTCCTCTTTCTTATTCGCTACCACTTCTCAAAAGGGGTGAGCTTAGGAGAGACATGTGGTAGATAGGCCCCAGAGGTAGCCCATTGCCGGAGCTGTGGGTAATAGAACTCGTCAGTTCGGGAAAGGTCAAGGTCTTGGCGAACCCAATTAAAGAGAATAATCCCATCGAGGTCGAATAAGTGGCCCAAGCGCTCACAGCCTGCTTCCCTCAATCGCTGGGCAACCCCAGACTTACATCAAGGGGGGAAATCCGGGTTGTCGACCATCGGCGTCATCGGGGAGGGGAAGGTTGTGAGGTCTTTCGAGAGCGCTACCGCGTCCCATACTTTCATTGTTGCCACCGTGACTGGGGAGGAGTAAAGACCCCACAAGCGCGATCGGCGAGGGAGCCAGATTTCATGCCAGACATTTGCAGTGGCTACTGCCTGGTCCATGAAGGTCCAGTGCTTCTCGGAGTGGGCGGTCCCACTCCAGCACATATCGAAGGTGCGCGGCCTGTAAATATCTGTGGGCTAACGGCAGGTTTACCCCCCGTCACTTTTGGGACGCGACATTTGTGCCGCAGAAAGGTATGCCGCCTTATTGCCCCAGATGAATTTGTTCATGGCCAGCCGCAGAGCTCGTAGGGCTTGAGGTGGCGCTACCAAAGGCAGGGTCTGGACCAGGTAGAGTATTCGCGGCAGGACCGTCATTTTTACCGCGGCGATGCGCCCGAACCAAGACAAATTGAGCTTAGTCCAGCTCTTTCCGAGTCTGGGTCACCAGTGTTGAGTAGTTCAGCTCCATTGTACGTGGGAGCGAGGGGGTCAGGAGGATGCCCAAATAAGGGAAATGGTCACTAGACCAATGCAGAGGAAGGGTCTCCCGGAGGGCCTTCCACCTGCGTTTGTGGTAAGGACAAGTTGAGCACCAGAGAGTCATCCAAAGACCTCGAGTTTTTCAACCAACGTGGGGAGGGAAGCTAGAGGATGCGCGAGGGAAAGGATGACATCATACGCATTGAGGCTTATTTTGTGAGTGTCGCCTCCAAACCGGAGAACCTGGATGCCCAGGTGGTCACGAATTTTCTGCGCGAGGGGTTCCATGTAAAGGGCGAAAAAAAGGGTAGAGAGTGGACACCCTTGTCTTGTGCCCCTGGCTATCTCAAAAGGGGACGAGGACACTCCATTGACTCTAACAAAGGCCCGGGGGGCGTGGTAAATACACTGCACCCATTGTACAAAGCGGGTGCCAAAGCCCTGCAAGAGGTCCAAGAGATATTTCCAGCATACTCTGTCAAACTCCTTTTCGGCGTCGACGGAGAAGAGCACGGCACCTATCTGGGAGTGATAACCTCTGTCCAGGAGGTGCATAAGACGTTTGGTATTGTCGTCACCCTGGCGGGTGGGAACGAATCCCGCCTGATCTGGATCGATTAGGCCCGCCATTAGGGGGGTCAACCGAGATACTAGGATGCCCGTGAAGAGCTTCGCATCGATGTCGAGCAGCATGATCGGGCGGTAGGAGCTATAGAGCCATGGGTCTTTATTAGGCTTAAGAATTACGGAAATTGCTGCCATAGAATCCGTAACCACCCCACTGTCTAGAAAAGAGTTGAACAGCCGGGTTAAGAGGGGAGCTAATTTGTGACCGAATGTTTTATAAAACAGGGCAGGGTAGCCGTCGGGGCCCGGGGATTTGTCGAGTTTCAGCCGAGAGATAGTTGAGATAACCTCCTCCATCCGAATTGGCTCTTCAGGGGTTCTGCCTGTGCTTTGGAGAGGCGGGTAAAGTTACTAGACTCCAGGCACTCTTGTGCGTCAGGGGGACCAATCGTATCTGCGCTATAGATAGATTGGTAGAATTGTTGAAATTCCTCTACGATCTGGGAGTCCTGGTGGATCTCCTCGCCTGTAGACCGTTTTAAGGAGGGGATGGTCCCTGCCACCGCCCTGGTGCGCAATCTGTGCCAACATCCTCCCACATCTATCACTACCCAAATAAAACTTATGGCAGAGACGAAGCAAAGCATATTCCGCCCGGTCTAGGTCTATACGTTTAAGAAGCATCCGCTTCTTTTCCAATGATCGCCAAACCCTCTGGGCCCGGTGCATTTATGTATCGCTTCCAGTTCTGCCACTCCCTTTTCCAGGTGCCGGGTGTAAGCGGAGGAGGTGGCTATAAATTCCCCGCGGATCACCGCTTTGAGAGTTTCCCAAATGGTGGCTAAAGAGGTCTCGCCAGTGTCATTGTGTTGGAGGTAGTCCAAGAGCTTGGCACGTACACTCTTTACAGTGCTAGGGGAATATAAGAGACCTATGCGCAGCCGCCATCCAGCAGGGACGCGTCCAACCCCTTCTGGTCTTATGAAAATAGAGATATGTGCATGGTCAGAGAGGGAGCGTGTGGCTATAGAGGCGTCGCTGATCCTGGGGAGAAGCGCAGTAGAGACCAAGTACATGTCTAGACTTCCATAGGATTTGTGAGCCGAAGAGTGATGGGTGTAATCCCGCATGTCCGAGTGCTTAAGGCGCCAGACATCATGAAGGCCGCTATCAGCCAACCATTGCTTACCCTCCGGAGAGAGGGCACCCACCTGTGTGTAGCGCTGACCCGACCGGTCACAATCATTTTCCATGACCAGGTTCAGGTCCCCACCCACCACTAGAGTCCGGGGAGGCCAGGCCTTCTGCGACATGCCTGCGTAAAAAGGGCTCTTGATGTGCGTTAGGTGTGTAGATATTAAGCAAAGTGAGAAGCGTGGACCCCCATTGAATTAGGAGAGCTAGAACCCTGCCCTTGGACTCATAAAAAGTGGATAGAATTTTGCCCCCAGAAGGATGGCCACCCCATTCGTTTTCGCTGATTCGGAAGACCAGTATTGACAAGGGAATCGCCGCGGACGCAAGCAAGTGGGTCTCCTGAAGCAGACAGATAACTCCCTCGGAGTGCTCCACTAAGGAAAGGATCGCAGAGCGCTTTGCAGGGTGATTCAAGGCCCCGGGTGGGGGTTAACATGCGGGGCGCAGCCATAGAATGGAAGGAGAAAAGCACAAGTCTTGAGCTGGAGTGAGTGTGGGTCGATGGGAAGGAGATGGAAGTGCAGTGCCTGGTACGGGAAACCCCTAAAAGGAACACCAACAATTACAAATAATAAAACATCCCTCAGTAACTCAACCCCAAAAAGGAACAATAGACATAAGTCTGTCAGTAAAGACCAAATGGGGTCGTGACTTTGGCAGTAAGTCGTAGAACAAAGAGTCTGGAAAAGCCAAGAACTATGGAGGGGCATTCCGCTAATCTGGGAAAGGTGACAGTCCCAAGTGCCCCCCGGCTTCACTCTGTGTCGCCCAGCCCCTTGGGATTGATTGAGATGTTCAAGGGGAACTCAGACGATCATGAGGCTGAGAGAGGAGATCACAGCCTTCCGTTCCTTCGCCATTTCCTCTGGGTCTGGTTTCACAGAAGCTGACTGTTTACCAACAGTTTGTCATCTTGGGAGTCTTCGTGTGGCCCAGTCGCTAGGGCCCTCCTTCTGCTCTGTAGTCATAGTGTTGTCCAACTCCAGCAGATCAAGAGCCTCAGCAGGTATGTCGGGCGGGGTGGGCCTTCTCTCTCCTGGACAGGCCCACACGATGTACTCGGTCCATCTGCACCTCCCGAGGGCTGTCGTCTCCCAACACCTGCCAAAAGAGGGCCAGGACGTAGGATCTGAGGTCATCCCCCTCCGCTCGCCAGGGCACCGCGCGGATGCGGATGTTGTTCCTCCGTGCGTGGTTCTCGAGATCCTCCGCTTGGGCCTGCAAGTCCTGGTTTTGATCCCACAGCCGGAGTACTTCCTGCTGTAGCTGGTGAAGGTCATCTTCCCGGCTCAATTAGTGTTCCTCGAGGACCGCAACCCTATCGCCTACTTCGTCTATATCCTGCCAGACATCTTTGAGATCAGCAGAGAGTTGGCCCTTCAGGTCTAGGATGTCCTCCTTGATGGCGGGGAATAGGTCCATCTTGAAGGCTTTCGTAGCCGGGCTGTCAGTCCCTTCCAGGTGTTCTGAGTGACCCGAGTCCCGGCGTTTGCTGCGTCAGGCCCACTGGACTGTTTAAGCAGCAAGTCCTTGAGGGACTTCTCCCTCTTCGCTCAGGCCCATCCCATGGCGTTGTGCTGTGCCAGAGAAGGTAGCTATCGGAGGACCGTGATTACATAGCCCAGTATCCCCACCAGGCCCAATGATGCGACAGCTCCGCTGTACTGGCCGGAGCTCGGGTTGGTGCCCGGCCAATGTGCGTCTGTGGTACGCAGCGAGGATGTGCCCAGGCCTGCAAGTCCTCCCTGACTGGGTCCCGCGCTTCCCAGATGGCCCTCCTCTCTTCAGAGACCTCGGAGTCCGTGCGCCAGCATGGAGAGGCCTAGGTCCGCCCGTGTGGTCAGGCAAATGAGGGGCTCGGTGTAATCCCATGCCAAGGAGCGAAGCGCGGCCGTTCGCAGGGCACACTAGTGGCTCGTGGCACCCATCTCCAGCAAAGCTCGGCTAAGCTCTCCCACCAGCAAAGATAGCAGGCCCTCAGACTTTGCACCCTGTCAGCAGCGGGGGGAAATTGCGATGGTCAGCTGTGCCTCCTCCCAAAGTCAATGCCAGGCCAGCAAAGCAGCCGATGCGAGGCCGGCCCCCCGCCCTGGTCAGGATCGCTAATGGCGGGCAGGCCCCTACTCACCGGTGCCCCAGATGTCCGATGTGGTGCTCCCCAGAAGGTCCACAACAGCGTTGGGCGCTGTCTTCTGCGCCAGGACAGACAGGCCACTGGTCCGGTAGCTCTCCTGGGCCCCGTGGAGAGGTGCTCCCAGGCCTAGAGGCCCTCAGAGCGCGGGCCCATCCATGGTAGTAGAAGAGACAAAATGGCGGGCAATCAGTAGGCCTCCAGCAGGGTAGTCCCAGTATCCCCGCGCTTCCCCGGAGGCACTCTAGCTGCAGGTCGTTGCAATCCTTGTGGATAGTAATCAGTTTGTGCGCTGGTTCAAGGCCTCTTCCGCTTATCACTATTGCGGTCTGTGTGGGAGTGCAGCCGCGTCCGCTGCCGTGCTCGCCCCAGCGGCTCTGCGGCCTGGCCAGCACTGACGCAGGGAGTGCCGAGGTGGCCGCCAGCAACCTCCGCACCGGAACTTGAGGAAGCGCAATCAAATGCCGGTCCCCGTGTGCATAAGTGGGGGCCGGGGATGGGGAAAAACCAAGGGTCTGAAGCGGCAGCAGCTCCGTAACACGCAGCACTGGCCCACCACCAGTAGTCATGTAATGGCCGGCCTCTTTCTTCCCACTGTGGCAGCCGATCTCTGTGTAAGGGTCAGCGACTTAGCTGCTGTTGTTTGGTTGTAGTTCGTCAGTGGCACAGCTAATGCGGCTAGATCGGAGTCCCAGAGTCGCCCTCCTCAGCGCCTTTACGGTCCGAGCTCCACCACCAGGGTCGCCGCGGCCTCTCCGCTAGCAAACAAGATGGCGGGCGCTATCTCCGGGCCACTCCAGTACGCCGCTGCATACCTCGCCCAGCGTCTTCTCCGGTCATTGCCAGGTAGGAGCGATATGTAGCTGATGCCGCACCTCCTGCACCTGCAGCAAGCTTGTTCTGCTCCTTCGCTCTGGGACCCGGGCGGCTTCCCCCGCTGTGCCCTCGGCCCAATCTCAGTACTGGCTTGTTCTTAAAGTAGTTCCGTGGATTAACCGGATAGCTCGAGAAGCTCATTGCAGGTACCCTGTGTGAGAAAGTGGCCTGATATATGCTGTCCACTAGTTCTAGTGGGCACCTTATATCAGTCCAAACAACCCCTTATGGTGATAGGTTAAAGACAACCTTTATTGAAAGCTATCTGGTGGTAGCTATGGAGAGCAGCCTTCAAGGCTTATTCTTGAAGGAATGTAAAGCAGCTTGATTTACCAGTCTATAATCTCTTGAATGATCAAATGAAAGGACAACCACACCAGGTGTATATTTAAAATATATGTATTTAGGTTAACACACACCCCTCTAGTCTCTTTATGAGACTGGAGTTCGAAGTACTAAAGTTACAAGTGTTCAAGCATCAGTAAAAGCACAAATACACGTTTGGGCCCTAGGGGTGTACCAAACCATATACCAAAAAAGTGGTATAAGAACCACGACTGGAAAAGGCACTAGGCCTATTGCCTCTAGAATCACTGGGACCCCAAGGAACCACCCAAGGTAGTGACACGGGACCCACGGGAGCTGTATGCAGTGTGAAAACACAACCGCGGTTCCTATTATCTTCTATGGGCAATGTCGCGGTTGGAATTTTAAAGATTAGGGACACTTCAAATCGAGTCAGGACCAAACCCTTTTGGACTTAAGAAGTTCTAGGGCTAGCACCCACGAGGGCACCGGAGTACTCGAGTTACCTCACCCAGGAAAGCCGGGTGCATAGGTGTCTTTTGGTGTCCGGTCGCGTCGTCGATTTCAATGGAAGCCTGCAAAGAACTGCTGCTGCCGTGAAGAGGAGAAGTGTCCGGAGAGATCCAAGCCTGGATCTGTGATGTAAGGAACCTGAAAGCAGAGTTGACAGAGTCTGTGTCACTTGCCAGTGACCTAGGGCAGGATGGACCAATGCCCATAGATGTCGGGTGCTTCAGGTGAGTTGATGGGTGTCTTGACTCTTCAGCCACGAGGTGCAGGAAGCGTCGACGAAGTCCACGAGCCGGATTCGAGCTGTCCCACGAAGTTTGTCGAGTGCTGCGGTGTCAGCGACCAGAATGGACCCAACAAGCCTTGGCAACGGCAAGTCACTGGAAATCAGAGAAAGAAAGCGGTGCAGACCAGCAAGGTCTGATGGACTCACCCAGCGAGGGTAAGTAAAGGCACGTATGGAGCAACCAGGAAAGCCCAAGCAGAAGAGGAGTCGCCTTCGTGGGGACCTGCTTGAAGCTGGCCCACGGGTCACTCGTGGAGTGGAGGCCAACAATCATCGGTGCAGGAGGTGCTCAAGGCTGGGGCTACTCGGAGCCCAAAGCACAACTTCGAGGAGGACCAGGAAGATAGTGTTGCTGCAAAAGTTCACGGTGTCCAGGGGTCACGGTTCCACGTCACCCACGATAGCCACGGGTCTCAGCTTTGCTGTGGACTCAGGGTAGCCTCGGGGAAATCTGGAAATCCATCTCTGGGGATGCAGAGACTTTGGCGTCTGGCGGGAGCTTCAGAATTGCAGACCGGTCAGTTGCTTTTTTGGTGCCTGCCAAGCAGGGGAGTCACTCCTTGACCCCAAGGGAGATCTCTTCAGTCTTTTAGTTAGGATAGAACGTTGAAGGTCCAAGATGTACGTTGCAGAGTTTCGTCCAGGGTAATCTCAAGTCCTAGGGACTGGATTCCTATATTTATGGTGAGTTTAGGGGATGGACTAACTCTAGGGCCCCACCTATGGATGGGCCAGGAAAGAGGGGTGGTTACACCCATTTCCTTTATCCAGTTTCGCGCCAGAGCAGGGGCAGGTAGCCCCTGCAACCGGTTTGAACTGGAGTATGCACAGGGACACCAAGTGTGCCCCCAGTGCAGGACTCCAAAGCACCAGAGAGTGCTCCCGCCCAGCCCCAATACACATCAGCCTGTCTGGGGAGGTGGTTACACCTCCCCTCTACAGGAATACTATTGTCCAGGCCTCCCCTGCCGGAGGTTCAGTCAGCAGCAGGAGGCCAGACCCATGTCTGTGGCAGAGGCATCCATGTTGTGATGCCAGAGCTCAGGAAAGTCCAACCGGGTTTAGCCAGTATGAACATGTCTCTCCCTCTAGAAGGGTGGAATGCTGCCCCCGCCGCCAGAACTGGTGTGGGGGGGGTTAGTATTCCAAAGCGTTTGACACCATTCCAAACTTAGCATTTACCGCAAGGTTATAATGCACTTAAGAATATATGGTATGGCTGTATCACAGAACAGTGAGAACACAAGGGCACCACATTACGATCCCCATCAAGCTGCACAGCCATTTTTCTTCAAAACGAATCCAATGAATTAAATCCATGAAACTCTTCGCATATTCTGCAATTTTGTCCATTCAAATTAATCCTCTTTAATCCTTAGTTTTCTTCAATTCATTTTACCCATTTTTATTGCGTTTCAGTATTATTCAAATAAGCACAGGAATGATGCATGTTTCCACATGTCACGCTTTATTGGAAAACACCCAATGCATTTCAGGACGAATCCTTCTTCGGGGGTATCTATGATAATAAAAAATACATTACCAATAATTACAATTATCATGCTTATGATGTGATAAACATACTGTATGCACTCATGTTTGTACAACACTGTTAGATTTTTAAACATGTCTATTAACAATTTCTAGGTGTGTCTATTTCTACTGCCATCAATCTTAACATCGACCTCTCTTTGCCCCTGCTACTCCATAACCCGAGTCTCTAAACTCTAAACAGCAATGCCATGCTCACTGGTTCACGACACCTTATCAACCCCTTCAGCCAGTGCTTACTATTGCATATTAACATCCTCTCGAGCAGGCTTACCGTATTATTCTCTCTCCAAATCAAACATTTTTCAAAGTCTGTACTCATGTTTCACACAATTCCATTCCATCTCGCGGCAAAAAAACTTGAAATTCTCCCGCTTGGTTACCCCCTGTCTTATGGTCCACTAAGCCATTCCTCACCCTAAGGGCATTAGAGGATCTCCACCATGGGGAATTACTACCTGTGGTGTGTTTTGGCAAAGTAGAAGGCTGGTGAGGTGGCTGAGTAGAGATTTGAGGCCCTAATAGAGTTGGCCTCAGCTTCCTCAGATCACTTGTCACCATGGATGCCTTACTTTCCATGACTGAGTTGTACTTTGCTCTAAGGCTCAACCTTTGGCTGCTTACAGCTGGGGGTTGGGTCCCTTTCTTAGGAACACTGGAGGGGCTCGGCAGGTTTGGAACCTTTGGGTCCCATGTTTGCCCTTGCCCAACAGAGTCTTGCTGGGGGAGGTCCCTACACAATGGTAATGGGGATCCCTCAGTGTGTTGAGGAATTCTCACCTGGCTAGGGCTACTAGACTGCGTGCCCCTAATCTGCTGATGGGGGGGGTTCCTCTGGACAGGGGGCCCTGTGAGGTCCACTGACCTTCCTGACCTCTGCAGCCCTGGGCTGACTGAGGCAGGGTAGAGGGTGGCAGGTTACCTGCTCCAGACTGGGTACCACCTTGGAAGGTTCCACTGACAATGGGGTGTCGACAGGCCAGGCCTGACTACCTCTGGGGCAGTTCCTTCACAAGGGGTAGGATCAGCTCCCTGAGGAGGCTGACCCTTACCTATTGTCTGGGGGGAAGAAGACTTTTCTTCAACCCTTGTGCTCTCTTGTGGAGGAGAGTGGGCCATTATTTCAGGCTCTATTACTCCAAACATTTTCTGGGTTTGGGCTGTGGCAATTACAGCCCCACTATCTCTTTCAGGGATGCCCAGCATTCTTAGATGAGTTTGGTGTTCAACTTCAGCCCAGGCTGAAATTTCCAGATCATTGCCCATCAGGCAATCTACAGGCAAGTTTGGGGACACTGCCACTCTTTTTGGGCCTGTGACCCCTCCACAGCTGAGATTGACTATAGCCATGGGGTGATCTGTTCTAACACCATCAATGTTGGTCACCTGGTATTTAAACTCAGGTAAAAGCTGCTGAGGGGGGACTAGTTTCCCTGTCACCATGGTGACACTAGCCCCTGTGTCCCTGAAGGCCACAGCTTTCTGACCATTAATCAGTGGCTCCAATCTGGACTTGCCCAATGCATTGGGACCTATGGTAAAAGTGGCAAATCCCATGCCACCATCAGTCAGAGGAGTCAGGTGAGGAGGCCCTACCTAAATTGGGGCCTATCTCTGTTCCATTTGCAAAAGCACCTAACTTTTTGGGTGCAATACTACCACCTGGAGGATTACTACTAGTAGTACCAGGAGGAATGTTAGTATTTGTTGGAGGAACATTTTCTTTATTGCTAATCCTGGGGAAACTGGATCAGTTTTCCAGTGCCCAGGCTTTTTACAGACATGGCAATATGGTTTCTTTTCAGGAGAGGAAGGAGTTTGGGACCCACCCCCAGAAGTGGACTTATCTTTGGATTTGTCCCCACCTTTCTCTTGGGGCTTAGTAGAATCTTTCTTCTGGTCATCCCCCTGATTCTTAAGCCTTACCCTGGTTCTGACCCATTTGTCTGCCTTCTTTCCCAATTCTTGGGGAGAGGTCAGATCAGAGTCCACCAGGTACTGATGTAAAAGCTATAGTTTTGACAATTATTAAGGATCTGCTCCCTCATAATCAAATTGTACAATCCTGTGAAGTCATGCACTTTGCTGCCATGTATCCAACTTTCCAGAGCGTTAGTAGCACAATAAACAAAGTCTACCCAGTCTTGGATCTGAGCCTTTTGGGTGTCTCTGAACTTCAACCCATACTGTTCAGTAGTTAGGCCAAACCCATCAATCAGAGCACTCTTCATGACCTTGTAATCATCAGCATCCTCTTTTCTTACAGTGAGGAGCTTGTCTCTACCTTTGTCTGCAAAGGAGAGCCATAAGATTGCTGCCCACTGACCTTGAGGGACCTTCTGTACTTTACAGGCCCTCTCCAAGGCAGTTATCCATTTCTGGATGTCATCCCCACTCTGGTAGGGAGGGACAATCTTACTTAGGTTTCTATGGTCATAAGACCTCTCCCTATCTCTAGGGAAATTGCTGCCACCAAGGGACTCTAGTCCCTCCTTTTTACTAGCTCTGTAGAGCTCCAGGGCTACCCTATCTAAGGCCATCTGCTGCTTTCTGAGGTTGAATTTGTCTTGCGCATACTTCAGCAGTCTCTCTCTCCTCTCCTGGGAGGTTTCCTTCCCTCTGTGAGAAAAAACAGAGGTTCCTATAGAGGAGTTAGACTGAATAGATCCCCATGACAGAGATCTATCCCTTCTAGCCGTGTTGTCAGGCCTACCAGGAGGAATAAAGGAAGTGGCATTATTGTCATCATCCTGGTGGTCTGTGTTCACCAGAGTCTGGTCATTGTCACCAGTCTGGTCAGCATTAGAGTTAGGTCAGGGGAGTTTCCACCCCTGGACCCACCCTCCGGTGCTGCCCCACCCACACTGTCTAAATCATCAGGCCCACTAGGCCCTGTGATATCATCTAGTTTCAGTATCTTTGAAATGCTGGGTGGATGGACGTTTGCCTGTCTTCAGCTTCCTAATGGAACATAAGGCCCTAAGCTGAGCAAAGGAGAGATCCTCATATTTAGAGGGAAGGAGCTCACTGTTTCCTGGTAGGGACCCACTGGTTCCTGGCTGGTTAGACATTACTAATGTGGTGTGGTGTATTGCACTACCTACATTAGTGTGGCCTACTAAATTCTCTTAAGTGGTAGAAAGGGTGTGCTTTCCCTTAACACACAGCTCTAAGTTCAGTAGAACTTACTGTAGCTAAACTTGATATCATATGTACCTCAGGTACCTTTAGTGGTTTTCAGTTGATCAATTCAATTGAGATTATCTGGTAAAACAATAGCAAGCTGGAATCCCACACGCTGCACACCAATGTGAGAAGGTGGCCTGATATATGCTGTCCACTAGTTCTAGTTGGCACCTTGGATCAGTCCAAACAACCCTTTATGGTGATAGGTTAAAGACAACCTTTATTGAAAGATATCCTAGTGGTAGCTATGGAGAGCAGCATTCAGGCTAAGTCTTGAAGGAATGTAAAGCAGCTTGTTTTACCAGTCTATAATCTCTTGAATGATCAAATGAAATGACAACCACACCAGGAATATATTTAAAATATATGTATTTAGGTTAACACACATCCCTCTAGTCTCTTTATGAGACTGGAGTTCGAAGTACTTAAGTTACAAGTGATCAAGCATCAGTAAAAGCACAAATACACGTTTGGGCCCTAGGGGCGTACCAAACCATATACCAAAAAAGTGGTATAAGAACCACGACTGGAATAGACACTAGGCCTATTGCCTCTAGAATCGCTGGGACCCCAAGGAACCACCCAAGGTAGTGACACAGGGGACCCACGGGAGCTGTATGCAGTGTGAAAACGCAACCGCGGGTTCGTTTTATCTTCTATGGGCAATGTCGTGGTTGGAATTTTAAAGATTAGGGACACTTCTAATCGAGTCAGGACCAAACCCTTTTGGACTTAAGAAGTTCTAGGGATAGCACCCACGAGAGCACCAGAGTACTCGAGTTACCTCACCCAGGGAAGCCGGGTGCATAGGTGTCTTTTGGTGTCAGGTCGCGTCGTCGATTTCAGTGGAAGCCTGCAAAGAACTGCTGCTGCCGTGAAGAGGAGAAGTGTCCGGAGAGATCCAAGCCTGGATCTGTGATGTAAGGAACCTGAAAGCAGAGGGGACAGTGACCTAGGGCAGGATGGACCAATGCCAACAGATGTCGGGTGCTTCAGGTGAGTTGATGGGTGTCTTGACTCTTCAGCCACGAGGTCCAGGAGGCGTTGACGAAGTCCACGAGCCGGATTCGAGCTGTCCAATGAAGTTTGTCAAGTGCTGCGGTGTCGGCGACCAGAATGGACCCAACAAGCCTTGGCAACGGCAAGTCACTGGAAATCAGAGAAAGGACTGCGGTGCAGACCAGCAAGGTCTGATGGACTCACCCAGAGAGGGTAAGTAAGGGCACGTCTGGAGCAACCAGGAAAGCCCAAGCAGAAGAGGAGTCGCCCTTCGTGGGGACCTACTAGCCAACGGGCTAGTGATCGCGAAGGAGCCTCGAGCGATCGCACTTGAAGCTGGCCCACGGGTCACTCGTGGAGTGGAGGCCAACAATCTTCGGTGCAGGAGGTGCTCAAGGCTGGGGCTACTCGGCTACTCGGAGCCCAAAGCACAACTTCGAGGAGGACCAGGAAGATAGTGTTTGTGCGGTGTCTAGGGGTCATGGTTCCATGTCACCCACGATAGCCACGGGCCTCAGCTTTGCTGTGGACTCAGGGTAGCCTTGGCGAAGTCTGGAAATCCACCTCTGGGGATGCAGAGACTTTGGCGTCCGGCTGGAGCTTCAGAATTGCAGACCGGTCAGTTGCTTCTTTGGTGCCTGCCACGCAGGGGCGTCACTCCTTGACCCCAAGGGAGATCTCTTCAGTCTTCTAGTCAGGATAGAACGTCGAAGGTCCAGGATGTACGTTTCAGAGTTTCGTGCAGGGTAATCTCAAGTCCTAGGGACTGGATTCCTATACTTATAGTGAGTTTAGGGGATGGACTAACTCTAAGGCCCCACCTATGGGTGGGCCAGGAAAGAGGGGTGGTTACACCCATTTCCTTTGTCCAGTTTCGTGCCAGAGCAGGGGGACATAGCCCCTGCAACCGTTTTGAACTGGAGTATGCACAGGGACACCAAGTGTGCCCCCAGTGCAGGACTTCAAACCACCAGAGAGTGCTCCCGCCTAGCCCCAATACACATCAGCCAGTCTGGGGAGGTGGTTACACCTCCCCTCGACAGGAAACCTATTATCCAGGCCTTCCCTGCCGGAGTTTCGGTCAGCCGCAGGAGGCCAGACCCGTGTCTGTGGCAGAGGCATCCATTATGTGATGTCAGGGCTCAGGAAAGTCCTACCGGGTTTAGCCAGTGTGAACATGTCTCTCCCTCTAGGCGGGTGGAATGCTACCCCTGCCTCCAGAACTGGCGGGGGGCTAGTATTCCAAAGCGTTTGACACCAAACACGACATGTTTTGATGCAGCCATTCCAAAGTTAGCATTTATCGCGAGGTTATAATGCACTTACGAGTATATGGTATGGCTGTATCACAGAACAGCCATAAGGAAGTATTTCAGAAAGCTACAGAGGGGCTCGGCTCATGCTTGGGCACCCTCTCACATAAAACCAAGCACTCTGCCTTCAGGATTGTCAAGGCCTGCCATAGGAGTGGCTTATAGGTTTATATGTGTCTGTTTAGGGTATTGATATAGGTAGCCTATACCACAGTAAGGGTTGCAGGCACACCCTTACCCAGGCTGCAGTAGCAGACCTGTGGTGTCATTTTGGAGTGCTTCCCAGGGGTGGCATAATACATGCTGCAGCCCCTGGTAGGCCTCTGAGGTACCTATGCCCTAGGTACATAGTATACCATAAACTAGGGGCTTATAAGGCACTCCAGAATCCAATTAGATATGTACCTAATGTACACGGAAACCATTTTAGAGAGAAAGCAGATGGACTGGGGCCCTGAATAGCAGGATCCCAGTCCAACTAAGTCATAAACCAGCAAAACACCAGGAAAAAAGTGGGGGCAAGCATATAGTCAGATTCCACCTTCCTACACCCCGCCACTCCTCACAAGTGCCCGGTTCTTCCCAATTGCTTGGAGGAACCGGGGATGGGCTGCAATGCAAAGCTCGGAAATGACTGAGCCGGAGGGACACGGTCGCGCATCCTTTCTAGCCGCCATCTTGGCCATGCCCCGGTTGTACCTGCTTTTGGGTAAAAGATTTCTGAGTTTCTGCACAGAGCTGAAGACATGCCTTTTCATCACGATCAGTCCTATGAATGTGTTGAACTGAAATTACGCCTCACATCTTAGGTCCCTCTCATATGCATGGATAGTAAGCTGCCATACTATATTTCAGCCACAGTATTCTTGTGTTTTACTGCTAAGTAGACTTAAAAAACACATGATTATGTTCATGTGCATTGTTATGTGCAAGAATCAAAAGCTTATCACACTGAACCACAATACTAAGAACTGTTACTATGAGGCACATTCAGATGTCATTGGTCAGGTCTAATTGAACTAGCATATCTATTTAGGGGTTCCTTTGTGTGCATCCATTGACACTGTGCTCTGTCAGTGGTTCCATTGAACACTGTTGGTTAAATTGCATGATGCCTCTTTTTTCCAATGGCAATAGGACAACCCTTGATATTTTTTGAAATATTGGAAAATAAATGTATCTGAAAGAAATACGTAGTGATAGATTCCTTACCTTAGAATTACCCCTAGGCGTCAGGCTGGATTTGAAAAGTTTTCGTCAGCCGTACCTCTGCGCGTCGGTAGGTGGCGTTGTGCGGCTCCGCATCCGTCATCGGCGTCTTGATCGCCGGGATGATGTCGCGGGCAGTACTTAGAAGCCGCCCACACGCTGACGTCCGCTCTTTCTTTTTCCGCGCCAGCAAGTGCAGATCCGGGAAGAGCTAGTACCCCCAGTCATTTTTTGACTGAGTTCTTTGAGGCTTTTTGTCTCCTATTTTTCTGAGTCGATCAACTCCTGGTGCCGTAGGGATGCCTGGGTTTAAGAACTGTGGGGGCTGTCACCACATGATGTCTGTGACGGACCCACACCGCGTGTGTCTCTACTGCCTGGGGCGTGACCACGACTCCAAGTCGTGCCCCGACTGCCGGGCCATGGCGCCGAAAACTTAGCGGTAGCGGTCCCGAAAGTTACTGGAAGTCCGGCAGTCTGGTCCGCGCCGTTCAAGGTCCCTGTCCAGTGGGAGGTCGAGGGACCGGTCGCGGAGTCGTCACCATCATTCTTCTGGATCTAAGTCTTCGCACTCGGGGTCAGGTAAGTCGAAGCATTTCAAAAAGAAGTCAAAAGCGTCTTCGCTCTTCAGCTTCCCCTCGCCCGTCGTGGCTGAGGGTGCAGGCGGTGCCACCCCCACGGAGCCTGCGACGTCGCTGGCGGCCTACCCGCACTTCCGCTGTCTGGCTGCGACGCCAGCCCAGGTGCAAGAGTTTCTTGCTGCCATGGCCCGACTCTTTGGACCGTTTGGCCCCACCGGTGCGCCTCTGGGCCCCGCGGGCCCGACTAGGGGTCCTGTTCTATCGCCGCGGGCTCCGGCCCCGGCGTCACCGACGGCTCCAGCCCCAGTGTTGCAGGTCCCCATGGGGTCCTGGATCGGACCCCGGTCGACGCCTGTTGACCTTGTTACACCTCCACCAACGTTGATTCCACCGGCACCGCTTCCGTCGTCGCCCGCTCTGCGGGACGACGACGTCCCCAGTTCCAGGCCTTAATCGGACATGGAGCCGGATCGGCGTCGATCGACTCCGGCGTTGATAGGATTTATTCCCTATGTCCGTCCTCCGTATTTTCAGCCTGTTCCACAGACTTTGGAGGAAGGGGAGGACTGGGAGGGGTCTGAGGACCCTCACGCACAGGATTGTGCTTATGATCCGGACTGGGCAGAGGATTTGGGGGAAGCCAGTGGTCTTGACTCTTAGCCGGACGCAGGCATGCTGTCTCCTTCTACCGTGGCTACGGAGGAGGGAGCAGGTTACGCAGTGGTGTTGCGTAGAGCGGCCGAGGCCGTCCACCTCGAGCTCCCTACAGTGGCCATCAGGACAAACATCCTGACAGAAGTGTTCCAACCGGCGGCAACCTCTTCGGAGCCCTTGCTGCCCTTTAATGACTCACTTTCGGACGTTCTTTTGGGCACCTGATCCAGGCCCAACACAGGGCTGTGGACAGGAACGTGGCCCATCGCCCGGCTCCGGGCGACCCCCTCTTCCTCTCTCAACACCCTACCCCTGAGAGCTTGGATGTCCAGGCCTCTGCGTCCCAAAGCGCGTTCCCTTACGCACCTCCGGATAGGGAATCCAAGAAGCTGGAGCAGCTTGGCAAGAAACTGTTTTCATCTGCCAGCTTAGGGCTGCGGTCGGTGAACACCGCATGTCTCTTGGGCCGTTATTCCCACTCTCTGAGGGACACGGTTGCGCAGGTGCTGTCATGCTGTTCGGAGGAGGTCCAGACAGTCCTCACCCGAGCTGTTGCTGCTGGGAGAGACGCAGCTAAGTTCACCATTCGTTGCGGGCTTGACCCCGCCGACTCGCTGGGCAGGGTGATTTCCAAGACGATGGCGCTTAGGCGCCATGCCTGGCTGAGAACAACTAGCTTTTCTGGGGATGTCCAGAATACACTGATGGACATGCCCTTTGATGGCATTCGCCTTTTTGGCAATAAGGATCGCTTTAAGGACTCGCGGGCTACGGCCAAGTCCTTGGGCCTGTCGGCCACTCTGCCTCCTCCGCCTTCTGCCTTTCGCGGCCGCGGAAGGGTCGCCCCACTACGTTCACAGAGCCACAGGCCGGCACAGCAACAACCTCAGCGTGGCCGCGGACGTGGGAACCGTCGAGGCGGTTCAGGGGGCCAACGGGCGGGGTCAGTCCACCTCCTCCCCCGCGGCATCGACTGCTAAGCCTTCCTAGTCCGTCCTTTCAGGTCCATCAAACGCCAGTGGGCCGACAAATTCGCCATCATCTCCCCCACTGGTGCACCATCACATCGGACCAGTGGGTGCTGCAAATTGTCCTAAGGGGCTACACCCTCCCCTTTGAGACTACCCCTCCAGCCATGACACCTCAGTACCATCGCATGTCGGGGATCACTTGGCACTTCTCCAGCTGGAAGGTTCGGCCCTCTTGGCCAAGGGGGCCATCGAGCGCGTTCCGACGCCCGAAGTAGGTAGCGGCTGTTATTTCCACTACTTCGTGGTTCCAAAGAAGGACAAGGGCCTGCGTCCTATCTTAGACCTTCGGAACGTCAACGGCTTCCTCCGGAAGGAGTTCAAAATGCTCACATTGGCTCAGGTCTTGTCTGACCTAGACCCGCAAGACTGGATGGTAGCGTTGGACTTGCAGCACGCCTACTTTCATATTCCCTTCCTGTCGGCCCACCGGCGTTACCTGCGGTTCACGGTTGGCCACCAGCACTTTCCGTTCACCGTGCTCCCTTCTGGCCTTACCAGCGCCCCTTGGGTGTTCCCGAAAGTGATGGGGGTGGTCGCGGCTCATCTGCGCATATCGGGGGTTTCAGCCTATCTCGACGACTGGCTCGCGCCAGGCAGTTGTCTCCCACCTCCAGACTACGGACGACCTCCTGCATTTGCTGGGGTTCTCCATCGGTGTGCCGAAGTCACACCTGGTACCCTCTCAGGAGCTCCTTTTCATCGGGGCAGTTCAGAACACTGTGCAGTTTCGGGTTTATCCTCCCGAACAGCGAGTCCGGGACATTTGGGCTATGATTCCGATCTTTCAGCCCTTGTCCTGGTTTTCGGTCAGGATGACCCTGAGGCTGCTGGGCCTCAAGGCATCCTGCTGATCAACCATGCTAGATGGCAAATGCGGGCTGTAACGTCCTGGCTTTCTCGGGGTTGGGACAAACAGACAACGGACCAGAGAAAGGGAGGTTAAGGAGGATTTAATAAACAGATAAACAACTACAGACAACAAAGAATACCGGTACTGGAATCACCAGTTAAAGTACGATACCCATTCACAGCTCTTCTAACCGTCCTCCGCATGCACACCGGTCCCGGTATGCTCCAACGGAGGGCACAGTGCTAAGCAGTGGCCGACAATGCCACTCGACCGCTGTGAAGGGTAGTTCCAAGGTTGTGGAATATACGGGGGGCACGTGGGAGTCACCCGGCCGGGCTCTCTACCCCCTGGGAACAGCCGCTCTACCAGTTTCCCCCAGAGTACTGCCACAACACAAAGACGCTGGGAACACCTCCTAGTGTGCGTCTCTTGTATCCGGGTTTAAGTGATGATACCCAAGGTGGTGCAGAGAATGGATGGGAGCAGCCGCTCTACCTATCCCAGTTCTCCTACGAGTGTCGATGGCTAAGACGCGGAAACACCTCCTGGATAGCGTCTTAGCTCTAAGCGTGTGTTCACCCAAGTAACGAGGGTTGGGAGCTTCGGCTCGCACCAACCTCGATTTCTCCAAATTGTCAGGCCGTTGGGAGCTTCGGCTCTACCAACGGTACTTGTGCCCAATGACGTTGAATACGGCTCTCAGAACGGGACAGGACACGGGCAGGAAGCACACGCCAGCACCTCTCCTCCGCTCCTTAGAATGTTCCTTCCGCCGCTCCACTCTCCAACGGGTCCGTGTACCTCAACCAGGTACTCCGGCAAAGATCAGAATATCCGACGCCGAGTCCCAGTGATCTTCTCCTTAAGTAGTACTCTCGGCGTTGTATAACATGAAAACTAGGCGTTACCCTTGGTGTTATGTAACCAAAACTCTTGAGTTGCATAACATGCAAACTAGGCGTTACCCTTGGTGTTATGCAACCAGAACTCTTGAGTTGCATAACATGAAAACTAGGCGTTACCCTTGGTGTTATGTAACCAGAACTCTTGAGTTCCATGAGGCAATTGTTGCCGGAGGGCATTCTGGGAGTTGTAGTCCGCTCTCCTCCAAGCGCACCAGGTTCACGGAAGTGGCATCGTGGGAGGGAATCCATGTGCGGGAGGGGATTCCTGACACGGGCTCTGCATTGGGACATGAAGTTCCAGTGGGCGCAGCATCAGGGGGACCTGTCCGGACACGTCCAGATCTCGGAGGGCACTGCACAGCAGTTGCAGTTGTAGCTCATGGACCAACATTGGGTCAGCGGCAGATCCCTCTCCCTTCCTCAACCGGAGCACACGTTGGTGACGGATGCGTCCCTCCTGGGATGGGGCGGCCACATGGGAGAGGCAGAGATCAGCGGCCTCTGGTCTTCGGCGGAGTCCAAGCTCCATATCAACCTTCTGGAACTTCGAGCGATCCGTCTTGCACTGAAGGCATTCCTTCCCTCTGTCAAGGGGAGCGTAGTGGAGGTGTTCACGGACAACACCACCGCCATGTGGTATTGCAACACGCAGGGCAGGGTGGGATCGTGGACCCTATGTCAGGAGGCTCTGCGCCTCTGGACATGGCTAGGACATCAGGGCATTTCCCTGGTGGTTCAACACCTGGCAGGTTCACTGAACGCCAGGGCGGACGAGCTCAGCCGCAGGTGCATGATGGATCACGAATGGCGTCTTCACTCGGAGATGGTGCAAGGTCTCTTTCAACAGTGGGGAGAGCCTTGGTTAGATCTATTCGACACTGAAGAGAATGCGCAATGTCAGCAGTTCTGCACGTTGGAATTTCCAAGGCGGCGCTTGCTCGGAGATGCTTTTCATCGCAAGTGGAGTTGCGGTCTATTGTACGCCTTTCCGCCTATACGACTTCTGCCCAGAGTGATGAAGAAGATCAGACGCGACTGGGCCCAAGTCATTCTTGTGGCGCTGGACTGGGCTCAAAGAGATTGGTATCCCGAGCTACTCAGTATGAGTGTGGATCCCCCGATTCGTCTGCCCCTTCGGGAGGATCGTCTGTCGCAGCAACAGGGGACGGTCCTGCATCCGAACCTGTCCAATCTCCACCTCCTTGCGTGGAGATTGAGCGGCGGCAGTTGATTCCCTTTGACTTGCCTCCTGAAGTCTGTGATGTCATTCTGGCAGCCAGGCGTCCCTCCACTTAAGTGGTATACGCCTGCAGATGGAACAAATTTGTGGCATGGTGCACAGCAAAGGCTGTGGATCCCCTTTCTGCCCCTCTTTCCGAGGTCCTTTTGTTCCTTCTTTCTTTGGCCCGGCAGGGCTCTGCTCTGGGCACTACTAAAGGCTATCTTTCTGCCATTTCGGCCTATCTCAGACTACCTGATCAGCCCTCTCTTTTCAAGTCCCCTGTTGTAAACCGATTCCTCAAAGGCATTACACACCTTTTCCCTCCTATTCCGTTTGTGATGCCACAGTGGGACTTGAATCTAGTTCTAACTTATCTGGTGTGCTCTCCTTTTGAGCCTCTTCACAACTGTCCTCTTCTTCTTTTGACTCTGAAGACTGCCTTCCTGGTTACCATCACCTCCGCTAGGCGAGTGAGTGAGCTGCAGGCTCTTTCTTGTAAGCCTCCTTTCCTTTCCATTCATCCGGACAAGGTAGTGCTCAGGCCCCGGCCTTCCTTCTTGCCAAAAGTTGTCACGGCCTTTCATAATGGGCAGACTGTTACCTTGCCCACTTTCTTCCCGCCTCCACATCCTTCCAGAGTGTGCTTTTGTTTTACCTCCACTGCACACAACAGTTCTGGGTGGACGACCAACTGTTTGTTGGCTACGTTGGCACCAAGAAAGGTCGGGCGGTGCACAAGAGGACTATCTCCTGCTGGGTTGTCTTGTGCATCAAAGCCTGTTACTCGTTGGCTAAAAAAGAGCCTCCGGTGGGGCTGCGTGCTCATTCCACTCGAGCAACTGCAGCCACTACTGCATTGGGACGGGGTGTTCACCTGCAAGACATCTGTCAGGCAGCTACGTGGGCCTCGCGGGACACGTTTACAAAACATTATTGCCTGGACAGCCAAGTCCGGAGAAACGGCTTCTTTGGCCATTCTGTTCTCTAGGACTTTCTGGTGTTATCTTGGTTCGTAGACCCACCACCGGGGTTGGTATTACTGGGGTATCTATTCTAAGGTAAGAAATCTATCACTATGTGTTTCTTTCAGATGAACAAGTTACTTACCTTAACGATGTATCTGTAAGAAACATTAGTAGTGATAGATTCCTTACTGCCCCACCCATCCTTCCTGTTCTGTGAACTGATTTCTAGGGTTAAGGTCATCCCTTTCAGGGCCCTAGTTTCAAGGCACCAGTGGTCAGTATCTTGCATGGCTCTACGTTCCTGATGCGGCGATCACGACGGCGAAGGCGGACACGGAGTCGCATGACACCACCTACCGACGCGCAGGGGTACTGCTGACAAACTTTCTGGATCCAGCCTGACGCCTGGGGGTAATTCTAAGGTAAGGAATTCATCACTACTAATGTTTCTTACCAATACATCGTTACCGAAGGTAAGTAACTTGTTCTGTAGGAATTTTGGTGAATAGTTTGAAACATTTAGCTCTGAGTACACTTAGTAAAATATTAAGTATGTTATACTTAGTTTGAATGTATTTAGTTAGATGTAAAAATATTTTTCTCTTTTACAACCTCTATAGTTGTAACATCATTCTTAGCCATTAACTTCAAAATGCTGTTATTTTAGCTACAGTCATAGCAAACTTGATTGCTGGAGCTAAGTTGCGAAAAATGGTCAAAGTTTGATTTTCGAACTGAATATCACAGCATAACTTGCTTTCCAGCAAGAATGTATCAAACTATTCATAGTGCTATAAGCTACTGCTTACAATTGCCTTAACCTAGAACCAGCCCTCATTACCTACACAATACGCACATTTAAAAAGAAATACTGAAAACCTTCTTGTTTTTCAGTACATTCACAATCTAGAATCATGACTCGAGCCATTTAGTAAAAGTCTTGAAAGCACATGTTGCTAGTTCTCCTTCCTCGAGGTCACCCACTTTCTTGACCCGCATCAAATGGGTTTTCAGCCAGCCCATTTGTAGGAAGCTGTCTCTGTATGTGGCATACCACTAAATGGTTATACCTTGACCAGAGATCCCACTAGAAGTGTACAGGGCTCAATGTAAACCCAAAGTGCTCTATAGTGGTAGTGTGTGCAAACAGCCTTAGGCCTAACGCAAAGGAGTGTAAGACATTTATTGCACACACATAGACCAATACGAGACACATGACTCAAAAGGAGATCCAGACCAATTTTAGAAAAATGAGCTTTGTTTTAGTTTTATTTAAAGACCAAGATCTTCGCAATAAGGTAAGTTTTGCAGGAAAAATACTTTAGACTTTCCTAAGTCGTCACTTAGTTCAATTTTCAAAGAGTTCTATGTTATCCTGTGGAGTCAAACAATAATGCGGTTATACAGGTAAGTATACGACTTATAGTTCCAGTCTTCGGGATCAAAGATCAGCAAGGGGCAAGGGTCAGGTGAGTATCAAAACTGCACCACCAGCGGCACAGGGGCAACTTAGTGGAGAGGTCAAATTCGGAGTTCGGCCCAATGCGTTCCAATGAAGACTGGGTGTGCTGCTTGCAGGTAAGTAGATCGGCTGCAGATGCCAAGCTTTGCGGGTTAGAGTAAGCACGAGGGGGGGCACAAAGCAGCACCAAACATACACCCTCAGAGGCACAGGGGCGACAGGGTGCCAATTCAGCGTTGGGTGCTCAATGCTTTTTAATGGAGGTTTTGCTTTAAACAAGCAGGCTGACGGGGTCCAACCAGAGGCTCTTTGGAGGAAACCAGCGACAACAGAGGTAAGTTGGGGAAATAGTAGGTTTTCAGGGCACCGTTGGTTCGGCTCCCCAAGGCCCAGGAGCTAAGGGTGCATGGGTGTCCTTGGACGTCCATTCTTTCTTACCGGGGCCGGTCGCGGTAGGGAGGAGCTTCTGGAGTCAGGCTGCATGCACGGGTCAGCCAATGCTAGACTTCAGGTCAGGATCGCTAGGGAACCTGTTCTGGATCGGTGGCCCACCGGGACTTGGCCGTGGGCGTCTAGGAGATTACAACTGGTACAGAATCAGGCAGCCAGATTAATTTACCAACAACCTAGGAGGTGCCATATCACCGCCCTGCCAGTAAAACAGCGAACGGCTTTTAAGGTGGGATGAATCATCTTTAAATCATGAATCATCTTTAAATCTCTCTGTGGCAACAGTGCAGAGTTTCTCTTTCCCCGTATCCAAAGGTACACCCCTACTCGTAACTTGAGGTACACGTACCTGAATTTTATTGCTATTCCCTCCTTCAAGTTGGGAGTCTCAGGTTAAGCTTAAAAAGTAATTGAAAAGCTTAACATGCTTAAAAACACTAATAACAGTGTCACCTTGTTAGCCCAATCAGCTCATTACAATATAGCCAAAGTCTTCCCAATGAGGAGAGCGTGCTCGGACCTTCTTTCCCTCCCAAAAGTCAACACAACTCTGATTTCTATCTCATGTTGTTTAGAAAGGGAGTTTGTGCTTTGCTCTCTCTTCAGACAGATACATCTGCAGTTCACTTCAGAAATCCTTTTTTGAACCTTCTCTGTGGTAGATGGTGCGCGGAAGAAGGAGAGGTGTTGGTGTGTGTGTTTTTTAGTCATCCCCCAATACCTTCAGATTATTTTTGTGGCAAAATGAGAATTTATTCTAATGATCCTCTAATGAGGTTCATATGTTTTCTTCACCAAGATAACATATTTAAGAATTTTAAGATCTGGAGGAAATGTTTGGCAAAAACTCTGTGATTGTAGAGGAAGGGTTCAGAAGTGAGTACAAAAATCTAAGGCCACGTATACCTGCCGAGAGCACTCCTCCCTAGAAAAACCATGCCGAGGAGCAAAACGCCCGATGATGAAGCATGACACCCACATGGGTGTGTTAGGGCAACACTTGCAAAAAAGGAAGATCCCCCTGGAACCATATATTCCAACCACACCTTTTCTTTAACGTTTTCTATACCCTCTCCACATAGGAACAAATACCCACACTGATTAGACCTATCATTTATAAAGAACACCTTCAGGACAATTAAAATTATATCTATGTATCAAATGGTTTGTAGCTTTCACAATTATGCCTGCTATCATGGTACCTCCAAGGCCACTCCAGCCTGCTAGCACAAAGGCAGATGAACACAAAGCAGAGCATACAGCAGTAGCTAATGAGCAGATAACTTCTAACCAAGTGGGAATTTGACCCATCTATCACGTTCCCTATGAAGCTCAGCACACCGCACTTCAAACCAGAGTGGTTTATTAATGATCGCAACATGAGACTCTTGCCTCAAGTAAAGCAAGGGGTTTCTCATAGAGGTAGTATATCTCAACATCGCTCTGACACGCCGTGTCCAAAAGGCCATTTGGTTAGAGGGTGTTCTTTAGAGAATTCTGCTGTGTGGATCTCCCACTATTAGCAGGTAGATTGTATGTCAATACTTGAATGATATCTGCTCTCTGGCCGTGTACAAATACTTAAAGGTCTATCTGGGAGAAACAAAAGAATTAAGAGTCTGATCAGTTACTGCTATTGTTCTCTAATCAGACGAAAGGATACCATTTATCAAAACAGGGAGTCTTGAGCAAAATTCACCTCCAGTCACTACGCTGACAAACTGTTGCTATAGTACCGTTTGTCTTTTGCAGGAAATTTCCAAGGGATTGAGATTATATTGCAAGAGTGTGAATAGCTCCTTCATGCCCCCTTCTGTGGTTCTTTCCCAGTCCTGATATTGTCTTCTGACATAGTTCAGTTGTTTTGATCATGTCAAGTGACACACTTTAAGTTAAGGTTAAACATTAGGGAACACCTATATTAGCACTACAAATAGATACTATTTAGATGGATTAATCTCTTTCCCAAATCAATGCCTAACGGAGAATCATCATTACAGTGACACGAGTGGCAGCAAGCGACATCATTTTGCTTTGCACACAGGTAGATTCCCCATCAATTGCATCCCTTTTGACAAACAAGATAAAATGGAGATAACAGAACTTCTTACTGCCAAGTCGTGGGGATAGATGAAAGCCTCTAAGGGCATTTATTGATAATAGTAATACTTGTTTTACATTTTTGGTTTATTTAGTCTTGGTATAGTCAGTCAGCTGTATAAGAATGCAAATTGTTTTATTGCAGCGAGAGTGTCGAACAAGCAGTGGAGACATATCATCTTCTCAAAATCACCCTCCTAAGAGAGATATCCATTAAAACGGGAATCCAGGTAATAGCTGTATAAATGTATTATCTATGCTATAGTGACTATTTCCATTATCTAGTGGCGATTCCGATAGACTAGTGGTGTACAAACTGAAGCTAGTTAAGGCACAGTCATCTACATGCAATAGTGAAATGACCTCATTTAGTCCTAGTGTACCGACCCTGTGTTGGCATCCACTGACTGAGCTTTCCTCTCCCATTTTGTGCCATTGGTCACCTATTTTATACTGAAGATGGACTCTTTCCCTTTTGAATACTACTTCATTCCATCTCGTTCTACTACCTGCACACCCTTTTCTTTTACCCATGGTGAAATGCTGCATTTGCAAGAGCTAGGACTTCGAGTGGCCCAGTGTTATTAATCTGTATACCTTTAATTTTGGCTCAGTGCCAAGTTCCTTTCCCTGTACTCATTCAGTGGCCTGTCCAAACTGCAACCTTTTCATAGATTATGGTCGTCTTCACACCTTACACTTGTCATGAATAAGTACATCTTCTGCATCCCCTTTGCTCAGACGAGTTGTCGGTTGCGCTCTGATCCATTGGGTAATTCCCTCCTCCTTAACCTAGTGATGAGGGTCTTATTAGATCATTTGCTGGAGTCATTATTATATGTTCACCACTATATATGGATTCGTAAATGAACAGTATTGAGCCACTATTGTGCAATTTGTAACCCGGCTTGAATTGCAGCTGATAATTTAGAAAAGTTTATGTAGAAAAACCACAACCAAAGAGCTTGACAGTTACGGCATTATGGTCTGCACTATTTCTTTAGAAAAGTAAGTTTTTGTCTCGGATTGGCAAATATTGCCAAGGACTTGCCAGTTTTTCACCATTGTCATCAATACTGTGCCTTGCAAGTGCTCTGATTCACCCTTTGGGTTGCTTCAGTGGGTGGAGCCAGAAACCTCTAGCATGCAAACCCTGCAGTCCGGAACCTTGGTAGATACTGTACGATTGCGGTCAGCAAGCTGGTGAGAAGTAATGAAAGCCTGTATTTCTAACCGTGGACATTTCCGTCCTGTGATACATATACATAGCAGCTATTCCATTGGTTTAACAGCTGTGACAATGCAGTAGTATGTGCTGATTTGGTTTGCTCCCCCTGCAGATCCTTCTGAAAGAATATAACTTTGAGAGCCGGCACAAGCCTACATTTACAGAGGAGGACATTCTGAACATTTTCCCTGTGGTGAAACATGTCAACCCTAAAGCGTCTGATGCATTCCACTTCTTTCAGAGTGGCCAGGCTAAAGTACAACAAGGTATTTAGTCCTCTGCCCCACATTTCTCTGGTTCAACAATTCCTACTATTCTACGCTTCTGTTAATGCATGTCATCCATGGTGTAATGTTGCAGACATTCAGCCTTACTTCTTCATATTGTGCTAAAACAAAAAATAGTTATTGTTGGTATTTAGTAATAGCAGTGTGGTTGAAAGAGGATAAGACAATAGTATGCTTGAAGAAAAGTTAAGTTATGTGCACATGAGTCCGGATGAGAAGAGGTGTCCGAAAGATTTTTTTAATGCATACGCGATTGTTGAGGTATGATGGGCCCGTGATATATAGTGCCTTGAAAGTGTGGATGAGGAATTTGAATTGTGCTTGTTGTCTATGGGAGCCAGTGGAGCAGATTCAGGTGTGGTGCGATGTAACACCCCTGTCCAATATGATCTAACAACAAACAGTGAAAACCACAATCAAATACACTAACAGAGTATACGACCAAACCATGAGCTTCAGTTAGCAATCACCCTGGAGCTAAATTGGGCGTCAAGATTCCAAAAACGCAAAGGACCATTCATATGATTGTAAACCTCTATTAAAATCACATAATTATTTATTGTTAACTATTTGTGAATATTTTCTTGTTTTTAGTGTTCAGTTGTTTATTGTTAATTAGTGCTACAAGTATGATTCAGAAGTGCTCACGCCTTCCTTTTCTTAATACTCAATTATCCTGTAACGTTACTGTTGCAATACATTGTGCTACAGAAACAGTATTTTGTAGAATTTAGAATAAGTGGTGTCTATATGGTAATTATGTGTTTTTAGTTAATTGAAAAATTAACAAGCCCTAAAAAGTGATATTTAAATTCTCGTTTTCTGATATGAAATGTTTTTTCACATAGGATTTATAGTTCTAATCCAATTTCATTGTGGTGTACCCCGTAAATAGATAAGTGGCTCAAGTAATGTATGAATGCTCTAAAGTAAATAGATTTGAGAAGGAACAAATTGGCTAGTTAGTATCCAGAGCTTTCTGTCTTACACCAAAATTAAAAATACTGCTTTGAGAACATTTAAACTGCCCCAGCACGAAAGAAAGCCACTTAGATTTTTCCAGTGCACAGTTGAGTATGCTGAATCCCAAAATGTTGCTGAAAAGGTCATGGTTTTGGTTTCTTTACAAGCACCCATACAGTGTAGACTCCCAAGCATTTTTCAGAAATCTAAGGTTTTCTGTTATGTTAGTCCCTCCTTTCCCTGCTGAATTCTCACAACCCATGGTATGACATTTCCATTGAAGTGCAGATTTCTGGAAGGGAATACAAAAGTATACCACAGAGTTTAAGTTTCTCCCCTTTATGGTTTTTGCCTTTTTGGCATTTAAGGCATGCTACTACAGGCTGCCATTGTTTACCCGATTGCACAGTTGACATCATGTTCTGACGTGTACGAAGCATAGAAATTGATGTCCTTGTATCACTTTCAGTGAGAGGACGTCAAGTCTCCTATTTAACCAAAATGTAGAGCCTGGGTTTTGCAACCTTATTAGGGTGGATTGCCACAATCTTTGTAGACCCAGACTGCTTCGAAGGCAACAAGAGAGCAAGACTGGAACTAGAGCCTGGCAGTGATTTCGTCTGTTGGATCCACCAACGTACACAAACCAAAAGCTGTCCATGAAACAGAGTAGTCTAAGCGCAGAAGCAGTTGAATCACAAGATCTAAGCTGACTGAGGTCATCTTTGGAAAACTTATGTTCTAGAGTTCGAGTGGGCAAAGTGCACAAGTTGAAATAACCAGTGTCTACTTTGTCTCAACTGTTTGCTTTAGGTTTTCTGAAGGAAGGCTGCGAACTTATCAACGAAGCCTTAAACTTGTTCAACAATGTATACGGTGCTATGCACGTGGAAATCTGTGCATGTCTGCGGCTCCTTGCTCGCCTCAACTACATTATGGGAGATTATTCAGAGGTACTGCTGCATCCTGTTAATAATTGAAACCACAAGCATCTAAAATGACAAGTGTAAGCTTAAATGAACTGATGGTATTGGTGTCATCTTGGAATCTAGATTGCTTGAGTGCTGTGAATGTACACAATATGACCATCCTGCAGCCTCTGGGCCTAACACATGCATGATGTTAGAATCTGATTGTTGAATTCATTTTTTGTACATAGTCCTTATCCAGTAGTGTTGCAGAAATTAACTTTTTTGCTCTTACTCTGCCGTAACAAATGTACCCTTGGTGATATTTATTTACTTTATTTTCATTGTTTGCCTTTGTAGGAAGCTGGCTCTGTATATGATATTGCTACTAGGTGGTAATACCGGGTACAGAGCCCAGGGGTTCCCCAAAAGTAAACAGGGCTCAATGTAAAACCCAAAGTGCTCTATTAGTGGTAGTGTCTGCGAATCGCTTTAAGCGTAGCAAAGAGGAGTGTAAGGCATTTATTGCACAACAGTGATCAATAATGGACACATGACTGAAGAAGGAAATCTAGACAAATATTACAAAATTATACTTTGTTTGTACTTTATTTTAAGACCCAGGCCTTTGTAAACCAGTAACTACGTTTTTAATTAAAAATACTTTTCACTTTGAAAAATCGACACTTAGAAACTTTTTCACACAGTCCAATGTTACCCTGTGAGGGAAACCATATTGCGGTGAAACAGGCAAGTATTAAACTTACAGTCTCAGTTTTCAGAGCCAAAATTTAGCAAGGGCCAGGAGTCAGTTAAGTACCAAAACTGCACTACCAGTGACACAGGGGCAGAGGTCAAAATCGGAGTTCAACCCAATGCTTTCCAAGGGAGACAGGGGAGTGCCTGGCACCACACTGCTTGCAGGTGAGTAGATCAGTTGCAGGGGCCAAGCTTTAGGGGTTAGGTTAAGCACGGGGGGATACAAAGCAGCACCAAACATACACCACCGGCGGCCGGGGGCAGGGTGCAATTTCGATGTCATGGTGTCCAATGCTTTTCAATGATGATTCTTCTGACGGAAAAGAGGCTGCAGGCGTGGCACCGGAGGTTGCAAGGGGAAGATTAACTACAGCAGAGGTACGTTGGGATGTAGGGGATCCATAGGGGCACCATTGGTTCAGCTCTCCAAGGCCCAGGGGCTTTGGATGCAGGGGTGCCTTTTAAAGTCTGAGTCTTCTTACCGTAGCTGGTCACGATCGGGGGGAGCCTCTGGATTCTCACTTCAGGAACCGTCGTGGAGGGCAGGAGAAATCGGCCAACACTGGACACGAGGTCAAAACCGCCGGAGAGACTTCACTGCTCAGGTGAACCACTCGGGCCGTGGGTGTCTGGTGCAGAGTGAGCAGGAGACGCTGATCAGCCTGGATCCGGAGTCTTAAAAGTAGGTTTCTTGTGGACAGGTCCACTGTCCACTGGAAATTGGAGTCTTTGTTGAAGGCAACAGTCATCCCAGGTGCTTAAGAGGTCGCTGTTGCAAGACAGGTCGCAGGGTCCTCAAAGCTGATGGCAGGCCAGTAGGGCTGGGGCCATGGCAGTTGTCGTCTTTGTGCATCTGCTGCAGAGTGTCTTCTTTCTTCTTGGGCCGTCGCAGATCTGAGTTCTAGGTCTGGGGGAGCCACCAAAATACTACATTTAGGAGGCTTTTTAGGGGAGTAGCAGGTAGGGCCAATGGGCACCTACCTGGGGTGACTACACCCTCTATTATGCCACCCTCCTGTGGGTGGTTGAGTATAGACCTAGCCCTGATTGGTGGGGTCTCCCCATCTTCAAGATGGCGGGGATTAAAAGTTGTGCTTCACCTCGCCTCCCCCAACTTAGGAGTGTGGTTGACAGAGGTTGGCGCACCGCGTATTCTTTTGAATGTTTCCCGCCGGTTTTCCCGCCCAAAGTGGGGGTGCAAACCAGGGGCTGCCATCTGGTGCCAGCAGTAGAGACTGGGGGTCCCATTACAGAGACAGCAGGCCTTTGAAGGTCCCTTCTTTAAGTACTGGCCCATCCTGGGGGAGGAGACAAGACAGCCCTGCCCAGGATGTGCCTTGATCCGGTCACAGAGAACAGGGGCTCTCTACCCAGGGGTCCAGAAACATGTCTAGTGGTGGCTGGCTGCCTACAACTGGTCAGCGACCACACCAGGGTTGGCAAGTTTTAAAGGAGCACCTGTGAGGTGCCCTCTGGGTACATGGTAAAATAAATCCCACGCTGGCAGATCTGCACCCCTCCGGAGTGCAGCTCATCGCATGTCCTGAGCCCTCCCGCTGACTCGCTGCTGCCACGTCCTTCCCTGGTAGCTGCCTTGCCCTGGACCTTGATGGTCCAGTCAAGAGACACTGCTGGGCTGGCGCATGGCCGCCGCTTGAGTTGATCCCCGCCTTCACACCGACATGAAAGGACGCCGATGAGGCCTCGTTGCGTGAGCGGAGTCCTCCCTTTCACCCTATCCTCTGTTGGAGGTCGACCAAACCTCCGTACCCTGCCTCCATTCCGACCATCTTTAATGGTCCAACAGGGCTCAATTTCCATCTCAGCTCCCTGCCACCGTGGCTTACGTGCCCTTCCTCCGCTTTGGTCCACATTGTGAGCTGAATGAGACTCGGAGGTCTTGTCGGAGCCCTGCTGTTGCGCAGCACTACACTTGACTAGTCTCGGGGCCCGTCCGCTCCTCGATCCTTTCAGACCCCTTTGGCTGCCTTGAGGTAGCTGGTGGCTTGACGAGCCTCCCTGATTCCGGTGATTCCTGTGATTCCCAGCGGCCACAGAACGCCACTCGGACATTGGCCACACCCACCCTCTTTGTGCTATTGTATGATGAGCCCCCCGTCCTTGGCAAACTCTGCAATAACCATTTCAGTATTGGTGTAGTGGTTTATGAGGGAACTGACGCCGCACGGCCCTTGACACTGGTGATAGACCTCCTCATTTTCCTCTTTCGTTTTGCTAATATGCTATTTCTTAAAATGGTGGTACTCGGCCTATTCCAAAATGCCGATGTTTCCCACCTCACCCCAAGATGTCTATCGTCGTGGCCATGCAATTAGGCCAGAGCAAGTCATTCCTCTCTTCACCCGCGACCTCTCCATTAACTAAACCGACACGGCCTCCCCGACGTTCATACTGCCTCAGCCCGGGTGAAATTACTGAGCCTTTTCTATTGTTGATTTTAACGAATTGGTTCTAACTGCCAATAACAATCCTGTTTTACTATGTAATCTTTTTGTCTCAATTCTGAATAACATTTCACCGTTGATGACCCTCTAGGCCCTCTAATGTAATCTTTATTTGTATTACTCTCTATACCTGTATTTTCTAATCTAACGAGACCGACCACGCCCTCCCAAGCACTCGTACTGCCTCAGCTCGGGCAAAATTGCTGTGCCTTGTCTATTGTTGATGCTACCGATTTGGCTCTAATTGCCTATAACAATCCTGTTTAATTATGTAACTTCTTGTCACAATACAGAATACTATCTCACCGTTGATAACCTACCAGGCCCTCTAATGTCATTTTCAATTATTCTCTATGCCTGTATTCTCTACTCTGCTCTGTTTACTGAATTCTCAGAATACCATCTCATTGTTGATGACTTACTTGGCCCTCTACTGTAATTTTAATTATTTCTATGCCTGTAATTTCTACCATTATCTTTGCCTGTGAATGCTTTTGTACTATGCCCACTACCGCCCCTCATTCTCCTTAACCACAGCCCCCTCTCTCCTCCCTTAACACTGACCCCCCCTCCTCTCCTTCCATTGACATCCATCTCTTTCTGATGCCCTTATGATTGTTAATCTTCCTCCATCTACTAACAAACTCTCTGACATGACCCCTCCCTCGCCCCCCCTAGTACTGACCCCCCTCTCTTCCTGTGCCCCCTTTGATTGCGAGCTCCCGCCTCGTCTTCTACTTAACTCTCCCCTCCGATCGCCCCTCCAGCAGTGACCTCACTCTCTACCTCCTACTCACTCCAGGATTCCCTCCTCCCCTCACACAGCCTCATAGTGTACCTCCCCTAACCACTCTCCTCCCTCGGATTCACCACCCCCTCCCTTGCCCTACCCCCCCCCCAGTACCCGCATTGCCATCTTCCTACTCTCTCTTTCTCATTACTGACCCAACATGCCCCCACTCATCCATGCCCACACCCCCCAGGACTCTACTTTCTCCAAACATGGCCCCAACTCATGGACCATTCTTTACCCCCCCAATCGCTCAAAAAATGCTGAAAACTTTAAACACAAACTCCTCATCCGAAACCCTGAAACACTTATTGTTGATAACTACCTCAGCCTCACTTCCACCATTAAAACCAACTACATCTTCTATTCCAAACACCCCTCCAAATGGAAAAGCATCTTCCTACGACATCTCCCAGTCACTAATGCAACTAAAATTCCTTATGGATTTAAACTATCCACTACTCTCTCCCCAGCTTTTCTAGGCGAAATTGACATCTCCATCTTCAAAACGTGTAACATCCTCATACAAGCCGCTCAATCCCACCTCACCATCTTTGAGCACTACATCAACACCCTGTCTGTCCTACTTGACCAAACTGTTCCTAACCTTCCATCTTCCTAACCGCACAACGCCCTCCCGTCCTCTCCTTACCTCCATCCCCATTCTCCCCCCTCCCCTTTCACCCCTCCAGCAAACGCCATCCTCCAATCACCGAATTCACTTTCCACCTCCCCGGACATCTCTTCAGCTAATGCCACCCCCAATCACTGACATCCAAATGTTCTCTCCCCCCAATGACCCTCCCTCTTCCTGACATCCCTAATTCACTCCCCCTCTCCCAATCACACACGCATTCAATGACCTGTCCCCTCCAACCCCTAATAAAACTCTTAACCCCCATCCTTCCTCCCTGCCCCCCAACCTGAATCCCTACACCTCCACCCTGATTCCCCTATCGTGCCCCCTCTGGCCCCTTCATCTCCCTCTCCGAATCCATTAGCCCTCCCCCCCTAATTACACACCACCCCTTAACCCTAATACTGTCTCTCTCCACACTCTTCACGCCCTTATAACTTCTTTGACCACATCCCCGGAGGTCCTAAATCTCCTGTCCCTCATCACGCCACCCCTCACGCCCAACAGCCTTTTTACTCCCAATTCTGCTTCCACTGACCTCTCACACCCTACACACATCAGTCCTCCCTCCGCCGCTAACCCAGACCATTCCCTATCTTCCTCCTACTCCCCAACAGTGTTCCCCCTCACACTAATAACCCAGAGCCTACGCAACATAGAACACGATCTCTCTAATTTGACGATCAAACTCCCTCGAGTCATAGAAGATTTTATTTACCTCAGCTCCAGAACCCTCCCCAACCATGCAAATTCCCCCCACTCCTGCCGAAAAAACCCCACTAACCACAATCATTGAAGAACAACCCCTCTCCGCTGCCGTATGCATAGGCCTGGCCGCACCTTGAGCCATCTCTCCCCGTCTGACCTTTCCGACCTATGCAACTCTTACCTTCCTAGTTCATCAGTCACCAATCCTCCACTCATCTACTCTAACATCCCCTGTAATTCTAGGGACTAACAGTATTCCCTCCTCTCCCGTCTCCCCCAGACCGCCTCCTCAACTCACCGCTATCCACCCCTGCCCACTCCCCCTAAAGCAACCCCAAACCCCTCGCCTGTATGCTTGTGAACTATCGATCTGCCATCTGGCATGCCACTGAAATCTCTGAAACTGTCCTGAGTGAATCCATTGACATCGCGTTCCTCACCTAAACCTGGCTCAATGACCTTTTAACGAGCATACTTGACCTACTCTCCCCCATATACTCTATCCTTAGAAAAGACAGACCCGACCGAGTAAGGGGAGGTCTAGCCATATTCTTCAAAAATGAACTTCAGCTATCCCTTGTTAATAATTCTGGTCACCCCACCTTCGAATACCTGGAAGCCGAACTAAAAGCACAAGGTTTCCACCCAATTTGTCTACATAACATCTATCACCCTCCTGGAGACCCTCATCCCTTCATTGATGAATTATCCGACCTTATGACACAATCCTTAATATCCAACTCAAATAATCTCTTTCTTGGTGATCTCAACCCACTGAAACGCTACCGATGATCCCACAATCACCCTCCTCACTAATCTGCTTGAGATTAATGACCTCAAACAACTATGCCAGTCCCCAACCCACACCAAAGGAGCCATCCTGGATGCCATTATTACCAATAAAGATTTGACCTTCCTGACCAATATCCTACCCATCGACTGGTCTGACCCCCACCTCATACTGTTCACCATGTTACCACCCCCACCCCCACCAAAATCAACAAACCTAAGAAATGGACCAGAAATCTAAAACGTATCCCCCCTGGTGTGCTTGAGTCTAAACTCCAAGCTCATACAAAGACGGTTCAGAGACCGGAGGGTCAAAGGGAACAAGTTTTAAGACCACACAGGGTTAGATCCCCAATTAAAGTATCTATAACACAATAAACCCTGAGGTCTAAAATCGCCGAAAAGGAAGAACGAAAAGGTGGTGTGAAGATGACAAACAGAAAAAGTCCCACTTCAAGTAATGAAAGGGCAATCCCTTTTAAGGACGTAATCCCTCACTCACCCTGGGTGACATGCTTCATCATATGGGATTCTCCTCCCAGAGAAAAATCCTAGTTTTTCTGGGGGCTACGACCCCCTCTATGAGAGGGAGGAGCTCAGGGATGTTTTGATTGTATACTAAAGGATAGACTAAATCCACATATGACGAGCTACGTATGAGTGAGGGGTGCAGTGCTGAGCAATTGATAGTGCAGTGAAGGTGTATTAAAACTAGTCACGGGACGGCAAGGAAGATTCTCTTGACACAACCGTGCCGAAGCTAGATTAAAAACGTGGACACCACTAGACCAATGTAAGCCATGGTGTGTGACAATGGAAAAAGGTCGACATGTTTCAGCCTAAACGCCTAAGTGGGCTCGGCTTTCATCAGGACCAAAAGCTACTGCAAGATAAAACAATGTGTGCTGACTACACAGAAAAAGGATACTGTGAACACCCAATAGTTGCTAACTGGGTGTGTGTCACTTAGTCATCTCAGGCATCACCTAAATAAAGAAAACTCAGTTTAAAAACCAAGTTGGTTCACAATGCAAAGTTAAACAGACATCAAACCTGAAAAATAATAACTAATTGCATGAACCACTCACCCGTAAACACTGGGTGCAACTCTAACCTCCACCTGGCATCCGCTCAGGAAGTGGAACACCGCCCTGAAAAATGATGTAAGAAGCTCAGAAATTGATATCTACATCTCAGGAGCGAATGTTAAAAGGGGTGGACTAAAAAACTAGAAATGAGGGAGACCGGTATCTTCACTAATTTCACAAAGTATTATATGAATGAAGAACCCAAGACATGCCAGGTTCTCTGAAATGTATGCGCAATTGACAAGTGTCGCTGTGTTAAATGCTTAATTAGAACACATTCAAAACAAAAACAATAAATCTAAGTTCAAACAATGAATGAACTCGATGTGCAAGCACACAGGTGCATAGTGCATAATAACGAATGACCCCTCATACTTGAAGGGGCAAAAGCCGTCAGAGGGACGACTAAATATAAACCAACACAAGAACTGAATGTCAGTTGCAGTAAATGAGAAATAATAATAACGAAGAGCTAATCCAAACGCTTACCTATCCGTCGGGGTACCGCGGCTGATATGAGCCTGAAGCCGGAGGTCCCGCGGGATAGGCAAACGTGCAATATGAAGCGTCAATGTCTTCGATCAGGGACCAATAGAAAAGCTCGTCCTACACAATGCGCAAAATGAAGAAACCAATCACCGCTGTAATGCCGCGCTGTGCTCGTAGTCTAGACAACGGTAAAAACAGCCAAAGGAATGGTTTCCTCTTAAAGGGACTTGACGCAATGGCCAAACTTAAATACAAAACACCAGTGCCGGCCGTGTATATCTAGGCACTGGACTGGAAATAATGCCTAAATCGGGGAGACCTTCGATAAAAGTGCTGGCTCCGATTAGGAAAGTAACAATTAAAAAAACTTAATACTGATGAGCTTAACATCAGCTCATGCGGCGGAAACGGGGTAAATACAATTACTCAAAGCATTCGCTCTGTAATTATCGCACGGACGCTCGTCCAAAACGAGGATCCTTACCGCCAACAAGAATATGCATTGTATACAAAAAAACCAATCAAAAACGTTCTATTGTGCATGTAGGAAACCAAGGAATGTCGTCATTCAATCCTTTGACATGCGTTTTAAGTGTGTAAACCCACCGCTGTAGGACGAGCTTTTCTATTGGTCCCTGATCGAAGACATTGACGCTTCATATTGCACGTTTGCCTATCCCGCGGGACCTCCGGCTTCAGGCTCATATCAGCCGCGGTACCCCGACGGATAGGTAAGCGTTTGGATTAGCTCTTCGTTATTATTATTTCTCATTTACTGCAACTGACATTCAGTTCTTGTGTTGGTTTATATTTAGTCGTCCCTCTGACGGCTTTTGCCCCTTCAAGTATGAGGGGTCATTCGTTATTATGCACTATGCACCTGTGTGCTTGCACATCGAGTTCATTCATTGTTTGAACTTAGATTTATTGTTTTTGTTTTGAATGTGTTCTAATTAAGCATTTAACACAGCGACACTTGTCAATTGCGCATACATTTCAGAGAACCTGGCATGTCTTGGGTTCTTCATTCATATAATACTTTGTGAAATTAGTGAAGATACCGGTCTCCCTCATTTCTAGTTTTTTAGTCCACCCCTTTTAACATTCGCTCCTGAGATGTAGATATCAATTTCTGAGCTTCTTACATTATTTTTCAGGGCGGTGTTCCACTTCCTGAGCGGATGCCAGGTGGAGGTTAGAGTTGCACCCAGTGTTTACGGGTGAGTGGTTCATGCAATTAGTTATTATTTTTCACGTTTGATGTCTGTTTAACTTTGCATTGTGAACCAACTTGGTTTTTAAACTGAGTTTTCCTTATTTAGGTGATGCCTGAGATGACTAAGTGACACACACCCAGTTAGCAACTATTGGGTGTTCACAGTATCCTTTTTCTGTGCAGTCAGCACACATTGTTTTATCTTGCAGTAGCTTTTGGTCCTGATGAAAGCCGAGCCCACTTAGGCGTTTAGGCTGAAACATGTCGACCTTTTTCCATTGTCACACACCATGGCTTACATTGGTCTAGTGGTGTCCACGTTTTTAATCTAGCTTCGGCACGGTTGTGTCAAGAGAATCTTCCTTGCCGTCCCGTGACTAGTTTTAATACACCTTCACTGCACTATCAATTGCTCAGCACTGCACCCCTCACTCATACGTAGCTCGTCATATGTGGATTTAGTCTATCCTTTAGTATACAATCAAAACATCCCTGAGCTCCTCCCTCTCATAGAGGGGGTCGTAGCCCCCAGAGAAACTAGGATTTTTCTCTGGGAGGAGAATCCCATATGATGAAGCATGTCACCCAGGGTGAGTGAGGGATTACGTCCTTAAAAGGGATTGCCCTTTCATTACTTGAAGTGGGACTTTTTCTGTTTGTCATCTTCACACCACCTTTTCGTTCTTCCTTTTCGGCGATTTTAGACCTCAGGGTTTATTGTGTTATAAACTCCAAGCTCAACTTCTCCTCACTCCTCCCTCACAAAACCTGCTTACTGAACACTTCAATAAAGCTGTCACTGATATCCTAGACCAATTTGCCCAGCCTAAACTTAAAAACCAAAGAAATATCCCTTCCAATTCATGGTTTAATTCAGAGCTCAACAATGAAAGAAACTCACTAACACTGATGGAAAGAACACGGAAACACCATCCCTCTCCCTCACATCTGGCACTCCTCAGATCAGCTAGATCTACATACAAGAAACACATTTTTAACGAAAAGGCATCCTTCTTCCGTACACAACTCGATCGGTCCAAAAATAGACCCAGGGGACTGTTCAACATCGTTCGTAACCAAACATCCTCCGCACCTTCAAATCCGATGGCCTCGACCGCTACATGTGAAGAAATTGCCCACTTCTTCTCTGAAAAATTACCAAAATAGATCAATCCTTTTGTTTAACACAGATCCCAACCAACTCCCTACATACACCTGACATCATCTCCAAAGCTCATACCACATTCCCCTCACCCCCTGATCCCTCCTCACACTTGCCCACTACTGCACCTCACCCCAACTACTCCCCACACTTACCTACTACTACACCTCCCCTAAACTACTCCCCACACTTATCCTCAACTACACCGCTTGAAACCAACCACCCTAACTCGCAACTAAAGAACTATGCCTCCTTGCTTAACTTCCTCCCTGTAACTGAGCATGAAGTCTTTAACATCATTGTTAAACTTAAACCGTCTTCCCATACGAAAGACCCCCTACCATCTAACCTTGGCCAAGACCTAAAGCACATCATTACCCCATCTTGGACCACAATCATCAACACATCCCTTGTCTTGGGATGTGCCCCCATCTCCCTTCAACTTGGACAAATCGCTACCATAGTTAAAAACCCCAATGCCGACCCCAATGACCTAAACAATCTCCGCCCCATCTCTAATCTCCCCCTTCTTTCAAAATCCCTTGAAAAATGTGTCCTGCTCCAATTAGACAAACACATCCAAAATTTCAACTTACTCGACCCCCTACAATCAGGCTTCAGGAAAGGCTGCAGCACCGAAACTGCCATGCTTAATATTGTCGATGACATCCACCACTCCCTTGATAATGGCGAGACCTGCCTTCTTATCTTTCTCGATTTCTCTGCAGCGTTTTATACAGTCAACCACTCTGCCCTACTTAATGTGCTCAGAGATCATTTGGCCTCAATGGCCTCAATGGTATTGCCCACAAATGGTTTGTCTCCTATCTAAAACACCTAACACAGCAAATCAAAATTCACGACTGTCTATCTAACCCCACTCCGGTCCCCCAGGGATCTATTCTCTCTCCCTCTCTCTTTAACCTCTTTATGGTACCCCTCACCTTTAAACAAGCAGGAATCAACTACCACCTCTATGCCGATAACACCCAACTCTACTACAAGATCCAAACCCATGCGGACATCATACACCTTAACACCACCCTCACCAAGATCCAATCCTGGTTCCAATTAAATCATCTCAAACTCAACCCTAAAAAAACTGAAATAACCCTCTCCCCATTCAATCCTGGATCTCCGACCTTAATGCCCTCAATTGTTCACTAACCTAATTCTCAATGTTCACATCAAAAATTCGGCTAAAGGAGTCCTCTTCACTCTCCGTCATCTCAAGAAAATGAAGCCCTTTATTCCAACCGATGATTTTAAATTAGTAGTTAAGTCACTTGGTGTTTCGTGAATTGATTACGGTAACGCCATCCTCACCGGAATCCCCAAGGTCCACCTAGCTCCACTCAAATCTGTGCTCAACCTTGCAGCCAGGCTCATCGACCACATCTCCCCTGCCCTCAGATCTCTTAAATGGCTCCCCATCGAAGGCAGATCCGCCTACAAAACTGCTTGCATTACACACAAAGTCCTCTATCAAAATACACCGCCCTACCTCACCAATAAACTCTGCAAAGAGGGCAGCACACTCTCCTCCTAGTCCCACCCCTGCTAAAAAAGAAATCCACACAATCCCGCTCCTTCTCCGGAAATGACCCAAACATCTGGAATGCCCTCCCCAAAGACCTGCGATGTAACCCTTCCTATATCCGCTTTAAAAAAGACCTCAAAATGCACCTTCTCAATAAATATTGGTGGTCTTAACCTGCGCCCTGCACTTAATCTCCAATTTCCATGTTATATATGTATATAGCTATTGTACTGTCTATCTGTTTATTTGATATGTATAATTTCATGCAGTTTCTCTTTTGTTTTCTGCTGGTATTCCATGCTGTTGATATATTGTTTTTGCCATCCTATTGAATTTTTTTTTTTTTACCGTTACTATCTTCATACTCGTGTAAAGCGCTCTGATACCTCTGGGTCTAGCCAGCGCTATATTAAACCTCTAAAATAAAATACAGGCTGCAAAGGCAGTGGCATGGTCTCGGTGAGGGGGATCCCAGGCCCTAGGTACTCAGAATACCATTTACTAGGGACTTACAGAGGGCTGAAGTGCCGATTAGGGAGTTGTATTTAGGGAAAGTGCACTGGCACAGATGACCTGGTTGCCAGGGACTCTGTGAATTACACCTGAAACCACATCAAAACCAGGCAAAAAGTGGGGGGCTAACCATGCAAAAGAGGCACTTTTTCACAGCTTTGAAGTGTAGGTTCTGTCGGCACCTCATTTAACTGTGGTCAGTGCAAGAAAGGCACAGAAGGCGGAGTCATTATGCTCGCCAAACTCTTACTGCTGATCAGGGCTGTGGTTTCAGCAACATTGCCAACTGCTGAAGACAAGTAGCAGGCAGAAGTTGCCTATGCTGTTGTTCTCATAGCATGTTTTTACTTTATGCAAGTGTTCTGGGATAGTCCTCTGGTAGTTGCTAGGCTTGTTCTGTAGACCGCATTCTGAATTACTTATGGTTTCTAGTATATATGATAGGATCTTCTTCAATTAATATTAATTAAAAGAGGAATTTCAAAGCACATAGGCTGTATGGTGCTGTAGCTACACAGTAAAAATGTATGTCAGTGGTCCAAGAGTATTTGTTGGCAGTGACCTGTGGCCTGGCAGTATACATTTTGTTAACATTCCTCCTTTTAGGTTTCTGCTGTTCTCCACTATGATTGGTTATCATCTGAGGCAGAGTAAATGGGGTGTTTTGGGCGCGATACCCGACAAACCGGACTTCTTAAGTTGAGTGTACCATATGAACTTATGAACAATGATCATGATGCATAATGTATGTGAGCCACCTTCTTAAATAAGATTGTAGATTGTCGCTCAATCGTAAATGCAACACTTCTTCTGTGAACCCAATATATTTTGTTAATTAATTCCTATTTCATCTTTCAATTCATCTATGAAAAATATATCGCATAAGGGCAAATCAAACCTTCTAACATCTATACTACAGAATCCATGACATACACATAGTGTGTTACCTACTATAAAATTGGTTGTCTCTAAATGAAAAGTTACAAATGGGAGGATATTTATGTACCTTTACAAAATTATTGTCTGGATGCAATAGATGGGCATGGGCAGTGGAGTTGAGATTTCTTCAGGGCTATCAAATTGGGAGCTGTAATTTATTTTTAGAGTTCACATTTTTTAGATGACTATTGTGATCGTTTAAAAGAGCAGTAATGTCTCCCAACTCCGACTCTGCTCCTAGAACCACCCTCCAAAAATTCATTTAGTTAATTGTACCTGTATGACACACCCTATGTTTGCTGCTAGAATACCTCTGTTTTTTGTCATTTGGTCTTAGCGTGACCAGTTTCCTGCAGTACGCTTAGTATGAGCATCCCTAGCTGTGAACCTGTGATAATGGATTTAGCTTTGTAGAGTCATACAAAATTATAAATTTACACCTGATGTATTACTGTTTAGTCCAAAAATGTGTCGCACAGTACGCCAACAAACCAGTATCAAAGTCTATCAGGTGTGTACCTTAACTTTATTAGTAATTCCTCTCTTTTTGGTTTCCAAATGCATTGTGGTTCTTGTAGTTCATCTGCACAATTCCTAATTATAGAATCGCACATGCTCAAGTCATAATGCATTGTGATCATTGGAGAAGTTCCCGTGGTAAAAGTATTTAGAGCTCCGAAGAGGTGGTCCATAGTATTTCCTTGGGTGGGAAGAATTATGCCCATTTTGCTACTCACTAATACTAGAGGTTGGTTGTTCTTTGATATGTTGTCTGCAACACAGAACATTTAAATAGCATATTTAGAGCTTTATATCCGGTTTCAATAGGTCAGAGGACTTTGAATGAGCAACATGAGTCACATTTTCTTTGAGCCATAATACATGCTTGTCAGATTCATACACACTAACTTCTCCCCTTTTGTTTTGCAGGCCCTGAGTAACCAGCAGAAAGCAGTGTTAATGAGTGAAAGGGTGCTAGGAATTGAACATCCCAGCACAGTCCAGGAATATGTGAGTGCACAGTACCTTATTTTATTACAATCTACCATATTTCCTTTGATTTTTTATAAAACGTAATCTTTGCCAGATAACCAGATTGATTCGTACTATCGTTTTATCTGGGATTTTCAATGGGAGTGGTTGGTTCAGTTTCCTGTGAATGTTCTGTGGTGTTGCTGTACATATCTTTTTGGGAAAATGTCTGCACAACACATCCTTTGTGAATCAAGTGCCAAAGTTGCTCATTGGCCCTCATACATCTCATGAATCTTTATTACCACTCCTCTCAGCCATCATTGCAATCAAAGTAATTCATCCACTGTCTTTGTCCCCCTCCTACTAGCAGTGACTAGTCCCTTGCCGATCACAGACTTCAGTCCGTCTGGCCTCATGTGCTACACTGTAGGTGTCCGTAGGCAACCACCAACAGCAGCGCACTCCTACCCTTGCTAGCACAAGAGCGCACCCTCACCCATTACAGTTGCATTCTGGCCCCTGCTCGATCCAATCTTTGCTCTCATTCACACTGGCCTCTAGTCTCACTTGCATCAGATTCAGGTTAAATCACTGCCACTGTCCATCCCAGGTACTATACTGTTAGCCTTGTGCAAGCTCCTAACTCTGTCAACCTCTATATACGTTCCCACCTCTACTAGTCCCTCGGTGCACTCACAATTGGGTTTTAGCTGGCACACTACATCCCAATGTGTGATACTGCTGGCCCTGATCCAGGGGCACTCTGCTGATCCCAGGCACATTCCTGTTAAAGCAGTTCCATGGCTGAATTTCTACCACTGATAAGATTCCAGATGTGATCCTGCCTTTCTCAGTGTCCAGGTGTGTTGAACACTATGTGGGCCTTCCCACATTCATTTTAACACAGCTGTCTATAAACATAATTTGACAAGGCAGTACTTTGTAAACTATTTCTCTTAGATTTGATCTAAGATTTGTCTCTGTCCTCTCATTGTTCTCTGCTTTGTAATCTGGCCAAGAGTTTGAAGAGGCGAAGACTTAAAAATGATCATATTACTTTTGTTTGGAGTAACCATTAGTCCTTGGTTCCTTTATAAATGTCTATATATGTTTTGTTACCTGACTAGAAATCACAACTGCTGTGTAAAGGATATGATGATTGCATGGGGGAGGAGGGCACAACGTGCAGGAAACCTGCGCTATGCATTCTCTCACCAGTGCGGCTTCCAGTATGTCAGATTTAATAACCAAAAAGCGACACATTGACTACGGTTGTCAGAGTTACTGCTTAGGGGGAAACATTTTCCTTCTTCCAGCATTGATATTCTGCATCGACTCATCACATTCTTTCAACACAGAATAGAATGTTAATGTCGGATCTCCTAAAAAAACAACTGAGAAAGGCTGATTTTATATTTTGCTGGTCATGGATACATTTTTTGACTGCACCCCAGTGTGAACTTTAACATTGAGCCTTGTGCATGGTATATAGGTGTGCACTCCTGCCCTGACTGACCCAACTGCGAGCATGCCTTATTTTGTCGATACAAGGTTACTGTCTGGTTCCTGGGTTGTTGTTACGAAGCAGTGGTGGTAGCGACTACTTAAAAAAAAAAAATAGTCATAATTAGCCCTTTTGTCTGTGTCAGAGAGGAGTTTGGCCCCACTTAGGTAAAATTTCGTCTTCATTTTGACAACCAGAATTTTGCACTGTCATTCTGTGTGCGTCTTGAGTCTGTGAGTATATTTTGCATGTGGGGCACACAATGTATGTTTGCTGGGACCAGTGGAATCCATACTGGATGGTCTCTGGTTTTGCATGACACAATATGGGAGGGTGGGTATTATTTTCCCCTGCAGTAGAAGTGTATTGCCTGGATTCCTGTGGCTGTGACTCCTACACACTAAGGAGGATGGAGACAGGGCTACCTTAACAACTGTGAGGACCTAACTAGCAAGGGATTGCTGATTAGTCCGTCATGAGCACTGTGTGCTGGATTTTAGGGGTTGTCAAAGGTGAGGAACTTCTTAGGTAGAGCCTGCTTTTTTGATTGTTACTCCAGAAAGGCTGATGACGGGTGCAGAGACTTCAGACTTCATTGTGCCTATGTTTTGGATGCTCCTGCTTGGAGCCATCATTATCATTACCTGTTTTGGCGGCCATGGCCTTGCACAAAGGCTGTGCCTGCACTACACCAGAAAGAGGACCACCGATCACCAGTTATAGAATCCCCATCCCCAGATTTGGGAATGAAGGTAAAAGTGGGATCCAAGCTACCTTACTTGTTCCAGTTCCCCTCAAGGAAGGGAGTGCTCTGCAAAGTAGAGGAAAAGCAGCAGTGATACCAGGGTTGGAGTCTGCATGACACCCTCTCTTCCAGAGGTGAGGGGACATCACCTGAAGTCTGCATAACTTGCAAGAAACGCTGTGGGTCTACTTAGAACCTAGAAATCTTCCTGCTCAAAGAGAAGAGAAATTGTCTAGGTGGAGAAGCCCAGCCTTGTTCCAGAATGTGGAGCACCTAGAAGAAGCCTGCTGCCACGTGGGAGCACCAATGATACTGACCAGAGTCATGAGGGGTTGTCCGGTCTACAAAAGCATGTGTCATGTGGCAAACTGCATTAGGAAACTTTAAGCCAAACAACAGGGTGCCACCCAGCTCCTTTACAGCATTCCGAAAAGGACTGGTGCTGCCACCATATGGAGCTCTCCTCCGAGGATCAGTGTGCTTTTTTGAAGTGGGAAAACCGCCCACTCAAGTGAGGCAGCAACCAACGAAGACTTGCACCTCTTAATCCTGACTGGCAGCACTGAACCCTTCTGCAGTCAGAGTGAGGAGCGAGGCCGGTTGAGCTATGCAGTGCCAATTATGCAAGCCCAAACAACATACCATCCAGCACCAGGCAGGTCGTGTCTCCTTTGAGCAAATAATGAGAGGACTGACCTTAAAGGACTGAAGGCATATGTCATGAACCCACAAAGGTAATTCTGCCGTAAGAAGTTACCTTTGCCAGTTATAACTCTTTGGGTTTAAGAACTATTAGAGCTGCTCTACAGGTTGCTGATTTGGCAAAAGCTTAGTAGACTTGCACCAATGCCTAATCGTGCCTAAGATTGAATTACGGGAAAGTAAGTCATCATACACATTAGGTGACATTGTAGAGGTGGGAGAAGGGCACCATAGAGAGTATAATAAATAAGTGCCCAGGATTGTACTTTAATCTAATTGTGTAGTATTTAAGTTTGCAGGGCTGTAGTAGAATGTACCCCAGGGGTACAGGAACCCAACCCACACAGTTGTAGCCCAGTAAGGAGCCCCTGCCTGCTCTATTTCTGTCTTAACATGGTCTGACAAGCATGACTTGCTCTAAATCAAACCCGTTTTTCTCAATTATTATTATAGAAGCTGCTCCTTTGGGTTAAATGTACATAATAAGCTTTATTGTGTATTTACTGATTTTGTTTTTCAGATGCATCTTGCTTTGTACAGCTTTGCCAACAGTCAGCTCTCTACAGCACTGAACCTGCTTTACCGAGCTCGCTACCTCATGCTGCTGGTCTTTGGAGAGGACCATCCCGAGATGGCACTCCTGGATGTAAGTGCTTCTTGGGTTTTGCCTTTGGCATGCTAAGAGTGGAACAAATTAAATATTTTTAATTTTACATTAAATGTTTTAGTATTTAGTCATTAATCGCTTATGGCTGGTTTAAATGTAACCTTTCAAAAACATTCTTATTAATTCACTCATACATTACACAGGCTTACAATTCTTACCAGCAATGTCCGATAGCCTGATACTAGCGAGATTTCAAGAAACATTCTGTAATTCTCACACTACTCTGATAAATTACAACTAATAGTTTTTGACAGCTAATGTGGGAGAAGAAATCCTTCATTAATGTTTCTAAAATATGGGCATTCTGTTTATCTAGTTATTGAAATAAACATAGATGCCAATTTTAGTGTTTATATCCACCCAAGCCTCGATACACTGAAAGACTCTGAATCGCATATGCATTCTCTTGTTCTTATTATCCGCAATGAACTCCAGATAGACCAGTCAATTATCATGTGTGAGTTTATTAAATTATTTATGTTCACACGAGGGAGAGGCTTCAGAGTCTGTTACTTTTGCAGATTCATGTAGAGTATTTTTCAGTAGCTTTGAACATACGTTTTAAGATGGTTTACTGAAATAATGCCTGACAGCTCAGTCTTAGTCCTCGCCAAGAGGTGGATCATGTATAACCCTTTCTCCTGGTCATTTAAGCTAACTAGTCCTTCAAATATTCATTCAGGAACACTATTTGCTGAAGCTTTGGAAATGTTAAACGTTCATCACAACATCTGATTTGGTGAAAATCACTATGAAAATATCAACTTTGACTGTGTATGCATCATTCCAAATGGGGGTAGGCTGTTGCATGTGGACCATTTCTTCTTACGGAGGTGCTTGCTAAGTTTTAGAAGCTTGAATAAGGTATACTTGGAGTATAACATATATTATATCACAGGCCTGTTTGGCTATATAGAATGAGCAATAACAACAAAGAGAGAGCGAGGAAAACAAAGGAAACGTTCTTCTCCCCTGATTCAATCAGTAAACAACAAAGTGGACAGACGCGATAGGGGATCCAAAAGCTAGGATGACGCAGTGTCATACACTGGATTGGGGGGAAGAAACATTGTTTTTTGTTTTTTTAAGAAGAGCCCTCACCCACCAACCAGTGGCATGCTTCATCATCGGGTTCCCAGCCGGGCTGCCGAATGCAACCCAGCTGTGCTGCGACGCCTGAATGACAGCGGAGCTTGTTTTGTTTTTTTATGAGTGAGGAAGGAGTGCTCAGGGTGTGGTTTTAAAAGTACCTCTAGGATAGTCAATAGATACCTTTATTCTTGAGTTCTAAGGCATGGATATTGTGATGATCTTCTTTACCCCCCTTAACTGGTCTTAATTTAAGGGAATAAAGAAGACCAATCATTGTTGTACACTGAGAACTTGGCTCCTAAGTATCGGAGATCCCTGTCTCTTGAGTCTAACCAACCCAACATTGATAATTCTTTCATAGAGTAGGTTAGTGGATGTGCTACCTTTATAATTACCGATCCTCAATACATCTGCCATCACCTGCAACTGTTCCTTTATCTTATAGGCCCAAGAAGATTACTTAAAAAAATCTCATCCTTGCGCAGTATGGCTAGCTTGGGTTGTTCAGATGTTATCAATGTGCTCCAGAACCTTAATGTTTGTATGACTGTAGTTCTAGACCAGGATTGGACCTCAACCTTCACCCTAATGGCCGATGCCATTGTGAAAATGGGGAGCGAGAGCAGATTTTTTTAAGCAACAGCCTTCTACCTTATCTCAATCTAAAATATTACCTAGGACCAGCACTTCAACTCCATATAGGACTTTGGGCGGAAATAATGCTTCATTATTGGATGGAGTGAGAGCCAGCCATAATCACATTTACATTTTCGTAGGTCACCATTAGACGATGGTGTTTTTGCCTTTAGTGATTCAATATGGGAAGACCAAGTTATTTATTCATTAAAAAGCATACCTAAATACCTATATTCTGTGGGTTCGTCGATTTTTGGACTACCCAATAGACCATGGAAATCTTTATGCCTACCTGTCAGAAAGTAACATGCTGCATGCTGGTACAATTCCTTAAAACTGTCCTTGCAGCTTAATTGATGTATGATTACTAGCTCATATGCTTAGTAATATATGCCCTAGAAATGCGACTACAATGTTGTCCAATCCACAGCACTTGTCTTAGGTCACATATGTAGAGAACAAATAATAGCGCTGCCAGTATATGTTCCTTTTTTAAACCACTGATTCATACTTCATTCATGGCTTCATCCATTCCGTTTTCGAGACAGTCTGACATGTGCTTCCAGACTTACTGTATATCTCACTCATGAGGACTTAGTCCCCAATACAACCATTCACAGAAATTCATGCCAAAAGAAAGATCCTTTTACTATGTTGAAGGCCACAGAATAATTAACAAACGCGCAGTGTAACATCTCTAAATCTTAATAGGGCCAGAATTCCAGTTTCTGCAAAAAAATGTGACCTTTAGAAGTGCAAAGTGACTTTGATAGAATGGAATGCGTTTGTGGATATTTTCTGCAGCTTCTTCATGTCGCATAGTTTCCCATGTTTTAAACTGGAATCTAAAATCTTTTCTGTGCCCAGAGCTGACACCAGGTGACAGCATAGATAAAAGGTGGTTGTTCTTGATATTTGTATAGTGATAACAGAGCCACTTATGTTGCCTTTTTCCATGTGTATAACATACTAAGAGTATGAAAATTTTTCGTGATCTGCCGTAATTTGCTTTAGACTTTATTTTCCAGGGTTAGACCTTTTACAATTTACCAGTTTTTGTGTTTTTTACTTAGTCTGTTTATTTTCAATAAATATTACAATTCCAGTAACTTGGAATAGATCGATACTTCAACGGCATCAGTAGTAGCAATTCATAGATAGGTCTCAGACATACGTTAACTTCATGCAGCACCAAGTGGCCAATTGATCCAACCAGAAGAGTGAGGAAATCAGATCCAAACCAATGAAAAAGAGGGGATGTGCAGCACTAATGAGCATTTAAAGAAACAGTCGGGCCTGTAGGTGCGGGAGGGCTCAGATAGGGAGATGGGTGAAGAGTACCCTCTACCCTGCAACCCACTTACATCCAGGGACCCATCGGTGTCTGGGAGGGCCATCATTCGGACAGGTGGAGAGCTCTGAGCCTAGGGGGCATGAAACATAGATGTTCCATTCGTCACGGAGTCGATAAGGGGTTACCACCTTTAATTGTGTGAAATCAGGAATGTGAATATATTAAACCTACTAATGCAGAAAATGTTTACCTATTGGTAAGTAAAATGTAATTCCTTTGTCATGAGTTTCTCTCCACCATACCTCCTATCTAGTCTTTCATTTTTAAGAGCCAATTAAGTATAGAAGGTTTATGCTGGAGTTACTTACTTTCCTGTCTTCTCTCTCAATTAATCTAAGCGACAACTAATAATAATCAAGTTTATAAAGCGCAAGGCTACACTAGCTAGTGTATCCCCGTGCTGCGGCAAAAGAAACCAGAGACCCTAAGTAAGGCAGAGCCAAGATACTGTTAAATGGCAACTTATTAATCAATAGGATACAGAAGTCAAATTAGGCTTGAAGGCCTGAAGGCGGAAACAGCTAAGGCTTGAGTTTTTTCCGAAAGATTGTCTCAGAGGCCTCCAATCGGAGACCTGGGGCAAGTTTATTCCAATGTTTGGCCGCCAAGAAGCGGAAGGAACGGCCACCCATTCTTACTCGTCTGATGGCTGGAACACTTACCTGCCTCATCCCACTAGATCTCAGCTGACGGGTCGGAACGTAGGGGGTGAGTAGGTCATGCAGATAGATGGGCCCTTTCCTCGGAAGGATGCGGTGGCTGACACCCAGAGCTTTAAAGAGGATTCGTTTCCTCACCGGAAGCCAGTGTAGGGAGGCTAGGGCCTGAATAGAAGGAGCTCTCCTAGGTAGCATTACAACGAGACGAGCCGCTGCATTCTGAATGCATTGGAGTCTTCGTATACAGTTGCTACTTGCCCCCAGATAGAGAGCATTCCCGTAGTCCAAATGTGACATCACCAAAGCGTGGACCATGGTTTTTCTGGCTGTAATAGGAAGTACATCAAGTGTCTTCCGTAGTCCACGCATTACCCCAAAACATTTCCCCGCCACCAGCCTCGTGTGACACTCAAAGGATAGTTTAGTATCCAGCCACATCCCTAGGTTCTTAACCTGTTTTCAGGGGGGTGGGGTCTGTCCCAGTGTCTGAGGCCACCAAGATAAGAACCAAATCGAGGGGACTTTGCCTATCACCAACACTTCTGTTTTGTTGCCATTAAGCTTCAAGCAATTATTAGCCATCCAAGACGTCAGTTCTTGTAGGCAGGTTGAGAAATTGATGGCTGCCGCATTGTGAGCTTGTGTTAGGGACACCACTAGTTGTGTGTCATCAGCGTATGACAGAACACTAATGCCACATTTTTCAGTAATCTCTGCCAGGGGGTAATGTAGAGATTAAAGAGGATGGGGCGAAGTATAGAGCCCTGCGGGATCCCTTGGGCCAGCCTAATACTCCTGGAATAATAAGGACCCTGAGATACCTGAAAACAGCGTTAGTGTAAAAAGGACCTCAACCATTACAGGGCTCGTCCCGCCAAATCTCCTTTCCTGAGGCGCTGCAATAAGGTGGGGTGGGCTACAGTGTCAAAAGCAGCACTGAGGTCCAAAAGGACTAAAGCCACCGTCTGTCCCTCATCCACGTGTTTACGAATGATTTCTGTAGATAGCAGTGCTGATTCAGTAGAATAGGTTGCACGAAAACCTGATTGAGTGGAGTGAAATAAGCTATGTTTATTAATATGAGCTGTCAGCTGAGCGTTGACCACGTTCACTGCTATTTTGGCAAAGTAGGGCAGAAGGGAAATTGGGCGCAAATTCTCCAGCTGACTCATGCTAACATTCTGCTTCTTTTTTAAGGGGAGGACAATCTCCGCCTTCCACCTTTTTGGGACTGCCCCTGAGGTGAAAGAGTTCAAGAAGGTGTCTGATGTAGGGCTCCAATACCTCTAGGCTCCCTCTTAACACCTTAGGAGTAGTGGGGTCTCTAGGTGAGCCCGACTTGATGCTTAAGGCTATATCTGTGAGATTATCACATGGTGGAACACTGAATCCACAGAGATATTCCGCCTCTGCTAAGTCTGGTGTCTCATCACTACCCGGGCACCCCTTACGTGCTACCTCTGGGAAGGTGGAGTAGATCTTACCTACCTTCTCTGCAAAGAAGTCTGCCACCAAATTGCATGAATCCACCGAGCTGATGTTAGGAGCTGTGGTTCTTGCTAGTGATGAGATCTCTTTAAAAATAGTGAAGAGTTCCTTCGAGGAGTTTTCAGCTGTCCCTATCCTATCACTATAGTAAGTGGCCCTAACTTTCCTAATGAGGGAGTGATAGTGTTTGAGACTGAGTTTGTATTCAGTTCTCTTATGATCTGCAAAGTCTCTTCTTCATGCTCTTTCAAGGCGTTTACAGGCGGATTTAGCTATCCTGAGCTCACTGTTAAACCATGGTGCTGTTTTTAATTGTCTTTCAGGCGCCCTCGAGGACCATGGAGCATTACTATCTAATGCCTTCATAATACGTTTGTCAAGAGCGCTACAGGCAGAGTCAATATCATTATCACCACTTGGCACACCCTGTTGGAGGGCCAGATTGAAGCTAGCTTGTGAGAATCTAGCCCACCTTCTGTGCGCTTCCCCGGTGCCAGACATCTTGGGTACATGTGTCGGTGGCAGCAAGGTGCTGAAGGGAACCATATAGTGATCAGTCCAAGGGACTGCGATCGGGGGTTCAGTTTCTAATGCCCCCGAACTGGCAAAAATTGGGTCCAATAGGTGGCCTAGTAGACGAGTAGGGAGTACTGATTTTAGAGTCATCTGGAGGGCACCCAGTTCCTGACAGATCTCCTGCACTCTAGTATTCATCATTTCGTCAAAATGAAGATTCAGGTCTCCCAACAATTTCATTTTCTCTTAACGCAGGGCGGCTTTCATAACTTATTGAAAAATGTTCGGAAAATGCAATAAAATAAAACAACCTTAAATTAGGACTTGAGATAGGATTGGCATGTATGTAGTGAAGAGAGTCACTGCTTTGATTAAGGGCAGCGTCACAGTCTTGATTAAGAGTAGCATCACAGTCGAGGTTAGCGCTGTTCGATTCAAGGTCCAATTCAGGGTCACTGTTGGTGTCAGCATCACGGTCAAGGTTTAGAGTCTCTTTAAAGTAATTCTGAGTTCTAAAAGCGGGAGGGGTAATTTGCTAATATTTTACTGATTTTAATAAAATAGTTTCCTGTGAAATAATAGCAATATGTTTGAATTTTAATGAGATCAGGTTGGGGCAGTTGACATATATTTTTTATAATTATCACAGGTGTGATGTTCAGTGCTTGGACAGTGACCATGATTTCTTATCTAAACTTCAAGTTGAAAAGTGCTCTTTCTTTTGTCAACTGTACTTGAAGAGTCCATGCACTCTGTGCCCCTGGTAGCCTTTAAAATGAGTATTGAGAAAGTGATCGCTCCTCAGATGTATGACAATGTAAATATCATTGTACTTCTGGTCATATGGGTGTTAATTCCAGACTTATACACAAGATATATTCCTATTGCCCTCGTTAATGGTATGTAGTTTGGAGGCTTTGGAATTTATACTTGTGACTTGCAGATCCAAAGATATTAAAGCAATACCATTTAACTCCCCAAGCAATTATCAATTTCTACTGTACTAAAACTAATATACTCGTTATCTTGCATCTGACCATTATAGAATATTCACTATACATTTCCATCACTTTTTTGCAAAATATTTTCATATTTTGCTTACTAATGTTAAATGGATGATGTTTATTGTGAGAGGGTATACACATGGGTGAGTACTTGCATCTTTCCCTGCTGCTTTGTGATTACAGTTTCATCTTTTGCAGTGTACTCGCTGCACTAGTACTAACCTAGATTGGAGTAATATCTTTATTAAGACATAATGTTTTGCAATTGTATTTGCCTCTAGCAAGTTATTTGCTGCCTGATGTTACCCAACAATTTCCTTGTGTATTTGGTTGTGACTAAACTGGTTATTTTGCAACTTGTGTGTTAATCACTTAGTAATAAAAAAAACTTTCAATGAAAATAAATGAGTTTCTTTAGCCCTAAAAAAGAAACCTGTGAATCCCCTATGTTTGCTTCTATATTTCTTGATTTTGACTGTATACTGTTCTCTCCTCTAGAGCAACATTGGATTGGTTCTTCATGGAGTTATGGAGTATGATTTATCCCTGCGCTTTTTAGAAAATGCCCTCACCATCAATTCCAAGTACCATGGAGCAAAGTCTCTGAAGGTTGCACTTAGGTAAGATAGAATTTAGCTATATGTGCACGTGTGATGTTCTTTGCTTTTGGCGTTCTATGCCTTAAATCCAAGAGTGTACTGACTTCCATTGGACTTGCCATAACTTCGGAGCACACACGCATTGTGCATTGCTAAATCAATTGGACTTTCACTTTAACACAATTTATTATTCAGGAAATACGCTTCCCCTTCTTACTGCTGTACTGGGTGACTTGAACAGGGATGTTGTAAGATTTATTCCTCTGTTTGAGAGACCGTGAATGACTCTTAATCACTAAACGTAAACTGTATGTGCAAGTCTGCCTGCATCGTTGTGAGTTAGGTGGGGGGCAACTGGTCGAGTCCCACTTATAAGATTTAGTCATAAAGATGCATGTTTATAAGAGGGTGATAAGTTGTGCATGCAATAGATCAGATCAAAGTTGTAATTGAGAGAAATCTTAGAGTTTTGGAAAAAGTGTTGAAACCGCATCCGCCAAGATCAGCATCAGGAAAGCTAACAGAACTAAGAGAGATAGTGGATGTTCTCAGTGTTCCTATCTGTAGACAGTGAATGTTTGAGGCATGTGTTCTTTAGATACACATGCTTTCAATACTCCTGTCATCTAGTTTTGGATCCGGATGTTTGCAAGTTGTTTTTCTTCGAAGAAGTCTTTTACAGTCACGAGGTAAGGTGACTTCTCCTTTTGGTGAAATTGCGCATGGGCATCGACTCCATTGTTAGATTGTTTTCTTTACGCCATCGGGTTCGGACGTAAATTGCTGTGCTCCGGTTCAAAACCGCCCTTTGGATTCCCCTCAGTGCGCAATCCACTGTACCCTCGTCAGTATTGTTCTTGTACGTGTTTCACTATTCTCTTGTATCAGATAGATGAGAAAACTCCATCTGCGATCGAGAAGACATAGTGGGTGGCCTTTAGGCCTAGCCACGTCGGTTGACTTTCACTCCGTTACGTATTAGCCAGTTTTCTGCCAATGGAACGCACTCCGTTGCCACTCCAAGTACCCATCGACCTGCATACAGTCTTCAATTTGTTCCTCTGCCCAGAGCACAGAGAAGAGGATTGCGCCGCTTGTCGATCATTCCGATCAAAAAAGACTTTGTGGGATCGTCTGGCTCGACGAAGGGACATGCAGAGACAAAACATTGAACACACTCAGGACATCTTTGGGGAAGACACCCAACATGGAGAGATGGAGGCCTCCTTAGCAGAAGAGGAGGAGGCCTTCTCTATCAAAGAATCTGACTCCGAGCTGGAAATCGAGTTAGAGCTTGAAGACATTACACCAGGACAGTGTGCCAGGAGTAACATAGCCCCTATGCCCGTTAAACTCTCTTTGAAACAAAAGGCTTCGGCACCACCACTCCCTTCTGGCTGTGGTCGGCACTGAGACGCTGTTTCCAACACTCCAGCACGGAAACAGTCCAGTCAGTCAAGCCCTCCGGCTCGGGACAGAGTTGAGAAAAGACATCATCGGTTCCAAAATCTTCAGCTCCAAAAGACAAAAAGGACATGTCCGGTTTGGCACCGAAACCTTTGGCACCAAAATTAAAAGCTACCCTTCAAAAACCTCTGGAACTTAGCTTTGACATTATGAAGGAGACACTGGACCCTAAGCAAAAGAAAATGTATATTAATCCAGATGGTGGACATATATTGGCTAGAGGTGTTACACATTCCAAAAGAAAGATTATCTCAGAGGACACCAGCTACAAAATTCCTCTAAATAAGGAGGAGGACATGGCTACAAGTCCTATCAACCCTAATCCTCAATCGCCTCCACCATCTTCACCACTACTACCATTGCCAGGCTAATACCCTTTAAACATTACACCTCAAGGTTCTCCACACACACAGCCTGATGTAGGGAATGATGATAATGACAATAGTCCACTACCAACAGACCCATCGGATGACTTATAATATCAATCCACCAATTGATTTCGGCCCTGATTTATATCCTGCAAAACCATCACCTCCCGATGACAACGTAGCATATCAGGAGTTGATTTCCAGGGCAGTTTCTTACCATGGGATTACATTATACAAAGACTTTAGAAGAAGACTTTTGTTTGAGACATTAGGTTCTACGTTTAGAACAAGTCAAAGTTTGCCTATGTTAAAAGGCATGCCGATGACATTTTTGAAGACCCTGTACGTGCCCGTATATTAACACCTAGGGTTGACAAAAAATAGAATCCTCTAACGTCTGATCCCATTTTTATTAAGGGACAATTACCTTTAGATTCTTTAGTAGGATCTAAAGCTCACAAAAGAGCAAATTCACTGACTTCAGCAGATGCACCTCCTCCAGACAAGGAGTCTAAATTAATAGTTGCATCAGGTAAGAGTAGCTGCTCAATCCGCTAACCAATGGGGCATTGCTAACCCCCAAGGCTTATTAGCCAGATATATACAATACAGAAAAAGGGCATGGAGGAACTAATATCTCTTGTTACTTATTCAAAGGGGACTCAGATTTTCCTGTCAATAGTTCAAAGTCCTATTACAGTATATGAAGAACTCATTCATCCAATACACATACCACGGAGACAATCTGTGAAAAATCATTATTTTTGATTGTTTTTGACATACAAATACATATACATAGACAATTGCAACACAAACACTTGTACAAAAAAAACTCAAGTTACCAAACCTGTGTTACCGTTCATCTGAGGTACCGTTACCCAAACTTTTTCTGGTAGTCACTGTAGGAGAGTAGGGTCTGCTTTCTATGTTCACCCCCACTGTTTGCTTTTGCTTTACTGGTTTTTGACTTAGATGTGGCTGTGGGCCTGCTAATCAGACCCACAGCCCTGCTGTTCTCTCTCTAAATTAATACTATGTACTTTAGGTGCATAACCCAATTGGATAGGATCACCTTATTGGCCCCTGTACAGTGTACCTTAGGTACCCAGGGCATAGGTGTACCCTAGGCCTACCAGGGGCTGCAGCATGTATTGTGCCACCCTGGCCTGGCCTTCCATTATGACACAACTGGCTGATCACTCACCTGGGGCAAGGTCGTGTAATCACTCCTTGCTTAGGTGTAGTATTCCAATACCTACCTTATATATAGACACATGTGTACCTATCAGCCACTCCTATGGCAGCCCTTAACAATCCTGGAGGCAGAGTGCTTGGTAACATGTGAGATGGTGCTCTAGCATGAACTGAGCCTGTCTGCAGCTTTCGGAACCATGTCCTTATAGCTGTTCTATGATATAGCCTACCATATACTCTTAGAGTGCCTTATAATCTTAAACGGTTATGGTAACTATGGTTTGGCTTTATCAAAACATGTTGTGTAAGGTGTCTAACACTTTGGAATAATACCCCCATCCCATTTCTGGGGATGAGGATATTATCCCTCCCTTCTAGAGGGAGAAGACATGTTGAAACCTACTTACCCGGTTAAAGTTAACCAGAGCCCCAGCATCACAAAACGGATGCTGCTGCCACGACACAAGTCTGACCTCCTGCTGCTGGGAGTGATCCCGGCACGGGAGGCTTGGACAATAGGTTTCCTGCCTTGGGAGGTGCGAGCACCACCCCAGACAGGCCTTAGTGTATTGGGGCAGGGAGGGATGAAAGAAACGAGACACTGCCTGGGGCACACAAGGTATCCCATGCATAGTCCAGTTCAAACCGGTGCTGGAGCACTCCAGCCCCAGTCCTGGTGCGAAACTGGACAAAGGGAAGGGGGTGTAACCACCTCCCTCCCAGGTCCCACCCATAAGGCGTGACCTAGCAAGCAACTCAGCCCCCCAGATTAGTATAAGTGGGGTAGCTGGGCCCCAGGAGATTAGATTATCCTGAACCTGCAACTTGAACAGAAACTCTGGACCTTCGACATTCGACGAAAGAAGAAGACTGAAGAATCTCCCTTGTGGCCAAGGAGTGGTCACTCTGTGCAAACAGGCACCATCAAGAGAATTACCCTTTGCTTTGCTGAAGTTCTACGAGGGACCGACTGCAGAGCCCGACCAGAGCCTTGACTTCCAGACTTCTCTGACCCTGATCCACATCCACAGCCGAGCTGAGATCCGTGGAGGCGACGAGAGACGTGGGACCGGCTACCTGGGAAAAGTGGCGAGTATCTTCCAGCGCAGCTTCTGAGGCACCCTCGAAGTTGTGCACCGGGGATTGAGAAGCCCCAACCCCAAGCACCATCTGCACCGAAGATCAGCCCCCCACACTCCACGAGTCCTGCGTGGGGCCCTTCTGCATTTTCCTGCTTGCCGCGTCTGTCCGGTCACTGGCCCGTTGTCTAGTAACCTTTGCGACGACACACCTTTAACTTTCCACTGCTGGTTTGGCTCCTCCAGACTGGCTCCTGCTCTTCTGAAAAAGAGACGCACCCCAGACCTTCCTGGTCTGCACCAGAAGCAAGCCCTCCATTCTTCGTGGGTTCCGCTTGCCAAGGCTTGGTGAGTCCTAGTTCGACTTCGACGCCGCCGACAGCAAGAGCCTTCGTGGGACAGCTCGCCTCCTGGTCCTGGTCGTCCTAGACGTCTCCTGGTACCCGTGGCTGCTGCGACAAGCTTCACCTCTTCACCTGCAATCTCCCGACATCGCCTGGTTCCTTCCTGGTTCCACGTGGTCACTGGCTAGTGACCCAGACTCTGTCCCTTCTGCTTGCAGGTATCCTTCCTACTTGATCCTAGCCTTGGGATCCACCGGACACTCTTCACTGACTGCCTGTCAGCATCTTTCCTTCAGGCATCCATAGGAGTCGACGACGAAACCCGACGCAACTTCACACCTATGCACCCGCAGCCCGTGGGCTAGGTAACTTGGGTACTCCGGTGCTCATCAGGGTATTGACTATCCTAGTGTCTAGTTTTCCAGTCTAGACTTCCTAGGTACTCCAGAAGTGTCCTAAATCTTATTAATTCTAAACTGTACTATTTCTATCGATTATACGCATTACGCGTGAGTGTTTCCACTCTGCACCTGAATCCCGTGGGCCTCCCACTTCCTAACCTTTGGTAGTGTAGTGTAGCCCCAGCGATTCCCTAGGCCTAGGCCTATCCTATTTCCGTGACAGTGGTCGTTATACCACTTACTTAGTATATGGTTTGCGTGGCCCCTAGGGCCTAACTGTATTACTTACCTGTGTGACTTAATGTATGCTTGAATAAGACTGTGTTGTACTTACCTCGAATCTCATAAAGAGTGCTGACTGTTTGACTAGAATAAATACACTTTATTTTATATATATATCTGTTGTGGTGTCCTTTCATTTGGTATTCAAGGGGTTACAAATGGTATAACAGCTGGCTTCACATGCCATTCAGAGTTTAGCCTAAGACTGCTCTTGTCCATGCTACCACTAGGATAGCTGGTCTATAAGGTTGACTTTACAACCAATCACCATAAGGGTTGTTTGGACTGATATAAGGTGTACACTAGAACTAGTGACATCATACATCAGGCCAACTTCTCACAGTCACTGTTCACACATTTAATCTGGGCAATACACTGCGATGTAGTCCTCTATGCACACAAGGTTTTAACAGCTCTACATTCATCTATTTAGTGTGCCTTCACCAAATACAATAATAATGTTTGTGTTCAAAACGGACTCCTCCTGTCAAAACTGTTGACGCGGACGCGTTTCGGCCCCCAATTTCTTCCGGGCCTCCTCAGGACGAGGGTAAGGCAACCAACTTTAAATCAACCAAATAATGATTATCGGGTGTGCTCCAGGCCAGTAGGGCCTCTTGGTAAGCGGATTTAAGTGCACCATAAGGCAGGATACCTCTCCGGACCCCAGAGAGATCTCTATTACGTGTTCTGATCCTGGCGGGTATTGTTTACTGAAACGAGTCAATCCTAGTTTCCACTCCCTTCGCAGGCCGTAAACACCATGAGCAGCAAAAGGTTCAAGCTTCTAACACGGGTCAATCCTAGCTTACACTCCCTTCAAAGGCCATAAAACCACAAGCGGCAAAAGTCCAAACTTCAAAAAGTTTCCCGCACCGTGGGTCCGCAGTAATTACCTTTTCTGTATTGTATGTAGTTTCCTACCCAGGCATATGAGGGTAATTTGGGTAAACCCCAGTGTTTTTGTAAGCATTATTAGCCAGATATGACAGGGCCCACTGGGACGAAATGGAAGACCTGCTCCAACACCTCCCAGATGAGCATAAAAAGAGATCACAAGAAGGTAAACTAATATCTAAGTCCTCCATTAGATGTGCTCTAGATGCTGCTGAAACTGCAGCAGGGGGAATTAACACCAGCTTTCTATTTTGACGACATGAATAGTTTAGGGTCTCAGGGTTTAAACTGGAGGTTCATGAATCTGTCCTCAATACGCCTGACAAAGAACACCCTTTTGGACCTCAAGTAGATGAGGCACTCGAAAAATGAAAAAAGACACAGAGTTAGCAAAATTTATGGTAGAACTTCAGTCTCCATCTAACAGAGGCTCCTTTAGTCCTTCATTCTATAGAGGAGGATCCAAAGGTAATTCCTCAGACCCTAATGCCTCCTCATATAAATCCAACACGCAACCCTCTACCTCTAAAAGTTTCTATAGAAGTGGGTACAAAGGAAATAATAACAAGGTTAGAGGTAAAGGCACACAAACGCGTACCTCCCCATCTCCCAATAAGCAGTCACTTGCCTACAATTCACCCAGATCATTTTACACCTGCCGAGGGGAAGACTTCAACAATTGTTTTACCATTTGCCAATCAATAACATCAGACAAATGGGTATTAGACATTATCCAACATGGTTATTGCCTGGAGCTTACCAGCAATCCTCCCAATATTTCACCTCGCATTCACAAACTATCTTTACAGCACCTACAGCTCATCAAACAAGAAGTACAAGCTCTTTCAATCAAAGGAGATATAGAACCAGTTCCATTACAACACCAAGAGGTAGGTGTTTACTCACTGTACTTCCTAATCCCCAAAAAGGACGGGTCCCTAAGACCAATCTTGGACCCACGGATGTTAAACCTGTACTTGCTGTCAGAACATTTCCACATAGTTACGCTTCAGCAAGTGCTCCCACTTCTACACCAAGAGGACTTTATGTCCACACTAGACTTAAAACGCATACTTCCACGTTCCTGTTCACCCAACACATCACAAATATCTCATATTTGTGATAGCAGGAAATCTCTATCAGTTCAAAGTACTCCCATTCGGAGTTACTACTGCACCCAGAGTATTTACAAAATGTCTAGCAGTAGTAGCAGCAGCTCATCTCAAAAGACAACAAATTCATGTCTACCCATATCTGAAAGAGACAAGTTAGTGATAGATTCCTTACCTTAGAATTATCCCCAGGCATCAGACTGGATCCGGAAAGTTTTGCCAGCAGTACCCCTGCGTGTCAGTAGGTGGCGACGTGCATCTCCGCGTCCGTCGCTGGCGTCGTAAGTGCCGAGATGACGGACTACTTAGGTGCCACCCATGCGCGCTGACGTCAGTTCTTTCTTTTTCCACGCCAGCAAACGCAGATCCGGCTAGAGCACGTACCTTAGTCGCTTTTTGACTACCCTTTTTGAGACTTTTTGGCTCCTGTACTTCTTGGTGCACGCAGGATGCCTGGATTTAAGTCGCAATATGTCGGTGGCGAACCCCCACGATGTTTGCCTCTACTGCCTGGAGACCGACCACGACTCCAGGTCCTGTCGGGCCATGGCCCCGAAGGACTTGAGGGAGCGGCAATGGAAGCTGCTGAAGGTCCGGCACTCGTCACCGCGCCGTTCCAGGTCCAGGGACCGTTCCCGGCAATGCTCGTGGGGCCGCAGTCGTCGCTCCTCGGGCTCCAAGTCTTCACCCTCAGATTCAGGTAAGAGACGACACAAAAAGAAGTCGAAGAAGCGACTTCGCTCTCCGATGTCCCCCGTCGGTTCTCGGATGCGGACGAGGGGGACAGGGGTTCTGCCCCTGTGGCTCCTTTGGAGCCTGGGAGTCCCGCGGCCTACCCACCTTACCCGGGTCAGTCGGCGACTCCCTAATAGGTGCAAGAATTTCCTGCTACCATGGACCGCCTCTTTAGGCCTCTGGCTCCCCCGGTGCGCCTTCGGGCCCCGCGGTCCCGTGTCCAGATCCTGTTGCGCTGCCGGTGGATCCAGCTGCGGCGCCACAGGATCCTGCGCCGTTGGCTCCAGTGCCACTAGGTCCAGCGCTGCCGGCTCCGTCCCCGGCGCCACCCTCTGCTCCGTCCCCGGCGCCGCAGTAGGTTCCCTTCGTCCCGCCCTTGCCCAGGTTCCAGGACCATTTTGTTCCGGCCTGGGATCTGCATTGGGACTCGGCCCCGGCCGGTGCCGTTCCCGGCGCCGTTTGTTCGTTCTCCGGCCCCAGCTCTGCCACCGCGGTCTGTTCCCCAGGACTGGGTGGACGACTTGGAGGATGCCAGCGACCTCGACGTCTCCTCTGACCCATGGTTTGCCTCTCCCCCACCTACCATGGAGGAGGGCGCCTCCTACACGATGGTGCTCCGTCGGGCAGCTGAGGTTCTCAACCTTGATCTCCCTACGGTGGTCCTCAAAACTAATCTCCTCACTGAGGTGCTCCAGATGGCGTCCACTTCGTCGGAGCCCCTGCTCCCATTTAATGACACCCTCACTGACGTCTTGTTGGGCACTTGGTCTCGTGAGCCACAGGGGCCCCTGTGGATAAGAATGTCGCCAGGTGTCACCACCCGGCGCCTGGTGACCCCGCTTTTCTGACCACTCATCCTACGCCGGAGAGCCTAGTTATCCAAGTCTCGACGTCACAGAGTGCCTTTCCCACGGCTCCGCTGGATAAAGACTCTACGAAGCTGGAACAGTTAGGTAAGCCGTTGTTCTCTTCGGCCAGCTTGGGGCTGTGGTCAGTGAACACCGCCTGCTTATTGGGCCGCTATTCCCACGTGGTGTGGGATGCAGTTGCACAGGTGTTCTCAAGCTGTTGCCGAGGGTAAGGATGCAGCTAAGTTCGCCATTCGGCGCGGTTTGGACACTGCAGACTCACTGGGTAGGGCGATTTCTACGACTGTGGGGCGCTTCGTCGCCACGCCTGGTTGAGATCTACCAGGTTCTCGCTAGATGTCCAAAGCTCGCTCTTGGACATGTCCTTTGATGGCACTCGCCTGTTTGGCGATAAGGCCGACAGTGCACTGGAGCGTTTTAAGGACTTGTGGGCCACGGCCAAGTCCTTGGGTCTTTCTGCAAAAAGCCCGGCCACTCCTGGTTTTCGTTCCTTTCGTTGCCACGGCAGAGGCGTCCAGGCACGTTCCTTCAGCAAGCCTGTGCAGAACCAGCCTCGACGCGGCTTCCGCAGGGGTGGGTCTGGGAATCAGCATGGGGGTCAGTCCACCTCCACCCCTGCTGCTTCTACCGCCAAACCTTCCTAATCCGAGCTTTGTGGATCACCCCACGCCGGTGGGTGGCAGGATCCGCCACCACCTCCCCCATTGGCACGATATCCAATCGGACAAGTGGGTGTTGCAGATCATCCGCAAGGGTTACTCCCTTCCCTTTCAGTCCTCCCCTCCAGCCATGTGATATTATTCTGGCGCCAGGCGGCCCTCCACTAAGACGGTATACGCCTGCAGGTGGAACAAATTTGTGGCATGGTGCACGGCAAAGGATGTGTATCCCCTTTCGGCCCCTCTTTCCGTGGTTCTTCTGTTCCTTCTCTCTTTGGCCCAGCAGGGCTCTGCTCTTGCCACTATCAAGGGTTATCTCTCGGCCATTTCCGCCTTTCTACGGCTTCCAGATCAGTCTTCTCTTTTTAAGTCCCCGGTTGTTAATCACTCCCTGAAAGGCATTACACACACTTCCTCCCGTGCCTTTCATAATGCCTCAATGGGACTTAAATCTTGTCTTGACATATCTGATGTGCGCTCCCTTTGAGCCACTTCATAACTGTCCCTTACGTCTTCTCACTCTCAAGACGGCTTTCCTGGTAGCTATCACCTCTGCCAGACGAGTGAGTGAGCTCCAGGCTCTTTCTTCTAAACCTCCTTTTCTCTCTGTTAATCCGGACAAAGTGGTTTTAAAGACTCGTCCTTCTTTCTTGCCAAAGGTTGTCACGCCCTCCCACATCGGGCAGACCATCACTTTGCCCACCTTCTTTCGGCCTCCGCATCCTTCAAAAGAGGAAGAGAGGCTCCACCGTCTGGACCCAAAACGTGCGCTCTCGTTCTATCTGAAGCACACACTACAGGTCCGGGTGGATGACCAACTTTTTGTTGGCTACGTAGGTGTCAAGAAAGGTCAGGCCATGCACAAACGGACAATCTCTCGGTGGGTCATTCTCTGCTCGTTGGCTAAGAAGGAGCCTCCTGTGGGGCTGCGTGCCATTCTACCAGGGCAACGGCAGCCACTACTGCCTTGGGACGTGGCGTTCCCTTGCAGGACATCTGTCAGGCAGCTATGTGGGCCTCACTGCACACTTTTACCAAGCACTACTGCCTGGTCAGCCAAGTCTTGAGAGACGGCTTCTTTGGCCGTTCTGTTCTCCGAGACTTTCTGGTGTGATCTTGGTTCGCAGACCCTCCACCGAGGTTGGTATTGCTGGGGTATCTATTCTAAGTTAAGGAATCTATCAGTAACGTGTTTCTTTCAGATGTACAAGTTACTTACCTTCAGTAATGCTATATCTGTAGTAAACATTAGGTTTGAGGCATATGAGCTGCAGATTGTACACTGTGCATAGATCGACATCTGGTGTTGGGTTCGGGTGCTTGCACCTTGTTGTTGTCTTTGAAGAAGTCTTTTTTAGTCACGAGATAGGTGACTCCTCCCTTGGACGATAGTGCGCATGCGTATCGACTCCATCTTCAGATAGTTTTTTCCGCCATCGGGTTCGGATGTAAATTCTGCGCTACTGTTCGGCACCATATTCTCCAAACCTTTTCGATGCACAAACCATCATAAACTCGACGGTATTGTTCTCGATCGTGTGATCTTCGACACGCTCTTCAAATAGTATATTCCAGTCGTGGGCGCGGGCTGCCGGGCCTATCGACGCTGTTCGGTCCTACGGCTCATGGAAAGGACTCCATTTAAAAAATGCCCCCAGTGTGGAGCCAAATTCCCACACAGTGACCACCACAAGGTCTGTAACCTGTGTCTCTCGCCCGGGCACGGCGAGAATAATTGCCAGGCCTGCGCCTCCTTTCGATCCAAAAAGACCATCCGTGATTGCCGGGCCCAACGACACAACATGGCGCAACAAGGACATCTTCGATGAAGGCCCTGATATCCCGGAGGAGGATTCTGAGGATCTGGAAATCGTTTCCAAAGCAGACGACTCGTACTCAGACGACCTCATCACTCCAGGTCAACGAGTGAGTACAACTGCCTCTACCCCAACCCCACCTGAAAAAAGAATGCCCTGGTCAAGACTTTGTCTGCTGGCCCCAGGCGCGACCGAAAACAAGCTTCAGAAGCCCTGACCCCGGGCCCGGCTCTAAAGATAATGGACAAGCCTTCCCGCAGCTCGGGACCGAGCAAGCTGCATATAAGTGTCCCGCAAGCGCCATCGGCACCCAAGCCAGAATCGCAGCCTACTCCCAAAAAGACGTCGGCACCGACCACTTCGGCGCCGAAACAAAAAGCATCGGATCCAAAACATTCGGAAACGAAAAAGATTTACACCTCCACATCGACGCCAAAGGACCCAAAAACACCTCCAAGGCTCCGGAGCAGAAATACAAACCTTGCTCGGACCTGAAAAATCGGCGCCGAATGCGTCTACCGAAGAGGAAGAACTTTTCCGACCGGATTCTATTGATCCGAAACAAAAAACTCTCCACAAAGACCCTAAAACAGGACATGTGGCTACTGTTCCACACAAGAAGAGGAAGTTGGACACCCCAGGCATTCCTGCAGTGCCTGTAAAGAGGAAAGACTGTGCTACTTCACCTTTACGACCCTCTTCTCCTGTTCTTCCTATTAAGCATGTCTCTCCTCCACATTCTCCTATACTTCCACCAAACTCACCACTACCACAGGTTGATGATGATTTAGGGGATGGGGGAGGCAACAATGACCCTTTTACTGACCCTGATGACGACACAGGCGTACCACAGGATGATTGTGATGATTATGATGACCCCGTAGATCCTCCAGACCTTCCTGATCCCCATGCATACCTAACAAAGCCATCTCCCCCAGATGACCATATTGGTTTCAGTCAGCTTGTAAATAGGGCTGCTAAGTACCATGGTGCTCAAATACATCTGGACCCCACAGAGGACGACTTTCTAATAAACACTTTTAAACAGTCACTAAGGACTGTACAGACCCTGCCAATGTTAAAAGGTGTCATTAAACATGCCCCCGACATTTTCAAGGACCCGGTCAGGGCTAGAATTCTCAATCCAAGAATTGACAAAAAATACAAACCCGCTCCCAATGATCCCACCTACATCAAAGGTCAACTCCCTTTAGATTCCCTAGTGGTAATAGAAAACGGGCCAGCTCTCAGACCTCCGGTGATGCGCCACCTCCGGCAAACGAGTTGCTGCCCAGGCAGCTAATCACTGGTGGATAGCTAACACACAAGCATTACTTGCTAGGTATGATAGGGCCCACTATGACCAACTGGAAACCCTATTGCAATGTTTACCTGATCAATATAAGACCAAGGCAAATGATTTAATTCAAGAGGGGAAATTAATAACTAATGCATCAATCAAGTGTGCCCTCGATGTAGCAGACACCGACTCTAGGGCCATTAACACTAGCGTGTTACTCAGTCGACATGCCTGGCTGCGCATCTCTGGCTTCAAACAGAAAGTACAAACAACTATCCTTAATCAGCCGTACAATCAGGAACAGCGTTTTGGACCGGCTGTAGACTCCACTCTAGAAAATATGAAAAAGGACACAGAGACTGCTAAATACATGGGAGCAATACAGTCTCCATCCATACGTGGTTCCTTCCAACGCTCCTTCTATAGAGGAGCATCCAGGAACATCAGTGTAGATACTGCTTCCTCTTCCTACAAAAAAAACACACAAACGTCCCCCAACGGGATATTTTAGAGGTGGATACAGGGGAAATAACAACAAAGGGAGAGACCGAGATAACACTCGCACCTCCCCCACTAATAAGCAGTGACTTCCCTCCACGCCCTCCAGACCATTCCACTCCGGTCGGAGGGAGACTATCACAGTTCCTACCTCTCTGGAATTCCATCACTACGGACAAGTGGATAAGACAAATTATCCAGTATGGTTACTGCCTGGAACTTAGTGCTACTCCCCCCAACATACCACCCAAACAACACTCCTCAAACAAGAAGTTCTTTCACTGCTTCAAAAGCATGCAATAAAACCCGTCCCCATACAAAATCAGGGAACAGGGGTTTACTCCCTGTATTTCCTAATCCCCCAAAAAGACGGGACCCTAAGGCAAAGACGGGACCCAAAGGCCAATACTGGACCTCAGACCTCTCAATTTCAACATACAATCAGATCATTTTCACATGATCCCTCTCCAGCAAGTTCTTCCACTGCTTCAACAAGGCGACTTCCTTGCCCCGCTAGATCTCAAGGAGGCCTACTTCCACATTCCCATACACCCTGCTCACAGGAAATACCTAAGGTTCACAGTGGATGCACTATCAGTTCAAGTTCCTTCCATTTGGGGTGAGCACAGCACCCAGGGTGTTCACAAAGTGCCTTGCAGTAGTAGCAGCGCACTTGAGAAAACAGCAAATTCATGTTTTTCCATACCTGGACGACTGGCTGATAAAAGCCAAGTCATACAACCAGTTTGTTCACCACACTTATCAAACGATTCAGCTGTTACACGACTTGGGGTTCACACTAAACTACACCAAGTCACACCTTCAACCCTCCTACATACATCAGTATCTAGGAGTCACGATAGATACTTGCAAAGCTCTAGCATACCCCAATCCAGCCAGCATGCAAACCCTCATCAACAGGTTTCAGCCCAACACACTCTCCCAGCACGAGTGTTTATGCAGCTCATAGGAATGATGGCCTCTTGCATTTTCATCGTACCTCACGCAAGACTTCAGAGGCGCCCTTTACAAGAATGCCTAGCACGTCAGTGGAACCAGGCCCAAGGACAACTTACAGATCTGGTGTTGGTGGACAGCCGCACACATCGCTCTATGCAGTGGTGGAACACACAAAACTTTTCCAGAGGGCGGCCATTCCTAGAACCGATTCCACAGGTAGTGCTAACAGCAGACGCATCACTCATCGGCTGGAGAGCCTATCTCCTAAACCATACAATTCAAGGCAGGTGGACCACTCAGCTGAAAGTGCTCCACATCAATCACCTAGAATTACTGGCACTATTTCTAGCTTTGCAGTCATTCCAAGTACATCTACTCAACAAGACCGTCCTAGTCCGAACGGACAATATGACAGCCATGTATTACATACAAAAACAAGGAGGAACACATTATTTGCAACCGTCTCATCTGGTGCAAAGCATATGGAGATGGGCCATTCCAAAAAACATATATCTTCTGGCAGAACACCTTCCAGGAGTTCACAATCAGATTGCGGATCTGCTAAGTCATCAGACACAGCAGATACACGAATGGGAACTTCATCCTCAAGTTCTTCAACCATTTTTCCAAATGTGGGGCCAACCAGACATAGATGTGTTTGCCACACACGCAAACACCAAATGCCCAACCTTTGCCTCCAGGTTTCCACACCCGTTGTCCAAAGACAATGCGATATGGATGAACTGGTCAGGCAGATTTGCGTACGCTTTTCCGCCACTCCAATTGATTCCCCTAATAGTACGCAAGCTCAGGCAGCAGTCTCTAAAGATGATCCTGGTGACTCCCACAAGGGCACGGCAACCGTGGTTCACAACACTCCTGGAACTTTCAGTAGTTCCACACCAAAAACTAGGTCTCTCCCCAACGTTGCTAATGCAGAACCATGGAGAGATGAGGCACCCCGATCCAGCACAACTGAATCTAGCAATCTGGCTCCTGAAGTCCTAGAGTTCGGTTACCTTAACCTTCCACCGGACTGTATGAATATCATTAAAGAAGCCAGACGCCCTACTACTAGAGCTTGTTATGCAGCAAAATGGAAAAGATTCGTCATCTACTGCAATAACAAAATCAATCCGTTGGATGCTTCAATCCAAGACATCATTTGCTATTTGCTGCACTTACAAAAGTGTAATCTAGCATATTCATCCATAAGATTACATCTAGCTGCGCTTGCCGCTTATTTACAAAACAGACAACACTTGTCACTATTTAGAATACCGGCAATTAAAGCCTTTATGGAAGGCCTTAAAAGGATCATTCCTCCCACGCTACCACCCTCTCCAGTGTGAAATCTAAACATTGTCCTTACCAGACTCATGGGTCCCCCATTTGAACCTCTACACAAATGTGAACGGCAGTTCCTCACATGGAAAGTAGCTTTTCTAGTCGCAATTACCTCTCTCAGGAGGGTAAGTGAGATCCAGGCTTTAACCATACAAGAACCATTCTTACAAATACATCGTAACAAGGTGGTTCTTTGACCAAATCCAAAATTCCTTCCCAAATTAATCTCTGCTTTTCATCTTAACCAATCAGTTGAGTTACTAGTGTTTTTCCAAAACCCGGACTCTGTAGCAGAGAGAGCTCTTCACACACTTGATGTCAAAAGAGCCCTACTTTATCATATTGACAGGACTAAGCCCTTTAGAAAAACAAAACAACTGTTTGTAGCCTTCTCGCCACCTCATAAAGGAAACCCCATCTCTAAAGCTGGGATTGCTAGGTGGATAGTCAAATACATTTAAATATTCTACCAGAAGGCTAAATGCACATTAACAATTCCCCCTAGGGCAGACTCAAGACGCAAACTAGGGGCTTCCATGGCATTCTTAGGGAACAATCCCTTAGATGACATCTGTAAAGCAGCAACATGGTCTACGCCACACACCTTCACCAAACACTATTGTGTTGAGGTGCAGGCCAAGCAGCAGGCTTCAGTAGGCCAGGCTGTTCTTAAAACACTTTTTCAAACCACTGCAACAGATACCGGTGGCCACCGCTTGGGGAGACACTGCTATACAGTCTATGCACAGTGTACAATCTGCAGCTCATATGCCTCGAACGGAAAATGCTACTTACCAGTATGCATCTGTTCTTGGCATGTACAGCTGCAGAGTTGTACACGCCCACCCGCCTACCCGGGACCTGTATCTGTTCCAGTATTATCTTAATTAGATACACTTACATGGACATCTATTCTATTTCTTACAAACTCTATCATTACCCTTCATGGCGAAAAACAATCTGAGGATGGAGTCGATGCCCATGCGTACTGTCGTCCAAGGGAGTAGTCACCTGTCTCGTGACTACAAAAGACTTCTTCCAAGACAATAACTAGGTGCAAGCGTCCGAGCCCAACACCAGATGGCAATCTATGCACACTGTACAGCTCTGCAGCTCTACTTGCCAAGAACAGATGCATACTGGTAAGAAGCATTTTCCTTAGTAATGGATTTCTTACTGCCCCACCCATCCTCCCTGTTCTGCGAACTGATTTCTAGGGTTAAGGTCATCCTTTTCAGGGCCCTAGTTTCATGGCACCAGTGGTCAGTTTCTTGCATGGCTCTGCGTTCCTGGCGCGGAAAGTCGTGCACAGAACTGAAGCCAGCGTGCATGGGTGGAGCCTAAGTTGTCTCCGTGATGTCATCTCGGCGCCTACGATGCCAGCGACGGAGGCAGAGCTGCACGACGCCACCTTCCGACGTGCAGGGGTACTGTGGACCAAAACTTTCCAGATCCAGTCTGACACCTGGGGATATTCTAAGGTAAGGAATCTATCATTAACTAATGTTTCTTACAGATATATCGTTACTGAAGGTAAGTAACTTGTGTGTTAATCACAGCAGACAACTCAAAATGCCCAAACTTCGCCTCCAGGTTCCTACACCCTCTATCCAAAGGCAATGCCCTATGGATGAACTGATCAGGAATATTTGCTTACCCGTTTCCACCTCCACCTCTCCTCCTCCTTCCTTTTCTGGTTCAGAAACTCAGGCAAACATCACTCACACTGATTTTAGTAGCTCCCACATGGGCTCATCAACCATGTTTCACCACACTGTTAGAGCTATCAGTGATTCCACATCAAATGCTGTACCTCAATTCCAGCCTCCTCACTCAGAGCCATGGAGAAATTAGACAGCCAAACTCCAAGGAGCTCAACCTAGTGATTTGGCTCCTGAAGTCATAGAGTTTGGATTCTTAAATTTACCACCAGATTGTATGACAATTCTTTAACAAAACCTACCACCAGGGCATGTTATGCAGCAAAATGGAAGCAAATTCTTGTATATTGTAACAAGAACATTATTATTCCGCTAGATGCATCTATTCAAATATTATTTGTTACCTTTTGCGTCTACAGTGAGCTGGCTTCGCCTATATGGATGCAGCAGTAGCTGCATATTTGCAAAACGGACAACACTTATCCTTTGTTCAAGGTTTCAGTAATTCAAGCCTTTATGAATGACTTAATAGAATAATACCACCCAGGGTACACCCTGCGCCAGTTTGGAACCTTAACATCATTCTCACAAGGCTCATGAGTCCACCTTTTGAGCCATTACACAACTGTTCATTACAATTTCTTTCATTGAAAGTTGCCTTTCTAATTGCTGTCACTTCATTAAGGAGAGTTGGTGAGGTACAGGCATTAACCTTAGAAGAACCCTTCTTTCAACTTCATAAAGATCGAGTAGATCTTCGCACAAACCCAAAATTCCTTCCAAAAGTGTTTTCTGTTTTTTCATATTAACCAATCAGTTGAGTTACTTGTGTTCTTTCCTCAACCTGTTTCAGAAGCAGAGAGGCTCTTCACACACTTGATGTCGATAGAGCACTATAATACTATATTGAGAGGACAAAATATTTTCGTAAAACAAAGCAACATTTTGTGACATTTGTTCCACCTCACAAAGGCAATCCTATCTCTACATCTGGTATTTCTAGATGAATTGTTAAATGTTTTCAAACTTGCTATGTTAAAGCAAAACAACTTTATACCTCCTAGAGCACATTCTACTAAAAAAATAGAAGCATCTATGGCCTTTTTAGGTAACATTCCCATAGCTGATATATGTAAATCAGCAACATGGTCTACACCACACACTTTTACTAAACATTATTGTGTGGATGTGTTAGCATGTCAACAAGCTAATTTAGGACAAGTTGTGCTAAAAACACTTTTTCAAACAACTGCAACACCTAACGGGTACCCACCGCTTTGGGAGAATACTGCTAAATAGTCTATTCAAAGCATGTGTATCTACAGCACACCTCTCAAACGGATTATGTTGCTTACCTTGTAAGCATCTGTTCTCAACATGTAGAGCTGTAAATTCACATGCGCCCTCCCACCTCCCCTGAAACATTTAGTTGCAGTTCTCATTATTTACATTACATAACCATGGACATCGCTATACTTCACTTACTTACTCCTTTCTCACCCTCTTGCGTGAAAACAAACTAACAATGGAGTTGATGCCCATGTGCAATATCACCAAAAGGAGGAGTGACCTTACTTCATGACTGGAAAAGACTTCTTCGCAGAAAACCAACTTGCAAACACCCGGACCCAACACTAGATGGAAGGAGTATGCAAAGCATGTGAATCTACAGCTCTACATGCCAAGAACAGCTACTTACAGGGTAAGTAACATAATTCTTCTCCTGCATGTAGAGTGGTAGTTATTATCTGCATATTTGGGAAATGTATAAATATTTCATTTTACCACTAGTCTTTACTGCCAGCCAGAACAGATATTCTGGCCGTTGATGCTTCTTCTCCAGCTGGCTGTTAGCTCAACAGTTGAATTTTATAACAACTGTAATATCCCTTTATGATATTTTTGCTATGCCAAGGTACACTGTGTTCATCAATGCACAGCAGAAAGTCGTAGTGACTTTCCCTTGTGATGAATTGGTTAATGAGGTCAGGGTAAGAGATGAGGCATGGTAGCATGATGTTTTTACCTATCTAATAGAGACTTCTAACTGCAGGTTCCTTACCTTAGAATTATCCGCATCCGTTGGATTGAATTTTTCCCTTAGCAGTACCCCTGCACTCCGGTAGTTGGTGTCTTCCGCAACAGAAGTGGCATATAGGTGCCACCCCAGTATGCTGATGGCAGTTCTTTTCTTTCTGTGCCAGTCAGCGCAGATCCAGAGAGAGCTACACCCAGTCATTTTTGACTGAACTTTTTCGACTTTTTATCGAAGTCTTTTTTTAGATCTTCTGCTGGTGTGGCAGAGTGTCAACGAGGAATTCTGTCTTAAAGCCCTGCGGTGCCTGTCACCGACAGATGTCTTTGACGGACCGGCACCTTGTTTGCCTCTGGTGCCTCAAGAGCAACCACGACATGAAGACCTGAGTTGACTGCTGCGCCATACACCCCAGGCCAGTCTCATTCCCGGTCAAGAGCAAGGTCCTGGGATTGGTAGCAGAGCCCAAGATCCTCTTCGCAGATGTCTTTGGATAAGCCCTACAAGAGAAAGGAAAATATGAAGTTGAAAAGATCTTTGAGTTCACCACATCCATCAAAGTCATTAGACGAGACAGGGGAGCGTCGTCATTCGAGGTCAGGCACTTCGGTTGAGCTCTGCTCTCCCCTCGAGTTTCTGGGAGCTGGAGCGACCTCTGCCCAGCTTCGTGAGTTCTAAGAGGCCATGCACCTCATATTTGGCGGTCCATTTCCTCTGGCACCACTTTGGGCCCCGCACGTTCGGTAGAGTACCCCACTGGTTCTCTACCAACAGTTCTATCCCCAGCTCCAGACGGGCCCCATGAATCGACGAATGATTCTACATCATCACCAGTTGTACCACTTTGACCCTCGCCTGCTCGGGTCCCGATGCCAACCTTCCTGGCACAGCCGATAGCATCCCAATTTTTATTCCCAACTACAGCATGGAGCCGAAGGGACTTCATCCGAAGCGGTTGCCGACTTCAGCCATGCCTTCCAGCTGTAGCCAGAGTCCTATTCCTATGGACGACTCGGGGAGTATTGGTAAGGTTCGCTGGGCCCTGAGGAATACCAGCCCCTAAACCCTAACATGGACTGTTGTGAGGAATTGGTGGATGCCAGGGAACTAGACACTTTTCCAGATGCTGGAATCCTCTCCTCCTACTACGGCTATGGAGGAGGTAGCCTCTTTTGCAGTGGTGGTAACGAAGGCGTCCAAGTTCCTGGACCTTATCCTACCCTCATGTCTTGACTAATGTCTTGACAGAGTTGCTACATCCGGGAGTAACACCCTTATAACAGCTTCTCCTATTTAATTAAGCCCTCATGGACGTCCTGCTTGGGACTTGGTCTAAATCCTGCAAAGGGGCTCCTTTGAACAGGAGGATTTCCCGCCACCACCTCCCGATTTCCCACCAGCTTAGTGCTCCACCTCCCGTGTAAATCCTGGCACATTCCCTAGCACTCCACTGGATAGAGAATCCAAGAGGCTGGATAGCTTGGAAAAGAAAATGTTTTCTTCCACCAGCCTGGCACTGCAGTCCAAACTTGGGTGCTTTTTGAGCCGTTACTCCCATGCACTGTGGGATTTAGTTGTGCAGGTACTGCCCATGGTCCTGGAAGAGGACTGGGCCATACACTCCCAAGCAATGACAGATGGGAGAGAGATGCAGCTAAGTTCACAATCGGATGTCGGCTGGACATGACTGACTCGCTATGCAGAGCGGTTTCTTCGTCAGTGGCCTTGCGATGCTACACTAGCCTGAGGACAATTGGCTTTTCTGGGGATGTCCAAGCATTGCTTATGTAAATGGTCTGTGATGCACCCATCTCTTTGGAGGCAAGGTGGACTTCACGCTGGAGCACTTAAAGGACAGCAGAGCTTTGTTCAGGTCATTGGCCCTCTTCATGGCCTCTCGCCAACCTCAGTCTGGCTTTCCCTCCATTCGTGGCCACCGAATGGGCGTCCAGCTGCGTCTTTACCCTCCCAGGCACCAGGCCGCTCAAGCTTCTCTGCGTGGCTGAGGATGCAGGGCCAACCGACCCCGGTGTGTTGGGCAGCCAGAGGTCAGGACAGTTAGTTTCCCACCCCCCCTGCACCTCTGAGCAACCGCCAGGAGTATCTGCTCTCTCATGGGAGCCATAGAGAGTGTTCTGATGCCAGAGTAGGTTATGGTTGTTATTCCCACTATTTTCTGGGGCCCAAAATGGTTGGACGCCTTTGTCCTCTCCTATACCTTCCCCCTTTTTTGCAGAGCTCACTCTCGCTCAAGGTCTGTCTGCCCTGGACCCCGGAGACTGGATGGTAGTGTTGGACCTGCAAGCCGCATACTTTCTCATTGCCGTCCTGCCTGCCTCCAAGTGTTGCCTGTAGTTCATGTTGGGCCATGAGCACTTTGAGTTTGCTGTGCTCCATTCTGGCCTTACTGGTGCTCCTCGGGTGTTTGCCAAGGTGATGACGTTGGGTGCAGCTCATCTGCGGTGATCAGGGGTGCTGGTCTTCCCTTACCTCAACGACCGTCTGTTGAAGGTGGGCTCACCCCAGGCTGTTATCTCCCATCTTAAGACTGCAACGAACCTCCTGCACTCGCTAGGGTTCACTATCAATATACCGAAGTCACACCTGACTTCCTCTCAGACGCTCCCTTTCATCAGAGCTGTTCTGTACATGTTGCAGTTTCTGGCCTATCCACCTGAACGGGGAGTCCAGGATATTCAGGCTATGATACCGATGTTTCAGCCTCTATCCTGGATTTCAGTGAGACTGATTTAAGACTGCTGGGCCTCATGGCTTCCTGCACCCTGCTGGTGACACATGTCTGCAGGCATATGCGGGCTCTGGAGTGGGATCTGAAGTTCTAGTGGGTACAGCAACGGGAATCTCATGGACATGGTCCAGATCTCGGAGGGAACTGCAAAAGATCTGCAGTGGTGGTTAACAAACCGCGATAGGTCCAGCGGTAGACCCCTCTCCCTCACCCAACCAGATCTGACAGTGGTAACAGATGTGTCACTCCTGCAACGGAGTGTCCCTCTGGGAGAGGTGGAGATCAGAGCCCTCTAGTCTCTGGCGGAATCGGGACTCTACATCAACCTACTGGAGTCCGGGGCGATCCAGCTGGCATTAAATCCTTTCTGCCCTCCATCAAGGGAATGCTAGTGCAGGTGTTCATAGACAATACCATTGCCATAGGTACTGCTCTGAACGCCGGGGCGGATGAACTCAGGCAAAATGTATTGGGGATCACAAGTGGCATCTCCATCTGGAGGGGGTGCACGTTTCATCAGTGGGGAGAGCCTTGGTTAGATCTGTTCACCACTGCCGAGAATGCACATTGTCAGTGTTTTTGTGCGCTGGAGTTTCCAAGTCAACCCTTGCTTGGAGATGCCTTTTGTCTCGAGTGGAGCTCAGGCCTTCTTTCCACCTATACCACTCCTTCCCAGAGTCCTCAAGACGTTCAGGAATGACCGGACCCAGGTCATCCTTGTGGCTCCGGACTGGGCTCGGAGAGTTTGGTATCCTGCGCTGCTAAGCATACCATCGGTCCTCCGATCAGGCTGCCCCTTCTGGAGGATCTTCTGTTGCAGCAACAAGGGAGGGTTCCCCCCGATACTGTCAATGCTTCACCTTCATGCGTGAAGATTGAGCGGCCACAGTTGACAGCTTTTGATGTTCTTTCCGAAGTCTGCAATGTTATCTTGGCAGCCAGGTGTCCCTCTACCTAGAGTGTATACGCCTGCTGTTGGAACAAGTTTGTGTCATGGGGTGCAGAGAAACTGGTTTACCCTCTTTCTGCTCTCCTCCCTCAGGCCCTTCTCTTTATCCTTTCTCTTGCCCAGCAGGGATCTGCTATGGGCACATTAAAGGGCAATCTTTCTGCCATCTCAGGCTACCTGCAGTTGCCAGATACGCTATCCTTGTTCAAATCCCCTATGGTGAATAGGTTTTTGAAAGGTTTGCACAACGTTTCCACCTTCACCGTTCATCATGCCTCCATTAGACCTCAATTTCGTCCGTACATTTCTGTTCTGCACTCCCTTAGAGCCAATGCACAATTATCCTCTTGGGCTCCTTACAATCAAGATGGCCTTCCTCGTGGCAATAACATCTGCGCTGGGGTCAGTGACCTACAGGCTTTTTCATCCAAGCCTCCTTACTTGAACATCTACCCTACCCAGACAAACTGGTTCTTCACACTAGAGCTTCCTTTATTTTTTTTAATTGACATGTGTTTATTAGGGTTTTTTCATGGAATGCATTACAAGTAAGAATCATCGGTATTATCATAAGTTCTTGTACTACGGCACAGCATAACATTAGGGATCTATAGGGAAGTTAGCGTGTGTATGTGCTGTAGTCCGTCAGTGGCTCATATCCCTCGTGGTGTCTTGAGAGACTCGTCTTCCCAGTGGTCGGCTCCGTCTGGCCCCCATGTTCGCCGACCTAGTCGTGTCTACATTTTCGGCCTCGGTCGGGGGACGGTCGCCCCTTCCTATCGAGGTCCGAGCTGCGGTCCCCTCCCTCCTGGATTCCCTATCATGTCATGTAACTACAAACAACTGTGTTGAAACCGCTAACTGGGGCTCTCGCTGCCTACGGGGCGGCTTGAACAGGGCTCTTGGGTAGGGGAGGGGTCTCGTAACCAGGTAGAGTAGGGGAGGGAGGGAGGTGATGGGTAGAGCATGGGGGGGAAGAGGGAGTGCGGGGTCGGCAGACGAGAGAATCTCGTGGTAGATTGGGTATGGACCAGTGGTAGATGTGTGTGGCGTGTCCCGGGTATCCCTGGGTGGGGGAGGGAGGCGGGTCCGCTACCTGACCTTAGGCGGGGGGGTCGGGTTCATACGTGTTCTCGCGTCTAGGCATGTTGTCTGCCTTATGGGTCGCCTGTGTCTCTTGTCGTATCGGGGCCACCGGGGGGGCCACTGGGGCGTGGGGGGCGGAATGTGTTAGGTCTAGGGTTTCCCCCGTTGCTCCCGTTTGCTTAAAAAGGATGAGGAGCTGAGCCCACTCCATAGATATCGGGTGTTTGCGGGCGCCGTTCGCCTCCTCCTCTCGCAGTAGCTCCTCCTCTGCTGCACCCCACTTGAGCACCGCGCCAACCCATGCCTGGCTGGAGGGCCCCTCCGGGGCCCTCCAGTACATCGCGAATCGGCGTCTACTTGGTGGCATCGGGGACATTCGAATCGCGTATCGGGGTAAAACCGGTGGAGCCTGTCCGGGGTGAGGTATGCCCGGTGTAGGATATTAAATTAGATATTTTTAAAACGCGCATTCCTGGACACCTTTTTAGGAGATTCCAGGGCTTTACGCCATTCCGCGTCGTTGAATACTCTGCCGGCGTCGTTTTCCCACGCTTCTCGGAGTTTGTCTAGGGAGACGTCTGTGAGCTCCCGGATCGCTTTATATAGCCAGGTGATGAGGTGGTTGCCCGCCCCCATCCGTAGCACTGTGTGCAGCACCGGGTGTGTCGGTGGTTCCCCATCGTGTGTATGCCAGAATTGGCCGCTACTCTCCAGCAGCTGTCTGTGTGTCAAAAACTGCCCCTGAGGGAGGTCATGCCACTCCACCAGCTGTGCGTACGTCCGCAGTTGTCCCTCTTGGAACAGTGCCTCCATCTCAGTGACACCGTGCTCCGTCCACACCCGTAGGGCCTCCGCAGTGTAGTATCCGCTCCGTCGGGGGAAGCCCACAAGGGGGAGCAGAGGGGAATATATCGGCTGGCCCCTCGACATGCGGTGTATCCGCATCATGCATCTGCGGGCTATAGCAACCTGGAGCGGGTGTGTACGTGCCGGTTTGGAGCCCGGCATGAGCAGCCGGCGGATCATCGGTAGAGGAAGTTTGCCGCCCTCCGTGATCGTTTCCCCCACCTGTCGCTCCGCCGTCCAGTGTGACAGCCACTGGAGCTGCGCCGCGAGAAAATACGATTCAAAGGATGGCGCTCCCAGGCCGCCAGCGGTCGTGGGGAGGTACAGTGTACGCAGCGCCACCCGGTGGCGACCGCCCCCCCAAATCAGGGTCGTCCGCAACGTGTCTAGCTCCCGGAAGAAGGAACGTGGCGGTATGATGGGGAGATTCGCGAAGTAGTAGAGCATCCTTGGGACCATGATCATTTTTGCCAGAGCGACGCGCCCTATAGGGGCTAACGGCAATGTCTTCCAGAACCCTACCGCCGAACGCAGCCCTGTCAGCGCCCTCCGGTGGTTCCCCTCAAAGAGGTCACTGGGGGAGTGATATAGGCGTACCCCCAAGTATCTGGGGGCCGTCCCGTCCCATCGCAACGCCCGATCGCCCAACGTGATCTCTAGGGGTTCCGTGCGGGCGCCCAAATGGAAGATGGACGATTTCTCCCAGTTGACCCGGAGTCCCGAGAGTTCCCCGTATTCTCGCAACGTTGCCCAAATGGGCGTGAGGTCTGCCGAGATATCGCGGACATATATCAGGAGGTCGTCCGCATATAGTGACACACAGTGGGTAACGTCCGCTATGGGTATCCCCCATGCGTCCCCCTCCCGTCGTAGTCGTATTGCCAGAGGCTCCATGGCTAGGGCGAAAAGGAGAGGAGAGAGGGGGCATCCCTGCCTAGTTCCGCGGGTCACCGGAAACGGCGCCGATATGAGTTTGCCGAGTCGCACTCTGGAGGTGAGGCCGTTGTACAGCAGGCGGGTGTAGGCCAGTAGCGTGGGCCCCACACCTACGAGCCGCAGAACCTCAAAGAGGTACGGCCATAGCAGGGTATCGAACGCCTTCTCCAGGTCCAGGACCAGACATGCCGCCCGGGGATATCGTTCTTTTGTCTGATCCTGAATGTGGAAGAGGCGACGCAAATTATGTGAGGTGTTTCGCCGGGGAACGAATCCACACTGGTCCGAGTGGACCAGTGCGGGAAGAATTTGGCGATAACGATCCGCTAAGATTTTCCCGAGGATCTTGCAGTCCGCGTTCAAAAGTGTTATCGGCCGATAGGACGCCGGGAGCTCGGGGTCTCTATATGGCTTCAAGAAGGTCACTAACATCGACGTCCGCATCGAGTCCGGGAGCATTTGGCGGGTCACCGCCTCTTCGTATAGGGAGACCAGCCGCGGCGCTAAGATCATCGCAAACGTGTGGTAGTACTCGACCGGGAATCCATCCATGCCCGGTGCCTTCCCGCGTGCCAGAGCTTTAATCGCTTGTTTCACATCGACCGGTTTGAGTTTCTTGTCGAGATCTTTTCCGATCTCGGGGGGGATCCGGGGTAGAATCAAGCCATCCAGGAATCCGGTAAGGTCTCCCGAGGACTCGTCCCGGGGGGAGCGGTACAGGGTCGCGTAGTACGTGCGGAAGACGTGTAGGATATCCGTCTGTGTACTTTTGAGTTGCCCGTCCGGGGCCCGGATTTCAGTGATTGGGCGCGACACTGTGTCTTGCTTGGCTAGCCAAGCCAGCAGGGATCCCGCCCTATTCCCCTCCCTATGTGTCCGAGCTGCATATGCTCGAAAGTTATATTTGCGCAGATCTCGCATCGCCGAGGCATGGGAGGATTTGGCCGCTGAGAGTTGCGCCGCAGTGGCGGCTCCTTGGTCTACTCGCCTTGAGAGTTCCGCGAGCCGGGTCTCCGCCCCCTGCAGTGTCCTATCTAGCATTCTTCTGACCCCCACTACTTGTTGAATGCAGTGGTCTCTGGCGCTTACTTTGAACGCATCCCATTCAAACGATCGTGCGGTCGCCGTGTTATCGTTTTGTCTAAAGTGGCCTTGCATAAAGTCCTCTAGGCTTTGGCGGAATACCGGGTCTGTCAGGCATTCTCGGGGCATCCTCCATGTTGGGATTGGGGGGTGAGGGGGTGTCCACCTGAGGACCGCCGTGTGTGCGTCGTGATCCGACACTACTCTACCTAGGTAGTCCGACTCTTGTACCGAGGATAGGAGCGACGCGGAACATAGGAATCTGTCTAGTCGGACCCTCAGATCGTGTGGGATCGAGTGAAAGGAGTACAGCTTCGTGGTGGGATGGCGTGCTCTCCAAATGTCGGTCAGTCCCCATCTGTCTGCCCAGTTGCGTAGGTCCGTGGCTTGTTTGTATGCTGGCGAGTGAGCCTGTGGCGGGTGTGAACGGTCGAGGTGTGGATCCAGGGTGCAATTGAAATCCCCTCCCAGAAGCCATGGGACCGATGTGTGGGGGGCCAATGTGTGGGTGAGCTTGCCCCAGAAACTCTCCTGCTCTGTGTTAGGAGCATATATACTCCCTATCATCAGTTGTCGGCCCTCTAACAGTCCCGTCAGTAGTGCATAGCGGCCCTCTTTATCCACAAGTCTGTTTTGCTCTTTAAAGGGTACCCCCGGTCTGATCCAGACGAGCGCACCCCTAGCGAACGCTGAGTAGGTCGTGGCACAAATGATGCCTCGCCATTTTCTCTGTAGTCGGTCCACCTCCCCTGCCGTCAGATGTGTTTCTTGTAAGAGTGCTATCTGGGCTTTTTGTCGCTTGATGTATGCATAGACGGAATAACGCTTGCGGGCTGTATGCATCCCCCGAATATTAAGTGTCAGGAATTTTATGTCCGTGTTGGAAGAGTTGTGGGATATGGTGTGGGAGGTCATGTGAATACGTCCTTGTAATAGTGTGGGCCCTTCGGCCGTCTCCCCCGGTCGCACGTCCCCCACCCACCATCCATCTGTGTATTGTCTCGTCTGCGAAGGTTATCCTGTCCGCACTGGGAATGACGGGGAAGGAACATAGGGGATAAGGAAATTAACCGTAACAAGGGTGGGAAACAGTCCCAATGCTGGGGGCACATCGTGCGAAGCGATGCGCCCAAACTGGTTGCCTTGGCGTAGCTTTAGTTCGTAAGCGCGGGGGTGGTGAATCTAGTGGCTGACGATTCCTGCTCCGGCGGTCATCCGTAAATTATTGAAGTCTATACATGTTCTGCCCAGTGTCGGGCCTCATGGCTATACTGTTCCTCGTAGTGCTTGTTTTGTCGCCGACCCGATCCGTGGGTCCCTTGTCAGATGAGCGTGTCCGCGGTCTGGGGGGTCACCACAGGGGGTGTCATCGAGCCCTCCCGTGATCCTGGCGTTGCGCTCTTTTCGTCATCTGAGCTAAAAATGTGAGGGCCTCGCTCCGAGTCCGAGCCCCTATCCTGGGGACTCAGGGTGGCCACCGCCTGGAGCGCCCTCCGTCGTTCCGCGATTATCTGAGCGAGGTCTGGAGAGCTGGCGGTGGTAGTTCCTGTTTGTCGGTTAAGCGGTGTGGAGGACGTCCCACGGGTCCGGCGGCCCGGGCGACCGGGTTTCGTGGGCAGGCGAGGGCCGGGGCTATCTCCAAGTTGTCGTGTGTGCTGCTCCGCCCAGACCGCCGCGGCGCCCGGGTCCGTGAAGAAGTGTGTCTCACCCCCATAGATGATCTTAAGGCGGGCCGGGAACAGGAGCGCATATTGGATGTTCTGCGAGCGTAGGGTACGCTTCACTGCCAGGAAGGTGGCCCGTTGCTGCTGGACTGCCCGGGAGTAGTCCGGGAACAGCATAACTTGTTTGTCCTCCAGCTGTAGCCGTCCCCGCTGTCTGGCTGCCCGTAGGATAGCGTCTCTGTCCTGATAATGGAGGAGTTTAAGCAAGAAGGGGCGAGGGGGCATACCCGGTGGCGGTCGGCGAGCCGGTACTCTGTGAGCCCTTTCCACGGAGAAAAACGCGGTGAGTGTGTCTGCGGGTGTGAACGTGGCTATCCAGTCCGTGATGTATTTGACCGGATTGGGCCCTTCAATGCCTTCCGGCAGGTTCATGATGCGGATGTTGCTTCGCCTGGATCGCCCTTCCAAATCATCTGTCTTATTCTCCAATACCTTTACCCTAGCGAGTAGGTCCTGGAGCGTGGTGTCTTGCTTTTGCACCTGCGGTTCCAGTGTTTGGAGAGCGTGCGTGTTGTGCGTCACTTTGTCCGCCAATTTTCTGTGGTCGTCGCGAAGAAGGCCCAGGTCCGATGACAGCTCGCCGAATTTCCCTTCTAGTGCCACTCGTGATTGTTCTATGGCTACCAGGACCTGGTCCAGTTTTCTTGACATGGAGTCATCTGTGACTGACTCCGCGGCGTGGGGGGGTCTCGCCGGTGTCGACTCGGTTGTCCTGGTCTGATGAGAGGCCGGCGGCATCCCCGCCGTTTTTTGACGGCCCATCGTGGGGGGGGGGAGGGGTCCTTTCGCGTCCGTGAGCACGGCCACTCACCGATGTCCACACGCTGGTTCGTCCGAGAGGTCCGCTCTTCACGCCGTCGTGGCACTTCAGGCGGTCATCCCCGTCGGGTCACGTCTCACCGTCTCGTCGGGAAGTGCACCACCCGTGGTCCTCCTATCCCCTACTCGGTCACGGGGTTGGCGTATGGGGCGTCGCGATCCTGTAGCCCCCGCTGATCCCGCGTCTATGTCGGAGATGTGCGTGCCGGCCTCCTCTGTCTCCGGGTGTTACAACCAGGCCCGTCGAGTCCGCTGGGCCTCTTAAATTCAGGGCCATATGCTGCACGCACCTCCCTATCTGCCAGTCCCGTGGAGGTCGCGCGGCCCGCTCGACAGGACCGGTCCGGCGCCGGCACACGGTCGGGGCGCCCCTCTCTCCCTCGTCGGTGTTCCAGTCCGAGGTTTCCCGATAGGGTCGTGGTTGGGGTCCCTCGTCGCGAGTTCTCTACGCCGGACCACCCCTCGCTCCCCCGTCCAGCGCTGCTCCAGCTCCCTCCCTTATATATGGCGCTGAGGGGGGGGGCCCTTGGGGTCGCTCCGGTGCCCGCGCCCCGCTCGGGGCTCACCTGCTACGTGGGGCGTCCCGCCCAGTCGTCCTCGTCCTTGCTCGAGTCCCGTCTGGTATCCTCCGGTCGCCGCCACTGAGGGGAAGGGCAGGGGGATCCACGCCGCCTCTCTCTCCCGGAGCCGCTGGGGCTCCCAGATCGACCCTCCGGGTCCCGCTCCTGCCTCGGCCGTGCCGCGCACCCTCCCGGGTGGTCGCGGTCTCCTGTCCGGCCACACACCTCGGCCGAGACGTCACGGGTCACCCCTCTTGTCGCCGTGTCTCTCCGCTCTGGCCGCCATCTTGTGTGAGCCTCATCCGAAGTCACACAGGGAGTCTCTAGCGTCGTTACAGCCTTGACAGCGTAGAGTCAGGGCCGGTCCTGCGGGTCGCCGCTGTTCTTGTACCCGGTGCGTTGTTCTGCAGGGTCGATGGACGCACCGGTATGCAGGGTCGATGGCAGTCCCGTCTATCCACTGCCGCAGGGGGGAAGGGCAGGGAGAGCAGCGTTCCCTCGTCACCCCGCTCTCGGATCCTCCGGGTCCTACTCCTACTTCAGCGCCGCAGTGCACCACCACGGGCGGTCGCGACCCCCAGCCAGGTCACATATAGTGTCCGGGACACCGCGGCTCCCTCCTCTCTTCGCCGCCGCGGTCCGCTCCGTCCGCCATCTTATGTGCAGCTTGATCGCGGCCACACACACGGAGCTGTCAGCGCCGTCCCGGCTCCGATCTCGGAGCTCCGGAGACCGTCGGGTGTGTCGCTGCCGCGGTCTGATGCAGTGCGCTCCGTTGCGGGACCGATGAGTGCCCGGGGCAGGTAGGGATAAATGTTTTACGGGCCGCCGAGCAGGAGCCTTAGGAAAAGGAGTCCGCCATCTTGGCTGGCTCGGCCACGCCCCCACTAGAGCTTCCTTTATGCTGAACATTGTCACTCCTTTTCAATTAGCCCAGTACATCACCCTACCTAACTTTAATACTACACCACATCCTTCTAAGGAGCAACTTCACCAACTGAATCCAAAAAGAGTGTTGTCGTTCTACCGTGACCACACCAAAAAATTTCAGGTGGACGACCAACTGTTTGTGGGGTATGTCGAAGCGAAGAAGGGAAAGTCCATGCAGAAACAGACCATCTGACGATGGATTGTGCTCTGCATTAAGATCAAACCTAAGGCTGCAGCCACTGCTTAGCACTCAGCAAGTTTAGGTTCTGTATATCTGCTAGGCTGCAACGTGGGCTTCTTTACACATGTTCACCAAGCATTAATCATGGACAGTCAAGTCTGTCTGGACAGGCATGTTGCTTGTTCGGTCTTGCAGGACTTTGTAGTGTGAAACAGTTTTGCAGACCCACCTCTGGGAAAGTATTGCTTGGGTTCTCTATTCTGAGGTAAGGAATTTACAGCTATAAGTCTTTATCAGGTGAACAAGTTACTTACTTTCGGTGACGCCTTATCTGGTAGAGACTATCTAGCCGCGGATTCCATACCCATCCATCCTCCCGTTTCTGTGAACGGATTTCTAGGAACACGTTTGTTCCCCTTTCAGGGCCCTATTTTTCCACATCAGTGGTCAGTGTTCTTCGTTCTCCGCTGTCCTGGTGTAGAAAACCTGACGTCAGCACGCTGAAGTGGTGCCTATATAGGCACAGCGCATGTCACTTCTGGCTAGGACGATGACGAAGCCATGTGGACACGAATGATGCCCCCTACCGGTGTGCAGGGGGTACTGCTCACAAAACGTTTCCAGACCAAGTGACGCCTGGGGATAATTCTGAGTTAAAGACTGCGGCTTGATAGTCTGTACCAGATAAGGTATTACCAAAGGTAAGTAACTAGTTCTTTATGAATTGGCACTGGTTTATTGATCTGGGAAAACTATTTATCTGATCAGCAAAAGCGGTAAAGGGACTTTGCAGTTCATAAATTTATTTTATTAGTGATCCAAAGCCATAACCCAGTGGTACTGTAAAATAACAAACAAATTGTTAATGCTACACGGATATTGTGGTCCACAGTTAGCCTATCGATTCATTTTTGAGAAGTGGCTTTCAATTTGAATTACAGCTGTTATGCTGGATCCTCCCACAAACATTACAGTATGTTATCGGGGAAGGGGTTGTCACTATACTCAACACATATTTCTTGTAGGACACAAAGGAATTGCATATCTCCTTTAGGCCATAAAGTGTAAGACGAAATTCCTTATTCATAGTAGGATAATCTTCCCATCTGCTGAGATCCCTAAGCATGACTTTCCAATTGGCACATGGCTTTACCATTGAGTATATTGGCCTTTGGGATTCTTTTTCCCCTTTTGGAAAAATAGTGTTTTCCCCATTTAGCAACTACTTTTCGAAAGAGCTGTTTAATATTTTGTTTTCATATTGGCTTTTAGTTTCTTGCTTTTAACTCCATTGCTCAGAAAACCTGCACAATCTATGTAATACACCACATGTTAACGTATTTAGCCATCTCACTCTAATAATTAAACTCTTAACTTTAACCACATTTCCGCTTTTATTGTCCTACCTGACCCATTTTGGGAGGATTGAACCCTCGCAACCAAGGGGTTGTCTTGCAGGTGCTAGTCTTCAGTGTAAAGGCCTAAAGGGTGTTTATTTGCTTTCAGCCATCATCTTGTTGCCCGGGTCTATGAGAGTAAAGCAGAATTTCGATCAGCACTACAGCATGAAAAGGAAGGATACACGATCTACAAAACTCAGGTTTGGCTTCAGCATACAGTGCTCTTTTGTACTTGTAGATTTGTGAAATGGAGTCCTTCATTGTAGTGGAGAGCGCCTCGTGGACAAAGTTAGGGTGCCCCCATATTACTTTGTCATGTTACTTGTGAATGTGTGGTAATGGGAAGTACCAGTTCTTAACTAGTGCAGGCATCATCTTCAAAGCACAGAGCCTCAAAAGCTGCCACACAAGATCAACATAAGTCCCTTTCTTTACGTGCTTGTCCAGGAGTTCACAGACCATGTGAATACGTGGCAGTTAAGGTTCCATTAAGGATGGAAATGACCATTCGATCTATCATGCAGTATGCAGAGGTCCATCGAAGAGTGGAGAACAGAAACTAAACCATGTTCTTAGTTATGTAGATTGGGTAACTGAAATCAAAGACAGTAAAAAAACACTTTCAGAGGTTCTTTTCGGCAGTTATGCAGTCACAGGTTTATCATATGGACTTACTCTTCACCCTAGTCTACTCTAAGATGTAGAGATCCGCCTCTGCCCAGTCGAACTAATAATATTGTCGGGTCGAGCTACACTAGCACTCCATGCAGTGGTATGGGCCAGGTAGCTCTCCCGTGGGTTGTGAAACCTGCCATGCTGACGCACTGCTCCATGAGGCACCTGCAGAGCTACGTCCAATGTGCGCCCACTGGAGACATGAAATCTTCTGTTTGCGCTCTCTTTTGCATGTGCCCCCATTTATTTTAAAATGTTAGTCCCTCTTCTTGAAGGGTAACTTACTAGTCACTGTATGCTGACTCTGGAGCGTGGGGTTAACAGTTCGATCCCCGGCTACAGCTCCGCATCGTGTGACTCTGGGCAATAGCTCACTTAGTCTCCCCAACGGCCCCCAGCTCCATGAAACCGTTAAGGAGGTGATATGTTCGCACATTACAAATATCCTCTTAAAACCTGTAGATGCTGCTGTATGGAGGAGTCAGCGCTGCACCGCAGACCATGTTAATGTCCCAGAGTCCACAGAAGGTGCCAGGGTCACGTGCTATAGCGAGCCTCCATACCTTACTACAGGCCAGAATCCTCCTCCTCCCCCCTTAAAAGTAACAGACTATTTCCTTACTCTTGACTTGTTACCAGGGTTATGGGCCAAATGAATGGTATTGCATTCTGCTCAGCGTCCATAGTCTCTGCCCATCTCCTCTGTTATGGTCTCTTCAAGAGTTGTAGTTTTCCTTCATCTATTAGTAGACTGGTTCCAGATGATTTATGATATTGGCTGGCTTCAAGTTCTGTTTTCCTGGTGGCCTTGATACAAGTCTTATCAGCATACTTCTAGAATTGTGTGTGATCCCTTTGATTACCTGAGCGAAGGGGTACAAACAAATGTCAAACTACTAGGGTGTGGCAGAGGATCCATAAGGCAATGCTGCACAGTATGTTTAGCCTGCACTGAAGTTTAGGGGAAATGGGTATCTAGGTGGTTCCTCAGTGTCAGAGGTTATGGGATTGATTATAGACTTGTAGCCTTTTGAGAGGAGTCTGTACGTAACAAGAGGAGCACTGAAGCAGAGCATGGCCAGAACTTCATTTAGGCACAACCACAGACCTGGAGCCTGTCCTTTGGTATATGTAGTGCAGGGTTGTTTGGAAGATTCAGAATAGAAAAAGTATTGGTCCTTTGCAGATTTTAAAATCATTGATTATTTTTATATTTCTGATTGCAAGTTCCAATGAAGGATGTGAAAAACAAAAGTTATAAAATATTGCTTGATTAAAACATTGCCCAATACCGGACATCAGCTTGGCAACACAGACGGGCTCAGTTTTGTTCAGTGGCCTGCATTGGAATGTTAATATTGCCTATTACTAGAATTCACCCTCATGTGAAACAAAATACTTTTCTTTCGTTTTCAGTTTGGGGAACTGCACGAAAAGACAAAGGAGAGCTCGGAGTACCTGAAACACCTCACACAACAAGCAGTGTCTCTTCAGCGCACAATGAACGAGATTTATAAGAATGGATCCAATGCTAATATCATGCCTCTTAAGGTAACTGCATCTGCTTGGGTCAAATGTCCATCTCCTGATCAGACTGAGTCATCCTGCATTTCCAGACGAGCATTAGTACAGTAAAGGACAGCCATGATGTATTTCATGTGTATGCATTCAGGAAAGACTAAGTAATTGGATATCTCGAAGCAGGGAGATTATGGCATGCATGCTACTGCTACTTTGTTTCTTTCTCTGTTAAATCTTTGTGCTCACTACTTTGAAAATAGCCCCAACCAGCAGGTATTGCTTTTTCCACCTTGCTGCATATCCTTATTCCGTTCCTGGTTGTTTATTCATCTCCTTCTCTTTTACTACTTTATTTATATAGCTCTACATAGTCTGGTCAACATTCTCAATCCTGCTTCCTTTCTCCTCAAATATTCCATCTTGTAAACATGTCTCTTTCATGTTTATAAAATCCACCTCATCCTCACCTTGTTTCTTTTCACAGCACCTCTTATACAGTGACCCCTTAACTCCTGTGCCCTTTTTTCTCAGTCTCCAATCTGTTTTTGATGTTTCCATCTTGCTGCCTTTCTGATCTTCTTGCACATAGCCCATACTTCAAACGTCATTCCTCAGATCTCTTCTCGCACCCGTTTCATCTGCAGTTGCGTTTTTAACTGCATCAGAAGCTTCACTGCCACCTGCCTTTTTAATCCCCATCTACTGGGCATCCCCTCCCAGTTTTTTCTCTTTACTCTGTCTGTTTTTGTTCATTTATCTACATCTGCATCATCATGTTTCTGCCCTAAACTCTTGCCTGTTCGCGTCATTCGGACTGCCCACCCTTCAGATTATTTCTAAATAGCTCGAATCAATACGGATCTACTCTCCGAACCAGTGGAGGTGCTGTGATTTTTCCCTCCGCCATAGGAGCCTACAGGCCCACCTCAGCCACTAGCCATTGTGCAGAGGCTTTTTCCGATCGTGCTCTCCCCTACCCCCTGCATCCAGTCCTGATGAAGGCCACGTTTTAAGGAATCAAAGTGCCTACATTTCCTTAGGGGTCGAAACGTCGACACTTACACAAAGAGACAGTACAAGACAACAGATTTTTCATTCATGTTACTGTTGTGAACATGGCCGCCTAACGCTTTTGTTAAAATTTGAACTGTCAGGCCTGATGTTTTAGCCTTGTATGTTTAAAGTGATGTATTGTTTCTGAATAACACCGCCCTTCTAATCACTACCCTATCCTCACGAAACACATACACCTATCCTCCCTTCCCCCTCACCATGTTCCTTTCTAGCGACATTGTTATTTATAATGATATGAGTATGTACATTAAGAGAAAGATGCCGAGTGTGAATTAAAACACTTAGCACTACCAATGTTTTGAATACTTGTCTTTTATTTCCATGAATGTTTGTCCTTTTCTGGGACCATTGTCCTTGCGTACTAAATTCAGAAACACTTTTTTGATTTGTCTGCTGTGCCCCGATCCGTATATTATCCGGAATTGTAATTTTAAACCCAGTTCCTTGCTCTTCCTTTTTAGGGATTTATTCTCATGAGGAAATGGGGATAGCCTGAAAGTTTTCCCAAGTGGCACCTTACCACTTTTCGTTAATAGAACAGTAATAGCATTTCATTTGCTTCTATTTTCAGTTCACTGCTCCCAGTATGTCCAGCGTGCTGGAACAGCTCAATGTCATCAACGGCATTCTCTTCATTCCGCTAAGGTAAGCATGGTGAGCCTGAAGCCTGTGTCTGACCCTTCTGGTCCAGAGTTCCTCTTACAGTTCTAAAGATTTGTGTCACATGCTTTGTGAGCTTTCCCCTACTATGATCGAGTACCAGAGGTGGAGAACAGTGTGCATCAGCAAGTGACATTTTATCCGAAAATATACCTTAGTTTTACTTTGACCGGATGTGTGAATCGTATGTTGTATGACTTGATTTGTCCTTTCTCAACATGATGCATTGTAACCTTGCAGGCTTGAAAGTGCCTCTTTTAACCCCATGGGTAGCTGGCTAGAGCTGTAGAGGCCCATCTCGTGGGAGGTGGTGTGAAGGTTAGGCTCCCCAGAGTATAACAATCATATTATACACACAATTAGGAGGGAATGTCCAGCCACATTTATTAGTTGGAAAAAGGAAGACCTCCTTCACAACATGTTTTTAAAAAGTCGAAATTAAAAACTTTAAAGAAACGCAGATGTTGGCAGCACAAACCATTAGTAGTTTATGACCCACATCTGAAGTACACTATGAAGTTACTGTTGGATAGATTAGGAGCTGTGTATTGTTCTGAAATAATTTAACATTGACATCTAAGGAGATGCCCTGGAATACCTTCCAGAAAACAGTTTGATTTAAAAGGTGGCTTTGGGTGAGAGTCTCCCTGTCTTCACCCCTTCTCTGAATTTAATTTCTTATGATCTATTTTTTGTAAAATAATCCAAAGGCAAAAAGCAGAAATGCAGTTCTATCAAAGTTGGATTCTATATAATAACACGTAGTCTCAGTATTTCAGGCAAAGAAGTCTATAGTTAAATTTACGTGGTCCCTCTCGGAGTTTCCAGACTGCGATACTGATCACTTGTCATCTACTGGTCACTGGTGAAAGAGTCTGTCTTTTGGATCTGTAGCATCCCGCTCGATAGCCCAGAAAACAAACCACTTTATCATTTGAACTGTTATTTGCTGTCCAGAAATTGGAGCTGTTGACTACTCCAAGAATTAGGGTCACAGGCTCTGTGTCTTGGAACGGCTGTATTTCAGCGTACACAAAAGCCCTACAGTAAAGGCTGTACAGCTATGAGCAGTCTGCGTCTTTCGTAATAGTGGTAGGTTGGGGTAGTGTGGTTCTGTCCCTAGGGTGTTAGCTGTGGTGTTGGGACTAAAACAGCTACTCGTGGGATCTTGTCTTCCAGTTCCATAATTCTCTACCTGGCTGAAGCAGGAGAGTACTGGGTTTCAACAGTTTGACTCCAGGCAAGAGTATTGTGTCAGGCACCCTTGCGTGTCCCATCAGGACATCTCTATGGAGAAGGACATAGTAAGTACAGGGAGTTAGACTGAATGTGTGTTTTTCGTGCGGGCAGCATCCATCCTCCATTTAGGGCATCTTCAACATGAAAGGGGTGTTTGTGATCATCTACTGGGGGCACAAGAGAAGTCTCTCCATTAGTGCTCTCATTAGTCTCTCGTCTGTAGTCCCCCTAGTGTTGTCTGTGACTACGTTGTTCAGTTATCCGAGTGTTTAGAATGACTCTTTTAGGAAAAAAAGAGGCGCTGTACTGAGTGTGATTGTGCATGTATGTGTTACAGATCAAAAGAATATGCTGAAAGGATTGGTTCACAGTACAGTTTTTGTGGTTAAAGGGAGATCTGGGGAAAAGAGTTGAAGAGGAGTGTATGAAGGTAGAGATAAGCAGGAATAGTTGGGGATGGGAAGCCTGTTCATTTGCTGATGTCCTGCATCTCACTTGGAAATTTGCAGTGTGGTCATAGAGAGAATGAGAGTGTACGTATACCCAGGAATATCAGGTTGCTAGAATAAGGCAAGTGCGGAGAAAGCCATATTTGGTTACCAGAATATGAGACATTTTTCCTAAAGAGTAGTTTCTCACTGATGCAGATGCTATAGGTACAGCATGTTCCAAAGTTTGGACGCGAATAGTGAGAACAATGCCAGCTGAGTATGTCTAAATATATGGACATTCAGGATACATTTGGATGGTGTCTGGAGTGCACTGAGTTATACAAGATTATCAACCAGAAAGGATGGGCCTAGGCTGTAAGCACAATGATAATTGCAAATTCAATCTGTTTAATGACTGGGAGTCTGAGTAAAAGATCTGCAAGTCCTCGTCACAATATACGACTTAGAGGGCCTGCGGTTAGCCCCACCGTAATGTTTTGTCCCTATTGAAGTTTGTTACTGACGCTAGAAAGCCAGCATAAATTGCACTGGCAAAACCGGGTCCGCATGCAGTGAATTCGCTGCTCAAAGTCAGGTGAAATTAAAGGCAACATGTGTTTTTTAGAAATGCTAGTTACTTGCCAGTTTCTAACACCAAGCAGCGTGGATCCCTGCTTCTCACAGTTTCATACTATCATAACTGATGTCTTTTCAGAATTCAGCTTAAGAATATTAGCGTGCATCGAATTCCGTATAGCAAACAGTCAGTCATGGCATTCATCGTGATTATTCTACTGTTCATCTTTAGCTAGAGCATTTGTCTATACGCATAGCAGTGGAAGGTAAAATCAAAGGAGCTAGAGATTCATATGAATGGGGTTTTAGGGCGTGAAACATTTTTAATTTAATATTAAAACCTATTTTAAAATCTGTTTTTATTTTCATGCATGCATGCAAACTAAGATCTCTCAACATTACAAGAGCTCTTCAGATGAGGCAGTGCGCCTCCCATCTTTAGAGACACTATCCTGTGTGTTTCTTCGTATCAGACCTATCCCCAAGCAGGGGTGGATGCCCTATGTGCCATAACTCCATTGTAGTGAAAGTAGTGAAGTTGATTTAATTCTGTGGAGTACTTCCAGTGTGTACCTTCCTTTTCTGGTAACTCAAAAGCATAGATGAGAACCACATGGACACGAGTTTGGCTATTGTTCAGCAAATTTTGCTTTAGAAAAACCTTATAGGAAATTAATATACTTTCATTTTTTATAACCCTTTTTCACTTGCTCCTGTTCAAGCTGTGTATGGATTGAAACCACCACCCTTACCTGGACAGTTCACTGTTCCCCTAGATATTCAGGAATGTCTGCACGGATATGTTGTGTCTATATATGCATGTTCCCACACGAGCTCTGAAGCACAACAAACCATAGAGAGCCCTTAAAATGGTTGAAATATTTTTTTCTGAGTAACTGCTCCATGGCAGTTCAGCATAAGGAAGAGTGTGTTGTCTATGATGTGGTATATCGGGCTGATTTAGATGCCATGCGTGAGGACCAGAGTTGTGCTTTTATCTTATTTTTGTTGCTGCACCTGTACAGCAGTGAAGTATAGAGAGTATAAGCATAAGCTATGTGGTCATTTGAGCACTCTAAAAAGCAGTCGCCTACCATTATTATTATTATTATTATAATATTTAACTTTATATGGCGCAACAGCGACCCAGAGGTTTCCCGGCGCCATGCAAGAAAGAAAAGAACAGCAGGTCAAGCTCAAAGATTAAATAACCACGTTTGATGCTTTTTCGAAATTTGACATAGTTATGTTCAAAACGAAGTGAGAGCGCAAGCGATTTCCATAGAGAGGGGGCCAAGTCGGCAAAAGACCGACCACCCATACAAGCAAGTTTGAACGTAGGGGTCGCAAACTTAGCCTGCTTGGAAGATCTAAGACGGTGAGTGGGAATGTACTGGTGAACTAAGGTGCTAAGATAGCGAGGAGCAGTACCAGCATTGAGTCTGTGCATATAGCAAAGGGCTTTGAATTTAGACCGATTTTCAATCTTTAGCCAGTGTAAGTCCCGGAGGGTCCTGGTAATGGAGGCCATTCGAGGTAACTGATAAAGGAGCCTGGCTGCTGAGTTTTGAACCACTTGCAGCCTACGGAGTACCTCCTTTTTGGCACCTAAATATAAGACATTGCCGTAATCCAATCTGGACACGATCAGGGCTTGAACCACAGTCTTTTGAGCCATAGGAGGCAGCATCCATAAGATCTTTTTTAACCATTTCAAAATTACAAAGCACATTGAGGCAACATTGACCGCTTGCTGACGCATAGACAATTGATCGTCTATAATAATGCCCAGGTTGCGAACAGATTGCGAAGGTTGTGGAAGGGCACCCATTTGGTGCAGCCAATGTTGTGGGCCCCAGAGAGCTTTGTTTTCACCGAGAATTAAGAGTTCTGTTTTTCCTCCATTCAGCTTCAATTTGTTTGTGTGCATCCATCCAGCAATGTTTTGTAAGCCTGATTGAAGAGAGGATACCTTAGAGGTGCCTTTCGTAGATAAGGAAAAGATAAGCTGGGTGTCGTCCGCATAGGAATATATTGTTAGCCCAGCTTCTTCTGCTAGGGATACCAGAGGGCTGATGTAAATGTTGAAGAGCAAAGAGCTTAAAATAGAGCTCTGGGGCACTCCATAAGGGGAGACATGAGATCTGGAGTTAGCCGCTGGAGAGAATACCTGAAACGTCGATTGGTTAGAAAGCTCGCCAGCTATTTCAGTGCAATGCCGCCAATGCCCTTAGAATGCAGAACTTAAAGAAGGGTCTCATGTGACACGGTGTCAAAAGCGGCACTCAAATCTAGTAAAATGAGTGCCACTGTGTCAACCTTATCAAGTCGCTGACGGATGATTTTGGTGACTCCCAAGAGTGTCGATTCGGTAGAAAACCCTGTTCTAAAACCGGATAGGGACGGATGTAGAATGTTTTGGGAGTTCACGAATTGTGTCAATTGGCGGTTAATATGTTTTTCTAAAATTTTGGAGAATGCGGGGAGCAAAGAAATAGGACAGAAATAGGAATAGTAGTACAGCCTGTTCTACAAAACGTTACTTATTTTTCACTTGCACAAGTAGGTGATATGGGGTATGAAGCACTATATAAATGCAATCCATACAGTAACATGAGAAGGAAAGTGTAGAAATTACTGGATAATACATTTTTCTATTCTTTGTATTAGCCAAAAGGACCTGGAGAACCTCAAGGCTGAAGTTCAGCGGCGCCAACAACTTCAGGAGGCCTTCAAAGGAAGCCAAGAACATGATGACGACAAAGTAACTGAACCAGAACCAACGGAGCGAATTACACCCTCTTCAGAAGCCCCTGCAGCCCAGAGCACAGCCACACCCACAGTCACTATTCCTGCAGTGTAAGCCCTTGCTTGAACTGTAATCCAAGGGTCTTGGACATCTCCGGGGACGAGCTCTTCCTGGCAATGTTTTTGCACTGGTTCATATATCACATACATGAAAAATCCTAATAATTAAATGCAAGTGTAATCAGTGTCAGCAAGCAGGTGACCACTGCATCGAGTTCAGAAATTCCCAGTGAAGCAGAGGACAGGGAAACCTCCTAGGCAAAAGGTCTTTGTAGGCTCTGGCTGACTTTACAGTGGGTACACATTTCTTCATTACCAAGTCCTCTTGTGTGTGGTGTACTTAGACACAGACTTCACTATGACTCGTCTTCAGACGAGTAAACATTTCTCAGGTCATTCTCATGCTGTTGCAAGGCCATCCCTTCCTAGGAAAGGGAGTGGCCACAAAAGAGAAGAACTGACATCTTATAGGAACAATTGAAATCCGAGCCAAAAGGTGAATTGAAAGCAAACTTACCCAAGACCTAACCACAATGGAAATGAGTGGCAGAAAGAGCCAACAGATTTGTGATCTAAAATAAAAGGATGACAACTTCTACAAAGTGGTGGAATGTACAGCTTTTGTACGCTAGTTTTATGGTAGGAAATAGCCATTTGCTTCGGTGAGATTTTTTTCTTTCTTTTCTGCTGGCCGACAGTTTGTAAAAGTTGGGGTTTTGTAATTTTTCATTGGGATTTATGGCATGTGTTTGTGTGCGTGTGTCCAAATTGTGTTTCACCCTGTCGCTATGTGCTTGAGACGTCTTTCTTTTGTGGCAGTAGATCTAAAAGGAAATTGAAAGTATTTGCGGGGCAAAGATGAAGGCCACGTATAAAGCGCAGGTCACTGTGGCAATGTTATCCATTTTATTAACAGTTGTGTTTCATTCGTCCAGTTCCACAAAACCTATTTGTTTTGCGTTATTTTGAACATTGTATTTACGTTCTGGAGAAACGCCTCTTGAGCCCTGTGCAGCATAGAGGATGTTTTTAGGTTTCTACAATTTTACAGTGCTTTTTTGTTCTAAAACGAAAAGGGTACCTTATTGAAGTTAACCTATTTTTGTGGGAACTTTTACCTGAGTCCTTAATATAAGTGTTTCTTCAGTCTAGGAGGTGTGTATACACCTGGAATGTTGCATTGGAAAACAACTTGGGGTGATCGTAGAACCCCTGTACTCTGCTTACCATTTGCACGAGTAAATATCCTTGAGACATTGGATGAGTACTAGAAAAGGACATGCGTTTCCAGGGAATGAATAATCTCGTATCCTCTTGGAACAGTGGATTGAGACCACCCAACAGGAAAGAAGTCAACGCGCACAGAAAAGACAATATCTTTATACATTAAACCCTAGTGCCTACATTCTGAATGTTGCAGACAGCCTGAACATTGCCTCATGGAAGTTCCAACTCAAGGCCTCTAATCTGTTGACCCCAATGTACCCTCATATCCCCAGCTCTCAAACCACGTTGTTCTAAAACAAAAAACATCTTTGAGTCTGCAGCTGAAGATGTGTTTGAGAGGGAGCTCACTTGTCCAGGAAATAGAAAGAGAAAGAAATGGAGATTCACCTGGGAATTTATAATATTGAATTCACAGATTGTTATACTTGCTTTTGGGTAAGTGCAATGGGTCGAGGTACGGTAGCTGTGTTTTTCTCTCAGCATTCAATATCGATGATTCAAACACTCTGAATTACAGCAACAACAAAAAAAAGGGACAGTGCGATGAATTTCCCAGACAGTGTGCAGAAGTTGAGGTATTGGATCATTACTGGCAAGGGGCACATCACGATCACTGTCTAACTCTTCGGATGACACTTTGTCAGAGTTATTAAGTGGGTTATTTCACATTCATAAATGGGCCACGTTTCATTTTCCATTTGTAATGTGTTTATATAGATGAATGTTTTTGGAGCAACGCTTGAAATCTTGCCATTTAATCTGTAGTAAAATTACAGTTATAAGTACAATGTTACTGCAAGGGTTTGTTGTCGTCTTTGTTGTGAACTGACCTAAGGAAGCAGTCATTTCATAACGGGCCTTCTAAACCAAAGATGTCCCTTCCTTTGCTCCTGGTAGTGTCTTTTGGCAAATGACAAAATGATGATATTTGATCTTTGGTCATTAGTCATTAATTGTTCCGCCTGTCACTTCATTGACAAATACATTTGTTAATGTCCATTTCCAAACATTATGTATAAAATGGTGCGTGAAAACTGAATAATGCAGTTGGTTACACCACGTCATGTGACCATGTAGCAAGACGCTGTTGTACAGATGGTGGACAGTTTGTAACATAATTGACAATTTAGTACAGAAATACTAGCTTCAATGTGAGGAGAAATGGATATCTCTGCCCTCAGTAGGCATTGAATCAAATACGTGCATATGGCAGAAATTACCCCACCGCCCTGTACTACCTTCATATAGTTATGCAATAATTACTGCAGAGGTAGGCCATATCAACTAGTAGCATCTTGGTGCGGAGTAGTTTCACTACCGATCTTAACTCCTGAATGGGTATTATTGTTGTAGCACAGATGGGCGGAGCAATGAATGTTGTAACAAATCTTGCACCGTAAAAAACCCAAATATGGCTGATGAAATATTTATGAATTGTACAGTTCCGCCCTTTTTAAATGATCTGTAACATTCTGTACTTTTTAGATGGTTTTCCCTTGTGGTTCTCACCATCTCTTTTCCACCTTCACCTTGTCAACAGTGATTCTTCTCCACGTCAAAGTCTTCCTGGTTCTCAGCCCAACACGATAACACCACACCACGTTGTTTTCTATCTCTGTAGTCTTCCTTCCATCTCATCCTCACGACTTTAGCTACTCAGACCAGTTCCTGCTATTACCACCATACCCAATCTACTTGCCTTCTTGAGTGTCAGTCTTTTTTCCATTTCAGTCGTCTCCCCCCACATTTCTTCTTTGCCCATGGTGCTCCTCTCTGTAGTCTTCCACATCCCAAAAAGCCATTTTTCTGCAACCTTGCAGCATAGTCTACTGTTGCCCTGTGCTGCTTTAATAATTGAGTGCGAAGATAGACGGTAGAGCCAATGGGCAATGGAATTCAATACACCTGAGAACATCCACACTCTTGTGGCCGCCATTGAGCTTGTCTGCTGCCTCGTTCCCTCTGCCGTATTCTACTTCTCTTTCAACAATCAGCACTTTCCAATGTATATTTTTAATGTATGCATCCAATCCTTTCATTGCACTGAAAATACATCAATAGAACAACTGAAGAGAAGTGAGCGGTGATCATATGTTTAAGTGAGCTATCGAAGAAAGCAGTGGTCTCATGGAAAAATGCACTTTTCCGTTTCTCCTCCAGCTCCAGTTTGTGTGTGATGCACAGATTCTCAAGAATTTGTATTGGCACATTGTTCAAAGGTTGTATTAGTGCCAGGAAGAGATTGGTCTTCGAGTCCTTATGGCTTCCCATTCTGGTCAGTCTTACAGGACATGCCACCTTTTGGTCTCTCCCAAATGGCCTGCTTATTTTCTTTAACCAAGGCAGAGCTCACCACAACTGGACTATCCTTGTAACAGTCATGCATGTGACCTATCTAGTCATTAGATGGTGACCATGGGAACTAATCAATTTTCATTACAACTCTCTAATTCATAAAGAAATGTTTATTCATTTTTAATCTGAATAAACTGCTCTGGATTAGTCTAGCTAACGTAGACTCAGCTAGCTACACTAAAGGTATACATCACTTCCAGTTACAAAACAGAAAATGAGCAATAACATTTTTTAGTGTTTGGATGTTTAAACAATGTATTTTATATCTACAGTAAAATTAATTACTGAAGCCCCAGAACAATACTATAGCACTTCGTGCTGCACCCCAATGCTGTTACTGGTCTTGCATGAAGTTAGTATTATGAATGTGAAATCTAATGAGACCAGAGGTCTGTCCTGTGTTATAAACTGTACCTAGAAAGGGCAGCCTCTGTTCCCACCTCTTACTGGTGCAAATATTAACCCATTTGTTGAGACTCCTAACCAAAGATACAGATGTCTACATGTCATAGATGCTCATGCGATTGGTGTTGACCATCCACCCCTTTTGAGGCAGTTTCTGTATATTGGTGTGTTGAACATAGCACTGTGGACGTACTTGAGGCTTTACAATACACAGTATCGTGCTCCATACTGGACAGTCATTTCTCCCATGGCTGGTCATAATTACTGCCAAGCTGCACATACATATACAATCTCAGTGCCAAGAGCGTGTGTATACTGTCTGGGAGTTAAAACCTAGCACAACCCTCCACCCTCCAGCAGTACTTTATTCAGGCCCTCCTTCATGCTGCAGGCAATCGGGAAGCCAGGCGGCTGCTAAGGGTACATAGCAATTATAAATTGGTCAGACTTGAAATGCTGATATCAACATCCGGATTCCTGTCAATTGTCTGTTTTTGTTCTGTCTGTAATAATGTGTATTGTCATACAGTGGGGAGGGGACGATATAAGGTCCCACTGTTTATACTACTTGTAGCAGTTTGCTTTTTGGGATCTAATTCTTTGTGACTTAAGAGAAGAGTAAAGGCATCACCCATGCAATGAAACAACAAATTCCCTAAAAGTTGTCCAATAAAGTAATTGTTTCAATCGTTTTTCATTGGTTGTCTTATTTTTTCACACCTAGATAGAATGACAGCCATTGCTAGCTCTTCTGGTAGAGACCTGTGCTTTTTGCTTACATTTTGAGTTTTTTTCCTTTTCAGTTTGTGGATTCTTCCAGCCTCACTGGGCATTTATCACAACATTGCTGGATTACCCAATTATTGCTAGATCTGACCATATTAATTACTTCAGGCTTCAGTTCTTTACCACATTATTGGTGTGTGGTGCTGCCTGCGCAGAGGTACTATTCTTCTGAAACTTTACTGTAAATCATTACAAATGGTTAGCAAGCAGCTGCTTGAAAAATGTGGTTTAAATTCTTTCTTCAGACTGCCAGATGAGATAACTCACTTCTCTTTAAAACATTTTTTGGTGTTAGGTTTGTTGCCTCGCGGTAAAGTCATTTGCAAAGATTTTATAATGCCTGACTCAAAGACATAAAAACACTATTCACATCTGGCTTAAAGGCCGCTGGAGGAATAGGACTTGAAGCAATCTCTTTGAAAAGCAAATTTATTGCTGTTGCATTTATCTGATACACAACAACAATGTTCCAAATGGAACATGACACTGTTTTGGTAAGATTCAAATGAGGATGTACACTAGGGGGGCTATGAGGAGATTTAAGGACCTGCGTGGGCCGTCTCCCCACTAAATCACATATCAAACGCACAAAAAGAGCCCACGGGTCCTAATCGTAAGTCTGCTGTGCGCATGGATTCTGCTTACCATGCTTGGGGGGGATCCCTTTTAAAGGACGGTTCCCCTCACTCACCAGAGGTGTCGTGCTTCATCATAGGGGCGCCTCCTTGCGTCTAGAGTCTAGTTGGGACGCAGGCTACAACCCCCTTGCTGCGAGTGAGGAGCTCAGGGATGTTTTTATGTAAGAGAGAATGGTCCTAAAACCCCATGTGAACATGGTGTCTTTGAGGTGAAGTGCTGTGCTATAGTGAATGGTGGTTTAAAACTGCCTTGAAGGTTACCCTAGGCGAACTTTATACTATGACTCTGTAACAGGATTAAAAACAGATAGCTTGTAATGTAGCTGCCGGCATTAGAGACAGCTGCATTCGGAAACGATCAACATGTTTTGGCCTGTAGACCTATAAAAGTGTTGCCTTCGTCAGGATAAAAAAAAAAGCTACTCCAAAGTGGTGAGTATATACAACAAAAGTGAAGGAAAACACAATGGACACCGGTATGAGATACACCAGTTGTCCTGTTGTTCAGTAGATTTGTCAGTGGAATCTGTGATGAAACAAAACGGATAGCGTTCCATACCAGTAACAATGTGATAGAGAGCATATACCGCATGGTAAGACCACAGCACAAAAGACAAACCAAAACATTGCTTTTATTAAAACAATCAAAACACCCTAAACTATTAATGAGTGGATGTAAATGCGAGACTCACCTACAACAGTCGGGGAATATACCGCATCTGTCCTGGGCTTTGAGCCAAAGGTATATACGCCAACCATCCTAATGGATAAAGTTGGTGGCGTTAGATTCAAGAGAGAAGAGTACAAATATGGTTTAAATAGCAAAGAATGTGTTCAACAGGAGTTTGAACAGAGGAGGCAAAATGTGAGCTATCCTGCCAGAAGCTGGATAAGAATGGTGGACAACTGTTCCGCAATGCGGTGTCTGTGCCGGTGGGTCAACATGTACTGGAAGCGTACCTCCAGAAGGAGTGGAGACACAGCGTGGTAATTCGATGGCGGTTAGAAACAGAAAAAGCTGTGTAATTCCTGCCAGTAATGGGCACGAGGGGACAGAACTCTGGCCAGGGCTGGTCACCTGAGTTCATTAGGGAAGATACATGATGAACGTGCAGGGTGCGTGTATCACACAGAGACAGTCTGGAAGTATGGTGCCTGCAGTACTGTTCGGTAAGAGAAAGGGCATGGCCGCGTAGGAAGACCCCTGCACGGGAGCCAGGCATGGGGCAAAGCTACAGCTAAACGGGAGCCGAGGCTGGTAGGGTGTAACCCGGGCTGCAGCGCGCGAGACGCGTGTCAGCCCGACTAGGAGTTAATCGGGTCCGTGCAATGGCCGTAAGATAGCCCTGCGCTTGTCGGATAAGCCTATTGTGGACAAGCGCATAGCAGAGCTACAAACTAAACGATAGCTGCAAAGGCCGGTATGCAGTAATAAAGGTTGCGCGTGCAAGGAGCACATGGCATCCCAAAAGGAGATGAGTCGGGCGGTCATTCACCTTGTTCATGAAAGCCAGCTCCGATAATGGCGGGTGCATCAACTCAAATAAGTAAATGAGCCGGGTGAGTTGCGCTACAAAACCGCTCGATAAGCGGTCAAGCTCCTTTAGAAACAAATAAACTTGGAGAGACTTACCACTCCAGGTGAGCAGAGTGCTCCAACGCATACATCCGGCGGACCAGGGGGAGGAAGGACGTGTGGAGCGCGATCAGCTAAAATAGAGGCATTGCGGGAGCCGATTTCCTGTAGCAGGTGAAGTTGGGAAACGTAGTCCGGCGGGACTCGATTTCCATAGGAAGGCCAGGAATGTTGGGAAACGTGGTCTGACAGACTGAAACGTAACGACAAAGTCAAAAATACTGACGTTGTTGGGTTTAGGCAGCTACATTACAAGCTTTATGTTTTTAATACTGTCACAGGGTAGTAGAATAAAGTTCGCCTAAGCTAACCTTGTAGGCAGTTTTAAACCACCATTCACTATAGCACTGCACTTCACCTCAAACACACCACGCTCACGTGGGGTTTTAGGACCATTCTCTTTTACATGAAAACATCCCTGAGCTCCTCCCTCAAGGCAAAGGAGCTGTAGCCTGCGTCACGACTAGGCTCTGGACGTGAGGAGGCACTCCGATGATGAAGCATGACACCTCTGGTGTGTGAGGTGAACCTTCCTTTAAAAGGGATCCCCTCCCAAGCATGTTAAGCAGAATCCACGCGCACAGCAGACTTACGATTAGGACCCGTGGGCTCTTTTTGTGTGTTTGATAAGGTCCAAATGAGTCCACTTAACAATTTCACATTAAGCCCAAACCATATAATTTAGAGATGGGGTAAGTATTTTTCAAAACAAGGAGGGAGAATCTCTTATATTATTGTAAACGTTTTTCATCACACGCACCAAGAACAAAAGCACATTTGAATGTAATGATTTTTTCATTTTGAAAAATAATAAGTGGTAATACATTATATACATATGTGGTTGCTCCAAAGAAATACATGAAAGGGTGCTCAAGATAAAGTGCTCGTGTGGAGTAATTTAGATAAGAAAGAGGAAAGGAGATATACTCAATACATCTGTCATCTTATTTGTACAGTACCTTGTTCGTATATATACTTATTTTACAGCATAAGCATAGTCTCATCTATACGTAGGTAATTGTACTATTCTAAATTGCCCCTTTGTGTAACCAAATGACAATCCAGGCTGTAGAAAGTGTTGACTTTTTGACCCGGCATAGTGGGGGGAATAGGGGCTAGTCTAAGCCTCAAAGGCGGGTCTTCATCTGGACTGGAAAACTAATTGAAATTGGGAGCAACCTGGAAGCCCATCCAGTGTGAAGACTGAACAATGAATCATACAATCAACGAGGGCCATCTGGATTTAAAATTATGAGGTGTAGAGAACTTCCTTCTGGGGATCAATCAAAATCGCTTGTTGTATGTAGAACTCAGTTAATGGTAAGGCTTCATTCATGTATTTTCATTTTATTCATGAAGTTAATCTCCTCACCACGCCGAATAACCATACTGACATTTAATATTGAATTTCTGGTTTTTTTATGAATGGTTACTAATAGGGCATGTTTTATATTCATACATCGTTAAAAAGCAAATATTGTTTATAGTCTTTTTCTTGTATTTTCATAATATGAAAACACAAATATTTCCTAGAGCATCTCAGTATGATCAGACAGCATTTCTATTATAGAGAAATACAAGCTCATGTTCTTTATGAATTATATATGAATTTTACCTTTCAATTCAGTAATTTCATCCAGTCATGCTGACATATTTCTGCATTAAATTATTTATTGGACCTCATTGGCACAGACGCACAGGGACTGAAGAGAAATTGTTATAGGTGCTGCCTGAATGAAGGTTTGGGCCACTTTTGTTTCAATCCTTTGGATCTTTATAATGCAGGAGGGAGTGCTAATGAGTAATCATCTTTGAGTAAGGAGTTCCCCCATAAAATACTCAGTATCTGGCAATTAATAATTGAAGGCGTCACTTATATAATTTCTATTGTGAACATCCTCGAAGGATATAGGACTTGCTGAGACCCATTTGTAGATTTAAAGTCCTGGATTCAGTGCACCTTTTTTATGTACCCAGGGGGCGCTGTTCTAGGAAGCGCTTACCGTCCCTTTTGCAAGCCATCTTTATACAGCCCTCATAACTTCTTGAGGATGGTTAAGTCGCTATTTATTTTGTCATAATGTTGTATAAAACACCATGATGCTGCTTTACATCCCCTATCAGTCTTCAAGTATTCAATCCATTATAAAGGAGGCAATTATGTTTGGGACACAGTGTGCTATAGATTAGAGTTAGTTTAGTCAGGGTAATTCCTTTGCTGTGTCTTTGTATAGATGCACAATTCATTTTGGCAGCACAGAACAGGGATCTGCTTATCTTACAGATAGCTCTTACAGTCTGGAGAATAAGTGAAAGTTATGCTACAGTAATTTACTTATGAGCAGGTGTTACCCATGTTTTTGAGCCTCATGAGCTTTGGCTCACTGATTTTTCCATGGGACGCAAAGGATTCTCTGCTTTTGTATATACTGCGCCCTTTTGCCGGTACACGGTTTCCATGGTATATAAAATTTGGAATTTGATCCTGTCTTCTAGTGGGAGTACATGGACAGCTCTAATGTGATCATGTTTCATACTATTAAGGGCCAACCTTGCTGCTTGATTATGTATACAGTGTAACTTATTAACTTACAATTTTTTTCCGAATTAAATAACTCATTTTTACATTTCCCTATATTTTACTATAGGGATACTCCACATTCGAGTGTGAAGATCTTCCTATAGTAAAGTAGAGGAAACATTGATAACGTTTATTTAACTTTATTATAATAATGAAATTATTTTTGTTAATATTAATGTTCGAGGCATATGAGCTGCAGATCATACACTGTGCATTAGATCGCCATCTGGTGTTGGGCTCGGATGCTTGCACCTTGTTGTTGTCTTGGAAGAAGTCTTTTGTAGTCACGAGATGGGTAACTCCTCCCATGGACGATAGTGCGCATGGGCATTGACTCCATCCTCAGATTGTTTTTTTCCGCCATTGGGTTCGGATGTAACTTTTGCGCTCCGAGTTTGAAACTGCTTTTCAAACTTTGACGCGCAAACTCTCCAGTATTGTTATCGATCGCGTGATCTTCGACGCGCAACTCAACATCTCGATTCCGGTCGTCGACGCGGGCCATTGGGCCCATCCACGCCGTCGGGCCTACAGCTCATGTAAAGGACTCCATTTAAAAAATGCCCCCAGTGTGGAGCTAAATTCCCACACAGTGACCATCACAAGATCTGTAACCTGTGTCTCTCACCAGAACACGACGAGAACAATTGCCAGGCCAGCGCCTCTTTTCGATCCAAAAAGACCATCCGTGATCGTCGGCCCCGACGACACATCATGGCGCAGAAAGCAGCTCCGGCTCCAGCGGACATCTTAGATAAAGGCTCAGATGTCCCAGAAGAAGATTCCGAAGACCTCGAAATCGTGTCCGAAGCAGACTACTCAGACGACCACATCACTCCTGGTCAACGAGTGAGTACAACTGCCCCTACCCCCACTCCACCCTAGAAATAAAAAGGCCCTGGTCAAGACTTCGCCTTCTGGCCCCAGTCACGACCAAAAACAGACTTCAGAAGCCCCGCATTCGGTCTCGGCTCCGTAGATAAAGGAAAAGCCTTCCGGTAGCTCGGGACAGAGCAAACCGCATATCCCCGTCCCGGAAGCTCCTTCGGCACCGAAACCAAGTGACCACCGCACTCCAAAAAATAAATCGGCTCCAACCACCTCGACGCCAAAAGAAAAACCTTTGGATCCAAAACCAAAGACTTCGGAACCGAAGAAGATTTCAGTCTCCATTGCCAAGCCAAAGGACTCTAAAACATCTCCTAAGGCCTTGGAGCACAAAACTCAACCCCGCTCAGACCCGAAAAAGTCGACGCCGAAAGTCTCACCTCCACAGCCTACACCACTTCCAAATATACCACCACCACAGGATGATGATGATGATGACGATGTGGGGGTGGGGCAACAATGACCCTTTCCCTGACCCTGACAAAGATAAGGACACGCCACAGGATGACTGGGACGATTATGACGACCCAAGAGATCCCCCAGACCTCCCAGATCCTCAGCCATATCAAAACCATCTTCCCGGATGACAATATTGGATTTGGGCAGCTTGTTAACAGAGCTGCTATTTACCGTGGCGTTCACATGTATTCAGACCCTGCAGAGGAGGATTTCCTCCTAGACACTTTTAAACAATAGCAAAAATTGGTACAAATACTGCCAATGCTCAAAGGGGTCATTAAACGCCCCAGACATATTCAAGGACCCAGTGAGAACAAGAATTCTCAATCCCAGGATTGATTAAAAAAAAAAAAAATGCAAACCTGCCCCCGAAGATCCAGCCTACAATAGGAGGGCAGCTACCCCTAGACTCACTAGTAGTGTCTAACGCTAGAAAATGTCCCAACTCACAAACCTCCGGTGACGCACCACCTCCAGACAAGGAATCTAAGCTGCTAGATGCCTCTGGCAAAAGAGTTGCCGCCCAAGCAGCCAATCACTGGCGCATAGCTAATAACCAAGCATTACTTGCGAGGTATGATAGGGCTCACTATGACAGACTAGAAACCCTATTACAACACTTGCCTGATCAGTACAAGACTCCGGCAAATGACTTGATTCAGGAAGGCAAATTAATAACCAATGCCTCAATCAAGTGTGCCATTGATGCAGCCGACACAGCCTCTAGGTCCATTAACACTAGTGTGCTGCTCAGACAACATGCCTGGCTAAGCATTTCAGGCTTTGAACAAGAGGTACAAACCACCATCCTCAACCAGCCGTTAAATCAAGAACACCTCTTTGGACCGGCTGTAAACATCACCCTGGAAAAAATGAAAAAGGACACGGAGACTGCTAAGTCCACGGGAGCCTTACAGTCTCCATCCACACGTGGTTCCTTTCATCGCTCTGTTGATGGTGACCTCAGCTAGGCCTACCAGTGCAAGGGGTTCGCCCTTCTCTGCACAGAGTCCTCAGACCAATAGAAGGTCTGAGGACTCTGGAGGAGAAGGTGACCGGCTACACAGACCTCGCTAGCGCTAGCAGCGCTTTTTGGATGCTTTCTCGAATTTTAAAATTCCCGTTTTTTATCTCATTTTATTTGTGTTATTTGTACCTTGTTTTTAATAGTACTGACCTCCCTGGCCTCATTCTTGCACTATAGAACCCCCCTGGGGACCATCTACACCGCCTTTGGCGGGTCCGGGATCACGGGGAATCGGGGGCCACGATTTTGAGCGCCATTTTGCTTTGGGCTGGGGCACTCTCGCGTAATCTCGCGAGATCTTGCCCTTTGGAGCCTACTTGAGCCTCTTTCGGTCGTGCAGCGGTGACGCGCAGCGGTGCGCCTTCATCGCGCCTGAGTCCAGCCAGAGTCCTGCCCGTCAGCGCTAGGCAGGGCCTGGCAGGGGACTCCGGACTTTCCAGGATGATATCTGCTGCGAATTTGCGTCTTTTACGCCACCAGGTATGTGACTGCTGCCCCGGCTCCCTGGATCCTCTCAGTGGTCCCTTTCAATGCCCCACTTGTCTTTTTAAACTCCCTACACCAATGTGTATTAATAGTCTCCAGTGGAGGCCCTCGGTGGCCACTCAACCAACTTTTATCATAGGCACAGTTAATCAATCCATCCTCAAAGTTATGCATCTGAATGTTAGATCTTTGTCTTGTCACTCCCAAGAAGTCCTTTCGCTGATTTCTGATGATAATCCGGATATTTTTTTCTTTACGGAAACTTGGCTGCACGACCAGTCCATGGCGGTCATTAATCTAGCCCTTCCTGCAGGCTACATTATGCACTCTCTCCCTCGTAAGACCAGAGGTGGCGGCATTGCAGTTGCAGTAAAATCTTGCTACCCCTGCATATGGAAATCTATCGCCATAGCCGGTTGCGAGAGTGCTCTATTTAGCATCTCAGTGAACCCCCATTTTACTTTCACGGGACTTCTAATTTACAGACCTCCTGGGCCTGAGGCCGCCTTCCGTCAAAGCCTTCCGGAGGTAATTTCTTCCTTAGCTTTAAAATCTGCTAATTTTACGATTGTCGGCGACCTCAATCTGCATATGGACGCGCCATTTTCCAACTCGATCCTTAGCCTGCTTGCTGATCTTGAGGCGTTCCAACTGATTCAAATGGTACAATCCTCTACTCATATAGGTGGCCATCTATTGGATCCTGTTTTGACAAACCTTTCTACGAATATTTCAGTGCTTCATCCCAGACCCATGGCATGGACTGACCACCATCTCATTGAATTTCGTATTACAACCTCCTGCTCTCCATCTAAAAACAATCCCTCAGCCAGTCTTAGACGCCCTTGGAGAAACTTAAATCTAGAGCATTTCCATCAGCTCTTGATGAAATTTCATCCCCTACCCCCCTCTGAAGTCTCCCGCGGCTATGACTGCTTTTGCGAGTGGCTAAATAACGCATTGGATTCACTTATCCCGGTTAAGTGGAGTAAGACCAGATCAAGCCCTTCTAACCCCTGGTATAATGATTCACTTACAACTCTTAAAATCTCCTGTAAAAAGGCAGAACGCGCGTGGCGTAAAACGTATGATACTGACCTCAAGGCAGCCTATAGGGCTTGCACTAGAGTGTATCATCGGGCCATATGTGCGGCCAGGGCGGCTTTTTACTCCAAGGAGATCAAGAATAGCATTAATCCCACCAAGATCATTTTCAGGATATGTAAGGACCTCACCAGTAAAAGGACTGATACTGCTGCCCTTCTACCCTCTATGACGCATTGTGAGGATTTAGCCTCATTTTTTGTCGAAAAGGTGGAGGCCATCTATAAGTCATTTGCCCAGCTTCCTATTGTAGAGACTAGCCATACGTCACTGGTTCATAAACCATTACTGATTATTCCTAGTCCGACCTTGGATGAATTCTCTGCCTTGACGATTAAAGTTAAATCCGGCTCCCCGGATGATCCCATGAGACCATCTCAATTCCGGGAATTCGCTGAAGGCTGCTTTTCTGCTCTTCATGGTCTCATTAATTTGTCCTTCAGCACGGGTAGTGTCCCTAAAGCTTGGAAACAGGCGACGGTCATTCCAATTCTTAAAAAACCCGCCCTTGATCCCACCAAGCCCGAACACTACCGACCTATCTCCCTTCTGCCCTGGCCTGCTAAATTAGCTGAAGCTCATGCTAACGCTATTTTATCTTCTCACTTGCAGGAAGCTAATATATTGGACAATTCCCAAAATGGGTTTCGTGCTGGCCACAGCACAGAAACTGCCCTCCTGGCTGTGGTGGAACACATCAGGCAGCTGCTAGATCGGGGTCAGACGGCGGCACTGATCCTGTTGGATCTCAGTGCCGCCTTCGATACGGTGTCTCACCAGATTCTCTTACACCGCCTGATGGAAGCAGGAGTGGGAGAGGTGGCACTGGAGTGGTTTCGCTCTTTTCTTAAAGATCGAGCCTTTAAGGTTTCCACACCCCCTTTTGTTTCTGCTTCACGCCCCATACTCCAGGGTGTTCCCCAAGGGTCGGCCCTGAGCCCTACCTTGTTTAACCTATATGTTCAGCCATTAGCGAAGGTAGCCCATAGTTTTGGTCTCTCCTTAGTGTCATACGCCGATGACACGCAGCTGGCGGTGGCTCTTAATGGTGACCACAACATGGATGCCCCTACCTTTCAGTCAGCTCTAAAAGCTGTGGCTGGCTGGATGGCGAACAATCGACTCCAACTGAATGCCTCTAAGACCGAGGTTATTATTTTTGGTAGGGATAGTGAATTATGGGGAGATCAGTGGTGGCCTTCCGATCTTGGCCCCGTTCCCTCCCCTGTAACTGAGGTTAGAAACCTTGGGGTGTGGTTCGACCATAAGCTTTCTTTTACTTCCCACACAAAACGTGTGGCTGGTACCTGCTTCGGTACCCTGCAGTGTCTCCGACCTATTTTCAAGTTCTTCGATGCGGAGACCAGACAGATTATTGTCCAAGCCCTGGTTCTCACCAGGCTGGATTATGCTAGCTCCCTGTTTCTGGGTCTTAATCAGGCCGAGTTATCTCGTCTTCAGAGAGTTCAGAATGCGGCAGCTAGGATGCTTGTTGGCCTTCCGAAGTTTGTCTCGGCCCGTCGGACTATTCAGGATCTTCATTGGTTGCCGGTGGGGCAGAGAATTAAGTTTAAAGCTCTTTGCTTAACTTTTAAGATTCTCAAAGCAGCCTCCCCTCCCATCCTTGCACAGACTATCCAGCACTATGTTCCTGCCAGAGCTCTTCGCTCTGCTGGATCTAATCTGGCCATCGTGCCACGTTTCCAAAAATCTAGGATGGGCGGACGCTCTTTCTCAGTGTTGGCGGCTACTCTTTGGAATTCTCTGCCTGCCCCTCTGCGTTCCATCCCTGAGTTGCTTCCTTTTAGAAAGGCTCTTAAAACTTTCCTATTCACCACAATCTAGGCCCATCTTTTTCTTTTTTTCTGTCATGTTGTGTTTACTATTCTCCAAAGCGCCGGGACGCCACTTTGCTGCGGCATCCGTGCGCTATATAAAATTATATAACATAACATAACATAACATAGGAAGAAGATGGCACAGAAACTGGAATAGAAAATACAAAGTTTAATAAACCTCATGAGGTGGAACTACATTCACACAACACCCTTCGGTGTTGAGTGAAGTAGCACACTGAACAGAAGAAGCATGGTCCTTTTATACCCACACAGGGGCTGAAAAAGGCGGTACGAGTACACATGAGAAGAGTTATGCACATAGATGGTCATACAGAAACTGCACAGTCAACAAGTAGGAGGAGTAATAAGTTGCTGATATCCGTTAGAACAGCCTGACAGTTCTATACTAGGAACAGGTGCACTCTACTAGCTAAGCACATCTGTGCATGTGCAAGACTCTGGGAGAGGGAAACAGCAAATGTCCAGCACATAGCTAACTAAAATGGCTGCCAAGTACAAAATGGCTTTCAGCTCATGCTAAGAGATTAATGCAATCTTCAACAGCTCCTTTTATAGAGGAGGATCCAAAAACATGGGAACAGACAATACCTCCACTTCTTTCAAAAATACAACACAAACATCCCCAAATAGAGGGTATTTTAGAGGAGGATACAGGAGAAATAACAACAAAGAAAGAGGCCAAGGTAACAACACCCGGACCTCCCCAGCTACTAAACAGTGACTTTCCTCCACTCCTCCCAGATCATTCCACTCTGGTCGGGGGAAGACTTTCACAGTTTCTGCCTATCTGGAACTCCATTACAACAGACAAGTGGGTAAGACAAATTATCTAGTATGGTTACTGCCTGGAACTTACAGCAACCCCACCCACCATACCACCCAAATAGCGTCCAATGTCCACAGAACATCTCGCGCTCTCAAAACAGGAGGTTCTCTCACTGCTTCAAAAGCAAGCGATAGAACCAGTTCCCTTACAGCACCACTGTATTTCCTAATCCCCAAAAAGGATGGCATCCTCAGGCCAATACTTAACCTCAGACCGCTCAATCTTTACATACATTCAGATCATTTCTACATGACCACTCTTCAACAGGTTCTTCCACTACTTCAACGAGGTGACTTCCTTGCCACACTAGATCTCAAGGACGCCTACTTTCATATTCCCATTCACCCCGCTCACAGGAAATATCTAAGATTCATGGTGAACGGACAACACTACCAATTCACAGTCCTTCCATTCGGGGTTACCACCGCGCCCACAGTGTTCACAAAATGTCTGGCGGTAGTAGCAGCACACCTCAGAAGACAACAAATCCATGTCTTTCCATACCTCGACGACTGGCTGATAAAAGCCAAGTCACAAAAACAGTGTGTTCATCACACTTACCAAACCATCCAGCTGCTACACAACTTGGGATTCACAATAAACTACACCAAGTCACATCTCCAGCCCTCCCACATACATCAGTATCTAGGGGCCACAATAGACACCTCCGGAGCTCTGGCATATCCCACTCTAGCCAGTATGCAAGCCCTAGTTGCCTAATTTCAACAACAGCACTCCCTCTCCAGCAAGGGTATTCATGCAACTCATAGGAATGATGGCCTCTTGCATATTTATTGTACCTCATGCAAGACTTCAAATGCGCCCCTTACAGGAAGGCCTAGCACGTCAGTGGAACCAGGCCCAAGGACAACTAACAGATCTGGTGTTGGTGGATGGCCGCACATATCGCTCTCTGCAGTGGTGGAACATACAAAACCTGTCCAAAGGGCGGCCGTTCCTCGAGCCAGTTCCACAGATAGTGCTTACAGCAGACTCATCACTCACCGGTTGGGTAGGCCATCTCCTAAAACATATAATTCAAGGCAGATGGACCACTCCACAAAAAGTGCTCCATATCAATTACTAGCAGTATTCCTAGCACTCAAATCATTCCAACTACATCTACAACACAAGACTGTCCTAGTCCGGACTGACACCATGACAGCCATGTATTACGTACAAAAACAGGGGGGCACACATTCTTTGCAGCTATGCCAGCTCGCACAAAGCATTTGGAGATGGGCCATTCCACAAAACATATAACTGCTTGCAGAACACCTTCCAGGAGTTCACAATCAGATTGCGGATCTGCTCAGTCGACAGATACAGCAAATACACGAATGGGAACTTCATCCCCAAGTTCTTCAACCATTTTTTCAGTTGTGGGGTCAACCAGAAATAGATCTGTTTGCCACACACGCAAATGCAAAAAGCCCAACCTTCTCCGCCAGGTTTCCACACCCGTTATCCAAAGGCAATGCGATATGGATCAATTGGTCAGGCAGATTTGCGTACGCTTTCCCGCCACTCCCACTGATTCCCCTAGTAGTATGCAAGCTCAAACAACAGTCTCTCAAAATAACCCTGGTGGCTCCCACATGGGCACGTCAACCTTGGTTCACGACCCTGTTGGAACTCTCAGTAGTTCCACACCAAAAACGACGCCTCTCCCCAACATTGCTAACGCAGAACCATGGAGAGATAAGACACCCCGACCCAGGTCAGCTGAATCTAGCAATATGGCTCCTTAAGTCCTAGAGTTCAGTTATCTTAACCTTTTGCTGGACTGTACGAATATTCTTAAACAAGCCAGACGTCCAACTACTAGAGCTTGCTATGCAGCAAAATGGAAAGGATTTGTCATCTACTGCAACAACAATCATATTGATCCACTGGATGCTTCCATCCAGGACATCATTTGTTACTTGTTACACTTGCAAATATGTAATCTAGCATATTCATCCATAAGGTTACATCTCGCAGCACTTGCAGCTTATTTACAAAATAGACAACACTTGTCACTAGTGCCTGCAAGTAAAGTGTTTATGGAGGGCCTTAAAAGAATAATTCCTTCCAGAATACCACCCTCTCCGGTGTGGAATTTAAACATTGTTTTTACCAGGCTCATGGGTCCCCCATTTGAACCTCTACATAAATGTGAACTTCAATTCCTCACATGGAAAGTAGCTTTCCTTGTCGCAATTACCTCTCTCAGGAGAGTAAGTGAGATCCAGGCTTTAAACTATTTAAGAACCATTCTTACAAATACATCGTAACAAGGTGGTTCTCAGAACAAATCCACCATTCCTTCCCAAAGTCATCGCTGCTTTTCATCTAAACCAATCAGTTGAGTTACCGGTGTTTTTCCAAAACCCAGACTCAGTAGCAGAGAGAGCCCTTCACACGCTAGACGTTATAAGAGCACTACTATATTACATCGACAGGACTAAGCCCTTTCAAAAACAAAACAACTGTTTGTAACCTTCTCTCCACCTCATAAGAGTAACCCCATCTCCAAAGCTGGGATCGCCAGGTGGATAGTAAAATGTATTCAAATATGCTACCAAAAGGCTAAACGCACATTAACAATTCCCCTAGAGCGCACTCAACACGCAAACTAGGGGCTTCCATGGCATTCTTAGGGAACAACTCCTTAGATGACATATGTAAAGCAGCAACATGGTCTACACCACACACCTTCACCAAACACTACTGTGTTGATGTGCAGGCTTAACAACCAGCTTCTGTAGGTCAAGCTGTTCATAAAACACTTTTTTAAACCACTGCAACAGATACAGGTGACCACCGCTAGGGGAGGCACTGCTGTACAGTCTATGCACAGTGTACGATCTGCAGCTCGTATGCCTCGAACGGAAAATGCTACTTACCAGTATGCATCTGTTCTTGGCATGTAGAGCTGCAGATTCGTACCCTCCCACCCGCCTCCCCGGGACAGGTATCTGTTCCAGTATTATCTTAATTAGATAAAATTCACATGGACATCTTTTCTATTTCTTACTGACTCCATCATTTCCCATCATGGCGAAAGACAATCTGAGGATGGAGTCGATGCCCATGCGCACTATCGTCCAAGGGAGGAGTCACCTATCTCATGACTACAAAAGACTTCTTTCAAGACAACAACAAGGTGCAAGCCTCCGAGCCCAACACCAGATGGCGATCTAATGCACAGTGTACGAATCTGCAGCTCTACATGCCAAGAACAGATGCATACTGGTAAGTAGCATTTTCCTTTATATTTACTTTAGATGTTGAGAAAAATAAATGATACAGCATTAAGTTCATTTTAAATTGAACCTTTATTATTAATACTTTAAATTACAATTATTATTATGAAGTTTGAAAAATTCCCATTCAATGCAAAAATAGAATTCTTTGTATAACCATTGTTAAAAGTGATGTACAGAATTAATTATGTATATTTTAATACAGTGGTACATTAATTTTTACATTTTTAAATATTTCGTACAATGCATTTAATATTTTTAGATTTTTTTTACCAAATCATATTTATTTTTACCTATTTTAAATAATAAATGTAATTAACATTATCTCATATTGAGTTTTATTTTAAGGTCCTAACTCCATTATTTTCTATGGGAGGATGTTGCAGTATCAGTGGTTGGTCATGTGTGGTGCTGAATTTACTACTGTTTCTTTTTAGGAAGTAGTATACTTGTAAATTTGCCCCCCGTCCCCTGTTTTCTAAGGGGGGGGAAGGGTGGGGGGGTGAAGATATGCAAGTCTACACGTTTGAGTAACTATGCACTCTGATTTTGTGAATAGGATAAGTAGTAGAGATACTTCTAAGTGTGGAAGTAAATTAGACATGTAAATTACACACAAGTGTAAGTTACCTTTGTGCATAGCCCAGATAGTGTCAGGACTAGGCAGCATTATTCTACCCCGAACCCGCCTTCTAATGGCAGATTGCATGGGGAGGGGTTGGGAGCTGCGGGGCAAATGGTCCCATTCTGACTCGGGACAATTGAAATGCGCTGTTAGCAATGTTATGAATACTGCGTGCTTTGTTGCTTGTTCAAGGCCATTTAGTATTAGAATAAACAACCAAGTGGCAGAAGCCCATATAAACCAAGAAATAATTCCTGGGGTCTTAGCCTTGTGGAATTGATTTATTCAGTCTACCTATGGACACAAACTCATTTGGCCGTCCTATTACCTGCTACAAGAGGACAGTGTTCAAGCAGCATGACTTCTTGTGATGTTTCATATGTCAGTGGGCTTTCAGCACCATCCCAACACCTTCCAGATAATAGTATTCAGGTTGTAAAGCCCATTGGTGAAAATCTTTTGCGTCACTATAGAATTGCCTTTACCTAGCTTTCTGATCCAAAGTTCCAGGCCCTGGAAAATAGATACCCTGTTCTTTCTGTGGCAAAGAGTGCTACTGTAAGGAACCAGGCTATAGCACGCTGTGCGGCCTGCAGTAGTAAATTGATAAAATTATTGTGGTTACAGCTGACTTCAGGCTGGCAGATTTTTTTATATCTCCGAGTCTAGCTTGAGTTTATTTTTTTTTTCCACCTCGAGAGCTAAATCCAGGTAGAGTTTCTTCCTTCTACTTGCAGATCCTTCCAATTGTCAGTTAATCTGTGGGGTGACTGTATTTCATGATAATGCCCTCTCTGTCTTAGCCTGCACATTTCCACTAAGGTATGTTCATAGTTTCTCATAAAATACTTCATTTTCCTAGCCATGTACACAAACCCGTCTGTTTTTTTACCACACCCAATCTTTGATGCTCTCAGATTCATTGTTTACCATTGAGCTGGCAGGAAAATGATAAACGCCTTCTATAACCACCTTCAGTCTCTAAATCTAGGACTAAGCCAGCAGTTCATCATCATGGTTTATTCCTAGTAGGCCCACCAGTACAATGGGCAGAGATTTGTAAAAAGGTGACAGGTTAGCATCTCCTCACTGTCTTCTCATTTTACGTTGTAAGATGTATCTGAGCGTAGGTAGTTCTGTGTCTTTTGTGAACAGCATAATGTGCACATAAAGCTGTTATGCTATTATTACCACTGAGTACTGGAGCTCGGATAGTATAATGACCTTAAATTGTGGTTTCTTTCTGGGATGCCAGAAAGAGGGTATAGGCGTGCCTGGCACATCCTCAGATAAAAGGACTGTCATGATGAAACTGGTTGATATTTAATGACCTGATCGCTTACAAGTATTCTTCATTTTGTTGAGTCTAGATTGGCCCATCACTTTTTTTTTTTTGCTTTGCTCTGCTTCCAGGCATTCAGTATGTGGCACGTTGAGAAGAGAGCAGCACCATAGGGTGGAAAAGGCTGTTATGAGGCCAATATGGGGCTAGAAAAATAAGGGTAATGTAAAAAGAAAATAATGATGATGTAATGATGAAGAAAGCGCTAGAGAATGTTTTTGGGCTGACTCTTAAACAGTAATGAAGAATACGAGTAGGTCACTGAATCACTGCTAATGAGTTTGAATAACTGCGCATGAATGAATAACAAATATAATGACCTGTCGAAATAGTCGGTAAAAGTAACTGGATATGCACCGCTTTGTAAAATGCATGAATCAAGAAAATAAAAGAAGAAAATCAGTGTCAGATCACTTAAAACTTGATAAACAGTATAAGTTTGTATTTTATTAGGACTAGTAAAGGTGTCCTCATCGCTAATTCACTATGTCTTAGGTTCTATATACGGAGCATACAAGTCCAGCAAATGCACGCCAAGGCCAGGAAGATAAATAATATGCATTATCTTGCTGCATACATTTCAAAGTAGAAAGAAGAAAAGCAATGTTCTTAAGCAAAAATAGAACAACACTGAAATAAACTTGAAAACAAGCACCATTTTAGTCAAAATAACAAAATGGTAACCAATTGCGAACAGAAGCAAGAAGTAGAAATGAGTTGTCTAGAGATAGAGATAAACAAAGTCCAACACCACCTTGAATTTTATCTATTGACAAAACCCCTCAAAAATTAAATTTGTAACCATTGAGAAGAATGAAGCCAATATAAAGAAAAGGGACATATTCCAAGCTGCTTTTGGATACTGATATTTCCCAACTTCAATATGATCCAGAATTATTCAAAGATTAAAAGAAAAATCTTATGCTTCGATAAAGAACACATTCTACTAGTGCAGCAAAAAAACCTAAGACTTCTGCCAAACTTGAGCATACAAAATTCAAATTAAGCCGCCAGGAATCTGTGAAAGAGGGATGTGGCATCCAAGATTGCCATGTAGCCTTGAGCTCCGTGACCTGACTTTCCATCTGCATTCTTTTCTGTAGTGAATGGGGGGGGTATCAGAGTTGGGGGATGAGCATCTGACAGGTGCCTGATTCAGCTGGGCCTTGGGGAATTCCGCCAGCGGCTTGCTGCCTTAAGTGTGGGTCGTGAATCAGACATTTAACCTCTGCGTGTGGGTATGCTTCAAAAGCCCAGCTGCAACAGTTACCAGCGGTGAGCTTGAGGCCACTCACACAGTGCGCCTGCAGTCAGGTGGTCACAGAGTCCCCTGGGCCTACTCTACATTGCACTCCAATCCTGAGCTGCCTGGTAATGATTGGCCACCATTAGAGGCTTCCTCAGTAGGTAGGCTGCCTGGTTGGATAATGGACACGGTGGGCCCTGCAGAAAGATCTGTCTGCTTCCCCTGTTGTTCTGGTACCCTGTCTGCCGTAGTGCGATCTTGGATATGTTAGGCTGTTTATGAGCCCTTACATGTGAACTAACCCTGTCCATATACTTAAGGCTCCCCGCGCTGTGACTCAGCTGGTCCTCGGTTAATAGCTGGCCTGATACCCACAAACTATTCCAGATTATTTGAGGTCTTACCATGTTAATTAAAGAAACATTACTGGAGGGTTCTGATGAGGTTGGGAACCCTGAACCCACATTGGCTTCCCCTGATCACTTGTGTGTTAAAGCAAAACCAAAGGAAATGATGGACGGAGTGTTGAACATTGCAAGCACTCACCCCCATTCAACCGATCTGGGTTTAATCCATCACCGTTCTTTAGCCCACTCTGCCACCCCAGTTCAGACATGGCCATATGCAAATCAGTCTGACCCTGTGCCTCATGGGAACAGTCCAGCCCGAACTGCCAAGCCATGTCTTCCCTGGACCGGAAACAAGCTTACTATGACCGGTTTCTGGCATTTGAGCCGTCTTCAGCCAGGCTTGCTTGAATCCAGTGGCAAAGTGAGCAAGGGACTCACGTCTGAGCATACCTTGCCAACTTATGGCGAACAAAGCAAAACCAAAGGAAATGATGGACGGAGTGTTGAACATTGCAAGCACTTACCCCCAGTCAACTGATCTGGGTTTAATCCATCACCGTTCTTTAGCCCACTCTGCCACCCCAGTTCAGACATGGCCATATGCAAATCAGTCTGACCCTGTGCCTCATGGGAACAGTCCAGCCCAAACTGCTAAGCCATGTCTTCTACCTTGTGTGTTATTCTGGGACCACTTTGCTCACTGGTGACACAACGCTAAATGGGAGCTGGATTTGGAGGGCCTGTGACCCCTATTGTGGCAGCAATGAGCGAGGTTTCTGATAAAACCAGGTAAGTTGAAGTTTGAGCATTGCAGGATGCCAGGGTGAACGCTGACTGTAACTGAGATGGCGACTGGAATAACTGAGATGAAGGTCTCTGGCCCAAGTAATAGTACAGAGGCCATACTGATAGATACTCGGTGCCAGCTTTACATCAGTCAATAGTAAAATTGATTCTGTGACCTCCAAACTTGGACCATCAACTGGAAATAATTGATTGACGAGCTTGACAGCGGGAAGGAGCTGAAAGACTGATTTCTGACATAGAGAACAATTCCTTGACAAATTGGAGAAAATAGTCCATAAAATAGCAGCTGCGGATAAGGACTTGGAAGCACACTCACACCACAATAATATTAGAATCATTGGAGTTCCCGAGGTGACCAGCATGGGGCACTCAGACACCTTTGTGGAAACTATCTGAGCTGCTTGACAGTCTTTTTCCTAGGGGCTTGTTGGTGGGGCGGGCCTATTATTCCCTGGGCTCCTGGCCCGGGCAGCCCCTCGTGGCGAGACTTCCCGAGTTTTTCACGATAGCTGCTCAATCCTTCAACTTGCAAGACAGAAGAGGCCCCTTTGGTACAAGGGTTTAGATATCTATCCATATCTATATCCATATCCAGACTTCACACTTGAGGTGCAAGAGGCCAGGTGCAAATTTGTCCAGTTGAGGCGCACACTGTACCAAAGGTTTAAGGTATACCACAATATATAGGGCCAGGTTAACAAACTGAACAACAAGGTTCATATCTTCACACCTGCAGCAGAGGTGACAAAAGCATGCAGGAGACTTATCAATGCAAGGAAATCCCTACAGTCATCTGCAGAGGAGAGCAGGGCCCCACTGGTAGGGAGAGCCTTGTGAAATCAAGGCCTGCTAGACCGCTCATCCTCTTGTGGAACATTGTCCTTTTATTTGCCAAGAAACTGCTGGACACTGTGACTGAAAACACCTGTTCCCTTGACTGACTTACAGTTTATAGCCAAATTGACCGCTGCAAATGTGCTCTTGCTGTGCAACATATGCAGAATCAATTAAAACGGACATCTCAAAAAGCTTGTGTTGGAGTGTCCTGGGACTTACAAACATGATCTCTCAGTCAAGTAGTCAAAGATTGTACTCAATAGATTCGATGCACCTATGTAGCTGACATGAAGCATCGAACAGAAGCCAACATAACATGCACATCAGGGGGTCCCACACGGAGCGGAGGGTCAAGACATTATGGCTTTTACGGCAGACCTCTTAGAGATGATCTGTGCAGATGACGATGCCTCCCCACCAGGAGGCCATAGACAAAGCCCATCGAGTTACTGGCCCACAGGGTCGCCAAGACTTCACTCTGGATATCCTCACACGAGTCTACTTCTTTGTGGAGAAGGAAGCTATCCTACAGAAGGTGCACGGAGTCACAGACCTAGTTTACAATGGCTTCCCAATCCAGCTCTTTCAAAACATTGTCCCGGTTACCTTTAATGGACGCAAAGACTTCAAACCGGTCACTGACAAGCTTCGCGACCTCAAAATCAAATACCAATCGGGCCAGCCCGTTATGCAGATCTTTTTCCTTAGAGGGCATGCGTCGGGTTCTCCGCTCGTTGAGAGATGCGAAGCAACTGCTCCAAATCTCAACAGAAACCTTGGTGTCAGCCCCTCCTCTACACGGGCCCAACGTAGGCAGGCAACACGGCCAGAGTGGTCCACTACCCCCCCAACCCCCAACCCTCCAGCATAGATCTCGAGCTAAAGAACAGGACTCCTCCAAAACGAAGCAAGACATTATCAAGCACCTCTGCACCATGAATGACCCTCACTGGACTGATCGCTCATGCTTCAGCCTTGGACTGAACCACGCCTGGCTTAGCGCTATCTCTGCTTTGATCCCACCAATACATAGCCTTTTGCCTCTGGAACTGTAAGGGACCTAATGCATACATCACACTGCATCAGCCCACTGAGACTTATACGCCGTGCCTGCTCTCGTCCATATAGAGGCTTCTACGGATACTACTGTTTCATCTCGTATTCCAGATCAAAATAATATGCCTCCCTTCCTGTACGCAGGGGGACTGATAGCTGGTGTCTTCTACCGCAACTCTAGAGACCGACCGACTGCCGCTGTTAACTACCGCGCACCCCCCCCAACTACCGTGTCTTCTAGAAGAGTGACTTCTTCAGAATGGCTCCTTTTACGACTTATGAGCTATTCCAAATTACATTGAACTATACAGGCCCAGTTGGCCGCTCTTTTTTTTGGGAATACTGTTGTTCCCCCCCCCTATATTGGAATTGGAGCGAGCTCATTTAAGGTAATCCCCCACAGCCCACTCAAACCACTTTCCACCTAGCCAGGCACATGCGACCTGTCATTACGCTCCCACTCCTAACTTCCACACTCTATTCTCCATCCTCAGCACAGTACAGCCCCATCACTTCTAGCCCCAACGATGCTCTCTATCACTTCAGACCCTGATGACCGAGGCTCCACCTATTAACTCCTTCAGTGCCCATGACGAGATGGTCTCGTCATGGAGCGCGGTTGCGCTGTGCCCATGACGAGACTATCTCGTCATGAACCCCGCCCGCTAATGAAAGGCCCGGCACAGGGCGGGGAAAGGGCGGGGCACTGAAGAGGTTAAGTTCCTCTCCATCAATGTAAAAGGGCTTAACTCACCCAACAAGAGGTGACAGGTTTGGCGACATTTACTCATACATGAACGACCCTGACATTATATTCTTGCAAGAAACACATTTGACCTCCGCTGACGCACCCCAAATATCCATGCCGCTACTGGGCCTGCTCTTCTTCTAAATCAGCGGGAGTTGCAATTCTAACAAAAGCCATTCTGGGAAATGGGCCTCCCGTGTGGTTCGGACGCTGAAGGTCGCTTCCTAAAGGTCCAGGCACACCTGGGCGCCCAACTCCTAACCCTTATCAATATGTATGCGCCCAACCAAGCGCAGTACACTTTCCTGAGGGGACTTCTGAGGGAGCAGCTGCATTCCCCAGAGGGAGTGGTTATTTTGCGGGCGACTTTAACTTGGTATGGGATCCGGACTTGGATTGCAGCGCCCACTCCTACCAGGGCTGTGGGCCACCTTCAAGGGAGATCTTACTAAGCTCGGCCTCTCTGACACCTGGAGATATTTATTCCCTGACACCAGAAACTACTCCTTTTTTCCCCAAGTCCCCTGCTCATATTCGCGGATTGATTATTGCTTCCTCTCACTCTCTTTGATCTGATCCTTGGAATCCGCTGTGATATCCGACATTTCCAAATCGAATCACACCCATATTGCTGTAACCTTCCACACCCCAGGCAGACATCACGACAATCACATCCGCTGGTGGCTCCCGCCCCATGTTTTACGTGATCAGGTAGACTTAGCTGACATTCGTCAACAAGAACAACACCTTGGAGCCACCTGTACCCATTAGGTGGGATGCCTTTAAAGCAACTCTTCCAGGAAGTTATCTCCTCTATTGCCATTGCTCGTTTCAGAGAAGCTCTCCTGGTCGAAACTAACTTGGCCAAAGACATTAAGGCCCTAAACAAGAAGCGACTTGCCGTGCTCCGGGGACAGTCTCGTCTTCACCGTACTAATAACGTGGAACGCTCTCTGTTGTCGCTTAAACAGAAATTCTTCATTTAGAGAGACAAGGGGGGAATCATGCTTGGTGCGCCGCCTGCGGGCTCAAGCATCTAAAGCCCATATCCCTAAGATTAAACTCGCTGATAACTCCTGGGCCACGTCTAAGTGCGATAAAGGGCAGGCATTTTGTTACTCCCCTCATGCGCCAGAGGAGATTGCATTCTTCCTTGGCACTTGTCCTTGAGAACCCATTAGTCCCCAACATGCACATCTCTTAGAGGAACCATTCACTCCAGATGAACTACGATGGGCACTTAAGCAGCTTCCGACGGGCGAAACCCCTGGGCCGGACGGCCTTCTTGTTCCTTTTTATCGCATTTTTCTACCAACTGCGCCATTGGCTGCTCACCCTCATCTGCATGCAGGGTGTAACTAGATCGCTTACCCCCTTTAAAGCCCTGGTCTGAGCCTTCGAGGGCTCCCGGGGCTTAATCTCCCGCATATAAAATTTACTACAACACTCACACCAAATCTAGCCTCACACATACCAGAAACAGTGGAGGATGGACACTGAGAAGGAGGTGACACCAGAAAGCTGGGAAAGGCTCTGGCGCCAAATTCCAAAAATTTACAGAAGCATCCCCAACATGAACAAGTCTATAAATTAATGACTGGGAGGTACTATACTCTTGCGTGTCTCCAGAAAGTCTGCCCAACCCTTTCCCCCCACTTTGTTGGAGATGCCAAGCAGCCGTAGGCGATTTTATCCATATCTGATGGACCTGTCCCAACCTGTTAATATTCTGGAAAGAGGGCCTTAGCCGTATCAAAGACATAGTGGGCTTCCCCATCCCAAGCTCCCCCATGTTGACCCTATACTAGGCATCAGACCGCCGCAGCTAGTCGCCATGACCCACTCTGACTGGCACCTCATCGCACAGATGCTGGGGGCAGCAAGACAAACTATTGCCCTTCACTGGAAAAAAAAAACCTCTCCCACACCCATCTTGGCATGGTTCCTACTCCTTTGGCATGTTATGGCACTGGAACTATTGACTGCCCATCTTAATCTCACGGTCACCAAATTATCTCTCACCTGGCAGTTGCTCATTCATCATTTCTCCCGATTAGAGAACTCTCGCTGTACTCCCCCACAGCTGCAGGCCCTCCAGCTTTCGATTAAACTCTCTTGCCATAAACTAGGGGGCCCCCCATGGTAATCTTTGACGAAATACCCTGATAGAAGCCCTCCTCCTCCTCCTCCCTAAACAGTGCACTTGACCCAGCCCCCCGATCAGACCCTAGGCTCGCTCCCCTCCCGCCCCCCATCAACACCCCCCCCCCCCCACCCTGTCTTTGATACACCCCCTGGTTACTTTGTTAATCCAAATGTATTGATATCTGGTCATCACTAATAAACTTCCACCACTTGCTGCGAACATTGCACTTGCCTCACCGGTGCAGTGCTGAGCTTTATACCCAAATATGCCTTATGTTCTGCGATACGTGAGCCTTGCATATGATCTAGCTTTAGCATGATGCCTTCTCTTAGCTCAAATCTACCTGATTGTATTACTCCAACTCACTGCCCAACTCTCTTGCTATCGTAGGAACCTTTATAATGACATAATGCATATCTGGTGTTCTATGCTATTTGTGATGATATTTGTCTTCTCCAAAAATTTCAAAAAACGATTTGAAATAAAAAAAAAAAGTGAAACAAAAAAATCTGGAGTAAGAGAATGCAGCGCAAAATGCTGTGTTGCCCTCCTCTGCTCAAGGGAGGCATTCCATGGGCATTGCGGTGGGTGTTCTCATGCAACTCATGTGTTTTTTTTAATGCATTCCCATATTTACAAAAACTGGGAATACGTCAAAAACATATATGCCTCCCCAGGAGAGGTGTAACCAGGAGAAATATCTTTATTTCTCTTCATTTTCCTTCTTTCTATGTGTGCTGCATTCTGCAGCACACATAGAAAGAGGAAAACACCTCTCTGCATTGTTTTTGTGCAGGAAGGTGCCCCTTCCTGCACAAAAACAATCCTGCCTGCAATACAGGTACCCATGCACCATGGTGGCAGAGGGCTTGTGTTGGCGCTAGGCTGCTAAAACGACACCAGCGAAAGGGAGAAATGACAGTAATGCACCATATTGGATAAATACGCCCTTTCCCAGTGACACAGTGCAGCAAGGTGACTTGTTGTGCTGCACCACAATTTTCATAAATATTTCCCCTCAGCGTTTAGCATAAAGCTTCACACTTACAAAAGTAGGGCAAGCGGAGAGGTCTGTAACTCTCAAAGTCAAAAAGGGTTCACTCCTAAAGCCTATCTCCAACAGAAATAACGCAAAGCTCTGAGAACATTAATATAAAAGAAACATGAGATTCAAACATATTATCTCTGTCCCCCTCCCCCCCCCCCACCAATCATAACTCTTATTCATGTGTTCCAGCAACATAGCTCTGAATTCCCAATGACTCGTACTAAAGGGGCCGTTCTCAACCTTGAACATCTTGCCATTCTTGTACACGGTGAACAGGCCTATCTCTCAGTCGTCTAACACAGACAATAAACCTTTCAATAGCTAACATAAATCATGATAAAGAACCTGCAAGGGAAAAAATAGAAAACATTCTGGTGAAGCAAAAGCATCTTAACTGAGGCCTGCATTCAGGCTAACTTAAATGAACATTTAATGTGCACTACGAATACTTGGTAATCCGTGCACACATGTAACTTTAAATGAACAGCAAAACGTGACTAACTGAATAAATGTTTACATATGCAATATAATGTGAAGTGTGTCAACGAAATTAAGATTACGTGATTTATGTTTAAACTAAATATTAGTGCATGCACGTTTATTAATCTCTACAGTGAATACATTTCAGTAATGCATTTAAATGTTTCACTCCTGTTTATAGAATTTAAGGCACACAGTTAAAATAATGTCAGAGGCTCGTATGTAATTGCATCTCTGTGACGTGTAAGGGTGGAGTCAACATTACACTGCTCTGCTTACCCTTCAGATTTGACCTGCTCAGGGTGGATGTGGATGTGGTAGGCGCCAGACTACTAGAGTTGAAGCCAAAAATTAAAAAATCAAAGTACTTAAATCGACCATCACAACAGAAATATCTCTTCTGAAAACTGAAATATGAAGACCTTGAAAACCGTTCACGGTGCATGTCAAAGGCCTGGCAGAGGGAGCTGACTGCGAAACCTTCCTCACCAGTTTTGTCTCCCATGTGGTAATTGACAAACATGTGGGAGGCTATAAAGTATGCCCTAGAGAGGTTGGTGAACTTAAAAAAAACTGAGATAGCCCCACACCTTATGCATTATAGGTTTTAGGTAATTTTTTTCAGATGGTTTTGAAACATATGTAGTTGTAAAGTTTTAAAGAGAAGGGATATAAACCAACGACGACCAGTACCTTCATGTGCCAGTAAAACCGAAAGGTAGGACAGTAGACTGATATTTCAGTGCTGGAGATGCTGCCAATATCCTAAAATACTCATGCCACTTAAAATCACACTTAAATACTAAGGGGCTAAATTATCCTTAAAAATAACCACTTTCTGGCACCAGCTTTAGGAAGTACAATACAATATTATAGCCCTGCAGGAGCCACATTTTAGGAAACAAGAGAAACACCACATGAGTTATATCCTGTGCTTTCTATTTCACAACCAAGACAAAGCATCATGGGAGAGCACGATTCTTTCGTGGGTCACTGGTTTCAAACTGCTTACTGACAAGGCTGCAGATATGTCGTGGTCTCAGGCCACATACAAGGCGGGAAATGTATGTCCACAAGACAGGCCAAGATTCTTATCTTTTCTCATTTCTCAGTGTTTTGGGGGGCTTGATTCCACTGCAACCTTTAGTTTTGGTATGGATCCTCCCAGTGAACAGATATATTACAGTCTCACACTTGGGGGGCTTTCTTGATAAAAGCTAACAAAAACTCATTAAAGGATTTTTATGTGAAGACCCCCAGTTAGACAACAATGTAGACTGAACAGATGATACTCTTTTCAGATACTCACAGGTCTTACTGTGGAATAGATTACAGACTAGTTAGCAATGCCCTTATCTCTTTGTTGTAGAAAGCTTTGATACACCAGATTTCCTTATTCGCTCAAGCTGCTAAAAATTATTCATAACCTGCAATACTAAATCCCAGCAGTGTTGAGAGACTCCGTACTAAGGTCAGAATTAGAAGTACTGCATGATTCTAGCTGGGCCTGTATATGGGGGTAAATGCAGAGGCGTCCTTGCGAATATAAGGAAACTGAGAAGGGCTGAGTGCACTCTACGTGAGGAAAGCCCCACTCAAACCAAAAGGAGAATACTACCAGACTGGCAGATTAAGGTTATATCATTGAGGAGGAAGTTAAATGCAGTAGCTTCAACCAGGGCAGGATTAAACTCGAGAGAATTAAAAAGCATATGTATGTTCAGGGCAATAAAGCGGGTGCACATCAGGGCCGGACTGGGAACTGAAATCAGCCCTGGCAAAATTTGGCAGACCAGCCCCCGTCAAATTTGGCAGACCAGCCCCCGTCCAGCGCGTAGCGAGCGAGCGTAGCGAGCGAGCACGATCGCTATTTGGGGGGGTTTTCCCCCCAGAAAATTTTGAAAAACAACCGACCAAAATTGTGAATTTTACAGCACATTTTTCATTACATATTCAATTGTATCAACTTTCAAACCACAGTAAATAGTAGATGATGACCTTCAAGAGCACCAGGTTACCCACCCAGTCATATGTACCCATAGACATTCTTTCAGAGCACCAAAAATAGGCACAAGTAGTAAATCAGAGAGAAGTAAAAGTGAGACCAGCCCCCACATGGTGTGTATCGAGCAAGCGCAGTGAGCAACCATTACTAGGGGGTACTATGGTGTACATGGACCTGCTCCTAAAGGGCAAAATGGATCCTTTATCAAGCTTATGAGTGAACAGGACGTCTTTCTCGTTATCTCCTCCAAGTTTCTCCCCCCAAATTTCCATTATTCCCCCCCTTTCCTTTCCCTCCTCTCCAGCATTTCCTGGCTTTAATTTCGTCACTGGGGGATTTCAACATATGACACTGGCCTTGTAACCATAACATACAATTATCTCCTTTATCAGTACAATTTAGTGATCTTATGCCATGGGGGGGGGGGGGGGGTCACAGTGGTGGACATTTAGTGTGGTATGGTAAATCTGGTCCCATTCTCAACAGATCAGTATTACAATTATTCAGAGATAGCAACGAGATTGTTGAGCAGGCAATGCAATGCAAACTGTAATGGGAATGTTTTGAAAAGTTAGGTAGAAACTTCAATGCGGAAGGCCGGTGTTATTTCTACGAGACTGTGTAATTTCTGCTACTGTACGGTACCTGTGCCAATCAATGCCTCTTAAGTGATGAATGTGATCTGGCCTCAGGCTCTCCTCCTTACTGCAGCATGATGTTCCATTTATATCATTTTGTAGTGGCAGGCCACATGAAGTGAATCAGTGTAAAATTGCTATAGATTTCGCATATTTGTGTGATTACATATTTGATTGCCGGCCTCAGCGAGGTAGCAGTACTTGCGAGATAAAGAACACAGCGCGGAAATAGAAGCCACTGTTTTGGGGGAGGTCGCAGATTATCTTGTTGAATCAATGCGCTGCTTCAGAATGTACAACCGCATAAAAAGCTGCACCGTATAGAAGTGCGCGATCCCGGCTACTTGGAGAAGTGTCCAATAGCAATTGGTTTTATCATGACAAAGAAGTAATACCTTTCCTGGAAAGGTATTACTTCTTTCCTCCCCTTCAACACTGAAGCGACCAATTTCGGCTTTAACTTGCTGGTATAGTCACGCCCTGCCCCCCCCAAACCTCCCTCACTGCACCCACCAGCACGTCACCGCCTCCCTGAGTGTGTGTCTGTTTATGTGCGCCAGGGTCAGGAGGGAGAGTGTTGTTTGGCACATGGCTGCCAAGTGCTAACTTGCTAGCCAAGCGGAACTGATTGGGGCCGTTTCGGTTTCCTCACACAGCAAAAGAGCAGGCCCTAGCAGCAGGAGGCGACTTTCAAAAGAGACACTAGCACTGAACACGCAAGTGCGCATTTTACCAGCGCAAACTCCTTTCTTGTGAAATCCGGCCTGAAATCCGGAAAATTAAACAATATATAGGTCATGATTCATGAAGCAACTGAGCCAGCGCATAGGGAACGCACCGAGGGCGACCTTCAACAGATGGAACTGATACAAGGGTACAAAGACCCATTAGAGGTCAAAAGTTACATTGAAGAAGATGGTAGCAGCGCTAAGCCCTTTACTCTATAACCTGCACCATAAGATGTTAAATTACAATCCTATATCAGAATCGCGAATGATCCTGGAGCCCATAAGACACTTCTTGTAGGCTAGCTTCAAATTCTGTTCGCATTAGTTGGTGAAAACTTTATTAATAAGAACGTGCACGAGGGGCACACTTTGGAGTGCTTTAATAAAACGCTGCTCTCCCGAGAGATGTGATTTGTCTAGTACTGTTTTTATTTAATGTATCCCCATAATGGTAGCGAGAGGAGAATGTTGCTGCAAGGGTGTGGCCCTAAAATAAACACCATCTTTAAAGAAAAGCAGCTGCCACCTTTGACTTGCCTATGTCTGTGTTTCAATGCAATGCCCTCTTCTATGTTGAGGTCACTCGCCGATATTGTCGATGCGATGCTGAAATTACTGAGATAAGTAAAGGCATGTAAATATTGTGCGCAGCTCATCATCTTGTCGCTGTGTGCCTTGAATACGAAGCACACTTCCTACAGCGAATACAAAATCAGGCACCGTGTTAGCAGCCGGTTAAGATGCGCTGTCTCTCAGCACACTACATCGGTTATTTAGCGTGAATACTGACTGCACAATCACAATGACATCTAGATACAAGAAAAATCCATGTGCACCACACAATAATTTGACACCGAATTGAAACATCTAACCTAATTCAGGAAACAATGCGGACTACACTACAACAACCACCCTGATGTAAGGATTGAACGCGGCGCCGACCAGGCTGACTGCCACGTGTTGGCAGTATGTTCTGTTAAACTCGGTAATCCACATGGCTCGGACTCCTTCCCAAAAAACAGACTTATCTTTCATGTTCAGGACAAAGCCTTTGTCCTGAACATGAGCTAAAAAAGGCCCCCCACGTTAGCCTAAGCGGCGCAAGTGCCAGAGCCCAGTGGCAACACCAGGCAGCGGCCAGTGGAAAACAAAACAAAAGGACTCAGTCGTGTTAAAAAAAAAAATTACATAAATAAACTCTAGAAAGCCCTGTTGTCTGCTTCAAATATATTTTTCAGCACAAGCCCCAAGTTGGGGGCTTGTGCTGAAAAATATATTTTAAGCAGACTTGCTGACCCCAACCTTCGCCCCAGTTACAGCCCCCCAAGAGTCAAGCAGCACAACAGCGCCACCAATGGGAGCACAGTCACACATATCCACAGTGCTGCACTAGCATAGCCAGACTCTCGCAGGCACAGGCAGGCAGCCAGCCACCCACCACCACCTCGCTCCGGCAGCAGTGGACTCCGCCGGTGGAAGGAGGAACCAAAGGGTTGCCTGCAAAAGGGGGGTGTAGGTAGCAGGCCCAGCTCCAGGAATTTTTGTTTGGGTGGGCCAAACGTACATTCGGGTGGGCCACTGCTGGCCCGATTTATCGCTTGTATATCTAGCCAGGCCTGCTTCTGGGCCCTACTTTTATCTCTCCTTAGTCTTACAAGGTACAGTAAAACACACTCTTTCTAAATGTTATCACTCTAAAAAAGTGCTTTTCTTCCATGTAATGTCCCTTTGATGGGAAGAGGAGGTTTCTAAGGTGGGAGTATCTAGCAAGTGACTCTACTCAGGCTCCCTCTGTGCGAGCCTTCAGGGAGAAACCCTCTTCATTACTACCTCCACCTGACCCATGACTGTGCAGCGCACTCCCTTACAGACTTGATTATCCACTTTTCTACCACCCCTCTCCATTGCACCTTATCTCACAGCTGACCTTGGGACCCAGCCCCATATCAGGCACCATCGGGCTCCACTTTCATTATTCCCAGTAAAAAACTAAAGTAAAATCACCTTCAAACTTGAAACATTGAATATAGCAGTAAATGTAATCAGCATGCATGTTAAAGTATGCTCAACAGTTGTACTAATCACCTGACTGTTAATTAAATGAACACAAACAGAAAGGCCATGACAGGGCCGGCTTTAGTGCTGGTACAAAAGTCTTTTTAACCTCTTTTTTGACCTCTTTCTCTGTAGATAACTTACCAACCACCCTCCAACAGTGCTGTTCATCTCTCCGTAGTCACTCCCCCTCATGGCCTCTTCCTCACACCCTAACTACCACCCTCCACCAGTACCTCTCATCTCTCTGTAGCTCCCACACCCCATGACCTCCTCCTCAGATTCCCTCACTGCTCCCTCCACCAGCGCCCCTCATCTGTCTGTAGTTCCCCCCACGCCCCACCCCATGACCTCCTCCTCGGCTTCCCTCGCTGCCACTCTCCACTAGTGCCCCTCAGCTCTCTGTAGTTCCCCCCACCCCGTGACCTCCTCCTCTGACTCCCTCACTGCCACCCGCACCCTTCATCTCCCCGTAGCTCCCCCCCACCCCATGACCTCTTCCTGGTATTCCCTCACTGCCACCCTCCACTAGTGCCCCTCATGTCTCCGTTGCCCCTCTCTCATATCCATTTCATTCGTTGTATTGCGCTACTCATATGAGTGTAGGGTAGGGTGTCACAGTACTTTACATAGCACCATTATACAGAGACAATAAATCGGTTTACACAAAATGTCATAATGAGGATTATAAGGTGTAGAAATCAATTCATCCATTCTGGTGGGTAATATATTTTATGGGGATTTCGTTTGGTCGGGAGAAACACAAACTCAGGATTTAAAGAGTACTCCAGTGGTCAGGGATGGCTTTACTAATAAAAATGTATAACTGCCCAAACTCTTTTTAGTAACATTAGAATAATGAAAGAATGGAGAAGTTCTAACTACATCACAACACAAAAAAGCGAAGTTTGCATGCAGTTCTTTGATGACCGTTCATAGGTCACTGTCTTATGTTATGAATGATAGCAACTTCTGAACTGCAAGTAACACAAGGATATCTGTGACAAAGGCGTAACCTACTGAGCTATTCCCATACAATTCAGTTTATCTGCATTTAAAAACTACCAACAGACAAATGGTTGCACTGCAGCAGCCAGCAGGAGGATCGTAAAGACAAGAACCGTCCTGGTAGGTAGTCAGGGGCCGCCCAGGGTGCTAGTGCGCTGCCGCTGCGCAGAACCGGCCGGGCCGGGGGAAAGGCCTATACCCTTTGTTAATCCCGGGCCGGCCCCTCGGCCCGGCCCACAGAAGTGCCAATTTTGCATGTTTGCTGATAATACATAATTGCACTGACTCACCTCAGTGTGCGGCGGGCGACGAGACGATGACGGATGGACAGTCTACTAGAAATAAATTATGGGGTGCCCGCTTATGCGTTCCTTCCCTGTCTTCTTAGTGGCTCAGCTGGCTGTTGTTCTGGAATGCTCCGTCTCCTCGGTCGGGGTCACGAGTCACGTGCACCTTTTGTTGGAACCCCAATGCGCATGTCACCACAAGGTGGGTGAACTGAGACCGCGCACACGCGAGGGCTGGCAACGGCGGAAATTTCTGCGACTGCGCAAAGCGTGCGAGCGTGACCCGACGACCCACCCCCCCAATATTAATGCAGGCGATTATAATGATTGCAGGCGAATGCGGCGGCGCTGCCCAGGCAGTGTAGAGAGCCTGAGCCTGAGAGTTTGAACAGTGATGTGTGCGATATAATTGTGCTTTCTGTCCCGCACCCACACGGAGAGAGTAGCGGCTGTAGCGAGTGTGTGTCTTATGTTATCCAATTTATTTTCTTACAAACGCCGTCGTCGCGTACGCGCGTTGGACCAAAAAAATCGGCCCTAGGAATGAAACCGGCCCCCTACCAAAAAACCGGCCCCCACCCCTGGCAGCCTACCGGGGGATTGCCCGGTGCCCGGCATTGCCAGTCCGGGCCTAGTGCACATTAAGCAAGACAAAGTTGAAAACAGGAATGTATTTATGTTGGTGATATAATGCTCACGTCAGGTCAACTAGCAGAATGAGAAATGGACAGATGAGCTTTCTGAGTATTGTACATAGCCCTCTATGCAGAAGGATCTTTCTATGAGGGGAAGCAGGAAGCATATTGCAGTCTGCCTGAAGAACGGGGCAACCCTGTATTCCTCAGAACCTGGGTATTATAAGCAACGTGTACTTACAGTTGTTCCTGCGGAAAATATTTCAATACACATCTGATTGATGCTCATCACCTTGAAGTGGTCGAGGAGCTTGTGTGTCTCGGTGATCTAGAGGTCTCCTTGGGCCAATCAGGGAAGGCCTGGCCACCTCCTACTAATAGGTAACACTGTCATGCAAACATAAAACAGCGTAATCCGCATTGGCCAAGGTGCTCAGCAGGTGAAGTGCACAGTGAAGGCGCACGGCAGATGATTTGTGCACAAGTGCAAGAAATGGAAAAAGCAACCCAAATATTAGTACATACAAGAACTGGCTGCTTGTAGGTCAAACAATAATGCAGGGGAGTTCCAAATGAGAATTTTGAACTTGTTGCATAAAATGCCGAACATAAGAAGCACATAGAGTATGAGGATCCGCTCCGTCAAGTCCACAAAGCTCCAGGTCCAGATGGATAGACTCTTAAAAATGTCTGAAGCGTTTGCCCATAGGCTAGCATCCCACTTGACTAATCTTTTCAACTCCCTCGGAGTGGGGCTGTGTCTCTGTTCATGTCTGAAGCCCATATTTCACTAACTCTGCGGCAAGGGGTGATCCCTATTTCTCCCCCCGTGACACATACGTTACAAATCCACCTTTACTCCATCCTTACACCCTGGACCCTTTGATAAACTGAAGCTAGTGGACCGCCTGTTTCAGACCTATTGAGGAGTCAGTAAATACTTCCCTTAGAATTATGCAAACATAAAGTCCATCCAAAAGAAAGTGAAAGCTTTCATTACACACAGATGAGGCTCATGTTGCTGCACCCAACCAGAAAGGCAGTACTCAGAAGATATGTATCCCCCCTCTCCCAGTAGATACATTTGTGATATTAGCCGGAGAAACTAAAGGATGCGTCACCAAATTATATAATATACTTATGCAGGTTGCATGATCACATTATATAATATCCTTATGCAGGCTGAATCCCCAAAATCACACTCCTATAGAACACTGGGCCAAACTCACTGGGGAAGACATAGAGTATAGTCAATGGAACACTTCATGGTTCCAGTCAGGGAGGTGGATTATAAGATTATATACAACTGGTTTTTACCACCAACCAACCTGCAGTAGTACCACCACAAGCACATTGTGTTGGAGGGGTTGTGGCGTGCATTGAGAACTAAAAAGTATTTTATTGGGTCTGCCTGCCGATAAGACGTGTTGGGCCAAGATATTCGTCGCTATGAAATCGATCTTGGGGTTTCCTAATGCTTTACAACATCAAACGAAAGCGGACTGGGTAATATGGAATTACTTGAGTGCTGCTGAGACTGCCTTGGCAGCTCCTGGAAGAAGAAAGAACCCACGCCCATTGCATGGTGCCAGCCACACTTCCTTCCCTCCTGAGTCTAAAACAGTGTCTAACATTGTGAATGTTAAAGACTTGGTGACAGAGGATTGCAAGTATACCACATCCCTTCTAATTATCCCAAGTCTGCAGTAACAATTCAACAAAAACATTGTAATTGTCATGTTTTTATTTTATTTATTTAATTGACTTCTATGTTTTTTGTTGAGATGTGTCACTTTGGTGCTCAGATGACAAAGTCAAATTTTAATACAAAGAAATTATGAAAAAATTCAGCTCTCCTCTTTGTGCCCCTGTTGTGTCAGAGTCCACATGGGAGGACAACCATGAAGATTCTTCCTTGTGTCGGTTTCAGAATCTTCATCAAGTGTTACTGCACCCAGTATTCTGTCTCCTAAGTCAGAAAACTGATATACACATTATTCAAACTAAATATGGTCACTAACCTCGTTAACTGGTCCAGCAGCAGTGATTACCAGCGGCGCAACTAGACTTAATGCTCATCAAGGGTGTTAGTGTAACCATAAGGGTCGTGAGACCCCTCCCAATCAACTCCCTCTCCAGACCTCTCAAAGAGAAAGTCACTGGCTCCAATTTAGAAGGTCTGGTTCCAGTTGACATCGGACAACACCCATCTGTCTCCATGTCGGGAGTCAGGTATGACAAAGAGGTTGGCCCAGTCATGGAGCATCCGCGGCACCGAAAATGACGGTACTGGAACAGGCTTCAAAAGAGATCGCAGTCTTGCGTGTGGAGTTGCTCTGGGTCCATCACTGGATCCAAGGGGCCCAACTGGCACGGAGGAGGAACCCTTTAGTGAAATCCAGTGAGGGTTGCCCCAAACCTATGGGGCCCGCAGGCGCTCTACAGGGGGTGGGCTGCCCGAATAGGTGCATAGTCTCATAAAACTTCTTGGGTTGGGGAGAGGTTGGTTCCAGGAAGCTCTGAAATGTGCAGAGCAGACCCAGGCACAAGCTCCTCAGTGTTTGCATGAGAGCAGGGCTTCGAATTGTGAAGCCCTTCCTGCACCTCGTCCAAAGACTTGAACCACCATGGAGAAGTAGAAGTACGCTTTTCTTTTCCTTTTTGTGGGACTTCCCCGATGTTGACTTCGACCGTGAAGACAAATGTCGAGAGCGGCTCATAAAATGGTCCCAGTATCAACCTATGTGACCGGGATCTGGAGCACCACGGAATCGTCTGATGCAGGGCATCCAAGAGCTTCAGAGACCAATCCCGTAATGCCTTTGGGTCCATGGAGTGACCGTCTTCACAGGTCTTGGAGCAGTGATCCAGAGCCAAGCAGCAAAGACAAACAAGGAGAGGGTCTGTCACAGACATCTGCCTGTGACAGGCAGCACAGGTTCAAAATCTGCCAGTTTCTGGAGGACATTCCTGACACACTGGGAAAAAATGTCTCTTGAGAAAAAACGTCAGTCATAGGTGACTTGGGGGTAGCTTTCTCCAGATCTGTGCTGACTGGCATGGAAATAAATTAAATGATGTCAACATGCTGGGGTGGCACCTATATAGGTTCCCCCACAACACTTCCAGCGTGGACGATGCAAATGACGCTGATGCATAGCCGAACAATGCCACATACTGGCACACAGGCGTACTGTTTGAAAACATCCTGGATCCAGTCTGATGCCTGGGGAACATAGGAAGGTAGGGAATCTGTGAGTTAAAGTCACTATCAGATAGGCATACCACTTTAGTAATCCCAGACATAAGCCCTGCTCAGTGATGTAATGAAACCTGAGGGTCTCACCCCCCTACAAAGTGCATAAAAGAGGGCCCTCCACCATAAGGCACACTGTCATAAAATAATTGAAGCAGATGCTGGATGGCTATTTAAAAGAAATTGAACCTATGTTGGGAAAGATCACCAGGGGAGAGGGTCCCCCCCAAACCCACCAGGAGCAGACACCTGTGGGCCAACTGTGCCAGAGGGAAGCGGGCCCTGAATTAATGTCTTAAGTCACCTCACTGGTGCACTGCTGGATGCCGACTGCTGAAGCCCCTGGCCAGCATTGCAGAGCTGCAATCTAGGTCAATGCTTTGGGGCACCAGGGAAGTTGAGAAATGCATATCGCAATGGAGGGACAATTGTACTGGAGAACGTGAAAGAATTGGGTAAATAAGTGCATGAACACGCAGAGGCCTCCAGTCACTCATCATGAGTGAGACTCACACATTTGGAGCTTTGGCAGAGCGGTCATTCACTCCAGGTTAAATGGCAGTGCAGGTTATAAATGATAGAACCCAGAGGCAGATTTAAAAAAATCACACGATGAAGTGCAGCAAAACAACTTGCTGCCTGTGTTGCCTGACAGGGAGAAAGCAGAAATGCATCATATCTGCTAAGATCGGATGCATTCCGGCTCTCTCCCTGCGCTGGTGCACAGAGTGCTCCCTACAGCAAAGCAGGCACCCTTGCACCATGTTGCAACTCTGCCTGCGTTACAGGCTGTATTGTTTTTGTGCAGAAAAGGAGACCTTCCTGCACAAAATCAATGCATACATGCAAAATGCAGCCTCTCTTCCTCTTTCGAGGCATGAGGAAAGCAAAGATCGCTGATAGGGTGATGGCTTGCCCAGCATGGAAAGGAGTCACAACTTAAGGTAAAAAGGCAGCCTGAGTTCTTATCACCAATTTCTCGAGAAAAAAGGTGGTGTAAAACAGTTGCACCAATTGTACCTGAAACTCACTCACAAGATGGGCAGAGATGATCAAAATGAGGGAGACAGTCTTTAGAGCTAGAAGACATAATGAGCAGCTGTTCATATGCTCAAAGGACGTACACATGAGAAACACCAAGACAGAGTTAAGGGCCCACTGTTACTTCACAAATGGTTTGGGAGGGAACATGTGATGCTGCTTATTACCATTTTGACACACAACAGGTGATTTAAACAAGGAAGCGTGTTCTGGCAAAAAAAAAAAAAACGCCACATCGGGCCAACAACCAATCTTTAATAGTGTCCACTGCAAGCCCTTGCACCACCAAAGACAAAACAAACACTAAAACCTCCTACAGTTTGCCTTTTAAAGGATCTGTCTTGTGGAACACTAGCCCACAAATTTGTCCCAGCACCCAGTGTAAATGGACTTTGTGGAAGGACGCCTGGCGATGATGATATCCACCACTGTGGGTGGCAGAACACATGGGGTTAATTGCCGCTTCTCAATCTCCACGCATGGAAGTCTCGATTGTGCAGTTGCAGGTGAAAGACTCAGGGGTGGGAATGCTAACAAGAGTCATGTGTTTCTTCCTAGCTGGAATACATCTCCTAGCAAGTCTCTTTGTAGAAACTCCAACGTACAAAACGTTTGACACTGCTCATTCTCAAAAGTGGTGAAAAGATCTAGATAAGTTTCTCCACATTGCTAGAAAATGCCTATTGCCACCTTGGGTTGGATGAATGAACAAATAGTGGGATTTGTAAAGCGCACGGCTACTCCCGGGAGTAACCCGGCGCTAGTTGAAAAGTAAGAACGAGAAAAGTTGCATTTGAAGAGGAAAAAAAGGTCTTCAACTATTTCTTAAAAGAGCATTCATAGACTACTTGATATAAAGTGTCCGGCGAGCTGTTCCAAGCTTGTGGGCCCAGGAGGGAAAAGGATCTGCCTCCTGTTTTAGCTCGCTTTACCCTAGGAACTTCGGCAAAGTGACCAGAAAATGAATGCAGAGTTCTTAGGAGGAAGTAAAATTGAATCCTAGAGGACAGGTACTCTGGACCAGACTGGCGGAGAGCCCTGTGCACGAGTGTCAACGTTTTGAACGTGATCCTTTCCTTGACAGGTAACCAGTGTAGATTATTCAAATGGTCGTCATCGACACTCATCTAGGTACATGGAATACCAAATGAGCTGCTGCATTCTGGACAGTCTGCAATTTCTGCAGCAGGTACTGTGAAAGTCCTGCATATGGAGCATTGGCATAATCTAATCTGTGCACTACCAAGGTGAGGAGAACAGTAGTCCTAGCAGGTAGGGAAAGGAATTGTAAGAATTTGTTGGCCATGCGCATCAAACCAAAACAAGTGCCAACAACTGTTTTGATTTGGGTTGGAAGGGTCAGCTGTTTGTCAGTCTTAATGCCCAAGTTCTTTACTACTTCTACTTGGGCATTAGGTGGAGGAGTCTTATCTGGCCAATGAGCTTGTAAGTTCAGAGCAAAATTATCACTAAAGCAGAGACCCTCAGTCTTATCAGGGTTACGTTTGCGTTGGTTAAAACCATCCACTGATAGACCGCAGATAGGCAGTTTGATGGCCTCTTGATCCAATGTCTCATCTTTCTTAAATGGGAAGAGTAGCTGAGTGTCATCAGCACAGCACACTATTTCGTCCCCAAAGTCAAAGAAGTCATGTAGATGTTAAACATGGTAGGAATAAGTGCCGAACCCTGGGGCACTCCCACTGAGACAATACTCTTACTAGAAAAAAAAAAGGAGGCATCCAGACCTCTTGGTATCTGTCCTCAAGGAAAGAACTTAGCCAATTCAGCACTGTGCGCCTTATACCAATATCACAAAAGCGGGCAAGCAGCCTGGAATTTGGAACTGTATCAAAGGCGGCAGAGAGGTCTAATAAAACCAGGAGTGCTTTGCCCCCACATCTGAGGTATATTTGATCTACTCCGATCCTTCCAAAAGGGCAGTTTTGGAGCTACATTTGGGTCTAAACCCTGACTGGCTGGGATGAAGGAGCCTGATGGACTCTAGCTAGAAAGCTGATGATTCACAAACTTCTCTGCAATTTTAGATGAAGCTGGTTACGGGGAAATTGGCCTGTAGTTACTTAAGCTATTGTGATCAACATTGGACTTTTTCAAGAGTGGCAGAATCTTGCCTTGCTTCCACGTAGCGGGAATGATCCCAGATGCCAAAGATCTGTTAAGACGGGAGTTTAGCACTGGGTTAATGACATCCACTCCCTTCTCTAGGACAGATGGAGGGTAAGGGTCAGCGGGAGATCCCAAGCTCAGATTCAGTATGACAAGTCCCGACTCCTCTAATGAAATTGGGTCAAATGAGGAAAGCGCACAATGTCCGCGAGAGTGTGAGGGCCAGAGTCAAAAGAGTTCATTTTTGCAAGACCACTGTAAATGTCTGCAATTTTGTTATTAAAAAAAGAATCCAGCTGGTCACACCGTGTAGCCAAAGGGTCTTTACTGAGTGGCATGCAGTGGGATTAAGAAACTTTTTGACAATCTTAAAAATTTCAAATGCTTATTATCTGCCTTTTCAATTTTATCTTCATAGAGATTTTTCTGTGTGGGGATGTAGGGGCCATTCATAATCCACCACATGCTGCCGTCTAATATCATCCGCCTTGGCACTCAAGGATCCTGCCAGGTTGTTCATGGTCAGAGAAATGCCCTGACACTCCAGTCAACTCCATAGGCACAGAATCTCCTTGCAGAGGACCCCGGACCCCCAAGCTCTCCTACGTCTTGCAGTGTCACATGGTGGGGGTGTTGGCTGTGAGAACCTGCACCAGCATCCCCGTCTGCAGTTGTTGTTGCGGGACCGGTGTAGGTGGACACTTGTCTTCAGCAGCTGTAGCATCTGTGCTGGTGCAGTCTGGCACTTTTCTTCAGGAGTTGTAGGCTCTGGGCCCATGCAGAAATGTACTTGCCTTAGGCCGGAGCAGATTTTTTCACAGGTGAACACCAGAGGCAACCAACGGTTGCCTGCTTCAGGAATATCAGACAGCATGACGATATTCATATGGCTACCTTCTTCACGCAGTTCACTACGGGAACTGTACTGGGAAAATGGGGGACCCTCTGGGCTCAGGTCAACATCGGCTTTGCACCCTGAAGGCAGTCCGCTACCTTTGGTTGTTTCACATGCCAGGACCACACTGGGCTTGTTCTGGACAGTCTATCGTCTTGCAGGGCTAGGCACTCTCCTCCTCACTCTGAGCAGACAGGCTTCTAGGCTTTAGGCACCCCTCAGCTTCTTCAGCAAGCTGCAGACTTCAAGTGATGTCCCCTCACCTATGGGAGACTGGGCGTCATGGAAACAGCAGCACTGGTCAAATAGCACAGCTTTTAGTACTCTGCAGCATACTCCCTTCCTTGGCCTAGAGGAACTTGAAAATGGAACAAAGTGGGTGGTTTGAATCCCTCTTTTATACTCATTTTCCAGACTGGGGATGTGGATACACTAAGTTTCTGAAATTGGGCTGGGATCGTTACCTTCCCAACGTCATTTTCTGGCTGTAGCTCAGTTACACCCTTTCTGCAACATGACAGCTCGTTCGGCATGTAGCAATGATGCTGGCTCCAAGCAAGGATGTCCAAAACAAAGGCAAAATGAGGTGTGATATCTCTACACCTGACAGTCATTAGCCTTCCGGGACCAATAATCATTAACAGACAAAAGAGCAGGTTCTGCCTAAAAGATGTTATCACTTGTAATTAAAGAATCTGCTCACCCACCCCTCGCCTCTACTAATGACCAAGTGGCAGTGCTAGGAAAGGACTAATGAGTGCCTCTTTGCTAACATAGACCGTACTGAATTTCTAAAGGTACACCTGTCTCCATCCTCCCTCACATCAGTGTCTGGGTCTCCACCATCTAGCCACAGGAATGCAGTCCATACACTTACACTGTCTGGATAGCTTGTACACTCAATCCATCTTCTGCCATGGTAACCCTGAGGAAATTCAAAAGGGAATGTCAGCACAAGGGTCTGGAGGTCACACTACAGGGCCACTTTACACAAGTGGGGTCAGTAGACCGCACCCCCTCTGACAAAGAAAAAATGTCTGGCAGAGACTTAAAATTCACAAAACACTTTATGCTGTCACCACAGCTTCATGTGATCAACCCATGACTTGGATAGTAGTCCCATGTTACTAAGAAGAGCATGATTGGTACGCCCCTCCAGGTCACAGAACACGTTCTCAACACAATTCAGAGGGAGAAGTCCGCATAACAACACTCTGTGATGCCATGAATGTAGTGGTAAGGCAATTTATTGCAGAGGCGTCTTGAATCACGTTTGTGAGACCAGTGTGAAATGCCTGCTACATTAGAAAAGTGAGAACCAGATTTAAGTCCCACTGTCGCATCACAAAGGGCTTCAGTAAAAACGTGCTGTAAACCCTTAAGAAATCTCATCACAACAGGTGATTTAAACAAAGAAGGCTTATGGCAACATCAAAAATGCAAAGGAGATGACAAATAGCCTTTAACAGAGCCCAACTCCAGTCCTTGCTGGACCAATGACAAAACAAATAACACTTCAGAGAATTTGACTTGTAGTAGGTCAATCCGATGGTTGTTGCTCCAAGTCACAATCTTGTTCCAAATCCTGGGGACTGATTGTGTTGAAGGACAGCAGGCTGCCAGAATAACATCAACAACTTCAGGAGGAAGACTGAAGGAGACTAGCTGCTGCCTCTCGGTCTCCATGCATGGAGGTGCAGGGTCCTGCTCTGTTGCTGGAACAGGAGATACTCCTGAAGCAGCAGCTTGATTGTACCTTGCAAACTGGAACAGAAAATTTGCAGAAAAAGTACTCCTCAAAGATGAGAGTAGCATGCTCCGGATCCACGTCTGAAGCCACGGAAAGGAAGGAACTGACTTCAGCGAGCCTGGGTGGCACTTATGTACGGCCCTGCTTGTCACTTCCGGAGTGGATCTCGGTTGACACAGAGCCATTCAACGTCACCTATTATCAAGCAGGAGTAATGCTTTTGAGCTTCCATTCCCAGTCTGATGCCAGGGAGGTGGGAATCTGCGATTAGACTCATCCATCAGAAGTTTCTGCATGCCCAGAAGGATGGGGTTTGGTAGTCAATTGATATAAATCATGGCAAACTATCAAGAATCAGGAGCAAGGGGGGGCGTGGCTTGCAGCCGAAGACGATGGCCGCAGCCTAGTGCGGCTCCGGTGCCTAACGCCCGATCCCGCAATCATCCTGACACAGATCCTGGCCGAAACCGGCGAAATATCCTCGGTGACATCCCCTGAGTGCCGAAGGCACCGGCCGGGAAAGACACGCGCCTGGCAGCGGACGTGGTGGCAGAGGGCCGCCCGACAACGTGTGTGCGGCCTGCAGAGGAGAGCGGCGCCGGGGCCTCGGGTGGTGGCCGGCCGGCCCTAGAGAGCCTGGATGGGCGTGGCCTCAGCCTGGAGGCCTCGGACTACCGACGCCGGAGGCAAGACTATGGTGGCTGCCAGTGACGCGAGGTAGAGCGCCCTGAAGCTGGGCTCGTTGCGACGCTCTGGGGGACCCGCACAGCCCTTTGAGGGGGTCCCCGCATCGTTTGGTGCCGAGTCTAGTGAGGAGGCGGGGCTCTGGCCGAGCGGCCTGGGGACTGGCGGTGGTGTCCCGTACGGGAGAAGATGGCGGCCGCTGCCACCTGGGCACGGTGCCTCGGAGCTCCGGGGCGTCCTTGTCCCCCCCCTCTCTCTCGGCGCCGGAGACCTGCCTGGGGCGGCCTGGAGGAACAGAGTGCGCCGCGGGAACGGAAAGCCGGCGCACTTGAGTAGCGGCGCCTTCACCATTAGCGGGAACCCTGGAGGGGTGCTAGGATTTCCCTGGAGCCTCGGTGGGCCTCTGCAACGGTGTCCTGTGACTGGAACGCGGTGGGCTGCTGTAAGAGGCCACAACGGTGTGGACTGGGCAGCGAGGGTCCCGGCTGTGGACCGGAACGCAGCTGGTGACCTGAAGTTGAGTCTCGGATACTCTGGGATAGCGGCGGGACCCCGGTGAAACCGACAGGCCGCACGTGGACGATCCCGTGGCAGGCGGCGGCGACCGCCGGATCACTGCTGCACCCCCCCCTCTCCTGAAGACCCGGACCGATAGGGGGAAATCCCACTCGCACTGGCCACTATGGGAGGTAAGGGGCAACGTGGGGGGCCACACGCCAAACTCGAGAAATTTGCATACCAGAAGGACCAGGCGGGCTCTCCCCATACCCCCCCCCCGCCCCCCGCCCCGACAAACCTAAGGAGATCACCCTCCGGGACGTCATGGCCACACTGACCCAGATGCAGGTCTCAATAGGGACGATCTCGACAGACATAACGTTGTTGAGAGCCGATGTCGCTAAAATGAATACGAGACTGTCGGAGGTGGAATCGGCTGCGGCGACCCGTACCAGTGATGCGGCAGAGTGTAAAAAAAAGATACAGACGCTGGAACTTGTCCAAAAGCAGCTGTTGGAAAAGCTTGACGACCAGGAAGGAAGGTCCAGAAGGAACAATGTACGCATCGTGGGTGTGCCAGAGAGCGAACGGGGGCCGGCGTTGGACCTCTTCGTAGAAAAACTTATCACGGACCAGCTGCAGCCACGTGGGCTGTCAAAATTTTTCTCCGTGGAAAGAGCGCATCGGGTGCCCGGAGGACGGCCAAAAACGGGGGCTCCCCCGCGCCGATCCTGGCGCGTATATTTAACTTCCGAGACAGGGACGCAATCCTGCAGGTGGCGCGTACCGCCCCCCCGTTGAAGGTGGACAATTGCACGGTAACCCTATATCCGGATTATACCACAGCAGTGATGAAGCAGCGTCGCGACTTCCTGGCTGTCAAAAGGGAGTTGCGCACTCGTGAACTCAAATATGCGATGCTCTATCCAGCAAAGCTGCGGGTGGAAGCGGGGGGACGAACATGGTTCTTCACCACGCCGGCGGAGGCCACGGAGTGGCTGGAGGGGTGGCGCCGCCGAGAGATGCTGGCCGCGCGGGGCGTGATCGTTGACAACATTCTGGGTCCCCCAGGGCTCCGGACGACGCTGGCTCGGACGACAGGGAGCGCACACCACCGGACTGAAGCAGAAGGGGGAGCGACTGGACTTTTGAGGGTAATGTGGAGTGGAGTGCCGAATGGGCCCCCGCGGTCGCAGGGGGCATGGCCACTACAGGGCCGCCGCAAGATTGAACTTTGATGTCCTCAATAACTGGTTTCTCGCATTGACTCACATGTGGTGAAGGGAGCGGGCGACGGGCAGGAAGCAGCTCCTCCCCCACACGCAAGTACCAAGTTATGAGACCTAAGCACTCTGCTAAGTTGGGGTGGCAGGTAGTTCCAAAACCGCTGGGCAGGGAGGCAGGGAGGGGGGTGGGGGGACGGGGACACCACGGGAAAGTTGTTTCATGTTTTGTTATAAGTATTGCGACTACACATTGGCGATTGATGCAAGCTAGGTCTGTTATAGAACGGAGGATAAGTGTACATGTTCAGCCACTTTTCTACTACCCTACATGACGGGGGGAAAAGCAAAAACCCACCTTGGAGGCAAATACTAGCTCAAATGTGGGGAGTACGCAACCACCCAGCCCCTTGTTCAGAATACTGTCCTGGAATGTGAATGGATTGGGAGATAAAATTAAACGGGGGCTGGTTCTACAATACCTCAAGCGCAAGGGGCCAGCAGTGGCACTCCTGCAGGAAACGCATTTAGTGGGCACGACTACGAAGGCACTGGACAGATGGGGGTTTAAAATGGTGGTACACTCCGCATTTACGCCAGGTTCCCGTGGGGTGGGCATACTAGTTAATAAGCGATTCCCCCTGATCATTGCTGACTCCCGTAGAGAGGAACAGGGTCGTTTTGCGGCACTGACCTGTCAATGGGAAGGGAAAATGTATAACTTAGTGACGGTGTACGTCCCCCCGACACTCCATCAGGATACTTTCCGGGCGTTGGGAGAGTTTCTGCTGTCGCTACCACAAGGGGAACTAATCATAGGTGGGGACTTTAATGCGACGATGGATCCGTTAATGGACAGGTCGTCCACCAGAGATCACGGTGGTGCTACTCCCAAACTGCGTGATTTTACGGAGGCACTTGGCCTCATAGACACCTGGAGAACCCGCAGTCCGGAGGAAAGGCAGTACACATTTCACTCAGGGATCCATAACAGTCTCTCTCGCATAGACTACATCTTTGCACCGGCCACGGGGTTGAGGGGAATGACGGAAGTCACACACTTGCCCAGAGGCATCTCAGACCACTCTCCAGTTCTCATTACATTTGCAACCTTCGCCCCACAGAGACGTAGGGTATTCCCAATTCACCCTGTGTAGTGTGGGTTAACCACGCCCTATGTACAACGCTAAGTTAGCATAACCCCGATGGCTGTTAGAAAGCCAGCTTGCTGCTTCTGCTGCTTTTGCACGCGACACTGTTGTTACATGTTATTCATTCGAGAACTGCTGACTCGACTTTGCTTCACATGAGAACCGTCTGTTGTTTAACATCCTTAACAGCGAGCTGTGACCTTGGTCTGTACACCGTGTAGAGAACGAGTCTGGGTCACTAGACGGGGCAGGTTGTTGTGTTCAGGTTGATCGTATCACTTCTTAGCCATAACATACATACAGCTGCCAATACCTGAAAGACGAGACCTTTAATATTACAGAGCAGCATGTTTTCTGTTACATTCGAAACGAAGAGTTGTTGCAGGAGATGGCCTAGCTGATCCTGTGATGTGATTCCACTAAGCTGATCTATAAGGTATGGGGTCCCCCATGCAAGCCTAAGAGACCTTCTATTAGTCTAATAATACCTTATTAGTTGCTAGAGAAAGGAGGGTGGTTGCTTTCCACTGTCATTATTATTATGATTGCTCCTTTCATTTTCTATGGTATTGTAACAATGCTGATGGTGCTGATCCTAACCATTTGTCTGCTTGTGTTAGCCAAAGTACTGCATCTTAGGACATGAGGTTTATAAAATAAACTCTTTAAACTTTACCGTGTCTTTGTTATTCTGTTGTGGACTGATATATAGCTACCAACGGGTACTTTGGATTCCCACCACTCCTGAGAGTATCTAAGTCGCTTGTTCTGGGTTGTCTATACATTGGGACCGCCGAGCTAAATCTCGGATAACGAATGTGACACTAAGCTAGTCGGATAGGGGTTCTTAGTTCTGAGGGGAGTTTCTGGTACACCACAATTCTCTGAGGTCCTGGTTTCCTGCGCATAGTTCTGTGCATAAGCAGAATCCCTGCAACACCTGGATACCTCAAAGTACCCAAAATTAATAAAGCCCTTCTGGTAACAACCAAACAGTATTTCGCAGAAAATAAGGACTCGGTCACAAGCCCAACGACATTGTGGGAGGCGTACAAAACGGTCCTTCGCGGGCAGGCAATCTCGATGGTTGCTGACCACAAGAAAACCCAACGACTAGCGGTACTCAAACTTGAACAGGGGGTGACTGGGGCAGAGGCCGACCATGCCACACATGCGGACGACGACACCACACATAGAGTGCTCATGGCGCAGCAAGAATATAAGTCCTATCTTTGGGAGGCGGCACGGGCTAGACACGTTACAACGCAGCATGTGATCTACGAACTAGGGGATAAGGCGGGTAGATTGTTAGCCTGGCTGGAAAAAAAGGAACGTGCTGCGAGATGGGTGGCACGGATCCAGTTGGAAACGGGGGACTTCACGTCGGAGCCGCGGCAAATCGCGGAGGCCCTGTCGGCACACTACAAAAAGATTTACACTCCGGAGGCCTCGTCCACCGTCGTGGACAATCTGGCGTTCCTTAGAGACATTGCTATGCCAGTGCTGGCCCCGTCCGAGGTGGCGGCCCTAGAGGCAGACCTGACCGCGGAGGAAATTACACTTGCAATAGCCGCCCTCCGCATTGGGAAGGCACTGGGGTCCAATGGAATCCCGGTGGAATTCTATAAGAAAGCCACTACTCACATCGTTCCGCATCTATTGGATATGTACACGGATAGTCTGAAGAAAGGGATTCTACCCCGGGATCAGAGACTGGCTACCATAGTGGCCATCCCCAAGCCTAACAAACCACCGCATGAGTGCACCTCCCATCGCCCAATCTCACTGCTGAACGCCGAGGTAAAGATTCTTGCAAAGGTCTTGGCGACGAGGTTGCAGCCCCACCTTTCTGCCGTGATACACCCGGACCAGTCTGAGTTTATGCCTAATCGTAATACCGCCCTGAACATACGGCGGTTGCACGGGGTCCTCGCGCACCGCTCCTCGATAGAAGAGGACGCGGTCATCCTCTCCCTGGACGCTCGGATGGCATTCGACCTGGTGGAATGGCCATTCCTCTTTGCCGTTCTTCGCCACCTGGGATTTGGCCCCAAGCTATGCGCATGGATCCAGCTTCTCTATACCAAGCCGCTGGCACAGGTTGTCGTAAATGGGCATATCTCGAACGCTTTTCCGTTGGGGCGGGGGACGCGACAGGGCTGCCCCCTTTCCCCACTCCTATTTGCTCTGGCACTGGAGCCGCTCGCGGCCTGGGTGCGGCAGGACCCGGTGATCCGTGGCCTAAAGTGGACTATGGGATGGGAGGACCGCATCTCTCTGTATGCGGATGACGTCCTGCTGTACTTAGACTTGCCGGCGCGCTCGATACACTGTCTTCTGGACATCTGTGCGTTTGTACAGGAGGGTGTCCGGCTACACGATAAACTGGGAAAAATCCTATCTGTACGTGCTTCAGGGCTCCCCGCCGCGGCCCCCTAGGGGGTGTGACATTCGAGTGGTAGAAGACGGATTCAAATACTTAGGAATATATGTGACAGCAGACAGAGCGAAATTTGTTGCCGAAAACCTGGCGAAACCCCTGGTTCGGTTTCGTAGCGACGTCAAACACTGGCGTTCTCTGCCCCTGACACTGCTGGGAAGGGCCGCCCTCTTTAAAATGATGGCGCTCCCTAGATTTCTCTACTTGCTTCAGAATACACCCTTCCCGGTCGCATCTGCATACTTTACCGCCATAAACGCAGAGGTAACTAGTCTATTGTGGGAAGATAAGACGCCACGGATAGCGCTCCATAAGCTGACCAGAGGCTGGTACGACAGGGGTATCGCCCTCCCTAATATAAAGATATACTATTGGGAATCTCAGCTTATGGTAATAAACCAGTGGCTTCATGTGCCAGGGGATGACCCGGCGTACCGTATGGATCGTCAACTGCTGGGGACCGGGGGGGTTATGGGAGCGCTCTATAATCACACGAGGAAACGCTGCCTCACGGGCCCCACGGCGCATACTCTGCAGATATGGTTTGAGGTGCAACGTGCTCTTGGTTGGGATGGGAAGATAACCCAGGCCACGCCACTATGGGAGGCGAAACAGTTGGGAGTGCTGTGCACTACCAAGGGGTTTCTACAATGGGATCTGATTGGAATATCGAGGGTCGGCGATCTCTGGAAAAAAGGTGACATAGTCACGTTTGCCCATCTACAAGCAGAATATGACCTGGCAGACACTGAACGATTCCGCTACTTACAAATCCGACACGCACTCCGTGCGGCGGTCCCGCCCGGGACTTGGCTGGCGGAGTCCTCGCCGTTGGAAGACAGACTCCTCATGGAGCATCTGACTAAGAGAGCGACGTCCCTGACATACCGGAAGGTGATAAACAACCAGCCAGACCCATTCTCAGCCCTTAAGGCTAAATGGGAGACAGAGCTGGGGGAATTTGACGAGACGGACTGGCAGGCGGCGCTTTCCTCCCCTAAGGAGGTGGGAATATCGTCCAAACTGAAGCTGGTACAATTAAAAATTCTACACCGCATGTACTACACCCGCACACTCTTATATAAACTTAAACGGACCGACTCCCCGCTCTGTCTCAGGCAGTGTGGTATGGACGGTAGTCTTTTCCATACCCTCTGGGATTGCCCCGTAATTGCCCAATACTGGAAGGCGATAATGCGCACACTCTCCCAGGTGACAAAAGTTCCGACGCTTCCGGAACCGAGGCGGTGTGTCCTCAATGTATGGGAGCCTACAGATCTTAGCCGCGTGGCGCAACTCTGGGTGACACTGGGACTCCTGCTGGCAAAGCGCAATATAGCCCAAAGATGGGGTTCTAGGCAGACCCCTACCCTCGCCCAATGGTGCAGCGACATGGACACCACAATGGTTGTCGAAAAAACAGTATACATTCACAGAGGTTGCCCCAAAAAGTGGACCCAGGTATGGGGAGGGTGGAATGCATACAGAGGGAACATATGTGAACCCCCGCGTGAGACCTCAGAATCGGAACTGAGTCACTGAGATCATATGGCCTATCCATAAATTGATTATAAATTGCTATGCTGATGCCACTAATGTACCACTGTCTTGTGAAGGTGTTCTCTGAATCTCTGTACACAATCAAACGGTCGTAATGCTGATGTATACAATGCCAATGTACGTTGTTTTGTGTTTGAATTTATCAATAAAAATATTTTCAACAAAAAAAAGAATCAGGAGCAAGGATCAATGGCAGGGTTATGGCCAGGTCTGATGTGAAGAGAGGGATGAGACAGGGGTGTCCCAGAACTCCTCTACTTTTTTGCGTTGGTTCTAAAATAGCTCCTGTAGCCAATTCGCGGTGATCCAAAAATGAAGGGAGAGAAACTCAGAGAGGAATTCACAGTGACCGCTTTTTTGGACAATGTTCTTCTCAAACTGATCAACCTAGGAATGTCATTCCCGGTACTGATAACAGAACCTCATAAGTTGCAAGTCTTCTCTGGTTTTAAATTCAGGACTTGAATCTCAATTCCCCGGAATCAATGATATGTGCCCTGTTGACCATCACCCTCTTCTGATGAGGAGGAAAGAGAGCTAGAATCAGGGGCGGCTGGTGACATTTGAAAGTGGTGGGGCGTAAAAGTTGTAGATGAATAGCCTGTGACGAGCGAGCCCTACTGGCATAAGGGGGGCCACTTTCAAGCAAATTTGAGAAAGCAAGAAGGTTAATAATGTACCTCTGAGCTTCCACTCTCCCTCAACCTTTCTCTTATCCTTCTCAAAGCCTCAGCTTCCCCTCAGCTTCTCTCTCCTCCACTTCCACGTCTCTGCACTCTCTCCTTCGCTTCCAAGTTTCAGCTGTCCCATGGCCTCTGCCAGTCTCTCCCTTCAAGTTTCTTCTCAGCCTCTGTCTCTGCCACCTCCAAGCTCCCGCTCTCCCTCAGTCTCTTTCCCTAGGCCCTGCTGTCCTACATTCCGGGCAAGAGAATGCATACTGTAGTGCACACATGTCCTTTACACATACAAACAAATCCCCTCCTGTCACTTTAGGACTGCTTGATCTCCTCTCTCTGCAGGTAGAAAATACATCCCCAAGCCACCTGTACTGCCTGATGACTTCTTTGCTCTTAGCCCTTCATAAGAGACAACCAGAAAGGAACTTGAGGGCTCTGAGGCCCTACACATGGCAGAAACTATATAACTGTTTTACATTGGCCTTCCACTTAACTTGGATGAAGATTTTTTTACAATTATAATGCAGTGCATGAGTGCCAGAAACAGGTTGCAGCACACACCTCACATTGATGGGCTTTTTAGGGTTTCAGAAATTGTTTTTTTTGTAGAAAAGTTAACAAAATCAACATCCTGTGCTATACAAATCTATTGTATCTCTGGAGCTCTTGCATGACCCTTGCACAAGTTGCCTGCACAAAATATGTGACTTTACATAGCGCTTCCCATTGATGGATTCCTCCCAAACTTCCTGCACACCCATGAATTCCCCCTCCCTACCACTCACAGCAGCCCCGTTCCTCTAGAGCAACTGGAACACCCGAAAAACCACTTCTCCACCACCTCAAAAACGCCCATTGGATAACATTGCATTTCGAGCCTTCAAAAACAATAAGCGTTTTTTTCAAACTTCCCCTACTTCGATCCTCTTGAAACTCACTGGGACAGTAGTTCCACCTACTGCGAAGAATCTCACCAAGAATTACACAAATCCATCCAGTGGAAGGGCTACGACTTTTCGATCAAACACGCGCCCCCCACAAACCCACAAAAACACCCCAAAATCAGCCAAAACTCGATCGAATTTTGACAAACCACTGGAAAACCTTCCCAACACCAACCCAAACAAATCAAAATCAAATCCAGCCAAACCTTCCCAACCCCAACCCAGCCAAACCACCCTATAACTAAAATTAAAAGACACTTACCTGACCGCCTCTTCTCCTGGTCCGCGTTGGCGCCTCTTCCCTCTTCGAACTGGAACAGCACGACGTCAGCACTGCGTGGCAACCCCACAGCCAATCCTGGCGCTGCTGCAGCGCCAGGATTGGCTGAGGGCACAGCCTACTCCTCGCCTGCCGCCTGCCCATTAGGAGACCGAGGGGCTCCTAATGGGCATGCGCAAGGCAGTAAAAACACAAGTACGCATGACTGGGCACGGAGTAAAAATTAAGCTCCATGCCCACTCATGCGCACTTGTGCTGCCTTTCCCTGGGGTCTGACAATGCATGTCAGTCAACATGACGCCGGACCGCCCACGGTCCGACGTCATGCTGACTGACATTTACGAGGAGGGAGCTGCGGGCAGAAGCAGTAATTTGCGAGTGGCTCTGGGTCTTAGAAGCAAAATCCAGAGAGCAGTGTTCCAGCTCTGAGAGGAGCAATTTCAGTGAGCAGTGTTCCTGGCTCGTGAGGAGCTGGCTCAGTGAGCAGCGTTCTGGGTTCTGGGGGCGTGGGGGCTATGCCCCCACGCCCCAATGGACGCACCGCGCCTGGCTAGAATACCTGGGAACAATGGGGCATATCAGCAACAACCGGCGATAACTATCGCTCAGCGCTCTTAGCGTGAGGATAATTATCGCCGGGTAATGTGGATTTTTATCGCTGAGATAGCGTGCTATTAGCAAAGCTTATCTCCTCAGCAATAAAAATCCTCACGCTAACTGCTTAACGTGAGATTATCGCTGGAAACCCAGCGATAATCTCACGTAGTGTGGCGTTAGCTTGCTGATAGGGACTCACAAACTTAGCCATGATATCCACCTTCCATAGGATATCATGGCTAAGTCAGTCCTGAAGCAGGCGTAAGGAAAGTAGCGATAACAGGGGTTATCGCTACTTTTCCTGACGCTTTGCTTCATAGCGTGGGGCTTGATAGGTCAGGAACGCCCACTTTGCATCTCATTAGAGATGCAAAGCTGGGCGTTAGGAATCCTCACGCTAAAGCAAGGTTTCACGAGTTAGCGTGGCCTTGCTAATTAGGCGATAAAATTATCGCCGCTTTTCGGCGGAAAACGGCCGCAAAAGTGGCGATAATTTTTTATCGCCAGCTTGTAAATATGCCCCATTGATAGCTAAACCTTACTGGCGACCACAAGAAACGTTCTGAAGATCACATACAAATGAAGACAGAACCATTTAAGTTGTGTAATCATTGAATCTTGTAGGTGCGATGAATATCTTGAGGATGCCTGCGTTACCAAAAATATCGTAGCTGGTTCGTGCTCTAACACTGTCGATCCCAAGAAATGATTATAGAAAACCTACAAAATTTCTGCGTCAATTACATTTGCAAAGGAAGCAGGCACAGGTCAGTTGGAATCAATGGACCTCTAATATGTTGTGAATGCCTTATTCGCTTAGGTAGTCTGTCGTCCCACCAATGACAGTTACTGGAGTTGGCACTTGTCAAGATGCACAAAGAACGGTTTTACATGGACCACACACACCTCTGGGTGGATGGAGCTCTATGGGAGGTTACTTGTTGCCTGGAACCTAGAGGGCGATCCTCAGCTCTATATTCTGGAAGTGATTGAGGCTAGCTGTTCCTAAAGAAGAAAAGAGAGTGGCAACCTATTCTTGTTTGCACATACGTGTAGGAGTTATCTGTCTCAAAGTTGGGATGTTAGAGAAAGGTGCACACAGGCGATCCTCAGACAGATGGGCAGGTACCGGGTATCAGAGGGAACGAGTGGCTATACTCTCCTTCTTAGCTGCTGTGAGTGCCGACGCGGCCCTCCACTTTCAAATCGGGGGTTGGGCAAAGGTACTTGAAGTACACGTTCCTACTAGCGCTGAGACGCATCTGCACCTAATTATAGGTATCACAGGTATACAGGGGTCTCTTCTGTCCCTGATCCCTTTCCTTTCATAATCATTATTTTCACATTTTTTGGTCCTGACGAATCACCCATGGATCCCTTAGGGACCTTTATGATGCGCGAAACATGTTGACCCTATTCTTTTTCATACACCCTCATGGATATTGAGAGCGACGGGTTTACACTTACATTTATCCCCCCTCTACATTTTTTCCAAGAGGAGCTCCATATCCATCGTATTTTTAACCTTATCATCCGGACCCCCGAATAAAACTAGGTTTTGGGTACCGGCTGGTAATTTTAACTCACCTTTTTACTCCCTATTCTAGGCCCACACACCCGCATGCACAACTGCGGCATCTCGTTAAAAGATCTCCGATAAAGAGCCCTCTCGCGGGGCCCGTGGGGGTCTGCAACGCCACCCGCCACGAGGAGCAACGCCCGATGATGAAGCATGACACTCGCAAGGGTGTGTGAGGGCACTATATACAAAAGGAGAAATTCCCCCTTTCTCTAACATCCAAACTTTATTGAGACAGACAACTCCTACACGTATGAGCAAACCGGATAGGTTGCCACTCTTTTCTTCTTTAGGAACAGCTACCCCTCAGTGTATACCATGTTAGTCCTTGGGAGCAATGGTACTGAACCTACTTTGATTCTAATAGCTCCCCGTTCCCCCTCTCTACAGTGTGTAGTGATTGACGCTACCCTGAAAGTCTGGGAAAGTCTGGGATGAACTTGGCATTATGGAGCGCTTTACTTGACACCCTTCACCTTTCATCCCTTACTTGGGCAATACTGTCTTTCCACTGGGGATGGACCATAGGGCGTTTCAGGTGTGGAAGCGGAGTGGTTGTGTCGCGGTGGGCTGTCTATTCCATAGGGTCTCAGCAAAACACTCCAACACAACGAAGAATTTGGTTGCTTGAAAGAAGAATAGATACTTGGAGGTGAGGCACTAGGTCATGCACGAGAAGATTATAGAACATTTGAGGCATTAGTCACAACGCAAACTGCTCCTACGCAAGCTGTCTCACTAAGGTGTAAGACTCAACCAATGACTCACACATTATATGTATTCTAAAGAAATCGGGAAATAGGACTGTCAATCATGCGAGAGGGTGATCAATGAGAACAGGCTTTACAGAAACACAACAATGTTGTCACGAATTACAGGGCCGGATGACGGCAGGCACCAGTCATGATTTGACTGGGGCTCCCTTGCAGGGTGGGTATGCAATGCATAGCACGCGCTCTGGAGACCAATATTAATGTGCTCACTTGCTAAACGTGCTGTGCTCACACTTGGGGGAAGGGTGAAGCACTAGTGTAAAATATCTGACTACAAAAACCTTTTGGCAATACAGGGCTTGAGAAGCTGGTTTATGAACTACAGGACATAGAATGACAATTACAACAAGCATTGGCAAAACCTATAGCTCGTGTCTACGTGAGAGCCGTTTGCTGTGTCAATATATTTTAACCATGTTTTACAGCAAGCAGCTGCTGTGTAGCGTGGCTGAAAGTTAGAAGAAAATAAAGCGTTTTGACTTGACCAGTGCTTACCACGAGGGGCATTATTTTCTGCCTTCATAAAAATAAAAAAATGCTTTCAGGAACACCTTGCCAGCAAACGTATATCAAAACATTAAAACACACATCTGTGCTTCAATATCTTTTTATTGGGGCAGGAAATATGAGACAAAGTCTGAGTGTGCTGGGCAAAACATAAATTAAGCAATAAAGACAAAAAATAAATGCAAATCGCCATCCATAAACGGGTGCAGGGGCTGCAACCTACTTAAAGTAGGCCTGGGCGAAGCACTACGCTACGCTCGCGTAGTTTGCGAAGTTCGCGCTACTTCGCGCTACGCGAACTGCACGTAGCACAGTGCGAACACGCGTAGCGTAGTGTTGCGTAGTGCTGCGGTCATTTTTTGCTTGCTCGCGGTCCTCAACGTCAAGTTGGCGACCGCGAGCAAGCAAAATGACATCCTGGCGAGACTTTTTCCTTGTTCGCGATCGCGAGCATGGAAAATAAACCTCCCGGCGAGATTCCCAACGCGAGAAGGTCAGGTTTCTCATTGCGAGGGGTCGCGTATGCTCGCGACCGCTCGCGATGAGAAACTACCAGTTCGCGTTGAGAAAGCTGCAGCTCGAGTAAAAATCTACTCGAGCAGCAGAAAACTACAGCTCGCACTGTGCAAGATGCCATTTTCAATGATTGCACAGTGCCGGTTGCTTGTCCGCACTGTGCAATGATTGAAAACAACATCTTGCACAGTGCGAACATGTTACTTCGCAGTTCGCGAAGTGCTACGCGTAGCTCGCGTAGTGCGAACTTCACTTTGCGTAGCTTCGCGAAGTGCTACTTCGCGAACTACGCCCACCCTTAACTTAAAGTGGTCCGAAGTTGCCAAAAGTGAGAAGGATCATGGCATGACTGCCATGTCTGAAACTCAAATATATAAAAGGAATTCAAGGAAAAACACTCGCGTGTTTAATTTTCCTACCTGAAGTTCACCGCGTTGGCCCAACATGAAGACAGCACCAAAAAGGCCGAGCAGAGCAGGAAGCGCAGCTCTGTCTGTATTTTTCTAGCATCTCGAAACCGTGCAGGTTTTTGGGCGCTTTTCTTCTGGCAGAATGGGAGGGGCAAGCAATGAAGCAGGATGGGGTACACGGTGGGGGAGCGGGGCAAGCAACAATGCAGAAAGAAGAGGGATGGAAGGGCTGCAAGAGAAAAAGGAAAAAAATACCCCTGACAGGGATTAGGGTTCCGGGATGGGTAGATCTAAAAGGCGAGGTAAGAGTGATTTTAGGATGTGAGAGTGGATAGAGATAAAGGGAGGTAAGAGTGAATTTAGGGTTCGGGGTAAGTAGAAGTAAAGGGAGGAAAGGCTGTTTTTAGGGTTCGCGGATCGGTAAAGGGAGGCAAGGGTAGTTTTAAGGTTTGGGGTGTGTAGAGGTAAAAGGATTTAAGGGTGATTTTAGAGTTCAGGGGTGACTAGAGGTAATGGGAGGTAAGGGCAATTTTAGGGTTCACGTTGAATAGAGATAAAGGAAGGTAAAGGTGCTTTTAGGGTTCAAGGTCATGTAGAGGTAAGGGTGATTTTAGGATTCAGGTGGGTACAGGTAAAGGGAGGTAAGGGCAAAATAAGGGTTCATGGTAATAAGAGAAAAAGGGAGGTAAAGAGTGATTTTAGGGTTCAGGAGTGTAGAAGTAAAGGCAAATTGAGGTAAGGGTGATTTTTGGGTTCGTGGTAGGTAGAGGTAAAGTGAGGTAAGGATGAATTGAGAATTCAGAGCTGGGTAGAGGTAAGTTAGGGTAGGGGTTAATTTAGGGTCCTGGGATGGGTAGAGGTAAAGGGAGGTAAAGCGGAGGGGTGGGTAGATGTAGGAAAGTAGGCTCTGCTTTCATGGTTACCCCCACTTTTTGCTGGTGTCAGTATGTTTTTCTGACTAGTCTGACTGGGATCCTGCTAATCAGGACCCCAGTCACTGTACTTCTTCCCTAAAATGACCATGGTAAGTACCTCTGTACCTTCACAATTGGCTACTGGTGTACCCTTGTTAGTCCCTAGTATATGGTACTCAGGTACACAGGGCACAGGTACACCAGGGGTCTTCCATGGGCTGTTGCATGTATTGTACCACCCATGAGAGACCACTGACCTGCCATTGCAGCCTGTGTGAGCTTGTGCTAGCACCACTTACGGCAGATAGAAGTTTCCTTATCTCTGAGGTCACTACCCTTAAAACCTATAAGTCACCCCTCTGGCAGGCCTTTCAGTCCTGAAGGCAGGGTCCGTGGTCATACGTGTGAGAGTGCCCCTGCATGAGGAGGACAGCCCTACAAACCCCAAAGTCAATTCTCCAGGCTTTGTAAGTGCAGTCAGCCATTTTAATACATATAGTGGACATCAGTCATTATGAGATGTCCGACTATATAGTGGCTGCACCAAACCCGGTCATGTTCGCTAGCAAACAAGTTGGAATCCTACCCCAACACTGATTCCATCACTGGACGTATAAGCCCATGTACTGGGGTTCTCCCTTAGGGTACCCCTCTGTACTCAAGATTATAGCCTTTCAGGGTATAACAGAAAGCTAGTCATGCTGCTGACCACAGACGCGATTCTACCCTCCTGCTGCTGAGCCAAGCTCAAGCAGGGGAAAGTAGAACAATAGGTTTCCTGTCCCAGGGAGGTGTGATCACCTCCCCAGAAAGAACTTAGGGGCATATTTTCAAGGGGCCGCGATAAAATTATTGCCGCTTTAGCATCTGTTTTCGGGCGAAAAGCGGCAATACTTTTATCGCATTATCATCAAGGACACGCTAGCGTGTGATTCCTTGACTTAGCGCCCGTTTTCCACACGCCTTGCCGCGTTAATGAGATGCAAAGGAGGCGTGGCTGTGAAAACAACATGGGATAATATCGCGAAGACAGCTTCGCGATATTATCAATGAGGGGTAGCGATATTTGAAATCGCGTTAAGTATGCCTTAATGCAGGAATTTAACGTCTGCTAAATTCCTGACTAAGGCATACCTAACATTGGGGGGTGGATTGTGTGGCTAAGACCACAGGCCCTATCATCAAGGATATCGCCGTTTTCCATGGAACATCACTGGAAAACCAGCAATGTTCCATGGAAAACACCGCTATTGCTGGAATAATTATCGCCATTGCGCTATGCGTTGTTAATACAGCGCTAGCATGGCGATAATTTCCAGCGATAGCAGGCGATAAATATCCTCACGCTAAGAGCGGCCAGCGATAATTATTGCTGCCGCTTGATAATATGCCCCTTAGTGTATTGGGCTGGGGTGGGTGTGCTTGCTAGCGTCTCCATACTGCTTTGAAGGGCCCATTTGGTTCCCTCCTTGCATACTCCAGTTTGCACCAGTTCAGGGAGGCCTTTGCACCTGCTCTAGTGCAAAACTCGACAAAGGACATGGGAGTATTCTCCCCTATGTCAAGCCCCTTCTCTTGGGAGAGATCCCTGAGTCATCCTAACCCCTTACCTAGGGTATTTAAGGGCTTACCAGTGGGTGGGTCCTCAGATTCGTCGTGGGACAAGACTCAAACCTGAAACATGTCATTCTTTGACCATCTGGACACTTGGACTTTGCGGGACCACACCTGGAACCGATACTGCATCAAGGAATACTCCTGGTATCATTGTTCTACAAATCTTCTTCATCGTCTGTGCTTCTTCCAGGATCTTCAACAGACCCAAGGGCATCACGAACACCCGAAGTAATCTCCCTTGGAGTGAAGGAGTCACTCCCCTGCAACTGCAGGCACTACATCAAGCTGACCGGTCTGCTGCTCCTGCCATCCCGCTGACTTCAAAAGGCTCAGTAGCACAGGTGGTGGTTATGCAACTCACTCGAAGCCTGACTTGCCCTTTTGAGGGTAGTATCCCTCGTCAAAACCGCTGGGACCAAACCACTGTGGACCATGTTGACTTGCCATTGCCACAGCTTGCTGGCTCTGCACTCCAGAGATATTCGGGCTACAAGAAGCTCCAACCTCTAGCATCTCTTCCTGCCAAGTACAGCGTCTTCACTGCATCCTCTGCATTGTGGGACTTCCTTTTTGGTGAGCTGCTCAAGGTACTATTGCGACTCCTGTGCCTTCGACCTATGGGTCCTCCTGATGGTCTTCTACTGCATCAGTGGGCTCTTCTGCTTGCTTGGGGCTTTCTATGGCTCTCCTGCTTCTGGTGAGTTCCTGGGATCTTGCTGATCCCAATGTTGATCCTTCTTTGCTTTCCACGCCTGTTGCAGCTGTCAAGGCTTTTTGGTGTTCCTGCCGGACACCGACCCCCTGGTTCACGAAGTCCAGCTTGTGCACCGCTCCTGGTCTTCCTCACCATCGCCTGGTCCTTACAGCTGCAGAGAGAAGGTCACCATCAAGTCACTAGAACCGCCAGTCATCTGTGGGCATTGCTCTTCCATGCCTCCTGGTCACCTGTGGGTGGCATAGGCACTGTCCCCTCTGCTTAAAGGTTCTCCTCTTCAAGAATCCTCCCTTGGATTCCACCCGTCTCTTGCACAGTCTTCTCCAGCGGCATCTTTCCTGAAGTCCTCCATTGTGGTCTACGGTGGTTTCCGATGTCACTTCACATCTATGCTCCTGGCTTCCCTGGTGGCTGCATCCTGGTTTCTGGTGTATCCACGGGTGCGGTGACTCTCCAACCTTCGGCTTTCCACAAAGTCTCTTCATAGTCCCCTGGGAAGGGTCCTTTTTCTTCCAAACTGCAACCGTGCCTTTTTCGTTGACTTTTATTGGAAATGCGGCTGTGTTTCCACTGTGCACACAGCCTCCGTGCCTGGGTACTTACCTTGGGTGTTCCTTGTGTCACCTGCTCCTCTGAGTCTCCTAGGCCAAGTCCTGACTACGATCACAGTTCGCATTCCACTTCCTTAATATATGGTTGAAGTATTATTGTGCATTTGTGTTTAGATCTCCAGGTGGGAGATATACCAATGTGTTAGTGTTGTGTAATAAATAGAACTATTTTTATGGATACACTGTGTGGTTCTTTTTCGTTTAACCTACACCACATGATTAGATCTGGTAAAAACAAGCTGCTTAACACTCCTTCAAGAAAGCTTTCTATGGTTGTCTAAGACCACTAAAATCCCCATAAGGGTTGCCTGGATTAGTGCTTGGTGCATCACGTTAAATAAGTGTGCACCATATACTAAGTCAGCCTCCAACAGTAGAGGTAAGGGTGATTTTTGGTTCAAGGGTGGGTAGAGGTAAAGGAGGTAAGATGATTTTAGGGTTCAGAGGTGGGTAGACAAAGGCAGGTATGGGTGATTTTAGGTTTCTGGGGTGGGTACAGGTAAAGGGAGGCACTGATAAATTTAGGTCTCGGACGTGGTAAGAGTTATTGGGAGGAAAGTGTGAGTTTAGGGCTCAAATTATCTGCTGTAAAACGTCCAATGCGTGATAACCTCAAGAGGTGTTCTGGCTCCAAAAGACTAAGCATTGGAAAAACCAAGGAGGAATAGACAGAAACCCTAATTCCTGAAAAGCCAGGTCTTTAAGACCTTTCTGAAATTCATTAAGACAGGAATCGTAAGGAGATTGCAGGAGGCTTGTTCCACAGATCAGTTGCTCTCAGCGAAAATGTTATGCCATCTGTTCGAGACTGCTTAACTCTAGGACAAGAGGCAAAATGGCTTCTGAGGAATGTAAGCATCAAGAGGGTGTATAGTTGATGAATTCTCGTGATAGAGACTGCGGCCCAATGTTTTTAACAGCTTTAAAACATGACACAAAGACTAGAAAGCAATCCTTTTTATCAATCGGAGGCTAACAAAGAGTTTTTAAGCCCTGGAGACCAAAGAGCAGCGTGGAAGTCTGAGGACCAGTTTGGCTGCTTCGTTCTGGACCCTCTGCAGTTCTCTCAAGAGGCCTTGGTCCATGCCTAAAAAAAGAGAGTTACTGAAATCTGGACAACTCCACAATGTGGATCACCACACGATGGACCTTCTTAGAGGGTTGAAAGGCATGATTTTCATGAATGCTTTCACGAGAAAGAGACAAAGCTTAAGGAGGAAGAAAGCACAGGTGTGGGTGGAGGGAAAAGGAGGAAAGGGTGATTTTAAATTTCGGGGATTGATAGCGGCAAAGGGCGGTAAGAGTGATTTTAGAGTTTGGGTGGGTAAAGGGAAATAAAGTTTATTTTAGGGTTTAGTCGGTGGTTAGAAGTAAAGGGAGGCAAGGGTGTTTTTAGGGTTCGTGGTAGGTAGAGGTAAAGGGAGGTAAATATGATATTCGGGATGGGGCAGGTAGGAGTAAAGGGAGGTAAGGGTGATTTTAAGGTTTTGGAATGGATTAAGGTAAAGCGAGGTAAGGGTGAAACATAAACCTTTTGAAAACACAGCGTGTTTCATGATGTATAAGACATGCTCTCAATTATATCAAAATAAAAAAATACGTAAATAAGAACCAGCAGGAAATGTTAATTCTTAATAACACGCTTTGCGTGGAAATAATCTTAAAGGAAGGGAGTATGTTTATAGTTTCATAATCATTTGAGATGGCTCCACATCATCAATTGATCCATGGCTCTGAGACAAGTGAAAATTAGCGCGTTTCCAATGTCTTCATGGCATCCCAGTCGAAGGCGTATTTGCGTGTCATCTACATAGTTATAGCACATGAGGTGAAATGTATTGATCAGTACTGGTAATGACTTCATGTAGATGTTGAAAAACATGGGCGAGATGATAGAGCCTTGAGGGACCCCTGCTTTAGTGGAGAACGGTTTGGAAGAGAAAGGTGGGGTATGGATGACATTACTTCTGTTGCAAAGGTAGGATGCTATCCAGTCTAGAGCAGTCCCCTCTATGCCGACTTCGTAGAGTCTTTGAATGTATCGCAGTGTTATGGTCAACTGTGTCAAAGGCAGCTGAGCGGGCTAAGAGAAGTAGTGCAGCAACCCTGTTGTGGTCAACTGTGTTCTTCAGGTCATCCCAGATGGCAAAGAGGGCAGATTCTGATCAGAGGTTTTCTGGGAATTATATTTGGTCTTTAGTCATCTTAGGTGTTATTTTTAAGGTTTGACAATGGCAGCAAGCATGGCTCAACCTGCACCTTTTCTGAATGAGTTAGGTGAACATTACATTCAAGGACTGGGTAAAAGTTTTTGAATCGTATCTAATAGCCATTGGAAGAGAAAAGTTCAGCCCCATAAGAAAACAATCTTAATTTACTTCATAACCTAGACACACATGGCAGGGACATTTTTGATACGCTACCTGATCCCTTACAGGGTCGTAATGTATGGCGAAGATGATGTATACGAAGTTTCCCTACTTAGTTAAAAAAACAAAACACTTTTGTGATGAAATTAACATAGTCCTGGAGCGCTATACAGTTTTTAGTCGGTCCAAAAAAAAAAGAAGAAAGTATTGCTAGTTATGTTGCAATCCTAAGAGGCTTAAGTGAGTTGTGAGAATTCGGAGACCTCAACGATTTTCTCATAAGAGATCATTTGGTACGATGCACGAACAATTCCAAGATACAAGAAAAGCTATTACAAAAACAGCCTAACCTTTGCGATGCTATTGAAATAACTAAATCCATTGAGCATACCGCCACGTGTATCAAATAAATGAAAGCCCCTTCCAATATTGAGCAAATTCCGTAGATCACTAACCAATCAGCTGAAAACACCGTATGTAAAATAAAATCTGACAAGAAGGTGCGCTAAGCCTGTGATCCGGAAAGCAATAGACTCAAATATTACAGCTGTGGTAGCATTAACCACTTTGCTAAGCATCCTTGTTGTCAAGCCAAATCAAGTATGTGCAGGAAATGCAACAAGAAAGGACATTTAGCAAGGGTATGGTTGAACCTCTCCAAGAAGCCCAGTGGTGAAGATAATGCTTCTGATGAAAAAGCACAAACTTTGAAGAAAATAATATTTCAAATACCAAAGCATAACGCTAATAACCAATTAAAACATCCTGAATGTGTAGTGTGTATAGATGGCAAACAGATTAAAATGTTGGCAGATTCTTACTCCCCATTCACCTTAATTAACGCTGACAATTTCAATTCCATGAATATCTGGGAAAAATGGATTTACAGTAGATATTTCACCAAGAGGATACACAAGGGACCTATTCCCCTTAGAGACATGATCAAAACCTGCATCACATTTAAAGCCCGTTCTACCATTGGTAAGGTGTATGTAGTAGGGGAAGGTTCGAATCTTCTAGGGTGCCAACATCAAAAAGAGCTAGGAATCAAACTAGATCCTAAAAACCCTGAACTGGTCTTAACCACAGACAGCTTTATAACAGGTAAATCTGTATGTAATCAGTTCCTCAACCTGGGACTCCTACATTGTTTTAAACATATAATAAGACTTGGACCAAATGCCAAACCATTAGTTTACAAAACAAGGCCCATACCTTATCTCATGTGGGAACAACTTTAAAAAGAACTTGCCAGATTAAAGGACTGAGGTATCATCCAGCCCATAGATTGCTCTGATTGGGTTGCTCCAGTGGTTATGTCTCAAAAAGCTCATGGGGATGACATTAGATAATGCATTGATCGTAGGAACCTCAACAACAATATTTTAGTTGAAAGGCACCCATTACCTCGCATTCATGAGATCCTATGCATGATGGGGGAGGCAATCTATTTTAGTGTCCTAGACCTTTCCATGGCGTATCATCAAGTGGTACTACACCCAGATTCCCTTGAATTACTGCATTTACTACTCCTATGGGTTCATTCATTTTCTGCAGGATGCCGTTCGGATTAGCCTCGGCGGCTCTAGTTTTCCAGAAATCAAATACTAGAGGGAATACCCAAAACTTTATGTTGCCAAGATGACGTATTAATATATGGTGCCACCACTGAGGAGCACAACATAATAATGTGGCTACTCTCCAAATTCAAAGAGGCTGGTCTAACATTAAAAGAAGAAAAATGTTACATAGGTGTTGGAGCTTTAGAATACCTTGGACATACCATCTTCAATGAGTGCTTCAAACCTAAAATGTTTTTACTTGAATCGGTCGAGAAAGCACCTGCCCCTACATCAAAAAAGGAATTTCTGTACTTTTTAGGACTTGCAGAGTATATGGCAAAATGTGCAAAGAATTTTGTAGACTTAACAAGCAGCCTTAGAGAACTTACCAAACGTCATACGCTATACAAGTGGCAAAACAAACACCAATCCTCATTCGGAAAGACAAAGGATGTTATACTCTCTGCTCTACATCAATGTAATTTTGATCCCTGCAAGAGAACAGTTCTTACCACGGACGCCAGCAACAAAGGACTTGGTGCCACGTTCTCTCAACTCATTAATGGTAAAGAACACATCATGACCTTCGACTCTCGCACTCTTAATAAATATGAAGAAAGTTACTTGTGGTGGAGAAAGAAGCCCTGGCACGTTTTTGGGCCATCAAACACTAAATTGTTTGATGGGGGATCCAATTCACTGTTCAAACAGACCACGAACCACTTACATACATGTTCAGTTCCAAGGGCACTCCTAACAGCACACCACGCATTGCCAGATGGGTACTAGGGTTGGAGAGTTTTTGCTTTAAGTTAGAATACGTCCCAGCTAATCACAATGCAGAAGTGGACTTCCTATCCAGAGCACTTTTAAACAAAGAGGAAGTGTATGACACACCTGAATACCCCATATTGGAAATGCATTCTTCAGCCATAAACTCTGAGTGGGAGGAGAGTTCTGCCCATGTTGCCACCTTAGTTCAACTCAGGGCATACATGTTTCAAGTTGGCGAAAGTCATGCTGTAACGTCAATGAGGAAGTTAGGAAATTTGGGGGAAATTCATCATGAAATCAATCTGAACCAGGACCTTATTTTAAGGAACGATAAGATAATATTCCCAAAGGAATTGAAAGACAAATCTATATATCTGGTACATGAAGGTCAGCTGGGGAGAAGTTTAACAAAATCTACACTCAGGGCATGCTATTGGTTTCCCAACATGGATTTATTAGTGAAAGCAAAAGTAAAAAATTGTATTATCTGTGTGTTAGAAGGTGGTTCTGACACTATGGGCCGCCCGGATTTTTCGCTTTTTGAGCACCTAATTGTTGAACTTTTACTGTGGGGGAGCCTCATAAGTTGGGACTCACCCACAGTGAACTCAGGGTGTAAGAGACTGCATGGGCTTGACCAGGCCACTGCGTAGCAGCTGGAGTAAGGGACACCGGCTGGTTACATGCAGACACATGTGTACATGCGTGTGTACAGGCTGCGCAGGGGAGATTCCTAGCGTGCGCAGTCAAGGAGCAGCTACAAAGTGAATAGTGTGGCAGGACTTATGCAGTATTGGGTGGTGACATGGAATAGGCTTTATACACTGGAAAGAAACATGCTAGGGAAAGTCAGTGTGTCTTACTGTTTTTTTACTTCATTATTCCCCTATGGGAATGTGGAGCCCATGGGCTAGATTAACTTCCATTAGGCCCACAGATTCCAGACACGCACTGAAGTCCACTGTAGCGGATGTGAAAAGAAGTATTCTGCAGAGTCCAAAGTCATATTTGTACTGCTTTTGGGCCATCCAGAACTGTCATATTTCTCTGAGCCAGCCATGACCAGACCCAGGCTGAGGGCTGACTTCAGCTGGATGGATTGATAAACTTTCTTCCACAAGCTAGGGCCTCCTCTCCACGAAGAGAAGATGGGTGGGGCTCCAGGCTCATCCATTAGCAGCTGTCACTGGGTGCTAGGCACCAGGCTGCACCAAGCAGGGAAGGCAGCGTGGGGGGGAGGGGCTTCAGAGACATGTGGCCAGAGACCCTGGACGACACCATTTTGAACAAGCTCAGAGGCTGGACAAGAAGGAGGGAGCAGGGGCAGGGAAGTGATGTGTTGCTGTTTGATAGGACCAACAGAGACTTCCTGCCAGCCCCCTACTCAACTTTTAAAAAGTGCTTGCACAGGAAGAGAAGCTCTCTCTGGGGTGTAGTCTGCTGAGGCTGAAGGTGCTGGAGCCTGGCGCAATGGGCAGTTGAAAGGAGAGACCCCCTGACTGCCCCCAGGACCCTATCAGCACCAGAAGAAGAGCCCAGGACCGGTGCGCAGAAGCAATGGCCTCGGCGCAGGGAGAAGAGAGGCCAAGGAGGAGAGCCAGGCGAAAGGCTGGCGCAGGGAGCCAGTGAAGACAGTTCCCTGCTGAATCCACCCTCTTGGAGACGCGGAGGGCGCAGGATAGTGCTCCCAGTGGCTGAGGGGCGCCACCAGGAGCAAGCAGACGCGGAAATGGAGAAGGTCGGACCCCTGGGGGCTGAGATATGCCCCCCAGAATGTACGCGACCGTTGACCTCCAAGAAGACGGACGATGAAGCGCGTGGGGCTCCGCCGCCAGTCTCAGAGTTGCCCCCAGGGTGGGTCAGGTCCTGGGGGCTGCCTCCAGAAGAAGGGAAACTGGGGAGCGCTCCCCGTGGAAGTGCCCAAGAGGGGGCCAGGAGCCCACCCTGGCTCCCAACGAAGATGGAGGCGGGGGAGCGCCGTCGTGCTCCCCGTGAAGGCCCTTCCCTGCGGGATGCCAAGAGCCCACCCTGGCCCCCGCGGAAACTTAAGGGTGCAGGGGGAGGGGCCCAGGATCCCATCCCCAGGCCCCAAAGAAGTAAAGCCAGGGGGCGCCCCCCACGGAGATGTGCCCGGGACCCTATCCCCGGGCCCCAAAGACATGAGGAGGAGGTAGGGGGATTGCCGTCGCACTCCCCCCCCGAAGCTCCGCCAGCGAGGGAGCACATCCGCCGGCTCCCGCGGCCGCACACAAGGGTGCGGGCCGGGAGGGAGCCGGCAGGGGCAGGCAGGGTTGGGCTCCCCGGGCTGCCCTCCACTCAGCAGTTCACGCGGGGTGCCCGGGTGGGACCGGGCCCCCATCACCCAGCGGAGCGGCCGGAGGTGGGCTCCCCGAGCTGCAGATGGACTCACCTTGGGGGTCCGGGTGGGACTGAAGATGCGGTAAAGCCTCTCCAGTTTCCGCGCGGCTCTCCCCGGCACAGCGGGAGAGCCGCTCATCAGTTATGCAGGAAAAGGAGCCTGAAGCGCCCCATACTGCCTTGCAAGGCATGGGGAAATACAGGGTTTTTGGTGCTCGGTGGCCCCCAGAGAAGGTGGGGTCACCCTCACTTGTGAAAAGGTGCTGGGAGGAGCTTCTGGAAATGCGCAGTCTTCCCCCCCAGCAAGAAGAGAAAAGTCACCCTAAGTTTCCTGGGGATTTGAAAGAAATAACCCCTCAAGGGATCAGCCAGCATTTTAACTTCTCTTGGGCTGGAACTTTTGTTCTACAGCTGGAGGAGGGTTGAGAAGTTTATAATGGAGTGAAGGGCTGAGTATGGGATGTTTACAGAAGGGCCTCTCCTGGAGGTGAAGAGATGTAATTGCACCAGAAATGCTTTTACTAATGTTATTTCTTTTAGAGGAACTGAAGGTTACATGTGTAATGTGAAGTACTTGTGTGAGGTGATGTCATAAGCAAAGTGGGGTTATGTTGCCAGACATTCCTCCTAGGGTGTCTGGCTGTGTATGCGTAATCCTATGATTTTATCTGTGATGCCTTTAGGGGCTGCAATTGCAATGCATTCTTGTGATCCACAAATGTGATGAGAACTGTCATTCTAAAGTGTTGCTTAAACATGTAAAAGTCACCCTAAGTTTCCTGGGGACTTGAAAGGAATAACCCCTCAAGGGATCAGCCAGCATTTTAACTTCTCTTGGGCTGGAATTTTCGTTCTACAGCTGGAGGAGGGTTGAGAAGTTTATAATGGAGTGAAGGGCTGAGTGGGGGATGTCTACAGAAGGGCCTCTCCTGGAGGTGAAGAGATGTAATTGCACCAGAAATGCTTTTACTAATGTTATTTCTTTTAGAGGAACTGAAGGTCACATGTGTAATGTGCAGTTCTTGTGTGAGGGGATGTCATAAGCAAAGTGGGGTTATGTTGCCAGACATTCCTCCTAGGGTGTCTGGCTGTATATGCGTAATCCTATGATTTTATCTGTGATGCCTTTAGGGGCTGCAATTGCAATGCATTCTTGTGATCCACAAATGTGATTAGAACTGTCATTCTAAAGTGTTGCTTAACCATGTATTCTTGCTGCTGCGCTTAGGTGAAGAACCCAGACTGCTACCCTTAAGATATAGAGGTGCAACCTTTATGGTCAGTAGGACATGCTCAGTCAGGGTTATATGTCACCAAGGCAGGGTTACCTATTTTAAATGCTTGTGGAGATAATGGCAGGGGGGGGGGTGTCGCCACTGGGATGGTGCTAGTGCGCCGGGCCCTCGCCCCAGGCTATGTTTAACCAACTGCATTAGGGGCAAGATGACGTGCATACATGGGAGTGGTGGTCCTAGACCCCACCCCCCCTGATGGAGGGGTGGAGATGTTATACAATATCACAAAGTAATTCCAACAGCTTATGTATATTTGTAATTTGGTGCATAGTATTGAGTGGTGTGTGTGTTTAATAAATGTACTCTTACTTTTATAAAGCAAAGTACAGACTGGACAATCAATTATTCAGTGTTATTTTTGCGCACCTGCAAAAGCCGATTACTAGCCCACACCACCTCCCTTGAGTAAGCCTCAGACTGCTCTGCAACGCTACCCTCTGAGAGTCAGGCGCTACAATTGGGTGTTTGGTTCCCAGTGAAGGACAAATGTAGTCATGTTATTTGTGCAGGCCTCACATATGCTGCCTCGTTTTCCAACATTGGTGTCTAGCGGCGAAGTTATTATGGTTTAAATGTAAACTGTATTGATATGACCGCGCTATGTTGATTATCATGTGCTAGCGGGATGGTGCTTTCCAGGAAATGATTGCATACAAATGTTCTAAGCCATATTGTACACCTTTGAACCCTAACACTACATACACTACACCTGCATGAGGAGGGTGTCTCCTCAAGAGATAGGGACAGCAACTGATACCTACATCATGGTGGGAAGAGGATGTGGTAGAGTTGGGTGTCCGGCAGGTCCCCCAGGTTTACTGGTGGGGAGGCAAGCAACCCAGGGGTGGCCCCTGGTAGTGGGAGGCCCCCAAGGAGGGTAGTTCTTGAGTGATGGTGTGTAGTGGTAGCCCCTAGGTGGGCTAGGTAACTGACCCAGTGGAGATCTGAGTGGGGGCGATGTGCTCCCTAGTTCCAGGTGAAGGGTTAGTGGTGGACCCTGAGGTGTCAGAGTCGGGTGGCTGGTGACCAGTCAGGTAGGCCCTATGGGACTTGAACCCCAGGACCAGGAGCTGGTGGTGTGAACCTGAAGTGGTGGCTGGGGCGATGCCTAGCCGGGGACCAGTCATGTAGGCCCTGTGGGACTTGAACCCCGGGACCAGGAGCATGGGGGTGATCCCCTAGCTCGAGGCAGGAAGTGAACTTCTGCCAGGCAGTACCACCCTGAACACAGGTGGGGCCTATCTTAAGTGATGGGACCCTGTGTTTCGCGAAGGGGTGGTGCAGGCCTAGCCGGGATCTTTAGGGTCCTGGGCTGAGAGTGGTAGTACTACCCTGAAGGCAAGTGGGGCCTATCTTAAGTGAAGGGAACCTGCTCTTCAGAAGGGGTGGTGCAGGCCATCCAGGGACCATGTAGGTCTCTGGGTGGTCTCCCAAGGCGCTGCAGGGAGACCGGGGAGAGCCATGAGAGGTGGGCCTGGGTCTAGCTAACTCGGGGCCCACAGGCTCTCTATGGGTACTCCGGGAGGAGAGAGCGCCTTTCGGAGGGAAGGGTGCATAGGCCCTGTTCTCGCAGCGGAGAACAAGGAAGGGGTCTAGGTTCCCGGGGTAGTTTCCGTGTGGAACTAATGATGGGGGGAATAAGCTGTAGGATGTCTGATTAGGCACCCTCAGTGTTCCTCCCTGGCACTGCCAGTGTGGTGGTGAGGCCGGTCTGAGGTCCTATCAGGGAGCCAGTCCAGTGGCCAAAGGGTGCTTTTCTGTGTGGGGAAGCACAAGTGGCTGTGCTTTCTATAGGGAAGCCAGTCATCCCGAAAGGGTGGTGACAGCAGAATGACCTCAGTGGCAGGGTGAGGCTCCAGAGAGGTTGCATCTTTGGGGTGCAAGGACCATACGGAGAGAGGGTACTGGTTGGAACAAACTCTGGAAGGGAGACCAGCTAGTGACCCAAGGGGTGGGATGTCGACCTATCCCAGAAGACCGCATCGGTGCTGAGGCACTGTACCCTTGTCCAGAGAAGTGGTAGACATAGTGTTGCATGCCCAAGGGCAAAGGTGGACCTAGTTAGGCTGAGTCCATGTAGACCATGAGTGACCTAGAGGTATATAACCTAGAGCCCGGAGGGTTCTTAGGGTAGTCTGGGATCCCTGTCATGGGTGGAGATTTCATGGATGGGAGGAGTAGGTGGTCTGAGTGGATAACTGGTCAGTAAGGGAGGGGTCTGGTCAGAACCCCTTATAACTAGTTATCGCTGACTACGGGAACTGTACCCATGTAGAGTGGCTACTTCTTCCCTGTAGGAATCAGCTGGGCGCGGCGTGTGTTAGAAGGTGGTTCTGACACTATAGGCCGCCCGGATTTTTTGCTTTTTGAGCACCTAATTGTTGAGCTTTCACTGTGGGGGAGCCTCATAAGTTGGGACTCACCCACAGTGAACTCAGGATTTAAGAGACTGCATGGGGATTTTACTGGTGTCCCCCTGGCTTGACCAGGCCACTGCGCAGCAGCTGGAGTAAGGGACACCGGGCTGGTTACATGCAGACACATGTGTACATGCGTGTGCACACGTGTACGGGCTGCGCAGGGGAGATTCCTAGCGTGCGCAGTCCAGGAGCAGCTACAAAGTGAATGGTGTGGCAGGACTTATGCAGTATTGGGTGGTGACATGGAATAGGCTTTATATACTGGAAAGAAACATGCTAGGGAAAGTCAGTGTGTCTTACTGTTTTTTTACTTCATTATTCCCCTATGGGAATGTGGAACCCATGGGCTAGATTAACTTCCATTAGGCCTACAGATTCCAGACACGCACTTAAGTCCACTGTAGCGGATGTGAAAAGAAGTATTCTGCAGAATCCAAAGTCATATTTGTACTGCTTTTGGGTCATCCAGAACTGTCATATTTCTCTGAGCCAGCCATGACCAGACCCAGGATGAGGGCTGACCTCAGCTGGATGGATTGATAACCTTTCTTCCACAAGCTAGGGCCTCCTCTCCACGAAGAGAAGATGGGTGGGGCCACTGGCTCATCCATTAGCAGCTGTCACTGGGTGCTAGGCACCAGGCTGCACCAAGCAGGGAAGGCAGCGTGTGGGGAAGAGGCTTCAGAGACATGTGGCCAGAGACCCTGGACAACGCCATTCTGAACAAGCTCAGAGGCTGGACAAGAAGGAGGGAGCAGGGGCAGGGAAGTGATGTGTCGCTGTTTGATAGGATCAACAGAGACTTCCTGCCGGCCCCCTACTCAACTTTTAAAAAAAAGTGCTTGCACAGGAAGAGAAGCTCTCTCTGGGGTGTGGTCTGCTGAGGCTGAAGGTGCTGGAGCCTGGCGCAATGGGCAGTTGGAAGGAGAGACCCCTGACTGCCCCCAGGACCCTATCAGCACCAGAAGGACAGCCCAGTACCGGTGCGCAGAAGCAGTGGCCTCAGCGCAGGGAGAAGAGAGGCCAAGGAGGAGAGCAAGCGAAAGGCTGATGCAGGGAGCCAGTGAAGACAGCTCCCTGCTGGAACCACCCTCTTGGAGACCAGGAGGGCGAAGGAGAGTGCTTCCAGTGGCTGAGGGGCACCACCAGGAGCAAGAAGACGCGAAAATGGAGATCAGACCCCTAGGGGCTGAGATATGCCCCCCAGAAGGTACGCGACCTTTGACCTCCAAGAAGACCGACGACGAAGCGCGTGGGGCTCCTCCACCGGTCTCAGAGAGGCCCAGGGGTGGGTCAAGTCCCGGGGGCTGCCCCCAGAAGAAGGGAAACTGGGGAGCGCCGTCGCGCTCTCCGTGGAAGTGCCCAAGAGGGGGCCAGGAGCCCACCCTGGCCCCCATGGAAGATGGAGGCGGGGGTGCGCCGTCGCACCCCCCCGCGAAGATGGAGGCGGGGAGCGCCGTCACGCTCCCCGTGAAGGCCCGCCCGCAGGATGCCAGGAGCCCACCCTGGCCCCCGCGGTAACCGAAGCCGGGGAGCGCCGTCGCGCTCCCCGTGGAGGGTGCAGGGGAGGGGCCCAGGATCCCATCACCGGGCCCCAAAGAAGTAAAGCCAGGGGGGCGCCGTCGCGCCCCCGTGGAGATATGCCCGAGACCCTATCACTGGGCCCCAAAAAAGTGAGGAGGAGGTAGGGGGAGTGCCGTCGTACTCCCCCCGAAGCACCGCCAGCGAGGGAGCAGCCTCCACGGCTGCCCGCCGGAGCAGGCAGACCAGAATACACCCGCCGGCTCCCGCGGCCGAACACAAGCACTCCACTCAGCAGTCCGCGTGGGTTTGCCCGGGTGGGACCGTGCCCCGCCAGCAAAAGGAGGAGCGACAGGGGTCCGGGTGGGAACGGGCCCCCATAACCCAGCGGAGTGGCCGGGGGTGGGCTCCCCGAGCCGCAGATGGACTCACCTTGGGGGTCCGGGTGGGCCCGGGCCCCCCACCGAGGGCTGAAGATGCGGCGAAGCCGCCCTTGTTTCAGCGCTGCTCTCCCCGGCACAGCGGGAGAGCCGCTCATAAGTTATACAGGAAAAGGAGCCTGAAGCGCCCCATAATGCCTTGCAAGGCATGGGGAAATATGGCGTTTTTGGTGCCCGGTGGCTCCTAGAGGAGGGGGGGGGTCACCCTCACTTGTGAAAATGTGCTTGGAGGAGCTGCTGGAAATGCGCAGTCTTCCCCCCAGCACGAAGAGAAAAGTCACCCTAATTTTCCTGGGGATTTGAAAGGAATACCCCCTCAAGGGATCAGCCAGCATTTTAACTCATCTTGGGCTGGAAGTTTCGTTCTACAGCTGGAGGAGGGTTGAGAAGTGTATAATGGAGTGAAGGGCATCTCCTGGAGGTGAAGAGATGTAACTGCACCTTAAATGCTTTTACTAATGTTATTTCTTTTAGAGGCACTGAAGGTCACATGTGTAATGGGAAGTACTTGTGTGAGGTGATGTCATAAGCAAAGTGGGTTTATGTTGCCAGACATTCCTCCTAGGGTGTCTGGCTGTATATGCATAATCCTATGATTTTATCTGTGATGCCTTTAGGGGCTGCAATTGCAATGCATTCTAGTGATCCACAAATGTGATGAGAACTGTCATTCTAAAGTGTTGCTTAAACATGTATTCTTGCTGCTGCGCTTAGGTGAAGAACCCAGACTGCTACCCTTAAGATATAGAGGTGCATACTTTATGGTCAGTAGGACATGCTCAGTCAGGGTTATATGTCACCAAGGCAGGGTTACCTATTTTAAATGCTTGTGGAGATAAGGGCGGGGGCGCCGCCACTGGGATGGTGCTAGTGCGCCGGGCCCTCGCCCCAGGCTATGTTCAACCAACTGCATTGGGGGCAAGATGATGTGCATACATGGGAGTGGTGGTACTAGACCCCACCCCCCCTGCAGGAGGGGTGGAGATGTTATGCAATGTCACAAAGTAATTCCAACAGCTTATGTATATTTGTAAATTGGAGCATAGTATTGAGTGGTGCGTGTGTTTAATAAATGTACTCTTACTTTTATAAAGCAAAGTACAGACTGGACAATCAATTATTGAGTGTTATTTTTGCGCACCTGCAAATAGCCCACACCACCTCCCTTGAGTAAGCCTCAGACTGCTCTGCAACGCTACCCTCTGAGAAGCAGGCGCTACAATTGGGTGTTTGGTTCCCAGTGAAGAACAAATCTAGTCATGTTATTTGCGCAGGCCTCACAGATGCTGCCTCGTTTTCCAACACTGTGCCATTACCGATCAGACCAAAAGCATCAGTAAGGTTCTGTTATCTCCAGTATCCATACCTGATAAGCCTTAGGAAAAACTCACACTAGACATTGTAGGGCCTATCAACAAAAAAGGAGTCACAAAATGATCTGCATTTGTGTTAATTAAATACCAATCTCACTGGGTGGTTACAAGAATGGTAAACCAGATCACCACACAGACCCTAATTGACTTTCTGTGAGACACTTTCACCACAGAAGGCATTCCAGCCACCATAGTTATGGACAATGGAGTAAAATTCACCTATTCGTCCATAACAGACTTCTTATCCAAATTAGCCATAACACATCTCAGGACTGCTCTATATTGTCCAAGGGCCAATGGATAGGTTTAAAGAATCAACAGATTGGTTAAAGAAAACATCTAACTTTTAAGGCTTTTATGAAAAATTCTTAAGGGAAGCTTGCTTTTAGATGATTTCACATCAGTTTTAGGGCTTTTTAGCTTTCATATTAACATGGCCTGCTGCCTTTTTAGAATGGTTCTAGATAGCTTTATCGTGTGACCCTTAGTATGAGGAGTGGGCATAGTATTCCTGGGTAGGGCCCATGTAGCGAAGCAGCTTATTACTTACATTTTCCTGTTTTTCAAAAGTGTCCTTTTGCACATATGTGCGTGTGCAACAATGTTGGATTAGTTTCCCTGAAACTAAACTTATCTACACATCAAGCTTTTCTATTATAAAAGAATAGCATCCCGATAGAGTAGTAGAGGAGGCACTTCAGCGGACACGGAGGGTCCCTGCATGCTGAGACTTCACCACACAGTGATCCGACATCTCGTGAGGGGTATGCAGTTTGTGCCTAAGACAGGGCCCTTCATTCTCTCCCATCGGGTAATGGGGCTGGATTGTCCCTTGGCACGACACCTACACATACTCTAGGCACACCGAGTAGGGTTTGCATAGTAGGAGCACACTTGATTACTACCTTGTTTTATATACCTGCATATACACATGGTTTTGGCATCATGGTAGTACTATATCTACTATTTATGCTTTTGGTTCTTGTAATCACTTATCTGATTCGGTCTAGTACTCATTGCAGCACACGTAATTGTATACAAGAATAACGTTGGTTCAATAAATATACTGAAAATGTCCCACTGTGTATTCTCTGTATACCTCTCTGAGAATAAGTGAGCACAAGTAATTGAGCGAAAGGTTCTGTACTGTTTCCACAATGAGAGGTCAGGGTTGTCATGTTTAGTGGTTGCCAGAAACCATTTGCTCCCTGATAAAGTTAGGGGGCTTACGGTGGCAATGTGAGCTAGCTGGTCTACAGGCCAACATATCCTGCGGGGGTATCCAGAATCAGTCTAGTTTATGTTGTCCAAAAAATGCACAGATATTACGGATTAGTAGGAACTACACGACAGAGCGGATATTCACTTTCAATTGCAGATAGCACATTTTCCATTAAAATGGCAACTTAAGTCACATAGATATACAGTTTTCCTGAAACTAGTAGTGTGGAAACCAGATTTCAGTACAAATGTATCATTTGTTTATCAGTGTCTTGATTTGTTTTGATCCTTGTTGGACGTGGCCCTTTCTGCAGGGTCATCTCCAAACATTTTGCCTTTACCCGCCTATTTTCTGCAACAGTTTTTTGGGAATGTGCACTTTACCACTGCTAGCAATCGAGGCTCCAGCATCTAAAAATGGTGACATTGTCTTACACCCAATTGGCACATTTAATTTACTTGTAAGCACCTAATAAAGTGGTTCTCCAGGGACTGGAAATTAAATGCTACTACTGGGCCACCCCCTTAAGTGGCCATTCAAACAGGTCTCAGGCCTGCCATTGGAGCCTGTGTGTGCAAATTTAAACTGCCATTTGGACCAGGCAAAATAAACCTTTTGCCAGACACAAACTTTTCTTTCTAATACATATGTCACCCCTGTGGTTGGTAGGCTCTGAACAGCCCATAGAGCAGGTTGCAGTGTATTTAAAAAGTTGGACATGTACTTTTAAGTTTCTCATGTCCTGGTAGTGAATAAACTATTAAATATGTTGTTCACTCCCATAAGGCCTACCTCTCTAATAGGATACCATTGGGTTACCTCATTATATTAAATAAGTGATAACTTTCAATTGGGAGCAGGTAGACAGATGGACTTTGGTGTCTAAAGATTTGTAATTATAAGCCTCTGGAAGGGCGGTAGGAAATTCCAAGCACCTCTGGAGGGTGAAAACCTCTAGAAGCTTCTACTTCAAAGTGGGCACCAGGTATAAATATTGGTCCTTGACCCCAACTATTCAAAACACTCCTTGACCTGTGGATGCTACAGAAGGAGGACTGCTTTGCTGCCAGGACTGCAATTCTGCTGCCTTGTTTGCTGAAAAGGAAGATTGGACCTGGATCCTTTATCCTAGGCTAAAGAGACTTCAAGGGTCAGTCAGCTGTCCCCCTGTTCTGACCTATAGTGACATAAGCTCCAGAGGCTCCCTGCAACTTGCCTATCTGCTTGGACCTGCCTAAGCCCTGCGGGAGTAAGTTCCTGTCCCTCCAAGAGTTACCACTCAGTTCCTGGACCCTTGGTGAGGCCTCTGTTGAGCTCCCCGGAAGTGTTTAGGCTCCTCACAAATGGGCCTGCTCACAGAAAGATCTTGCCGCCCGCCAACGCGAAGTTCAGGCAACCCAGAATCTTCGCACTACAGAGACCGCCAATGACGCCTGGCAGCATGAGATTGCCACTTTACTTTACAGCATCGACAGCTCACAGGGTCCACAAACGTGAAACTCCAGCCATGTCGCCTGACAGGATCTTCGCATGGCACCGATGACTGACCACAATGCCTGGCCAGCTCTTCACACTACTTCAACGGCCATCTGTGACACTCTCCCTACAGCCTCTATCACCGTGAACAGAACTCTCTGTGCTGGACTGTAACAGTAACTCTTTCAGCGGGACTAACATGATCCCTGTATCTGGCCGGCCTGAACTTGTGCGTTTCATCCTGTCTCGCACAACCAGATTGCCTTAAATGGCCATTTGTGCTATTTGATGCTATTTTCACTTTATTCTTTAAAATTGCATACCTCTGGTTCTACTGATTGAATTTTTGTCATTTTGGTCATGAATTATTTATTAACATCACTCTATCTTTCTAGATTAGTGTGGGATTTTTCTTGTGTTGTGGCACTTTATTACTGTTTGAAGTACTGCATAAATACTTTACACATTGTCTCTAAATTCAGCCTGACTATTTTTGTGCCAAGATACCAGAGGGTTAAGCATAGGTTAATTTGGAGTTGCTAGTGACTTCACTCTAACAGAGAATTGTAGTTGCAGCTTGAGAAGGGTTTCTTCCCCCTCCCCCCCCCAACCAGTAGCCACATTTCTACAGTCCTATTAAAATCCTTGTTTCCATCACACTTCAGAGTTATGGATTTGTTTTATTTATTTTCACTTTCCTACTTGCTGAATGTGTACAGATCATTTGCAGGTATTTACACTTGGTTGTGTGTTGCAAAAATAAAATGAAATCCTACAGCCTTTCCTTTTACAGTCTCTGTACCCAAGCAAGACCGTGACATAATTCACTTTGCTTTTCTTTCTCCGACTGCAAAATGAGGAGTTTGTAAACACCAAGCCCAGTGATTTTTATTAAATAAAAATAAAATATGATCAGAAATATGTTAGAAGACGGTCTGACATTTGACTTCTAGCTTTGCAATGTAGCATATGAGAAGATAAACACAGAATTTAAGGGCATCTTCATTTTTTTGCTTTGACTTTCACAACCCACCAAAAATTGCCTTGCGACCTAGTTTGAGAAACTCTGATGTAGGCTCTTCCTCTTCCAGAGATGTCCCAGCTTTATCTAACACAGATGAACAAGTTACTTACCTTCGGTAACAATTTTTCTGGTGGATACAGTATCTGCCAGTGGATTCCTCACCTTTTGAAGTACCCCTTGAGCAGCATTCCATAGAATCTTTTTTCATTGCTCTCCCACGTCGACTAGAACGTTACAAAGGTATGGATCCGTGGGCGACTTCGCGTGATGTCAAAGCCATAAGAAGACCTCTTCAGCGTGCTGACGTCCGTTCTACCCATTTTTTCCATGCCTTCGAGGCGAACGGGTGAACCAACAACATATCACAAGTATACAACATAGGCACAAATATACACAGTATACTATTCAAGACTAAAGTAAACTGGAAATTAATTCTAAAATATAGACATTCCCTAGCGACAAGCATCATATAATTTCAAATTACAATGAAATACAAGAATGTCATAGCCAAAATCCTTTTCGGTATAAGTAGGCAGACAACAGGGAGGCTGGTGAGCCAGTGAAGAATCCACCGGCAGATAGTCTATCCACCAGAAAAAGCATTAACAAAGGCAAGTAACTTGTTCTTCTGATGGATACATCTGCCTGTGGATTCCTCACCTTTTTTAATTGAATTGAATCCCATCCCCAAGCAGTCCCGCTCTTGGAGGAGGGTGTCTACCTACCTATACCAAAAAGTCCTGCAGCACAGAACATGAAAAGTGGCCATCCCTTTTCACCTCTAAATCAAAGCAATAATGCTTCGCAAAAGTGTGGAGGGAGGCCTAAGTTGCCGCCTTGCAGATGTCTACAACAGGGACACCTCTAGCCAAAGCGGAAGAAGACAACTTGGCTCTGGTGGAATGAGCTCGAAAACCTCCAGGAGGCTTCTTCTTTGCCAAGATGTAGCAGATCTTGATGCAGAGGATGATCCACCTGGACAGCGTTCGCTAGTGGACAGCCTTGTACTTCATCTTGCCCACATATCTAATGAAGAGTTGGACGTCCAGCCTGAAGTTTTTAGACCTGTCCAGGTAGAAGCTGACCGCCCTCTTAGGGTCAAGGAAGTGAAGTCACTCCTCCTCCTTAGAAAGGTGAGGGGGGAGTAGGATAGAAAGCGGGTAGAAATATAGGTTGCCCTAGGTGGAAAAGAGTGCCCACCTTAGGCAGGAAAGCAGCTGTGGTCCTAAGAACCATCTTATCTGCATGAATAGAGGTGGAAGGAGGCTTAAAACTAAGAGCCTGTAGCTCACTAACCCTCGTAGCCGATGTAATCGCAACCAGAAAAATTGTCTTGAATGACAGGAACCTCAATGGAGAACTAAGTAGAGGCTCAAAGGGAGACCCCATCAAGAAAGTAAGAACTACATTTAAATCCCACTGAGGCATAATAAATGGAGCGGGAGGAAACCGGTTAGTGAGACCCTTTATGAATCGCATGACAATCGAAGACTTAAACAAAGAGGGTTGGTCTGGTAAGCAAAGAATGGCAGAAAATTAGCCCTTAACAGTTGCTACAGCACAACCCTGTTGAGCCAAGGAAAGAGCAAAACTCAGAATATCAGATAAAAGGGCCTGTGAGGGATCAATTGATCTCTCTCCACACCATTTAACAAACTTGGCCCACCTACCAGAATAGACAGATTTGGTGGGGTGTCTTCTGGCCAATAAAATAACACCCATCACATCCGGTGGGAGAAAGAACTCAGGTTGCCCCGTTCATTTTCCAGGCATGAAGGTGCAGACTCTAGAGGTGGGGGTGTAGAACCTGCGACTGCGAGAGGTCTGCCCTGAGAGGGAGATGTAGCGGAGGGTGCGATGAGAGGTGAAGCAGGTCTGTGTACCACACCCTTCTTGGCCAATCCGGGGTGATCAATATGACTTGGGCCCGGTCTTGGTGAATCTTCCTCAGAACCCAAGAAATCAAGGGTATGGGAGGGAATGTGTAAAGAAGCTGTGAGCCCCAATCTTACTGGAACACATCCCCCAACCCTACCCGAATCGGATACTGGAGACTGCAGAACGACAGGCAGTGCGCGTTTAAGAGTGGCAAACAGGTCCAACCGAGGGAATCCCCACATCCTAAAAATGTGATGGACCACCTACAGATGAAGCCGCCACTCGTGATTGGCCGAGTATTGCCAACTGAGACTGTCCACACGAACATTTGGCACCCCGTCCAGATGATATGTAATTACATAAATCTGAGCCCAGGACCAGAGTCACAGAGCCTCTCTGCAGAGACAATACGGCCCTACTCCTCCCTGTTTGTTTATGTACCACATCCTGGTAATGTTGTCCATCAGGACCAGAACTTACTGACCGCAAAGGAAGGAGAAAAGCATAGAGAGCCAAACGTATCGCCTGCAAATGTAGAAGATTGATGTGAAGCAATCTTTCCTTTGGAGACCAAAGATCCTTGATCTTCAGATCCCCCAGATGAGCACCCCACCCCAGAGTGGAGGCATCCGTTATCACTAGGCCACTGGAGGAGGTGGATGAAACTGCTTCCCTTGAACACTCCACCATTACAGATCCGTGGCAGTGTCTCTGGAGATTCTGACCACCTCCCTGAGATCCCTGTTGTGTTGAAACCAATGCATGCGGAGGCACCACTGGAGTGCACTCATGTGCCAGCGTGCATGGTTGACCAACCGTATGCAGGAAGCAAACAGACCGAGCAGGCGCAGAACCTTTAGGACTGGAACAGCCACTCCATCTTCAAACATTGGAATCATAGCTTGGATGTCTAGAAACCTCTGAGGAGGCAGGAAAGCACGACTCACAGTAGTGTTCAGTACTGTCGCTATGAACAGGTAGCGCTGAGAGGGCATCAGGTGAGATTTAGGGACATTTATTAAAAAAACAGTCAAACAACAGCCGTCTTTTTACTTGCAGATGATGATGCACCATCTCTGGTGACTTTGCCTTGAGCAGCTAGTCATCCAGATAAGGGAAAACAGGAATCCCAGACCTTCTGAGATGTGCTGCAACCTCCGCCATCACCTTTGTGAAGATGTGTGGTGTGGATGTAAGACCAAACGGAAGGACCCCAAACTGTTAGTTTTGCGATCCCACCGTACAACGGAGATACTTCCGATGCAACTTCAGGATAAGAAAGTGAAAATACGCATCCTATAAATCGAACGCCACCATCCAGTCTTCCTGCTGCTGCACCAGAGGAACCTGACGTAGGGTCAACATCTTGAATTTCTCCTGTTTGAGGTAAAAATTCAACATCCTGAGGTCTAGGATCGGTCTCTATCGCCCATCCTTTCTGGGGATCAGGAAATACTGGGAGTAGCATCCCTGACCGCTTTCCTGCTCCGGAACAACCTCTATTGTATCTCTGTAGCAAGGAGTGTACCATTTGCTACAGGACCACCAGATGGTCCTCTGAACACCAGCCCTGGCGGGGAGATAAAGGAGGGGAAAACACCCAGAAAGGAAGGGCGTACCCATTTTCCACAAGATTTAAAACCCAAAGATTGAATGTAACAGATTTCTAATTTTGTAGAAAATGGGACACCCGACCTCTCACTGGTCCAATATGCTCCAAGATGGCAGATCTAGAGCTGCTTCCTTGCGGAGCCAGTTTGGGGAACAGGAGGAGGAGGCTTGATGACGAGCAGACCCTCGCAGACGACCTCTTCCCTTCCCTCTGTATGTTCTATGCAGCGGGTTCAGTTGTTGCTGCTGCTGTTGCAGACGGGCTCGAAATGGAGCAGCCTTCCCAAAGGCCCGAAATCTCTGGTATCCAAAACCCTAGCCTGGGACTGCAAATCTAAAGATCTAGCCGTAGCTCTACTATCTTTAAAACGTTGCACAGCAGAGTCCACCTTGTTCCCAAAGATTCTATAGTCAAAGGGAAGATCAAACAGTATGGCCTGAACATCCGAGAGAAACCTGATCCTCTCAGCCTGGCGTGCCTCCTAGTTGTCACCCATGAGCCCATCCTTAGCCGAGTCCATCAAACCATGAATGTAGAGTTCCAACAGGCACATGATGTTAGTCGACTTCAAAGCCATACTGGCCGCTGAAAACACCTTTTAGCTGACTGTTCTAGCTTTTTTGAATCCCTATCCCCCTGAGTAGAGCGAATGGAACCTGAGGATTGTTTCTAGGAACATGAAGCTCGAACCATGATGCTCTCAGGTGAAGGGTTTGTTGACAAAAAGGCAGGATCCCCGGGTGCAACTTTGTATTGCATTGCCACCTTTCTGGATACAGCTGGGGCAGACATAGGCTTCTGCCAAACTTCTAAGATGAGTTCTGTCAAGGCTTCATTGAACGGAAGAAAAGGTTCCACCACTGATGAAGTGAAGTGAAGAACCTCCGTCAAAATAATTGATTTAACCTCTGCAGTGGGCACCTGTAAATCCAGAAGTTCAGCAACCTTCCTTACAACTGTATGAAAGGAAGAAACCTCCTGAGAAGGAAGAGCTTTGGGAGAAGAGAGTTCCCACTCTGGCGATGTGCCCAGCCCACTAGCTTCCTGAAGCCCTTCAAAAACATTCATGGGAGCCAGTATCTCCCCTTCCTCTGCTTCATCCTGTTGCTCCTGGAATTCCTCCTCTTCCAGAAGCCTCTGAGTCTCCCACCTCAATCATATCTTTAGTGTCGGAGGTGCCGGTGACTTTGGAGCAGGCGTCGATGAATGACCTTCAGGTGCAGTTGGGGGAGCCACACCAAGTCGGGGCGGCGGCAGACCGAAGCCTGGCGGTGCCAGAGAATAGTTCATCCTTCCCTGGGACGGGATCGGTGTTGAGCATCTCAGCGTCGGGAGAGACCAAATTGGAGTCATTGGCATGAAAGGGTGCTAGGGCATAATGATGGGGTACGGCCATATTAAAGGAAAAGTGATCCCACAGGGCCACCAGGTGCATCGGATGGGTTAACCTCCCTGGAAAAAATGCCATACATTGCATTTAAAAAATGTGAAGAAAAAATGTGAAGGATCCGCACCGGGAGCAGGAAAAGGTGTATATGGATCTGGAACCACCTGATCTGGAACTGTCCGAGGTCACAAGGCTGATTCTGGCTGTGGTGCCGGAGACACCAGAGGCGGAGTAGTTGGAGGCGAAGGACTCACTTCCCTAAATGCCGGAGAGTCCCTTAGAGTTGGAGAATGCACCAGAGCCATATGTGGTGAGGGGAAAGTGAGATGTCATTCTTTCTGTGATGCCGTAGAACTGGGGACCCCAAGCAAGAGAGACGCTTGGTATCATTACACCGCTTCATCTGGTTTCCTCGAGGACTTCGAGGTGTGTGGAGTCGCACACTTCAACCTTGACTTCGTCCTCTTCCTACCCCTCTTCTGCTCCTTCACTGGAGCCATGAACAGTTTTGCCTCCCTCTCTTTGAGGGCCTTTGAGTTTATCCGGTGACACGAAGAGCATCCCTAGACGTTGAGGTCCGACGACAGGCACCAAAGGCAATCATCGTGGGGGTCCGTGATGGATATATGTCCCCCACATTTCCTACAAGGTTTGAACCCTGACCATTTCTGCGTAGCCATCGCACTGCTACGATTACAGATCGACTGCAACAATGTTGACCTATAACGTAATGGAGAGTCCTAGAAAAACCGTTATGCGTCAACGGCGCATGAAAAAGGAAACGGACGTCAAAACACCAACGAGGTCTCCTTATGGCTCCGATGACATCATGAGGAGTCACGGGCAGAGCTGTACCATTGTGACATCATTGATGACGTGGGAGAGCCATGAAAAAAGTTTCAGTAGATGCTGCGGAAGGGGTAGTTCAAAAGGTGAGGAATACACAGACAGAGGTATCCATCAGAAAAAAATGAGTTCAACACGAGCTATAATTATATCTATGCCACTGTTATTCTTCCAAAAATCAAAAGCTGTAGAGTGTTCCAGAATTGGATTGAATGAAGACTACATGATGGAGTTCAGAGTCCAGACATGCATTAGACATGTAAAAACAAATAAACATGTTGAATATTTTTTCTGCTCAATGAATATTTGTCAATGGACTGATGATTTTGAAAACTTTGCAATGTCCAGATCAACTTGTGTCGTCAAAAGAAGACTCTTCATCCAAGAGTTGTATCAAAGAATTGAAGGACAGGAGTGGCGGCAATTGTGCTAGGACCAACCTGAATTTTTCCTAGCTCCCTCGTAAGAAGTCACCTATTCCAATAAAGTTCAAAGAGTTAACCAGAAGGGAAGAGCTAATCCCAAGCATGCATCCACATTAATGTTAGATCACCAAAATTATAATGAGGGTGCTTCTTATTGGGAGGGGGTGATGCTGGTACAAAGAGTAGTATGTATCTCATTATGGGCACCCAAGAGAGGAGTCAACTTTCAGGTGCCTGACTCCTGGTAGTGCTGGATATATCTCTCCCATAAAGTACTCTATACGGATAAACTACTTACCTTCTGTAATGCCTTATCTGGTAGACAGGATCCAACTGCAGATTCCTTATCTTAGAAACCTCCCCAGGTGCCAGATTGGATCTGGAAATATTTTCACCATTCCTGTCCGGGTCGGTAGAGGGCAACAAGCGACTCCGCAGCAACGTTCCCCCCCCCAATGTGATGTCATTATAGTCCATACAAGACCTCCCCCGACACACGGACATCAGTTTATTTCGTGACCATTTCCACACCAACAACACATACAGCGAATAAAGAGCAACCGCTGATCATCAAGGAAACTAGTCTGAGAAACAGAATTCGAAAAACAGGACATCCAATCACAGAATGATGGAGAAAGTGAAAGAGTGAACAATGAATGTCGAAGAGCATCGCTAGAAAGACAAGAAAGGTAAAAAGAAATCTCTCATACTAAGAACCTTGATAGATACATTTATTTTATTTTTAGAACAGTTAACATTATTTTTTGTTTAAACCATAAAATTAAGCATTTAATTTTACAGGTATTTACAGTAAATATACAATAAGAAAGTCTTATGGTCCTCATTTTGAGAAGCTATAAGATTACAGCAGGTGTTCAAAAATGCCATACACCCGTCTTTCAATTGGTTATATCCAGGATGGAACTGAAGTGGCTTCTTTCTGAAATTTATTAAGTTCCAGGAACAGTTTCTTGAATCACAATTTGTAGCAGAACGTAAGAGAGCTGTTTATTCAGCACTGGCTGATGCAGCCCATGGAAGAAAAGCCGAATGCCTTTATACTTGGCTTCATCGCCAATGCATTTGCCTATAACATCTGTAATGATGCACCCTGACCAAGCAGGTCGGGCACTAGGACCGGCCTGAGTGGGAACGAGGGCGGGCAGGAAAGGGAGGAGCAGAGGGCTAGCAAGAGGAGTTGGCCGTTAGCCCGGGTTGATGAAAGACGTGAATAAAGAAGCTGCACAAAGCTGATCCCGTGTCCGTGTCTCCTTTGTGCCCAGCGATACTACAACTGGCGACGAAGGTGTCAAGAACCTTCACGTGAGCTCGCCCTGCGTGTGGGGCTGGAGCGTGACGACAAAAGTGCACACCGGGAGCCCACCCCGGTGGCAACGCATCCGGAGCTCACCCCTGCGTGTGGAGGTGTGAGCGCGATAGTAAAAAGCCTACCGGGAGCCCACCCCGGCGGCGTCTGGCCCGGAGAAGCTCGCCCTGCGTGTGGGGGCTGGAGCGCGATACTAAAAAGCCTACCGGGAGCCCACCCCGGCGGCATCTGGCCTGGAGAAGTTCGCCCTGCGTCTGGGGCTGGAGCGCGACATCCAAATAGCCTATCGGGAGCCCACCCCGGCGGCATCTGGCCCGGAGCAGCTCGCCCTGCGTGTGGGGCTGGAGCGCGAGATCACAAGAGCCTACCGGGAGCCCACCCCGGCGGCAATAGCGAAAGGAGCCCAAGAAGAAAGGAACCTCACCTGGAGTGGCAGCGGTGCCCAAAAGCAGAGCCCCGGTGAGTGAGTTTCAAGCGCTGTTGTTCGCGGTGCCTCCGGTGATTTGAATGACAAAATCTCGTTGCACACGAGATTCTCGCGGCGGCCATTTTGAAGTCAGGCACGAGATTTTGCCCGATCTCCTATCAGGGACCATCGGCAGCCATCTTTAAGTCAGGCGGCTGAGCGAAACAGTAAACAAGCATTGGTAGATGAAGTAAACAAAAAAACAAGCATTGGTGAATACAATAGTAACAACAAACAAGCACTAGCCAATGCAAACAGAAGTAACAAACAAGCATTGACAAAGGAAACAGGAGTATCAAACAAACACTGGCAAATGCAACAGAAGGAACAAGCAAGCATTGGCAAAGGCAAGAGAAGAAACAAACAAGCATTGGTAAATGCAATAGAAGTAACAAACAAACACTGGCAAGTGCAACAAAACAAACAAACAAGCACTGGTGAGTGCAACAGGTGCAACAAACAAGCACTGGTGATTGCAACAAATTGTACAAACAACCACTGGTGAGTGGAACGGAGAGCAAACAAAGTATATAAAAAATCAGCAACAACAGCTGAACAATGCCTGACCCAGCCCCCGCGAGTATGTTTGGAGCCTCATTTCTGCGCCGCCCCGAGCCGCTTGTTCTTGAATCGGGTGGGGGCATGGGTCCGCGATGGCAAGAATGGATAGAAGATTTCGAGGACTTCATGAAAGCGTCCAAGGTGACGGACCTTGAAGAACAACTGTTTGCCCTCAAGAACATGATCGGCAAGGAAGTTGGATGGATCATAAAAGAACTGCCTGCTGAGTCCTCTGGTGCCTACGACAAAGTTCGCGAAGCACTAAACCGCAAGTTCCTACACAAAAGGAACGTTGACTATGAGCGGTACACATTCAATCTAGCCGCGCAAGAGAAAGGTGAGCAAATGGGGGTGTTCGTCACACGTCTGAGATGACTGGCGAGATACTGGGACTTTGAAAAGTTTTCGACTGAAGACGCCCTTCGGCTGAGAGTCATAGAAGGGTGCCTCTCTGAACCACTGAGACGCAAATTGCTCAAGAGAAGCTACTCACTGGAAGAGATAGAAGAAATTACGAGAGTAGATGAACAAGCCGATGAACATGCGAAGAAAATAGAAGCCGGGAAAGGGGAGAGACGGGAACAAGCATTCAGGATGCAGTCTCGGCAAACGCATGGAAGATCACCACCACAGGTGCGTTCCTCCAGACCCAAGAGACACCACCACCAGTCACACAAAGGACACAAAGGCAGAACCCACACCAAAGAACGATCAGACAGACAACTGAAATGTTACAGATGCGGCTACGACTTCCCGCATGCCGACGCATGCCCCGCACTAGGACAACAATGCCGGAAGTGTGGTAGAGACAACCACTTTGAAAGCATGTGCGGGGCGGTACCCAAAGGTGATCAACGAGGAAGGCACCGGCAACATCAGCCTTCAAGCAGTCGTCACCATGTCAGAGCAGTCCAGGATAGACGAGACTCATCCACTGGGTCGTCACAATCCAGCTGCCGCTCGTGCGGGACATATCAATCTCGATGGTCCTCATCAGGAGAATCACGATCCACATCACAGATTTCTCAAGACCGAAAGGAATACATTTATTGTGTAGCTGACCCTGATCGGCTGAAAGAGCCCACGATTAGACATCAGAATTGGGGCCCACCACACCAAGTTTGTGTTAGACAGTGGGGCATCACTAAACTACTTGCCCGTCACAGAATACCAACGAATGAAATCACCTCCCAAGCTGGATAACGCACATGTACGAGTATACACGTGGATGGCCAGAAAGCCACTAACGTGTCTGGGGAAATTTGCAACTGAACTGTCGTACCAAGATCGCACAATATCAGCCTACATCCATGTCATCGAGGGACCTGAGGCCGACTGCCTCCTGAGCCTGGCCACTGCAGAACGACTAAAACTGGTTGATATTCTATACCGAGTGGCTGACAAACCAGCTATCATCCAAAAGTTCCCCAAACTATTTCAAGGTCTGGGAAAAATGAAGGACTGTCAAATAAGATTGCACATAAACGAACAAGTCACACCGGTAGCGCAGCATCACCGGAAGATCCCATTTCACCTGCAGGAAGCCGTGGAGAAGGAGCTCCGAGATTTACTAGAAGCAGGCATCATAGAACGAACAGATGGATCGACCCCCTGGGTCTCCCCGGTGGTGGTAGTCCTGAAGAAAGGGAAACGAGCAGAGTCCGCCTATGTGTGGATATGAGGGCGCCCAACATGGCAATAGAGAGAGAAAGACATCCAGGCCCTCACATCAGTGACATGATCACGTCACTCAATGGAGCGAAGATATTCTCAAAACTTGATCTCAACAAAGGATATCACCAGCTAGAATTGCATGAAAGGTCAAGATATATCACGACCTTCGACACACCTCGGGTTATTCAGATACAAAAGACTAAGTTTCGGAGTGTCATCAGCAGCGGAAATATTCCAAGAGGCAATCAGGAGAACAATACATCACATTCCACATGTCCTAAACTACAGCGACGACATCCTTGTATATGGAGCAACGACTCAAGAACACGACAAAGCACTCGATCAGGTCTGTCATGCACTCCTGGAAGCCAACCTCACACTCAACAAAGACAAGTGTGAATTCCACAAACCAACGTTGAAATTTTTCGGACACATATTCTCTGGAAGTGGCATGAAACCAGACCCAGACAAAGTAGCAGCACTAAATGACACACCAAGCCCAGATGACGTGGGTGACGTACGATCGTTCCTAGGAATGTCCAGCTACTGTTCCAGGTACATACCTGACTACACCACGTTAAGTTACCCTCTGAGGATGCTCACCAAGCAAGGACAACTTTTTCAGTGGTCCACCCAATGTGAAGGGGCGTTCAGAGAAATCAAACGAACGGTAGAGTCGGCCAAAAATCTGGCCTACTTCAATCCAAAAAAGAAAACAGAGCTAACAGTAGACGCCAGCCCTGTAGGATTAGGAGCCATCCTAGCACAATATGAGAGAGAAGAAGATCAGCGACACATAGTGGCATACGCCAGCAGAAGTTTAACAGACACGGAGAGAGCATACTCACAGCCAGAAAAAGAAAGCCTGGCTGTTGTCTGGGCGTGTGAACACTTCCACATCTTCATTTTTGGGAAACACTTTACACTAGTGACTGACCATCAAGCTTTGACCACAATTTTCGGAAACCCGCGGGCAAAAATGCCACCAAGAATGGAGCGATGGGGCCTCCGGCTCCAGGAATACACCTACACCATCGTCCACAAGCCAGGAAAAGCTGCAAACCCTGCAGATTACATGTCTCGGCACCCCATCAGATCCAGCAAATCAGAACAATCAATTGCGGATGAATACATCCACTTCGTGGTAGACCAAGCGAGACCTCCAGCTGTTCCACTGGAAGCCATTTGTGAAGCAACGCAAACAGATGCCACCCTGCAAGAGGTGAAACGTCGTATTCAAACAAACAGCTGGAGACACACGCACAGCAATGAACAAAACGACCAAGAAATGGCGGCATTCAAACATGTTCACGACGAACTGTCAATAGCGGCAAATGGTCTCGTCCTACGAGACACCAGAATAGTGATCCCACGACAACTCAGACAAGGGGTCATTAACTTTGCTCATGAAGGACACCGGGGCATAGTAGCCACAAAAAGAGCACTCCGTGAAAGAGTCTGGTTTCCGACACTAGACATGATGGTAGAGACAACCCTGAAAGATTGCCCGCAATGCCAACTGGTGAGCCGTCCGGATCCTCCTGCACCACTACAAATGTCTCCACTACCGGAGGGTGTCTGGCAACACATTGCCATTGACTTCTTTGGGCCAATAAAATCGAACCAATATGTCCTGGTCATCATGGACGAGTACTCCAGATTCCCCATAGCACAACTGTGTTCATCAACGAAGGCATCGAGTACCATACCAATATTAGAGGAGGTTTTTGCCGCATGGGGCATTCCCCTAGTGGTGAAGTCAGACAACGGGCCTCCATTCAACAGCCATGACTGCTGATTTTGCTCAACACCTAAATTTCAAGCACCGCAAGATCACACCATTATGGCCTCAAGCCAATGGAATGGTCGAAGGTTCATGTCCACGATCAAGAAAGCCATTCAGCAAGCCGAACTCTCCGGAAAGAGCATTCAAATGGCACTCGACGAGGTACTACGAGCGTACCGAAACACGCCTCATTCCACCACAGGCAAATGTGCTGCCACCCTCATGCTGGGACGCCCAGTGCGCACCAGACTACCAATGATGACTATGGCAGCGAACGAACAGTATCCCGACTCTGACCATGAGGAGCTAGCAGCCAGAGATAAAATAAAGAAAGAAAAGATGAAGGACTATGCTGATGAACGGCGACGTGCTATGCCCCCTCAAATACAAGGAGACTGGGTGCTTGCGCGGCAAAAGCAGCCCCGGAAGACTGATAGCAAGTATCATCACATTCCGCTGAAGGTGATACAACAAAAAGGAACAATGATCACTGCAGAGACTGACGGAAGAAGACTCACTAGGAATGTGACGTACTTTAAAAAGTGCGAACCAAACGTTAAGGAACTACTGACTGAACCGAAAATGGAGAAGAGAGAACCAGAGACACTGCCTCACCACAGTCAGGCATTGATGGAGCTGGCTGACGAGAACGAGCGTGACAATCCTTAACTCCAGTCACGCCCCAGACGGGTCATCACAAAACCGTCCCGCCTCATTGAGGAACTTTAAAACAGTTGCTGTGTTGTTTATATTTTGTTTTTATTTACAGAGGGGGGAGATGTAATGATGCACCCTGACCAAGCAGGTCGGGCACTAGGACCGGCCTGAGTGGGAACGAGGGCGGGTAGGAAAGGGAGGAGCAGAGGGCTAGCAAGAGGAGTTGGCCGTTAGCCCGGGTTGAAGAAAGACGTGAATAAAGAAGCTGCACAAAGCTGATCCCGTGTCCGTGTCTCCTTTGTGCCCAGCGATACTACAACATCTGGAATGTACTTCATCTTTTCCTCAAAGAATTGTTTAGCCTGATGCTGCCTTTCTTGCTGGGAGCGTGGCTCTGTGCTCTCACAGAACACAGGTCTCCGAGAAGAGTAACCAGGGAAACCAAACGGTGTTCTTTAACCAGCTGATCTAATTTATTGTTCGGGTAGCAGTCCGTCAAAGTCTTGAGGGTATTCTTGAACAGGATACGACCGCCCATCATGATGTGATGCACCCAGTCTGGTATGCAAAACATGACTCGACCAACATATATCAAGTAGTCGTAAACTCTCTCTACTGTGACCATCTCAAGGAAGCAGTTCTGAATGTGCTTCCTTTCTACATTCTCGGAACGGTTCGCATTATTTTTGTAGAAGTCATTAAACAACTTCTTAATGTTTTCAGATGTTGGACTGACAAAGGTCAACTCTGGTCTACTTGGTTTGGGTTTTGGGGAATCGCAAGAACTAATAAAGTTTATGATGAGTAATTCCAAACGTTGTTCTTTCTCTTTCATTAGTTTCCCTTGAACAGACTTCATCATTTTCCCAAGGTTAACGTCTGGTAACATTTTATCTAGAAACTGTGTCTCTAGACTGTTGAGGGACAGGAAGTCTGCCAAATCCGGACGGTTAGTCAGCTCTGGGTACTGAACACTCTGGCTACGCTTGAAATTCTTCCCATTTGGATTTTAAGAATTCTTAATTCTTTGGTCCAATAATCCTCTTTGAGAGTAGCTGAGCTTCACGGAATGTTCCATGAAATTTTGTTAGTTTGGACTCGAGAATGTAGAATTCAAGGTATTTTCTATAAACCGACTAATGCTCAGGTGCGTGCCCATTGCAGAAGAAAGAAAGAGAGTGCCCATCAGGAACAAGTCTTCGGCTGCAGTGGTTCCCTGTGGAGTGTTGTCTCACCCATATGGACGTTTCTATTGGCTGCGAAGAGTATCCCTTAGGGCTGGATCCAGATTATGATTGAACAGGAGACATGGCGACATTCTCCCTTCCTGTATTGGCTTTACCCATTTAATAATAATAAAAAAAAATTGAGTTTTCCACATTGCAGAATCATTATACATTGTTGTCAATCCAGATTACATACGTAGTACTGACTAACATTCCGTGAACTTTGAGTCATGGTTACAGGTCAGCAAGAGGCGAGTTCAATAATAAATTGGGGTATAAGATTGTTACAGCGGTACTTGCTTTTCCCTCGGGGTGGGGGGGGGGGGGGGGGGAGGGGGGTAGGAGGTTGTTCCCCTGAAGTATGTCCAAAAGGTGGAAGAATAGGAACAGCTAACTGACTGCTAACTTGGGGGTCGAACTGGGGGGTGACTAATTGGGGATGGAGATGTGGGTGGGAAGGCAAGTACTTGTTACTAGAGGCAATGTTGGGGGGTGTACAGGCTCAGGCAAAACACTGGACGGATTTGTCCGAGTAGGGGCTGTCGGGACCATGCATGTGTGGTGTAGGAGCTCACCGGGGGCTTCGGTAGGGGGCTCCCGGTCGGGTACCCCGGTTAGGGTTGGCAACGCCGGGGTGGGTAGAGCCTCCTCCGTCTGTTGCCGGAAGCGTTCAAGGTGTGCGGCCTAGTCTTTGGAAAAGTGACGCAGGCACACCCCTCATATCTGATCACGTTCTCTGCTGTACCCCATTTACTGACCGCTCCCGCCCAGGCCACCAGCGGGGGCCCGCATGAGCTCACCAATGCATTGTGGTTCCCTGTTTCGCCAGAAGGCGGGCCAGTGACTCAAACCGTATCTGGACTTTGCATTGTTTCCGGCGTTGGAACCCTCCTAGCGCACAGGCCTCCCATATTGCAATGTCAGTGGGCCCTTGATCTCCCTTATAGTGCTGTGAACTGTCTTCCAATAGGGTTGTATGGTTGGGGAGTTCCAGAACATATCCTGAAATATTGTGCTGGGAGTCTGCCAAAGGGTAAAGGAGAAGGAAAATGCTACTTACCAGTATGCATCTGTTCTTGGCATGTAGAGCTGTAGATCCACACACTTATGCATAGATCGCCATCTGGTGTTGGGCCCGGATGTTTGCACTTTGTTGTCCTGGAAAGTCTTTGGAAGTCACGAGATAGGTGGCTCCTCCTTTGGACAATCGTGCGCATGGGCATCGACTCAATCGTCAGATTGTTTTTTCGCCAAGAAGGGGAAATTATGGAGCTTTGTAAGAAAAAGAAAAGATGTCCAAGTATGTTGTATCTAAATAAGATAATACTGGAACAGATAAAGGTAGCCAGGGAGGTGGGTGGGCGTGTGTGGATCTACAGCTCTACATGCCAAGAACAGATGCATTCTGGTAAGTAGCATTTTCCCTTCGAGGCATAGTAGCTGTAGATCACACACTTATGCATAGATTGCATAGCAGTACTCCTCCTTAGCGCCGATTACCATGTCTGTTGCAGTAGTTTGAAATAGTGTTTTAAGTACAGCTTGGCCCACACTAGCTTGTTGTTTTGCCAGCACATCTACACAATAGTGTTTTGTGAATGTGTGTGGTGTAGACCATGTAGCTGCCTTGCAGATATCATCTAAGGGAATGTTCCCTAAAAAATGCCATTGAAGCGCCTATCTTTCGGGTAGAATGGGCTTTAGGGGATAGATAATATACGCTTTGCTTTGGTATAGCAAATTTGTATACATTTGACAATCCACCTTGCAATCCCAGAATTTGATATAGGATTGCCTTTATGTGGTGGGGAGGAGGATACAAAAAGTTGTTTTGCAAAAAGGTTTTGTTCTGTCAATATAATAAAGGAGTGTTCTTTTGACGTCTAGAGTATGAAGAGCTCTTTCTGCGACTGTTTGTGGTTGTGAGAAGAATACTGGCAACTCAACAGACTGATTGAGATGAAAAGGGGAGATAACTTTAGGGAGGGATTTGGGATTTGTCCTTAGAACCACTTTGTTATGATGGAGTTGTAAAAATGGTTCTTGAATAGTTAGTGCTTGTAGCTCGCTGACCCTTCTAAGAGAAGTAATGGCCAAAAGGAAAGCGACTTTCCATGTAAGAAATTGTAGCTCGCATTTATGCAGAGGTTCGAATGGAGGGCCCATTAGTCTTGTGAGGGCAATGTTTAAATTACACACTGGTGAGGGTGGTGCCCTAGGAGGAATGATTCTTTTAAGGCCTTCCATAAATGCTTTAATGGCAGGTACCCTGAATAATGACAAGTGTTGTCTATTTTGTAAGTAAGCTGCTATGGCAGCGAGGTGTAACCTAATAGATGAGTATGCTAGATTACACCTTTGAAGATGTAGTAGGTAACATATGATGTGCTGAATAGACGCATCTAAAGGATTGATGCTGTTATATTACAGTATACTACAAATCTTTTCCACTTAGCTGCATACCAGGCTCTAGTGGTGGGGCGTCTAGCCTCTTTGATAACATTCATACAGTCAGGGGGTAGGTTAAGGTAACCAAATTCTAAGACTTCAGTAGCCAGATCGCTAGTTTGAGCTGTGCTGGGTCCGGGTGTCTGATCTCTCCACGGTTCTGTGTTAAGAGGCGTGGGGTGAAGTGTAGTTTGTGGTGTGGGACCACTGATAGTTCCAGCAGGATGAGTGTCAGTGAGCGTTGCTGCAGTTTGCGCACCACCAATGGAATGTGTGGGAGAGTCGGAAAAGCGTACGCAAATCTGCCTGACCAATTCATCCATATTGCATTGCCTTTGGACAATGGGTGTGGATATCTAGCGGCGAAGCTTGGGCATTTTGTGTTGTAATGTGTGGCGAAAAGATCTATCTGTTGCTGCCCCCACATTTGGAAAAATGGTTGAAGAGCTTGTGGATGAAGTTCCCAGTCGTGAATCTGATGTGTCTGATTACTTAACAGATCTGCTATGCTGTTTTGTACTCCTGGAACGTGTTGGGCTAGGAGACAAATGTTTTGAAGAATAGCCCACCTCCATATGCTCTGCGCTAATTGAAAGAGCTGTAGGGAGCGTGTCCCGCCTTGTTTTTGTATATAGTACATTACTGTCATATTGTCGGTGCGGAGTAGGACAGCTTTGCCCGATATTTGTTTCTGGAATGATTTTAATGCCAGAAATAGCGCTAGTAACTCCAGGTGATTCATGTGGAGTAATTTTTGCTGAGGCAGGGCTCGAAAAATCTGAAAAATGGTACTAGTCCTGCAGGACTAGTACCTTGAAAACTCTCCTCGCCCTAACAGTGACCTACTTGACCTCCGTCTCTGAAAGCGGAGCAAAAGTGACAAGATAACAAGATTTAAAGGCATTTTTATTGCTCATTTGCTTTGTGAGCAATAAAAAGGCCTTTAAATCTTATCTTGTCACATTTGCTCCGTTTTCAAAGACGGAGGACAAAAGTTAGTACGTTTTCCTACTCGCCAGAAAGGGCGTGAAGGACCTAAAAATAGCTCGACCTCATAAAATTTACCTCGCAAATGAATGCGAGCGGTCGAGTGGATTTGTCGAGCCCTGTGAGGTGTCCATTTGCCTTGGACGGTATGATGTAATAGATGAGCTCCCCAGCCGGTGAGCGATGCGTCTGCTGTTAGTACAATCTGCTCTAAGAACAGTCACCCTTTGGAAAGGTTTTGTGTATTCCACCTGTGCAGAGAGCAATGCGTGAGGCCGTCCACCAACACCAGATCTGTCAGCTGACCTTGAGCCTGGTTCCACTGACGTGCTAAGCATTACTGTAGGGGACACATGTGGAGTCTGGCATGAGGTACTATGAATATGGCATGAGGTACTATGAATATGCAAGAGGCCATCACCCCTATGAGCTCAATTTTATAATGAGACTTTGTATGCTTGCTATCCTGGGTGGACTAGGATATGCAAGGCCTTTTTTAGGTATTTATTGTGGCACCAAGATACTGTTGGATGTGAGACGGTTGTAGGTGAGACTTTGTGAGGTTTATGGTGAATCCCAAGTCGTGAAGTAGTTGGATTGTGGCGTGAGTGTGATTTACACACTGGCTGTATGACTTGGCTTTTATGAGCCAGTCGTCTAAGTACTGGAAGACGTAAATTTGTTGTCTTCTTAGGTGAGCTGCAACTACTGCTAGACATTTTGTGAAGACTCTGGGTGTTGTGGTGACTCCGAATGGGAGAACCTTAAATTGGTAATGCTGACTGTCCACTACAAATCTGAGATATTTCTTGTGAATGGGGTGAATGGGAATATGGAAGTATGCGTCCTTGAGATCTAGGGTGGTAAGGAAATCGCCTTGTGTGCGCAGAGGAAGGACCTGTTGATGTGCGACCATGTGAAAATGGTCTGATTGTATGTAAAGGTTTAGGGGTCTGAGGTCCTGGATGGATCTCAGGGTTCCGTCCTTCTTTGGAATGAGGAAGTACAGGGAGTAAACTCCCGTGTTTGCTGATGCAGGGGAACTGGTTCTATTGTATGTTTTTGTAGGAGGGAAAGACTTCTTGCTTTAGCAGCGATAAATGTTTTGTTGACATTGGGCGCTGTCTGGGTGGTATTTTGGGGGGAGTAGAGGTGAGTTCTAGACAACAACCGGTTTGAATGATTTGTCTCACCCACCTGTCTGTAGTGATGTTGCTCCAGGCAGGTAGGAATTTTAGCAGTTTCCCCCGACCGGAGTGGAATGGTTCAGGGGGAGTGGAGGGAAGTCACTGGGTGGGGGCGCAGCGAGTATTGTTAGTTTTGCCTCTGCCTTTGTTATTATTGCCTCTGTAGCCTCCTCTATGATAACCTCTGGTAAAGGTTGTTTCGGTGGGACTTTTGTAGGAAATGGAGTGGTTGTCAGAGGAATAACCTGTGCCTTTATAAGAGGAGCGACGAAAAGAACGTCTGGGGGCTTGCGATTGTAAGGCTCCCATTAATTTGGCGGTGTCGGTGTCTCTTTTCATCTTTTCTAAAGATGAATCTACGGCAGGGCCAAATAAATGTTCCTGATCGAACAGTTGGTTGAGTATGGAAGTTTGTACGTCTGGTTTAAACCCTTAAATGCATGTCTACGTAAAAGAACACTTGTGTTGATGGCTCGGGAGGCGGTGTCTGCCACCTCTAGAGCACAACAAATGGAGGTATTGGTTAGGCGTTTAACCTCCTGAATGAGGTAATTGGCTTTGGTTTTGTACTTATCTGGAAGATGTTATAATACGGTCTCTAGTTCGCCATAGTGTGCCCTATCATATCTAGCCAGCAAGGCTTGTGTGTTTGCAATTCGCCATATGTTGGCTGCTTGTGACGCTGTCCTTTTGCCAGAGGCATCTAATAGTTTTGACTCCTTATCAGGAGGTGGAGCATCGTCTGATGTTTGGGAGTTGGCCTTTTCCTGGCGTTGGAGACCACTAAGGAATCCAATGGGATCTGACCTTTGATATAAACAGGGTCAGCTGAGGCAGATTTATATATATATATATTTTTTTTAATTCCGTTTATTCTTTTTCAACACAGCAGCAAATTACACAAGCACCGATACAGGCAATAATTGGCGCATCAGCTATAGACATGTTTCTCCAGCATGGAAGGTCTGAGACCACATTTCAGCATATGTTAGAGTATTGCATTGCATTTTCAATACATGAGACTATTAGGCTACCCCTTTGACATCATATCCTTAGGCACAACATAGAGACCCCTGTGATCCAGCCCCCCCCCCCTCCCCAATCGCCCCTCAGTAACTCAGCCAATGGCTCAACACATCATTCCGAGTCACCAGTATGTGGCCCGCACCAAAGACCCCAACTGCACTCTGGAGGGTCGCCTATCCATGTATGAAGTATAGGACGCTTATAAGGGACTAGCGCAGCATTCCCATCTCTGTCACAAATTTAACTGCACGCCCCCCCCCTCATCAGGGGGTCCATCCCTCGCGGGCGTGACAGTAAGTAGCATGTTAGGGGAGCCCATATGTCTCTAGGTCTGGAGGCGCTTGGCAACAATTCAGCATATGTGGTGAGTTTGTCCTGGCAAGCCACCAAGTCATTCACCCAGTCCTTAAATTTAGGTGCACGCCCTCTGCCCCAGCGGCACGCCACCCGCCTCTTAGCCAAAAGTAAAGTAAGAGCGACGTATTTGCAATGTGTCGCCTGTACTGATTTGACATATCCAAGCAACGCCAACAACGGCGTGGGCTCAATGCGCGTGTTCGTCATAATGGCAGGGCGTCAAAAATCTGTTCCCAAAATTCGTGCACGCTCGGGCAGTCCCAGGCCAGATGAAGAAAGTCTGCTCCTGGGGCCTGACACCTCTTGCAACAATCTGATTCCTGCAACTGATATTTGTGCATCCTGACCGGAGTGTAGTACAATCTGTGAAGATATTTGTAGTGAAGTATACGAAGCCTGCTACTAGCCGAAACACTCTCAGTTTGCAGGCAACAGTACTCCCACTGTTCATCAGTTAGTGCAAAACCCAGTTCCGCGCTCCAACGCGAACGAGAGAGCGCGGCCGACAATTTCCTCTGCACGTGCACCGTCTTATATATTGTGGAGACAAGCAGTTTATTCGTTGTATTTTTTAGTATGGATTGGAGCGGGGCCAGCGCCTGTGGTTCCGCCGGGAAGTCCAGGATTATCGCCCGTATGCCTGATCGAAGTCAGATATAGAGGAAGACATCCAACGAGGTTTGTTGCATGTCCCGGAAGATGTGCTCAGCAGTGAGAAAGCGCCCATCACAGAAGAGGTCCCCCCAAGTGTCGATACGAGCACGCTCCCTGAATTGATGAAACACTTTTTCCTGCAACAGGGGCCCACTCGGATGATAGCGGAGAGGCATCAATGGGGAGTAGAGCATGGCGGCATTCAACATACGGCCAATACGCTGCCAAGCCCCCGCCGTGCCTGTAAGTGTAGTCCGCTCCCTGGACAGAGCTGGGTCAAATAGCACTCCCTCCAACAGGGTGGGGTGCGCGAGCCAGTGCTCAGCTGCAACTTGCGGCATATACCTTGGTTGCTTTAACCAGAACCATGCATGATGAGCCTGCGCACTAAGATAGTAGAGCTCAAAATCCGGCAATCCAAACCCACCTTGAGCATACGGCCTAATGAGCACCTGCCATTGTAGTCTGGGCTGCTTCCCTCCCCACACGAGTCGTACCAACTCCGATTTTAGTGTCTTGTAAAAAAAAAAGCCCCTGGATGATAGGGTACATTTAAGAACAGATAAAGCAGCTGGGGGAGCACCACCATTATAATTAGTGAAGCCCTTCCCGCCATAGATAGGGGAAGTGTTATCCAGCGATTAACATTTTTTTGAGAGGCGTGTCATGGCGGTGCCATAATTTAAGCGTAGGAGTTCCTCCTTATCTTTTGTAACTCTGATGCCCAGATATTTCAGCTCGTCATCACACCACTCCAATGGGTAATCCAGCGGGTATCGTGTCACTGCCGCCGTCAATGGGAAGAAGCAGGACTTACCCCAGTTAATCTGAATTCCCGACAGAGCACCAAATATGATAACTTCACGCAATATCGGATTCATATTCTGCTGCGGGTCTCGTATATATAAGGTGATATCATAATTTGCCGCATATTACATCGCAGGGCCTTGTCATTATGGTGCTGGCGCAGCTTCGCCGCTAGCGGCTCCACTGCAATGGCAAAAAGCAGTGGGGATAGCGGGCAGCCCTGTCTGGTGCCTCTAGTGATTTGAAAAGTCTGAGACATGTGACCGTTAACGAGCACCTTGGCAGTCGGCGATTGATACAGTAGTCGAATCCAGGACAGGAATAATGGCGGGAAGCCCATTCGCAATAGAACTCCAAAAATATAATCCCATTCAAGGGAATCAAACGGCTTAGTGGCGTCCAGAAATACAGCCGCCAAGGGCAATTCCGGCGCCACATTATTCAAAACAGCGAAAAGCGTGCGTAAATTATGGGAGGTTGCCCTGCCGGGCACAAAACCAGATTGATCCGGGAAAATCAAGTTTTCCATAAGCAAACTCAAGCGCGTGGCAATGAGTTTGGCCAAAACTTTGGCATCGCAATTAAGAAGCGATAGCGGCCTATAGGAGTCACATTACCGGGGTGATTTCCCAGGCTTCAAAAGAGAGATAATAGTAGCTTCTCTCATAGAGGCAGGGAGACGGCCTACTTCAAAGGATTCTTCATACACCTCCCGCAAAATGGGGGCCATGAGGTCTATATAGGTTTTGTAAAATGCCATCGGATCCCGCAGCCTTCCCAGACTGCAGACTCATGATAGCCTCCCAGACCTCATCCAACTCAAATGGTGCACATAAAAATTTCCGTTGCCTATCACTTAACCAGGCCAGTGTTACATCTCCTAAAAAATCTTCCAAATTCAGTCTGTCCCTCCCCGAGTGGCGTACAGCTGGGTATAGTGGTGCGTAAAGACCTCGAGAATGCCGTCAGTATCATGACACACCCCTCCGTCTAAATCCTCCAGTTCAAGAACATACCCAGAATAACGAGGCTTCCTGATTGTCTGTGCCAAGGCCCTACCAGGGCGATCTCCCTCACCATAAGAGCGCGCCACCCAATATTTACCTCGGAACCGGGTCTCCCTCTGCTCCATATATTCCGTAAGCGTCTCCCGAAACTTGAGTTGGGTATCACTGCTCGGGGTCAAGGCAAGTTGGGCCTCCAGGGACTTGAGCTCCCTCTTCAGTCTATTCAGGGTATTAGTGATATCTTTGAGCACTCCCGATCCTTTTGCAATACAAAACCCCCGGAGCGTGGCCTTAAACGCCTCCCAAATGATCCTCACACTATTCACCGAATCTTTGTTACGTACTAAGAAATCCTCAATCTCTTCTCGCAACTCTGTCTGAAAGACTGTGTCTAACAAAATGGGGGCGTGCATTCGCCAAGCCCCCCGGGGCATGTAGAATTCGGAGGACGCCAACGTGATCTTGACGGGGGCGAGATCTGAACAGGTGCGTGCAAAGTGTTGTACTTGAACTATCGCTGGTCCCATCCCTCGAGACAACAACCAGAAATCTAGCCGCACCCAGGAAGCTGCCTGCGCTGTGTAATGCGTCCCCTCGCGAACATGTGGGTGGGTATGTCTCCAAGCATCTACCAGCTGATAGGTGGTTATGATATCCTGGAGAGCTGCGCACGCCCTGGTATAGTGGTGAGGCGCGGGATGTGACCTATCTAATCCTGGATCATACGCCACATTAAAGTCCCCGCCCCAGATGATATGACTGGAGCCAATATCAAAGATCCTAGCCCACAACGATGTGAAAAACTCAGGTGCATCAGAGTTTGGACCATAGCAACAAGCTAATGTGACCGAAACCGAGCCCAATCTCCCCCACGCCAGACAATATCTACCCTGCGCGTCACATGCGGTGCCGGCCAACTGAAACGGTACTGTTTCTTAATAAGAATTGCCGTTCCCCTTGCATACGATGGATATGAGGAGAAAATTCTATACTCCGCCCATTTCTGCGCAAAGTTATTTGGCTTCTGGGGAATGAGATGAGTCTCCTGTAACATGGCTATGTGTATCTTGTGCCTATCCAGATATGCTAAAATGTGCCTCTTCTTTCGTGGGTCTCCCATGCCTCTAATATTCCATGTGATGATGTTCAGCTCACCTGAGAAGGTATCGGACATATGCCACTGCCTGTATCGTCATCTGGCAAGCTACTCTCCACAAGGCCCTCCATGTCATGGACACTAATGTAGAAAATTACCTGCATACATTTAGTGTGCTCGTACTGCTGCCCAACCAAAAACATTGTCCGAGCCTCAACAAGAATACCCTGAGAAATGAGTATCATACAAATTCCAACACAAATTCGCCCTCCGCCCACCCCCTCCCACTGAAGCAACCCCAACCTGCCAGAAATAGTCTCCCACCCACCCTCCCTTACTTGCATCTTAAACAAAAACACCAATAACATCCCTACCATGAGCCTAAAAAAAACATTCCCCGGGGTATGCCCAAAGAGGGACATTACTAGGTGGCGGCACAGATACCTCCCACCTGTGGAGCCCACCGCCGACGGTCAGTCAGGGCCCACACAGGCAGGGGGTGCCCGATGTATATAGGGTGATTCTCAAGAAAACAGGTTCCCCCCCCCATCATACAGTAGAAGTGACCAGCGAGCTAGTCTATGTGTCCAACTGCTATATTAGTCGTGTAATACAGGATAAGGTTATCACAGTTCCACAATAAAGTCACTGTTCCCGCAAGTCCTCCCCCTCTCTCAACGGTGACGAATGCTGTGACGATTCTCCGCCTCTATCCGCGCGATGCGTGCGCTTGATTCTCTTGAGGTAGTCCTCCACCTGTTGCGGCTTCGTAAAAAAATGCTGTTTCCCCTGATGAGTTATTCTGAACCGCGCCGGATACAGTAGCGCATAGTCTATTTATGCCTTCCTCAGCTTGCTCTTTACTTCTACGAATTTGCGCCGTTCCTCTTGAACGATTGGCGTGAAGTCTGGGTAGATGGAAAACGCATTCCCATCATACGTCAAATTCCGTTTGCTTCTTGCAACTCTCAAGGCCGCATCCCGGTCTCTGTAGTTTAGCAAACGTGCAATAATTGGCCGAGGACTGCTGCCTGGTGGCGGTCGCGGCCCCAGCGAGCGGTGAGCCCGCTCCACAATGAACAGGATTGGAAAAGGATTCAGCTCCAATGGCGGTCACCAGCAGCCGCTCAACATACTCTTCCATTTTACCAATATTGGTGGACTCGGGAATACCTATGACGCGCATGTTGTTGCGCCGACTGCGCGCTTCCAAATCCTCGTTTTTCACGGCGATGATCTTCAGAAACTTGTCCATTTGGGCTAACTGAGTCGTGTGGCTGGTCATCGCGTCCTCCACATTCGACAGGCGTTGTTCCGCTTCCTTTAGACGATCGTCGTGCCCCTCCAGCTTATGAGCTATAGCATCCATTCGCGTGGACATCCTGTCCACTTTGTCCACTATAGTGGCAAACCCTTGCCTGACTTCTTGCAGTATACTCTGGACGTCGGTATCATGGGACATCGCACCTCCCTGCTCCACAACCCTTGTGTGAGTGACGGTCGTCCTGGGAAGCCCCAGGGACCTTCTTCGCGGTGTCAAAAGTCAATTTGGGCTGTCGAGTATCCGACTTGCCCATGGCGGCGACAGTGCAGTGGGCAGAGTATGCGTCCGCTCCGTACCGCTCCGAGGCGGCCCGGCAGCTCTCTCTTCGAGGACGCACACTAGCTCCAATCAGCACCAGTTAGGTCAATCCGGCACCGCAGCACCCCCAAAGCGACAAGTGCTAGGACGCAGCAGCACCCCCAAAGCGACAAGTGCTAGGACGCAGTGCTCCGCAATTATCTCCGCTATTGTTCAGTGCCCTTCCTGCGAGTCCCTCAAGGCCCCACACCTCAAATCTCGCCAGTGCGCGCTTGACGGTGGCAGTCCAGGGGCCGACAAATCAGTTCTTTAGCTGGAGGAGGGCACGTATGACTCTACAGTCGCTCCTGGCCCCCGCTCCCTTATTGTGCCCCTGGCGTTCTGAGCCTCTCCTTTTTGGCCCCCAGGTCCGATCAAAAGAAATAACAAAAAACCACACAAGTGTGAGATGAACTTGCCAGATCGCTGATCGTATGCGTGTGGCCTCCTGCGCAGCTCTCCAGATCCTCCAGGCAATGGCACACGTCCTTCGTTGCTCCTGCCTTCCCCGGGCACCAGGCCAGCAGCGTCCCACAAATCTCTCTTTCCGTCGTGCAGAACAAAGTCGCCTCCCCGGTAGCTCCACGGGGGCGCGCGACAGCGCCCGCAGCACCCAGCAAGCTACAGAGCCCCCCGCGGGTAGCTATATCCACAGTATCCCAGTGTGCTCCGCCTTCTCCCCGCGTCGCTACCAGTTGCGGTCACTACTAACTTTCACCCCCGGCGCGGGTCGATGTACCTCCCACCGATGCGGGCCGAGGCGTCCGCGGCTCAATGGCGGCGCCGCTACCTTCAATCTCCCAGCTGCCTGAGGCCTCCGCGACACAGCTCGGCACTGTTCCCGCCGCCGCCGCAGAAACAACCCCGGGGCCTCGCCGACAGGGAAGTCACCACACTCTGCTCCGGAGCTCCAGATCGTGGTCGCTGGCCGCGGTCCACGCTGCTGTCCGGGCCGCACCTCCGGGCCCAGTCACCACGCGTGCAGCAGCGGACTCTCTTATTAGCAGGACCGCCCCAGGAGCAACCACTCGCTCCGTCACTCCTCTCGGTCGGGAAACCGCGGGGCCAGTTCTCGCCCGATTGTGTTGCAAATGCGCCACAATTCACCCTAAAGCAGCAGCCAGCATAGCGGTGTCAGACCCCACCTCTTCCAGGCAGGGGGGAGACCAGATGAGCAGGATAAATGTAGTAGAATTTCATCGGGCCGCAGGAGCCTCACATTTGCGCGGCCATCTTGTGCGTGTGCCACCTTGCGCCCCTCGCAGATTTATATTTCTTTTCTATTCTGGGGTTAATAACCCTAGTTATTACGCAATCTTTGAACACCTCAGGTGCGTGTTTAATTACCCCCTTTAACATAGGGAGAACAGGAGTGGAACTTTGAGATGTGTCAAATGTGTCCATTAGAAAACCTTCTTCTACAGGGTGTGTGTGGAGATTTACCCCATGGTAATGTGCAGCCCTGTGTATGATTTGTGTGAACCCGGTAGTGTCTTCTGGAGGGGAAGGTCTAGAAGGAAATATATCTTCATGTGGTACATCAGGGACATCTGGTGTGCCATAGTTGTCCCATGTGTCCCCCTGGGGAATTAGGATGACCGGGTTCCTCTAAAGGTTCATTGTCTCCTCCGTCCTCAGAGGTATCATCATCCTGGGGTGGAGAAGATGATGAGGTAAGTGGAGATGGGGTAGGAGAGTGGTGTGGAAGGGGAGGCGGAGGTGGAGAAGGAACTCAGAGGAGATGTGGCAATGTCTCTCTTCTTTGGTGGTAATGGAGTCGGTACTGGCGTGTCCACTTTCCTTTTCCTGGAACTGAGTACGAGTTGACCTGTTTTTGGGTCTTTTAGAAGAGTTTTTTGGTTAGGGACAGGTAGGAAAAGCTCTTATTGTGGAGGTTGTTGCTTCGGTGCCGATTTATTTGGTTCCGAATGTTTACGTGGCACCGGTTCTGGAGCTTATTTACATTGCTTAAGCTTGGGATCGTGAGGTTTCTTTGGTTCCGAAGGAGTCTTTGAAACCAATTGTTTGTTTGACTGAGGGTTTTTACAGTTCCGAAGGTTGAGTGTCTGTGCTCTTCGGAAGCATTTTTTTGGTCGGTTCCGATGGTTTTTTCGGTGTGGAGGGTTCGGTACCAGGAGGTTTCGGTGCCGAATGTGCCGATGTGGAAGTAGCCATCAGCACGGAACAGGACGGCAGTTTCTTTTTGGGTGCCGGGGATGGTGCTTTGGCATGGACGACAGGCTGACTCGATCCAGAGTGACATGAAGGCTTGTCGACTTCTTTGCCGGGTCCGAAAGGATGGGCTTGGGAAGTTATGTCCTGGTGTGCACTTAGGCCCAAAGGTGAAGGTGTTACCGAAGCCTTTTTGGGGTTGGGTGGGTGGAAGGGAGGGGTCGCCGTCAGTACTCACGACCCGAGGCCCTGGAGTGATCAATTCGATGTCGGAGTCGTCGGATTCGGAAGCGCTGATGACGCGTTCTTCGTCCCTCTCTTGCTCTGGTACATTGACGCCCTCTTGGAAGATGTTGTCTGGAATGGATGTTGAGGATCGAGCCATGTTCTTTTGAGCTCGACGATCCCAGATAGTTTTCTTGGAGCAGAAAGAGGCACAAGCTGGACAGTCTTTGGCCTCGTGCTCTGGCGAAAGGCAGAGGTTACACTCCTCATGTAGATCTGTGTGTGAAAATTTGGATCCACATTGAGGACACTTTTAAAAAGGAGTCCTTTCCATGAGCCAGGTCTAATGGTGTAGGTAGGCCCGAGGGCCTGCTTCGAGAACCGAATCGACGATTTCAATTTTGTAGAGATGCGCGTCGAATAGGGAACGCGATCGAGACAATACAGGAGAAAGTGTAAAGGATTGCGTGTCAAAAGTTAGATCGGTAGCGGCACCGAACTGGAGCGCGACAAACACATCCGAGCCTACTGGCGGAAAAAACAATCTGATGATGGACTTGATGCCCATGCGCACTATTGTCCAAAGGAGGAGCCACCTATCTCGTGACTTCCAAAGACTTTCCAGGACAACAACAAAGTGCAAACATCCAGGCCCAAAATTAGATGGCGATCTATGCATAAGTGTGTGATCTACAGCTCATATGCCTCGAACCTGTGTTTCCAGATAGAAGCATTGCATCACACCGGCGTTAAGTATGTGCAGTGCAGAATGTAAAACTGAATTTATTTTTTAACAGCATGTTTCAGGATACTTTCTTAGGATACTCTAGGGTGTGTTCCCATTCCTTGTTGTGCAGTGGCCGCTCGAATTCCTCCTCCGAATTTGTCTCAGTTGGGCGAGTGGCATGGCCTTGAGTTCTCGAATGGCTTTGTATAATCAGGTAATTAAGTTACATCCAGGACCCATGTGTAACACTGTGTGGAGTACCGGGTACGTTGCAAGTTCCCCTTCCGATAGGTCCTAGAGTTGGCAACAGTCTGAGACCATTTGTCTGTGAAAAAGGAATTGTCCTTGTGGGAGCCCACTTGTCTCTGCTAATTGGTTAAATGACAGAAGTTGACCATCCGCAAACAGGGACTCCATCTTGAAGAGCGAGTGGTCTGTCCATGTCTGCATGACCTGGGCAGTGTAATGACCTGTGTCCTAAGGTAGGACGGCCAAAGGTAGAAGGTGGGGAATCTACAGAGGAGTTCCTTGGGACAGGCTCTGAACCCGCAGCATGCAGGACCTACCCATGCTACCTGGAGTGGGTGTGTCGAGACAGGGCGGGTTCCTGGCAGGAGTAGGCAGCTTAGTGCCAGTATAGACAAGGGTCTCGCCTCTGCTAGATAGCGCCCTGCTGTCCAGCACGATAGCCAAAGGAGCTGCCACGCCAAGAAATACACTTCAAAAGAGGGGGGCCTAGTTCTAACTGATCAAGCAGTAGTTGCATCTTGGTCAGGGCGATTCTTCGTCGACCATTGCCCCAGATGAGGTCACTAAACAGGAAGTCGAGTTCCCAAAAAAAGAGCGGAGAGGAACAACCGGTAGATTTTCAAAGTGGTAGAGGAGGCGGGGCACAGTGACCATCTTCGCTAGGGTAATTCTCCCAACAGGGGCGAAAGGTAGGGTCTTCCAGAAACACACTGGGGCTCGTAAGCCTGCTAGTGACTTACGATGGTTGCCCTCATAATGGTCATTAGGAGAGTGATTATGTCTAACTCCTAAGTATAGAGGGGCTTGTTTGCTCCAGGTGAGCCAGGCATCTCAGACGCATACGTCTTGCGGGGGCAAGTCTGGGCGTAGAGGAGAAATGGTAGATTTTGCCCAGTTGACTCTTAACCCGGCTACGGCAGTGAAATCTGCTTGCGTGGCCCAGAGATTTTCAAGATTTGTTGTGATGTCCCGTATGTATAGCAGCAGATGACACACTGTGGATAGTGCCTGCTAATGGGTCACCCCAGTCCCTACTCTCCCCTCGAAAGCAAATCGCCAGGGGTTCCAATACAAAGGAAAAGAGTAGGGGGGAGAACGGGCATCCCTGTCGCATGGCACCTGGAAGGGGGCTGAGATATAGCGGCCAAGATGTATTCGGGATGTGAGCTCCGTATACAGCAACCTTGTGTGGGACCTCTTTCCATGCGCTGAAGCACTGCAAAAAGGTACAGCCAGGTTATCGAAAGCTTTCTCAAGGTCCAGAACCAGGCAAGCGGCACAGGGGTATCGACCCCGTACCTGGTTCTGGACATGTAACAGCCAACTGATATTTTTAGAGTTATTCCAGCACGGAACAAACCCACATTGATCCAGGTGTACCAATGCTGGGAGGACTTGGGTGTATCAGTCCACTAGGATCTTACGAGGATCTTGCAATATGCGGATAACAATGCAATCAGTCGACAAGAGGCCAGTCGTGAGATGTCTTGATCTGGCTTTAAGAACAATACCAGAAGAGATTCACGGAGTGAGCCCAGGAGTTCCCCACCCTCCAGCACAGACCTGGGCATGTCCTCCAACCAAGGTATCAGCAGTGTGAAGAACGTGCTGGTATATTCTAGTGGTAGGCTATACAGACCCAGGGCCTTGTTGCGTGAAAGAGCTTGGAACGCGCGTTTCACATGTTGCTGTGATCCTCATATCGAGGGAGGTCCTGTCAGATGGAGTTATTTGGGTATGGCCAAGGTGGCAAGAAATCAAACTACGAGTTCCGAACAGTCCTGCCTTGGAGTCCTGTATACCCTGGCAATAATATTGATAGAAGATCTGCAGGATATCCGCTTGCAAGTTGACCACGGCACCCAAAGGGCGGACTATCTCTAATTGGTTGTGTGTCTGTTTTGGCAGACAAGCCAAGCCAGCAGTGCTCCGGACTGGTCCCCCTCCTAGTGTGTCTTGGCTGCGTACACCTTGAAGTTATATGTACGCAGATCTGCTAGTGCTTCTACATACGCGGTCTTTGCCTCAGCGACTTGAGTCGGGGACGCCGTGCCAGCATTACAGCCTTGGTCAGGGTTGCTAGCTTGCACTCCGTCGTTTGTAGATTGTGTTTTAGTGTCATACAGCTCCTGCTATCTGTCTGAAACATGCTACTCTAGTAACTACACTGAAGGCGTCCCATTCTAGCATACTGAAGGATGCTGTATGGGTGTTCTCTGAGAAGTAGTCCTTAATGCTATTTTCTTGTTCATGGCGGAACACTGGGTCTTTGAGGCAATCTCATGGCAGCCGCCAGGTGGGGACCGGTGGCAGGGGAGGCCACCACCTGAGGGTCACTAGGTGTAGGACCTGGCCCAGGTAGTGTGCACGTTGAATCAAGGGGATAACTACCGATAGGCACAGGAATTGGTGGAGATGCACCCATAGCTTGCGGGGGACGGCGTGGAATGAATAAAGTTTGGAAGTCAAATAACTATTTCTCCAAGCGTCTAGGAGTGACCAGTGATTTACCCAGGTATGGTATGGTACCATTCCGTCTGCACACTGGCCAAGGCGTTCGGGAAGGGAGTGTGTGATTTATCCATGGAAAGGTCTAACACACAATTGTAATTCCCTCCTAGAATCCATGGTTATGTGAACTGGGCCAGGTCGCCCGATAGGAAGTCCCAAAATTCCCCCTGCTCAGTGTTCGGTGCGTAGATACTGCCTATTAGTATTGGTTGGCCGTCTAGGAGTGCATACCATTCCTCAGTGACCACCGCCTTATGAGTTTCCTGAAATGGGACCCCGGGACTTAGCCAGATTATCACCCTCATGCAAATGCAGAGTATGTAGTGGCGCAGAGGGTGTCTTGCCAGTGCTTACTCTGTTGGTCTAGTTCTTCAGTGGTGAGATGTGTTTCATGTAGTAGTGCTAGCTGCACGTGTTGATGCTTAAATGTAGGCATAAACGGCATAACGGTTGCACGCTGTGTGCATTCCCGGACCATTCAGAGTAGTGAAACCAGTATCTGCGGTGGAGGTCATGATAGGGTATTGGTAGTGATGGGGGGGGGGGGGGGAAGAGGGGTGTTAAAAAGGCCCCGTGTAGAAGTAACCTCTGCCACATGAACAGCCAATGATTATTGGCAATATCTCCCACCCCCTGATAGCATTTGATCAGGGTGTTGGGAAGGAACCAGGGAAAAGACAACTGTAATGAGACATGATCCCAATACTGGGAACCTACCGCTACCGGCAGGAAGGTCAAACAAAACATGCTGTAAACGTACTAGTGTACTATGGGGGCTGCTTGTATGTGTACTGAAAGCTAATGTGTGGCCCATGGCGAGCCAAGATGTCCGTTAGGGCTTAGAGCCATAGGGGGATGTTGTACTAGGTGTCTGTGTCAGGGGAGAGTTGTACTGCAAATGAAGCTCCATCCAGTTGTATGCCTCAGTTGGGTCTGTGAAGAACGTGGTGACCCCATGTGTATTATCTTGAGACCTGCTGGAAAGAGCAAGGAATACTGTACCCCCTTTTGGCAGAGGTGGCATTCTATCTCCAGGAAGAAGACTCGCGCTGCTTTGCTCAGGAGTAGTCTGGAAAAAGCATAACATGCTTGTGCTCCACGCAAATGGGCCCATTTTACCTGGCCTCGCGCAGCACAGTCTGTCTTAGAAATGGAGGAGCCTCACCAGCAGCAGGGGCCACGGGGGTGGACGCCGCACCAGAACCTGTGCGCTGTCTCCACGATAAGAAACATGAGAATTCTGAGGCTGATGTGAAGGATTTGAGCCAAGCCTCTACGTAGCTAACAGGGTCTAACCCCTCTGGTAGGCTCAGAAGCCGGATGTTTCTTCTATGGGAGCGCAGCTCAAGATCATCGGCTCTCCTTTCGAGCAATAAGACCCGGGATTGGAGTTTTAGCATGGTCTCCAGGTGTGTTTTAGCTACGAGCTGTAGAGTAGAAGGCTTTCTTCCCTTCCTCGACCTTGTCAGCCAGCTTGCCGTGGTCATCTCGCAAAAGACTGAGGTCTGTACCTAGAGGTCCAAATCTACCTTCCATGGTGACCCTAGACTGTTCTATTGCGGCTAACACCCTATCCAGTTTGTCAGACATGGAGGGGCAGTCGAGTCCGCAGTACCTGCGTGATGATTATTAGAAGCAGGGAAGAGTTTTGTGTTGAGGTTGAAGCCTGTGGCCCCACATTTGAGCACCGTCTCCTCATGATTTGAGGAGGATTTATTTTATTTATAAAGTTTTATATAGCGCAAAGATGATCCCAAAAGATATCACCGTGCCTTACAATTTGAGGGAGAGAAAGGTAATAGTTGCAGTACGCCGCCGACACCTCGTGCTATTGTACCTCTCTCTCAGTCCCCAGAGCCTACTATTTCAGGGTTTGCTAGTGTGCCACTATTGTTCTGCCGCCAAGCTGCTCTTCCATGGGGCCCCACCGCATCAGATGAATGGTGATAATCAGGCCAGAACATGAAGGCTTAGGCAGACACGTCCTCCATCTTGGCAGACACGCCCGCCACCTTGTTAGACACAAAGCATCCTCCAAAATAATGCAATGGAGATGCTCACTGAAGAGAGGGAAGGAAACAGACCAGTACAACTAAGATGGTTGAACCAGGTCACCAAAAAGGGTGCAGGTAAAATGCAGCAACATACACCGTATAGAAGTCCAGATGTGTGAGAGTGAGTGTGTGTGTGTGTGTGAGAGAGAGTGTGAGTGAGAGAGAGAGAATGAGAGAGCATGTGAGAGTGAGAGAGTGAGAGTGAGTAAGTATCTGAAGTAAAATACATCTACAAGAGATCCATGCAAGAGATAGCTATAAACATGCATATAGAAAAACCTAGAAATCCCCATAAACACAAGTCATACAAGATAGAGTAACAGTATATCTACTCCTTTGAAGGCAACTCCTGTCCTCTGCTAGTGAGCTGGAGGACAAGAAGTGGAGGAACGATGGATACTACAAGAACAGGGGTAACCAAGGAAGGACAGAGATAATACATAAAACCATAGTAACAGAAAAGGTGACTACAGTAACTGAGGTGGAGACAAAAACACAAAGCTTGGAAACCACAACACAATGACTTATGGAGCAGGAAGAGGAAGGCGTTGCCTACTACAGGAAAATAAGGGCAACCGTCCAGGAACCAACACCACCAACTGAGGAAGGGTGCCAGCAGGAGAAGTAAAGCACAAACAGCAGATGAAAAGTCCACAATGAAAAAAGAAAAAGAAAACAACTGCCAGGGAAAGCGAAGGGCCGGCGTAAACTAAGAGCAACAAATAGTCGATTAGGACTATCACACATTGCCCAACTTAAGGAAGTAGGATGAAACTGGTTCGCAATCTGACCAACGCTTCCCGAAAACCTGAGGAAAGATAAAAGGGAAACCCAGCTGCTTGTGAAATAAGGATACCAGACAAGGATCCAAACAATCAATGGGACTGGTGTCCCAGCTAAATAGAACTGTTACAGCAGACACAACTATCCGAGTGGTGCACTAGCAGAGATGTATAAAAACCTTAGTACAACAAATAGTGAAGACTCCGCACCACCATGACTATATCTGACTGGCATAAGAACGAGTTGGCATGCGTGCCAAAAACAAAGGCACCATCAAAACGTATGTCAGTTAAAGTAGTTTGCACAGCCTCGGAAAACCTGGAAGTACGCAGCCATGCACGCCGACGTTGAACTATAGAAGAGGCCATAACCCGACCAACAGAAAAAACGAGTTACTTACCTGTACACTATGGTTCTCCAGTATTATCTTTCATAGATTCACATGCTTGTATCTTCCCCGTCGTCATGGTGGGAGTCTCACGGTAACAGAATGACCACAGCAGTACTAGAAAAAACTGCTTAGCAAAATCCCATAGGGAATCATAATATTTGGTAACCAAACCTCATCATTATTTGGTCCAAAACTCAGCCAATCAGCTGCCAGCCCTAACATCACACACTCCAGCAGAGCCATCCTACCTCAGATTTCCAGCCCCAAGTGAGAGACAAGGATATATCTAGAGATAAAGAGGTTCTACCTGAGAAATGGGGAGGTGGGTGGGCCGCATGTGAATCTATGAAAGATAATACTGGAGAACAATAGTGTATAGGTAAGTAACTAGTTTTTTCTCCAGTATTCAATCTTTCATAGACTCACATGCTTGTATCAGATTAGCGAGCAGTACTTATACCAAACTGCGTTTCCAGGATAGAACCCCAAATAGTCTGTGGGCTCTGCTCTTCTGTCTAGAATATTAACATGCATAACAGTATTCAAAATATTCTAGAAAATAATTAGTTAAGAAAACATATACATTTGCAATATATATACCAGAACATATATATATATATATATATTCACTGAAAAAACCATAGGTTTCACACATGTTATAGTTAGCTGGACATTTCACTCGTAAAAAACCATTGAAATTCCCCCGTTATAGTTAGTTCAGCTAACTATAACTCGAGCGACCGCAATCCACTGCTGATGACGTCACATATTACATCACTGTATTCACTAAGATACTGTTAATAAGTCAGTTATACAATTAATTTTACAAAAAAAAACCATCCATTTAGACACTTATTTACCCATTTATTCTTCCATTAACCTTTAGATATACATATATAAAAAATATTTATTTTTCAGAAAGACACATTCACTGGATGTCATTAGCGATGTCATTTGAGATATCATTGATGTCACTGACCATGTCATGAGTGATGTAATATGTGACGTCATCAGCAGTGGATTGCGGTCGCGAGAGTTATAGTTAGCTGAACTAACTATAACGGGGGAATTTCAATGGTTTTTTACGAGTCAAATGTCCAGCTAACTATAACGTGTGAAACCTATGGTTTTTTCAGTGAATTTGCAAGGTTTTTTAAATGCTAATTTCCAACTATAACGGGTGTGAAACCTATGGTTTTTTTAGTGAATTTGTAAGGTTTTTTAAATGCTAATTTATGTATGTACTATTATATTTTTTATATATTTATTTTACAATAAACTACCTATGTATATAGTTATAGACTGACTGTATCCTGTAACATGGAATGGCTCAGCTCTTTTTTTTTTTAATTTGGATAAAGTTGAACAGCAGTTAATATCTTCTTTAAACTAAAAAAAACAAAACATTTTAAACTGTTTATAAGGGTTTCACGGTGCGCGCACCCCGCGATTTTCTGAAAAAAAATAAAATGTTTTTTTCACCCTTCGGGGTCCTTCAGGGACCCCCTGACAAAGGCTAGGGGGTCAGGAACCTTGCCCCCTTTTCACATTCTCCACCTTTCTTTTTCACTGTCACACACAAAATGGCGTCCGACACTTCCTGATTTCGGCCGATTGGAATGTTGACTGACATCTGACCACCAATCAGAATTACGCTTGCGGACATTTGGTGCGCGCATATGGATGTTTATGTACTTTTAACTGCAATTTTCTCAGGAACTACTGAACAGATTGACACCATATATGCAAAAGGCACATGCCTGACCTGAGGACTACCTCTTTGCCAAATTTCAAGTAATTCTGTTCAGCCGTTCAGGCTGTACATTCGACTAAAGGTCCTATGGGAAAATGCATGGGGAAAACGCGTTTTGGGACCCCCCTTTTTTCTCAGCCCCCGCTTGACGAATCACCCCGAGACTTTCAGGGTAGGAGCTGAGCGGAGCGCCCCATTAGTTTCGAAAATTTCATGAAGATAAGTCAACCGGCGCCAAAGTTATTCAAAATAGAATTTTCAGATTTCCTATAGGAACTCGGTCCTAACTATAACTATCTACTTGCGACTGCCAGTAGATTATATATATATATATATATATACATATCTTGATAAATACCTTATTGAAATAGATGACGTAGAACTGCCTGTCCCACTGCTGCATCCTTTTTCCATGCTGCATCTAGACAATAGTATCTAGTGAAGGTGTGCGCATTTTTCCATGTCGCTGCTCTGCAAATGTCCTGCAAAGACACTCCTGCAAATAGAGCTGTAGAAGTTGCCATTTTTCTTGTAGAATGCGCATGCACCTTGGCTTGTAAAGGTTATCCAGCTTTGACATGACACAAGGAGATCGCCGAAGTTATTCACCTTGAAATACTAGATCTGGAGAGTGCCAGACCTTTCCTGGGACCAGAAAAGGCTACAAAAAGCTGGTTTGTTTTTCTGAAAGATTTTGTTTTATCGATGTAGAATTTCAAACACAGTTTAATGTCTAAAGAGTGTAGTGCTCTTTCTGCAGATGAAGGATCTTTAAAAAATGTAGGTAATACCACCGGTTCATTCAGATGGAAGTTGGAAGGGACCTTAGGAATGAACTTTGGATTCGTTCTAAGGATAACTATCTTGTCGGAATTGTAGAAAAGGTTCTGCAATTGAGAAGGCTTGGATCTCGCTGACCCTTCTTGCCGACGTGAGAGCTAATAATAAGGCTATTTTCCATGAGATAAACTGTAAGTCCGCCTTATGTACTGGTTCAAACGGCGGTTTCATGAGCGGTGTAAGAACCGAATTAAGCTGCCAAGCAACTACTGGGCGTTGCACCGGGGGAAACATCCTGAAGAGCCCTTTGAGAAATTCTTTTATAACTCTGAGACCAAAGAGATGGGCGGTCAGGAACTCTCGTGTACCTTGAGATAACGGCCAAATACACTTTTATAGACATATGAGAAAGTCCAGATTTAGCCAAATTTAAAAGATATGGAAGAATTTGTTCAGAGACGGCGTGAAAAGGATGCAGATTTTTAGATGCACACCAATGACAAAACCTCTTCCATTTAGCCAAATATGTTTTTTTTGTAGAGATTGCTCGAGATCGTGACAGAATATCCCGGTATTCCTGAGGAATATTCAAAGATTGGAACTCATGTTTGTGAGGTTCCATGCTGAAAGTTCAGCAATTTCAAATTTGGATGAAGAATTTGACCGTTGTTCATAGTGATTAGATTCTGCACTAATGGAAACTGTATCCTGGGTGCCACTGATAATTTGAGAAGTTCGGAGAACCAAGCTTGTCTCGGCCATGCTGGGGCTACCAGAATCAAATGGCACGGTTCCGATTTCATCTTTCTCAACACTTTCGATATTAGCGGAAATGGAGGGAATGCATACGCAAACATCCCTGTCCAGCACATCTGAAGTGCAGTGCACCACAAACCTTTTTGTGAAAACCTGCTTGCAAAGTGTTTGCATTTTGAGTTGTGGCGATTCGCGAACAGATCTAGCGATGGAGTGCCCCATAGATGGAATACTCTGAGAAGCTGGCTTTGGTCCAATTCCCACTCGTGACAAACATTGGACAATCTGCTCAGAACATCTGCTCTTGTGTTGTCCACTCCTGGAACGTGCTGGACTTGAAGTGATATGTTGTGAATCAGAAGCCACTTCCAAATTTCCTGCACTTGTTTCGACAGGATTTGTGATTTTGTACCCCCTTGTTTTAGAAGGTAAAACATCGGTGTTGAGCTGTCTGTTTTGACAAGTACTGTTGAAACATGAATTCTGGGGAGAAACGCTTTTAATCCCAAGAAAATGGCTTTTAGCTCCAGCAAGTTGATGTGAAGTTGAGCTTCGCGTTTTGACCACTGACCCTGAATTTCGAGTTCTTGGAGATGCGCTCCCCAACCTTGTAGCAAGCATCCGTCATCATCACAAAACTGATTGTGGTTCGAAAGTCAGACCTTCTGTTAAATGATCTCTGAACTTCCACCATGACAGGGCCTTTAGGATCTGAGGAGTGATAACTATCCGATCTTCGAAGGATCCTTGAGACTGAATCCATTGTTTGTCTAGAAGCTCTTGAAGAGGCCTCATGTGAAGTCTGCAATTGGGAAGTAGGGAATACAGGAAGACATCATCCCCAGCAATGATTTGTAGATTCTCACTGAAACGCACTTTATTTGCATATGCGACGCCAGGCTTATGATTTTTTTAATACGCTCCTCTGAGGGATAAGCTTCCGCTTCCTTTGTGCGAATTATAGCTCCCAGAAATTGAAAGGGCTGCGATGGCATGAGGTGTGACTTTTCTAGATTGATTCTCAGACCCAGACGACTGAAAAGGTCCATGCAACATTGCAGAGAGCGCTGGGTTTCCCTTAACGAAGTACCTTTTATGAGCCAATCGTCTAGATAAGGGAACATTTGGTGACCTTGAAGTCTTAGATGTGCCGCTACTGGCGCCATACATTTTGTAAAGACCCTTGGCGCCGACTTCAGACCGAAAGGCAATACTTTGAATTGGTAATGGCGCCCCGCCACCATAAAACGAAGAAACTTTGTGATTTATATGAATTGGGACATGAAAATAAGCATCTAAGAGGTCCAGGGATGGCAAATAATCTCCCTTGCAGACAAGGAGTATTTCCTGCAGGGATAAAATTCAAAAATATTTCTTTTTGATGAATTTGTTCAAACCTCGCAGGTCCATTACCTGCCTCCATTTTGATGTGTCTTTTTTCTTTATTATGAAGAAATGCGAATAAAAGCCTTTCCCTCGCTGAAAGCGCAGAACCTCTGCTATTGCTTCCTTTTGTAGAAGGGATAAAATTTCCACCTTGAGGGCTGATAGGTGTTCTGGTTTCCTGCGTATAGGAGGATGATTTGGAGGCTTTTGTATGAACTCCAGGGTATGGCCTTGCTGAATCACGTCCAATACCCATCTGACTGTTGTTATCGACAGCCAAGCCAGATAAAGGGAAGAAAGGTAAAGATTCTTGACGTTTGAACATGTGGTCACTGTCTTCTATTAGATTGTTGCGATTTACCTCTCGCAGAAGACCTGGGGTGTTGCTGATATGTGTTTGAGGATCGAAATTGTTGAGTATTGGAAAATTGGCGATACCCCTGCTGATTGTATAGCTGGTATCTATTGGATTGGTAAGAAGATCTTTGATTATACTGACCTCTAGATCCTCTTCTCCGAAAGGACTGGAACCTGCCCTGCGGAAGAGACCCCAACGTACGCGCAGTGTCTGTGTCAGTTTTGATACTTGGGAGGGCATCATCTATGTTTTCCAAAGAGGTTCTCTCCGTCAAACGGCATGTCCACTATTTTTGCTTGCACTTCTGTTCTAAAAGAAGTGGCTTTAAGCCATCCTTGCCTTCGGAGGGCCATTGCACCCGCCATTTGCCTGAATGCCACCGAAGACAAATCCATAGCAATGTCTATGGATTCCGAAACCGCCCTAGCTGCATCTTGTAAAATGGCAGCCGCTTCCTCCTTCTTATCCTCTGGTAGATGAGCCAGCAAAGGTGCTATATCTGACCACATCTGCCTATTACATCTACTAATAAGAGCTAAAGCATTTGCAGCTTTAATGGAGGATGATGCCATCACAGCAAAACGCTTCCCCGCACCATCCATTCGCCTTCCTTCTTTATCCAGGGTAGCTGCAGAAGTGGAAACCGGATTGTTGGAGTGTCTTTGAGCTGCTTGCATCACTACAGATTCCGGCCGCGGATGTCCAATTAAACAAGCAGGAGAAGATTCTGGGGCTCTATATTTTTTCTCTATCCGGGGTACCGAGGCAGCAACCAAAGGCAGGTTCCTCATTTTTATCCCCTCGTCCCAAATGTGAGCAATAATTGTAATTGATCTAATGGATTTCCATGAATCCTCTTTGAAACCATAGACAAAACTCAGCTTCTTGTACCGGAAGCGGTAGCTCAAATCTTCGATGCTTTTTCCATAATGTCATGGAAACCTTCAATATCTTGTGGCGGAGAGTTCTCCGGCGATGGTGATGGCGTAGTAGGTAGAATGTACTGATCCCATTCATCCCCAACCTGATTATCCTGAAGAAGTTCCCCTTCTTCTGGTTGATCTGCATCACTCTCCTCTAAATCATCCCTAATAGTAACAATAGGAGGAGATTGAATCTTTTGAGTTGAAATGTTGGGAGGGGGTTGAGGTGGTTGAATTTGAGTAGAAGTAGATGAGGTTTGAGTGTTAGCCTCAGAGAAACGTCAATAATCGTTAATCATGAGACGCAAGTCCGTCACTAGAGAAATTGGCATTGATTTGGTTTTCTCTCACATCTCAGATTGAGCTTCTTCCTCCTCCTCGTAGTCATAGGACTGCTGAAAAGACACATATCTTTTTGACTCTTGCACTGGACGATCCTGGAAAGAGGATACTTCCTGATATTCTTTATCGTCAGTCTCCTGGCTCTTTATCTGAAGTTGAGAAGGGCTATAAACAACTCTTGATGACTCTTCATCTTCTGACTGTAATTCCAGCAGATTAGATGGAGGAAGCGGAGAAATCTTTGTCCAGCCGGTAAAATCTGAAGATTTCTTCATCGTCGACGAGCCAGTCGACGATGGAATCTACTTTAATGAAATTGTCGTCTTTGCCTTGGGAGATTTAAAAGATGCCGTCAACGGAGCTCCCGTCGACAGAGTGCTCGTCGACGAGGAAATATGAATGGTCGTCGACGAAGTCATCCTCGACGGAGTCGTCGTGGATGTCGCTGACAATGGAGTCGTCGACTAGGTCGTAACCGGTCTTGCTGTTGACGGGGTCGTCGTCGATATGGTAGTCGTCGACGGAGTAGTCGTCGACAGAGCTGTCAACGTTTTCATTAAAATCAATGCCGGCAACGCCCCAGTCTTCGTCGACGGAGCTGAAGATACTTCTCTAGACCCTGAAGATTTTTTTAAGAGGAGTATGAGGAAGAGAAGACGAACCCTCTTTGTCTTTTGTTTTCTGCTTTTCAAGCTCTACCTTCTCCTCAGAAACAGAAGATTCTCTTTTTAGATGATTGGGATTTAGTTTCCTCATCAGAATCTGAAGTGACCTTCTTTTGAAGCCACAACAGTAGCCGTGCCTTCCTGTCACGCAGGGTTTTCGCAGAAAAAGTTCTGCAATGCTTGCAGTCCTTAGGCACATGTTTAGGGTGAAGACAGTACAAGCAGTCCTTGTGGGGATATTCAGAAAACAATCTAGGTTTCCCACAGGATCTGCAGGGCCTCTTTTTAGAGCTTTCAGCCATAGTAAGCAAAATATGAAACAGTACCTCAAATCCAGTAGAAAGAACTTTCAGTTGAGAAGGTCAAAAGCTCACTCAGGAACAAAACTGAGCAAGGCACAGGGAGACTCCTCCTCACACGAAGGCGGTTGGAAATCTGAGGTAGGATGGCTCTGCTGGGGAGTGTGATGTCAGGGCTGGCAGCTGATTGGCTGAGTTTTGGACCAAATAATTATGAGGTTTGGTTACCAAATATTATGATTCCCTATGGGATTTTGCGAAGCAGTTTTTTCTAGTACTGCTGTGGTCATTCTGTTACCGTGAGACTCCCATCATGACGACAGGGAAGATACAAGCATGTGAATCTATGAAAGATTGAATACTGGAGAATCAGTGGTATCCATAGCACAGCAGATGCTAAGAGTGGCAGATTGCTGCCCATTAATTACCAGAGGAACAAGCATTCTGGGTTTCCTCTGGAAGGGAGGGCAAGAGGCGTTCCACTGAATCCCATAATGCGTGGGAGAAGTAGACGGACACACAAGGAGTGTTCAGAGTGCAGGGCAGCACTAGAAGAGAAAATACACCTTTCACAGGCATCAAGTTTCCCAGCCTCTTGCTTTGGAGGGGCGGGAGGGAGAAAATCAATATTTTGAGTGGCCAAAGCAGCCTGACCTACAAATCTCCTAGTAGAGGGATGTCTAAGGAGACAGGAGGGATACCCCGTGGCCGAGCAATGCCTGTGAGAAATACAGCGATCCACAAAGGACCCTGTTTCGGGTTAAGCCTACGCATCAAGTAGGCTATCGAAAAGACAGCACTATAAGAAAGTAAAGACTGAACGTTAGACTGGTCATGATGTAGAACGCCAATTAAAGGGTCTGTTAATTACACAGAATGAAGTAAATCCAGTACGACCGAAACTAGACTAAGCATCTGGACCGTAACCAAAGCCTGTCGAGAAAGCGACGACTGAACATCGAAAGGAGCATCGATTGGTGTCGATGGCACCACTATGGGGGCTGGCAGACATTGGAGTAGACAGACCAGAATCATGGAGGTGGGAGCCCTAACATACGAGTTACTAACCTTCGGAAATGATGCATCTGGTAGAGATGTTGTCCAGCCGCATATTCCTTAACTTAGAATTATCTCCAGGCGGCAGACTGGATCAGAAAGTTTTTTGCAGCAGCACTTCTGCGCGCCGGGGGATGGCGCCACATGACCCCACCCTGACATCCACGGACATGTCAGTGAGGTCATACAAGTCCCTACCAGCGCGCTGACGTCAGTTTTCTTCAGAGAAACTTTTCCGCAGCACAACGCGGAGCCACCAACAAAACTGAAAGTATGGGAACAGTGTGCGAAGAAGGAAAAAAATACGTAAAACAAAGATCGGATGATGCATAACATCATCATAAGAGGCAGTGTCAGACACTGTATACCAATAGACCAAGAAGTAAAGACAGAGCATCGCTCTGAGAAACAACCCCGCAAAGCGAAGCAGAGACCCTCCCTAGAGGCTAACAAGGGAAGAATATCCCGACAGACAACAGAAAGACTGCCATTACAATGCAGAACTGTGCCGGCCAACAAGGGTGGAGCACAGGAAGAACAATCCACTGCGAGTTGACACTACAAGGAATGGCGCTTCCCCCTGTAGAGATCGAAGGGCCAAGGCACAGCCCAACAGATCCCAAGGAAGGAGACTGCAGGGGAGACAAACCCTAAACCGAAGGAGGCGGCGGGAGGGAGAGAAAGAATAGAAGACCCCACACTGGAAGGGCCAGAGTGGAGGAATACAGAGAAAGGGAAAAATAAATCCCCTGTGAAGGCGAAGCAAAAATCACCGCTCCAACGGAAGAGAAGCCACCCAGAGGGAGGCGGCTGCAGAAGGCAAAGTCTGAGAGGCTTGCACCAACTTGAACACCCTGTATGGAGACCAGCGCCAACTGAAAGGAGGCAAGGTGGAGAACCCCACCTGGATAGGTCCTCGCAGAACGGGGAGGATGGGTGGGCGTTAAGGAATCTGCGGCTAGACAACGTCTCAACCAGATACATCGTTACCAAAGGTAAGTAACTCGTACATCTGATAGAGACATCTAGCCACAGATTCCTTAACTTAGAATAGATACCACAGCCATATCCCAAGGGGGAGGTGGGTCTGCGACAGAACAACAAAAAGTGCCCAAGAGCACATAGCCGGCAACAGGGTGACAGACTATAAGGAAGCTGTGGCGGAGCAGCCAATCAGCCGACCAAGCAGCTCGGAAGAGCACAAGACAATGGGAGCCAAAGGCACCACAAGACTACCTGAAGGGCACGAGACCACACCCGTGTAAATACGGGATGGAATAACGGCACTAGGCCATATCCCAGAATGGAAGAGAGTTCATAATGAAGGAAGGAATAACTACTTCCAGAGCCCAATGGTGCACCAAGTTGGCACCAACCAAAATCTAAAGGACAATATGGAGTGACATAATCTGAGCCTACCCGGCGGGCCTACGTGAGGGAGGCCGGAGGCGATGGGCAAGAGGCAGGAACTGAACAACGTCCCAGAAGCACAGGCGTGAAACTTAAGACACGCTAAGTGCAAAACTCAGTCACAAGAAAATGTAGTTAAGACTAGTACGGGACTACCCAAAAAGGCAACTGAAAGGCCAAGGGGAAGAACGCACCCAAAGGGAAACAGATGCAGGGCACAGCACCCGGGACGACCCTCAGAAGAGGAACTGTCCCGCAGACACCAGACACGGATAAGGGTGAAACCCGAAGGAAAAAAGACATCTGAAGGGTGCGTCATCCGAGGCACCAAAGGTGCCTATAGGAACTGTGCATAAGTGCACGCAGAGCTGTGGAGATAATCCTCAGATTCCCGGAACCACCACCTCCGACCGGGAGGAGAAATTCAACCCCACAGAAGAGAGGGACTGTTTAGTACATGAACGGGACAGACAAGACCCCCAAGAAGAAAAGCATCCAGAAGAGGAGGCTAACCCCAGGGAGCGGAACCATGGGAACCGTTGTTGCCGAAGCAGCATGAAAAGGCACCGAAGTGTACTATAAAACTTGCAACAACAAAAAAACGCCGCTGTGCAGAACTACGGTAAACCTGAGTACAAGGCACCCATCGTGCAGAACAATGGCAAACCTGAGTGCAAGGCCCCCAACTGCTCCCCGAAAAACAGGGATATAGGACCAGACCTCGCCAGATAGGTGAAGTATAAAGGATACCCAGTGATCAGTAACATGTGGGTGTATATATAGAAAGGACGAGAGAAATGCAGCTGCGAGTGCTATAGCAGGAACCTGCCTAATGCAACGGTGGCAGGGTGGCAGCCTCGGAAGAAGCGTGTTGAAACACACTGAAAAGAGTTGGTTACAAGGAAAAAAACTCTAGAAGAGGGGTATAAGACACCAGGCGCAAGCAGAGCGAGACCTATGGAATGCAGGAGGCAGTGCGAGCAGGCACAACACGGAAAACCGCCCAAATGGTAAGATAAGGACGCCAGGAGACGGGGGGAGCCCAAAGGGACCGCCATGCCCGCCTGGCGCAGAGCTACACAATAGCATAGAGGTACCCCACCTGGGGTATATCACGCCCCTAAGAAAAAAAGGGGGGGGGGGGGGACACCTCTTAGGGTAAACCACAGTCAGGTCAAGACACGAACAACTGTGGAACATCACCACAGTCTGCTTATTGGCAGCCCAAAAACGCAGTCCAACTTGTGGACGCTGAATGAAAGTTGCAAAAAGAAAGAAGAGTAACCACCCCATTATAGGACGACCTGAGAAGTACATGCCTATGGTGGGGGGCAAAAGCACGCAAGGAGGCGCTGAACCGCTGACTCGGTGTGGGTATTAAACAAAAGGACCCTATCAAAAGGCAGGTCAACAAGGCGCTCCCGAATATGCTCCGGGAATACGCCATCCCGCAACCAAGCATGGCAGCATAGTGCAACAGAACCAGCCATAGGAGTCTAAGGTATCCAGGGCCGACCGGATAGTAAATTCTGCCAGATCATGTCCGTCACGGATAAGACTGAGGAGGTCAACATGAGCGCCCTCAGAGGTGGAAGAGAGAAGAGACTCGGCAGAGTCCCAAAGGGCAGAAGTAGCCCGAGCCAAGACTCCCACCGTATTGAGGAAGCGACGAGCCGCGCTAGTGGAGGCAAAAATATTACGACCCTGCGACTACAGCCATCTGGACTCCCGGGAAGAAGCAGCAGGTGGAGTCAATGAAGGAAAGGCAGCTTGCAGACCAAACCCCTGAACGTCCGGATGAACAAACAAGCAGACCGGATCGATCGGGGCAGGGCGGTGGATGATGGAACGAGCCACCGGATCATCCGTCGCCGGCCGAGCCCAGGTCCCCAGAAGGGCATCATAAAGGGAGGCTTTGAAAGGCAGAAGCGGCTCTATTTTCCCCAAACCGTGGTGGAGAACATCCAACAGGGGGGTCGATAGGCAGGGCAACGAAGGGGGCTGCATACGCAGAATGCGGGCAGCCATGGAAACAACCCTCAAATGCCACACCAGCCTCAGTAGCCCTCCGAGGAGGGTACAGTAACTCATCCGTGGGTGAAGGCTGTTAGCTGAGCCGCCCACTCCAAGGGGATTGTCCGGTGAAAGGAGGATTAGACCAATGTCCAAAGGGGGGAAACCCCATGGACGAATGAGGGTCCTGAAGGGGCTCGTGAGGAGTAAGAGAATCCACCGGAGCCACAAATTCCAAGGGAGGAAGAGGCAAGGACGGATCCGGCGTCGACTGACATTGGGGTGACACCAAACTTCCTCTGGAAGCCTACAGAGAGGAGTCGATCAGGCGTCGAGGCGGCGTCCTCGGTCGGCGCCAACTCTGCCTCTTCCGGCGTCGAATCAGCCTCAACCACAACAGGCTCCGGTTCCGAAGTAAGGAACAGAGCCGGAGCCAGGGAGGCAAGTCTACGGCACCGGACCGGCGCCGACTCAGCTTCAACCACAACAGGCTCCGACTGTGAAGTAGGGAACGGAGCCGGGGAAACAAGTATACGGCGCCGACTCGGCCTCCGAAGAGACAGCCGCCTGTCCGAAGGGCCAAGGGGGACTCCGAGACAATCTGTAAGTACCAGCAACCATCTGCGACACCACAGGGACCCCCACTGGACTATGCAGCGCGGTAGGGGTATAACGGGCCGAAGAGGGGGACCCAGCCGGGACGTGCCATGACAATACCATACCTTGATCATCCCTGGAAGCAAGGGGCTCAGTCGGTGCCAGGGGCGAACCCGCTGGCGAGCCCACCAGAGACCCCGCACGCAGCGGAGGGTCCGAGGCCGCCCAAGGGAGAGGAGGGGACCCAAGAGAGCCATTTGGGTCTGAGTCGCCACCGCACCAGGAAATGGCGGATAGGGGAGGGCTGACTCTTAGGGGCGCAGGTCCGGAGAAGTCCGGGAACTAGCGCCGACTCCAACAGGAGGAAGGGACGATGACCTCTGCAACAGGCGCCAGGACTTACCAGGAATGGGCGAGCAACGCACACGGCAACCAGATGGCAACCAACGCCGCAAACTTAACCCTCAGTCACTGGGACCTGCCGCCGAAGAGGAGGCTGGAGGCCGTCACTACACCGACCGGGAAAGGCGAGCTGAAAGTAGTTTCATCCGGCGCTCTCGCCGGGACTTCGGCTTGAGTTGTTGGCAGGCATCGCAATCCGTCGAGTCGTGGTGTTCGCCCAGGCACCACATGCAGATAAGGTGTGGGTCCGTCACGTACATTTGCCGCAAACAGGAGGCACATTTTAAAGCCTGAAGGCATCGCACACTGTTCCAGACGCAAAGCGTCAAAAGGGGCCTGAACACAGGACAAAGGAACCGCTTATTCCGGATCCGCGTTGCACGCGGAAAAGAAGGAAACTGACATCAGCTCTTCGGGAGGAACTTAGATGACCTCGCTGACATCACGTCCGTGGATGACGTCAAGGCGGGGTCATGTGGCACGCAGAGGTGCTGCTGCAAAAACAACTCCGGATCCAGTCTGACACCTGGGGATAATTCTAAGTTAATGAATCTGCGGCTAGATGACTCTTTCAGACTGGCTTTGAACCAGCATCACTAAGGTGTCAGACACAGGAGGCCAACCAGTAGGAGTAGTAAGGTCAGTGTCATTTCTCACGATAATAAAGGTGGTAAAGCAGAATATGTTTAATACATACTATCAGAAAAATCTAGGGGAGACCAGGGAAACAAGTGGATAGCTGAATGATTGTTGACAGCTTCAAAAATCTCCCCCCCCCATCCGGATGAAAAATCAATCAAGAAGTTTGGGGGGGGGGGGGGGGGGGGGGGGGGGGGGTCCGCTACTGCTCGAACAGCCAGGTCTTGAGTTGCTTCCTGAAGGAGAGGTGGTCTTGGGTAAGACGGAGGTGGATGGGGAGGGAATTCCAGGTCTTGGTTGCCAGGTAGGAGAAGGATCATCCTCCCATGGTGGCTCTTCAAATGCGCGGAACGGCGGCGAGGGCGCGGCTGGTCAATCGTAGTTGGCGGGTGGGTGTGTAGAAGGTCAGGCGGTTGTTGAGGTATCTGGGGCCTAGGTCGTGGAGGGCTTTGTGTGCGTGGGTGAGGAGGCGGAACGTGATTCTTTTGCTGACGGGGAGCCAGCGCAGGTTTTCAGGTGTCCGGAGATGTGGCTGTGACGGGGGAGGTCCAGGATGAGTCGTGTGGAGGCGTTCTGGATGCGTTGGAGTCTTTTCTGCAGTTTGGCTGTGGTTCCGGTGTAGAGGGTGTTTCCGTAATCCAGTCGGCTGGTGACAAGTGCCTGGGTGACCGTCTTCCTGGTTTCGGTGGAGATCCATCGGAAGATCTATCGGAGCATGCGTAGGATGTTGAAACACAATGACGAGACGGCGTTGACTTGTCTGGTCATCGATAGGGAGGAGTCCAGGACGAAACCCAGGTTGCGTGCGTGGTCTGTTGGTTTGGGTGTGCTGCCTAGGGCCGGTGGCCACCAGGAGTCGTCCCAGCCAGATGGTGATGATCCAAGGATGAGGACTTCCGTCTTGTCTGAGTTCAGTTTCAAGCGGCTGTTCTTCATCCACTCGGCTACTTCTTTCATCCCTTCGTGTAGGTTCTGGCGGTGGCGGGGTCGTTGGTGAGGGAGAGGATCAGCTGGGTTTCGTCAGCGTAGGAGATTATGTTGAGGCTGTGTTGGCATGCGATGGCTGCGAGGGGGCTCATGTATACGTTGAAGAGGGTGGGGCTGAGTGATGATCCTTGTGGTACGCCGCATATTACTTTGGTGGCCTCGGATCTGAACGGGGGGAGGCGGACTCTCTGGGTTCTTCCGGCGAGGAACGAGACGATCCACTCCAGTGCCTTCTCTTGGATTCCGACGTTGCTGAGGTGTTGTACTAGGGTGCGGTGGCAGACCGTATGGAACGCTGCCGAGAGGTCCAGGAGGATGAGGGCCGCTGTTTCCCCGTTGTCAAGCAGGGTTCGGATGTCGTCAGTGGCTGCGATGAGGGCGGTCTCGGTGCTGTGGTTGGCTCGGAAGCCGGACTGTGAGGGGTCGAGGGATCCGTTCGTCTCGAGGAAGGCGGCAAGCTGTCTGTAGTTCTTGAGGTCGGTGGGGTCTGCTGATGGTTTCTTCAGGAGGGCGCTTAGTTCGGCATGCTTCCAGCTCTCCGGGAATGTGGCTGTGTTGAAGGAGCAGTTGATGATGTCCCTGAGTTGGGGTGCGATGACGGAGTCGGCCTTGTTGAAGACGTGGTGGGGGCATGGGTCGGTTGGCGATCCGGAGTGGATGGTGTTCGTGTGGGTGGTGTCTTCGGTGTTGACTGGGGTCCAAGCGCGGAGGGTGGTGGTGGTGGGCGTTGGTTCTGTGGTTGGGTGCGTGGACTGTTCGCCGAAGCTGTTGGGTATGTCTGCGATCTTGTTGTGGAAGAACGCGGCGAGTGAGTCGCAGAGGTCTTGTGAGGGAGTGATGTCGTTTCCGGCGCTGGGGTTGGAGAGTTCTTTGACGATGCTGAAGAGCTCCTTGCTGTTGTGTGCGTTGTTGTCTAGTCACTCCTTGAATGCTGACTTCTTGGTGGTGTGGATCAGCTGGTGGTGTTTGCGGGTGGCGTGCTTGAGGGCGGTCAAGTTGTCTGTGGTCGGGTTCTTTCGCCAGGCTTTCTCAAGGGTGCGGCAGTTCTTCTTGGAGTTCTTGAGGTCGTCGTTGAACCATGGGGCTTTCTTGCTTACGGGCCTGCTGGGCTAGGTTTTCAGGGGTGCGAGGTCGTCGGCGCAGTTGGTGATCCACTGTGCGAAGTTGTGGGCTGCTTGGTTGGGGTCCGTTGATCTGGCGGGAGGGTTCTGGTTCAGTGATGTGGTGAGTTGGTCGGTGGTGATCTTGTTCCAGTTCCTGCGGGGAACCTGTTGCGGGAGGTAGCGAGTCGTGGTCTTTCTGAAGCTGAAGTGGACGCAGCTGTGGTCTGTCCAGTGGAGTCCGGTGGAGTGGCTGAAGGAGATGTGCTTGCTGGAGGAGAAAATTGGGTCAAGCGTGTGTCTGGCATAGTGGATGGGGGTGTTCACCAGTTGCTTGAGTCCGAGGTTGGCGAGGTTGTCCAGCAGGGTGGTGGTGTTGTTGTTGTTCTCCAGGTGGAAGTTGAGGTCCCCTAGGAGGATGTAGTCAGCGGAGGGGAGGGCGTGTGGGCTGATGAAGTCTGCGATGTCTTCGCTGAATTGTGTGCGGGGTCATGGGGGTCTGTAGATGAGGGTGCCTCCGGGTGTGGTCTTGGAGTCGGTGTGTATCTGGAAGTGAAGATGTTCGGCGGCTGTGAGGGTGTCGTCGGAGTTGGTCGTGATGCGGATGGTGTTCTTGTGGACGATGGCGATGCCTCCTCCAGTCTGGTTGACGCGGTCCCTCCGGGTGATCTTTTATCCGTCCGGGATGGCTATGGCGACGTCGGGTGCTGAGGAGGCGTTCATCCAGGTCTCCGTGAGGAAGGCGACGTCCGGAGAGGTGGTGTCGAGCAGGTTCCATAGTAACACAGCGTGTCTGTGGACGGAGCGGGTGTTTAGCAGGATGCACTTCAGGTGGTTGCTGTTGGTGCTCGGCCTGGCGGGTGCGTTGCAGGTACGGATGCAGGAGAACTTGCAGGGTTGGCAGGAGAAGGGTCTGTGGGTGCGTCCTGGGAGCCTCGGAGGCATCCAGGGAAACGGCCGGGGTTGAGTGCGCTGAGGGTGGCGGCGTCGTACGTCCGGCGGGTGGGATGGCATCTGCAGGGGCCAGGGGGTCTGGCGCTGGGTGCAGTCCAGGTGTGGACGGGCGTAGACAGGCTTGCCTTTGGCGCGCCTTTGGCGCACCATTGGCACGCTCGCTGCGCGTGAACCCTGCGCACACTCTGCCATAAGTGGAGAGTGTAGGGGGCGGCGGAGCGAGGGAGGAGCAGCTGGGAGGTGGGAGCGGGGTGGCGAATGGGAGGGTCGAGGGAAACCAGCAGGAGTGGGGGCGGGGGAGTAGCGGCAGGGAGCAGGGTGGGCAACAGTGGGGACAGATGCGCTAGGGCAACAGGAACAGAAGAGTAAAATCAGGGCAAGACTACGACGAAACAGGGGGCAGAACAGTACACAGCACAAGGCAACAGGAGCAGACAGAACAGTACAAATCAGGGTAATACTACGGCGATCCTACAAACCACAGTGGGGGCACAATCAGGGCAGCAATGCAAGCGGCGGCAGCAGGGAACCGGTGACTTCCTGGAGCGGCCACGCGGTGGGTAGAGCGACCAGCACTGACGAGGTCAGGCTAGGTCACAGCTCCCTGTCGCCCGGTCACTCCATTAAGTAATCAGTGGGAGGGAGGAGCAGCTGGGAGGTGGGAGCGGGGTGGCGAATGGGAGGGTCGAGGGAAACCAGCAGGAGTGGGGGCGGGGGCCGCGGGGGAGCAGCGGCAGGGAGCGGGGTGGGCAACAGCGGGGACAGAAGCGCTAGGGCAACAGGAACAGAAGAGTACAATCAGGGCAAGACTACGGCGAAACAGGGGGCAGAACAGTACACAGCACAAGGCAACAGGAGCAGAAGGAACAGTACAAATCAGGGCAATACTACGGCGATCCTACAAACCACAGTGGGGGCACAATCAGGGCAGCGATGCGAGCGGCGGCAGCAGGGAACCGGTGACTTCCTGGAGGAGCCACGCGGCGGGTAGAGCGACCGGCACTGACTAGGTCATCAAGGTCATGGAAGGTGTGCTTGAATTAATCACAGCCACTGGAGATGACTTGGGGCCAGGTTCTAGTCCACTGTGCCACTCTATACAGAGACTTGCCACATGCAGATCAATCTTGGTTGTGCTCCAATATGGAAGCGGTATATTGATGATGCTCTTTGTATATGGACTGGTACACGTAGCCATCTTGGTGAGTTCTTGGAATGGCTCAATAATCGGGACAGATGTTTGAAGTTCACATGGAACATCAGCACCGAGAAGGTAACATACCTAGACTTGGACATCACTGTGATTGGCGATAGGTTAACCTCTACTGTTCATCAGAAACCTACCAACAAAAATTCCCTCTTGCATTACCAATCTTTCCACCCAAGAGCGTTGAGGGATAATCTGCCAGTGGGACAGTTTCTGCGCTATCGCAGAAACTGTTCCTCGACTGTTGACTTTTTGAAACAGTCTGAAGCCCTCACTGAGAAGCTGGTACAGAGGGCATATCCTAGAAAAATTGTCAACAGAGCTCGCAAGAGGGCACATAACACCCCACGTGAAGCACTATTGGAAAGGAATTCGAGGGAGAGCTCTGATTGTCTACCCATAGTGCTTGCCTTTGACCCTCTTGCGACAAAAATTCGTCAGGCCATTAGAAAGCATTGGTCCTTATTATCCACCAGCGACTATAAAATGCCAGCACCTCGGTTTGCTTTCAGAAGAGCTCAGAACTTTAAAGACAGGCTCGTCCATACTAGGCCTCAATCACAAGTGACCAATACATCCATTCCCCCGGGACACTACCCGTGTGGAGGCTGCTCTGTCTGAACTAACTGAAAAAACAACTAGTGTTCAGTTGCAGGATGGACGGACTTGGCACTTAAATAAGTTCAGTAACTGCAATTCATCAAATACGATTTACAGGCTCACTTGCCCATGTGGGATTCACTATATTGGCCTCACCACAAGAAAAATCAAGGTGAGGATACAAGAGCACCTCAGTACCATCAAGAACGGCAAATTAACCACGAAATTGGTTCAACATTATAAAGACCACCAGCACAACTATAAGGCTGTTAAATGGGTGGTGTTAGAAAGAGTGATGGGCAATGTGAATCAAATTGAGAATACGCTTGCAGTGAAGGAAGCTCGCTGGATTTATTCCGAAAAGGTTGACCAAGTTGGCCTGAATGATCAAATAGAGTGGAACAAGATTTCCAGACGATGAAAACTGGGGTCATTGATGTAGGTCCTGCAATTTGGTGGATACACTCCTGGTATGTACTGTGTGCCAGTTTTTGGTAAAAACATCCGTCCCCATATGTCTTGACATATTCTTGACATAGCCTTTGGGATTACGATATTCATCAGTGAGTATTGTTTGGCAAAATAAATAAAATTTTCTATTTTCCACATCCAACTCCTCGATAAAAGTTTCTTAATAAAGAATTTAAAAATAATTCTACTCTGAACGCCGTCTCCTTTAAACATACTTTTGCTTGGGTAAAGACTAATGCACTGCTGATGCATTTAATGTGAATTCTGGCCACTACAAGATGGCCGCCTTGATGGACGCTTACACGTAATGATCCGGGTCACCAGCCCTAACCCGGAAGTACTACTGTTGAGCCGCCGGCTTAAATATCGGCCGCTCAGACCCCGGGTTGTTCCGGGAATGAGTTACGGAGTGAGCTCGTCAACCGTACGGTGAGTTTGGGCTGGCTAGCACTAATATCGTAGGCGGGGTGACAACGCGCGGCTACAGCAATAGAGCAGTAGTTTGTTGAGTTAACTGGGACAACCAGGGCGAACTGAGGCAAAGAGAGTTTCCCAACTACACGGTGATCCCTGGCAAATATTTTTATAAAAGCAGAGGCGCATTGGAAAGTTTGACAGAGAGTATGCGAACCATTAATATGATAGAGCACTATTAATTACGAGCTAACTGGGATAGCAAGGATGGTGGGGTGAACTAGATGCTTGCCAATTATCTTTTATGAACAGAGTACTGGGTAGTGATAGGTTTTAATCAAAGACGAGACTCAGTGTCACTAGCAAGTTTACATGAGCTTTGAGATAGGGGCACCTCCTAAAGCATTTGATTTGTCTCGACAGATGACGGTCTAAGCACCACAAAATAACGGATGTGTGTGGGCATTAGGACCAATAGAGCAACAGACAGTGCTCATTTAATACACTGACTCCGTGAGAGCTGGTATATGGGCCCTTGGCTTTCACGAGGTAATGTTCCCTGTGAAATGGTGTGTCATGTCGGCTTGTAGGGGGGTACAATGTGGTTCCTTCGTGTTGCTGTTAACCTGACATGTGTTTTTTATGTTCTCTGCATACACGCAGCGATTTCTGTTTGTCAACAGATTTATTCCAGGGAGGTGATTGCAGTCCCTTGACGCCCTGATGAAATTGCCGCAAAGTTAAGTAGGCAATGAAACATGTTGGCCATTCATAAATGTGGTTATTGAACATGACCGTGTTTTTAACCTTGGGGTGACTCACAGAGTGGAATAAAACGGGTCAAAATATAGATGTGGGTCATACCTAATCTTATCCGTAAGACCACACGGGTCTTTTTTCCAAGAATTTTTCTTTTGGTTTTTGGGCTGCCTAATATACCTCTCTTGGTGTAAAAATTCTTTTCATACAATTTTGTTACACAATTCCCTTTCACATTATTTTCATGAGAAAGTCATCGATGATGAGAAACTCGTGAGCACACTGGCGAGTACCAGCCAGCAGCCCCTCTGGTGTTGCGCACGTGAGATGCTTTCTCATTCTCCACACATTTTTTCTGATTTATGCTTTTGTTGGATTGTTCTGCACATGTCGGGTTGTTTTAAATGTCAAATTTGGAAGCACTTGGGTTGGTATTGATAGTTCATGACATGAACTACTTCTGAGGGTATAATTGTTTATATTGCCCCTCTCCCAATCCCATGTATTGTGATATAGTGCTTGATATCTCCAGGTCTTATAGTGTGTATTATTGATTGAGTGGAGGGTGGCCTGGGTGATTTTTTCCCTCTTAAACTCCTTTTTTGAGTATATGTGCTCCAATAAGAACAGTCTATCCAGACTGTAGTGCCAGATTTTTTCCATGTCAGAACACAAGCAATCAGACTGGTTTAACCTAGTTAGGGCTCATCAGCAAGGTATAGCTTCAGTGCTGTGGCACAGTGAGCAAGGGTCTAAAATATGAGCATATCTGTTGCACTTAGGGCATCAAACAAATAATGATGGAAGGAAATCTTTAATTTACGCCACTGGTAATAGTTCTGGCACTTTCTGGCCCTTTTCTTTTGCACACTATATCACTCTAGACAAACTTGCTGGACGGATGTTAAAGGAGGGTAACGTCACAGTTGTTGAGTACCATGGCTCCGATGAATGCAATTGCTTGACTGTCCATGACATCATTGTCACGCTCTGTCCATGCCATAACACAACATTATTCGGAGGAGGGAAATGTTCTTTAGGATCCTAGAAGTACTCCAGAGCGCAGCAGAAGGGCGGAGCTGAGAAGGCACTAGATTTCAATGGCCAGTCCTGCCTGGAAGACCAAATATCCCTGCCATGGTGGGACTTGCAATAATGGCCTCTATCTTGTCCCCATCTAAAAGGCTCAGATGCAATTGGCACTAGATTTCAATGGCCAGTCCTGCCTGGAAGACCAAATATCCCTGCCATGGTGGGACTTGCATCTGAGCCTTTTAGATGGGGACAAGATAGAGGCCATTATTGCAATTCAAAGTGCATTGACTTCATGGGTTCACCTATCTTTATCTTATATGCAGAAGGCATGCTAAACAGTCATGATCCGGGCAGTATAAAAAAAATCTGTGTGAGGGTAATCTTGACAAATATTCTCTGCCCACAAGTCTTAAGACACCTCCATTGTACACAGCCTGGTACAGGAAGCACTGGTACTTTCAATTCCCAGACCTAGGCTTGCAGCCAGGAAAAGTTCAATAATCAAAACACAAAAGTTAAAGAGCAGATATCCTGGAGGCATCACCTACATAGTAGAGGGAAGAACCTGTGGAAGAAATGTGCTGGTGGCAGGTATTAGAATGTGGCACAGAGGTATGAGTAAAGTGAGTTCAACCACCTCTAGAAAAGAACATCATTTGTGAGGCTTTTTGAGACATAAGTTGTTGCATGTTTATTTTACTAAAGAATTCCTAGCTTGACGTGTGCGAACATTTAGGTATTTATTTATTTAGAAGGTTTTATATAGCGCGGACAAGACTCTTGCGAGTATCGGAGCGCTTTACAGGTCACAAGAAGGCACGATATAGTATACAAAGACACAATCAATAAAAAAAAAATACAGTGAATAGTCATAGGGTTCACGTAAATTGCCATGATGATAGCTTTCACTTCTCTTTTGAAGGAGGCAGTGGAGAGGATCATTCTTGTTTCACTGGACAAAGCATTCCATATCCTCGGAGCCATTCCAGAGAAGGACCGGTTATAAGTTTTGTTCTTGGCAAATCGTTGAGGTTGTAGGAGAAGAGTCTTGGCACTCCTGGAGGCTCTGCTGCCCGCAGAGAGCACCAGTTTCTGAGCCAGGTATTGTGGGGCTTTGAGGTAGAGAGCCTTGTGCGTCATACACGTGATTTTTAGGTGAATTCTGGCTTCAAACAGAAGCCAGATGAGGGCTCTCAGGTCAGGGGAAACGTGAGCGTTTCTCTTAGAACCTGTGATGAGTCTCGCAGCTGAATTGATCGTGGCTCTTAGCGGGGCTGTTGATGATCTTGGGAGGCCGCATAGGGTTAGTGCTCCATATTCCACGCGGGGGATTACTAGGGCTTGAGCTGCTTGTTTGAAATAATGTGCAGGCAGAAAGGGTTTCAGTTTTCGCAGGGTCTTTAGGTGGAAGTTGGATCATCTGAAACTATAGAAGATCAAAAGATGGAGAAATATTGTCCCTCAAACCCCTCATACATTTCCACATTGAGAATGTAATATTGACAAAGGACCCGAACCCAAAGTAACCAAGTCACCAAATAGGTAAATTAATCCTTCCTTAAGTAGAGGTGAACTCATGAATACAGTCTTGTACAGATCTTAGTTTTTTAAAAATTCATGAGAATTACGCACCAGTACAGCGCCGGCATGGGTACGTCATATGTGGAATGCCCTTGCCCTGCTTATAAATAGGTCCTTACAAATTTCCTTCAATTTGATAAAGTAAGCTGTTGGTCTTGGCCTTTTCTGCCGGGTCACCCCCAAATTTGGTCTTCCTTTGCTAAACCTGTTTTTTGTTGACTTTTAGGACTCTGCACTTTTCCCCTGCTTATCAGTGGCAAAGTGCTAGTGTTCTCCCTTGAAAACATGGTAAAACTGGCCTACACCTGATTGGTACTTTCAATTTACTTGTAAGTCCCTCGTATAATTTACTACATGTACCCAAGGCCTGTAAATTAAATGCTACTAGTGGGCTGCAGCACTCATTGTGCCACCCACCAAAAGCCCTTTTAAAAAAAAAGCCTCATTCTGCTACTGCGGCCTGTAATGCAGTTTTAAACTGACATTTTGACGTGTCAAAACAATAATTTTTCTGGGCCTAACTTTCTTTTTAAATTTCTCACTGTTGTAAGGCTATTCTCCCAGAGACTAATACTAGATTACCTTATTACACTTAAGTCATAACTTCAGATTGGGATCAGAGTGAGACATGATGTTTACACTCAACTGAATAGTAATCTACAATCCTCTTTAATTGCAAAGTTAGATTTTAAGTTACAGTTTTGAAAATAGCACTTTTAGAAAGGTGTCATGTTTCTGATCTATACCAAATGTGCTTTTCTGTGTCCAAGGTCACATGACTGAATGGCTCTCCTGTGGTGTTGTGTACTGCTTACTGAAGTAGAGGCACGAGAGGTGTAGGTGTGGAGGGAGAGGGTCTCCCTGACGGAGTAGTGCCCTGATAATTCAAAGGACCCTGACTGCAGCCTGCACATAGGAACCTGACACCAGGCCTGCCCTTTCCTTTGTCACCCCGGACAATTTTGAGCCAAATCCAGGGGAAGAACCAACCAAAACCAGTTTTTTGGGATAGGCCAGGGATTCCATCACACAAAAGCTAGAACCAAATTACAAAAGTGGCACATTACAAACCTCTCATCAGAAAACTCCTGGACCTGTGGAAGATTTAGAAGGAGTGCGAGGATCTGGCCACTTTCTTTGTTGAGAAAGTCTGTACCATCTATCGGTCCTTCCCACAAGTGACCACTCCTTTTATTGCTCCTTCTAGACCCTTGCCACTGCTGTCTCTAACATTTCTCAGGATGAGTTTCTTCGGCTGAGCAGGAAAGTTAAATCTGGCTCTCCTGCCAACCCTTTAAAGCCGGCTCAGTTTAGGGAGTCACTCTTTCTGGCCCCGCTATGCCAGATAGTTAACTCTTCCTTTTCCACAGCTATTGTCCCGGTGCCGTGGAAACAGGCATGGGTATCCCCCAGTCTCCAAAAACCATCACTTGACCCGACCAAACTCGAAAACTTTAGGCTATCTCCCCTCCCTTGGGTGGCTAAGATAGCAGAGGCGCATGTTAATAATACACTAACAAATTTTTTGAACTCCATTTTGGATCCTTCTCAAAATGGTTTCCGCCCGGGCCATAGTACGGAGACTGCTCTCGTGGCCATGACTGAACATCTGCGGACCATTCTCGATTCCGGTCAGACAGCGGCACTGACCCTGCTGGATCCAAGTGCCGCCTTTGACACGGTCTCGCATGGCATTCTGCTACAGTGGCTGGCGGAGGCGGGTGTGGCTGGCTATGAAATGGTTCAGATCATTTCTGACCGAAAGATCTTTCCAAGTGTCAGCCCCTCCTCCCCCCTGTTTCTCTCTCAGGCTCATTCCATCGAGCAGGGAGTGCCACAGGACTCGGCGTAGAGTCCCTCTTTGTTTACTCTGTACGTCCAGCCTCTGGCAGCGGTCGCCAGGCAGTGGGACCTCACCATGGTCTATGTGGATGATACGCAGCTAGTGGTGGCCCTGGCTGAAGGTTCCACTCTGAATGCCTCAAGGTTTAGAGGTGGCATGACTGCCGTTGCAGAGTGGATGACCACTAAGTACTTACAGCTGAATACTAGCAAAACCGAGGTTTTGCTAGTAGGGAAGAACTCGAGCCTGTGAAGTGAGCGATGGTGGCCGAGTGTCCTGGGGAGTACTCCTAACCCGAAGGCAGTGGTTGAAAACCTGGGGGTAAGGATGGATTCCTCTCTCAGCCTTCAAGACCATACCAAAAAAGTTGCCGGCACTTGCTTTGGCCTCTTACGGGGTCTTAAGCCCCTTCTGAAGTTTTTTGACCCAACGCGCCATCAGATTGTTCAGTCAGCTATTCTATCCCGATTGGACTATGCCGGTTCGCTCCTATTAGGGGCCAATCAGGCTGAAATAACTCGGATGCAGCGTGTTCAAAGTGCCGCAGCCAGAGCCTTGTTGGGGCTCCCGCGGTCCTGCCCCTCTGCTGGCGCCATCCGGAGACTTCATTGGCTTCCCATGGTGGAGTGCATCAAATTTAAGACGCTGTGTCTTTCTTTTAAGATTTTGAAGCTTGCCACGCCTAGCCTGCTTGGTACACTGCTTAACCCTTATGTCTCCCCCCGCCATCTGCGCTCCTTGGGGCAGCACTTGGTTACTGTTCCCCATGTGAAACGTTGTCGTGCGGGGAGCCGGTCCTGTCGCTGTTTGGCAGCCAAGTTATGGAACTCCCTGCCTGTTCAGATCCGTAGAATGGAGTGTCTGCTGGACTTCAGAAAAGCTATCAAAACCTTTCTCTTTCCTTCAATTTAGTCTTCTCGGTCTCTTTCTATTCTTCTGCGTTTTTCAGAACTGGTGCTTGGGCCCATTTTCTGATGCTGGTTAGCGCCGGGACGCCCCTTTGCTGGGGCAGCTGTTTGCTATATAAGCTCGAATAACATAACATAACGTCCCTGCATTCTGAGTAAGAGGGATTTCCCTGCTGGCCGAATATGGAGGCAGGACCTCCTTGCCTTGAACCCAGGTTACATAGAGAACTCCAAGGGTCAGTTGGCTGACCTGTGTGAGCTATAGGGAAACAAGAACCTTCCAGAGGCCTACACGCAACTGCCCAACTGATCAGTGCCAAATGGACCGATCTGCACTCAGCTGCTGGAGTCCACAAGACGTGCCCCCAGGCCCTGGACCCTTGGAATGGAATGGAAAGAATTTATAGAGCGCGATGGCTACCCAGAGGCGTCCCAGCGCTGCAGAGGATATTGGAAGCAGGATACACTAGATTTAGTGGTTCTGGAAGAAGGATTAAACAGATGTTTTATTAAAAAGCCAAGTTTTAAGAAGCTTTTGGAAAATGAGTAGATTGGGCTCTGATCTGATTGAGGGGGGAGAGAGTTCCAGATTTTGGCTAGGTTGTAGGAGAGCGCCCGACCTCTACATCTGGCTCTTCTGATTCGTGGCACTATGGGAAGATGGGAGGTTGCAGATCTAAGGGGGCGGTTGGGGAGATAGGCATTTACCAGGGTGCGGTTAATGGTAGGGCTTGTTCACCAATAAGAACGGTGAGCGATACACATGCTCTTGAATTCGATCCTTGCCTTCACAGGGAGCCAGTGGAGAGCCTTCAGTCGGGCTTTGACTGAGACTCGACGAGGGATATCGAGGAGAGTTCTCGCCGCGCAGTTTTGAATGATTTGAAGTCTGTTGAGTGTAGACTGTGGGGCCCCAAGATATAGGGCGTTTCCACAGTCGAGACGGGATAGGATAAGTCCTTGGATCATAATCCGTCTTGAGTGAAACGGAAGAAGGGGGAGGATTTTGCGGAGTAGTCTTAGAAGCCCAAAACATGTGGCAGCAAGCTTGGTTGCTTGGTATTTAAATGTAAGAGTACGGTCCAGCCAGATGCCGAGACTCTTTATTTGTTCTTTGGGTTGCGGGGGACTACCTAAGCAGAGGGGCCAGATGGGATCAATGGATTTGATGATGTTATTTCCCAGGAGCATAACCTCTGTTTTCTCCCCGTTTAATTTTAAACAGGAGCCTGACATCCAGGCGGCAACTGCCTCCAAGCATTTATGTAAGCTGTGGTAGGAGTTAAGAGGAGGATCTAGCGCTACCACCAGCTGTGTGTCGTCCGCATAGGTGACCATTTTCACTCCGAAGGGGCAGACGACATCAGCCAGGGGGCTGAGGTAGACATTAAAAAGTGTGGGGCTCAGGGAGGAGCCCTGAGGCACTCCGCAGTTGAGGGGTTTACTGGAGGAGATGGAGTCCTTCTCAAACACCTGGAAGGATCTATCTGTGAGAAAGGATCTCAACCAGGTGAGTGCCGTTCCTGAGATTCCTATCCTGCCGAGGCGGTGGAGTAGAGTGTTATGATTTACAGTGTTGAAGGCGGCACTAAGGTCGAGTAGGACGATGGCCGCTGACCCGCCACCGTCCAGGATCCTTCTTGCCTCCTCCGTCACTGCTATCAAGGCCATCTCAGTTCCATGACGGGGCCTAAAGCCCATCTGGGTGGAGTCAAGTATGTTGTTTGATTCCAGGAAATGTGTCAGGACAAGGTTGACATGTCTCTCAAGAAGTTTGCTGAGCCAAGGTAAAAGGGAAATAGGTCGGTAGTTGGAGGGGTTGTTTTGGTCGAGGCTGGGTTTCTTTAGTAATGCCTTGACCATTGCTTTTTTCCATAGAGGCGGGACGATGCCGGTCTGGAGTGAAGAGTTGAGCAGATCCTGGATGGTGGGTGAGATCTGACTGGTGATCGGGGTGAGAGCCCACGGGGGAGCCAGATCAGTGGGTGATCCGGATTTAACCTGTCGCATGATACTTTCTAGATTGGTAAGATCTAGCGGCGGGATACTATTGAAAGAGTTAGGTGGAACTATCGTACGGCCTATGTCGGCGATACCATTTGGTGAAGTGGCAGTGTGAGGAAAAGAGGAGTTAATGACTTCTATTTTATGGGAGAAGAACTCCGCTAGCTCCTCACAGTGGGCCTGGGTATTGTTGTGGTCTTTTGGGGCCTCGGGAAGTTGCAAGAGGGATTTAGCTATCCGGTAGATCTCCTTGGGTTTTGAAGCTGCCTTGTCGATCTTTTCTTCGTAGTATTTGGCCTGAACTAGTTTGATGTTAGATTTATAGCTTTTGATCGCTGTTCTATAGGCTTTGTCTGCTGGTAGATAGTCGAGACGCCATTTCCTCTCGATTAGTTTGCAGGTGCGTTTGGCCTCCCGGAGATCAATCGTATACCATGGGGCTGTCGGGTTACCTCGCTTAGGGCGAGTACGTTTTAGTGGAAGTACCAGATCTAAGGAGCCGGTAATCCATTGGTTGTAGTTCTCATTGCCCTGGATGGGATTAGGAGTATTGACGGGTTTAGTGAGCTGTAGCTTGTCCCGCCATTCTGGCTGGGGAATTTTGGACCAGTTACGTGACTGTTGAACAGTCGGGGGTTTAGAAGTGGGGTGGTTGGTGGGGGGTCCAAGTGAAAGGAATGAGGAAGTGATCAGTCCAGGGGAGGGGGGAAGGGTTTCCAGCGTGGAGGTTAGGACAGTTGCTGAATATGGGGTCCAGAAGGTGACCCTTTAAGTGAGTGGGCCCAAGGACAAGTTGCTGTTATTCGAGGACGCCTAGGCTGGAGAATAGTTCTCTAGCGTTTGGGTCGTTCGGGGAATCCAGATGGATGTTGAAATCGCCCAGAATTGTAAAATTGGCGGAGCTGAGTGCAAGGTTTGCAACTGTTGGGGCAAGGTTATAGAGAAACTGTCCTTGCGTTCCTGGCGGGCGGTATATTAGCATACCAGAAAAGGTATGTGTGGGGCTGAATTTTATAGTGAAGGGAAGACATTCACTATCTGGGAGATGAATGGGGATGCTAGTGACTTCGAATCCTGTTCTATAGATCACCGCTAGCCCACCGCCAATTCCCGTTTTGCAGTCAAGGCGGAGTATTTGGTATCCAGATGGAAGAGTTTGTACCAAATCGAGTTCCGAGTGTTCTTGCAACCACGTCTCTGTGATAAAGAGGATATCTGGGTTGGTTTCCTCCATCAGTAGAGAGATTTCCATGGAGTGCTTGGGGAGTGACCTGCAATTGAGCAGGAGCATGGAGTATTGTATGGGTTCAGTTTTAGGGTAAAGTAAGAAATGAAACCCGCATTGGTTGCAGGCGGGGTGTTTTATGGATGGGTCCCATGCGTGTAGGCAGGGAGGCCCTGCTTCCTGCTTTAGTTGGCGGAGAAAGTGGGAGCTGTAGGTGGTAACCTGGCGTGATGATCGGGCAGGGGGGGTAGCCCCTTGCCCCGGTCGGCCGCGGACGGGCGCAGACGGGCTTGCCTTCGGCGTGCCCGCTGCGCGACCGGAAGATGCACATTTTTTATACGGGAGGCACGGTGGCGGGCGTGGCCTCTCAAAGGGGCGTGGCCTGTGTGCTCGGCAATGTCGGCAATAGGGTTGTAGATTGTCCCGCAGCAGCGCTAAAATCCGCGGCGCGGGTTTAGCAAAAGTGAGATGGAGCCCTGAGCAGAGTGCAAGAATAAGGACAGGTAGGTTTTAAAATACAAAAGATGTTGTGACACTCAAAGTTTACAAAGTTTTTTAAAAACGTTCGTGCAGTCCTTCTCCCGGCTTCCGCCTCAGGAGGGTTAAGCTATGGAGCTTGGATGGTATCAGTGTAAACTCCTCAAAGAAAAGGTGAAGATATAAGTGTTGTGGCTGCTTGTGACCGCAAAGGGGCTGTTGGTCAACCACCACAGCAAAGCGCCAGCAGGACCTGCTCTTCTACCAACAGTGACTGTCCACAATAACCAGCAACACGAGCTGCACTTTGTGCCGACAGGGACAGCCCACAACAATTGCCATGGTAAAGCTCCAGTGACTACTGGCTCTTCATACTCTAGCAAGGTGTGTGATATACGCGTCCTGCTCCTGGCACCAACAGCCGTAGCTTTGAAGGTTCCACCAACACTGGTTGGATTTTTGCAATGTTGGTGTCATTTCATTGATTAATATTTACTCTATTTTTCAAAATTGGCTTGGGAAATTTCTTGTGCTGTTTTCACTTTAACTACTTGTGTGCTGTATAAATGCTTTAAACAATTTGCCTCCAAGTTAAGCCTGACTGCTTTTGTGCCAAGCTATCAGAGCTCAAGAACCGGTGAATTATGACTTCTGTGGTTCACACTGACTAGGCTTGTGGCTGTTGCTGAAGTGGTGTTTCCACCCCTATCAATCAATAAACCCAATTTATTGCAGATCCATTCAATTACTCGATGCATCTTAAACAGCATACTGAAAATGCCTAACAAATAAAGTATTTAAGATTGCCATTATTTCTAGTTCCTGGTAGTTTTAAATAGAAGCCTCTGCCTCTCAAACGTCCTTTCTTGGCATGGGAACAGAAAACAAGGTAAGGTTTGGCATTTGAAGAACGCAACTTTTATCCTGAGGGGTATCGTGATGCTTGATCAAAGAATTCCTACACATGCTATATAAAGCAAGCCCCTAAGATGGTCAGTTCTATTAGGACCAAAAAACAGTTAGGCTTTTTAAAGTATTTCTGAATTTCCAGTGATAAGATTTATCCCAAAGCTTTGTTTTGTATCAACCAGACCTGTAAAGCAGCGAAAGATTTGGCAAAAAAAAGAAAAAAAAAAAAAAAAAGAACAAGTTTCTTAGCTTCAGTATCTATATTTCTGGCAGATACTTTGTCTAACAGCAGATCCCTCACCTTTAGAATACTCCTGCAGGTGAGATACCGGATCCGAAAGGCTGCGTTTGTGAATGGCGAGCCGGTGAAGCTGCCTGAGGTGTAGTCTGATGTGGGTGTGGCATGAAAAGGAAAGACCATTTTCATTAGAAAGGAAGCTCGGGTCCTGAACACAAACTTATTTGGGAAGAAGGCAGGTGGCCAAAAAGAGTCTGCAGGTCACTTACGCATTTAGCTTCAAACTGCAGCAGCACAAAAACAGTACACATCGAAAAAAATCCAGTCTAAGTTCAAAGCTCACTGGGGCTTTGCGCAAGCGTTTTGGTAGATACAAATGTAGTAACCCTTTTCAAATATCTCATCACAACTGTTGATTTAAATAATGCAAGCTGATCCAGCAACCAAAAACAAAACCATCCATAAATGAAAGAGCTGAAACATAACCTTTAACATTGCCCAAAGAAAGTCCTTGCTGGGCTAGAGAAAGTACAAAGGTCAGCAGGATGATTACATTAACTTCAGCTATCTGCACTATATATGACAAACATTGTAATTATAACTCAAATGTCCTGGTCTCACCATTCCGGGTGGAAAGCACCAAACTGTACAGTATCTAGAATAAATATGATGAAGGGGAGTGTCTGTGAAAGAGTCAGGTGTGACTTTGGCACATTTATAGTGAACCCCAACATCAAGTTTGCCGTCATCTTGAGGTGGTTGTCACCTGCCTGGGACGAGCATGCCTTCAGCAGCTAGTCGTCTAGGTAAGGGAAATCTGATACCCATGACATCTGAAGGTGTATTAACACTAAAAAATGATTTAAAAACCAACTTTGATAAGCTGTCAAATCAAAAAGCCACCTCCCCCTCCCTCTGTGGAATGGCTTATACAAAACGTTTTCAGGACCGAATGGACGAAATGCCCATCTCAGACCTGCCTGTCGAGGCAAAAGTGATTTGTGAACGTTTGCCCCGAGCTACACATCATTGCCAGACATCAAGAACAGACATTCTGTGATTCAAAGTAGCAGCTCTGGTGGAACAAGCCTTCAGGCATTGTGGGGACTGTTTCTGCTAAAGCAGCTCCACGGCTGGGGAACAGAACCCCATAAACAGCCAATAGTTGGCTAAATGGTCTCAAATTGAGAAAGATCTCTACTTCTCCCAGAATCCTCCGAAACCAGGAACATTGCATCGGTCGCTTTCGCAAGCTCTGGATAGAGGAAGGAGGGGTATTCAATGACCTAATCGCATCCCAAAAGCCACCATTGCAGGTAGTTTGCTGTCTCTTCTGAAATTTGGATGTGGTCGGAGAGCTCCTCCTGATGCGATAACCACTAATACTTAAGAGCCCACTGCCGCGCACACATATTCCGCCTGGCATACTGCACTAGCAGGATACAGGTCATTAGTACCAGCAGCCTCAGTCATCCTCACTGAGACCAAGGGTAGATGCTGAAACATCAGGATCATAGCTGCAAAGTCCTGGAGTTTCTGCTTTAAGGATGGGAGGTTAAGGCATAAAACTACACCATGAACAGAATAGTTCAAATGAAAGCGAGTGTCTGTAAAACTCAGCTATGACATCAGCAAGTTTATAGTGAACTCCAAAAATGTAAAGAGGGTTTGCCTAGTCTAGAAGTTGACTACTGCTTGGGACAAACTGGCCTTCAGCACCCAGTTGTCCAACAGGGGACGGCTGGTACTCCATAGATGGGCTGCAACCATCTCTTCCGTGAACACCTGAGGGACGTATGAAACCAAAGGGACGAGCATGCAAACTGAAAGTTCTCTGGCCCCACTGTGAACCGCAGATGGCGCCTGTGGGCCTGCAGGACGGGTATGTGTAAATAAGCATTCTTCAGATCAAACACTTCCATTAGTCTCCAGGGTCAGGGGCAGAAAAGACCTGGGCCAAAGTGAGCTTGTTGAATTGGTCCTTTCCCAGACAGGCATTAAGAGATCTTGGTCCTTCTTAGGCACCAGGAAATAGCAGTAGAAACCAGAATGTACTTCTGATGCCAGTAAGCTTTTCTAGGACCCATTTGGCCAAAACGGCCTGAACTTCCCGCTGCAAGCGACAGATGGCCTCTGTGAGCAGCTGCAGGATTCGTGAAAGATGTGGCATGGTGAAAAGAAACCGACTTAACCCAGCTGGACAGCTTGTAGGACTCACTTTACTGAAGTGATGGCTGGCCACCCTGGGAGAAAATATCGGACAGGGTAGTGTGTGTTATTAAGAACACGCTAAGGGGGCTTCGCGGAAGCAGCAGCTGGAGGGGCGGGGACTGGGTTGCACGCTGTCCCTGTTGTCTACAATGTCTGTGGGCACTAAAGCCTCAGCCAAGTGAAGGCAACATGGTCTGCTGGGATGGTTTCATGGAAGCATTCAATGAAAGTTCATACCATAGCCACAGAAGGGGCAGAACTGCTGTTGGAACTGGCATGCTAGGCATAGGCCCAAGGAGCACGCTGTGGCCTTGCTGTACTTTAAGCACTTAAACAATTTCCAATAAGGAAGATTGAAGATCCATGGAGAAGCACACAGACCTCATTCAGTAACTAAACTGACTGAAAAAGGTTTTCAAACCCAGTGAAAGGTAAATCACATTGAGTGAACCATAAAATAAGCCACTAGGAAGCATTCTGCTAGATAGTGAGAGGAAAAGGTAGAGCCCTGTGATCTAGGATCCTATTCACAAGGCTTGGAAAAAAAAGAACTGGAGGACTGTCACTGAGCTGCATGCTGGGAGTTTGGTGTTTCAACAGCAGCCTTAATGTGCAAGCACAGTTTTTTTTTGTTTTCTCCAAGTTAAAAGCCTATGACCACAGACTTATTTTCCTCGCTTTAAAAAAAGGATGAAATGTTTAATCAGCATAGTGCTGTTTGTTTATGGAACCCAGTTTTAAATTGATATTTGCTTTTGATTTTGCTCCATAGTTTTTAAAAGTGCAAACTATAAATCAAATGTTGCCAGTTCATGGGTATGGTATTTCAAGATTTTGCTTTGTTGGGGCCGTTTTTGTCTTCACTTCTCAGAGTTTCCAAGAGGGGGCAAGACAATTCAGTGTTTATAAATATTCATGAAAATCACTTACAAAACAATTAACATCTCATGTCTATTGAATAAAAACATTTCCTCACTCACAGGAACACCCCAAGTCGAGGTTTGAAGCGGATATCCAAGCACTGCGAGAGGGAAAACAGATCACTTGTCTACAAGTATTTACATTTTAAAAGAATGAAATACACTTCTCCTTTTATATGCATTTAATAGTTTACGAATTGGTACAATAAGATTTTTTAATATGCAGAAAACATGAATAGATTTGTTGTACACAGTCTGAGAGCAACAAATCTTACTGTAAAACACATAGCAGTATTATATACATTCCTTTACTGATTTTGTTTTAATTATGTCAATATCTTCAGTTAACTCCCAAGTCTCCTCCGACATTCCAACCTTCTTATGAAATTGACGCTTGTCTTCATGTCAGTGTCTGGACGTCCAACTTTAAAAGACCTTTTGTTTAACAATGTCTGAATAAACTTGTGGGATGCCCAAAGAGAAGGCAGGACAAGAAAGCAGCCACTCACATGATACAGTGGAAAGATAAAAACGCCAGGTACAGCTGGTTAAATCCAGTTGTGACTTGTAAATCCATCAGATCCCATTCCCCCACCCACACAAAAAGTTTTAACCCGCTTTAATTGCAAACTTATCTTCAAGTGAAAATACAGTTGAGCGTACCAGTTCCTCTTTTATAACCTGGATTAATTACGGTTATATTTATGGCCAGAAAGATAATTCAGTGGTTTTAAGTGCTGTCCTTTCCCTTCAAATGTTTCAGCATTGAACAGAAACATTTATCTGTTAAGGATCATCAAGCCACCACTGTTTAGCAAAAACAAACATTTTCTTTTAAACAGCTTTTGAGAAAAGCTACTTAATAGATATTTACCAGCCATGTCACATAAAAACAAACAGAAGCAGGAAATTGACAGTTATTAGAAGAATGGACTTGGTGAGTCTGTAGCAAAGATTTCCAGATACTACAGTGCTCAACAGCCCTTGGACAGCTTGCTAGCAACTATTTTTATTTCTGATTAGTGCCTCGGGCACATCATTGGTCACACCATACATAAATGCAGGACGGCTTAATCTTCTAAAGTGCAAGATGCTATATAAACATCAATATTTAAACTCGCTTTTGTCTGGAGCAGAAAATTAAGCATCTACAAAAACGCACCGACAGCTTCTTGGACTTGCATGTATTAGGTGGCACGAATATATTTTCCATTAAAACTTGCGTGTTTCCATTAGCTATTGAAAAATCGTTCTACTTTGTATACTGGAAAGCTAGATTTTCCAAATTCTATTTACGAAGAAATAACCTTCTCCACTATTCAAACTCCTCCAGGCATGTTTCCAAACCAACAAATCCATTGTTGCAGTGCTCACTAAAAAGGCACAGGACTAAAAGGCAGATGAGTAAATACCACAGGAACAAAGTATATGGTAGATAGTGTAATATCAACACTGCAGCTTTGTATTGCACAGTGAAGACGTTTTTATAAACTATCCCTGAGATCAGTAAATGGTCTTAAAGAAAATGTCAAAAAATTATTAAAAATCCTGTTCTGGAAAGTGCTTCGTTTTTTAAGCGTTTCTACCTCACCATAGCATTCTTGACCAAATCCAGACTAAAGAATAGCCTTCAAGAGAGAACCATGCATTTATACATAAACGAGTAGATATGATTGGCTAATTTGGTATCATGTTTATGCTTACTCAAAAGACAAAAACAAATGATTTTTATTCAATTAATAAATGATCTAGGAATAAATCAGAAGATATCGTCAGTTCTACTAAGAAATTAAAGAAGATCTCTTTTAGAGCAATTATTGTATACCACTATTAAAGAAGGTATCTTGAACAAAACTAAACATGTCTTGTCACCTTAGTGAGGCGACATGGATGATATGACACTTCTACCAAGAGCTGAAAAAAACAACTACTCTGTGCCGACAAAGAAATCTCAAAATAAATGGGCAAATTGAACAGATGATAATCAGTGGTACAATACAAATATTTGAATAAAATGGTTCTAAATGAGAAATGATTGACGAAATTAAAAGATTTTTCCTGTTTGGTGCATCACTAGATTAGTGGGGATTTTGGAGGTGGTTGTGGGCACGGCAGGAGGAGCTAGTTAGGAAAGCGTTGTGAACTTAAACAAAAAGACTGTATATCAATAATTGTATGAAAAAGCATTCCTTAAGAACAGTAAACAAAAATAATCATTGGGCGTGTCACTTGGCAGTAAGCAACAATGTTAGTAGAGCGAGTACAAGTATAACATTTTTAATGGATTGAGAACTGAAAAAGCAAGGAGTCAGGAGAAAAAGTATTTTCTGATTGCACTTTTGTTTGTGTACATTGGAACAGTGTAATTGTTTTAATTACTTTATATTAGTGGAAAAAGCTTAAACACCTTACTGAAATCTCAGAAAATGAAAGTATGTCAGAACACTTACTTTTTGTAACAAACTTCTTGGTCAATCGGGAGGACTAAAATTCACATTTACACCAATCTCAGAAGCACATGTGCACCTATGCAATCCAAGCACCTTCAACGTTTTTTTACATCAAATGCTTCCTTTAAAAAGCAGTACTTAAAATATTGCACTACTCAAAATAAATAAAACAAAGCACTGGCAAACGTACTTGAATAGTATGTTAAAATGTCAATCTAACATGTAAAAGAGTGATTCGAGCTTTGTATTGTCTTCTAGATATTCCAATTTAAATGCAAACCAGCACATGGCAAAACCTTTATGGTATACAGAACGAAATAATTTTTCTAGATTTTCCACCCATAATGTAGCTACAGTGTTTCTGCTGAATCAGTATGTGTGAGGAAAATAGTGTGACAGGACAAATAAAAATAGAGTAAAAATCAGTTACTTACCCAGTAAAGACTGTTCTGTCCATGATGCCACCCTGTAAACGTACTGACGTTCATAGGCAGGACCCCAGAATCTAAAAAAGACCATTTGCTATCATTCACCCATTCCCACAGCATAGGCTGGAATTATAGGACGCAGAGTACCATAGTGCTTCAGTTTCAGGCAATCTACCTGGAATAGAGAACATATGATCTGAAATCATAATCCTACAGAACAGGGGACCTCATTCTAAGCTATCCAAAATAATGCATGCTTATAGCCTAGTGTAACCAGAATGTCAGGGACATCAAAGTGGCGATGTACTCCTATACTCTTCTCAGTGAATTGGAAAAGACTGACCAGGTACATTCCCATAAACACAATAGGCATAACAATCTGTTGCAATCCTGAATAATTCTTCAGAAAGCTTTTCAGTAACCTTTACCTCGTCCACCTCAGCTGCGTACATGTTGAAACCAGCTGGTTCCTGCAGAATTGAAACAAGCACAAACATAAGGGACGGATAAGCAAAGTAACTCTCCAGGAACTTAGTAAAAGTGGCGATAACCTTGCAATTCAGAGTAGAACAGGATGTCCCAAGAAAATCTCTTGAAGAGATACGAAATCAATAAACACCTTAACCACAAAGAGTTAGTTTAAACACTAAACAAACCATGGAGTCGATAGCCCAACGCCAAAGGGATTCTTTGCAACCACACTACGGAGTGGACACCAAGAACCACTAGAGATGAGCCAAACTATACTTTCCAATGCAAACACAATGACTATGAACTGGGATGGAAAAGCAGCGGAACAAGCATATTTCGCTGGAAAAAGTGGCAATTCAAGAGAGATATGAGACAAAAGAGATGGCTAAGATATACGGAGGCATTAACTGGGAACTATCAATATTTTTTTCTAGATGACCAAGTCCTCTAAATCGGCTTCAAAGAACAATTGTTGGCTTCTCTTAAATGCTTATTGGACTACAGCCTAGAAATGAGTCAATGTCAGGTAACAAAGGAGTTTCGTAATGGTAATGCAATACACCATCCAAAATGCTTCCAACACATTAGGAAATAAATCCTGTGATATCTTCTATTTTAGGCCAAGCTTCCTGCAATTAATATGTCCTGCTCCTTCTTAGTAAGCAGGTCCAAAATACTGAAGCACCTGGGAGATGGTGCTTGCATTAAATTGAGCATCCTTTGGATCACAAAGTAGATCAGAACTGTAATTCAAAAGTGGAAGTTTGTCTTTGCCCCAACCACAGTAGATAAATGAGGTATATGTCTGGAAGAAGAGTATTTACAACTAAAACAAGTAAAGAGCGGGATTAAGATACTCCATGTGTGCAGCTAATATCACTACCCACAGGACTTAATTCAGGTATACTGTCAGTATTGCAGAGAAAGGACAACAAAAAGTCTGGGTGGATCATAATAATCAGTGTGCCTCAGTGCACCTGCCAAGGACATGTACTGCCTTTTGAAGTGGCTGAAAGGAAAAGGTAGCAAAATGTTTGCTGCAATTAATTGCAGATGCCTTGAAATCATTCAGTGGCTTGATAAGTTACAATAGGACCTACTTTAGACGCCTTCTGCTTTCTCAATCTGTGTATGTGGGCGAGTAATACATGAGATTTCCTGTAACAAAAATTGGCATGACCAAAGTTCTTCATAATAGGCAAATGAAACCATTCCAGATCCTCTTTGCTGGCATGTTATCCATCAATGTGTGCTTGGAAGAGGACAGAACAGGTAGTCAAATGAAAGAGGCCTTGGCCATTGTGCAACACTCTGAAAATATCAGAATAAACTACAATTTTCTTACACCAAGATTTATAATAAAGAAAAAAGATTATCGTAGTAAATGGAACCAAATAGTAAACTGCAGTATGGACTACTCACGAAATACTCTTCTCTAAAACGTCTGGTTAAAGATTTTCAGGACACCATCTATATTTGCCAAGTCCTATTCAGTACATTAAATACTAAATCACTGACTGCCTCAATGTACTACGATCACTACTCTTGGAGAACAAACATCACTAATGCATGCATTTCAGAGGAGCATGCCTTACTTTAGACAAGCCCCAAGAAGAGAAATTAATCTTCATCTGAACAACGGTGTGTTTCTATTGAAATGTATACTTTAAAATGACACAGGCAATCAGCAGCTGAAGGAGTGAAGTGGTTTACATGAAAGAATCATACAAAGGGCTTTAGTTTTAGGGGATAAAGGTAATAAAACTCCGATTCAATCCTGCCATCCATGTTAAGTACAAGTGGAAGACTTACCAAAAAGAAACACAAAATAAAGATATTCAAAAAGTCAATAGTCCTAGAGGTTCCCTCGCTTAATTGAGCCACTGTAGGTCAGGAAAAAGGACCAGCTGTTCAACGGATGAATCTACACGACTTCCTAGGACAAGCCAGTGAGAGTGTCCCTCTTTAGCAAACTGAACACAGGAGCAGGTTAACACTTACTGGGTGTTACTTAGAGAGATCAGAATTGGCTGCTCTGCAATCAGCCCTGCTGTGCTTCTTTATATAAATAACCACACTCCGTTTTTAGAGTAGGGTGGTCATAAACCCAGGGTTTACGCTCCACAGATAATAGAGCACTCCTCATGGTACTAACCTGGAGACAGGAGGTACAGATCAATATTTGTGGATAGGAGAGGTTCAAGGATGCACCATCTCATTATCTAGCTAGAGACTGCAAAGATAATTTATACACGTAATCTTGAATAAACTCATTTAACTCTATGCCAGAGACACCCTACTTTTTTCAAGGTCTCCTCAGAAGGACAATGATAACTGACGTACGGTTTTAAGGGAATTGTGGAATGGTTGAAACCAAATCCAGCAGCTTCAAAATGCAGGATAATTTTGGATGGACTAAGTGGAAAAAAGTGTTTTGAAACAGCACTGTGGGGGCGATGGAACATGAGAATCTCTAATGCCTAGCAACCATACCAACTGACAAAATACTTGAAAGAAAAGTATTGTCCAAAAACTGTTCTACAGTGAAAGCTGGAATAAAAACTGATGACAAACTCTTAAAAGAAGGTATGGGACATGTATGTTATAATCTAGATTTCCTCAATATCAAAATAGGCTCCAGGGTCCTGCCACCAACAAATTCAGAGTAGCTCCATGAACAGAAACCTTAAGAGAAGAACGACATTATTACATATCACGCAGGTGTCCAAGAGTGGCTATCCTCCATTTACAAGACTTTTCTCCCTAGTCTAATACATATATTTACAGACCCCAAACTTACTGATATGGGGGGAAAAAACTAATATGTTACTGCAATTCCACACATTAAGTGCCCTCTTATGACAAAAACTGTAATCTATTAAAGGGATATGCAAGTATATATTTTTGGATTCCTGCAGCTAGTAAAGGACTGATCAAGTTGTATACACTCAAAACCATAAGTCTTAACTTTTAATGAAGGACTAACAACATATTAAATGTGAGCATTTTTTCTTTTAACTGCTTACTGGTTGAGTACCAACTAAAACATTGATACATTTTCAATAGGCAATTTCTAACCAAAGTTTAGTATACAGCACACGGTGTTTCCTTTTGTCTCACCAGAGAGAGAGCTGCAAGACATTAAATGTTTGATGTCAACTTTATTAATCCGCTATTATCCAAGACCTTTCAGTTTCAGAAGGATTCCAGAGTGTCCACAACCTCAAAAAAAAGAGGAAAACAGTGTATCAACAGGACTCCTGTCACACATAATTTGGGCACTACACATCCCTAATAAATCACGTTAAAATGAAATGGGAATAACGTATTATAAGTTGGGAGAGATCGGTTGCACCACTAAGATTACTCTAATAGGGTCCACAGATCTTCCTATTTGAATGGAATTTGCAGGCAAAATCCATGGCCCGCTCAATTTCTTACACGGTCTGTTCAAACTATGGATTGGTGGGTTATTAAAAAAACACAACAAACAAAAAAAGCAAGGCCTGCCAATACCCCAAAAAAGGTACTTTGACATTGTATTAACACGTGGGTAAATATACATATATATCGTAGTATATTTCAGTATTTTGATGGAACTATCACCCCCAGACCATTCACGTAACTTTGGGGAAAGATCAGACGCATGGATATGCGTAAAATTCATCTAGACAACATTACAAAAGTTTCCATATCTTCTAGTTACAGGATTCAGAAAATTCTGAATGAAGGTTTTTGTGTTATTAGAAGAAGCTGATGCATTAATGTTGTCAAACAAATTTCTCTTTACAGGAATCTGCACTTTTCCCGCCCACACGAGGCCAACCTTCCAGCCTCATAAGATAAGAGAACAGAATGACATTGTCAACTGATTAGTTTTAGTGCCCTCATTTCAGCTAACAAACTTCTGCCTTCTTAGGTCTGATGTGACCAATGCCGGCCCACGTTTATTAAACTATGGTACTTCTAGACAACGTATGTAAATTTACAGTATACAATTTGGATTCACCATGCATGAATACTTGTGTGTAACATTTAATAAGCTCAATCTACATCCAGAATAATTTACATGAAAGGACAATAGTTATTTAAACAGAGCTCAATGGGTAACCATGGTATCTGAGTGCATCCAGAGGAAAGGGGGCAAGTGGGTGAGGGTGAGAGGCTGCAGCGTGGATTAAATCAACGGCACTCCCACACTTTCACTGTTTGATCTACACTTCCAGTGACCACGTAGGGTGCCGTCTTGTGGAAATCTGAAAGAGGAACAAAGACAGGAATTTATAAACTGATTAAAACATGACATCCATGCAACACTTGGTAGAGTACACCAGTATTAAACCCCATTTTTTTCCTCCGAAACTTAAATTTAACATTCACTTTGAGTACACAGAGTAGTGCTCTTGAGCTACCAAGGTACGGAAAGGAAAATCTTGCTCACAATTTTTACACAGGTGACAGCTTAAGTGTTATTGAAGTAATTTTTATGAAACAATTACACATTTTTGCCCATCACTACAACCACTAACCGCCCTGCATAATTCACTTTGGTTTGCATTTTATTAATTCGAAGTTCACAATTGTGAGACAAACAGCTGCAGGAATTCAATGCAAGACGTAGGATTGAATATGCTACTTACCAGTATGCATCTGTTCTTGGCATGTAGGGCTGCTGACATTCATATCTGTGCATAGATCGCCGCCTAGTGTTGGGTCCGGATGTTTGCACGTTGTTGTCCTGGAAGAGTCTTCGAAGTATCCTGGGATAGGTGACTCCTCCCCTGGACTACAGTGCGCATGGGCATCCTCTCCATCCTCAGATTGTTTTTCGCCATTGTGGCAGTGATGGAGTAGATACAGAAAGTGATGACCATGCTTACAGTAATTCTGAGAGCTGCAGCTGCTACAGGCGCCGGGGAGGAGGGAGGGCGATATGAATGTCAGCAGCCCTACATGCCAAGAACAGATGCATACTGGTAAGTAGCATATTCAGTTCGAGGCATGTGGGCTGCTGAATTCATATCTGTGCATAGAATACATAGCAGTACCTCCTATTAGCGGCGGCTACCAGTGCCAGCTGCAGTGGTCTGAAAAAGAGTTTTGAGAACAGCCTGTACTACAGCTGCCTGCTGTTTTGATTGCACATCTACACAATAGTGTTTGGTAAATGTGTGTGTAGTGGACCAGGTGGCTGCTCTACATATATCATGCAAAGGGATGTTTCCCAGGAAAGCCATGGAGGCCCCTAACTTGCGTGTTGAGTGGGCTCGTGGGGGAATCGTTAATGTGCGTTTAGCCTTTTGATAGCAAATTTGAATACATTTAACGATCCATCTGGCTATACCTGCTTTGGAGATAGCGTTACCTTTGTGGTGTGGGGGCAAAGGCAACGAAAAGTTGTTTAGTCTTCCTAAAGATCTTAGTCCTGTCGATATAGTACATGAGGGCTCTCTTCACATCTAGTGTATGGAGTGCTCTTTCTGCGACAGTTTGTGGGTTTTGAAAGAAAACGGGCAGTTCAATAGTTTGATTCATGTGGAACTGCGATATCACCGTGGGCATGAATTTGGGGTTGGTACGTAGTACGACCCTGTTGGCGTGAACCTGTATAAATGGCTCTTGAACGGTTAGTGCCTGGAGTTCACTAACTCTTCTTAAAGAAGTGATCGCTACTAGGAAAGCTACTTTCCAGGAATCTCGCATGAGTGTAGAGGTTCAAAGGGTGGACCCATCAGGCGTGTGAGGACCAAGTTGAGGTTCCACATCGGAGCCGGTGGGTGGCTTGGAGGAATTACTCGTTTGAGTCCTTCCAAGAATGCTTTGATGGCAGGCACTCTGAATAAAGAGAGGTGCTGCCTGTTCTGGAGATAGGCTGATATTGCGGTCAAATGGACACGTATCGAGGTGTACGCCAGATTGCATCGGTATAGGTGTAAGAGGTAACAAATTATGTTTTGGATGGATGCGTCTAGCGGGTTAATGTCATTATTATTGCAATAGATGACGAATCTTTTCCATTTGGCTGCATAGCAAGCTCTGGTAGTGGGTCTTCTAGCTTCCTTAATGATGTCCATACAGTCAGGTGGCAGGTTTAGGTAGCCAAACTCTAGGACTTCAGGAGCCAGATTGCCAGGTTCAGCTGTTGCGGATCTGGGTGCTGAATCTCTCCATGGTTCTGCGTCAAATGCGCGGGTTTGATCCGCAGCCTTTGATGCGGCACCACGGAAAGTTCGAGAAAAGTGGTGTACCATGGCTGGCGTGCCCACGTTGGAGCAACCAGGACGAGTGTCAGTGAGTGTTGTCTGAGTTTGCGAGCCACCAGCGGTATCAACGGTGCTGGGGGAAAAGCGTACGCAAATATGCCGGACCAGTTCATCCATATCGCATTGCCCTGCGACTGTGGATGTGGGAACCTGGCGGCAAAGCTTTGGCATTTTGCGTTTTCGCTTGTGGCGAATAGGTCTATCTCTGGATGACCCCATTGCTGGAAGTACGGTTGGAGTACTGATGGGTGTAACTCCCACTCGTGCATCTGGTGGCTGTGTCTGCTGAGCAGATCCGCCATCTGGTTGTCCTTGCCGGGGAGGTGTTCCGCCATGAGGAACATGTTCCTCTGAATGGCCCACTTCCACATGCTCTGAGCCAGATGAGACAACTGTGGAGAGTGTGTTCCTCCCTGCTTCTGTATGTAGTACATGGCGGTCATGTTGTCCGTCCGGATCAACACGACTTTGTTGCACAAGTGTACTTTGAATGCTTTCATAGCCAGGAAGATTGCCATCAGTTCTAGAAGGTTGATGTGCATCTTCTTTTGTTGTGTTGTCCATAGTCCCTGCACTGTGTAGTTGAGTACATGAGCTCCCCATCCCTGGAGAGACGCGTCCGCTGTCAGTATTATCTGTGGAACAGGCTCTTGGAACGGTCGGCCCTTGCAAAGGTTTTGTGGATTCCACCAATGCAGAGAGTTGTATGCCCGACCGCTCACCAACACTAGGTCTTTTAGTTGTCCGTGAGCCTGGTTCCATTGACGTGCTAAGCACTCCTGAAGCGGGCGCATATGTAGTCTCGCGTGTGGGACTATGAAAATGCAGGAGGCCATCATGCCTATCAACTGCATGAACACTCGCGCGGGAAGGGAGTGTTGTGGTTTGAACTTGGAAATCAGCATTTGCATGCTGTTGATTCTCACTAAATTTGGCTGAGCTGTGGCCGCCAGAGTGTCTATGGTCGCACCTAGGTACTGTTGTACGTGTGCGGGTTGGAGATGTGATTTTGGGTAATTTAGTGAGAACCCTAGACTGTGGAGGAGGTGAATGGTGCGGGACATGTGGCTGGCACATTGCTGGGCTGACTTTGCTTGAACAAGCCAGTCGTCCAGGTAAGGGTAGACGTGTATGTGCTGCCTCCATAGATGTGCCGCCACAGTAGCTAGGCACTTTGTGAAAACTCTGGGTGCTGTTGTGACGCCGAAGGGAAGAACCTTGAATTGGTAGTGCTGCCCTTGAATAGTGAACCTGAGATTTTTCCTGTGTGATGGGTGAATGGGTATGTGGAAATACGCATCTTTGAGGTCTAGTGTGGCCAGGAAGTCTCCCTGTTTGAGCAGTGGGAGGACTTGTTGCAGGGTGAGCATGTGGAAATGCTCCGAAAGAATATAGCGGTTGAGGGGTCTCAGGTCTAGTATAGGTCTGAGTGACACGTCCTTTTTTGGTATTAAAAAGTACAGGGAGTACACCCCTGTACCTTGCTCGTGGACGGGTACGACCTCTATTGCGCCTTTTTGCATCATGCTTAGCACTTCCTGCTGTAATAGCGCTAAGTGCTCTGAGGACATAGGACGGTGTTTTGGGGGTATTGTGGGTGGAGTAGAGGTTAATTCTAGGCAGTAACCGTGTTTGATAATATCTTTGACCCACCTGTCCGTGGTGATGGAGTTCCACGTGTCCAGGAACTTTTGCAACCTTCCCCCGACAGGTGTTGTGTGGTCGGGAGGAAGGGAGAGGGCGTCACTGTTTGTTCTTGGGAGAGGATCTGGTATTGCCGTATCCGCGTCCTCTGCCCTTTGTGCTTGAACCACGATATCCACCCCTGGTGTTTTTATCGTAGGTACTTTGGGTGTTGCCCTTGTTGTAGGTTTGCTGTGACCCCTGTCCTCTACCTGCTCCTCTATTACCGGGGCGACGAAAGGAGCCACTCCGAAAGGTCTGCGTTTGGAGAGCCCCCATGGACTTTGCAGTGTCTGTGTCCTTTTTTATTTTTTCTAGTGTGGTGTCAACCTCTGGCCCGAATAAGTAGTCTGGGTTGACCGGCTGGTTGAGGATGTTATTTTGCACCTCAGGTTTGAATCCGGAGATTCGTAACCAGGCGTGTCGTCGTAACATGACGCTAGTGTTTATGACTCTGGCAGCTGTATCTGCGGCATCCAGTGCACACTTGATGGATGCGTTTGTGAGGAGTTGTCCCTCTCTGATGAGGATCTCTGCTCCCTCTTTGTATTGGTCAGGGAGATGTTGTAGTAATGTTTCTAGTGTGTCATAATGCGCTCGGTCGTAGCGAGCCAGGAGCGCTTGAGTATTGGCAATACGCCATATGTTAGCTGCTTGGGCCGCAACCCGTTTGCCGGAGGACTCTAACACCTTGGACTCTTTGTCCGGGGGAGGAGCATCCCCAGTCGTCTGCGAGTGCGCCCGTTTACGAGCATTCGCGACTACTATGGAATCTAGAGGCAACTGTCCTCTAATATAGGTAGGATCCCCAGGCGCTGACCTATATTTTTTGTCGATTCTGGGGTTTATTACTTTGGCCCTGGTGGGTTCTTTGAAAATGTCCTTTGCTGGTTTGAGGACACCTTTCAACATGGGTAGAGTTTTAACATGTTTTTCTGAGGATGCGAAAGTGTCCATGAGAAAATCGTCCTCGATGGTGTCAGAGTGGAGTTGAACACCATGATTGGCCGCAGCACGTTCAATGAGGGCGTTGAATGCGGCAGTGTCCTCTGTGGGAGACGTTTTTGCTCCATAGAGTTGCGGGTCCTGTGTATCCATAGGTGCACCCGAGTCTACAGGGTCATCCCAAGCTTGGTCAGGGTCCTGTTGGCCTTGAGGGTCCATATCTCCGGGGTAGGGGACGTGGTCACCCATGTAGTCCTCCAAAACGTCTGTGTCGGGGTGTGTCGGAGAGAAGGACTGTGGATCTTGGTAAGAGGCATGGAGAGGCTTGTACAGAAGTGGTTCCGAATCCACTGGCAGCTTTTTCTTTAGTGGGATCCGGTAGGAGTCCAAAGCTGGCTCAGAAGTTATCCTCCTCTTGTGAAGCATCATTCTGCCTGTTGCGGCATCGATGATGTGTGAAGGCAACGTCTCCGTAGGAGAGTGTTCTGCAGGTGTGATCCTGGTGTGGGTGACACGTGTTCTGATTTCGAACAGTTTTGGCGCCATGGATGGTGGCAGGCCAAAAGTGATGTTGGCCGGTGCCGGAGAAGCTTTTTGAGCCTTTTTCGGCTCGGAGCTTGATGTGTCCTGGAGGGCCGCCTTATCTTTGATGCGTTGCAAGGATGCTGAAACTTGCTGCACCTGGAACGCCGACGGTTCTTTGGCGCCGACCGGTTCCGTTGAGGCAGGCGTGGACGTTTTCGGTGCCACGGGGTCATCGAGTCGAGGAAGTAGCTGTCGACGGCGTCGATGATTGTGCCTTTGGTGCTGTTTTGGAAGTGGTGTGAGATCCAGCAGCCATTTTGACCTTTGTGGTCGGAGCCGATTGTTTCGGTGCCGGGAGCCGAGGCGGCTTGGCGGTACCGATGGTCTTTTTCCGTGCGTCGGCGCTGACGTCGGCTGCTGCAAGCTCGGCACCGAAGTCCCTTTTGGTGCGGTCGGTGCCGACGGGTTTGGCTGGCGTCGAAGGCGTGGTGGGCTTCGATCCGACCAGTGTGACTTTCAGTTTCGGTTTCTGCTGAACCGAGACGGCTTTCGGTTTCGATGAAGGGAAACCAGCCGTTTTGGGTAGTATAGGCTGCCGCTTAATGTCCGAGGCCGGGCCAGAGGGCGGGGCCGAATGGATGCGGGATAGGTCTTGGGTAAGGCCCGAAAGCGATCCCTCGACCGGAGCCACAGACTGACGCACTGGGATATCCAAAATCTGTTCGGGTAGGCCTTGCTCGTCACCGGAGCTACTCTCTTCGGCCCCTAAGGCCTCATTGTAGTCCCCTACCTTGGTGTCGGCTTAGTCTCTGTGGAAGAGTTGTTCTTCGACGTCTTCCGATCCGGAGTCGTGTTCGGAAGCGGGGCTGGAGGGTAGGTTCTCCACGTCTTGCACATCTTCGTCCTCGGCGTTTAAGATGTCAGTCGGGGCCGGTGCCGCTTGCTGCGCTTCGAGCCTCGCTGCTCGACGATTCCGGAGAGTCTTCTTGGATCGGAATCGGGCACAGGCCATACATGTGGACTCGTCGTGATCCGGTGAAAGGCATTTGTTGCACACCGGGTGGACGTCGACATGGGGATATTTCGCATTGCATACAGGGCACCGTTTGAAGGGCGTCCTCGATTCCATCGTCGATGTCGGGTCGATGGTCGGGTATGATGCGAAAAAGTTGGTTTCTGGAAGTTAGTAAACTAACAAATAACTATCGATACCGATCGGGAACAGTACCGACTCAAACTAAAGGCCTTTTGGCCTGTAAAAAGTTTTTCCTAACTTGAGTCAAGATAAGCACATCCGAACCCAATGGCGGAAAAAAACAATCTGAGGATGGAGAGGATGCCCATGCGCACTGTAGTCCAGGGGAGGAGTCACCTATCCCAGGATACTTCGAAGACTCTTCCAGGACAACAACGTGCAAACATCCGGACCCAACACTAGGCGGCGATCTATGCACAGATATGAATTCAGCAGCCCACATGCCTCGAACACTTGGAATTTTTTTTTCCAAAAAGGAGAATGTAATGCGAAATGTAGAGGAAAAGAAAGCATGAAGGAGCATCTTCATTAGTATGCAGAGAACGTGTCCAACATATTTCAATTTGGCATAAGATTCTTTGAATTATTTTTTTTCCAACTGATTTTGAGTTGTACAGCAATGTTGAGACATTTGCAGTAGACTTGTTCTAAAGGTGCCAAACGGGCACCAAACAGTAACAGAAAAACAAAGGATGCCCCTGCGCACATCCAGCCCAGTATTCACAGCAGGACAATGGCGTAGCATCTGCATAGTATCAAAAGAAATCCTAATCCTGGTTACAATAGTCTCAAATTCTACATCCACAAACACAATCAAACCACGTAATATTATAGTCTTGCAATCATTTGCCCCATATCTTGTAGAACTTACGAGATATGGGGCAAGATTCTTTGAATTCTTGTGAAGTCAAGAAGTGTTAAAGGCTGTTCGGAACAGTAAAATTGAGGAAAGTGGGACTATCAGATGGAGTAGCGTGCTGAGGAAGAAAAAAGCACTGTCCTTCCTTAAGTGATTTGGGTGGCTACATAATCCTATGATAGATCCTTCACCTCATGGATTAACCTTTCCAAGCTTCAGATTGGTCCAAAAAACCTTTTCCACATCAATATCTCTCAATCGCTGCCAAATTGTGACCTCAGCCAACTCCACCTCCGACATAACACTGGAGTATATCAGAAGTCAAATGACCCTGTTCCTAAAACTCTCTCGGTGCCCCATCAAGACATACAGAGAGGAACAGAGAACACAAAAACAGCAACAAAATACTTTGCATTACTTGTATTTGAACCATGAGAAATTATTGGCCACAGCACTAACTTCAGATGAGGATTCTGCAAGAAGATTATGTATCCACCAGAAGATAAAGTTACTTACCACCAGTAAAGATCTTTCTGGTGGCTATCCTACCTACCTGCAGATTGCTGAGCAGCTGAATACTCTAGAGGCCAGACTGGATGAGGAAGCTTTTCACAGCTCTCCATTACCAGTAGGGGGTGCTCTCCCAGATGAAATGCGAGGATGAGGACAGTGGAGCCATACAAGGCTCACTACAGGGTATAGACCTCAGTTCCCGATCAATTTTTCCATACCGTTAATAGGTAGAGACAAGGAAACAGATCATTTGAGGCATGGGAGGACAATGTTGGAGACTGATGACTTATGTTAATCCTTCACAAAAGGGGTGGTGGGTGAAGTTTCTGTAGATAGCCAAGACTATCTCAAAGACAGTTACCGAAGCAAAGTAACTTTTTTTCCGATGGATACTTCTAGCTGCAGATTGAATAGATTCTAAAATCCGTACCCCATCGGTGGTGGGGTCAGCAGATGGTAGGTCTGAAGGAACAGTCAAATGAGGAAATCCTGGTGCACCGAGCTTGTGAAATGGTCCTCTCTTTAACGGCTGCATCCAATTAATAATGCTTCACGAAGGGGAGGGGTGAAGCCTCTGGTGATGCATGGCTTGCAACCACCATGGTTGAAGACTGCTCTGGTGGAATGAGCGCAGATTACCTTAGTGGCTCCTCCTTAAAAATGGCATTGCACATTTTGATGCAGAAGACGGTCCACTACAAAAACGGTCCTTTTCTAGACTGCCTTGCCCTATTTGGCAGCCTGCATACTTCACAAAGAGCTTGTCGTAGATCAGACCTCTATTGTCCAGTAACTATAGCAATGGACTGCACTCCGGGTTCCAGGTGATGTCATCTCTACACTTTCTTGGTGGGTTGGGTGAAGAGTTAAACAAAGGAAGGGTGAGGGTCTGTTCTAGATGGAATGTGGTTACTACCTTGCGTCCGAACGGAGAGCAAGTTCTGAAAAAGCAGGCTGAAATGATTGCCATAAAGAAAACAGTTTTTGAAATTTAACAGATTTAACTGCCAACTATAAACTAAAAAAGGAACACCCATCAAAAAAGCTAAGTCGCATTGGGGTAAAACAAAGGGAGTTAGTGGAATCATGTTGGTCTCTTCAAAATCCTGATCATCATAGCGGATTTGCAAAGGGATGACTGGAAGGCAGAGTAATGCAGACAAGGCTGAAATATATTCGGTTACAGTTCCCACTGCACAACACTCCTGTGCCAGGGCCAGAGCGAACTGAAGGACCTCTGCCAGTTGCTGACTGTAGAGATGTAACAAGCATATAGAACATCAACCATCTGACGGCAGCTGGAAGGAGCTTAGGTGTCCCCGTGCATGAAACAGGTAGCTCTGGAGGTTAAGATACATGACCTGCCCTCAGAGTGAGAGAGGAGGTCTGGTCTGAGGGGTAGACTGAACAGTGGACACACAGGGAGTGTTTCAGAGGTCTACGTATGATAACCATTTTGGCTAATGCTGAGCAAGGTGATGATTTGCCTGATGTGCAACGGTGCCACAACTTTAGGCAAGAAAGATGCCCGGGTCAGCTGAAACAAGTTTGTTCGGTAAAAAGTTGTCAGGCGGATTGAAACAAAGCTTAAAGTTCACTCGCACAGTGCCCTTATGCTAAAGCAATGAGGAACATTAAGGGTGAGGAGCCGCAAGGAAACGCAGTGAAGTGTCTCAAAGGATGTCACATCACAAATGTGAGGTCAAGTTAATGTCCCAATGTAGAATGACAAAAGAAGAGGAAGGAAACAAATGTCAAAAAGAGCTTAACTGGAGACTTCAAGAGTATTTTATTTTCACTTATTTATTTTATTTATAAAGTTTTATATAGAGTGAACATGATCCCGAAGGATATCAGAGCGCTTTACAAATTGAGGGAGAAGGTAATAGTTGCAGTACAATAAAAAGAATACCAACCCAAACAAATCAAATATGCATATCAAACTAAAAGGTTACAATCGAAAGGGGACAACAAAGGGTAAGATAATAACTGGTACATAGCAAACTGGGAGGGGAGCAAGTGATTAGTAAGTAAGAGTAACACCCAACGCAAGACTTAGGGTGCAAGTAGAAAGCATTAGATTAGAGCACACGATTGGAGACCCTTTTAAGGTAGGAACTTGTTCATGAGGAATCTTTTTACTTCCAATTTGAAAGCAACCTTGGAGGATATTCTGCGTATTTCCGGTGGGAGAGAGTTCCAGATCTTCGGCACAGAGCCGGAGAAAGCTCAGTGACATGTCCTCTTTTTGCTAAAGATCTGTGGATTGCGCTAGATAACTGGGGGTTTTGAAAAGGAGGGCTTTGTGAGACACGCAGGCAATCTTTAGCCAATTTAGGGAATTTAAGAATGGGGAGATGTGCTAGTTTTTATTGGTACTCGTAACCAATCTGGCCGCAGCATTCAGTGACTCCCTTAGTGGGGCCAAGGTATATTTGGGGAGGCCACAGAGCGTAGCACTGCCATAGCCTTGCCTCTGCAAAACAAGCGCTTGGACCACTTGCCTGAAGTCTGCTTGAGGGAGAAAAAGGTACTGATATGGGAAATGGAAAAGGTCAAAAGTACCCTTTAACCGTGCCAAGAGCAAGGGCTTGCTGGGCTATGGATAAAAGCAACATGTTGGATACCTTTGTGGTTGGGGGGGGGGGGGGGGGTGGGTACTGCTCCAGGCCACACATTTGTCCCAATGACAGGTTAATACAGGTTTTGCTGAGGGATGCCTGGCTGCCAAGAGGATATCAACCACGTCCAGAGGAAAGTCGTAGGTGTTCAGCTGTCACTGTTGACAAGCTTGATGATGGATATTTGAAAGGCCTGATGTAGAACCCAGTACTGCTGATGCAGCAGCAGATCCTCCCAAGGGAGTAGCCTGATCAGAGGACAGGTGCCCATGTCCAGGAGTTCTGGATATCAAACTCGGTGCCCAGTCTGAGGGAACGACTTGGGCCTGGATGGACCAGATTTTCTTGAAAACTCTGAGCAGGAGTGTTATCAGCAGAAAGGCATAGAGGAGTCCAGAATTTCTAGAAGTTGCACATGCCCCAAGCGAAAACCTACAGCACGCTAAAGTGCTGACATTGTATGTCTCGGTGTGGCAAACAGATCAAGCCAAAGTCTCCCCATTACCAGAAGAGACCTCATGCCACCTGCACTAGTGAGACGCTAGGTGCCAACAACTGAGCTTGTCCTCCCTGGCAAATGATCCTGCTAGGTGGTTCACCACCAAGAAGATTCAGGAAGGACCTCAAGACTTGGCTCTTCGACTCAAACGCAGACCCACCACCGTGCCTTTAGACCCTTACGGGTGAGTAGTGGCGCTTTACAAGAACACAAATTGATTGGAGATTTAAAAATTTCCAGAGGTGCAAGGCTTCTGGCACAGGGTCCCTACCCTGTTTGTTGCAGTACCACATAGCAGGGGTGTCTGAACACCTGTACCAGCCTTCCTTTGACACATGGAAAGAAGGCTTGTAACACCAAGCAGAGGACCCCTCAGCTCCATAAGGTTGACATGGAGCTGGGGCTCTGCTGGAGAACAACATTCTCAGATCTCCACCTCCCCCAGATGGCACACCACAACCCTGAAGATATGCATCTGTCACTAATGTAAGTTGTGGGTAGGGAAGGAAGAGAGGCCGGCTGCTGACAAGGATTACTAACAACCACTGCAGACCTTCTGAAATCTGAAGGTGGTTGAAGAGGTCCCCTTGATGCTAGGCCTTTGTAACTTCAGATGTCACTGCGGAGCGAGCATGTGCCACCTGCAGTGCTCAACTAGCAGAATGCAGTAGACCATCAGTTCCAGCAGTCACAGTCAACCGCACTGAGATCCAGGACCAAGGCTGAAAGATCTGGATCATAGCCTGAATGTCCTTGACTCTTTGCTGGGGGAATGGCATGAAACTGAACAGTGTCCAGAATGGCTCAGATGAAAGGGATCATCCGAGAAGTAGTCAGGTGTGATTTCTGCACGTTTATAGTGAACCCCAGACATAAGAGGAGGTTTATCGTAGCCTAGATAGTCAGTCATTGAGGTAAGAGAAGACTGTCACCCCTGACAATAAAATAGCTGCTGCCACCACTGTATTCACTTTCGTGAACACCAGAGGGGCACTGGTGAGACCAAAGGGGAGCACAGCAAACTGAAAATGTGCCTGTCCCACCACGACATGCAGGTAGCGATGATGGGTCTACAGGACTGGCACATGTAAAGAAGTGTCCTGGAGGTCCAACGCCACCATCTGGTCTCCAGGATTGATGGCAGACAAGATCTGCATGAATGTGAGGATTTAAAATGTTTCCTCTAGGAGGAAGGGTTTAGCGGGTGCAGGTCTAAAATAGGATGAAGGCAGATAACCCCTTTGGCCAAAAGGGCTTGCACTTCCTGCTGCAAAACTGAAAGATGGTTCTCGGTCAGTTGTCTGGGGGATGAAGAGGGTATTGGGGGAGAGGGAGGTGGTGCAGAAAGGAAGGGTAGGGCTTAGCCAAACTGAATAATTTGAAGAACCCACCTGTCTAATGTTATGGCCTGCCAACCCAGAAAGAATTGTCGGATCCTGCCTACTACCAGGTGGCTGCACTCCACTAAGGGCATGCTAAAGGGGTTTAGAAGGTGGAGCTGCAGGGGGTCATGGACTGGGTGGCCCATTGACCTTGACCATGGTGGCAGTGGGCAACACAAACGTGACACACTGCTGCCACCATGCCAGTGGGTAGATTGACTGACCATGGGGTACCTCTTCCAAAGCCGCAATAGGAAAGGCAGGGCTGGTGAGCTGGTAAGGTGGTAAGGTGGTGCAGTTAGGCTAAGTGAGCGTGCGATAGCACTGCTCTCCTTGAATTGCTTCAGTGCGCAGGCTGCCTTATCCCCAAACAGGCAAGCCCCATTGCAAGCATATCCATGAGGGACAACTGGATATTGTCTGAAAAAGTAGCAGACCGCAGCCAAGAAAGACGGCAAATGGTGAAACGGGTGCCAATGGCCCACCTGATAGAATCATAGCCTTGGTGAGGGCCAGACAGATTATCAAGGACATCTAGGAGGATGCAAATCAAAGGGAATGAGAATAGAGCCCAAGCTGACGACACTGACTTGAGTACCGAGATGGTGGACGAGAAACTTGCCAAAAGCCACCATTAATTTCAACGGCCATATAGGGCCCTGTTATGGGTTCGGAGGGTCCAGCTGGCACGGAGGGTGAACCAGCCGGCGGTAACCCAGATGAAATACCTCTATGCTTCATGGGGCCTGCAAGAGCACAAGAGGGATTCGCGGAACTCTTCAATATGCTTAGGCGTGGTGGACAGGCCCGAAGCTCGGGTTGTGCCGGAACAAGTCACGGGATGCTCTACGAATTTGAACGATTGGTGGAGCGAGATCGAGATGTATGGTGCTACCCCTGCGCCTTCTCAGGGGAGTGAGAGAGGTGGAAAGAGGCCAAGTCCTACTTAAATTTCTTGGCTTACCATTGGACCTGGATCAAGATGACGACCGACCTCTGAAACGACTCTGGCGACTTCCGGATCTCATAGGGTACCAGGACTGAACTTTTGACTTGGAACAGTCTCGCCGTAGAGTCTTCGGGTATTTGGTAGTTTTGCCTTGTGGTATTGTAAGGCCTTTGTGCCCACTGACATGCAGTGACTGCAGGCCATAGAGTTGTGACTCAACCCCAGGGTAATCTGGAGAGGATCTGTCACAGACATTTGTTTTAAACTATACTTACAGGGCTTAATACCTACTTTGGCAGGAGATATTTCCTATAAACAATTTTTTCTAAAGGTAAAAACGGTCTCAAATGGACCAGAAGTAGATCTGGATCAGTTTCTAGGAGCGCAGAAAGAAAGGAACTGATACCAGCGAGTATGAGGGGCACCTATATTGGCTCCGCGTGTCATTTCCAGAGCAAAATGGAGTTAGTGAGGCGCTGCATGGCTCCACCTACCGGTGGTCCAAGGTACTCAGTGATCAAAAGTTTTGAGATCCAATCTGACGCCTTGAGAATATTCAAAAGGTAAGAAATCTGTGGTTAGAAGACTATACCAAGTGGGCGTAGATGAGAAAGACGTGCTAATGTGGATGTAATGGAAAGATAGCATTTATCCAGAGAAAAACAAGAAATTACTGCTTCTAAATTATTCACAACTCCTAGACCCAATTTTAAAAACTGGAATTTCAAAATCATGTTAGTGTTGAAAGCTAGGTCTATTAATGTGGATGCAATATTAAACACCCCAAACAGAAGTGCTCTAAAAACTTCTAAAGAATAATCAAATATATGTAGTTGTAGAATGTAGAGGTTACATTTTATTGTCATTCAAAACCAAGATTGCTTGATGCAGCAAATTCCATATCTGAATTTACAAAGCAGTATTCGAGAAAGTAAACAGCCTGGAATCCAACACACAAGAAGAATTCCACCAGAAGTGTACATGGGCTGCTGGAAGTAAATCCAAGGACAAATAGGAAGGAAAACACTACTTACTCTGTAAGCATCTGTTCAAAGTATTTAGAGGTGTAGATTCACATACTTCGCATACTCCTGTTGCTCAGTGTTGGCCTCAGACGTTTTCAAGTGTTTTTCATTCAAAGAAGTTTCTCGAATCACAATATGTGGTGCAACTCCTCTTGGTGTATCATTGCCTATGGCACGACTATGTTAGACTAATTTTTCCTCACCACTGGGATTGGACGAGCACAAAGTGGGCTCTGAGTTAATCAGGCTTATTGGTTCCCTTCCCAATGTGACAGATTTGACTAAGCTCCAGTACCTTTAGCTGCCCGACACATGGGCACTCGACAGCACCAAAGACAGTGGACTATGCCCCTGAGATTCAAGTATTTAACAAGCTGTTCAGTCCTGAGAGAAAGTAGCAGTTCTATGCCTGGATCTTCTGTCTTCCTTAACACCATAGTGTGTAGATCCTCTTCTGTTGGAGAGTTAAAAAATTGAAAAACATAGTCAGAGGCCAGCATTTAATTTCCCCCTGATGGTCATGCCTTACTATGAGGTTAGACACTCACTGACCCTATAATTCCATAGTATACGTCCACAGAGTTTCACTAGGCTAAACAGACCTGCTGCCTCTCCTGGGACGTAATGTTGATGAATGCATCCATAATAGAGACTACTCCCTAAAAAACATGCAGGCTCCCTACTGAAAGATTGCAGAGGTAGGTACCACAATGGCTGGGGAATTGCAGCTACATTAGAGACACTCTGGCAAGCTACTTCTTTCCCATTAAGACAAACTGTTTCTGGGAGGCACAGAAGAAAATAAGTTACTTACCTGTAACTGCAGTTCTCCAGTATTGGAAGCTTTCATAGATTCACATGCCTGAATCATTCCCCATAGTCAAGACGGGAGTCTCCGGTATATAAAAAAGCAATGCTTAGTTGGATAGCAAACTGGAAAGAGGCCTAGGCCCATTTCCCTTTTGCAACCCATAACCTTTGTTATGTAAAAGAGACCAAACTTGTCGCTGAACCAATCAGAGCTCCTCACCTTCTAGAACCCTCCTGAGAAACTTTTGTCCCTCAGATTTTCGTGCACTTGTGCCCTAGACACCTTTTGTGCTAAATCCAAGGTGAGCCTCTCAGAGGGTATATACAACAAGAAAATGTGCATATGTAACCAATAAAAGGAAGGAAGGATGGTAAAGAGGGCTCACCGTCACTGGAGAAGGTTCCTCAGTACGGCTTGTCCTACTGCCACATTTTACTCGGCAGGTGCATCGAGGCAGTAAGGTCTGGTGAAAGTATGCATACTCTTCCAGGTAGCAGTTCTGCAGATATCCTGGATAGGTACTCCCGCAAATAAAGCAGTGGAGGTGGACACTGCTCTTGTAGAATGAGCACGGACACATGCATTCAACAGCTTCCCTGCCGCCTGATGACAGAACTGTATTGCAGTTGAAATCCATCTGCAATTCCCCTCTTTGACAAAACAAAGGGAACCCCTTCCTGGGAGCATTATAAGCCACAAACAGTTGGGAAGACTTGCAGAAAGGCCTTGTTTGCTGCAAGTAAAACTTCAGACGTTGAACATCCAATGTATGAAAAGCTCTCTCCGCTGCTGTTGACGGTTGAGGGAAAAACCTCTCAAGGATCAGCGGTTCATTCAGATGAGTCTGTAGGCACTTTTGGAATGAATTTTGGATTAGTCCCGAGAACAATCCTGTCCTCTTTGAACTGCAAAAATGGTTCTTGTATCGTGAAAGCCTGTATTTCTCCAACTCTTCTGGTTGAAGTGAGAGCTATTAGAAGAGCTACCTTCCAGGATAAGAACTTTAGATGCGCCCTGTGAATTGGTTCAAAGGGCTGCTTCATCAATTGAGACAGAACAATGTTCAAATGCCAGAGAGGTGGAGGAGGTCTCATGGTAGGAAAAGTCCGAAACAGTCCTTTCATGAACTGTTTGATAATCCTTTCAGACCACAGTGATGGACCCGAGAAAGTTCTTCTACATCGAAAAATCGCAGCACGATGCACTTTAATAGAAGCATGGGCTAAATCAGACTTAGCCAACATTAAAATATATGGAATAATTTCATGTGCAGCTGAGATGAGGATGAATATTACGTTCTTGGCACCACAAACAATCTCTTCCATTTCATCCTATTGCTTGTTTGTACTTTCCGCTCTGGCATCTGCTAGTATATCTCTGCATTCTGATGAAATATCTAGGTGCTGAAATTCGCAGTGTTCAGGAGCCAGGCAGCTAAGCGTAGCGATTTCAGGTCTGGATGAAGCACTTGTCCCCGGGACATTGTCAAGAGTGATGGTATTGGTTGCAGACGAATCAGATGATCCTCCGACAGCAGGAGCAACTCTGTGAACCAGTGTTGCCTGGGCCACCACGGAGCTATCAGTATCACTTTGCACGGTTCTTTCTTTATCTTTGTGAGAACACGTGGCAGGAGGGGAATCGGAGGAAAGGCGTAGGCAAAAACGCCTGACCATGCCATCAAAAACACATTACCCCAAGGTCCCCTTTGGTGATGCCAACTTGCGAAGAACCGGCATTTTTCGTTCTGAGCTGACAGATCCACTGTCGGAACTCCCCATTTGAAGAAGATGCTTTGTAAAATCTCCTGGTTGATTTCCCACTCGTGGCATGTGGACTTCAGTCTGCTGAGAGTGTCCGCTTTAACATTCTGATCTCCTGGAAGTTGTTCCGCTTTTAGAGACACCTCGTGTTGAACAGTCCACTTCCATATCTTTTGTGCTTCCTACGACAGGGAAAGTGATCTGGTACATCCCTGCTTGTTGATATAGTGCATTGCAGTGGTGTTGTCTGTTCTTATCAGAACAGATGCTCCCTGAATTCTTGGAAGGAAAGCCAGCAACGTCAAGCCTATCGCTTTGAGCTCCAGCAAGTTGATGTGGAGCTGCTGTTCCTGCAATCCCCACCGACCGCTGACCTGTAGATCCTGAAGGAACGCCCCCCCGCCCCCATCCCTCCAGGGATGCAACCGTGGCAATTACCAAATGGAGCTGGTTCGGTCAGGAAGGAAAGGCCCACCGAAATGTTCCTTTTGTGGGTCCACCATGCTAGTGCTTGCCCCATAGCCGGCGTGATCTTCACCTTGTCGTCGAAGGATCCCTCTACCTGGTGCCATTGCTGGTCCAGTTCCTCCTGTAATGGACGCATCTTCAGTTGGCATAAAGGAATCAGAGGTATGCAAGAGGACATTGTCCCTGGTAGCGACTATACGTGCATACTGAAAGACACTTTTCTTGTGAAATTCTTGGCAAGCGTCATGAGACCCAGTTGCCTCTGTGGAGGGAAATGCCTTGTTTACAGAGGTGCCCAGAATCGCTCCCAAGAACGTGATCTTCCTTGAAGGTTGAAGGGATGATTTCTCTATATTCAAAACATGTCCCAGTTCGGCAAATACTTGTATGCATGCCGTGGTTGACACATGGGCTGAAGTTTCTGATGGTGCTTTTATCAACCACTCATCCAGGTATGGAAACACCTGGTGTCTTAGCTTTCTGAGAAAAGCTGCAACTGGCGCCAGACACTTTGTAAAAACTCTCGGGGCTGATTTGAGGCCAAACAGTAGGACTTTGAACTGGTAATGGTCTCCAGCTACGGCAAACCGAAGATACCGTCTGTGGGAAGGATGAATGGGGATGTAAAAATATGCATCCTTTAAGTCTAGAGTGGTCATATGATCCCCTGGACTTAAGAGCAGCAGCATGTCTTGGAGAGTCACCATCCGGAAATACTGCTTCTTGAGATGAGTATTCAGCGACCTCCGGTCTAGAACAGGACGCCATTGGAGAGCATTCTTCCTGACTAGGAAGAAAGAGGAGTAAAACCCTTTTCCTTTTTGGGAGATCAGCACCGGTTCTATTGCTACCTTTTGGAGCATTGTCCGAATCTCCCGACGCATCTGAGATGGATGTTTGATCTCTTGACTTGTCGGTGGTGTGCAAGGAGGGAATTTAAGAAATTCTAAAGTGTGTCCGAATTGTATTATATTGAGGACCCATCTGTCCGTCATTATTTTCTGCCAATGATGCAGATGGGAAGCAACTCTTCCACCCAGGGGAACTTGTGGAGGGGAAGAAATAAATGTAGCCAGATTCAGGAGGTTGTCATTGTCTTCTGCCATAGTCCTTTCCTTGACGACCCCCTCGTCCTCTAGGAGCAGACTTTGTATAGTTACCGGATTGTTTTTGACCATATTGCTGACGGTATGGTTGTGATGATGAGGAATAAGAGGGGTGTCTCCCCTGTTGGTAACCCCCTCTATAGGATGATTGGCCTCTCCCTTTGACACCCCAAAAGGGCACTTTTACGGTATTGTAGCAAACCTAGGGCTTTTGCAGTATCTATCTTTTTTGATACCTTTAAGTTGAGTCATCCACTTGTTTCCCAAACAAATCTCAGTCAAAAGGGAGATCTAGAATCTTATTTTGCACCTCTGGTCTAAAGGCAGTCGCACTTAACCACCTCTGACGCCATAGCACTGCCGCTCCTCTATGCGACCGGAAGGCTGTGGTTGCGATATCCATTGCACAGTCAATGACTTCAGCCGAAGCCCTTTCTCCTTCCTGAAGGATCTTTTTCACCTCCTCTCTATTGTCCTCTGGGCTGAGGTCCATTTAAGGTGCCATATCGCACCACATTTGCCCATCTTATCCGCCCAGAATGGCAAGGGCATTTGCTGCTTTAACTAGGAGAGCAGACATGGATGAGAACCTCTTCCCTGTATTGTCTAATCGTCTTCCCTCTTTCAGGAGGTGCTGATATAGGTGCAGAGGGATTCTTAGATTTTTGTTGGGCCGCTTGCAAAATGACAGAATCAGGTTTTGGATGGCCAGTAAACACGCTGGCGCGTCCAAAGGAGCTTGATATTTTTTCTCCAATCTAGCAAGCACACGTGTAACTGTCGCTGGTGTCTTCATCACTTTTAAACCTTCTTCCCACACATGGCTAACAATTGGGCTAGCCCGGACTGACTTTTGGTATGGTTCCTTAAAATCGTATAGGAAGCATTCAGTTTGTGTTGTAGCCATAGGAAGCTGGAATCTCTTTGCAGCTCTTTCCATTAGATTATGGAATCCTGCGATATCCACCGGTGGAGAATCCACAGGTACTGGCGAGGGAGATGCCGGAGATGGAATCTGGTAATCATCCCATTCTTTGTTGTGATCTGTTATCTCTCCCTCTTCCTGGTCATCATTGTCTGTGGTGACAGGATCCTGGTGGTGTATTGTTTGAGGAGTTGTAGGAGTAACTTCTTGTAGTGGTTCCCAGCTTCTAACTGGAGTAGCTGGGATGGAATGTGGATGCGAGACCGGGATTTCCTGAGAAGCTGGTGTCGGTGGAAATCTTTAAACCTGCTAGCATAAACTGCAGATCATGGACGATGGCATACCCACCATCTCTTCTTGGTACCCTTGGCAATAATGTTGCGGAGGATATTGGTACTCCCCATATCCCTCCTCCTCAGTCATCCTGACACTTCACATGCAATTGTGAGGGACTACTGGCGTATCCAAAGAGTCCGTCGTCGTTCTCTTCCTCTCAATCCTGCTCCTCTAGCAGGTGTGATGGCACCAGAGGAGTGATCTTGCTTGGGGAGGTGATTTCTGGTGTAATTCTCCTCTTCCCAACGATTTCCGGTTTATCTGGAACTTCCCTAGTCGACGAGCCCGTCGACACCCTAGTCGACACCAGGTGTAAAGATCTAGCCGTTGTCGACATAGTCGATGTTCTCGTCGACGATCCCGTCGTCGACACTCTCGTCATCGCCGATGCTGTAGATGTAACCGCCATCGACACCACCGTCAACAAGGACATAGTCGACGGAGAGGCTGTAAAAGCCAATGATATGAGCTTTACCTCAATCTTCCTCGTCAACAATGGTTTCTTCGTCGACAATGCCCGTTACTTAGATTTTACCTCAGGAGGCATAGACGGCTTCTTGAAGGGTTCCTTAACCTGAGGAGGTGACTGATTGTTCAGAACTAGTCTTTTTCGATTGTTTTTCTCCAGAAGCATGTCTCTTACTCTCCTTTTCCACAGATTTTGAAGGACTGCGCCCAGAAGTGGTCTTTTTTAGGGCCTTCTCAGGACGTTCCCCTGAGGAATGGGCTTGAGGAGATTTTCTTCTCTTTCGAGATCTCCTAGATGTTGAGGACTACTCCTCCTCACTGTCACTTGAGATAACCTCCTTTCTGGCCTTTAGCTTCTGTAGCCATATCAAGAGGCGCCCATCACGATCTCTCAAGAGTTTTACTTGAGAAAGTGCAACATACCTTACAGTCTTTGGCCTAGTGATCCGGGTATAGACAGTAGATTCAAGTCAGAATGAGGGTCATCAGTGTAGAGCCTCTTCTTAGAACAAGTTGCACAGGCCCGAAATAAACCTTTCTTCTCCTTTCCAGACATTCTCTAAAGAATGTATCTGAAGACAATCCAGAGTAGTACAGAATCCAGTTGAATTTCTAAGAACAAAGTTCTTCAAAGAAGTTGAAAAAAACAGACTGAGCAGAGCTCAAAGGAGACTCCCTAGCACAACGTGCGGTAGAAAATCTAAGGGGCAAAAGGTTCTCTCAGGAGGGTTCTTGAGAGTGAGGAGCTTTGATTGGTTCAGGGACAAGTTTGGTCTCTTTTACATAATGAAGGTTATGGATTGAAAAAATGAAATGGGCCTAGACCTCTTCAGTTTGCTATCCAACTAAGAATTGCTTTTTAATATACCGGAGACTCCTGTCTCAACGACAGGGAATGATTCAGGCATGTGAATCTATGAAAGTGCCAATACTGGAGTAATGTAACTACATGCAGGTTCCAATATTGGACAGTGGCAGGCTCACGCATGGACATTTGTATGGACTTCACCATTCACCTGTTCCTCACACACCACACCTCTTCTGAATTTATTTTCCTTACCCAAGGGTAGACAATACTAATCTGAAGAGGCAGATACACAAACCAATGATAAGCTTAGCGGGCTTATGGTGGATATCAGTGACTAAAACTAGCACTCCTTCCTATAGCGGCCTTCCAAAGGAACATGTTACTTACCCTGCAAACATCTATGCGTAGTGTGTTGTGCCGTAGATTAATATGCTTAGCATACTCCTGCCATCTAGTGTTGGGCTTGGACATCTGCGACTTGTTTTTCTTCTAAGTCTTTCGAGTCACTGGTAACTCCTATAGTGTATTGCGCATGGTCATTGGCTCCTTTGTTAGATTCTTTTGTGGATCATCGGATACACTTAGGATAGGAACAGCAGAGAAAGTCAGGATGAACGTGCAAGTATAGTTTTGATAAGTGAGTGTGTATGTACATTAGTTACAAGCTTCCATTGCATATGGATCTATTGCACTACAAGCTACTAAACAATTCTTACAGAGTAAGTAATCTATTCTATTCGCAGCATATTTTGGCAGCAGAAACATATGCTTGGCATCGAATGTAAAGCAGTGCTCCCAAAAGCAGTGGCTAGCTAATAGTGGACGTAGATGTCTGAAAAGTGTTAATACAGTTTGACCCACTCTAGCTTGTCGATTAGCGAAGACATCGAAAATGTGTTTTGTGAAGTTGTGTGTGTTATTCCATGTAGCTGCTTCACAGACATCTGCTAGTGGAATGTTCCCTAGGAAAGCTATAGAGGCTGCTTTATGTATAGAGTGAGCTTTTGGTGTTGCGAGTAGTAATCGCTTAGCATTCCGGTAGAATGTTTGTGTACAATGTACTACTCAACTTGCGATTCCTGCCTTAGAGCAACCCTTTTGTAGATTTGAAAAAGCAATGAAAAGTTGTTCTGTTTTACAAAAGGGTGTTCTCTGAATTTGGTACATTAGAGCTCTTTTAACATCGACAGTATGTAGAGCTCTTTCTGCTACTGAGTCTGATTTAGGAAAGAAGACTGGTAGCTCAATGGTCAGGTTCACGTGAAAAGTGGAAACCACTTTTGGGGGAAATTTGACGTTTGTTCTTAATACTAATTAACGTTGCTGGTGGGAGGGAGGGAATGACTTTTTAAGCCTTTCATAAATCCTTTAATTACAGAAATTTTAATTAGAGGCATGTGTTGTCTATTTCACATGTATGAGGTGAGTGCTGCTAAATGCAGTCTAAGAGGCACACGCAAGGCCTGCTTGTTTTAAATGGAGCAGGTAACAAAAAAGGTTTTGTACTGTGGGGGCAAGTAGCAAAATTTGTTTTGTTATGCAATAGTGGAGAAATCATTTCCATTTGGCTGAATAACATTCTTGTGTGGTAGGTCTGCAAGCTTGGTTTAGAATTGTCATAACATGCCTGTGACAGATTGAGGTATCCGAATGCTAAGCCTTCAGGAGTAAGAAACGCTAGATTCTGCAGCTTGGGGGTTGGGGTGTATAACCCTTCCGTGCTCCTGAGTCAGAAACCACAGACACAATGGCAGTTTCTCATGTGACACAACTGATAGTTGTAGGAGGGTTGTGAACCATGTATGTCGAGCCCATATTGGGGCTATTAAGATTAGAATCAGGGACGTATGTGAGCTTTTGAGCCACGTAAGGAACAAGTGGGAGAGGAGGAAATGCATACGCAAATATCCCTTGATAAGTGATACATAGGGCATTACCTTTGGACTGTAGGTAAGGAAACCTGAAGGTGAAGCTTTGGCATTTCGAGCTCTGGTGTGTGGAAAAAAGGTCTATTTGTGGGTTTCCCCCATTGCCGGAAATATGAGTGGAGAAGTGTTATGTTGATTTCCCCACTCGTGTACTTGCTGCTGATTCTGCTGAGCATATCTGCGAAGTCGCTGTCCACCCGTGGTAGGTATTCTTCTAGGAAGTTAACTTTGGGATGTATGACCCAGTGCCATATTTGTTAGGCTAAGTGGGAGAGCTGTGTGGAGTGTATGCCCCCTTGTTTCTGACTAGAATACATACTTGGGAGTCATGTCGGTGTGTACTAGATTATCCTTGAGTTGAAGATGTTGTTAAAAAGGGTTTGCGAGCTAATTGAATTCCAAGAAGCTCTAGGTGATTGATATGTAGGTATGTTGGAGTTGGAGCCCATAGACCACACCTGTGAGCTGTTGCATGTATGTATCTGTTTGTAATGGTTACTTGCGGAACTGGGGCTTACTTATTGGAATGTTACCATGTCGAAGCAGGTTCCATGTCGCTAGAACTCTTAAGTGTACTATCATGATGTCAAGTTCATATCCGGCGGGAGGCATTATATTATCAGGCATACTGACCAGTGGTAGTTCAATGAGGAGGTACTAATCAAGTCTAAGCACATATAATAACTGTTGTTGGTTCGGGTTGACCAACACGATTAATCAGACATGTTTGAAACAAGTCATTTAGGGCTAATGATATGGACGATGGTCACCTGCATCCGAGACCTACCCATAGTTGTGGAGAGGAAAAAATGTTGCATACCATGATGTGTGAGGGACTCCCAACTTCCAATTTTACAAATTATGGGGCCATACGGAGGTTTTAGCATTTACACCTTTACTCCATTGTGGGGGGTCTTTCATCAAGTCCATTACTATTTCCAGCATGATTACCATCGCGTAGGCCTGTAGTCTAGTTAATGTGACATAAAGAGAAGGTAACTGACTTCAGCACGGTGTCTTCGTGCCGAGCCAGACACCGACAACAAAGGATTCTTCGCACTTTCAATTGGATGGGATGCGGGTCTTTCAACTTGCCCGAGGGGAGCAAACTACATTTGGGGCAACACATTTTTTCATAAACTCAAGTACTGCATAGACCGATTTCTTCCTGCAGCCTAGTCTGCATTTTTTGGGGATTAAGGTTTCTCCTGCAGCCTAACTCCCATATAAATATGGCATTAACAACCAGCTCCAAAATGAATGGAACGGATGCTAGATAAATTAGTGAGACTTCCTTCTGATGCTCACAACCTAGTCCATACAGAGCTTTGATACAATAATTATTATTTGATCCACAGAGCTCTTTGCAGTTAGGGTGTGGTTGCTTTCACAGTGGCCTGGTTTGATCTCTTCCTGATGAACTGAAGAAAGGCTGTGCGGCTGGCTTCCTTTCATCTTAATTTTAAGAAGATTGGATTGGAGGGGGGGGGTCGCTCCTATGAGATGCCTAAAGTGCCCTGCAACCGGATGGTGAGCGAAGTAATACTCCAGTGCTGCCGGTGACTAGATTCGATCTGAAGCCCTGCCTGTACCGGTGAGGAGGCCTTGCAATATGGTGGCTGCAACAGGGTAAAGGAGCAGAATCCTCCTTGCAGAGCCAACAAAGTACGACGCTGCACGGCTGGAGTACGTCACAGCGGACCAGGAGGTGATCAGAGGCATACCTCTTTACACTGAAGAACATGCCCGCGGCAGGGCGCGGTTGCACACGAGATGCAGAGGGAAGAGGAGGCTTGGACCTCGATCGAGACGACATGAAGCTCCGTTGGGGCAGAAACCTCGCAGAGGCACGGGGACAAGGAGCGGCCGGAGATCTAACCCACCCCTTGAGATGACGGGAGAAGGTGCACCTTTCGAACGGGCGTGTATTGAGAGTTTGTGCAGGCCCGTCCGGTAGAAAAAAGATTTGGAAACCAATCTTGCATGCGAGCCGCCTCATGCGCCTACGTTGTTGAGTGCATATCTGGGTTTGAGGTGACAAATGCAGCAGAAGCAGCGCTATACAGGAGCGTACGACCACCAAGCACAGCTGCACATCCCTACCAAAGAGACGCCGAGTCTACGAGGTGCCTCCTAAGCAACACTTTCCTCGAGTTGCTGTCCCCCTGTCGCCCTCCCCCCCCCCCCCGAGGCAAGCTCCAGCCACACACACTGCTTCATCCCCTTGGTTCACTATCACTGGCCACCGACCGTACCGCTCCCTAATAAGTGGCAACATCTCAAGTATGGGCAGAACGGAGGGCAAGCAGGCCAAACTAACCTTTAAACACAGAAAATCTGCATGAGCCACAGCTGATGATCCAGATTTAGGCATGGCTGAAGGGCAGCAACCACAACAACAATCTGAAGACGCCGAAATGCATTCCCTGCTGCTCGCTATGCACCAAAGCCTCACATCTATTAGGAGCAAAATGGACTATGTGCATGGATATCATCCAAATGCTGGAGAAGCAACACGGGTCATTAGCGAAACTGAGCCTCGACTATCCAGCTTAGAGAATCTTTCCTCGCAGAGGGGGGAACAGATATAAACTATGGAGTGCCTACTAAGAGCCCTTTCTGCTAAAAACGTAGACTTAGAAGTGTGATCACGCAGGAACAATTTTCCCATCCTTGGTGTTCCAGAATCCACAGAAACCTGGCGGATGGAGGAATACGCAGATCATGTGCTAGTGGTGCTTTTTGATGCCTTGTTCCTCTTTAAACAGTTGGTGATGGGGCGTGCACACCACTCCCTGACCGCTTGGCCCCCTCCTGGCTCCACACCCAGGCACATTATTGCTAGGCTTTTGAATTAGCACGACTGCAACAGTGTACTACGCCTAGCCAGGGAGAGGCGCAGTCTGATCTATGATGGGAACCCTATATCAATTTACCCTGTCTCCACAATGGCAGTGCAGGAGCCCTGAAAGAAATTCCTTCCAGTTAAGCGGAAGTTGCAGTAGGCCGTGCTATACCTAGCAAGACTTGCACATGTGACTGTGCGCCCCCTCACAGCCTTAAGGGCCAAGCTGGTGGTTGCTGGCAATAAGCATACTCACCAATTTGGAAAAGCCCAACTGGGACTTTGGAACCCTTTGCCTCAGAGATTATATCATTGTCCTGAACACCCTCGTTAGCTCCCAAGATCACGGGTGCCACCCCCAGCAGGAGATCCCTACTGATGACTTGATTCATGACTTTATGGTTTTACACTCTTCTCTCCCAATTTGCTCTTCTTTCCCTACCCTGCCCCCCCCTTCTTGGATGTCCCCGCCCCACCTTTCTTTTCTACCTCCTCCACGCTATCTCCCTCTCTCAGGCCTGCCTTTCTGGACATTCTGCGCACTTTTCTTAGACCATTGCAAAATGTCTGGCTGCGATCTCCAATTCTCTACTGTTAAGCGTTAAGGTGGGATTCGATTCACTAGAGGGATTGGGACACTGGTGTGGCTGGGGAGTGGGTTTGGGTTGGTTGTACTTACTCCCTTAGTGTATTTTATTACTGTCCACTGCTATGCAGATGTTATTTCTAACGGTTGCATTTTGGGCTCCTCATGTCATGTTGATTGCATATCCACTACTACAGACACCGTTAGATCTTACTCATGGTTCAGCCCAAAACCCCTGATGGCCCCTCTCACAATCTATTGACCTGGAATGTATGCAGACTGTGCAACACCCACAAACAGATGAGGTGGGCTGACCATAGGTATTTTGCCTCATACTCTACCTACTGCAAAGTGAGCTATTTTGATGTAAAAAAAAAAAAAAAAAAAAAAAAACCCCAAAAAACATCCAGTACTTCCCAGTGGGCTCCCTCCAGAACCTGAAGGGCACTACTGTATTGTATATAATATTTATAGAGCGCGACAAACACCCTACGGGTACCCCAGCCCAGCGCTGAAGATACATGAACCCGGACCAGCAAAATAGAGCCTAATATGAACATTACTCAGACAACAGAATCCGTTTCTAGGGAACAGCCACGTATTATGTGGAGACACCTTGCGTCACACAGTCACTATGGTTAACTGCTACAGCCCCAACGTAGATTAAGCTCTTTTTTGGACAAACTATGGGGACTCATTCTGGATTTTTGCTCCACACATTTAATATGGGGAGGACATTTCAATACAGTATAGGACCCCTGTATGGACCGCTCCCACAGCATACCAGGTCCTCACACAAAGTAGGGGAGACACTTAAGAGATGTCATGAAAGACCACCTTCTGTTAATTCCTGGAGGTCTTGGAGGACTCTTCACCGTGCACAAAATGAGGGCACCTTTTACTCCAGTTTACATTCTAGCTGGTTGCGCATAGACTACTGGCTCCTTTCACGAGGTCTCGTGCTTGGCTAACAAGAGCAGAGCATCTAGCATGCGCATATTCTGATCATTCCCTATACTGATACAGCTGTGAACCCTGGCATTTATCTCTTCATTTCAGTCTTGGAGACTCTACCCCCAATCGCCCCCCTCACTGTGTCGAATAGATGCTTATTTTAGATAGGAGTTAATACAGGGGATAAGCAATTTTTTTCACCAGGAATGTGGACTCGGTCCAGAGTCTGACTGTAGTTTGGGAGGCCTTTAAAGGAACGATGCGGTGAATCTAAATTGCTAAAAGGGGGTGGCATTCTACGCAACATTCAGGGGCTGCTCCGGAGATTGGAGGCAGATATCAAGGCTATGGAGGACCAAGTCACCAATGCGCCCAATGGGAACTTAAGAGCCAGGCTCAGGGAGTTGGTCACTGAATATCAATCGTCGGTGGACAGAGTGAATCTTTCGCACTAAATACCATCGCGCTCGCCAATTCAGCAAGGGTGAACGGCTGGGCAGAGCTTTGGCTGAGGTAGTGCGCACTCCAAGGTTCTCCAACTATGTCAGAGGTGGAGGGTGATGATAGATCTTTGCACAAAGACACTGCGGATATCCTCATGGCCTTCTCTTTCAAATCTACTCTCTACACCATGTGCAGAACCTAACGGCTGCTGTGACCTTACCTTGTGGATGTAGCTTTAAGCTGGCTTAGGAACACACACAGTTCCTCGCTGCTGATTTGGAGGAGGATGAAATACGAACAGCCATAATGCAACTCCGAACTGGTTGTGCACCGGGGCCAGAAGGCCTATGGGCGGATTTTCATAAATGCTACATGGGGGAACTGGTTACTATCCTTAACAAGCATTGGAATAGCCAATAGGTCTCGCCTTTGGGACCTTATAAGTTTTTAGCCATGCAGCACATTATTCTGGGTGCTTAACATTTACAGGTTTTACTATGTGTAGCACTGGGTGGTAGATTGCAAGCAAAACAAACTTATGCCGCATGAAGGCGAAGAGGAAAAACTTCCCTTTAATTTACACATTTTTTACTTTTAAATACAAACAAAGAATTATCGTCGCCTGCTCTCGTCGCTGCGGGGGGTAAAGAGGTGATGGTAGCTCTTATGCCCACTTGTGTTAGCCTTTCTCAGCGGGAGGTGGTCGCTATAGCGCTGTTGTAGGCGAGGCAACCAGTGTCCCCCAGGCACTACACCATGCATCACTTGCTCTGGATGGCTCTTGGGGCAAACAAGGGGGTTGGCAGGGGCGTAGCTGTCAATAGTTGAGGGTGCAGTGGCACCAAGGCCCAGGGGTGTGATGGGCCATTTTTAAAGCAAATGTGGCTCAGAGGAAGGCAGAAGCAGAAGGCGGTCAGCATTCAGTGCCAGGGGAAGGCAGGCGCTAAAGGTGTGTTCAGGAGTGAAGGATTGCAGCGCAGTGAATTGGCAGCGAGCAGTGTCAGAGCTACGACTGTGCCAGAGGTGGCAAAGGAAGAAGCGTGCAAAAGAACGCCAGCGTCGAGTGTCTGAGAAAGACACGTGCAGGAGACAGCCAGTAGTGGGTGCCAGAGGAAAGAAAAGATACTGGACCCATTCTGCTCAGGGGCCTGCACACTATAGAGAAAGAATAAGGTCCCACACAGTGAGAGTTTGCTAGCACTAGGGAAGCACGCCCTCCTCGGCACAGGTTACACTACAATCAAGGCACGGAGTCCACGAGGATGAGTTCAGGAGCGAAAGAACTCCCCTAGGAGCCAGGTGCGCGTCAGCTTGAAGAAGGGAAGCTCGCCAGGGAAGGACGTAAGCAGCTGCGCAATCAGTTGGCGCACAGGAGGTGGAAGACCCCGGCACAAGCTCGGTCCTTAAGGTTGTAGGGTCAACTCCACTGTATGCTGCCGGACACTCAGCAGCAACGCCAGCACACAGCTGCCGCAAATGACACAGCATTAACTGCCAACACATGGCACACTGCTCTCACTCTCACAAACGCCGAGCACTGACAGATCATTACAGAGGCAGGCCAGGGAGCAGGGTGGGACGCCTGGGCGAGGCAGGTACAGGGGGTGGGGAACTAAGACTGGTACAGGGAGAGAGGTACAGCAAACGAGCAAAGGGAATGGAGGGCAACAACGGCGAGATACAGCACCAGTAAAAATCAGCTCGCTATTTTGTCACCAGTCACACAGCAGAGAACATCAACAGCTTCAAAAGCCCTGTCACAAGACACTTAAAACAAGCACAGCCGCGAATGCAGCTGCAGCGTCCTGCGAGTGGTGCGCCGCTGCTCGTACCCGCAAGCCAAAGGCCGGAAGTCCAGAGCAAGACACTCAAAACAAGCGCGGATGCGGATGCAGCATCCTGCGAGTGATGTGCGCTGCTTGTAACCACAAGCCATAGACTGGAAGTCCAAAGCGATTCCAAGAGGTCGTTTTCATAGGTCAGCGTATGCCCACTGTGCTAGGCTTGACCTAAAAAATGTTTACGCAGAAGCTAACACTATGGGAATTCTTCCACTAACTATGTGGGAGGCGATGATCATCTCCCTCCTTAAACCGGGAAAACCTGTCACCAAATGCGAGGCCTACAGGCAGTTATCACTAATAAACTGTGATGCGGAAATACTAGCGAAAGTCCTGGCAAATCGGCTGAACATATTGCTAAGAAATTGGTCCTACCAGACCAATCAGGAGTCATACCGGCATGAGCCCTTCCCACAATCTTTGCACTCTGTGTTACAGGATATTGGCCCTGAGTTAGCTGCGGTGGCTGTCTTGTTAGATGCCACCAAAGCTTTTGATTTTTTTGGAGTGGGACTACTTATTTACATACTGCGACGGATGGGATTTCCCCCCACCCACTTTGTCTATTCTGGATAGCCTTGTTATATAGTCAGCCACTAGTGCACATTAACGGTAGCTATTCCCGTGCATTCCCCATCTCTCAAGGCACTAGGCAGTGGTGCCCTTCGTCACCCCGCCTCTTTGCGCTGAGCCTCTGGCTGAAACTTCATCACAGGCAGTATGGGTTGCAATACCCCAATCAACATGTTGGTTTTGCTGTACGCCGATATTACTCTACATTCGAGACCCACAAGTTAGAACCCTATTCTTCAAGAGTTCATCCACTTTGGGGACATATTGGGTGTGTATATCAACTGGGACAAATACCAGATCTTACCTCTCACTCCCAATACCCAAAGATTCCCACTTGATTACCCGCTGACGTGGTGAGATTCTGAAATAAAATATCTAGGTGTTGTGGTACCCATGGATAGAGACTAAACACAGAGCGAACTACACCACTGCCATTACTTCTCTCACTGCATCTATTACACGCTCTCGAGGCAGCAGGCACGGCTGTCCTTTGTCACCGCTCCTCTTTGAACTGGCGATTGAGCCTCTGGCCACAAAACTTTGTCAGCACCATAGATAGTATGAGGCTGCGATACCCCACTCTACATCTGTTGGTTTCGCTCTACGTCGATTATATAACTTAACATTCAAGAGCCACAAGTTAGTTTCCTATTTTTGCAAGAGCTCATCTGCTTTGGTGACATATCAGGTGTGCACATAAACTAGGACAAGTCTCAGATTTAACCTCTCACTCCCAATACCCCGTGATTCCCACCCGATTACCCGATGTGGTGCGATTCCAAAATAAAATATCTAGGAGTTGTGGTATGCAAGGATTGAGAGGAAACACTTTGGGCGAACTACGGATATTCCATTACTTCATCTATAACACAATGGATCTCACTGCCTCCATCACTGGCGTGTCTGATTTCCCTAGTAAAAATGGTTATATTGCAAACTCTTATATTTATTTCTCAATATACCATACCCCTCCCGACCTCATTTCTTCCATAACGTACAGATACAAAGTTGACCTGGGGTGGCAAACAGCACAGAGTGCGCTGGACTACACTGACCAAACCTTTCTCAAGAGGTGGCTTTGAGGCTCCAGATATGGAGCTATATTACCTGTGCGCCCAAGCACATTTTGCGACCCATTTGCTCCAACCGCCGCCCTTCATACCCCACTTGGAGACTAAACAGGGTTACATGGCTCCCTTCCCCACAAATTCTTTCTTGGGAGTGAGGGTTCCCGGGGAAGGTAATTAGTTCTCCACGGTGACGTGCACTTCACTTACACGGCAGCGTTTGACTAGGAAGCTGCACAAACCCTTAATATACTCCCCGCTAGCACCCCTCCCTTACTACCCCCAGACTCCATTCACCCATGAAGAATCCTGCTTTACCATGCTACACAGACGGGGGATAGCCACCTGGGGGGACGTTTATATCATGAAGTGGTTTTCAAAGACTGTATGACATTACTAAGCGGGGAGACATACGCCACTGGGGATATTTTTATACCTTAGACATGATGTTAAAGCGACCACCCCCACCATTCCCCAAAAGCCCCGCATGCTAAGTGCACTACATTTTTGCAAGCTATGGGACCTGCGCATATGGTCACATTGCTTTACCATACTGCCCAGGCGAAGCGCCAGACATCCAAAACTGCTCCCGAGCCGGATGGGATTCTGAGCGGAATACTCCACTCACGGATAGGCAATGGCTCTACTGCTGTAAACAGACTGGCATGATAACAGCCAGCAGTCTCCTTCGTATCATACATTTCAAAATTATAAAAGTTGCGACCTGACAGCTGTGCCAGGTGCGGGTGGGAAGGGGCAGATTTCCTGCATCTCGCATGGGACTGTGCATTGATACAGGACTACTGGTCAGAATTATTACCCGCCTTGTCACAAATGGTTGATACACATTCACCTCACCCGGTCATACCATCGCTGGGTTGTACAGAGGGAATGGAAGCCTACTTTCAGGAAGTTTATATCATTAGGGTTACTATTAGTAAAACAGAGGTGGCCTGCAGATGGGGACGAGGATGAACTCTCGAATTTAATGAACGGCTGGAAGATTTTATATTCTATGACCATCAATTTAACACTTTTGCCGAGCTACTGTCCTTGACTTCACAACCATGTGACATCTAGGGTCCACAACATACATAGCTGCGGATGGGTCACCACCTGCAATGCTGGTCAATGGACAAAACCACACTTTGTACACCTACACATAAGATGATGGGCAATCTCCTACACCAACATGGTACTCATGGGGGCGCGCCAGGCATCTCTCTATGTCGTTGAATGTATCTCACTGTTGAGCCTCAAATGGCGCTCTATGGGCTGCAAGGTAACCATTACATGTCAATGTTATATATTCCTTAAAAAGAAGATTAAGATCAAGAGATGATCTACATTATCTATCCATTCTTCTTGCGGTATATACTACGCGTGTTGAAACTATGTCTGCGGGTGAGCGATTGATAGGTGGACACCTGACAGAACCAGCAAATTTAAGAGCATATTTTTGTTTGGAAAACTCAAAAAAGAAATAAAGAATTACTGTGGTGTTCCACAGGGGTCTGCACTTGGTCCTACACTTTTCAATATTTATATGGCTCGTCTTGCCCATCAACACTCACATAATCATCTCAATGGAGGGTGATTTGTCATTTCTTCAGGAGCTGTATGATGTAGGTGACTAACTGGATGAACAACAACTCCTTTCGTCTAAATTTAGATATAACGGAAGTCCTGATTTTCGGAACTACTTCTTTCTGGTCCCATATGAGGTGGCAAAATGTTTAGCCCAATGCCCAGTACCCACCTCATCAGCTCGAATAGCAGACTTTCCTGTGAGCTTATTATCAAACTGATGCATACTTTTTTTTTTTTTGCTTCTAAGGCATCATAATATTACTCTGTTCATCTCTCGTGAATGTAGGCAGTTGCTGGTGCCAACCCTGGTACGTGACAGACCGGAATTTTGTGATGCCTATATTCTGGGCTACATTAGTATCTAATGCAGACAGCAACTCATACAAAATGCAGCAGTCAGGTGGATTTTTGAGAAAAGAAAATTTGATAGCGTATCTCCCCTTATTAGAAAGCTTCAGTGGCTGCCAATTAAGACGAGATGCCAGTTTAAAGACCTCTGCATGGCTCAAAGCTCTTCATCCAGCAATTCACCATTTTTATATGTGTGATATGTTTCAAAGACATTGACCCTCTAGGCGGATTTGCTCCACATCTGTTGGTATGCTTTCTATACTTAAAGTTCGCAGAGCTCACCCCAAGGGGAAGGCTTTTTCAGTGGAACAAATAGTCTATTCATCTTCATTTCAAACATGATCTGGTAAAATTTCGTAAAGGTTTGCCTTTTAGTTCAACTAAGTTATCACAGTTTGATAGGCAGTGCGTAATTTTGGTTTAGATGCCCGGATGCTCAATAAACAGTAAATAAACACATAAGTATAAGTATAAAAAAGGCTTATAAAGCACTCGAATACCATAGGTGTCTTGGCGCTGTGGTGCATGTGACTTGCAGGAGAATAAAATTACAGCTGGACCTGGAATAGGTGATGCTTGAGCAATTTTCTGAAGAGAACATAGCTAGGTTGGAGTCGCAACTCGACAGGCAGTTGGTTCCATAATCTCGCTGCACAGATGGCGAAGGAACGCCCACCCCATCTGGCAAGATTAAATCTGGCGATACACATAAGGCCAAGATTGGCCGATCGCAGAGCACGGAGCGGAGTGTAGGGTATAAACCTTTCAGTCCCATCGTTCGGGCCCCTGCCAAAACGAGCCCGATGCACCAAATAAAGTGAGTTGAACTCGATTCTTTGTTGAACCGGGAGCCAGTGGAGGGAGTTCCTTCCCGCAGAGGTAGAGCAGCCCCTGGGTAAGTTAAGGATAACCCGGACTGCGGCGTTCTGCAAGGATTGGAGCTTTCTGACCTGAAATTTGTCGGTGCCCAAAAACAGGGCGTTGCAGTAGTCCAGTCTGGACATGAAAAGAGCAGCCATCACAGTCTTTTGTAGTACCAAAGGTATGTATGGAAGAACCTTCCGCAAGGTTTTGAGCAGAAAAAAACAGGAGGACGCGAGGCTGTTGACCTGAGCTGACATGTTTAGCTTTTGATCGAAAACCACCCCCAGGTTCCTCACCTTGGTGACTTGGAGGGGACATTGCCCGGCTGCCAAAGGCCACCACAAGGAATTCCAGACTGATGGCCCCTTCCCAAATTCCATCACTTCTGTCTTTTCGGTATTGATTTTCAAGAAACTCCGATGCATCCATTTCATCACATCGGAGAGACAGGCGTGGAATTTGGCCGCTGTTTGATCAGAATGCTCAGCAGCTGATATCACTAGCTGCGAGTCATCGGCATAGGACACCAACGTGAAGCCATGCTTCCTAACCAAGCTCGCCAAGGGTTTGACATAAATGTTAAATAGGGTGTGGGAAAGAGCTGAGCCCTGGGGAACACCACAAGGCAGAGCAAAACTGTCCGAGTGTAGACCAGCCTAGTTTAGACATTGTGTTCTATCCTCCAGGAAAGAAGAGAGCAGAGTCAGGGCTCGGCCTGCAATCCCAACCTCCCGGAGGCGCTGAATCAGCACCCCAAGGTTCACAGTATCTAACGCAGCAGACAAATCCAGAAGGACGAGAATGGCTCGCCCCCCTTTGTCTACTATCGCCCGAATCCCCTCAGTTGCTGTTATGAGGGCGGACTCTGTGGAATGCCTGTGCCGGAAACTGTGCTGGGACCTGTCCAGCAGGGTATTCTTGTCCAAATACCCCATCAACTTTTGATTAAAAGCCTTCTCAGCGACTTTGGCCATCAGAGGAAGGCCCGAGATGGGGCGATAATTCTTAAGATCAGAGGGGTCCAGAGAGGCCTTTTTGAGGAGGGGTTTAACACAGGCTGCTTTCCAGGTGACTGGATAGGTACCTGCTGCTAGCACCTGATTAATTAGGGTCGTGAGACATGGCACTATCCTGTCCGCCGCCAGATGGAAATTGTGTGGGGGACATGAGTCAGAGGCGGCACCTGACTTTATGGAGCCTAATAGTGTGAAAGCCTCCCTGTTGGCCTCCCTGTTGGTTAAAGGATCAAAAGTTGTCAGCCTACATATAGGCGGCTCCTGCTGAGGATCCAAAGTGGGGGGTCCCAAAGTGCTTAATAGATCCTCATAGATAGTAGTAACCTTAGAGTGAAAAAGGGAAGCAAGCTGGACACAAAAGAGCTGATCCGGGCTGAACTGGTTGGTCTGCTGCGGACTAGACAAGAAGGCCACCGTTTTAAAGAGTTCTTTAGAGGAATTCCCAGCCTCTGAGATTTTGCGGGAGAAATAATCTTGCTTAGATTTCCTAATGGCCAGCTTGTAATTGTGCAGGGCCAAGTTGTAGGCTGACTTATGGCTCCTGTTGTAATCAATTCTCCATAGCCGTTCCCACCGTCTTCACTCTACCTTCAGTGCTTTCAGCTCCAGGCCATACCAAGGTGCGCCCGGAGGGCACCTGTTCTGGGTAGCTGACTGAAGAGGGGCGACCTGATTAATAGCATCCCCAAGCCAGTTGGTAAATTGTGCGACAGCAGTATCATTATTTTCCTCTAAGATAGGAGGGGGGGGGGGGGGGTTTCCCAGTGGCTCCATCAGAGACCCTTTAGTGACCTTACCCCCATCTCCTGAAAAAGATCTTGGTGGGTTTTTGGGGACCAGTTCTTACCCTTAAATTTAGGCCAATCTTGAAGAACACTGCCCTGTGATCGGACCATAGGAGAGATTCAACCCCATAAAATACCAGGTCTGGGTGGCTGGAGAAGAGACCATCCAGGGTGTGCCCCCCATCATGAGTTATGCTAAATTGTAGAGCTTCTGCATGCATATTTTCAATAGCCCTGACCTGAACTTTTAATTGGTCCTTATAAATGATCGCTAAGCCCCCGCCTCTGCCCACCTTTCCGTCAAGACTAAGAAGTGCGTAAACGAATGGTAAAGCGATGTTCCAGTCTGGGCAGGAAGCCGCGTTGGTCCAAGTTTCCGTAATGAAGGTCATATCCGGAGAATGTTCGGTCAGAAACAATTCAAGTTCATGTTTGTGTTTGACCACAGAGCGAGCATTCAAAAGGATACAGACCAAATGATTGTTTAGACTCACCTCCAATTCCTGAGAGTGTCATTGGGGTCGACAGAGTAACCTATTCCAGGCATCGTACATGAGGGATGGGTAACTCCTGCTCCATGACTCTTAATCTCTCTAGCAGCGGTAAAACCGCATCCGGGGCAGAGGTAGCTGTTTAGGTGTTCTGGGTCTGGGACAGGGATACAGTCTACCTTTTTCTTCACCTGTAAGGCTAGCAAGCTGGAACGAGTATATCGTAAGGGAAAGGGAGTAGGAAAGGGGGGTGGGGCCCTGCCACTGGCACACTCCTGGCGCGGACGTGCGCAGACGGGCTTGCCTTTGGCGCGCATTCGGCGCGCCCGCTGCGCGTGACCGCTGCGCGTTCGCGCCAGCGTTAGTTATATGGGGACCGGGAGGTTGGCGCTGGACCGCTGACCTCTTCCGGGGCAATGGGGGCGGGCCCGCTCGCACGGACGGGCAGCGCACACCCACACAGGAGAACCGGGAGACGTGCTCCGGCTCCAAAGAGGTACTCAGAATAAGACCAGCTAAAATGAACTAATTAAAATTTTTAAGACATTAAGAAATACACAGGCATCACAGTTTTAAAAGCTTCTTCCGAACTGATTAAAAAATTTTAAGACATTAAGAAATATACAGGCATCCCAGTTTTAAAAGCTTCTTCCGCGTTGCATTAATCATGAAAAGTATGGAGTCAAGAGAGCACTGTCGCAGCCCGTACCTAGTATAGCTGAGACACTGCTGTAATCACCACACCTTGTGTGGACATCAGTCCACACAAGTGCCTGCAATATTTAGACTCTATATTTGCCTGGGAGAAGGAAGATGTGATCAGATCAGTTTGTGCTGGGAATGTGAGAGGATAAACAATTTGGCTTGATTAACCATCACTGTGACTTATTAAGTATAGTAGTTTGTGATTAGTGTACTTACATACGTAGATACCACCTGGGGTCTTTAAGTACGTATTACTGAGTCATACACATGCACTTTACCACTACCAGCTAGTGGGTGACAAAGATTTTACTATGAGTAGGCCCTCATACAATGTATTTTTGTTTCACACATCACGCAGATTACCAGTTTGCAGTGGAATGAGGTTCCTGTTATATTCTTGCATTACAGAGCACTCCAGTCAAGTCTGGGTTGCAACAATGAAGCATATCTCTGGTTGCAACGTGACTAAATTCAGATTGTGGCTACTACTAACAATAGTTGTTGGTCTTGCCAACTTACTAGCTATATACCAGATAATTCTTATATGTTTTATGTCAATTTATTATTTATAGAGTTTTATATAGCATGGACTAGACCCGATGAGGGTATCAGAGCGCTTTACTGAAGTTACATCATGAGAAAAGTTGCACGCTAGTCACATAAAAATGAGCATCTAAGAAGAGATTGTATATGTTAGTTCTTGTTGAAGGTCATGATTGTGTTAGTCATTCTCTATTAGAGATCAACACAGATCTTGGTTGAAGAGTAGCTTCTGGTTGGCATCAACTTGCATCAGGTCTGGGATCAGGAGAGAGTTATTCATCAGAAGTAGTTGGACTTCATTTTTGAATGAGGTGGTGGAGGGGTTCATTCTGATTGCTTGAGGCAGGGCGTTCCATATCCTGGGTGCTAGGCCAGAGAAGGTGCACAAGTAGGTTTTCTTTTTCCAAACTTTGTGGTTTCAATAGCAGGGTGTTGGTGCTTCTCAGAGTTCTGCAATTGCCATGGCTAGATACTTTGGTGTATTGAGGTGCAGGGCTTTGTGAGTCATGCATGCAATCTTTAGCTGCACTTTAGGAAGCCAATTCAGTTCCTTTAGATCTGGGGTGATGTGGTTGTTCTTTCTGGATCAGTGACGAGTCTTGCAGCCGCGTGTAGTGAGGTTCTTAAAGGAGCCAGACTGGATCTCTGCAAGCCACATAAGGTTGTATTCCCATAGTCTATTCTGGGTAGAACTAGGGATTGAACGGCTGTTTTTAGGTCGTTGAGGAAGGGTTTTAGTTTTCAGAGAATGCTCATATGAAAGTTGGCTCATCTGGTGGCTGTGCGGATATGTTCCCTCATGTTAAGATTCTTGTCTTGTATTATTCCCAGTGATCTTGTGGAATCGATAATGTGAGATTTGCAATTGAGGGCCGTTAGGTGTTTCATCCAGTTTACTATGTCACCTTGTCCTTGTGGTGGGGAGATTAGGAGAAAGTCCGTTTTGAGCGCATTGAGTTTCAGGTGTTTTTTTTGTTAGCCAGATGTGGGTCTTTTGTAAAGTTGTGTTGAGTAGTCAGATGTCATCTGGCGATATTTTTAGGTATAGTTGTGTATCATCTGCGTACCTATGGTAATGGATATTGGAGTGTTTCAGAATTTCGGTTAAGCGTCCCATGATTAGATTGAAGAGGGTAGGAGATAAGACGGAGCCTTGAGGGACTCCCAGGGTGACTGATGTGGTCGAGGATAGCGATTGGTTAATCTTGATTCTTTGAGTTTGGTTGTCTAAGGAGGCAAACCACTTGAGGACAGCTCCTGATAAGCCCATTCTGTGTTCAAGTAGGTCGAGGAGACATATGCTTGACTGTATCGAAGGCTGATGAAAGGTCTAGGAAGATTAGGAGGCAGGATTCGTTTTGATCTAGTATTCTGAGTGCGTCATTGACGATGTGGGTCATGGCCGTTTCCGTGCTGTGATTCTGCCTGAAGCCTGACTGGAACTGGTCAATGAGTTGGAATGGGGCTATATGGTTGCATAGTCAACGTATAAATACTCCTACTACAATGAGAACTGCGCCGTCTACACTATTATTCAATGCATATTCAGTGTATTTAACAAGAGTGACCGCATGTTTTTTCTTCTTGAACACTTAATGTGGTTGATGACAAAAGGAGTAAGGTATGAATACATTTGAACAATTTGTGAATGACAAATATGTAGACAGATCACTTTGTGAAAGACTGCATTGTTGTCCCAACCACATATGCACGGCACAGCAGGAAAACCAGTCAGTGACCGAACCAAAATATTTTTCAAATAAATCAACTATATATTTTGATGAAAGCATTCAAGAGCAACTCTTACCCAAAGAGGTAACAAAGTGTTCATGCGCGTTGAGGGTCTTCATGCATCGCTTGTTTTTGTAGTCCCAAACACGGAGGGTTTTGTCATCGGCACAACTCATGATGAACTTTCCACCAGGATGGAACATAACGCCTCGTACCCAGTTATCATGGCCAACCTGCAAACAAATACAAAATACAGTAACCATTGTAGATTAATGACAAAGACAGATGAAGGTCTCGCCTTTCGAGGCAGCAATCTCCAAAACATTGCCCCAATACTTCATACAAATAATACCCATGAAAAGCTGGGGGTGCAGCCAAATTCCATATGCACCACTTGCAGGGAATGCCTGCACCTTACAGTAATCAGGAAAGTAGTGCAAGCCCTAGCTGTTGCATTTACCTACAATATGACTTGAAAAATATTTCCCCCTAAAAAACGACAGAGACCAAGCATGGTTGGGCGATTGGCGAGTCAAACAAACTCGAGGATAAGCAACTGCTAAATGATTGTGCTTATAGATGGACTTCCAATTTCTGTATCCTCACCCTTGTTCAAATCAAGATTGTAGTTTAAGGATGTTAGTAAATTATTCAGCACAGGATCAAGAAGGCACCACTTAGGCAAAGCACTGCCTGGCTTCTACAGACATTATCTCAGTCTAAACTAAAAAACGAAACCAGGGGTTGCCCAAACAGCCAGAAAAATCTGAGAGCAGATGTTTTGAAATGTCCGTTACATCAACTCTGCTAAAGTGTTGAAATTATTTTCAGAAAAGACATCACTGAAATATCTAAAATGCCAAAGGAATTAGGAACCAGTTCCTGCTTGTACTCCCTAGGACCCTAGATAGCTTTGCTGTCTTTAAAAGCTAGTAGTAACTAGTATGACAGATTTTCACTTTTTACTAAGGTCAATGAATTCTCAAAAGCCCAGAATGTTATTCACTATCATTTTTACAGCTAACCTGAAAGAAGATTAAGAATGCTTTACTGAAAAAAATGATTAGGGAAACAGGAGAGGTGGTCTGGAATTTGCAAACACACCCATGATGGAGATCTGGGATTACAAATCAGTACCGGCTCCTTCGCCATCACTGTGTCTGCACTACTTTTAGTGAATAAAGAGAATAAGAACAATCTCATGCTTAATAAACAAGGGAAACCCAATTATTAAAAAGAGGGAACAAACATTCAGATTAATTTACTGGAGCAGCAACTGACGTTAAGGTCTACCATATTTATGGACTTCTCATTGTATGCACTTTGCAAATCCTGCTGAAGGCAATGTTCTTATAGTGACTGCCTAATGATCTGTACAGATAATCGGAATCAATCAGTAATCTTATATAGTGTGACTATTCACTCGTCAGAATCTCAAGGCACTAAAGAAGGGATCGATTAACTTTGTGTATAAAAAAAACACCATCCATCTTGCAACTGAGTTTTGGACAAACATGAAAGCACAGCTACACAGTAGAAAATATGTCCTGTTATTTTCAAATCCATTGGGTTATCTCTTTCCACCATCGCCATTAGGTCTTTATTACAATTTACAACATATAAACGTATACATTCAGTAGCGTACTGTGGGTCGATGAGGAACAAGATCAATCATAAGTTTCTACCCTAAAGGCCTCTGCAGGTGTCGGTGTGTTTCAGGCTCCCGGATATGTACAATCTTTTGTTCCAGTGTTTGTTTGCTCTGCCAGTAATAGGAGTAGGAGGCACATGCAGCTCTGCCCTAAGAACTGCTACAGCTTTTCATAGTAACTCAACAATTCTCCTGCACCAAAGTAAGGCATAACAATCAGTGGTGGCCCTGTAGGAGGGGTGCCATGCCTAATGTGGTCTATTAAGGGGACACACATGGGGAGGTGGGGTGGCGCAGGGTACCATAGGCTAATATAGATGCCCAGTGAGTATCGCCTACTGACAAACAGGGGAAGTTCATCCCTCCACCCCCAGGCTGCATAATGGGGTGTGGTAGGACATCCACCAACGTGTGCCTTTGTCATCAATTTGTCCAAGTACACATACCAAGCGTCCCATTGTTGGGCCACTCCTCTTCACAGTGGGACTAAGAGCAAAGAACCTGTCGCACCAGTTGCCTATACAAGAAATCATCCTCCTCCCACCCCCTTCAAATGAAGAAGGAAGCCAATAAGCAGTGAATCTTCATTAAAAATCAAAGCATCCGAAAAGAGTATTACAAACTCTAATCATAAGAATCAGAAAATTGTTTTATAATTCTTGATGATCAAATCGACTGTGACCCATTATGCCGCCGAAATCTGGAGATTGTGGCAAGGAAGACCTTAATGGTCAAATGGGAGAGGCCAGATTTAGCCAGCTGCAAGAAGAAAGGTAGTAATTGTTCTGACGCAGATTGAATAGGGTTTACTTCTGAACTAGCACACCAATGGCAGAATCTCTGCCATTTAAGCTTGTAAGTTTTGATAGTGCTCGGAGCTCTAGCATGTGCAAGGACTTCCCAACAGTCAGCAGGGATGGTTAGGTCGGCGTACTCCGTGTACAGGAGCCAAGCGAACAATCGTAGCGATCTTGGGTCCGGATGGCAGACTTTGCCGTGATTCGTTGTTAGCAAGTTCTGTATTGGACATAACCTGGGTTTGTACTCTAATAGGAGTAGAAACTCTGAACCAGAACTGCCGAGGCCACCTAGGTGCTACGAGTAGTATTCAGCACGGTCCCTTCCTCCTCTTCCGCAGAACCCTTGGGATTAAAGGAATCAGAGGCAAGGTGTAAGGATAAATCTTTGACCAAATTATCAAAAACACATTCCCGCACAATCCCTGTTGGGGTAGCCAGCTGCAGAAGAATCAACATTTGTGGTTCAGACTGTTCACAAATAGGTGTAACTTCGGTTTGCCCCACAACAGATATATGCGATCCAGCATCGGTTGGTGGAGTTCCCATTCGTGGTTGGCTGTATTTGACCTGCTCAAGGAATATGCCAGAATATTGGCCACTTCTGTAATATGTTCTGCTGTTAATGTTATCTGGTGCTGAATTGCCCAATCCCAAATTTGCAGGGCCTAGAGGATAGCACAGTTGATCTTTTCCCTCCTTAAGTAGTGCATCTTTGTTGTACTGTCTGTCCGAATTAAGACTGATGCTCCTGAAATATTTGAGAGAAGATTTCAAGGCCAGGAATATTACTTTTAACTCTAATAGATGGATGTGTAAAAACCGTTGCTGGAAGTCCCATTTCCCCTGGACTGTCAGCCCTTCCAGATGTGCTCCCCAACCCTCGAGGGATGCAACGGTCGTAATTATGTAGTTCGGAGAATCTATTAGGAACGACTGGCCTGCGGCTATGTTTGGGATGTAGGTCCAACATTGACGCACCTCCTTCATCTGAGGTGTTCTTTATAATATCCTTGAAGGACCCTGAAATTTGTAGCCATTTACTGTCTAGCTCTTCTTGTAAGGGTCTCATCCGGAAGCAGCAGTTGGGAATGAGGGCAATGCAGGAGGACAACATCCCCAGCAGCGATAAGTACTTCTGAACTGAAGTGGACCTTTTTACAAGGAGTGGAGCTGCCAGTTTGCAAACCTTCTCTTGCCTTTCCTACGAGGCAAAGGCCTTTGCCTGGTGAGTGTCTTATGGTTGCTCCTCAAAAAGTTTTTACTCTTGAGGGAATTAGCTGAGACTTTGGCAGGTTGATGGAGAGACCCAAAGTCTCGAAGAGAGACATCTGAGTAGGATTGTGTGCCACTACCAGGGATTTTGCTTTTATGAAACAATAGTCCAGATAAGGGAAGATTTGAAATCCTGTCTGTCGTAGGTGGGCTGCCATAGGTGCTAGGACCTTGGTGAACACTCGGGCGCTGAACGAAGGCCAAATCGTAGAACTCGGAATTGATAATCCATGCCAGCCACTCTTTAGCGTAAGAATTTCCTGTGCTTGGGGAGAGTGGGGATATGAAAATAGGGTTCCTGAAGGTCTAGGTTAGTCTTGTAATCTTCTTGATTAACTAATTGAAGCACCACCTGAAGAGAACATATGGAAGGATTGCTTTTTCAGAAATTTGTTGAGGCCTCAAAGGTCCAAGGTGGGACGCCATTCCCCCCGATTTCTTTCTTATGAGGAAAAATCTCGAACAAAATCTGGTTCCTCGCTGTACACCTTGTACCACTTCGATGGCTCCTTTGCGCAACATTATCTTTATCTGAGATAACAGTTCTTTTACATCAGAGGAAGGAGGACCTCGGAGTGGGCAGTTCAGAGGGATCTTAGGAAATTCCAAAGTGTAACCATAGGAAACTATATCTAAAACCCATCTGTCTGCTATTATAGTCCATTCGGGGAGGAAAAGGGAAATTCTTCCACCAACTTTGGAAGGATTGATGGGAACTGTGGCCAGCACTGAGCGTTTGTCACCGTTTCCTGGTGTTCTCTCTGCCTCTGAAGGCAGTCTTGCCTCTATAGTGCTTGTAAGAAGCGTCAGGAGGTTGTTTGTACAACTGCTAATGTTGTGATGATTAATATCAAGATTGACCTTGATACGGCTGGTACTGCTTGTATTGACTAATCTCCCCGAAAGTAGGACAAGTCACCTCCTTCGGCTCCACGAAAAGGCTGCTTCTTGAACTGCAGTGTGCCTAGAGCCTTTGCAGTATATGTATCTTCTTTAATAGTTTCAATCAATAAATCAAGGAGATTATAGGCACACTACTCACCCGTAAGGGTCTCAAGGTGCTGAGGTGGGGGAACTCTGGTCAGTCGAAGAGCCAGGTCTTGAGGGTCTTCCTGAAGATGTGCAGGTAGGGCCGCGCCTGATGTTGATCGGTAACTTGTTCCAAGTCTTGGCCGCGATGTTGGAGAAGGTTCTTCCACCCGTTCTTGCTCTGCGGATGCACGGGGGTTCAGCAACGGCGGAGGAGAGGTTTCTCTTGGGTGTGTGGAAGGAGATAGTCATTGAGGGTCCAGTGTTGCATAGGCATTCGTATGAGTGGGTGAGTATCTTGAAGGCTACTCTTTTCTCAAAGGGGAGACAGTGGAGGTTGCGCAGGTGCTAGGTGATGTGTTCGTGTCGAGGGATGCCAAGGACGAGTGTGGCTGCGGTGTTCTGTGCGGTCTGGAGTTTGCGGAGTAGAGACTTGTTGATCCCGGCGTAGAGGGCGTTTCCGTAGTCAAGTCTGCTGGTTATGAGTGCATGGGTGACGGTCTTCCTTGATTCGGGGGATATCCATTTGAAGGTCTTTCGGAGTATGCGGAGGGAGTTAAAGCAGGTGGAGGCGACAGCGTTGACCTGTCGGGTCACGGAAAGGGAGGAGTCTAGTATTATGCAGAGGTTTCAGGCGTGGTCCGTGGAGGCTTCGCCAATGTGGTGACTAAATAAGGATTTGCCATGGTAAGGCTTATCAATGATTTTTGTCTGTACTTCTTGCCAAAATGTAGTCAGTCAAAAAAGTCTTTATTCGATTGTCATCATAAAAGACATACTATACATATTTAAAAAATGCAATATCAATATAGCAATACAGGATAAAAATATTAAGATCATATAAAATATTTTATAGTAGTCAAATTATTAAAACATGACGACTATACATAGTAAAAGATTATAAAACACACACAAGACTTTCCTAAAAACCATAATGATAACACTAGTTGAGAACAAGAAAATCCAAGTGGGACACAGGTCAAGGATTGAGTTTCCGTAACCTAAGAATCCAAGCCCAGCTGATAAATTTGGCAACACCTGTAACAGGATTAGATGAATCAGATTTCAAAATTCTACTGGCAACCTGTGCAGAACGGGTACTCAATCGGCATACGGGACGAAGCCACCTACGTCGTGGAAGAAGGTATGTTGGACAACAAAAAAGGAAGTGATCCATAGATTCGATCTTGTCCACACAAAAGGGGCACTTGTCACTACCAAGAGGGCTCCAGCTTTTAGTAAGCCCTCGCAGTGGTAGGGCACCCACTCTAAACTGGTGATACAGTTTGCAATCAAAGTGTTTCATAATGGTGTCCCAGTAACCTTTGTAAGCGGACTCGTCCTTGAGAGCAAGAAAAGTAGCTGTCATGGAGCTACCCGAGAAGGAGGCATATCTCCTGGCCTTAATCATACACCAATAGGCGTCCCTAAGAACAATTTTAGTCGGGAAAACAGTAGTGTCTGGGTTGGCCCAGAGGTCACCCATCCCAAGGTCAGTAAGCAAGGTTTTAACACCAGACAGCCAGGATATCCTATGTGAACCCTCAAGCCCTTTAACTTCCAAAAGAGCTTCAGCATAAATAGATAGTTCGGGTGCGGTCCACAGGCGTCGCCAAAACGCTAGGGGTCTATACCCTGCCATATCCTCTAAGGGCTGGATTCCCAAATCATATAATAATGGAATGCGCGGTGTTGATTGTGGAAGCCCTATTGCTGACCTAAGAAATTTGTTCTGGGCAGTCATCAGTTTGGACAAATTACTAAAGCTCAAAATTTTAGCACCATATAAGATGGTAGGAAGAATCTTGGAGCCATAAATCTTCATCAGGGGAGCGAATGGTTTTGTTAAAGAATGACTATGCTCTTTCAACAGAGCTCCATCTAATTGGGCGTGTTTAAGAGCGAGGAGGTCCAGCTGATGTGACCAACTACAGGTCTCGCTAGAAGTAACCCCCAGATAGGTAAACACAGCTGTTTGATCCAAACTGACACCACCCAAACATACCCACGAATTAACGCGCCTGGGGCCTCGAAAAACCATAAACTTAGTCTTTCCTACATTTATTTCCAACTCATGTTCACGACAAAATAGCTCAAACGAGACAGGGCTAACTGCAAGCCCTGTCTTGTCTTTGAAATCAAGAGTATCATCTGCGAACATGAGTAGGGGAATCTTCATTCCAGCCAAGGAGGGAGCATCAGTCGGGTGGTTGGAAAAATAACTTATAACCCTGTTAATAAATAAAGAAAACAGGGTGGGGGCTAGCACGCACCGAAGAACACCTTTTGAAACTTTGAATCTGTCCGTCACCTCCCCTGGTTTGCCCCAACGAACACGGGCATACGTATTGTCATGAATAATTACCAAGAAAGACACCAACTCTTTGGGCATGCCCATCTCCAGAAGTGCTTCCCATAACTTGGCCCTCGGCACAAGGTCAAACGCGGACCGTAGGTCCACAAAGGCGGCATAGAGCTTGCCACCCCCCCCAAAAGACCACCTTCCAGTATAAAAGTACAACCCTGAATACTTGATCCAGGGTCCCAATGTGTGAGCGAAACCCCGCCTGGAGAGGGGTCAGCACATTAGAATCAGTCATCCAGTTTTGTATGCGTCCCAGTACAAGGCGGGCTATGATTTTTTGTACTGCGTCAATAAGACTAATCGGTCGATAATTGGCCGGGGCAGAGCGATCGCCTTTCTTATAGATCAGCAGAATCTCTGCCCCAAGCCACGAGTCGGGGACAGCAGCACCACCCGCAAAGCCATTTGCTAGCATTATCAGGTACGGGACCCATACATCTTGTTCTTGGATGAATAAATCTGCAGGGATACAATCGGGTCCCGGGGCTTTGCCACTCCTAATACTTTTTAAAACAGACTTGACCTCACAGGTGGAGAATTCTAAAGGGGTTTCAAGAACAGGTAGAGGAATATTGAAAACTGACCTATCACTAACCATAAACTGCTCCTCAAAATACGCAACCCACTGCAGAGGCTCAACATAGGTAGTGGGCCGAGTATCCGAGGGGCAATTGCCCCATATGAGAAGATGCCAAAATTGGACCATATTACGGTCTTGACAAGCCTGATACAGATCCCTCCATCGGTCCTCATCCCAGTTTTGCTTGGCCTTTAGTTGGGCAGATTTGTATGCAGCCCTACATTTTTGAATGGTAGTAGGTAATCTAGATTTAATGGCCTGTATCAGGGCACTTTGGGCCAATCTGCAGTCCTTATTGAACCAAGTACAAGATCTCAACTCTTTGCCTTTACCAGTAGGAGGTAAGGCTCTAACAAAAAAAGATTTGAGTTCTGTAAAAAGCGCATTATGAATTTCCCGTATATTACCCTTAATCAAGTCTAGGGACTTCAGCCGGTTGAGTGTTACCATGGTGTTACTAACCAGATTCCTAATGGCCACCCGAGAAGCCTTGCTAGTGGCGATCTTCAGCCATCTCACCCTTCTTTGGTCGTTAGTGAGAATAACATCCACAGAGGCACTGCCATCATGAATCGTAAGGGAGCCAGTAAAGCTATTATCATTAATAGAGAGGAAAAGTTAGTTATGGTCACTCTCTACTCTGCTTATCATTAAGAGACCACAACTCCAAATTGACTAAAATATAGTCAATTCGACTCCCAGTTCTACCATTATCGAAGGTCATCCTCCCTAACCTATCTGATTTGGTTCGCCCATTAACAGCTCTCATTCCCTGATTTAAACAAACCCTTAATGAACAGGGCCGCTTGTGTCCATTTCCTTACAGGAGCCAACTCCAGCTGGGGAACACCCCAGAGAGAGTCTTCAACCTCTGTTAGATCCCCACTGTCAACACCCAAGGGCTCAAAACAAATATTGAAGTCTCCAGCCACTATCTTATTAATAGACTTCAGTTCGAGCCCCAAAAAGTTCTCCAAGAGAAGACAAGTGGGAGAGCATTTTCCACCCGGGAGACCCCTCACATAAATGTTTATAATAAGGAGATTAAGGCCATTAGGTGATTGAACCCTAATAATCAGTATGTCTGGGCTATCGATTGGGACCTCTACCACGGAAACACCCTCACATTGCCGAACCCACGTGGTTAGACCGCCCATCGGTCTACCCCTAGGGCCCTTAACAGCAGGTTTAAAAAAGTTCAAAAAACCTATACGAAAAAGGGGGACCGTTGCCCAAGTCTCTTGAAACTACCATATGTCAAAGTCGTCAATGAAACTGGCCCAATCAGGAATATCTAGCCTGGATCCTAAGCCTGCAATATTCCATGAACCAAATTTCAAGGGCGAATTTACAGGGCCGGTAACCACCACCTGACGTGGCGCAACCAATGGGTCATCCAAACTGACAAAAGAAGGCTGTAAGGAGGCAGAGGGGTTGGGCGTGCAAGAAATCTCAAGGAAGCGATAACATGGCAATATCCAGACTCAGTTGACATGAAGGAGCCGAGACCCCAGGTTCTATCCATAGATGGCAAGCAGAACTAGCCCTACGTCAATCATTATCCTCCAGTGTTGATAAAATGTCAAAACGATTAGAAGTCAAAATGGGCTGGTTAAACCTTGTTGGGAATCTCGAGAGAGCACGACTATCCCCCATAAACTGGATACACCCTGGCTTATAAAAGAAGCCTAGTAGGAGAATTTTGATAGAGTTGGACACTGATGGTTGATGGGAGGCAACATCTAATATGTATTCGACCAATGACGGGGACCTAAAGCTCAACACCACACAATCACCTGATAGGGACTTGTATGACTGGCCTATCCAGCTAATACGCCTCACCATTTTAAAATCATCAAACAAGGCCTTACTATTCCCTACTTTAGTACCTAAATAGTGCAGGGATTTGTTCTTAAGGTTTGACCAATGTTCGTAGGTCCCATCTGTAAGAGGTGGGACATTAGCCAAAACTATGGAGTAGGGGGTGGCTTGGGGTGGGAGGTGTAAATTGGGAAGAGTGTTAGAAACCCCAACTCCCACCTCCTCATTACCAACCCTATTACCCATAAGGGGGCAACTTTGCTCGTCGCGATAATTAGTACCCTTAACTGGATCCACTTCCATAGCAGGGTTCTGCTCAACAGTACAAGGATTGCTAGAAATGGGCGGGTCTTCCTGTATCCGGGCACAGGGTAATGATGAAGCGGGATCTAAAGAGAGTCTACGTTCCACAGCTTGAATCTCAAGATTCAATGCCGACTCTGCCCTAATTAGGTAATCTAGTGTCCCCCCCACCTTATCGGCAACCCTCCTCTTGGTCATGTTATAGCAAATCCAAGGCCCACCCCACACAGAGGCAACCCACCTTCCCCAAGTAACAGCAAACAAATACAACAATTAAAAGGTAATAAATGGGCTCAACAATGGTGCCTTTGCTACACCGCCCACCTTATCGTAAATCACAACCCTCAGCCGCACCCGACAGCTTAGCGGACAGGCCATGACGGGCTAGGACGGGCCCGCCCTTGGCCCGGGCGAGCCCACGCGCGTCCCGCGCTGTGGGAGGCTCTCCGGGAATTTATGCACCTCTGCGCCCTCTAGTGACGCTCAGCGACGATTTGCTAAGCCCCCTGGATGTTGTAGGCGAGGTTCAGCCGTTTCCCTCACGGCGGGACAAGGAGGCAAGCAGCGGCTCTGGTGGTAAGTTTGTAGAAAGAAAGAAGCCCTTCGGCCGTTCCCACTCTATTGGCAGACAAAGTTTGGCCAAAAAGTAGTAGCTCTTAACTAGCCCTGATGTCTCTAGACTGCAGACACGGCAAATTGGTGGAAATCCGTTGATGAAACATCCACGGCGTAGTCAATCTAAGCAGAGATCCTTTATCCCTTCTAAAGAATTCTCATCGCCTCACCCTTTGGAGTCCTCAGGCAACATTTCAATAAAAGTGGAAATGTCCGATGACATTTGGCGGTCGTACATGCCCAGAATGGCAAGAGAGATGGCCGATGTAACAGTGGTTGCTGCCATGGTGGAGAACTTTTTACCAATCGAGTCGAAAAGCCTTCCGTCTCTATCAAGCGGAGCAGATAGAGCAAAAGCAGGATTTCTGGCACAACGTTGAGTAGCTTATGAAATTACCAAATCCAGCTTAGGTTATCCTTAAAGGCAGGCAGGCGAATTGTCAGGCACCATATACTTCTCCAATTTAGGTAAAACTGCTTGAATTGAGGCTGGTGTTCATTACTTTTAAGCCTTCCTGACATAAAATCCACTATGGGGATTGAGTGAATCTGTGTTTTGGTCTGTTTCTTGAAATCACAAAGAAAACTATCAGCTTGTTTGGTTGCCATGGGAAGCTGAAACCTCTTTGCTGCTCTCTCCATAAGGGTATGAAAACCCTCTATGTCTTCGGGTGGCGAATCTATCGGCGGCGGGGTGGAAGGCGATGGTGTTTGTATTGGTTAGTAGTCCCACTTGTTAGGTAGTGATACCCCGTCCAGTTCACCCTCCTCTCTAGTCAGTGGTATGATTCTCCTGATCCTGTGGTTGCGTTGCTACAGGTACTGGAGAAAAAGGAGGGGTAGATCTAATTACCAAGGTAGGATGTGTGATAGGAGTTTGAGGAACTGAAGACGCTGGTTCTGAAGGAAGGACTCTGCAGTAGTAATCTTCCACCTTATGTTGCAGATTTGATACTAGGGAAACAGACATTTGAATAATTTGTTCCATTTGCCTGTCTTGGTTGGGGTCCTGAGGATAGAAAACGTACTCGTTATCTTCATCATCCTGGCACTTTATCCGATGGTCGGAGGGACTGCGAGCCACAACCAAGCATGCCATCATCCTCTTAATCTTCCTCCTCGTCTCGAGTATTAAATATTTCTTCTGGAGGACGGGGGATACCTTACTTGGAGAAGTGTGGATAGGTAAAATCACTTCTTGAAAAGCTCTTTTATACTGAGAAACTGACAAAACAGTGTCATGGGCAGTTTTCGTCTTCATTCAGGCAGGTTCAGAAGAATATTAGTGAGATGCGGGCAAAATTGTTGACAAGACCAACAACGACGTCAAACAAACCATCGACATTTCTTCTGTCTACAGTTTTGACATTGACAAAGATAGTCGATGGAGGTCAGTGTCTGTAGTCATGTGCTCCATCGACAAGGCCACCATTGAGAGATTTTTGTTCTTCATTGAGCCAAGAGCTGGAGTGGTAATGAGAGATCCATCGACGATTCTTTTGACAGAAGTCTTTTTTGCTCGTCGACATTGAAGACGATGCTGCCATCAACGTAGATGGTCTCACCCTTACAGAGACTATAGTTGACGGAGAAGAGGACGACGACATGATGAGCTTTGACTGAGGTGAAGAGAAAGTCAACGTTATCGTAGTTGTGGCGATGGAAGTTTGAGGGTGTCGTCGATGGCTTCATCAACGGAGTGTCTATTTGAGGTGACAGAAGCGTCTCCCGTAGAGACCTGGACGACAGTTTTATTTTGGAAGAGGCTTTAGAAGGAGTAGAGGGCATAGATTGACCCTTATATGAAGCTGGCTCCTTTTTAGAAGAAGGCTGGTCATCAGATTTTAAGGTGTGGTGATGTTTCATCAGCACCTTAATAGCCTTAGGAGGCACCAACTCGCCTCACTTGCCCTCTTTGTAGAGGCAGTAGTTTTGAGGGAGAGATCACTATCCACAGACTGAGGACTGCCCCGAGTTTTCAACTACTGTAGCCAAGGAAGACGTCCTTCTCTATCTCTCGAAGTCTTTTGAGAGAAAGTTCAGCAAATTTTACAGACTCTCACCTGATGATCAGAGTGAAGGCAGTAGATGCACTTCTTGTGGGGGTCATCCGAATGAAGTCTGAGTTTCCTACATGTGTCACAATGCCTGAAGGGTGATCTTTTTGAAGACCTGCTGATCTGAAGATGAGAAAAATCTGAGAGCCTGGAGCCTCTGTGGAGAGGGTTCTAGCGGAAGCTGTCGCCTGATTGGGTGGAGTTTGGACCATTCATAAAGACTAGGACGAGATATTGAAGTGAATGTTTCTCTATTAAGTTTAATGTTAAATTCATTACTTGCTGCTTTCTATGTACCATGGGACTCTTACTTCGACGACGGATAATCATTCAAGCATGTGAATCTATGGAAGATACCCCAATACTGGAGAATTAAAGATATTCTAACTATTCTTTGTATGAGTTTACAATTAATATTACGTTTTTGAAAAATGGTAAGATTCCAATTTAGATTCCATTTCAACTGGATGTTTACATCAACCAACAATAATACAAACTATTTACGATATATGGTACCCATGTGGACTTGCCTATGTAGGCCGGATGACCAAAAAACAGAAAGTCAGCGCATCTCTCAACACCAGAGCAGAATTCCTAGCACACCAGAGCAGAATTCATTGCAAGACTCCAAATTAACTTATGGTTCAAAACTTCATCCAGACAGGTCACGCTAAAAAGTAACTACTCACAGATAATCAATGTAGCTATAAACATTATGACGATGGCATGGCATTCTGCCATCCTGAATCAAAAGACACGCTTGTGGACTGATATACCCGACAAATGCACAATGAATGAATTAAAGAAATAGATTTCCTTGTCGAGATCTTCCAATTGCATGTACTGCTACTGCTTTAAGGAGTAACCAACATCAGTAGTGGCATTCAACTGTACATTGCTTAATGGGCTATCACTCCACACTGTCCTCACGCCACAGCACGGTTCATCAGGGACACTCCAATACTGATAGGACTTCAATGGCTTCCCTTGCCAGCCTGCACCATCCTCAATACCAGCTGCATAACTTACAAAACCAACACGACCTGTGTCCCCACTTACCCTCCAGACATTCTCACTATCTCCAGAGGTCCTTGGCACACCCACTACCAGGACACCATCAGACTGCAGACTAAAAAGGATAGATAGATCGATAGATAGATAGGATCTGGAACATACTAGTACCTTTTGATATTGATTAAGGAAAATGCTACTTACCAGTATGCATCTGTTCTTGGCATGTACAGCTGCAGTCGCACACTGTGCATAGATCACCATTTGGTGTTGGGCCCAGATGTTCGCACTTTGTTGTTGTATTGGAATAAGTCTTTGGAAGTCACGAGATAGGGGACTCCTACTTTGGACAATAGTGCGCATGGGCATCAACTCCATCTTCAGATTGTTTTTTCGCCAAGCAGAGAAATGATGGAGTTTTGTAAGAAACAGAAATAGATGCCCATGTATGTTGTATTAAGATATATGTTGTATCTAATTAAGATAATACTGGAACAGATAAAGGTAGCAGGGGAGGCGGGTGGGCATGTGTGAATCTGCAGCTCTACAGGCCAAGAACAGATGCATACTGGTAAGTAGCATTTTCCGTTCGAGGCATATGAGCTGCAGATCACACACTGTGCATAGATTGCATAGCAGTAAGCCTTCTTAGTGGCAACCACCAGTATCTGTTGCAGTAGTCTGAAATAGTGTTTGGAGTACAGCCTGACCCACACTAACCTGTTTTGCCTGCACATCTACACAATAGTGTTTTGTGAATGTGTGCGGTGTAGACCATGTAGCTGCTTTGCAGATATCATCTAAGGGAATGTTACCTAAAAATGACATTGAAGCCCCTATTTTGCGGGTAGAGTGGGCTTTAGGGGGAATAGATAGTGTACGTTTTGCTCTGTGATAGCAAATTTGTATACATTTCACAATCCACCTTGCAATCCCAGACTTTGATATGGGATTGCCTTTATGTGGTGGTGAGAAGGATACAAAAAGTTTTTGTTTTACGAAAAGGTTTTGTTCTGTCAATATAGTAAAGGAGGGCTCTTTTTATGTCTAGTGTATGAAGAGCTCTTTCTGCTACCGTTTGTGGTTGCGAGAAGAACACTAGCAACTCAACAGATTGGTTGAGATGGAAGGGAGAGATAACTTTAGGAAGGAATTTGAGAACCACTTTGTTATGATGGAGTTGTAAAAAATGGTTCTTGAATAGTGCCTGTAGCTCACTGACTAAGATGTAATGGCCACAAGGAAAGCGACTTTCCATGTAAGAAATTATAGCTCGCATTTATGCAGAGGTTCGAATGGAGGACCTATTAGTCTTGTGAGGACGATGTTTAGATTCCACACTGGTGAGGGTGGTACCCTGGGAGGAATTATTCTTGAGGCCTTCCATAAATGCTTTAATGGCAGGTACCCTGAACAATGACAGATGTCTGTTTTCTAGGTAAGCTGCTATGCAGCAAGAAGTAATCTAATTGATGTGTATGCTAGATTACATCTTTGAAGATGCAACAGGTAACATATGATGTGTTGAGTGGAGGCATCTAAAGGATTGATGGTGTTACAGTATATGACAAATCTTTTCCACTTGGCTGCATAGCAGGCTCTAGTGGTGGAGCGCCTACCCTCTTTGTATGAACGTTATCAATCAGGTGGAAGATTGAGGTAACCAAATTCTAGGACTTCAGGAGCCAGATCGCCAGGTTGAGCTGTATCTGGATGTCTGATCTCTCTATGGTTCTGTATTAAGAGCTGTGGGGAGAGGTGTAGTCTTTGGTGTGGGAATACTGATAGTTCCAGCAATGTTGTGTACCATGGTTGTCTGGCCCATGTTGAAGCAACTAGGATCAGTGTTAGTGACTGTTGCAGCTTGCGCACCACTAATGGAATGAGTGTGAGAGGCGGAAAAGCGTACGCAAATCTGCCTGAGCAATTCATCCATATCGCATTGCCTTTGGACAATGGGTGTAGATATCTGACGGCGAAGCTTGGTCATTTTGTGTTGTAATGTGTGGCGAAGAGATCTATCTTTGGCTGCCCCCACATTTGGAAAAAACAGTTGAAGAACTTGTGGATTAAGTTCCCACTCGTGAATCTGTTGTGCCTGACGACTTAACAGATCTGCCATGCGATTTTGAATTCCTGGAACATGTTGGGCTAAAAGGAATAGGTTTTGAGGAATAGCCCACCTCCATGTGCTAGTTGAGAGCTGCAGAGAGTGAGTCCCCCCCCCCCCCCCCCCGTTTTTGTAAATAGTACATTGCTGTCATATTGTCCGTGCGGACTAAGACAGCTTTGCCGGATATCGGTTTCTGGAATCATTTTAATGCCAGAAAGATTGCTAGTAACTCCAAATGGTTGATGTGGAGTAGCTTTCGCTGAGGTGTCCATGTGCCCTGTATGATGTGATGAAGTAGATGAGCTGCCCAGCCGGTGAGCGATGCGTCTGCTGTTAGCACAATCTGTGGAAACGGCTCTAGGAACGGTCGCCCTTTGGAAAGGTTTTGGGTGTTCCATCACTGCAGAGAGCGATGTGTGCGGATGTCTACCAAAACAGCATCTGTTAGCTGACCTTGAGCTTGGTTCCACTGACGTGCTAAGCATTCCTATAAGGGTCGCATCTGGAGTCTTGCATGAGGTACTATGAATATACAAGAGTCCATCGTCCCTATTAGTTGCATGAGCATTCGAGCTGGAAGGGAGTGTTGCAGCTGAAATTTTGTTATAAGGGTTTGCATGCTTGCTATCCTGGCTGGCCTCTGATATACAAGGCCTTTTGTTGTGGCACCTAGATATTGTTGGGTGTGGGACGGTTGGAGGTGTATGAGCTGAGTGAACCCTATAGTGTCCTCTGGAGGGGATGGTCTAGATGGGTAGATATCATCTTGTGGTGCATTAGGAACATCTGGTTTGCCATAATCGTCCCATGGGTCCTCTGGGGTGTTAGGTTCCTCTAAAGGGTCATTATCCCCTTCCTCCCCAGAGGTGTCATCATCCTGTGGTGGAGGAGATTGTGAGGGTACTGGAGATGAGATTGGAGAGATGTGGTGTGGAGGAGGAGGTGGAGAAGGAATTCTCAAGGAGAAGTGGCAATGGCTCTCTTTGGGCGTGGAGCCGGTACAGGTTTGTCCATTTTCCTTTTCCTGGTACAGGTTTGTCCATTTTCCTTTTCCTGGAAGGACTAAGTATAAGTTGACCTGTCTTTGGGTCTATTTCAAGAGTTTTTTGGGTTGGATCAGGCTGAAAAAGCTCCTCCTCAGGAGTGTGTTTTGGTGCCGATTTTTTCGGGTCCGATTGTTTGTGTGGCACAAGTTTTGGAGTGGTTTTTTGCTCCTTAGGCTTGGAATCGGGAGTTTTCCTGGGTTCTGTTGGGGTCTTTGGAACCGGTTGTTTCTTTGGTTCCGGTGATTTTTCGGATCTGAAGGTTGAGCGCCACTGGTCTTCGGAGCCAGTTGCTTGTTTGGTTCCGATGTTTTTTTGGGGTTGGAAGATTGAGCGCGAGTGGTCTTGGCCTCGTACTCAGGCGAAAGGCAGAGGTTACATCTTGTGAAGATCGGCGTGTGGAAACTTGGATCCACATTGAGGACACTTTTTGAAAGGAGTCCTTTCCATGAGCCAAAGGCCTAATGGCGCAGCTCGGCCCGAAGGACTGCGCCGACGACCGGAATCGAAGAATTCAAGTTTGGAGAGATGTGCGTCGAATGGGAACCGCGATCACAGCAATACTGAAGAATGGGTGAAGGATTGCGCGCCAAAAGGTAGAACGGTAACTATACCGAACTGGAGCGCGACTAACACATTCGAGCCCGATGGCGGAAAAAAACTGAAGCTGAGTCGATGCCCGTGCGCACTATTGTCCAAAAGAGGAGTCACCTATCTCGTGACTTCCAAAGACTTATTCCAATACAACAAAGTGCAAACATCCGGCCCCTACACCAGATGGTGATCTATGCACAGTGTGTGATCTGCAGCTCATGCCTCGAACCTTTATTTCGCCATTCACGACATTAAAGTGCCCACATCATCATTTAGCCAAGCAACAAACTAAATGCCACATGTACAGTGCTCAAAGTGCAGGACTCGAAAAATACACTCGCAGTTCTGAGTGAGATTTTATCAGGTCGGGCTATTTTTACCCTTACTAGATTTTGCTGCCTAGTAAACTTAAGCAGGAATAAACAGGTGTTCTGTGTGCTCAAGTGAATGAGCAATTAAGACTCCTTTAAAACATGTTTTTATCTTCATGCAATTGCTAACTGCTCAAGGACAGAGGTCAAATGTCAGTTTGACTTTTTACTTTTTGTTGCCTATCGGTTCCTGGAAAATTGTTTTAACTTTTTTCACTTATTTATTCACAGTTAATAGTTTGTCAAGTGAACTAACAAGAATTGTGAAACAAAAGGATGTAAAAGGCCAGTTTTCTTTCTCCAACATTTAAACTGCTTACAAATGAATAGTACAAGTATTTCAAAATTATGAAATAACTGTTTAGTAATTAAGAAGTGAGATGCAAACAAAGATTTAAATTGGAGCAACGTAAATCAGAATACTTAACTTGATGATGTGCAAGTGACAAATATTTGCACATACTTTCTTTCCAAACATTGCCCCTTATATAGTTTTAAAACCACGTCAGTGAAACATTCTGTGGCCATTAAATCTGCTGAATGCAAACGGCAGTGTACTGATACTTTAGTTATACATTTATTAAACATGATTTGGGAAACATTCCTGCCCCCGTACTGATGACAATGCAATTAATGAACTAGGAGGCAAGTCAGCGGTCAGGTGTATCCTTTATGTGGCTAGATTTGTATTCTATATGGAGTTAATGTTCAAGTTAAATTAAACAAAATAGTTGTGTGTACAGCAGATGCGCTGAACTATTTGTATGTAAAGGTGCTCTCATATGTGATAAGGAAGAAAATGGCGTCTCAGTGAATGAAAATACTTGCCCAGGATCACATAATTTGAAAACAGTGTATGGGTCAAGAGCATTATAATTAAGTTGAGTAGATTTAAGTTACTAGACCTGCAGGTCTAGAAATATTTTGGGAATTTTCCGAGGCCTGAAGTGCATTAGATTATTGCTCTCATGTCGCAGATAATTAAATTCTTTAATACAAGCCAATGAAAACAATTCTAAAATTCCAGCTGTGATAAAAAAAAAAAAAAACTTGTGCATGAACTGGCTAAGGATGAGGAAAACTGTATACATGCAATTATCAACTGCAATTTAAAATTAGTACATTAAACCGTTGAAATTTTCCTCATAATGCCCTGCATATGTCCTAGTAATTTGACAACAGTGCAAGTACATAAGGGTCTAGCGTCTGATCTTAATATTCGTAAAGCTGATTGATGGTTGCGGGTACCAGCAGCTTACAAATTGGTGTAATCCACTTGGCTCTAGGAAGCGTATGCTGGACAGGGAAAGACTACATGGGCAACAGATTCAGTGGCAATGTTGCAGCCACAGCATAAATGAGGTGACAGCAGGTTGTGCTGCCATACACTGGTAAAGGTGGTCAAAGGGAGGGTGTCAATCCGAAAGTGGATATAAAGCTTCCTATCGCTTGGTACACAAATAATATCTAGATTGTGATCCAATGTGCTAACCGATTGATTTGAAATCCAAGAACTCACTGGTAAGCCTCCCACAGGCTGAATTGTTTGTCTGTTTGAGTCACCCACTCCCAATAGCGCGATTTTACCAGCTCTTTGGAGGGGAGTGAGGCAGAAATAGAGATGTCCCAAGTTTCTCACAACCCAATGGTGGACAACAAATTCTTTACATTGCTTATCCGAACTATCTATTTAAACTTATCTAGAGTACTAACTTCCATTAGCGCATTGGCATAGGGGAGCAGTTCAGGTGAAGACCTAATTCTCCTCCAAAATAAGATAGATTGTTTGTTTTAGTGGACTACCACAGTCCAGCCCCATAAAAGGCTGTGCTTACAGCTTTTAAATCGTAAATCTGAAGGATAGCTACGACTGGTTTACTGCTCAATGTACGATGTTCCTTCAAAAGTGCACCAACAATTTGCTTGTGCTTTAATGACATCTTGGTCACATGTGGTTTCCATGATATGCTGTCATAATTTTATACCCAGATAATCAAAGGTATTTACCCTCTTCAGTATCTATCAGGACCACTCTAAGGCAGTTCCAATTAAAAAAATGAGTTGAAGCATAATCTCTCTAGACAACATAGATCACAATGAATTAACTGTCCACAACATAGCTACATCTCCTTCGGCTCCATAATTTTATGCTCGTTTATGACCTTGTACAGCACTCTGCTACTTTTTGGCTAGATTCTTGTTACAAAAATAACCTATATACATACTTGTACAGATAAATACTTAGTGACTATATTGGGGGGTCTCCAACCTTTTCTGTAGTAAGACCTACTTCTGATCAATGAAAATCGTGAGCTACTTAAGGCAAAGACACTGGTGCAGTGTTACCAGACTTGGGGCACAGTGACAGGGCTGCCATGTTCGTCAGTGTGAGCATGGTGTTTAGGGATGTATGAACATGTGTGCATAGGACTAGGATATTGGGTGAATGAGAGCCTGTGCCATACCTATTTGTGGCACTGGATCTATGTTTTGACATATGTGGCAAAGTTACATTTATAACAGTTATACAACCTTTTGTTTTTACATAGGATACATTTAAAGTGCAAAAAAACGTTCTGCAAAAATTTTCATAATATGGAACATTTTTCTGCAAAGAGCAGAAAAACATTAAGACTTAATGTTCTATAGAAGGAATATGCTACTTACCAGTATGCATCTGTTCTTGGCATGTAGAGCTGCAGATCTACACACTATGCATAGATCGCCATCTGGTGTTGGGACCGGATGTTTGCACTTGTTTTTGTCTAGGAAAGTCTTTGGAAGTCACAAGGTATGCGGCGACTCCTTTGGATCATAGTGTGCATGGGAATCGGCTCCATCCTCAGATTGTTTTTCGCCAGCAGGGAAATGATGGAGCTTTATAAGAAACAGGAAAGATGCCCATGTATGCTGTATCTAAGTAAGATAATACTGGAACAGATAAAGGTAGCCGGGGAGGCGGGTGGGCGTGTGTAGATCTGCAGCGCTACATGCCAAGAACAGATGCATACTGGTAAGTAGCATATTCCGTTCAAGGCATATGAGCTGCAGATTACATACTATGCAAAGATTGTATAGCAGTATCCCCTCCTAGCGGAGACCAAAAGTATCTGTTGCAGTAGTTTGAAATAGTGTTTTAAGTACAGCCTGGCCCACACTAGCTTGTTTAATTTGCACAGACACGATCGTGTTTTGTGAATGTGTGCGGTGTAGACCATGTAGCTGCTCTGCAGATATCGTGTAAGGGAATGTTCCCTAAAAATGCCATTGAAGCCCCTATCTTTCGTGTAGAGTGGGCTTTAGGAGGAACAGATACTGTATGTTTTGCTTTGTGGTAACAACTTTGTATGCATTTGCCAATCCACCTAGCTATCCCAGATTTTGATATGGGGTTGCTCTTGTGTGGTGGTGAGAGACACGAATAGTTGTTTGGTCTTACGAAAAGGTTGTGTTCTCTCTATGTAGTACAGCAGTGCTCTTTTGACATCTAAGGTGTGAAGAGCTCTTTCTGCGACTGTTTGTGGCTGAGAGAAGAATACAGGCAGCTCCACAGATTGATTGAGGTGAGGGGAGAAATGACTTTAGGGAGGAATTTAGGATTAGTTCGGAGAACAACCTTATTATGATGCATTTGCAGAAAGGGTTCCTGAATGGTTAGTGCTTGTAGTTCGCTAACTCTTCGTAGAGAAGTAATGGCTACTAGGAAAGCAGTTTTCCATGTTAAGAATTGTAGCTCACATTTATGTAGAGGTTCAAATGGAGGCCCCATTAGTCTTGTGAGAACGGTGTTTAAATTCCACACAGGTGAAGGTGGTACTCTGGGGGGAATTATTCTTTTGAGTCCCTCCATAAAGGCCTTTATGGCAGGTACTCTGAAAAGTGATGGTGTCTATTTTGTAGATATGCCGCTATGGCAGCAAGATGCAGTCTGATAGACCTGTAGGCTAAGTTGCATCTTTGGTGGTGTAGTAAGTAACCTATGATGTGTTGGATAGACACATCTTGGGGATCAGTGTTGTTTTTATGACAGTATATTACAAATCGTTTCCACTTGGCTGCATAGCATGCTCTAGTGGTAGGCAGTCTAGCTTCTTTGATGACGTTCATACAGTCAGGAGGAAGGTTGAGGTAACCGAATTCTAGGACTTCAGGAGCCAGATCGCTAGGTTGAGCTGAGCTGGTTCTGGGTGTTGGCTCTCTCCATGGTTCTGGGTTAAGAGGCGTGGAGAGAGGTGTAATTTTGGGTGCGGAACTACGGAGAGTTCCAGCAATGTGGTGTACCATGGTTGTCTGGCCCATGTTGGAGCAACTAGGATGAGCGTTAAGGAGTATTGCTGTAGTTTGCGCACCACTAGTGGAATGAGTGGGAGAGGCGGAAAAGCGTACGAAAATCTGCCCGACCAGTTCATCCATATCGCATTGTTTTTGGAGAATGGGTGAGGATACCTGGCGGCGAAGTTTGGACATTTGGCGTTTGTGGGTGGCAAAGAGGTCTATCTGTGGTTGCCCCCACATCTGAAAAAACGGTTGAAGAACTTGTGGATGAAGTTCCCACTCGTAGATTTGTTGTGTTTGATGGCTCAACAGATCGGCTATTGTGTTTTGACTCCTGGGACATGTTGGGCTAGGAGAAAAATGTTCTGAGGTATAGCCCACCTCCATATGCTCTGTGCGTGTTGAGAGAGCTGCAGAGAGTGTGTCCTGCCTTGTTATTGTATACAATACATGGCTGTCATGTTTTCCGTGTGGACTAAGACAGCTTTGCCTGAAATGTGTTTTTGGAATGCTTTCAAGGCTAGGAATATGGCTAGTAGCTCCAGGTGGTTTATGTGGAGTACCTTATGTTGAGGTGTCCACCTGCCCTGCATGGTGTGATGTAGTAGGTGAAATCCCCAGCAGGAGAGCGATGCGTCTGCTGTCATAACTATTTGAGGAATCAGCTCTAGGAACGATTGTCCTTTGAAAAGGTTCTTGGTGTTCCACAACTGCAGAGAGCGATGGGTACGACCGTCTACCAACACCACATCTGTCAGCTGACCTTGAGCCTGGTTCCATTGGCGTGCTAAGCACTCTTAGAGAGGACGTATCTGGAGTCTTGCATGAGGCACTATGAATATGCAAGAGGCCATCATGCCTATGATTTGCATGAACACTCGAGCTGGAAGAGTGTTGCGGTTGGAATTTGGTGAGAAGAGCTTCTATGCTTACTATCCTGGCGACACTGGTATAGGCCAGCGACCTTGAGGTGTCTATTGTGGCACCGAGGTATTGTTGCGTGTGGGAAGGTTGCAGCTGGGACTTGGCATGGTTTATTGTGAACCCCAGGTCGTGAAGTTGTTGAATAGTTCCGTGAGTGTGTTGTACACAATGATTGTATGAGCTGGCTGTTATGAGCCAGTCGTCTAGATATGGGAAGACATGATGTGTTGTCTTGTAAGGTGTGCTGCCACCACCGCTAGGCACTTGGTAAACACTCTTGGTGCTGTGGTGACTCCGAATGGGTGTACTTTGAATGGATAGTGCTGACCGTCCACTACGAATCTGAGATATTTTCTGTGAGTGTTGTGAATGGGAATGTGGAAATAGGCATCCTTGAGGTCTAGAGTAGCAAGGAAGTCGCCCTGTGAAGGCAGAGGGAGGACCTGCTGAAGTGTGACCATGTGGAAGTGGTCCGAGTATGTATAGGTTTAGGGATTTGAGGTCTAAAATAGGTCTTAGAGAGCTGTCCTTTTTTGATATGAGAAAATAGAGGGAGTAAACTCCCTTGTTTTGTTTGTGCAGGGGAACTTGTTCTATTGCACTTTTTTGTAGGAGGGAGATTACCTCCTGCTTTAGCAGTAACAGATGTTCTTGTGACATTGGACGCTGTTTGGGTGGTATGGTTGGGGGGGGGGGGGGAGGTAGATGTTAGTTTGAGACAGCCTGATTGAATTATCTGTTGCACTCACCTGTCTGAAGTGATGTTTGCCCACGCAGGGAGGAATTGGTGGAGTCTTCCCCGACTGGAGTGGAATGGTCTGGGGGAAGTGGAGGGAAGTCATGGGGTGGGGGTTGGAGGCAGAGCGGGAGTTGTTTTTGCCTCTGCCTTTGCTGTTGTTCCCCCTATAACCACCTCTTTGGTAACCTCTAGTATAGGTGGATTGGGTGGGAGCCTTGTAAGAAGTGGAGGGGCTATCAGAGGAGTAGCCTCTATGGGTGCTTCTGAAGGATGAACGACGAAAGGACCCATAGATTTGGCTGTGTCTGTATCCTTTTTCATTTTCTCAAGTGATACGTCCACATTAGGGCCAACTAGGTGTTGCTCATCGAATGGCAGATTGAGTATGGAACTCTGGACTTCAGGCTTAAAACCTGAGATGCGTAACCAGGCATGCCTGCGCAAAAGGACACTGGTGTTTATTGCCCTTGAGGCGTTATCTGCTACATCTAAGGCACAACGGATGGAGGTGTTAGTGATTGTTTTACCTTCCTGTAGGAGTTCATTGGCCCTGTTTTTATACCTGTCAGGGAGGTGCTGCATTATGGACTCAAGCTCATCATAATGTGCCCTGTCATACCTGGCTAACAGCGCTTGGGTATTAGCAATGCGCCATATGTTTGCTGCCTGTGATGCTGTGCATTTGCCAGAGGCGTCCAGGAGTTTAGATTCCTTATCTGGTGGTGGTGCATCACCTGATGTTTGGGAATTGGCTAACTTTCTTGCATTAGAGACTACCAAGGAGTCTAGGGGTGCAGGGCCTTTAATGTATGCTGGATCAGTAGGAGCAGCCTTATACTTTTTTTCTATTCTCTGGTTGATGACTGGAGCCCTCACTGTGTTTTTAAAGATGTCTGGTGAATGCTTAATGACCCCTTTAAGCTTGGGTAAAATTGAGGTGGACCTTTGTGTGGTTTCGAAAGTGTCCATGAGGAAATCTTCCCAACTGGGTCTGAATGAAGGGCAATCCCGTGGTACTGGGCAGCTCTGTGAAGGAGCTGGTTGAAGCCAATATTGTCCTCTGGAGGTATAGATGTCATCTTGTGGGGTGTAAGGGACGTCTGGGACACTAATCATCCCAAAGGTCTAGGGAGCCAGTTGGTGTAGGGTCTCCAAGGGGTTGATCGTCCGCACCTCCCCCTGAATCAGAGATATCTACTGGGGTAGGTGATGGTGTAGGAGAGCGGTGTGGTGGTGGTGGTGGGGGAGGAGGAAGAGGAGAAGGGATCCTTAATGGAGAGGTAGCAAAGTCTCTTTTTCGGTGGTGGTGCCGGTGCAGGCGTTTCTAGGGGTCTAGTCTTAGGATCTTTAACAAGAGTCTTTTGAGTAGGATCTGGACTAAACATTTCTTCTGTGGGAGGTAGATCCTTCGGAGTCGACTGCTTTGGTGCCGTAAGCTTTTTCGTCGCTGACTCGGTAGCGGTTCTAGGTTTGGAACTGTGCAGTTTTGTAGTGTCTTTATCCGATGGAACGGTTTTTGTTTTTTCGGTTCCGAGGTCTTTGGCTTCGAAGAATGGGAGTCAGGGCCCTTTGGTGGTCGTTTTTTAGTTGGCTCCGAGGGTGTTGTCAGTGCCGAGGAACCGGTGCTAGCCTTTGACGCCGAGTGCTTAGATGTCGAAGCAGCGGTCAGCGTGGATGAGAACTAGGACGTCTTCTTTTTCGGTGCCTGAGTATGTTTTTCAGCACAACATGTAGGCTGATTCGAGCCAGAGTCACCTAAATGTTTAGTAGGCTTCTTTACCGGGCCCGAAGGCGTGGCATGGGAACCTTCACCTGGGCCCGAAGGTGAAGGTGGTACCAAAGCCTTTTTTTATAGTGTCGAGGGGGGTTTGGGTCGGGGGTCGACGTCTGTACTCACAGCCCTCTGAGCTGGAGTGATGTCCTCGACGTCTGAGTCATCTGCTTCGGAGGCGCTGATGGCTTCTTCGACCCGACCTTGCTCCGGAACATAGACGCCTTCTTGGAAGATGTCTTCGGGGATCGAAGGTGACGAGCGAGCCATTGTTCTTCAAGCTAGTCAGTCCCGGAACGTCTTCTTGGAGCGGAAGGAGGCGCAAGCTGGACAGTCTCTGGCCTCGTACTCCGGTGAGAGGCAGAGGTTACACACCTCATGTAGGTCGGTGTGGGGAAACTTCAACCAACATATAGGGCACTTATTGAATGGTGTCCTTTTCATGAGCCGGAGGTGAGGCCCAGGTAGGCCCGAAGGCCTTTGTCGACGACCGGAATCGAAGACTTCAAAGTTAAAGGGTCGCGTGGATTGGGAAAACGCGATCGAAACAATACCGTAGGGAAGGATTGCGTGTCGAAAGAGAAAACCGTTAACGGTTCCGAACAGGAACGCGAGAACACATCTGAGCCAGATGGCGGAAAAAAATCTGAGGATGGAGCAGATGCCCATGCACACTATGATCCAAAGGAGGAGTCACATACCTCGTGCCTTCCAAAGACTTTCCAAGACAAAAACAAGTGTAAACATCCGGACCCAACACCAGATGGCGATCTATGCATAGTGTGTAATCTGCAGCTCATATGCCTCGAACATATTTTTCTTCACTTTAAATTCCTCCCATTTACAAAACAATGACTACTTATCAGTTATTAATATGGCAGTGTTTAGTGGCCACTTGGAGTAAGAGACCTGCTGTTTATAAATGCAACACGTTGAATCAGGAGAAAATGAAGAGTGGACTTAATCAGTAAGTTAACAATTCTTTTAATTTTCTTCCATACATTTAAAAGCCCACCCGGGGTATTCAATTTAACTCCAGCACTGCTCATTATAAGGCCCGCTATGTGCAGCCTAATGATAATGTAAAATAAACAGAGCCTTCCCTTAACTGGACATGGAAAACTATGACTATTTAAAAATGAACTCAGGGCTGAGAGTTATTCTAAAGGTGTCTGCGAACTACTGGTAGCTCGTAATTGACCGGTTGGAGACACCTGATCTAGTGAGTAGGAACTCCCTAACCAATGGGTAAAGGTTCCCAGGCCTAATCCCACCCACTTTGGGCATTTTCCAAATGGCTGAAGTCATCTCTCACTCTACATGTGGACTCCGAGGGCCCACCTTGCACTATATGAAGATTATTGTGGCTGTCTCTCACATGGGCTGAGGCAGGTGTCAGAAATGTTGGTTTAGCCAAGATACTATCAGGTGGAAGAAGAAAACACGGAGTATGGAAAAAACGAACAGTGAAGAGATGCAGGCCCAAGCCCAGCTAAGATTCTTTAAGACAGGAACCAGCCGAGACCAGTCCACACAAGTGGCAAGCTGATTCCAGGGAGAAACACTATCCAGAGAGTTGGAGGTGATGGGAAGCCTAAGGTACATCCCAGGGAATGAATATGCTACTTACCAGTATGCATCTGTTCTTGGCATGTAGGGCTGCTGACATTCATATCTGTGCATAGATCGCCGCCTAGTGTTTGGTCCGGATGTTTACACGTTGTTGTCCTGGAAGAGTCTTCGAAGTATCCTGGGATAGGTGACTCCTCCCCTGGACTACAGTGCGCATGGGCATCCTCTCCATCCCCAGATTGTTTTTCGCCATTGTGGCAGTGATGGAGTAGATACAGAAAGTGATGACCATGCTATACAGTAATTCTGAGAGCTGCAGCTGCTACAGGCGCCGGGGAGGAGGGAGGGCGACATGAATGTCAGCAGCCCTACATGCCAAGAACAGATGCATACTGGTAAGTAGCATATTCAGTTCGAGGCATGTGGGCTGCTGAATTCATATCTGTGCATAGAATACATAGCAGTACCTCCTATTAGCGGCGGCTACCAGTGCCAGCTGCAGCGGTCTGAAAAAGAGTTTTGAGAACAGCCTGTCCTACAGCTGCCTGCTGTTTTGATTGCACATCTACACAATAGTGTTTGGTAAATGTGTGTGTAGTGGACCAGGTGGCTGCTCTACATATATCATGCAAAGGAATGTTTCCCAGGAAAGCCATGGAGGCCCCTAACTTACGTGTTGAGTGGGCTCGTGGGGGAATCGTTAATGTGCGTTTAGCCTTTTGGTAGCAAATTTGAATACATTTAACGATCCATCTGGCTATACCTACTTTGGAGATAGCGTTACCTTTGTGGTGTGGGGCAAAGGCAACGAAAAGTTGTTTAGTCTTCCTAAAGACCTTAGTCCTGTCGATATAGTACATGAGGGCTCTCTTTACATCTCGTGTATGGAGTGCTCTTTCTGCGACAGTTTGTGGGTTTTGAAAGAAAACAGGCAGTTCAATAGTTTGATTCATGTGGAACTGCGATATCACCTTGGGCATGAATTTGGGGTTGGTACGTAGTACGACCCTGTTGGCGTGAACCTGTATGAATGGCTCTTGAACGGTTAGTGCCTGGAGTTCACTAACCCTCCTCAAAGAGGTGATTGCTACTAGGAAAGCTACTTTCCAGGTGAGGAATTGAATCTCGCATGAGTGTAGAGGTTCGAAGGATGGACCCATCAGGCGTGTGAGGACCAAGTTGAGGTTCCACATTGGAGCAGGTGGGTGGCTTGGAGGAATTACTCGTTTGAGTCCTTCCAAGAATGCTTTGATGGCCGGCACTCTGAATAAAGAGGTGCTGCCTGTTCTGGAGATAGGCTGATATTGCGGTCAAATGGACTCGTATTGATGTGTATGCCAGATTGCATCGGTATAGGTGTAAGAGGTAACAAATTATGTTTTGGATGGATGCGTCTAGTGGGTTAATGTCATTATTATTGCAATAAACGACGAACCTCTTCCATTTGGCTGCATAGCAAGCTCTGGTAGTGGGTCTCCTGGCCTCCTTAATGATGTCCATACAGTCAGGTGGCAGGTTTAGGTAGCCAAACTCTAGGACTTCAGGAGCCAGATTGCCAGGTTCAGCTGTTGCGGATCTGGGTGCTGAATCTCTCCATGGTTCTGCGTTAAATGTGCGGGTTTGATCCGCAGCCGTTGATGCGGCACCACGGAAAGTTCGAGAAAGGTGGTGTACCATGGCTGGCGTGCCCACGTTGGAGCAACCAGGACGAGTGTCAGTGAGTGTTGTCTGAGTTTGCGTGCCACCAGCGGTATCAGTGGTGCTGGGGGAAAAGCGTACGCAAATCTGCCGGACCAGTTCATCCAAATCGCATTACCCTGCGATTGCAGATGTGGGAACCTGACGGCAAAGCTTTGGCATTTTGCGTTTGCTTGTGGCGAATAGGTCTAGGTCTGGATGACCCCACTGCTGGAAGTACGGTTGGAGTACTGATGGGTGTAACTCCCACTCGTGCATCTGGTGGCTGTGTCTGCTGAGCAGATCCGCCATCTGGTTGTCCTTGCCGGGGAGGTGTTCCGCCATGAGGAACATGTTCCTCTGAATGGCCCACTTCCACATGCTCTGAGCCAGATGAGACAACTGTGGAGAGTGTGTTCCTCCCTGCTTCTGTATGTAGTACATGGCGGTCATGTTGTCCGTCCGGATCAACACGACTTTGTTGCACAAGTGTACTTTGAATGCTTTCATAGCCAGGAAGATTGCCATCAGTTCTAGAAGGTTGATGTGCATCTTCTTTCGTTGTGTTGTCCATAGTCCCTGCACTGTGTAGTTGAGTACATGAGCTCCCCATCCCTGGAGAGACGCGTCCGCTGTCAGTATCATTTGTGGAACAGGCTCTTGGAACGGTCGGCCCTTGCAAAGGTTTTGTGGATTCCACCAATGCAGAGAGTTGTATGCCCGACCGCTCATCAACACTAAAGCTTTTAGTTGCCCTTGAGCCTGATTCCATTGACGTGCTAAGCACTCCTGAAGCGGGCGCATATGTAGTCTCCCGTGTGGGACTATGAAAATGCAGGAGGCCATCATGCCTATCAACTGCATGAACACTCGCGCGGGACGGGAGTGTGGGGGTTTGAACTTGGAAATCAGCATTTGCATGCTGTTGATTCTCACTAAATTCGGCTGAGCTGTGGCCGCCAGAGTGTCTATGGTTGCACCTAGGTACTGTTGTACGTGTGCGGGTTGGAGATGGGATTTTGGGTAATTTAGTGAGAACCCCAGACTGTGAAGAAGGTGAATGGTGCGGGACATGTGGCTGGCACATTGCTGGGCTGACTTTGCTTGAACAAGCCAGTCGTCCAGGTAGGGGTAGACATGAATGTGTTGCCTCCGTAAATGTGCGGCCACAGTAGCCAGGCACTTTGTGAAAACTCTGGGCGCTGTTGTCACGCCGAAGGGAAGAACCTTGAATTGGTAGTGCTGCCCTTGAATAGTGAACCTGAGATATTTCCTGTGTGATGGGTGAATGGGTATGTGGAAATACGCATCTTTGAGGTCTAGCGTGGCTAGGAAGTCTCCCTGTTTGAGCAGTGGTAGGACTTGTTGCAGGGTGAGCATGTGGAAATGCTCCGAGAGAATGTAGCGGTTGAGGGGTCTCAGGTCTCGTATAGGTCTGAGCGACCCGTCCTTTCAGTATTAAAAAGTACAGGGAGTACACCCCCGTACCTTGCTCGTGGACGGGTACAACCTCTATTGCGCCTTTTTGTAGCATACTTAGCACTTCCTGCTGTAATAGCGGTAGGTGCTCTGAGGACATAGGACGGTGTTTTGGCGGTATTGTGGGTGGAGTGGAGGTTAATTCTAGGCAGTAACCGTGTTTGATAATATCTTTGACCCACCTGTCCGTGGTGATGGAGTTCCACGTGGACAGGAACCTTTGTAGCCTTCCCCCGACAGGTGTTATGTGGTCGGGAGGAAGGGAGAGGGCGTCACTGTTTGTTCTTGGGGGAGGACCTGGTGTTGCCATATCCGCGTCCTCTGCCCTTTGTGCTTGAGCCACGATATCCACCCCGGGTGTTTTTATCGTAGGAACTTTGTGTGTTTCCTTTGTTGTAGGTTTGCTGTGACCCCTGTCCTCTACCTGCTCCTCTATTTCCGGGGCGACGAAAGGAGCCGCTACGAAAGGTCTGCGTTTGGAGAGCCCCCATGGACTTTGCAGTGTCCGCGTCCTTTATTTTTTCTAGGGTGGTGTCAACCTCTGGCCCGAATAAGTAGTCTGGGTTGACCGGCTGGTTGAGGATGTTATTTTGTACCTCAGGTTTGAATCCGGAGATTTGTAACCAGGCGTGTCGTCGTAACATGACGCTAGTGTTTATGGCTCTGGCAGCTGTGTCTGCGGCATCCAGTGCACACTTAATGGATGCGTTTATGAGGAGTTGTCCCTCCCTGATGAGGATCTCTGCTCCCTCTTTGTATTGGTCAGGGAGATGTTGGAGTAATGTTTCTAAAGTGTTATAATGTGCGCGATCGTAGCGAGCTAGGAGCGCCTGAGTATTGGCAATACGCCATATGTTAGCTGCTTGGGCCGCAACCCGTTTGCCGGAGGTCTCTAGCACCTTGGACTCTTTGTCCGGGGGAGGAGCATCCCCTGTTGTCTGCGAGTGCGCCCGTTTGCGAGCGTTCGCGACTATGGAATCCAGAGGCAACTGGCCTCTAATATAGGTAGGATCCCCAGGCGCCGACCTGTATTTTTTGTCGATCCTGGGGTTTATTACTCTTGCCCTGGTGGGTTCTTTGAAAATGTCCTTTGCTGGTTTGAGGACACCTTTCAACATGGGTAGAGTTTTGATATTCCTTTCTGAGGATGCGAAAGTATCCATGAGAAAATCGTCCTCGATGGTGTCAGAGTGGAGTTGCACACCATGATTGGCCGCAGCGCGTTCAATGAGGGCGTTGAATGCGGCAGTGTCCTCTGTGGGAGACGTTTTTGCGCCATATAGCTGCGTGTCCTGTGTATCCAAAGGAGCACCCGGGTCTACAGGGTCATCCCAAGCCTGGTCAGGGTCCTGTTGGCCTTGAGGGTCCATCTCTCCGGGGTAGGGGACGTGGTCACCCATGTAGTCCTCCAAAACGTCGGTTTCGGAGTGTGTTGGAGAGAAGGACAGTGGATGTTGGTAAGAGGTATGGAGAGGTTCGTAAAGAACTGGTTCCGAATCCACTGGCAGCTTTTTCTTCAGCGGGATCCGGTAGGAGTTCAAAGCTGGCTCGGAAGTTTTTCTCCTCTTGTGGAGCATCATTCTGCCAGTGTCGGCATCGATGATGTGTGATGGTGACGTCTCCGTAGGAGAGCGTTCGGCAGGTGTGATCCTGGTGTGGGTGACACATGTTCTGATTTCGAACAGTTTTGGGGCCGTGGATGGTGGCAGGCCAAAAGTGATGTTGGCCGGTGCCGGAGAAGCTTTTTGCGCTTTTTTCGGCTCGGAGCCTGACGTGTTCTGGAGGGCTGCTTTGTCTTTGATGCGTTGCAAGGACGCTGCAACTTGCCGCACCTGGAGCGCCGACGGTTCTTTGGCGCCGACCGGGTCTGTAGAGGCGGGCGTGGACTTTTTTGGCGCCACTGGGTCATCGAGTCAAGGAGAGGTAGTAGCTGTCGACGGCGTCGATGATTGTGCCTTCGGTGCTGCTTTCGAAGCGGTGTGAGACGCAGCAGCCATTTTGACCTTTGTGGCCGGAGCCGATTGTTTCGGTGCCGGGGGCCGAGGCGGTTTAGCGGTACCGATGGTCTTTTTCCGTGTGTCGGCGCAGACGTCGGCTGCTGCAAGCTCGGCACCGAAGTCCCGTTTGGTGCGGTCGGTGCCGACGGGTTTGGCTGGCGTCGAAGGTGTGGTGGGCTTCGATCCGACCAGTGTCACTTTCAGTTTCGGTTTCTGATGAACCAATACGGCTTTCGGTTTCGATGAAGGGAAACCAGTCGTTTTGGGTGGTAATGGCTGCCGCTGAATGTCCGAGGCTGGGCCAGAGGGCGGGGCTGAAGAACTGCGGGATAGGTCTTGGGTAAGGCCCGAAGGCGATCCCTCGACCGGAGCCATAGACTGATGCATCGGGATATCCTCAGTCCGTACGGGTAGGCCTTGCTCGTCACCGGAGCTACTCTCTTCGGCCCCTAAGGCCTCATTGTAGTCTCCTACCTCGGTGTCGGCTTCGTCTCTGTGAAAGAGCGGTTCTTCGACGTCTTCCGATCCGGAGTCGTGTTCGGAAGCGGGGCTGGAAGGTAGGTTCTCCACTTCTTCGACCTCTTCGTCCTCGGCGCTGAAGATGTTGGTCGGGGCCGGTGCCGCGCTTCAAGTCTCGCTGCTCGTCGATTCCGGAGAGTCTTTTTGGATCGGAATCGGGCACAGGCCATACATGTGGACTCGTCGTGGTCCGGTGAAAGGCATTTGTTGCACACCGGGTGGACGTCGACATGGGGATATTTCGCATTGCATACAGGACACCGCTTGAATGGTGTCCTCGATTCCATCGTCGATGTCGAGTCGATGGTCGGGTAAGATGCGAAAAAGTTGTTTTTGAAGTTAGTAAACTAACAAAGAACTATCGATACCGATCGGGAACAGTACCGACGCGAACTAAAGGCCTTTTGGCCTGTAAAAAGTTTTTCCTAACTTGAGTCAAGATGAGCACATCCGAACCCAATGGCGGAAAAAAACAATCTGAGGATGGAGAGGATGCCCATGCGCACTGTAGTCCAGGGGAGGAGTCACCTATCCCAGGATACTTCGAAGACTCTTCCAGGACAACAACGTGCAAACATCCGGACCCAACACTAGGCGGCGATCTATGCACAGATATGAATTCAGCAGCCCACATGCCTCGAAAACTCAATTACTCCAGCTGGCTGCAAAGAGACAACCTAAACCCTGGAAAAACAATGAAATTTAAGACCTAGGCACAGCAAGACAGTGAGTCTCAGTAGAAAATTGGTACAGGGAGTGTACTGAAGGTGGCACCATACTAACCGTGGGATGGACACAACATTTTGCTCAATCTACAGTTTAGGATATAGACCATGGAGAGAGCCTGATTTAGATGACAGCTCCCTGGCCAGTAGGATCCATAGAGAACCAACACTCCATAAAGCACCCACCATACACTACCTCACAGATCATCCACCTTAGAGGTGGCAATTAGGGAATGCTCGGATGATGCAAATAGCAAAACATCTGACCTACTGAAGGTAAGCAGTGGATATCGCCACAATGTTCGCTAAATGAAAGAAATCCAAAAGAGTACAATTGCATTGGAATCACCAGAAATGACAACACTTACCAGAGGAACCTAGAATAATGGAAAGTGCCCGAATGAAGTAGTAATATTGGGGAACAACCCTGTATCTAATGAAAATTAGCACTTGAATCACTGAATACATCAATTACGACCCTGACCAGAGCAGGGACTTGTGATTGAGACATCAATTTCATGAATCTTGAATGATGGAATTTCATATGCTGGGATACCACTTAGCCAAAGGAAAAAAGCAGACTAGCTATCTGAAGACTGTGGAAAAGAACAGCAGAGGAGCAAAGTCAGGGTGCCTTTACTAGAGCTAGTCTTCTTGATAGCTACTCATTTAAGTCAGAACATCGAGCCTAAATGATGGATGAATCAAGTGTCTAAAGGGCTGAGATCGTATCGAGGTGCAACAAAATAAATTAGAGAAGATGAAAACCAATGCAGAAAGCATTAGCTATATAGTGGTGGGGTCTGATGCCACAACGGTTTTGGAACACACAGGTACATCAGTGGGAGCTGGGATGAAGTGGTGAAGGGCCAGCAAAGGAGAGGTAAAGGCTGCAATTAGTGCAAGGTGCTCGTTGGGGACTAAAAACACCGGAAATTGAACTGGAGGTTGCCGGCCTGGAGGCAGCCCCAAATTTGGTGATGGCAGTATCTCCACTAAAATTGGCCTTAGGGATACAGTGAAGGCCGGTATCTGGGAGCATAGTCAGCAACTTGGAGATCTACCTAATACCCTGAGTGTTCCTCTTGTGGTGCTTCATGTATTTATTCCTGGAGGACTTGTCCATGTCCTGCTTCGAAGATTTGCAGGTTGTCAGAGTCAGAGGGCCTGGCGAAGGACTTGGATGGCCATAAGGCCTGGTGCTTGCACCAGGCCAGTGTCAAGGAAAGCTCCACCTCCCGCTCACTGTTGACCTTTGCTTTCAGTAGAGCTACTTCTCACATGCCTTGGAATCTTGTTTAGTCCCTAATAACCAAAGACAGTAGTGAAGGCCCGAGAGATTCATCTGTTTGTGGCAGGAGTAACAAGACAAACTATAAACCTTTCAGGTAAGAAAGTGTCTAACATTGTAAAACAGCTAATTTGAGAGGAATACATTCAGGGGAGAGTAAGTAAAATAGCTTAAATAGCACACAAATATCCAAATGTGTCTTAGTTTTGGTGGAGACCCATCCAGTAAGGAGCCGTAGGCGAGAGCTGGGCAGCTACCCTTAAATAAAAGATTCAGAAAAGAGTCAGGTCTTCAATTGCTTCCTGAATAGTGACAGGCTGGGTTGGCACGTAGGATTAAAAGGTAAAGAATTCTATAGATTTCCCGCACAGAAGAAGAACATCCTTCCACCCCATTTCATTTTCTTTATTCTGGGAACGGTTACCCTTTTAGCAACTCAAAACTGCACTGAAAGGCACAGGAAAAAAGGAACCAACTTATGTGCCAAGCTGGCTTCTTTTATTTGGCTAAAAAGTGCTATTTAGGCACTTGAGCCAAAGAGCCGCGTATTGGTGCACGAGAGCTACTTCAACTTCCTGGATCTAGATTAGCATCTGTAGCAATTCAAAAGGTGAGCAATCGAAAGGCATAAGTATTCAGCAGAGCAAATCATTACTGAGGACGTAAACGCAGAGATCAGACCAGACATTTCCCACTCCAAGTGTTATCTTGGAGATTAATCTCAACTTTACCCCTCATGTGAATAGTGCCACCAAAATCACAAAATCTACGCTTCCTTCAGAATGTTTTAAATTTCCATTCTTTCACCTAAAGAGAGGTAATCCTCACCACGGTTGCTCTCACTTGGATTACCTCATATTACCAGTCCTCTCAGATCAGTACAGTGGCTATCTAGCAAAGAGAAGGAATGATCTCTTACTTGTAAATCCTAGTTCTCCTTCCGAAAAATCTTTAATGAAATCATAAGCACTGAAAAGTCCCACCCACATTTGAGGATCCCAGAGCATTTCTTCCAAATGTACATTTCAGTTTTAAATCTTCAGCTTACTTGAGGGGCGCTAGAGTGCCAGCGAACAAGATGGCTGCACCCTTGGGAGGCTCTGTTAGACCGGGAACACGATCCTGCAAAATCCTTTAATACGGGACAGCAAAATTGCTTGCAAAACTACGGTACGCCCTGAGTAAACTACCCGGGGCCACTGGAGCTTAACGCCAGCTTGCGTACGGCTGGTTGGACAAAGATCGCCACTGCCCCTGTCTGCGGCCTGCACCCGAGAAGAAAATGGCTGAGGCATGAGCGTAACAATCGGACCAGCGAGGGCCACAGACACAGGAGAAGGAGACTCATCTGCGCAATCCCCTACCTATGAGGACATCTGCATCTGGGGCAAGGAACTGCAGATCGGGTGCGGTGGAGACTCTCCTGATCTGCTGCCGCTGCTGGGCTGAGCAACCACAGTACCAAGCTCCTGGGGGCCAGGTCAAGCCTGCTGTGGTGCCGCGCGGCCTCGACGCCCTCTGTAAAAGTAAGACCACTTGTGGCGCGCCCTTCGTACACAAGTGCGGACCGCCAGAGTCCAACGTGAATTTGCGGACTGCTGGCTGGACTCTGATTGACGCAGGCCCTTGGTCACGGCCAGCGCCAGAGGGAGGGGAAATCAAATGGCGGAGGGGAAAACAAATGGCGGAGAGGGGAACGGAACAATCGGGCCCACAAAGGTTTTTGATGAAGGAGAAGGGGTCTTCGCTTCTGCGGCTTCCTGCTGGCGAGGGCGTCCTGACCGCAGTAATGAGGAACTGTAGATTGAGTGCGGTGGCAACTGAGCCTGGCCTGGTCAGCTGCTGCAACTGGGTGACTACGACACCAAGCTCCTCTGGCCTTGCTGGGGCATGCTGAGGTTGAGCGTGGCTTCGGCACCTTGTTCGAAAACTGCTGAATGCCCAGACCTGAGTGAGTGCTCCCCCGGACCCGAGGGTGCTGCGGTGAATTCCCGGCTGAGACGCACCTGACGGGAGATGCAGTCAGATCTGATCAGCCTGGGGAAATGCAGGTGAGCGGGCTGCGCGACGACGCTGCTGCCCTGTGCCGGGAACTGCTGGCCTGGGGGACCACTGAGGCACCCGGGAACTGAGAAAGCAACGTGGCCGGAGGGGGGACTGAACTTGCCAAAGACTCTGCGCCTATTAATCAAGACGCCACAGTGTGCAATTGATTTTGAGTCAGTGGTAGAGGCCCTCACCAGGGGGCAGCTAAGATCTGCCATAAACACCGTGACGAGGCGCAGAGGGTATTATGAATTAATGGCATTCCCCCGACACCCCCAATCATACAGTGCATCAGTGAATAACCCTTACTGGGCAACTGTGGGGCGGCAGACGCTTGCCTGCGCCATAGAGTGGAGCATACCATGGGCCGAACGGAGAGCAAGCAGGCCAAACTGCATTTCTCTGCATGGAAAATTGCTCCCACTGAGACAGAGGACGCAGATCCACAAATAGAGGAGGGAACCTTGGCCCTCACTGTCTCACAGAATTCAGATATAGTAACTTCTATTAAATATGCACCAAAGCCTCACATCCATTGAATCTAAAATGGATGCCATTAATAAGCGCACGGACTATCACACAAAAATTAGAAAAGCACGATGGGCGCATATCCGAGGCGGATCAGCGCATTTCTACACTCGAAGACAGCTCTTCCGCTAGCAGTGGAAAGTTACAAGACATGGAGAAATTGCTTAAAATTATTGCTGCTAAAAATTAGGACGGGGGGGGGGGGGGGGGGGGGGGGGAGGGGAGGGGGCGCTCACACAGAAATAATTTGTTAATAGTGGGAGTCCAGAGTCCACCGCCACGGGCCACATGGAGGGTTATGTGGAACAAATGCTGGTGGAGCTCTTTGGTGCAGAAGCATTCTCTAAGGTCTTCGTTGTTGAGAGGGCCCATCGATCGCTTGCGGAAAGACTGTCACCGGGCGCACCACCCCACCCTATCCTGGCGCGTCTACTCAACTACAAGGACGGTTATATGGCACTGCGGCTGGCCAGAGAAACGCAAGATTTGAAATACGATGAAAATAGACTCAACATACCCAGACTTCACCTTGGCGGTACATGAGGCACGTAAGAAATTTCAGCTTGCCAAAATGAAGCTACAACTAGCTAACATACAGTATGCCATGACCTACCCGGCTAGATTACGAGTTCTTCATTGATTAAAGCCATGTCTTCAATAACCCGCAGCAAGTTCAGGACTTCCTAAAAATCGCCGTGAGACGCTCACGCGCACCCCAAAACGGGGAACCGGGCTCCAGTCGATCCTCACCGGCTCCTGAAGAGGAGTAATGGTAGACTACAGAAGATTAGAGACTACATATAGGTCTGGTAATGCAATGTACTCTGATAAATTGCATGAAAGCAGAGAACATGGGCTTGCATTGTCCCAGCCTTGTACAAAAACTGTTATTCCCTATTGGGCTTCATTAGCTCTGCTGAGACTTATAATAAGGTTTCCCCGGGCTCACTCGCATCTGCCAGGCGCGCTGCTGCCCCTCTAGCGCACTTCTCCAGCGGGAACCCCCTGAAAAATGTTCTGTATTGCTAATATGTTACTACTAGTTGTAATCAGGAGGACTGGGTGTGATACCATGCTCCTATGGGTTTCGGCCGTAGGTGTGGGATGGATTTGTGATGGTTACACGCAGCGGCATTGCACAACTATTTGTGCAGATACGAGTACGCACACTATGAAGTTTCAAAATGATAGCACCAGCACACGACTGTTTCTCCTGAGTCTCCAAAGAGGCCATGGTTAACCTGGGTCAAGGTAAAACCCCCATTATTCATTGTCTAACTTGGAATGTACATCGGCTTTGAGACCCCCGTAACCGTAGGCAGGTCCTAAGCTATTTAGATCGGCACCAAATCCAGGAGGCCATGCTACAGGAGACACATCTAGATCCTAAAGCACCAACCAATTTTGGAAGGAAATTGGTGGCACATAGCTGCTTCTCTTCCTATTCAACGTATGCACGGGGCACAGCAATCCTTGTCAAGTCTGGCCTGGGATATTATCCGTTGGGAGCCTTACAGGACATTCAGGGCAGATTGTGTTATATGGGGCAGACTAGCTGGGCACAAGGTTAAGCTGGTGAGCTGCTATGCACCCAACATTGATGATGCATGTTACTTTGATAAGCTATGGGGGACACATTTTGAAAATTGGGTCTACCTTTGTTATTTGGGGAGGAGACTTTAATTTGGCACTAGATCCTCTCACTGACCGCTCTCCTGCTCACTCACTATAACAAAAAGAGAACTGGGGGTCAACAACAGAAGCACAAAGAGATGAACGCAAAGGTTAGTGAACAGTCGTCTAAAAATATCAGTCACTTGGGATTACTGCTATGACCTAAAAATAGCAGTCACTTGGGATTACTGCTATAGTTTTTTCTGCACCGTTTTTACTAGATGTGAGGAGGGTTGTATCATTCAGAGTAGTTTATCTCTCCACACAACCTTTTTAAAATCTCTTTCACAAATATATCTTTTTTGCACTGCACCAAATAGGATTCCTTTATTATGGACATGAGCATACTTTGTTCTTCTTCTTGCATGGTCCCGCAACAGCATTTACTTTGAGCAACAGAGCTTGCCAGCAAGGCAGTCCTTATGATCAAGGGACGGACCTTCCACTCTTGGTGGATGACCAAATGATAATATTGATCATTGGAGCTTGAATGATTCATACCCATGCTCTAACTTTGAGAGGTAGATTGATGGTAATCCTTGCTCTGCTCTGAATGCCTGTGTGGTATTACGACTGTTCACTAACCTTTGCGTTCATCTCTTTATGTGCTTCTGTTGTTGACCCCCAGTTCTCTTTGTGTGTATTTAGTTTGAAGAGGGGATTGGGACTTGGGCAGGTCATTACAAATTTTCCCTTAGACCCTGTTTTCTATTGGTTTGTTTGACACTCACTACAACACCCTCACCTCAGGTGACTAAACACCTTTAAAGTATCATGGTTGCCTACCAGCTCTTCGATGCATGGAGGGTCCTCCACCCAACGCAGAGGGAGGGAACTTTTTTTCCAGTGTCCAATCTAGCTGGTCAAGGTTAGACTACTGGCTACTATCGGCGGGACTGAATACATGGCTTCGAGAGGTGTCGCACTTGGTGCGCACCTTCTTGGACCATTCCCCAGTGCTTATGAAGACAATGCCGCCAGGGAACGAATCCCCATATCGGTCCTGGAGACTCCAGTCCATAACCTTGCTAGATGCTGCCTTCCGTGAAGAGATCCAGCAAGAAACCCTTGAGTTCTTCCCCCGCAACATAGCCAGTGTTTCAACGCTTGCCTGTGTGTGGAAGAGCTTCAAGGTAACAATGAGGGGCTTATGTATGGCCAAGAGCGGAGGGATCCTTCGCTCCATTAGAGGTATCCTACACAGATTAGAGAAAGACATCAAAAGAGAGAGGAGCAACTTGCCTCCTCCTCGACCCCGCATTTAAAGGTGAAGCTCAAAGAGCTGCTCACTGAATATTCACTTGAGGCGGAATGCGAATCTAACATTCAGTCGAAATATCACATGGCTAGGTCCTCTGGGGAGGGAGAAAGCCCTGGCAAAGCTCTAGTTGAAGAAACTAGAGTTCCCAGATTTACTAATCAGGTCCTGGAAATATTTGATAAAGAGGGCAATAGGCATACAGACTCTCAGGAGATTCTCAATGTCTTCACTAAATATTACACAACACTATCGTACGCAAGGCCATGACCCACCAGATATAGCATCCTATTTTGAAGATACCGCCTTCGGGTGGATCAATGGCTTTCGCAGAGCATTTTTAGCTGCAGATTTGGAGGAAGATTAAATTCGGGCCGCAATAATGGGCCTGCACTGGGGCTTGACTGTCTGCCCGCAGACTTTTATAAATGTGAACAGTTGGCCCCCCTACTCAAGCAAGTCTTTGAGGAAGCTAGAGAGATTGGGACCCTTCCCACAGCAATGCGCCAAGCCATGATCATATCTCTTCTTAAGCCAGGTAAGGAGGCCACCAACTGCGAAGCAGCTAGACCCCCGTCGCTGATCAATTGTGACACCAAGATTCTGGCTAACGTCATCGCCAATAGGTTGACACTGCTGGCGGGCTTCATACAGACAGGGCTACCTCGCACAACCTGCGAACCACATTTGCGCTACTACATGACTTTGATCCAGAAATTCCAGTGGCTGGGTTCTTTTTAGACGCCACAAAGGCTTTTGATTGCCTCGAGTGGGACTACATTGTTTACCATACTGGGCAGAATGGGCCTCCATAAGCCAATCTTAGTGTAGGTAAGACTGCTCTATTCCCAGCCAGAGGTCATAGTTCAGGTTAACGGTCTATACTCCAACTCGGTCCCCATTATGAGAGGCAATGGGCAGAGATGTCCATTATCCCCGCTGCTCTTCACCCTGACCGCCGAGCCCCTGGCCGCCAAAATAAGGCAACAGCTTAGAGATTTTGCAATTCAATACCCCTCTCGTCAGATATTAATATTATATGCCGATGACATTACCCTTTATCTACAAGACCCAAGTACTTGCCTCAATCCGATCCTTAGGGAGTTTATTAGGTTTGGTGATTGTAGGAAGCTGGCTCTGTATATATAGGCAGTCCGGTTTTAGGTTTAAACCTATAATAACTGATAAAACCCCATCGAAGGGAAATAGCCCTCACCAGTGTAAACATATAAACACTGAAAAAAACCCTGCACAACCACAAACTAATTGCCATTCAAAGAAAGGAAAAGGATAGTGAAAAAGTAATTTTTATTTCTTCCTGAAGGGGCCAATACAATGTAACTTTGTTATACAAGGTAGCTGTAAGAAAGACTGGGATAACGTTATTCTGCTTGAGTTTTGTTGTGTAGGGATGTCACTAAAATATGGTTTCTTCTTCCTTTAGTGAGTTTTATGTTCTTTGGTCTAAAGATACAGGGGTTATAAGCATGTTTGAGGTGTTTTGTATTTATTTTATAAACTGTAGAGAATCAGGAAATATCAAACTCATTAGATTTTTTGGTTACGTTTGAGTCTTTCACTGATAGGACAAATGTAGGTTTCATAAGTTCTTTCCCAATATGTACCATCACATTTACCCACAGAGAATGGGTAATAACCCTTAAAACATCAGCCCCTTTTCTAGTGAGTCATTATTGATAGTAGGTGAATTGCCAAACACCCCAGGATTTAAACATTCAATGCAAGGTTTAGTGACAGGTATATGTGAAAAGAGTGCATTCACAAAGCATCTGGGATAGTGATGAAAACATGACACCAGACTTTTAGAAAACATGGAACGCTGTGTCTCTTGGAATGCTGCTGCAAAAAGTTCTTACCAAGTTCAACAAAGATTTGAGTGATATTGTATATATTTGCAGTGATTCAGCTATGTATATGAAAAAGTTGTGATGACCTGTTAAAATCGATGTCTGAGCTGAAGTGCTTCCCTGTAAGAGATCCTTGCCACTTGTTAGATAGTATGTGGAATTCATCTTTACAATCTTCAGCGTTAATGAAGGTTATTGACATTTTAGTCCATTCTGATGCACTGTTTTGTTATGCGGGGAAACTAAAACGCAAATATTTTTCATGTTGTGCTTTGTGTGGCATCAAACAAAGTCATCCCAACTGTGTCACTTAGCTGGTGGTTCAGTCCTAAAGGCCATGAATGCTATATTATCCATGTGGCAACCGTTTACAGAACTTTTGCTGAGTGATGATGCCAAAGGCAAGAAATGTGAGAATCTTTGGTCACATATTGATAGTGATTTTTTTTTTAAAGTACACTCTTCTGCATTCTTAGATTTTTACAGGAAAGCATGACTGCTGTAGTGGACATAATAAAAAAACTAGAGTCTGAAAACACCCTTGCCTACCAAGTGTTCAGCATAATTTGTGTAGATGTGAAACATCTCCTTGAGAGAAGGCTGGGAGACACTTTGGCACTGCAAGATGTTCCATGTTAGAGTGCTTGCCACTTGGTAAACAAAGAAATGTTGAGGAGCAATTCAGGAACTTTTATTTGACAATGTATGAGAAATAGCCCTTCACCAACCATGGCATTTGAAGTCAATGAAGCCTCACTTTGGTATGCTGCACAAGTTATAGATCCCTTCTGTAAAGGGAAATTTCCCCCAAAGTTTCAAAAGTGCTGCTTTATTTTTGACTGCTTCAATAACTGAGGGCATATGCCCCCAGTTCAACACATATGTTGCAGAACCTGTCACAGAGAATCACAATCTTCAGGTGCACCATTATTGTATTGTATTGTATAGTGATTTATAAAGTGCGATTGCTGCCCAATGGGCGTCCAAGCGCTAAAGGCATAAAAAACAGAACTGATGAGGGATGGAAAACGAGCTTAGGTGGACCTAGCAAACAAGTAAGTTTTCAGCTGCTTTCGGAATGAGAGTAAGTTGGGATTGGACCCGATTTGTAGCGGGAGTGTGTTCCACATCTTCGCGGCGTTTAAGGAGAACATCCTTCCTCCGGTCCTGACTCTCCGCACTCTTGGGACTACGGCTAGAAAAGCTTCCGTAGATCGAAGGTTTCTGTTAGGATGGTATTGAGTAACCAGTTTGTTGAGGATCCTTGGACCAGACCCCCAGAAAGCTCGATGGGCGATGCATAGTGCCTTAAATGCCACTCTCTGCTTTACTGGGAGCCAGTGTAGGGCGACCAGGGCAGATTTTGCAGACTGCGTCCTAGGAATCTGCAGCAACATGCGTGCTGCGCAGTTTTGGACGACCTGCAGTTTTCGCATGGACAGCTCTGGGGCCCCCACATACAGAGCGTTATTTGAATCCAGCCGGGACTGGATCAGGCCCTGAACTGCCACTTGTTTAGCTTCCCTAGGGAGGAGGGGGAGGACCTTCCTTAGTGTTCTAAGTAAGCCAAGACAGATAGCGGAGAGTTTAGTGGCCTGGGTGGAGAAGGAGAGATTTTTATCCAGCCATACTCCCAGGCTTTTTACACTCTTTGGGGATGGGGGGTGTGCCCAAACATCCAGGCCACATGGAAGGGAGTAAGGTGAGTGAAGCAGTGCCTAGGAGCATGAGCTCCGTTTTGTCTATTAACTTGTTTATTAGCATGGAAAGTTATGTCAGTGGCCAGAGTTAGCAAATTGTGTACTGGCAATTTTGGCGTTGCCTGTCTCAAGTGCCAATGTTGAGAGGGCCTTTATACAGATAAAAGTTTACATGGTAAGGAAAGAGCGACCATGCATGACCAAAGACTCACTAAAGAAGTATTGTATGGTGTACTACGATAAGTTTGATTTGTAATAATGTATAATTGGACCTCATATACACTGTACGTACACTGCCTATATACCATGCACTATCAGTGCAGAAAGCAAGCAATAACAAAAGCAAAAAAGTTCCATAAACACTGGAAAAACACTGTTGTTTTTAATGGCGCAAAAATTTGTAAGCACCGATAACCACTGTTTAAGGTATGGAAAACACTTTAAAAATCCCCACCGGAATTTACCAAAAATAGAAACTGAAAACAGGAAAGCCTATGTATATACTATACCACAGTGAGGTATAGTGTGCACAGAGTCCAGTGGAACCCCAAAGGTAGGCACAGGTAAAGTTAGATAGCACCTCTCTATGTGTGGTAGAGCAGTAAGGCTGTAGCAGAGGACAGTGTTAAGCATTTGTTGTACACACTCCGCCATCAAATGAATGCACACACTTAAAGACTGAACTTCAGACCAATTATTTTTGTACAAAAATATTCTTAGTTATTTTATTTTCTAGAACCAAGAAAGCCTGGTACAGGTAACCAATAAACACTTTGCAGTAAATATACAATTGAAATACAGTATGGATTGAAATGGTATATGCACTTTGTTTTGACTTACAGTATTGTTGCAGAGAAATGCAATGCTTTGTAAATACAGTACTTGGACTTGAATGGGCTTTTCAGTAAAATAGCAGGTAAGTTACTTTTTAGATTACTTTTCTTACACAGAGTAGTATACCTGGATACTACTCTGGGGTATTTCCTGTAAACCGGTAAGTAAAAGGGTTTTTGTTAAACAGTAACATTTTAAAGAATTTCTTTAGGTTCTCAAACTGCACACTTAGAAAAGTTTCCAAGAAAAACAGTCCCTGTTATCCTATGGAGGAAAATAATCTTAATGGTTTTAAGGTAAGTATTTGGTAGTGGGAGTTGAGGTTCTGAGGGTAGACTCAGGGGTCCCCCAGGGTCAAGGAGGCACACTTGTTACACCCTCAGCGGCACTAGGGCAGCCGGGTGCAGAGTGCTGAGGCCTAATGTTATCCAATGGATGACAGGAGGCCTCTGGTTGGTGGCTGCTGACGAGCAGGTCACTTGGTTGTGGGAGCAAAGCTCCTGGACTTTAGCTCAGGGTAAATGGGGGAAAAAGTAGCAACGGTGTACCCTCAGAGGCATTAGGGCGGCCAGGTGCAGGTTGCTGTTTCGACATTCGGCGCTCTGTTTGCAATGGGGAACATACGGTTTACAAAGGCACTGCAGGCTTGGGGACGAAGGTCTTCTGGGTGTGACCACCACTTCAAGAGGTAAGTTGGGGGTTGGTTAGGCACCATCGGTTTGGCAACCCAAGACCATGGGGCGTCAGGTGCAGGGGGGCATTTTTGGGTTGGATCTTCTTACCAACTCCGGGTCGTGGTTGGGGGGACCTTCCTGATTTTAGGCTGCAGGCGTCGGCTGGAGGTTTGAGGCAGGCCAGGGGTGCGCTGGATCTCGGGTTAGGATCGCCGTGGGGACCTCCTCGTAATGTTTGCCCACTCGAGCTGTGGACAGCGGGTGCAGAGAGGTAAAGATTTGCAGTGTCCGGCCGGAGCCAGAGGTTGCAGATGAACAAATCCGGTGTTCACGGAAGACAGTCTTTGTGGTTGAAGGCAGGCAGGTCCTCCGGGGTTTGAGGTTGCTGGCTGCAGGACACACTGGGATTTCGCAGGAGCAAGTTCGAGGTGGAGACAGGCCGGTAGGCCTGGGGCCCAAGTCAGTGGGCGTCATCCTCTTGTTAGCTTCAGCCCGGCTGTTCGGTCCTTTTCTTGTAGTTTCTTTGTTCAAGACTGCCTCCTAAATACTGCATTTAGGAGGCGTTTTAGGGGTCTCGAGGTTAGTAGCCAAAGGGTCCATTGGCTACTGAACTTAGGGTGACTACACCCTTGGCGTGCTCACCCCACATGGGGGAGTGAGCCCAATCCCTAATCCTGACTGGGGAGTGCCTGCCATCTGCAAGATGGAGGGCACTGAAGAGTGGGCTTCACCTCGCCTCCCCCACCTGAGGGGTGGAGTTGACAGAGGTGGGCACACCTTCTGGACAGGAAGGGGGCCAGCTCCTGATAGCAGGAGAGTCTGGGGGTCGCATTACAAAGGCTGTCAGGCCTTTGAAGCTCCTCTGCCACAGATGGCTCTTCCTGGCTTGAGGGAGGTGTGAACACCTACACCCAGAAAAAGCTTTGTTTCTGGGCTCTGGGAGCGAAGGACCCACCCTGTGGGTCCAGAAATATGTCATGGTGGCAGGCTGGTGTGTACCAGTCAGGGAACCCGCCAGAATCTCTAAGATGCTCTGTGTGTGCATTTTTCATTAAATCCCACACTGGCATCTGTGGGGGTTTAAAAAAACTTCTCAGGTTTCAGTGTAGCCATTACGGTGCTGTGGAGTTCGTACTGACAAGCTCCAAGCATCATAAACTCTTAATGGCATCACAGCACTTACAATGTCCAAGAATGGACTTAAACACTGTAGGGGTACAGGGCTCATGCACGTGTACCCTCACCATTGGCACAGGAGGTGACTGAGCTATGCCATGGCAGTGGGTTGTAGGCATGGCACATAGGAATGTGTGCCATGTTGACTTCACTTTGTTCTGTACCAAAACACGTAGCTTGCAAAGGCATTGTGTGTGTATAAAGGTACAGGGCCTCTAAGGTGGCATAATAAGTGCTGCTGCCCTTAGAGGTCTTCCCTGGTCACAGTGCCATGGGTACCTGTGGTACCATTTACCAGGGGCTGACATGTGGCCAGAGATGGCAATTGGGTTAGTTTGGGGTAAAGATCACAGGCCCTGGGAACCGGATTGGCACGGACCCAGAACACATCAAGTCAAAGTGCATCAGTAGTCTGGCTAAAAGTGGGGGGTTACTGCAACAAACCCAGCTTCTCACAGTGATCTTTCCGGAATAAGATTTAACTGGAGTATGTCGCAGATCTTACCGCTCATGCCTAACACTGCCAAATTTGCCGCAGAATTTCCATTGAGCGGGTGCGAAAACGAAATTAAATATTTGGGCTGGACTATAAATAGGGACAGAGAGGAAACTCTTTGTGCCAACTATGGTACTGCTGTTGAAACTATTAGCACCTGGGTGGACCGTTAGGACACACTACCTCTCTCCCTGGCCAGCAGGGTGGCATTGATGAAGATGAATATACTGCCCAAACCCCTATCCCCATTTATCAACATACCCTACTATCCAGGACGCCCCTTTAAGACTCTTTGATCTTTACTTATCAAGCTGGCGTGGGTGGGGAGGGATGGGGAGGAAGGCGGGTGTCGGATCATGACAGAGCCAGTTTCAAGTGGGATTTGAAGCCCCAGATATGGAACTATATTACCTCAGTGCACAATCCCATTATGCAGTATACTTGCTCCATCCACCGCCTTATATGCCCCACCTGGCCATTTAGCAGGGATACATGGCGCCCATGCCCCTAAATTCTTTCCTGGGAAATCCGGTCTCTGGAGAGGGAGTGTTCCACCACACTCTAACCTGCAAGAGCTTAGCTAAAATAATGGACAAACCTGTGCTATATTCCCCTCTAATGCCACTTCCGCATCTACCACTCGCTTCAGTCTCTCAGGAGGTGGCATGTCGAGGGATGCTCCGTAAAAGGAACCGCTGTGTATGGGGAGATTTGCACCAGTAGGGAAGGTTTAAAGAACAGGAGCTTTTGTCCCGAGACAGTCACCCGACTGGAGGTGTTTCTGTACATAAGGCTGAAGCATGCCAATGTCCCAGGATTCCCAGTGGAGCACCCCACATTAGAGGTTCTGCACAGTGTTGAAAATGTCAGGACCGGCGCACGCTGTGTCCCACATATATCGAACTGCGCTGACAGAACAGCCACAGCTGACTTATGGGGTTAGGGAAGAAAGGGTTAACGATTTGAAAATGCCACTGACGGACAAGCAGTGAACTTACTGTTGCTCACAGACCGAACCCATCACGGCGAGCAGCCAACTGCGAATTATTCATGTTAAGTTCCTACACAACTTAATATACACCTGCACAGCTATAGACATACAAACTGAGAAATGACAATCGTTGCCTGCGCTGTCAGCGGGAGGGAGCAGACTTCTTGCACCTAGCGTGGCAATGCAGCGAGGTTCAGCAGTACTGGCGGGAGGTGTTAGACGCACTGTCCAAAATGATCAGCACCCCTGTCCAGCGATCTCCTTTGCTTGCACTCTTGGGTTACACGACTGGCATACAGAAACTGAATAGGAAATTTGAAGCATTGGGACTCCTGCTGGTCAAGGGAAGGGTGGCTTGCAGATGGGGCAGAGGGCGGGCCCCCAAATTCAAAGACTGTCTTACAGATTTCATATATTGCAAGGATCAGCTTACGATTTATGCAGATTTCCTGCCTGCCCCATCTCGTCCCAGAGACATTTGGGAGCCCTTGGTGGAGTAACTATGTGAACATGCAGATTGAAAATGTGCATATCTGATTAGATGCACGGGAAGTCCCGCTGAGGGATGTTTGGGGGTGGGGGGTGTGGGGGGTTTAGCGCAAGGGGGCACTGCCAACTGGAATGAGCTCCGGTATTAGGGCAGAAACTCGGTTATATGTGGCGCAATGTGTTTTGTAAGCAAGAAGACCTCGTACATAATCAACAATTTGTAAACGGATGTGTGCTGAGAACTAATGCTGACATTGTAAGACTGCATGACAATTGTATTTATATTCACTCATCATATGCACTGTTCATTTGTATGTTATGTGCTATGCATTGCCTATTAGAAAATTTTATAAAACAGGTTTAAAAAAAAATCTTCAGCTTACTTTGTAAACGACAGAACTCTTCTAGATGCAAAAACGATATACTTAGCAAAAACTGAAATGTCACCAGAAAAACAGTTGCCAAACTTCTTACACAAACTTTTTTTTTTTTTTTTTAAACTGAATGTAGAGGAATTAGGGCGAAGTAGCAATACGTGCTAAATTTATGCTAAACTGAAAAATGGCACCCGCACATTTAAGAGCTGTACCCTCCAGTATCCCATCATGTTCTGTAGCTGGCAGTCATTTCTTTTTTTGGTGCCTGGGATAGCAGAGAACTAAACGTTTTCCCTATGAGAAATCTTTCCAAACCTCTTAAAACATTTTCACTCTATTTAGAGTATTTTGTAGTAATTTTCTGATATTTTTAATTTTGTCAAAAAATGTCCTGCATGTGGCAGGAATATGGCAAACACTGACCCACATTGTCTATGTATTCTCTACTTCCCTGAAATCCATGTCCTTGACAGATGCAAAGGATTTAAGGTATTTTTCCAAGTGCACCATGAAGGACAGGGAGATGTCTCTTCATGGGAAAGAGGAACTGAAAAGTCAGCAAGAGTACCTGTCAGACTGAAGCAGAAGATCAGGGGAGCAAGGAGATGGAAATTCCTTTATCAGTGCTCCAATCATTATATCAGACGATTTCCATGGGGGAGATCCATGAAGGAGACGTCAAATGGAGATGCCTCTGCATCATGATATCTGACTACCACACCGAGACAGTACAGCAACAATCTGTTTCTATTCCAGGCTAGATCAATATTGAGGAACATTTCAACATCCAGCGATCACAAGACATCCAAGCAGCACATTTGCTTTTCTATTGGAAAACCTGCAAACTGACTGAAGGTTTAATTGGTACATTGGACTGAACACTAAAGCATATTCACCATTCAGACCTTCCTCTCTAATGGTCATTGAGCATTTTCCAAGTCCTGTTACGCAAACTTCACTTCATCAACCACCTCCAGCTTCTCTGCATCCCTCCAGGTGTGCGAGAGAGGTTCTACAATGTCACCCATTTCTTTTAGTGGCAATTGAATGAATATGCTACTTACCAGTATGCATCTGTTCTTGGCATGTAGGGCTGCTGACATTCATATCTGTGCATAGATCGCCGCCTAGTGTTGGGTCCGGATGTTTGCACGTTGTTGTCCTGGAAGAGTCTTCGAAGTATCCTTGGATAGGTGACTCCTCCCCTGGACTACAGTGCGCATGGGCATCCTCTCCATCCTCAGATTGTTTTTCGCCATTGTGGCAGTGATGGAGTAGATACAGAAAGTGATGACCATGCTTGCAGTAATTCTGAGAGCTGCAGCTGCGACAGGCGCCGGGGAGGAGGGAGGGCGATATGAATGTCAGCAGCCCTACATGCCAAGAACAGATGCATACTGGTAAGTAGCATATTCAGTTCGAGGCATGTGGGCTGCTGAATTCATATCTGTGCATAGAATACATAGCAGTGCCCTCTATTGGCGGCGGCTACCCGTGCCAGCTGCAGCGGTCTGAAAAAGTGTTTTGAGAACAGCCTGTCCTACAGCTGCCTGCTGTTTTGACTGCACATCTACGCAATAGTGTTTTGTAAATGTGTGTGTAGTGGACCATGTGGCTGCTCTGCATATATCATGCAGGGGAATATTTCCTAGGAAGGCCATTGAAGCCCCCAACTTGCGGGTTGAGTGGGCTCGTGGTGGAATAGTTAATGTGCGTTTTGCCTTTTGATAACAGATTTGAATACACTTAACTATCCATCTGGCTATCCCTGCTTTGGAGATGGCGTTACCTTTGTGTTGTGGGGCAAAGGCAACGAACAGTTGTTTTGTCTTCCTGAAGGGTTTAGTCCTGTCGATGTAGTACATGAGGGCCCTCCGTACATCTAGTGTATGTAGTGCCCTTTCTGCAACAGTTTGTGGGTTTTGGAAGAAAACGGGCAGTTCAATAGTTTGATTCATGTGGAACTGCGATATTACTTTGGGCATGAATTTGGGGTTGGTACGTAGCACGACCCTGTTGGCGTGAACCTGTATAAATGGCTCTTGAATGGTTAGTGCCTGGAGTTCACTAACTCTTCGTAGGGAAGTGATCGCTACAAGGAAGGCCACTTTCCAGGTAAGGAATTGAATCTCGCATGAGTGTAGAGGTTCAAAAGGTGGACCCATCAGGCGTGTGAGGACCAAGTTGAGGTTCCACATTGGAGCCGGTGGGTGACTAGGTGGAATGACTCGTTTGAGCCCTTCCAAGAATGCTTTGATGGCAGGTACTCTGAATAGAGAGAGGTGCTGCCTGGTTTGCAGATAGGCTGAGATCGCGGTCAAATGGACACGTATAGAGGTGTACGCCAGATTGCATCGGTATAGGTGTAAGAGGTAACAGATGATGTTTTGGATGGATGCGTCCAGCGGGTTAACGTCATTATTACCGCAATAAATGACGAACCGTTTCCATTTGGCTGCATAGCAAGCTCTGGTAGTGGGTCTCCTGGCCTCCTTGATGATGTCCATACAGTCAGGTGGCAGGTTGAGATAGCCAAACTCTAGGACTTCAGGAGCCAGATCGCCAGGTTCAGCTGTTGCGGATCTGGGTGCTGAATCTCTCCATGGTTCTGCGTCAAATGCGCGGGTTTGATCCGCAGCCTTTGATGCGGCACCACGGAAAGTTCGAGGAAGGTGGTGTACCACGGCTGGCGTGCCCACGTGGGAGCAACTAGGACGAGTGTCAGGGAGTGTTGTCGGAGTTTGCGAGCCACCAGCGGTATCAACGGTGCTGGGGGAAAAGCGTACGCAAATCTGCCTGACCAGTTCATCCATATCGCATTGCCCTGCGACTGCGGATGTGGGAATCTGGCGGCGAAGCTTTGGCATTTTGCGTTTTCGCTTGTCGCGAATAGGTCTATCTCTGGGTGACCCCACTGCTGGAAGTACGGTTTGAGTACCGATGGGTGTAACTCCCACTCGTGCATCTGGTGGCTGTGTCTGCTGAGCAGATCCGCCATCTGGTTGTCCTTGCCAGGGAGGTGTTCTGCCATGAGGAACATGTTCCTCTGAATGGCCCACTTCCACATGCTCTGAGCCAGATGAGACAACTGTGGAGAGTGTGTTCCTCCCTGCTTCTGTATGTAGTACATTGCGGTCATGTTGTCCGTCCGGATCAACACGACCTTGTTGCACAGGTGTACTTTGAAAGCCTTCATGGCCAGGAAGATTGCCATCAGTTCCAGAAGGTTGATGTGCATCTTCTTCTGTTGTGTCGTCCATAGTCCCTGCACTGTGTAGTGGAGTACATGAGCTCCCCAACCCTGGAGAGACGCGTCCGCTGTCAGTACTATCTGTGGGACAGGCTCCTGGAACGGTCGGCCCTTGCAAAGGTTTTGTGGATTCCACCAATGCAGAGAGTTGTACGCCCGACCGCTCACCAACACTAGGTCTTTCAACTGTCCTTGAGCCTGATTCCACTGACGTGCTAGGCACTCCTGAAGTGGGCGCATATGTAACCTCGCGTGCGGGACTATGAAGATGCAGGAGGCCATCATGCCTATCAACTGCATAAACACTCGCGCTGGAAGTGAGTGATTGGGTTTGAACTTGGAGATCAGCAGTTGTATGCTGTTGATCCTCACTAAATTTGGCTGAGCTGTGGCCGCCAGAGTGTCTATAGTCGCACCTAGGTACTGTTGTACGTGTGCGGGCTGGAGATGGGACTTTGGGTAATTTAGTGAGAATCCCAGACTGTGAAGAAGGTGAATGGTACGGGACACGTGGCTTGCACATTGCTGGGCTGACCTCGCTTGAACGAGCCAGTCGTCTAGGTAGGGGTAGACGTGTATATGCTGTCTCCGTAAATGTGCTGCCACCGTAGCTAGGCACTTCGTGAAAACCCTGGGCGCTGTTGTCACGCCGAAGGGAAGGACTTTGAACTGATAGTGCTGCCCCTGAACAGTGAACCTGAGGTACCTTTTGTGTGAGGGGTGGATGGGTATGTGAAAATACGCATCCTTGAGGTCCAGTGATGCTAGGAAGTCTCCCTGCTTGAGAAGCGGAAGAACTTGCTGTAGAGTGAGCATGTGAAAGTGCTCTGAAAGAATGTACTGGTTCAGGGGTCTCAGGTCTAATATAGGCCTGAGCGACCCGTCCTTTTTTGGGATTAAGAAGTAGAGGGAGTAAACCCCCGTGCCCTGCTCGTGGATGGGTACGACCTCGATAGCGCCTTTTAGAAGCATACTTTCTACCTCTTGCTGTAAGAGCGTTAAGTGCTCTGAGGACATAGGACGGTTTCTTGGTGGTATTGTGGGTGGAGTGGAGGTCAACTCCAGACAGTAACCGTATTTTATAATATCTTTGACCCACCTGTCCGTGGTGATGGAGTTCCACATGGACAGGAACCGTTGTAGCCTTCCCCCGACAGGTGTTATGTGGTCGGGAGGAAGGGAGAGGGCGTCACTGCTTGTTCTTGGGGGAGGACCTGGTGTTGCCGTAGCCACGTCCTCTGCCCTTGGTACTGGAGCCACGATAGCCACCTCGGGTGTTCTTATCGTAGGTGGTCTGCGTATTGCCCTTGTTATATGTTTGTTGTGACCCCTGTCCTCTGCCTGCTCCCTTGTTTCCGGGGCGACGAAAGGAGCCGCTCCGAAAGGACTGAGTTTGTAGGGCGCCCATGGACTTTGCAGTGTCCGTGTCCTTTTTTATCCTCGAGGGTGGTGTCAACCTCAGGCCCGAACAAATAGTCGGGGTTGACGGGCTGGTTAAGTATATTGTTTTGTACCTCAGGCTTGAATCCTGAGATACGTAGCCAGGCGTGACGTCGTAGGATGACGCTAGTGTTGATGGCTCTGGCAGCCGTGTCTGCAGCGTCTAGTGCACATTTGATGGCAGCATTTGTGAGTAGCTGTCCCTCTCCGATAAGGATTTCTGCACCTTCTTTGTAGGGGTCAGGGAGGTGTTGAAGAAGTTGTTCCAGCGTGTCATAGTGCGCTCTATCGTAGCGAGCGAGGAGCGCTTGAGTGTTAGCTATGCGCCATATGTTTGCAGCTTGTGCGGCAACTCGCTTGCCGGAGGTCTCTAGCACCCTGGACTCTTTGTCCGGGGGAGGAGCGTCACCCGTTGTCTGCGAGTGTGCCCTCTTGCGGGCATTCGCCACAACGATGGAGTCGAGTGGTAATTGGCCTCTGATGTAAGTAGGATCCCCAGGTGCTGATCTGTGTTTTTTGTCGATCCTGGGGTTTATCACTCGTGCCCTGGTGGGTTCCTTGAAAATGTCAGTGGCTGGCTTGAGGACTCCCTTCAACATTGGCAGAGTTTTTACATGTCTTTCTGAGGATGCAAAGGTGTCCATTAGAAAGTCATCTTCGATGATATCAGAGTGAAGCTGCACATCGTGGTTGTTTGCTGCACGTTCAATTAGAGCGTTGAACGCTGCAGTATCCTCTGTGGGTGATGTTTTTGCCCCATATAGCTGTGGGTCCTGTGCATCCAGAGGTGCACTGGGGTCTGCAGGGTCGCCCCAAGTTTGGTCAGGGTCCTGCTGGGCATCAGGGTCCGTGTCCACATGGTAGGGGACTTGGTCATCCATGTAGTCCCCCAATGCATCCGTGTCGGAGCGTGTGGGGGAGGCCTGGTGTGGATCCTTGTAGGGTGAATGGAAAGGTTCATACAGGAGAGGTTCTGAGTCCACCGGCAGCTTCCTCTTTAGCGGGATCCTGAAAGGTTCCAATGGCGGTTCCGAAGTTATCCTTCGGTCGTGGAGAATCATCCTGCCAGTGTTGGCGTCGATGACGTGTGACGGAGGCGTCTCAACAGGTGTAACCGTAGTCTTGGTGACCCGTGTCCTGAGTTGAAACACCTTCGGGATTGTGGATGGAGGCAAGCCGAAGGTAATGTTGGTCGGCACCGACGAAACCGCCGGAGCCCCGATCGAACCGGAACCCGACGGGTCCTGGAGGGCAGCCGTGGTTTTGCAGCCTGGCTGTGCACCAGGTCGTACTCGGGGCGCCTTAGAGGACGTGGCCCCGGTCTGGGTCGCGGCTGTAGATATCTTCGGCGCCAGTGGGGCATCGAGTCGAGGTGCGGAGACCACCGTCGACGTCTTCGACACGTGAGGTTTTGGTGTCGTCGAGGGAGTGATGCGAGGCGTAGCAGGCTGTACGGCCCTCGGTGTCGGCGGCGTCGAAGCCGGTAACCGAGCAGGTTTGTCGGCGCCGATGACCTTCTTCCGTTTGTCGACTCCCACGTCGCCCCTTTCGAGTTCGGCACCGAAGTCTCTCTTGGTGCGGTCGGTGCCGACACGGTGCGCTGGCGTCGAAGGTGTTGAAGGCTTCGATCCGACTTGCGCCACTTTCAGTTTCGATTTCGTAGGAGCTTGAGCAGCTTTCGGTTTCGTGGAAGGGAAACCAGCTGATTTAAGCGGTAATGGCTGCCGCTGAACATCCGAGGCCGGGCCCGAGGGCGGGGCCGAAGGACTGTGTGATAGGTCTCGGGTAAGGCCCGAAGGCGATCCCTCGACCGGAGCCATAGTCTGTGGCACTGGTGAGTTTTCGGTTTGAACAGGTAGGCCTTGTTCATCATTGGCGCTACTCTCTTCGGCCCCTAAGGCCTCCTCGTCGTCTCCTACCTCGGTGTCGTCTTCACCTCTGTGGAAGAGTGACTCGTCGGCCTCGTCCGATCCGGGGTCGTGGTCGGAAACGGGACCGGAGGGTAAGACTTCTACTTCTTCGACGTCGTCGGCTTCGTCGAAGAGGTCAGCTGGGGCCGGTGCCGCGTGCTGCGCCTCGAGCCTCGCCGCTCGACGATTCCGCAGAGTCTTCTTGGAACGGAATCGGGCACAGGCCATGCATGTCGATTCGTCGTGGTCCGGCGAAAGGCATTTGTTGCACACCGGATGGACGTCGATGTGTGGGTACTTCGCATTACATACCGGACACCTTTTGAATGGCGTCCTCGATTCCATCGTCGAAGTAGTCGATGGACAGGTAAATGCGAACAAAGTCGGTGCTGAAAGTCAGTAAACTAACAGATCGTATCGAAACCCGATCGATAAACAGTACCGACGCGAACTAAAGGCCTTGTGGCCTCGACAAAAGTTTTTCCTAACTTGAGCTAAGATAGCACATCCGAACCCAATGGCGGAAAAAAACAATCTGAGGATGGAGAGGATGCCCATGCGCACTGTAGTCCAGGGGAGGAGTCACCTATCCAAGGATACTTCGAAGACTCTTCCAGGACAACAACGTGCAAACATCCGGACCCAACACTAGGCGGCGATCTATGCACAGATATGAATTCAGCAGCCCACATGCCTCGAACAGTACATTTTCCTTTTTAAAAAGTGAATGGAATGTGCAATATAGTTTGTTTATAGGCTGATAGTTAATTTTTTTCTGCATAAATTCTGGCCTTCCAGAAGGGAAAGACTTGACACAAAAATGTACATATGAAAAGTACTCCGGGATCCCCATTCGAGGGCAGGACTATTCAGCGCTTAAAAGTATCAATATCCCATGTCGAGCAACGGTACGCATCAAAAAGCTGTGTAGTGTGTTCACAGCCATGCCCCACACCATTCAAGTAAACTCTTCCAATCCCAACTAAGAATACAGGCACCTTAGATCATATGCTGCAAACTTAAAGGTCACTGCCACCTCAGATTACAATTTACATGCTAGACTTTTGCTGGACATCCACAAACATTTTACATCTGCATGCCTATCAGATGAGTAAGAATGAAACCATGATTATACAGTTCTTCCCCCTCAAGACTTTTCCATGCTTTGAAGACAAAAACTTGTCCTGCTGGATTCTGGAGTATGGAATTTCCAGTGCTCCCCTTTTAACCACCTGTATTCTGAGACACCTGCTTGCGGCTCTGCACTCGCTATAAAGACCTTACATAAATTAAAATATCCCCCATCACAGATGAATCGGTTTTAAAGTGCCCTATGAAGCAATGGAAAAAGGCTTGATCTATAGTATGAGCACATGCTTAACACACTGACCGACAGGTGAGATTCTAAAGATTACTCTGGTGACAGAGGGAAAATAATTTGTGCGGTTTAATACAGGGGAGTTTCCCACTTGTTACTTTGCAGGGTGCTGCTGAGCATACAGATTATCAAAATCAGCTAGGAAGTTTTCAGAAATGAGAAATCAGAGGATGATACGCTAGTAAAATTATAACAGGCTACCCCCTAGTGCACATCCCATCAAGTGAGAGGCTGCAGCAGTACCTTCTCTTTTGGATTGTATCTCTAGAAGAGCTGCAAAATTGCAATTCATTCTTCAATGGCCATGGAGGTTCAAAGGTGCCTAGACAGCAGTTTAGGTGAATTAATTTCATCTTTGAAGTCCACAGTTTGAATAAGAACATATACTTTGTTGGCAGCTCACATTTAAATGCAATCAAAACTTTTAAAACGGTTTCTGAAAATACTGTTTAACAGGTTGTCTACACAGCAGTTCATTCTAATTTGTGCTAGATCAGAAATACAGTGCCATTAAAAAGAACATTCAATTCATTATGAAAACACAGCCAGAATACAACTAACGGTTGTCACTGAGGTAGAATATACATGTTAGCAAATGTTCATGGCTCAGGTATACAATTCCGATTATCCGGTACCAAAATAAACTCCTCTTAATGATGCAATAATAAGACACATGGACAACGGCAACATGCATAAAAACAAAGTTGGTGTAGCTTGTGCCACAGGAATAAACTATACGTTTAAAGGATTATGTAGGAAAACAAGTTAGTGTTTTAATACTTTTATGCATACATGGGATAATGAAAAGCATGGGTATGCAAAAGGGTAACCTTTGTAAGCACAAGAGTGGGGCACAGTAACATTACACTTACGAGTGTCATAAGGCACATGCCGATGCTGATGTCCCACATCTTAATGGTCTTGTCTCTGGACCCGGAGAGCAGGAAAGGCCCAGGCTTGCCACTCTTCTTTGTCTGGTGGAACAATGGTTAAACACACTTTTTACTTGCTTCTATAAATCAACACAAAAAATGTATTCAAAGAACAAAACAAATTGTGGAGATTTGCATCATAACTGGAACTAAATATAGAAAAAAACAATGCATATATTTTAAATCCATAGGTTTAATATCAAATATTATAAAGACCTAAAACTGATATTTGAACCATGTGACTATTCATGCCAGCATGTATGTAGCAATGCAATCAGCTGAGTGACCCCTACATGAGTCTTGGGTCTTATTTTTAAATGCAACTATTTTATCACTGTCACTTTAGCTTTCTCCACCAACTACAGTATTTAAAAAGTAAACATTCACATTTATATGAAAAATAATGGCAGACTGGTGCTGCAAAATTCAACCAGTTAGCCTTGGTGTTGAATACTCTTGCGACTAGACCCTGTGGACCCAGTTCAGGTTTACTCAATTAGGTCCATTCCCTACATCCGAGGAGCTTATAGGACCATCTATACAGCTTTCTTCACTAGCTCTTAACAAATATACTACACTTGTGTGAAATCTTTTTGTTTACAAATATTGTGCATGCTGAGGCCTGGCTTAACAGTGCAGGTGTCTGCAAGACCTATAGATATCAATTTTGTAAAATATATTGGACCCAGCCTTGTGTACTTCCCAGAGGATTATTTGTCAAAACTCAAACAACTGACACTATTTTCTAACATTCTGAATCCTATTGAGAGTTTACACTGAAAAGCGTGAAGGATTAGGTTACATATAAAAAAAAAAAAATCTTAGAAAGACACATTTTTTACTTTTTTCACTGCAGAAGAAAAATGCTTTAGTCAAGACTGGAAATGCAAGCCAGTTCCATTTGCTTTGCCAATGGTTGTTTAGGAGTTCTTGAGTGTCTCATGAATGGCGTCTGTCAAAAACTATTCTCTGATACGTGCAACTGCTCGCCTACACTACCACATGAGAAGATCTGGAATATCATTTGCGCCTCTGTAACCAATTAGGGTTTGTCTGGACGCTTTATATAGTGGACCTAAACGGGGTGCACTGTGTAAAGAGCCAGCTTTGTACAAACACCAAAGGACAAGCAAAACAAACAGAGCCTAGAACACCTGCATAACCCCCACATGGCAAACTACGCATAGGGATCATATAGTACCAGATCCATCCCTAGTTCATCGAAACGGGGATGGGTGTGGCCCACTGGCCAACAGAACACTGACTGATGGGCTAGACAGGCAAACTAAACTGCAAAAGGTGGCTTGCAAAAGAGACAACCAAAGGAATGAACCGTTGGCCATTCCACCAACATCGGGAGAGTATTGTAATCGGATGACCCAGAAACGCAAACCTGGGGTTAAACACCAAAGAGGATACAGAACGGCAGAGCTATTTAGATGGACTTTCCATGCTTTAAAGAAGCTACTATGGACCGTCAATGGCGTGGAAAGAAACCGCTATATAATACCCCAATGAGGGAGACCGGGAGGTACACACACTGGGCGTTGGTACATTCTTGTATTTCTAATGGACAAACCCATACCTTGAAATATTTTCTAACTACATTCTGAAAAATGTGTATGAATATTTATGTAGCCTGATAAAAGCATTCCATTTTACCAATCATGTTTTTGTTTTTTAAGCAATCAATATGAACGCAGATTGTTTGAAGGGCCTACTGCCCGATTACACACTTGAATTTTCCTTCATTAACTCAAGGACCTCCTTCCATTACATTGACCTTAGGTCACAGTAGCGGTATTGTCGGCCATCATCAAACTCAGCTGCATTGGACACCGTGAAGAAAAACCCAAGGGTCCAATCCTATTGTCCTGAACACTAACTCTTTAATATGAAGATGGGTCTCCACCCTAAACAAAGATTACTCACATTCCAAAACTCCAACTATACTCCCCATCTTATCGGTAAGGTATCCTGATTTAGTAACTGCAGTCTTTAATGACCACTTCAAAAACCTCCACTTTTTCTACTGCACACGGTAGTTGCATGTATGAATTCTTTAAAGTTAACTTTATTATCCTGCTCTATGGAATGCAAATCAGAACTCCTTTTCTTCATGACCATTTTTAGGTCTGCTTTTCTCATGCTAAAAAGAGGCTTTTAACCTACCCCCCTTGTAAGAAAAGAAGTTACTTACCAGTAACAGTTATCCAGTATTTGTATCTTTCATAGATTCACATGCTTGAATCCTTCACCACCCTCGAAGTGGGAGTCCCACAGCATTATAGTAAACCAGTATGTATAACAGAAGCTATAATGGCAATAGGCCATCAGTTTAACAGCCTATGTCTTTTTTTAAAAAGGACCAAACTTGAACTATAACTAAGGCTCCCCCCGTTTTCACTGATTTTTACAGATAAATACAGACAGAAAGGAATATGCTACTTACCAGTATGCATCTGTTCTTGGCATGTAGAGCTGCAGAGCCACACACTTAGGATAGTAGATCGACATCTGGTGTTGGGCTCGGATGCTTGCAGGTTGTTGTGGTCTTCGCAAGAAGTCTTTGTTCACGAGATAGGGGACTCCTCCCTTGGACGACAGTGCGCATGGGCATCAACTTCATCGTTCGATTGTTTTTCGCCATGATGGGAAATTATGGAGTTTGTAGAAAAGAGAGAGATGTCCATGTGTGATGTCTAAGACAGACAATGCTGGAACAGATACAGGTCCCGGGGAAGTGGGTGGGCGTGTGTGGCTCTGCAGCTCTAAATGCCAACAACAGATGCATACCGATAAGTAGCATATGCCGTTCGAGGCATATGAGCTGCAGATCACACACTTAGGATAGACTATATAGCAGTATCTCACCTAGCGGTGGTCACCTGTATCGGTTGCAGCAGTTTGGAAAAAAAATTTAAGGACAGCCTGACCCACAGAAGCTTGCTGCTTTGCTTGCACGTCAACACAATAGTGTTTAGTGAAGGTGTGTGTTGTAGACCATGTGGCTGCCTTACAAATATCTAAGGGAATGTTTCCTAAGAATGCCATGGAAGCCCCTATTTTGCGTGTGGAATGCACTCTAGGGGGAACCGTTAGTGTGCGTTTAGCCTTGTGGTAGCATATTTGGATACATTTAAACTATCCACCTCACTATCCCAGATTTGGAAATGGGGTTGCCTTTATGTGGTGGAGAGAAAGCAACAAACAATTTTTTTGTTTTGCGGAATGATTTGGTTCTGTCAATGTAGTAAAGAAGGGCTCTTAACGTCTAAGGTATGAAGAGCTCTTTCAGCTACCAAGTGTGGATTTGGGAAGAACACTGGTAACTCTACTGATTGGTTAAGATGGAACGGAGATATGACTTTTGGAAGGAATTTCGGATTTGTTGTAAGAACCACTTTGTTACGGTGTAATTGTAAGAATGGTTCTTGTATGGTTAAAGCCTGGATTTCACTTACCCTTCTGAGGGATGTGATAGCGATAAGGAAAGCCACTTTCCATGTGAGGAACTCTAGTTCGCATTTATGCAGAGGTTCAAATGGGGGTCCCATGTTGTCTTGTAAGAACAATGTTTAGATTCCACACTGGAGAGGGTGGTAATGTGGGAGGAATAATCCTTTTTAGTCCTTCCATGAAGGCTTTGATCGCAGGTACTCTAAAGAGTGATAAGTGTTGTCTATTTTGTAAGTAGGCTGCTAATGCTGCTAGGCGGAAACGTATGGATGAGTATGCCAAATTATATCTTTGCAAGTGCAGTAAGTAGCAAATGATGTCCTGGATGGATGCATCTAGTGGGTTTATATGATTGTTAGAGCAATAAATGGCAAATCTTTTCCATTTTGCAGCATAGCAGGCTCTAGTGGTAGGTCTTCTGGCCTCCTTTATAATATTCATGCAGTCTGGGGGCAGGTTGGAGTAACCGAACTCTAGGACTTCAGGAGCCAGATCGCCAGATTCAGTTGACTTGGATCTGGGTGTCTGATTTCTCCATGGTTCTCGGTTTTTAAGGACGGGGCGAGACGCAGTTTTTGGTGTGGAACTAGCGAGAGTACCAGTAGTGCTGGGAACCAGGGCTGGCGTGCCCATGTGGGAGCTACTAGGATCAGTTTGAGACCGTTGCCTGAGCTTGCGTACCACTAATGGAATGAGTGGGAGAGGCAGAAAAGCGTACGCAAATCTGCCTGACCAATTCATCCATATCGCATTGCCCTTTGACTCCGGGTGGGGAAACCTTGCAGCGAAGGTTGGGCATTTCGCGTTTGTGTTTGGCGAACAGATCTATGTCTGGTTGGCCCAATTGTTGGAAAAAGGGCAGGAGGACTTGGGGATGTAGTTCTCATTCGTGAATCTGTTGAGTTTGTTGACTTAACAGATCGGCAATTTGATTGTGAACCCCTGGAAGGTGTTCTGCAAGTAGGTATATCTTCTGGGGAATGGCCCATCTCCAAATGTTCTGTGTGAGCTGGGACAGCTGGAGAGAATGTGTGCCTCCTTGTTTTTGTATGTAGTACGTGGCTGTCATGTTGTCTGTCCGTATGAGGACAGTTTTGTTCTGGAGATGTAGTTGGAATGATTTTAGTGCTAAGAACACTGCTAGCAGTTCCAGGTAATTGATATGGAGCACTTTCTGTTGAGTGGTCCATTTGTCCTGAGTGGTGTGGCCGAGGAGATGGGCACCCCATCCTGTAAGCGATGCGTCCGTTGTCAGCACTATGTGTGGAAGAGGCTCTAGGAACGGCCGCCCTTTGGACAGGTTTGTTATGTTCCACCATTTCAGAGAGCGATGTGTGCGGCTGTCTACCAACACCAGATCTGTAAGTTGTCCGTGAGCTTGGTTCCACTGACGTGCTAGACATTCTTGCAAGGGACACATTTGAAGTCTTGCATAAGGCACAATGAAGATGCATGACGCCATCATGCCTATGAGTTGCATGAACACTCTTGCTGGAAGGGAGTATTGGACTTGAAATTTCTTGATAAGAGCTTGTATATTGGTTATCCTGGCTATATATTGAGCTTGTAAGCATTTAAATCTATAACAGATAAATAACCATAAAGGAAAAAACGTAATAGACAATACACCACAGAATGATATGCACTGGAATTTAAATATGAATAAGCACCTCTATGTAAAGCGGTTCAACTTATTGAAACAGATGGCACAGAGCTGGCTGGCCTACAGCTGTGTCTCTGCGTTGTGCTGATTCCAGGCAGCAGTGCTGCGTAAATGTGTGAAAGCTCTTCCACATCCCAGTACAACATATCTTCTCTAGTGGAACACCTAAAGACAGAGCAGCTGAAGTGGACACAGCTCTTGTTGAATGTGTTTTTGCTGTCGCTGTTAGTCATCTGTCAACTCTGGAGTGGCAAAACTGAATTGCTGCTGAAATCCACCTGGTTATTGTGGTTTTCGTAACTGCAGCACCTTGATGAGATGGACTAAGATACTAGTTGATCTGTTGTGCGAATATTCTTTGTACGATGGAGACAGAATTTAAGACATTGCTTGATGAAGCGATCTTTCGGCCGATGATGCCGGATTAGGGAAAAATGACCGCAGTATGATATGTCCATGGAGATGAAATGGAGTAGGAACCTAGGAATGAATTTTGGGTTTGTTTTGAGCAGTTCGAACTCTAATGAAACACAGAAAAGGCTCTTGCGTTGCTAAAGCCTGAAATTTTGATGACTACTTGGGGAGGTGAGAGCAAGTAATAGAGCTATCTTATACACGAGGGATTTTAACTCAGCTCTGTGAAGCACGAAAGGCTGTGTCATAAGCTGCAAGAGTACCACATTTAGGTGCCACTCAGGGGGGGGGGGGGAAGGAGGATCTCGCACTGGCAGGAAAGCCATGAATAGACCTTTTATAAACTGTTTTACCACTATAGTAGAACCGGGAGAGACTGCGCTGATCTGTAATGTGAAATAGCAAACAGGTGAAATTTAAGACCCGATTCAGCCAGTGAGAGGAGATAAGGCAGGATCGGTTCTAGAGTTGCTTCGAGCAGGTGTAAATTACTCTGGTGACACCATAAACAGAATCTTTTCTATTTCAACTTGTATGTTTTATTGGTGTCTTCAGTTCATGCTTTGGATAACATCTCTCTACATTCCTGCGTGCTGTCAATCTCGAAACTCATTAAACTCGGGAGCCATGCGTGTAAGTGGAGAGGGGCTGGCTCCGTATGGAAGATCTGGCCCTGGTTCACCGTCAGTGTTTGTGGTGTTGGTAGACGAATGAGACTGGTCTCTGACAGGAGGAAGAGCTCCTTAAACCAGTGCTGCCTGGTCCAGTTTAGAGTGATCAAGATGAGGCAATGGTGCTTCATTTTGCTGAGAATCTTTGGGATTAGTGGGAAGGTGGAAAAATGAAAGCACAAGTCCCGGACGTCGCTTACAAGGGGCATTCCACCACAACCCTGGAAGGGGATATTGACATGTATAGAATTGACATTTTGTGTTGCTATTTGTCGATTAGAGATCCAATGCTGGTTCCCCCCCCCCCCCTCCCCCCTGTTGTAGCCGATCCAGCTCCAACTCGTGGCAATTCTTTGCCTCTGCTGAATGTCCAGACATGTGCTCGCCCTTCAGGAATATCTTGTGGGTTATGAGCAAACTCCAAAGCACTTGGCCGTCGTAAGACAGAATCAGCGATTTGGTACCTCCTAGTTTGTTGATATAATACATGCTGGTCATATTGTCCGTACAGACCAGCACAGAAGATCCTGTGATTAGTGGGAGAAAGATGGCTTTCAGCTTCAGGCTGTTGACGTCCACAGATCTGACATGCCGACCACCTTCCTTGGATCTGTAGGTCCTTTAAATGGCCGTCTCAGCCTTCTAGTGAAGTGTCCGAGGGGATTATAAAATCAGGAACCAATGGCAGAAACGTGAGGTCTTGAGAGAGAGATGAGATATACGAGACCACCACGTTGGAACTTCTATCGTCCTTGGGGCTATGGCTATCAAATCCTTGAAGGCTCCTTCTTATTGAAACCAATGGAGTTGCAGCTCTTTCTGTAATGGCCTCATCTTGAGGCATGCAGGCGTAACTAGGTTGATTGTAGAAAAAATAATTCCCAGTAGTTGCGACCTGAACAGCCTCACTGAAACATACTCTTTAGTTGATATTTTGTGAGCCAAGTCTTCTAGTCTCCTTTGTCAGAGAAGTTGGAATAAGTAACAGAGGGGCAGAGGCCCTCAGATCTGCTGCTTGAAACTGGAGAATCAGAAGGGTCTGAGCTGAAGAGTTTGATGTGCATTTCCAAAGGCCTGACCAGTAAATTACGCCTTTTGCAATATCTGAAACTACAGCCCTGTGGATCAAATCTGCTTCAAAAGGACTAAAGAGTGGACTCCCTGCAGGCTACAGGTTAACAGAGCTCTCCTGGACCATCACCACAAATAATCCCCAGCCTGGAGTACTATCAGTGGATTTGTAAGGGTTTTGTCCAAGTGAATTGTGGGAATTCAAGTCCCACAGATTCCAGAACCTTGGATTGTGCGTTAGATACTTTGGGACCTGCAAGAAGAACTTCAGGAAGGACTTCTAACAGGGGCCAGCCTGCTGGAGGGGCCTGCACAAGACAGGTGTGAGATCCTCCAGACAATTGTTAAATGTGAATGTGTCCCTGTCAAACGCAACAACATGACCAAAAGGGTCACTGTTGGTTTCTAAGCACTAGAACGTGACTAATCGGTATTGGATTTTTATATTGTGTCTTAAATATTTACTGAATTGGGTTTTAAATGCTTTACATACCTGTCTTTGAAGTTAAGCCTGCCTGCTTGCAGCCAAGCTACCAAGGGTTGACCATGGAAAATTATTCCAAAGACCTATTCTGAGCCCTATACTGTGTTAGTGGCCTTATTGCCAGTGGCAGATTTATATTTGCCCCTACTAATAATCCACTTTCCAACAGTATCTCTATCATAAGCCATATCGATAATCTTAGACTGAACTTGAGGCCTGAATGAGGCAGCCTTAAGCCATTCTTGCAATCTTAAAACCTCTCCACCCGCAAGCTTGCGGAAGCCAGTGGAGGCAATGTCCATGGTGCAGTCTATTACCTTTGCGGAGGTACACTCTCCTTCATGTAATATTTTCCTGGCCTCAGTCTATCTTTAAGTATTAGGTCAATGAGGGAACCAAAATACGACCACATTTGTCTCTCATAGCTCCCTAATATAGCGGGGGAGTTGGCAGCACAGTGATAGCAGGTCAGGAGTAAAAACATTTGCCTATGTTATCTGAGCGATGTCCTTTGTCTGGTGACGCAGATATAGGTGCAGGTGGGCTTTTGGAGCCGCTTGAGAAATAACGGAATCCAGTTTACGATGTCCTGTTAGGCATGCAGGGTAATCCTCAGGTACACTGTACTTTATCAATATGAGGCAGCACAGCCATCACTATAGCAGGGTTTTATCATGATTTCCACACTTTTACTAAGTCATCCTGAGCCCTGGTCACCCCCATTTTTAGGTCCTGCCTGAGCCAGCGCGCATGCGCTGCTCTGCGAGGCTTTTAGTAAGGGCTTTAAACTCTGAACACATGCTCGTGCGTGTGCTTTTTTTGTTCACAGCTATTGGCCTTTGCAGGAGTCTTTCGAAGAAAGACAGCACGCAATTGGGCAAGGCGGGTGCATGTCACACCTTTGTATCCGCCCACGGCCTGTTTGCGAGAGCAAGCATCAGCGACATCTGTTCCCAATGATTGCGCCTGCGTCTCGCGTTAATTGGAAACAGAGGGCACTCGCACTGACCCTGGCTTTTTACAGCGCGCGCACCACTCCCGGGCTTGTTATATTTATCAGAGTCTCAGAGGATATATAATTCGACCACAAAAGGACATGCCCTCAAATACTTCAGCAACAAATTTAACTCAAAAATTCCTTCCACAGACCCCCACCGTCACTGGTGCTTGGTGTCCTGAAATGTAGTGTGATGTAAACAAGCGCTTGCACAACTTCCACAGAGGTCAGACGAGAGGCTGTTGCGGGGTTTGGCGTGCTTCATGCACAAAATGCTTTGTATAGGGTCGGTTTGGGAAACACTGCCACTATCGACCGGTCGAACAAGTTACTTACCTTCGGTAACGATACATCTGTAAGAAACATTAGTTAGTTAGATTCCTTACCTTAGGATATCCCCAGGCGTCAGGCTGAGTCCAGAAAGATTTTGTCAGCAATACCCTTGCGCGTCGCTAGGCGTAGTCTGCGGCTCCGCGTCCGTCGTCGTCATGATCGCCAGGATGACTTTGGAGTACTTAGACACCGCCCTTGCGCGCGGACGTCAGTTCTTGTACATAGCTTTCCGTGCCAGGAACGCAGAGCCATGCAAGAAACCGACACTGGTGCCAAGAATCTAGGGCCCTGAAAGGGATGACCTTAACCCTAGATGTCAGTTCGAAGAGCGGGGAGGATGGGTGGGGCAGTAAGGAATCTAACTAACGGTTTCATACAGATATATCGTTACCGAAGGTAAGTAACTTGTTCATCTGCAAGAAATACGTTAGTTAGATTCCTTACCTTAGAATAGATACCCCAGCAATACCAACCCCGGTGGTGGGTCTGCGAACCAAGATCACAACAGGAAGTCCTGGAGAACGGAACAGCTAAAGAAGCAGTCTCTCCGGACTTGGCTTTCCAGGCAATAATGCTTGGCGAACGTGTGCAGCAAGGCCCACGTTGCTGACTGACAAATGTCCTATAGAGGGACTCCACGTCCCAGGGCAGTAGTAGCCGCTGTGGCCAGAGTGGAATGGGCCTTCAGCCCCACAGGAGGTTCCTTCTTAGCCAAGGAATAACAGGTCTTAATGCACAAAACGACTCACCGAGAGATGGTTCGCTTGCCTGCCCCTTTTTAGCGCCCACGTAGCCAACAAAGAGTTGGTCGTCCACCCGGAACTGTTTTGTGCGGTCCAGATAGGACAGCGCTCGTTTTGGGTCCAGACGGTGGAGCCTCTCTTCCTCTTTCGAGGGATGCGGAGGCGGAAAGAAGGTGAGCAATGTAACAGACTGGCCGCTGTGAAAGGCAGTTACCACCTTAGGGAGAAAGGAAGGACGAGTCCCGAGAACAACCTTGTTCGGATGGACAGAGAGGAAGAGCGGCTTAGAAGAAAGAGCCTGGAACTCACTCACCCGTCTGTCAGAGGTGATGGCAACCAGGAAAGCAGTGTTAAGAGTCAGCGCACATCAGATAGGTCAACACCAGGTTCAAATCCCACTGAGGCATTACAAGAGGGACCGGAGGAAACTTACGAGTAATGCCCTTAAAGAATCTAGCAACAGGGGACTTGAAAAGAGAAGGCTGATCCCTTGAGGGTGCCCAGAGCAGAGCTCTGCTGGGCCAGGGAAAGCAGCAAGAGGAGAACTTCAGAAAGAGGGGCGGAAAGGGGATCCACAGCCTTTGCTGTGCACCATGCCACATATGTATTCCACCTGCAGGCGCATACCGTTTTAGTGGAGGGACGTCTGGCTGCCAGAATGACATCACAGACTTCAGGAGGCAAGTCAAATGGCATCAACTGTCGCCGCTCAATCTCCACGCATGGAGGTGAAGGCTGGACAGGTTCGGGTGGAGGACTGTCCCCTGCTGCTGCGACAGAAGGTCCTCCTGAAGAGGCAGTCGAATCGGGATAAAGGCTGAAAGATCGGAATCAGAGCCTGAATATCCCGAACCCGTTGTTCTGAAGGATAGACCCGAAACTGCGCCGAGTCCAGAACCGCTCCGATGAAAAGGAGCTTCTGGGAGGGACTCAGATGCGACTTCGGCACGTTGATGGAGAACCCCAGCAAATGCAGGAGGTTGGCCGTAGTCTGGAGGTGGGAGACGACTGCCTGGGGCGAGCCCGCCTTCAACAACCAGTCGTCGAGATAGGGAAAGACTGGAACCTCTGATCTGCGCAGATGAGCTGCGACCGCCGCCATCACTTTCGTGAATACCCGAGGGGCACTGGTGAGGCAGAAGGGGAGCACGGTAAACTGAAAGTGCTCGTGGCCTACCGTGAACCGCAGGAAACGCCGGTGGGCCGGCAGGACGGGGATGTGGAAATATGCATCCTGCAAGTCCAACGCTACCATCTAGTCTCCAGGGTCTAGGGCAGCCAGAATCGGAGCTAAGGTGAGCATCCTGAACCTCTCCTTCCAGAGGAAGGTGTTGACGCTCCTGAGGTCCAAGATTGGGCGTCGGTCCCCTTTGCCCTTCTTGGGAACCAGAAAGTAGTGGGAATAACCCCGACCTACTTCTGGGCCAGGAACGCGCTTGGTGGCCCCCTTGGCCAAGAGGGCCGTAACTTCCTCCTGCAGAAGTTTCAAGTGATGCCCCAACATGCGGTGGTACTGCGGTGGCATGGCTGTAGGGGTCGCCTCGAAGGGGAGGGAGTTGCCCCTTCAGACGATTTGCAGCACCCACCTGTCTGATGTGATGGTACGCCAGTGGAGCAGGTGATGGCGAACCCTGCCTCTCACTGGCGTGGAATGGGCCTGAAAGGTGGGACTACGAAGGCTTTGAGGCAGATGCTGCTGGGGCAGATGTGGGCTGACCGGCTCTGTCCCCTGGCTCCGCCTCGGCGGAATCCACGAACGCGAACGCGTTGAGACGGGGTCTGCGGCATGTGGCTAGACGGACGTGTGGGGGCGCCCCTTCCTTGGCCACGAAAGGGGCTTAAAGCTGAAGTTTGCGGGCGCGAGCCGAGAGGCCCAAGGACTTTACCGTAACCCTGGAGTCCTTAAAGTGCTCCAGCGCACTATCTGCTTTGTCGCCAAAAAGGCGACGGTCATCGAAGGGCATGTCCATGAGGGTGCTCTGGACATCCCCGGAGAAATTCGTGGATCTCAGCCAGGCGTGGCAATCACCCTACCTAGCGAGTCCGTGGTGTCGAGCCCACATCGAATGGAGTACCGTGCTGCATCCCCGCCTCAGCAGGAGCCTGGGCGAGCCGTGTCCTGGCCTCCTCCGGACACTGGGGCAGCACGCCTGCCACCGTATCCCACAAGTACTGGGTGTAACGGTCCAAAAGGCACGCGGTGGTGATAGACCGCAACCCCAAACTGAGGGAGGAAAACAGATTCTGCCCAAACTGTTCCAACCTTTTGGATTACCAATCCGAAGGAGCGGACGGGACGGCGGTCTGGGATGTATAGGATAACCAGGCTCTCAGGGGTGGGGTGCACGGACAGAAAGCTGGGGTCACCCGGTGCGGAGCAGTGGCGCCGGGCCACGTTCCGGTCCACAGGAGTGACTGTGGAGGGCTTGGACCAGGTGCCCATCAGAACGTCGGTCAGTGCTTCATTGAACTGCGGTAGAGGCTCCGAGGAGCTTACTGGCAGTTGAAGCACTTCAGTGACGTTAGTCATCACAGCAACTGCAGGGAGCTCCAGATGAAGGGCTTCGGCAGCCCTGCGCAGCACCACAGAATAGGTGGCACCCTCCTCCGTAGCCACGGAGGGAGGAGAGATGAAGCCAGTGTCAGGGGAGGTGGAGGCCACTGGCATCCCCCAGCTCTTCTGCCCAGTCCTGGTCAAACTGGCACTGCTGTGCCAGAGGGTCCTCAGACCTCTCCCAGTCGTCCTCATCAGACTCCTGGTAGACCGGCTGAAAGGTCGGAGCCGGGCGGTGGATGAATTGCTCATCTACCGGCGCCGCTCCGACGCCAGACCGGGACTGAACCTGGGGACGACGACGTCCGAAGACAGCGCCGGGGTCGTTAAGGTCGACAGTGATCCATGCCTGGCTCCAACGGGGGCCTGCAGCATCAGGACCGAAGTAGACGGTGCCGGGGCCGGAGCCGCCGGCTCGCTACGCCTCTCAATCGGACCTGCGGGGCCCAAAGGCGCGCCGGCTGGCCTCGACAGCGGAGCGAGACTCCTCATGGCCACAAGGAAGTCTCGGATCTCCTCTGGAGTCGCATTAGGCCCAGGGACCGGAGGGTATGGGGCCCGATGTGACTCCTACGGGTGGTGCCACTCGAACCCTCAGCCAAGCGACCGGAGTCAGAAGAGCGATGTCGCCGCTTCGACTTCTTACTGTGCCTCGACTAATCGGAATGCGAGGACTTCGATCCCGATGAGCAGTGATGGCTGCGGCTCCGCGACCGGTCCCTCGACCTCCTCCTCGACCGAGACCTTGAGCGGCACGGAGCCGACTGCCGGATCTCGAGCAGCTTGCGGGACGCTTCCGCCTAGCCTTCAAGGTCCAGGCCCGGCAGTCGAGGCACGACTCGGCATCATGGTCGCCCCCAAGGCAGTAGAGACACCAACGGTGGTGATCCGTGACCGACATCAGGCGATGACAGGCGTCGCGCGGCTTGAAACTGGGCATCCCTACCGGCACCATAAGTCGGTCGACTCGAAAGAGGAACCAAAAAAGTTCAGTCAAAAAGTGACTAAAGGGTATGCTCTTCCCGGATCTGCGCTTACTGGCGTGGAAAAAAGAATAACTGACGTCAACGCGCGAGGGCGGCGGCTAAGTACTCAGACGTCATCCCGGCAATCACGGCGCCGAACGCGGAGCCGCAGACGCCTAGCGACACGCAAGGGTATTGCTGATGAAAAATCTTTTCGGATTCAGCCTGACGCCTGGGGATATTCTAAGGTAAGGAATCTAACGTGTTTCTTTCAGATAGATCTGCACCTCTCATGCTCAGATTCTTGGCTTTTGAGTGTTAAGCTCAGGTATGTGTTACTGCAGACATATAGACAATCTCTGTCTACAGCCAATGGTAAAGTTGTGATCATTCACCTCACTGGACTCTGAGGCGGATGTTTAAAGATGTCAGCTGGTTATCCAGAACTACAGCCCCCAGGCACTCGAGAATGCTGAGAATTGGCCTGTTGAGGCTTGATCGCCCGTGGTTCATCACACCCAACACTATCGGAGCTCCTCTCGCTCTCTCATTGTGTCACTTTCTGGCTCTACCTTCAATCAAACACAACAACCACACAGTACTTGACAAGGGGCGCAGGGGTGACCCCAACTATTGAGGGGCCCCCACCCTTCAGGGGTCCCTATGGAGGCCAATGCATATCTGAGTTGTATGGAAGACGCAAGGGCCCCTCATCACATTTTGCAGGGGGCCCCATCATTTTATGTTAGGCCGCTGGACTCACTATCCTGTAAAGCGGTATCTGTCACCTTTTCTACTCTGCACGCCTGTCGGGGTGGGACGACATTCAGTGGACCCAAATAAGTCAGTCCTACACCCCTCAACTCCCTCCTTGAACGTCATGAGTTAAGTAAAACTGTGCAAACATGTATCCTCCAAATGATCTTCGCATCCCCATGCCTGTGCACTGAGCTATTCTACATGTTTAGTGCACACTCAAAATCTCATGCGTGCCAATGCATGACAACCCCCACCTTTACGACAACCCCAGACCAAGCAGACAGCAAATCATACATGAGCGACCCACCCTGGGCTGCCTCTAATCAGAATATTCCAGCGCTGCGAAGTCACGGCAGTGGTAAAAGCGCTCTAAAGGCGACAGCATAAACATGGACACAAATTAATATTTACCGTCAGTACGGGTGGCATGAATACACATACGAACATGTCGACACTTAATGTGCCCGCATGGTCAGAAATCTGAAACAAAAACAGTCGAGTTTTGAGGAATAACGGAGCCGATATTCTGCATGGTAAGCCCAGTGGTCGAAGTGGGCGGGAACGGAAGGGCACGGCGTGCCCCTACTTCTTAAATTTATTACAGTCCGTTCCCCTACTTTTTATTTAAAAAGCGTCCCGGGACTGCAGGAATGGTCCATGCTAAAATGAAAGCTTAATCATTTAGCCATGTCCCCTGTGTGGTGCATATGGATGAAGGCCTCTTCGGTGCCCACAAACTCCCCACCTTCCCCTCTGTGTCTGGGGACGGGGGCCTGTAGAACAACACTGAAAGGGGCATCAGTGGTAAAACTGCTACCTCTGATGGCTCTAATTACAGTGATTTACAGCTCCTTTACAGCCCATACTACCTGCCTGCCCCCACTGTGACCGATACAATGGTCACATCAAGAAGGTTTAGTAGCCCCGCCCTTGACCTCGTGTGCCCTTCATTTTCGGACTCACCCAGATTGACGGACACCAACTGGAAAAGAAGTAAGAGGGATTCAGTGAGGAATCCCTGACTGGCTGCAGCTCTCCAACCAGCCAGAACTCGAAAATAAGAGGAAGGCGGCTGCTGTGGAAGAGGCCCCCAGCTGACCCAGCCCCATCTGCCTCTCCTGGAAATTGTTCTACGTGCCTGCCCCAGAGGTCCCCAGCCCCTCCTTTACAGACCTGCTCTTTTCTCCTCACTGGGGCCTGGAAGAGGAGCCTGGACTGCCTCAACTCCACACTTGCTCTTCTATAAACATCAAGTAAGTTGGGAAATTTAAAGAATAGCTTGATGCAATTTTTTTACAAACGTTTAATGTCTTAATCAGCTGTTTTTCTTATGTTATTTTATTTAATGTGTGAATGGCTACACTGTATGTGTTAAGAGATGCGGTGTTTTAAAAACATACTGTTCACCTTTTCAAAAATAATAATATTGCATTTAATCGGCACAATTTCTGTGACCCACGAACACCAGAGCCCCTTTCAGACCCCATCCTGTGTCAGACTATGAAAATAAATAGGCCCTGGCACCAAGGTCAGACTGGCCATACCGGATATGGGAGGAGAGGCTGGTTTTGTAACTGGGGACCGGTTTTGCAGCAGTGCTGCAAAATCGGCCCCCAGTAACAAAACCAGCATTTGCAAAGCAATAGGTCTCGCATTTGCTAAATTGTAAGCTATTAGCATTGTAAACGACAATGCCTTTTATTTATCTATTTTCAAAACCAACACATAGATGAAAGGTTTGTCATTTATAATGCCAGTAGCTCAAAGTCTCGTAAATGCGAGACCCATTGCATTGCAAATGCTTGTTTAAAGCCCTCCCAAGAATGTGTGCACACCACAAACATACTAAGATCCAATATATCTGGGGTTGGAATTATAAAGGTGACAAATAGCATTGAAAACATGTACTTAATTAAGACATGTTAAATCATATCTGATTGCCATAAAAATGCAACTAATGAAGGATAGGGTCAAATACATGACCCAGATTGAATAAATCCCTAAAAAACCTTTTGGTTAAAATGTAGAAAATCCAGAACAGTAAAAGTAATTATTTCCATTTTATCTGTTTTAGGAATTACTCGCATTTTGGAGACAGCATAAAATTTGTCTTGATAAAGATGGTCATATCCCCATAAACCATCGAAACGCGTCGACGCTGTGGATTTGCATAAATCAAAGTCCCAATACAGATTCAATAACGCACAGATTTATTAACGTGTGACAAGCTGTATTTCAGGGTTTTTTTGATGTGCACTGAAAAAGAGTAATTGGATCTTTTTGTTCGTCTGTCTCCATGTTATGCTGGTCATAATAGGATTAGAATTCCATAATTGTTTGAGATGAAAATGACATGTACTGTATGATGTTTTTAATTGATGTGATTTAATGTAATATGAAATGTTTTATGATTGTGTATGTTTGTATAGATAAACATGTTTTTTTAAAGAATCCCCTTTTTTTTTATAAAAAAGAACAATAAACATTTGATACAAAATACCCTCCTTTTGACATAACGCATTGCTTCTTGACAAGTAGTAACAAGGGAAAATGTCTCTCTATATTGGTATGGGGGTTGCAACGTTGCCCTGTCTGGACATGTAGGCGGGGGGACTGAAAGCATATAGCACATTCCGGTTCCTCTGAACAATCAGTGTAAAAGCGTTAAGGTAACATGTCGTACCTGCTTATATTTCACATGCTTTTTCCAGGGTGTTATTTGTTTCAGGCACTGCATAATTTGAATTGAGTCACATCCAGGAGTTTATAATTGGGCAGAATTGGTTTGTAGCTGAAGACAGTGCAAGTTTCTCTCAGTGGGGCACAAGGGTGTTCGGGGGATAGGATGTGGCACTATGGCTAGTGCTACCAAATTTGGAACTGGGGAACCTGGTTCAGCCTTCATGCCTAGTCCACTAGACCACTCCTGAGGGAGCAGATTCCCCTACTAGACCTTAGAAGGCCCAGTTAGACTTTAGAAGTCCTGGTATCTTAGCACCTTGAAGGACTGTCCACCACAATCCATACTGAATTTCACCTCCAGTCTTGCAGGCAGGCCTAAAAAGTAGCACACCCTCCAGCAGCAGTGAATTTGTCACTGAGGTCATAGGACTCTTGAGGCTAGTCCACCTCACTCATTGGTGCCTCCATTGGCTTTGTTCCAGCACTACTAATGCAACTCACCAGGGATTGGCATGCACAACGCAAAGCTCCAAGTCATATTTTAAAATCCACGCAAAGCCACTTTGCATGTCTTGAATGGCTTCATAAATATGAAGTATTACAACGCAGTGCAAAGTGCTGCGTTGGCTTACTGTGCGCAAAGGAGGTGTTGCGGTGGGTGTTGGGTAGGAAACTGGTTTTGTAACCGGGGACTGGTTTTGCAGCAATGCTGCAAAATCAGCCCCCAGTAAAAAAAAAACGCAGAATTGTGCAGTATAATGACTCACTCTTAAAAACACATAATACACTGCAGAGTTCCTTGTAAACCCAGTAGTTTTCCTGCAACAATAAAAGTTTCCACGCAACTCCCACGGTTTCTGATGTATTCACAGATTTACAAGGACTTCTAAACTTGGGATTGCGTCAAAATCTTGCACCTCCTGAGAGGAGGCATAACAAGGAGAAATATCGGTATTTCTCCTTCCTTTTTCAGCACACAAAGAAAGAGTAAAGAGCCTCTTAGGATTGTTTTTGTACAGGAAGGTATATGCAACAGAGGCATCCTTGCCCCATGGTGCAAGTGTGCCTGCGTTGGCGCTAGGCTGCCAAAATGGCATCAGCACAGGGGAAAAGGAAAGGAATGCACCATATTGGATAAATACGGTGCATTCCTTCCCTTTCCCTGTGATGCAGGGCCGCGCAGCAAAGTAACTTGCTGCGCTGCCCTACGCCACCATTCCCATAAATATTCCCCTAAATTTGCAAACTTCACGGTCTCTCTGCTTCATGCACAAGCACTTTTAGCATGTGCTGCCTGCTTTGATGCCACTGAAATTATGCAGCAATGGAAGACAAAATTATGTTGCAGTGTTGACTAAATCCTGCAGCAAAAAAAGGCTGGCCGCTGCAGCATAATGTTGTACATTTTCTGATACTTTATTATTTTGACATTTTTACACATTTGCAAAGCAGTTTAACAAACAAGTGCAGCACTGAGCACGTGATCAGTCAACCTTTGTAAAGGGCCCTCCACTTCACAGCAACACAAGTCACGTTGTTAATCAATTTGAGCTACAATTTTTTTTATTAAAACCATCAGATTATGCAGCATATGGTGCATTATGTGGCAAACACGAGAGAACTATAATTATGTGGAAAACATTTGCAAACTAGGATATTTTGCCATTCATGTTTGAAGTTCTCTCATGCAGTCTCTGTTGGGTGGTATTTCCAGACACCTACAGTGCTCGTGGAGAGATAAAGAACGAAGGTGTCTAATAGTGATTGCAGCGGATAGTAGTCTGGAGGGGAGAAAATAAATGATTGAGATAATCCAAGGACCACTTCCTATTTCTGATTCTACCACTGTTTGAGTCTCATAATATCAGAATTGATGCATTTGCAATTTTCATTGCTAACTAACTCAAGTAGTAATTACACAGACTACTAATAAAATAGTTGTATTTCATTCGTTTGATACTACTAAAAGCATCTGCAAAACCACCAGGTCTGGGTTGTTTTTGAGTGCGCTATGTTTAGATACAATAACTGGAAACTAAGAGGCATCTAATGCTGGCTTCATGACATGTTGCGTGAAGCATGTAAACGTAGGAATACAATTTTGCATGAACCGGGGGCAGCACAGAATGATGTAATCAACAGTGCTCCCAAACACGTGGGGCCTCCTGTCATAGAATCTAAAGCCAAATTTTATGTAAAGAAATGGTTAGAAAAAGGGAGGAAAAGTGCTGATGAAATAAACTACATGGCTTGGACACACGGCTTATGATTCCACTTATATGCGTATTTGGGACATTCTGTGATTGAAAAGGTATCCCACAGTGTAAATGTATTTTAATGTCAATAACTTGTATTAAAACTCAAATAAACGTGTTTCTAATGGTAGCATTAAAAAACACTTCTAAGCTGTAACTGGTCAGTGAACTGCCAAACATGCTAAAAATTAGGATGTTTTGCTCTTTCTAGCCACACCTCTGACGCCGCCCACTGAACCAATCCCTGATTATTCCCGCCCCCTGATGCCCCGCCCACAGTTCCCCTACTTTATTTACCCCACTTCGACCACTGGGTAAGCCCAAAGGATGTGTGTAAACTTGCGAGTAAACCGAGAACTTCTTAGCTCAGCCTAAAGTAAGGGCACTTTTTTTTTTATTTACATACAGAACTTTTTTCTGGTGGAGTAAGCAGGGTAATTTCTTTCCACGCGAGTACAAATGCTGTAAATCTTTTGAAGGGAAAGAGCTCTGGACCTAAACTCAAGAGGGAAAAGAGGCCCGGGAGCTCGTGTTACAGACAGAGGAATGCAGCGTCCCGCGAGAACAGGGGGGGGGGGGGGCGGAGGGGGGGACGACGACAAAGCGGCCACTGGCCCCGGATCAAGAACAATTCAGAGCTCGTTACCTGCTTCAGGCTTCCTCCGGAATGCAAACATGGAGGGGTTTTTAAGTGTCGAAAACAGGGCAAATTACCCCGCTTCCCAACGCTCCTTTCCACACACACTTAAGTTATGTTTGATACTCGTCTGTGAGTGAGTGTGTGACAAATACGCGTAAAAATGTCTTGGTTCATTTAAGTCCATGCACTCTCACACTGACTATGCCTGCCCCCCCCCCCCCCCCCCCCCCCCCCCCAATCTCCTCCTCACCAGCCCGCCTTCCTTTAGATTTCCCTCAACCCTTGACAATTTAAATTTCGTGCGTTCTCTCCCCTGGGAAAGTTTACATAGCAACATACAGGGCCTAAGGGTTAGAGAGAGTAGGACATACACGTCGCAAACATCTACAGGTTTTCTTCGGTGAACTTTTTATGGATTATATTGAACCCAGAATAAATGTGCATGAAGCAGTCGAATGTATGCAGAAAATTGACAAGAAAGTTTGGAATACAGCAATGGTCGTGCCATTTTTAGCACGACTTTGCATAGCTTAGCATTCAAAGATAATGAGCAAGTAGAGACACGTTTTGCCCAAATTGCCTGTCGTTCTACAACCTTAAGCAAACTGTACTGACTAGGCTTAATACCTCTGGGCATCTGAGGACAGGGCCGGACTGGTAACCTAAACGAGCCCTGGCAATTTCCCCCTGCTGCTCTTCTTACTGGAGGTCGATATGGCAACAACGCTGCAAAACCAGCCCCCAGTAAAAAGCATTGCCATAACCAATAGGTCTCGCCTTTAGGACCTTATAAGTGTTTAGTTATCAAGCACAATAGCCTAGGTGCAACAACATCAACTGTTGCATGGCTAAACACTTATAAGGTCTCCAAGGCGAGAGCTATCGGCTATGCCAATGCTCGTTTTTGCTGACTGGTACTGCTGGTAACTCACTGACTGTCCCTAGGCTCTGCCTAACCAGGCCCAGTGCTATGCTGAAAACACTTGGAATACAGTGAAAAACCTACATACACTGCGGTATACTATGGGTTAGGGTACCCCTGTAATTGACATGACCTTCCCCCATAAGGCCCTAGTACATAATAGGGCAAGAGGTTCAAAACTACCTCAAGGTCCCTAGAATATAATAGGGCATGGCAGTTTAGAGGCCATCAGCCTTTGTGCACTTGCATGTGTGTACTGCTGAGGCCTGGGTCAGTTTAAAAGCAACCCTATGTTGCAGGACTGCTTTTAACATGTAAATTGTGCCCACACCGACTCTGGTGTCTGGGGCACTTACAAATTAATAAACTACAATGCCATGGCATATTAGGTATCCCCGGCATCTCCCCTAGGTGTCCCAGGGGTGGGAGGTCAGGTATCTATAAAGAGGGCCTTTATAAAATAGGTTTTAGTTGCAATGAAGATAGTGAAATTGCACATTTCACTTTCCTCATTGTAATAATATTTTTACATATTTAGAACCTCAAGTCTCCCCTAGGTGTTCCAGGGCTGGGGGCCCTGCAGATTAGGAGGGTCCTTAGATACAAGATGTTTCATTAACCCTGGTGTTGGGAGATATTGCCCAGTGTGTTTTCTACATTGCAGATCATCAGCCACATAGGTTAACATGGCAATAAGTTATTAACTCCCGCCAGGGAACAGCAACATATATAATTCAATGACTTAGTAGAGTAGTATTGTTAAATCTAACAATATGCCATTGTTGAATGCATCCTAAAATGTACAAGAAGTTATAACACTTTGTAAGCCAAAATTCAGACATTCAGTGATCTGCTCTGATTGGTCAGAGTTAAGTGGAATAGCCAGGCTGCTTTGATGAGGTGATAAGTAGCCCCTGGGGTGAAAGAGCCAGTCTGGAAGGAGAGAGTTCTGCTGCAGAGGCATGCCAGAGCAAGGGAGAGGGGTTGTAAATCATGATCTTCAAAAGAAAGAGGACAAGCAGAATAAACCAGTTTCATTTACACCCCTACCCTATGAACCCAGCCAGAGGGCAGACTTAAAGAAGGAATGCTCAGATACATGGGGGAGGGAGTCTATGCAGATGAGCCATCCTGGAGGCTAGTCTTGTCTCTCTGCTGAGACTTCAGCCATATTGAATTTAAGAAATAGCTCTTTCTGGGAGCACACTATGCCACACTTTGGAGGAAATGGACATGCTCTGGGGTGTTTTGCGTTGCATCTCATTGGACAGGAGGGCCCTCATGTGTGACCCCAAACAACACTGAATAAGTAACTAGAGGGCAAGGGGCACTGCCTCTCAGAACTGCTGCTTGAAACTAACGGAAGAAGGGTCCATGATGGAAGTTTGATTTGCACCAACCAGGCACTGCACCTGCTGCACAATCTGGAACTACAGACTTGTGGATTAAACCTGCTTCAAAAGGATTTAAGAGTGGACTCCATGCAAGCCAAAGGTTAACAGCTCACCTGGACCATCACCACCAAGAAACCCTAGCCTGGAGTACTACCAATGGATTTGTAAGGGTTTTGTCTAATTGGATTGTGGGAATTTAAGTCCCAAACTTTGGAGGACCATCTCGGAGCTTCCAGACCCTTGGAGTAAGTTTTGGACACTTTGGGACCCTCATAGGAACTTCAGGAAGACGTTCTAGAACCTAGGAGAACTTTGAAAAAAACCTCTTCAAGTGGACAGACTCGACCTGGCCAGCCAAGCCAGCAACACTAAACCGCGAGCTGACCTGCCCTCCAGGTATGTCCTGCTGAAAAGCTCCAGAGGCCCGACTTCCAGAGTTTGACCGGGAGCCAGTCGAAACACGAGCAGCCGAAACCTCACCAAACCCTGCCTGGTGAGAAGCAACGAGGGACCCCTGGAGAAAAGTCTCCATAAAAGTTTCTAAGTCCAAATGTAGACAGGGTGACCAGGACCAACCGCAAGAGTCAAGCCGCTCACCTTCCAACGCGAGCAGGTCTGGTTCGTCCCGCTGGAGAGCTCCAAAGGTTGACTTCCATAGGTTTCCCTGGGAGCTCGTCGCAAGGCAAACCACTGAACCCTCACCGAAACCGGACTGGCTGAAAGCTTCGAGGAACACGGGAAGAAAAGTTCTATAAAAATTTTTAAGTCCGAAGGTTAAAACTTTAACCGAGGCCTACTGCGAGGGGTAGTCACGCAGGGCTCGATCGTGATCGGCCTGAAACTCTGGCTTTGTCCCGGTCTAGCGCGATCAGATATCCCAATAGGAGGTATAGGTTTCTATGTGCTATATAGTGCTAAATCTTTTTTTTTTTGTTTTTAAATAGTATCTCTGGTTCCCTACATTGGATTTTTTTTGTTTTGGGGTGGTCTTAAAGATAAATATTTCCTATTTTAACCCCTTCGCTGCGGCGCGAATTCCGCCGCAGCGCTGGGGGGGGGGGGGGTGAGGGGTGAGCGCGGCGCCGCCATGCTCATGACGGAACCACGCCGTCATGAGTCACGGGCGCGCTGTGCTCATGACGGCGTGGTTCCGTCACGACTCCGCCCACTCTCTAATTCGCCCGCACAGGCGGGGAATTAGGTCCGCGTGGGAGGAGCGGCCGCCAACGGCCGCAGCATGACGGAACCACGCCGTCATGAGCACACGCCGCCTGTGGCTCATGAAGGCGTGGTTCCGTCATGAGCGCACAAGGAGTTAATACATTGGTGTTGACTTTTTATAGTGTGTTGTCTCAATTATTTACCGAATTGGTGTTTTTAAATGCTTTACATACCTGTCTCTGGAGTTAAGCCTGCCTGCTCACAGCCAAGCTACCACGGGCTCAGCATGGGAATCATTTTTTGAGACCTATTCGGGGTCCTTTATTGTGTTAGTGGCATTACCGCCAGTGATAGATGCATATTTGTCACTACTACTAATCCACTTTACAACACACACCCTCTCGCCAGATGTAGTCAATAATAGGTGTAGACCAAATTGACTTCCTGGTTTGTTCCTTAAAGTCTTAGAGGAAACAGTCCAACTGTTTGACAGAAATGGGGAGGTGAAACGGTCAGCCAACTATCCATTAGATTATGAAAACCTCCGATGTCTTCTGAAGGTGAATTGACTGTGTGCGAAGGGGGTGGTGGCGGAGTAGGGTATGATGTAGTCGTCCCAATCATGTGGTGGCAGCTGAGGTTCAGGAATCAGATGCCAGATAATTACTCGGAGGTACTGCAATTTGTGAAACCGTCATCACTAGGAGTGACAGGTGGAGAAATTAGCAGAAAACGGAGTTGAGGTGGGGACACATGTTGTTCTGCAGGAGGGTGAAGAAACAGTTTTCTATAATACATAAGCAAAGCCTCGAGATCCTGAACCAAAGATCTTGGCAATGGTACTTCGTCCTGTTTGAGTGGAGGATCAAAATAGCCTCCGAGGAGGAGGATGAGGATAATACCTGTGATAGTAATGACCTCTGTCTGCGAAGTCTTCTTCCTCCTGGTACTTGAAGTGGAGCTCTGACGGGCTATGAACGGTTCTGAAGGGGCAATCATCATCGGACTCCTCTAGGTCCAGTAGTTGACTTGGAGGCAGAGTTGACACCTTGCTGGGGGAGGTAACATCAGGCCGTCAAGAGGTCTTTGAAATGTCTGTAATTTTCATTCTTGTTGATGGAGGCGTCGACGTTAGTGCAATTTAGGGTTCATGCTTTGAAGTTGTGGTTACTGTGACCTTTATAGATGGAAAAGTAGTCGACGTGGACGGAGCCAACGACGGAGCAAAAGTCGACAGTGGAATCATCGAAGGTGATGGGATCATCGCCAACAGGGGTCTTCTACGTGGTCTTCAATGATGCTAAAATCCTAGTTGATGGGATGGAGGAATCTATGGCGGCTGTCAGCATTGTCTTTGCAGTCGATGGTCTCGATGACGAGACAGTCACCTTCGACGATCTTGCTGCCAACGATGATGGTGCCGTCGACAGGGCTGTGAGAGAGGGTTTATTCCTCGTCAACTGATCTGAGGAGGAAGACTAGGAAGAGTCTCTAGCCTTGTTAAAGGCATAGTTGGCTCAGACAATGCTGTTTGAGTAAACTTTTTCTCCTTTTTAGTGTCCTTAATCTTGTGGATTATTTTTTTTTTGGATAAACAAATTTATTGTGTTTTGCAGCATAAAGGACAATATCAAGAAAGATATACAACAGTGCATTGAACATGGCATCAGTACCTGCAATCAGGAAGGTATCGACAAACGAATGTAAACACCCCCCCTTCCCCCCCGTCCCCACCCTCTGCGCCCCCACCCCTCAAAGCAGTCCCCCCAGCCATTTCCCCCATATTTTGCGGAATTTTTTGGGGCAGCCCCGGGCAGCGTACAACGACCGCTCTTGGGCCGCACACCAATCTACCCCTCTACTCCAGGTAGCCCTTCTGGGCGGGTCTGGCTGCGACCATGCGGCTGCTATGTCCCTCTTAGCCACCATTAGGGCAGTAGTGAGGAAGTACTTGTCGTTACGGGACCCATCCATCCCGTCCGTGATGCCCAGCAGGGCCATTCTAGGCTCATGGGGGACCTCCCATCCCAGAACCTCCGCCAGGTCGGCTTCAATCGCTGCCCACTATTCTGCCAGGCGGGGACAAGACCACACCATATGGAAAAAATCCGCCGGAGCCATCCCACAGCGGGCACAGGAGGCATCCACGCGGAGGCCCGCACGGTATAGGCGGTCCGGAGTCAGATAAGCGGTGTGGAGGTAGTAGAGCTGGATGAGCCGCAACCTAGCGGAGGTGGTAAGCGACCAAGGGGCCATAAGGGCGTCCCTCCAGTCCGCGTCATCTAGGGGTCCCACCCAGGCCTCCCATCGCTGTTTTAGTCCGCTCCAGTCTACCGGGGTATTGTTAATCAGGGATTTGTAAATGCGGGATATGCCCCCCTTCCCCAGACACCCCAACATCACCTGGGCTTCAGGCGGGCTATGGGAAGGCAATCTAGAGTCAAGAGGGACGTGGGTCCGGACCGCATGGTGCAATTGAAGGTAGCGATAAAATTGAGAAGGCTGCAGCGAGAAGCGGGCCTGAAGCTCCTGGAAGGAACACATGTGGCTCCCACGCCATATATCGCCCAGAGTGGAGATCCCGAGAAGATCCCACTGCCGAAAGCCCACCAGTCCCACCACCTCCCGCAACCATGTCCCGTGCCAAAGCGGTGTGAGTTGCGTGTTCGTCCCCGACCACCGGGTGTGCCTCAAAGCCGCGCGCCACGCGAGGAAAGGGGCCCGCACGACGCCGGGGAGCGACAGGGGAACCGCTGCTCCATAGAGCATGTTTTGGATAGAGGAGAACCCGAGGCAATGCACCTCGAGTCGATAAGCCGGATCGCCCCATCCACCCGAGAACCAGTCGTGGATCACCAGTAGCAGGGTGGCCAGATAGTAGAGATATAGGTTTGTCATGCTCAGGCCGCCGTCGTAGGAGGGGACTCTGCAGCGATCTAAGGCCAGCCGGGGCCTGCCGCCGCCCCAGAGAAATTTAGTCACCATCTTATCCAGTTCCCGGAACCACAGGCGCGGAAAGGGGCACGGAGTGTTTTGTAGCATGTATAGAAACTTGGGGAGGACCATCATTTTATAGAGGGCAACTCTCCCCAGCGGATTCAACGGGAGCGATTGCCACCGGAGCATATCTGATCTGGTCTTGTTGACTACAGGAGCCACATTGAGGGCCCAACAGAGTTCCGGAAGGAGGGTGACCCAGATCCCCAAGTATTTAAAGGAGATTCTCCGGAGGGGAATATCCGATTGCCAGTCGAAGCAGTCCCGGGACGGGTGCAGCGGGACGAGAACGGACTTTTTAGGGTTCAGATGGAGACCCGATGCTTGGCCAAACCGGCGGAGAATCCGGCGGACCTGGGGTCCCGAGGTCGCTGGATCAGAGAGATAGAGGAGGACATCGTCCGCGTAGAGGGCGATCTTATCAGGGGCCAGGCCTGGCCAATCCCATCCGCGAAGAGCGGGATCCGAGCGAATCAGTACCGCCAGGGGTTCCATGGCCAGAGCGAACAGGAGGGGGCGAGAGCGGACATCCATGACGCGTACCTCGACCGATGGGGAAACGGGCGAGACAGAGCTCCATTGACCAAAACACGGGCCCGCGGGCTCGCGTACAGGACCGCAACCATGGCACGGAACCGGGGACCGAAACCCATGTGCTCAAGGACCTTACCCAAGTATGCCCACCCCACTGAGTCGAAGGCCTTTTCAAAGTCGACCAGCAGGAGGGCCAGATAGGGGGAAAGGCGGCCGCGGTGCGCCATCGCGAGGTGCAGGCGCCGCAGGCAGTGCCTGGTCCCCCGGTCCGGCATAAATCCGCATTGATCCGGGTGGACCAGAGAAGCAAGAGATAGGCGCAACCTCTGTGCGAGGACCGTGGCATAGATTTTGATTTCGGTGTTGATGAGGGATATTGGCCGGTAGTCCGAGCAGGACCACGAGGGGGGCTGCGTCTTGGGGAGGACAACTATGTCCGTTTCAGGCCGGAACGAGCCCGTCTCCACCACGTCCGCGAACAGGTCCCGAAGCCTCGGGGCCAGAGTCTCACGATAGTGAGCGTAGTACTCCTGAGGGAACCCGTCGGGTCCCGGGGTCTTCCCGGGCGCCAGGCAGCCGATCGCCTCCTCAATCTCCTGCAGCTCTATAGGTGAGTCGAGGCTCCCAGAGACCTCAGGCTGCAGCCGCTCAAGCATCGCCCCATTCGTCCCCAGCAACTCCTCTAGGGAGAGCGTGGACTTCCGGAGTCGGTACAGCCGGGAATAGTAGTCGGCGAACGCCTGGGCCATCGCCACCGAGGCTGTGTGGAGGCCCCCCGTCGAGTCCGCGATGGCCGGAATGATCCTACCTGCCCGGGGGTAAGTAGCCAGCCGGTGGAGAAGCGTGCCATTTGTGTCTCCCCAGCCGTATACCCGGGCCACCGAGGAGCGCCACAGAGTCTTTGCTGCCTCCAAGGAGTGTAAGCGAATCTCTTCCCGCAGGAAAGCCAGGCGACGAGACCGTGTGTTGTCGTCCAACCCCCCCCAGGTTGCGCTCCAGGTCCAAGGCCTGAGCCTCGCAGTCCGCGAGCTTCTGAGATTGGGCCCGCCGTTGCCGTTGCAGATGCCCCTTAGCGGCGCCCCAAATAGTCGCCTTGCCAGTCTCCCACAGGACGGCAGGGGAGGGGACAGAGCCCTCGTTGTGAGAGTAGTAATCGGCTATCTCGCCCCCGACCACCTTCCGGAAAGCCTTGTCGTGGAGGAACCAGGCGTTCAAACGCCACATCGGACGGGCGGAGAGGGGGGGGGGGGGGTCCAAGAGCAAGGAGTACTGGTGAGTGGTCCGAGAGGCCCCTCGGGAGAATGCGCGCATCCTGCACCCCTGCGCAGTCGGTAGACGGTACAAAGATGAGGTCGATCCGGGCATGGGAGTGATGGGCCGCCGATGTGTGGGTGTATTGGCGAGCCTGCGGGTGCCAGATCCTCCATACGTCGCAGAGGCCCTGAGATTCAGCCCAAGACGAGAGCTGCTTCGCGCGAGCGGCGCGGGGATATCGGACCCGTCGAGTCCATGTGGGGCGTGTAGACAGCGTTAAAATCCCCGCCGAGAATGAGGGAACCCGCCGGAAGCGTCGGGAGGAGGCCCGCGGTGTAGGAGAGGGCCGACGGCAGGAGGGACGGCGCCGCGTAAAGGGACGTCAGGGTGAGGGGTCGCCCCTCAAGAGTACCACACACCACCACTACCATGCCCTGGGGGTCCAAGTGCACCTGGGTCAGGACAAAGGGAAAGGACTTGCGGAGCAGAATAGCTACCCCCCGGGATCCCCTTGTAAAACCTGAGTGCCACACCCTGTCATAACCATAGCGGCCAAGAAAGGGACAGTTATTGCCCAAGAGGTGAGTCTCCTGGAGGAGGAGTACATCAATCTCCGCACGTTGCGCGTATTTGAGGACCGCCATGCGTTTGAAGCGGTCCAGAAGACCATTGACGTTCCAGGATAATATGCGCATGGCGGCCCTAGGGACAGGAGGGTCAGCCATAGCCCAGGACAGAAAAGGGGGCCAGTGGAGGCGCGGCTAAGCAGGCCCCCAAAGAGGAAGGACAACGGGACATCGGGCCGGGGAGCAGGTCAAAGAGTACAAGATGCCGTGGTACAACAAATAAGGGGGAGTCACCCCCCACCAACAAAGCCTCCCCAACGAGGAAGAAACAACCCCAAACCAACCCCAAACCCCCACCCCCCACCCTATACTTCGAAAACAGAAGCATCTGTCGCCCGAACCAAATGGAAGAACCACCAAGCTAAAACGCTCGGGCTTGAGTGCTAGTGGACCCCTGGTACAATTGAAATCACGCCTGAATCATCTGCCCTGGCCAAGAGCGACAGACAGCAGGGCATTCCAACCCCCAGCCCGGGCGTCCCCCCCCCCCAAAGAAACAGAGAGTCAAATGTTAGGGCTGCGAGAGAGGTCCGAAGTGTCCACCAACTCGGCCGGCTGGGTTGCAGGGCCTGTGAGCCGGGGGGACATGGCCCGCCGCCCGTCAGCCACGGGACTGGCGTGTGCGGCCGAGGAGGCCGAAGATGCTCTCGATCCCCGGCGCGGCCGTCCCCCAGAGCGCGTGGTGACCGCCTCCTCCGCCGTGCGCTCCCGGGGTAACGTGCGATGCCGCCGGCGGGTCTTCGATGTCCGGGGCCTCCCCCGTCCCCCCCGTGGGCGATCCGCGCCCAGAGCGGTGCAGGGGGTGCTCCTCTGTCAACCAGGACCAGGCCGCACGTGGCGTATCGAAAAACAGTGTCTTATGCTGGAAGATGACCCGGAGGCGGGCCGGGAACTGGAGCTGGTACTGGAGGCCCAGGGAACGTAGCTCTTGTTTCACTTCAGTGTAGGAGCGGCGTAGCTCCTGGACCTCGCGAGTGTAGTCCGGGAAAACCATGATTTTGTGGTTCTGGTAGTGGAGGGTTTCCGTGCGCCGGGCCTCGCGGAGAATAGCGTCCCAGTCTCTGAAATTCAAGAGCTTGATGATGAACGGCCGGGGGGGCGCACCGGGGGGCCTGGGGGCCAGGGAGCGATGGGCTCTCTCCACCACGAACGAGGCAGATAAGCTGTCCGCCGGCATCCAGGATCGGAACCAGCGCTCCATAAAGTCGTCCGCCCGGCCCGATTCGACTCCCTCCGGGAATCCCACGAGGCGCAGGTTGCTGCGCCGAGCGCGGTTTTCTGCATCTTCGACCCGGCGGTGTAGCTCCTTAGAGTGGGTGGTCAGCTCCCGAACCTGGTCCTGTAACTGGCGGATGTCGTCCTCAGCAGTGGATATCCGGGATTCGGCTTCCGAGATGCGGGCGGTGGCATTCCGCAGATCCTGCCGGAGAAGCGCCACATCCACCTTGACCTCTCCCACCATGCCCTCGAGGGAGGCGCGGGATGAGTTGATGGCCTGCAGGATGGCAGCAAGGTCCGTAGCGGGGGTCGGGGCCAGTTCGCCCGTGGGGCCGGACCCCTTCTCAGAGGTCGTGAATTTGTCCATCCTGGTTTGGGTGGCCACGGACGTCGGCTTCGTGGCTCTGTCCTTACCCATGTCTGGAGTGGCAGTCAGCTAAGCAGGGCAACAGGGTGTGAGACACTCCTGCGGGATGTCAACGGGTGTTCGGGCTGACAGGGACTCCGCAGGAGGTATGGCCAGGGGGTCCCACGGCTGGAAACGGTCGGGCGCCACCAGCCCCCGCGGGCAAGCTCCGGCGGGCCACTCAGCAGGAAATCCAGTCCAGCCCTCGGCCACAGTCGCACCCACAGCCTCCCACCGACACTGCGAGGTCCAGCAGCGTGGAGCACGGTCCCAGGTCCCTGGAGAAACTTCCGAGAGTGCCTCAACCGATAGTCGCCAAGGCCGCAACTCCTGCGTGCAGCCCGCCTCTCCGAGGGTACTGTCGGCGCACTGCCCGATGTGGCAGCCGGTAATCTCAGGGGGCCGTCACCAACCCCCAGCCCCGGCCCTGCAGGGAGGTGCGTCACCCTCCGCCGCACACCGCAGCCAAGGCTAGGTCTCTCCGCTCCAGCCGAAATCACGGGGCACTCAGCCAAGCTTCAGGCCTCCTCCCGGTGGGTCCGCCGCCACCACGGCTCGTATGCAGCCCGAGACCGCGGGCTCCTAGGGCAACTCAGTTCAATCCTCCCCTGGGGGTTCGGGCAGCCGCACGCCCAGCACCCGGAGCGCCTTAGCCGAAAGGGGGGAGGAGTGGGGGGGAAGGGAGGCCGCACACACCCCGACCGCCGGCCTGCGGCCCGATCCCCACAGGCGGCTCTGCACCCACCAAGGCGTCCCCGCAGGCCGAAGAAACCAGGCCCGGGGTCCGCGACGCGGGCGAGGGGGGGGGGGAAGGGGGGGAGCCGGCCCCTGACCGTCGACACCCGGCCCGATGGGGGGGCGTCCCCACCACCTCCAGTCCCCCAACAAATCAAGGAGCCCTGCTGGTGCGCTTCCCCGCTGCCGCACTCACCGCCTGTCATGCGGCGCAAATCGGATCCTCTGGACCAGCCCCGCACCTCCGCGGACTCCACAGGATGGCCTCAGCAAGGGGCCTCCGTTTCTCTCTCGGGGGGGGGGGGGGGGGGGGGGGGGGGCCGCAACCGCAGCAAAGACGCCTCCTGTAGGCCGCCGGCACATCAGGGCCCAGACACCTCGTGGGCGCCGCGGGCTGGAGTAGCAGCTCGCCCGCGCCCCAGGACCGGGACCACAGCCTCCTCCCAGCGGTCAGCCACAGAGACGCCGGGACGAGCGCCGAGGGGGCAGATTCGCTCCGGATCCACGCCAGGGAGAGCAGGATGGTTCCGGGCTTCAGCGCGCCCGGGAAAGCATCGGCCAGGGCAGCTGAGGACGGAGCAGGAAGGATTGGCGGGGTCCGGCGCCTGGAGCGGCCATGCTGGTCAGGCGCCACCTAGCGCTCCCAATCTTGTGGATTATTTTTAGTGATTTTCTACTCGGATCAGTGTCCCGGCCTGGGATCTTGATCTTTTCCAAGACCTTGAAGAGGCATCACTGTCTTCCCCAGAAGATGAGCTCAGTTTTTGATTTTTGAAGCTTCCCCTCCCTGTCTCTCAAGGTCTTTGAGGAAAGGTATGAAAATGTTGCATTACTTCACCTGGAACTGAGTATAAAGGCAAAAAATACAAGCCTTATGTGAGTAATCCACATTTAATCTTTCCTTCCCAAAAGTATTGCAGGGACAGAAAAGGCCTCTATAGTGACAGACATTGCAGAAGTAAAAATTGTTCTGAATATTAAGGTTGAAGAAAAAAATGAGCAGAGCTCAGGGAGACGCTCTGCACACAGGACCTGCAGTGAAAATCTGAGCCTCTTGGGAGTGTAATCTAGCGCCTGATTGGTATAGTTCAAGTTTGGTCCTTTTTTTAACCAATTCGCTGCTAAGGCTCCTCCTCCGATCCGCCCCGACCCTCCCACGCCCCCTGTGCCAGTTCGCACTTAGGCCCCTGTAACTTTTGGTCCACATAAGGTATCCATGCCAAATTTGTGCCCTTTTTCACCCCAACATCCTGATTCTTAAAGTACCCAGGGTTTGTGGATTCCCCTGGAGGGGACCCAGAAATTAGCCAAAATACAGCAAAATGTGGATTTAGATTTTTTTTTTAAAATGGGGAAAGTGCTGCAGAAGAAAGCAGCTGTTTTTTTCCTGAAAAGTGTATCAAAGGTTTGACAGACAGACTTTTGTTAGAAAACCAAACATTGTTTGCACAGTTTTGGCATTTTACTGATATATAGCCTATTTTTGTGCTTTCACCGCCCTTGCAGTTAGTGGTAGAAATTGGGGATCCATACAAGCCATACCTCCCTGAACTCTCCAGTTTTCAGCAATGTGTAGGTTTGGTAGGTTTTCCTGGATGGTGGCTGAGCCTGGGGCCAAAAACCCAGGTGACTCCCCTTGCAAAAACAGGTTGTTTTGTGATAGGTAATTTTGATGTCTCTACAGTATGTTTTGTGCAAGTCGGTCATGGGCACTTGACCCACCCATGCGGGTGAGGTACCATTTATATCAGGAGACCTAGGAGAACGCTGGGTGGTAGGAAATGTGTCAGCCCGGAGATCCCTAAACTTTCCCACACAGAAACGGGAGAAATATTTGATTTTTCAGTTAAATCTGAGGTTTGCAGGGGATTCTGGGTAGGAAAGCGTTGGTGGATCTACGCAAGTCATACCTCTGGACTTCTTCTGGACTCTTCAGGGTGTCTAGTTTTCAGAAGTGTGGGTTTGATAGATTTTCCAAGATGGCCGCTGAGCCCTCTGGCCTGAGGGTGTGGTCTTGGACACCGCTCGGTAAAAGGAACGATGACTCTGTTTGAAGGCGACTGGAGCACTCCCATAAATTCAGCTACTTCCATGGCCTTTTCCATTTTTTCGAGTGCCTGATAAACCTCAGGACCAAATAGATGTTTATCAAAGGGTGTGTGTTGAACTTGGCGTTTGAACCCATAAACTCTTTACCAAGCATGCCTTCTAAGCAAAATACTAGTATTGACCTCTGTAGCCGCGGTTTCTACAGCATCTAGAGCACATCTTAGGGAAGAATTGAAAATTAGTTTTATCTCAGTCACTAAATCCTGCGCTTTTGTTTTATGCTCATCTGGGAGATACTGAAACAATTGCTCCATTTGATCCCAGTGTGCTCTCTCATATCTGGCTACAACGCCCTGTGTGTTTGCAATGCGCTAGTGATTAGCAGCCTGGGCAGCTATGCTTTTGCCAGTAGCATCCATCAGTTTGGACTATCTAGTGGAGGAGCATCCCCTGATGGTTGGGAATTAGACTGTTTAATGGGTAGGTTAATGGGGCAACAGGTCTTTTGTACTCACATTCACCTTGTCATTGCGGCAGTTCTTCAGCATCGAGGTCTATCTCGAGTTCTAAATGAGAGTATTGCACGGAGAAGGCTTCGTCCTTCTCTGCCGCTGATGCACCCACCTCTTCTTAAGCAGAATCTTCACCCAAGATGTCCTGCGTGTCCTTGATGCTCGACATCGAGCCACACAATCACAAAGAGTTTTCTGCTATCAAAACGTTCTGCAAGCGTCGCAGTCTTCTTCTGTGTGCTCTGGACACAAGCGCTAGTTACACACTTTGTGTGAGTAAGTGCGCAGATACTTCGCGTAGCACGGAGGGCAGAATTTGAACAGTGTTTGTTCCATCGACGGAGAGTTGAACCGACGCGGTTAGACCCAAAGGCCGTCCACGAAGCTTTCTGATCGAAAAGTAGATTCAAAACGATACACTGAGAAGTGAAAAACTCGTATGGGAACAAAACAGTCGAGGGTAGAGAGGATGGCCCGTCGAAGGGAACCCAAAGAACGGTTATGGCCAGGAGCGCAGCAATAAAAGTCCGAACCCGATGGCTGAAAAAAACAATTTAACAATAAAGTTGATGACCATGCGCACTATCTCCGAAAGGAGTCACCTTACCTCGGGACTAGGAAAGACTTCTTAGAAGAAAAACTTGCAAACATCCAGACCCAACACTAGATGGCAGGAGTATGCAAAGCATGTGTATCTACAGCACACATGCCTCGAACAAAACAGGCTTGGGAGACTAGGGAAGCTCTTACCCACCTCTCGAAGCCCCCCAAAAAAAGGAAATCCCGATTTAGTGCACATGGCGGAATGGTTCAGTCATGAGCACAGGAGCACGAAATTCCTCTGTTTGTAGCAGAGGGATTTACTGCGCCTGTGCACATGACACAATGGTTCCGCTATGAGCACAGGAGCACTGGTGCTCATGACAGAACTATTCCTTCAGGAGCACGGAAAGGTTTAAAAAAAGGACATAAATAGGCTACTAAACTGATGGCCTATTGCCATCATAGTCTATGATACTTTTACATAGAGCTTTACCATGATATCGTCGCAAGAGTTACTTACTCGTGTAAGAGACATTAGTTAGTGATAGATTCCTTACCGTAGAATATCCCCAGGCGTCAGGCTGGATCTGGAAAGTTTGTTAGGAGTACCCCTGCGCGTCCGTAGGCGTCGTCGTATGGCTCCTTACGTCGCTGGTGTCGTAGCCGTCAAGATGACATCGTCCGAGCTACTTAGACGCGCCCACGCGCGCTTACGTCAGTTCTGTACACAACTTTTCCGCGCCCGGAGCGCAGACCCATGCAAGAGACAGACTACTGGTGCAATAGAACTAGGGCCCTGAAAGGGATGACCTGAACTCTAGTGAACAGTTCGCAGAACGGGGAGGATGGCCGGGCGGTAAGGAATCTATCACTAACTAATGTCTCTTACATTTATATATCTTTAAACAAGTAACTTGTGCATCTGAAAGAGACATATTAGTGATAGATTCCTTACCTCAGAATACATACCCAAGCAATACCAACCCCGGTGGAGGGTCTGCAAAGTAAGATTACACCAGAAAGTCACGGAGAACCGAACGGCCAAAGAAGCCGTCTCCCAAGTGGCCGCCTGACAGATGTCTTGCAGGGGGACAGCGCGCCCCAATGCTCTGGCTACTGCTGTCGCCCTGGTAGAATGGGCGTGCAGCCCAACCGGAGGTTCTTTTTTAGCCAGAGAGTAACAGGCTTAAATGCACAATACAACCAATCGGGAGATAGTTCGCTTGTGCATAGCCCGGCCTTTCTTGGCGCCCACGTAGCCAACAAAGAGCTGGTCATCCACCCAGAACGGTTGTGTGCGGTTAAGACAGAACGAAAGCGCATGTTTTGGGTCTAGACGGTAGAGCATCTCCTCTTCTCTTTAAGTGTGCGGAGGCGGAAAGAAAGTGGGAAGTGTGACAGTTTGCCCGAGATGAAAGGCAGACTACTTTTGTTAGAAAGGAGGGATGCAGTCGAAGCACAACCTTGTCCGGATGGATCGCCAGGAAAGGAGGTTTGCAGGAAAGAGCCTGGAGCTCAATCACCCAACGAGCGAAGGTGATGGCCACAAGGAAGACAGTTTTCAAAGGTAATATCTGCAAAGGACAGTTAAGAAGAGGCTCAAAGGGAGCGCACATCAAGTATGTGAGAACGAGGTTCAAGTCCCATTGAGGCATCAAAAAAGTAATAGGAGGGAAAAGGTGAGTAATGCCTTTGAGAAATCGATTGACAACTAGGGCATTTAAAAGAGAGGGCTGATCAGGCAGCCTAAGAAAGGCTGAAAGAGCAGAAAGGTAGCACTTGATAGTGCCCAGAGCAGAGCCCTGCTGGGCCAAAGAGAAGGAATAATAGAACCTCAGAAAGAGGGGCAGAAAGGATCTACAGCTTTCGCTGTGCACCATGCCACAAATTTCTTCCACCGACAGGTGTATACCGTTTTAGTGGAGGGACGTCTGCCTGCCAGAATTACATCACAGACTTCAGGAGGCAAGTCAAATAGAATCAGCTGTCGCAGCTCAATCTACACGCAATGAGTTTGAGGCTGGACAGGTTCGGGTGGAGGACCGTCCCCTGTTGCTGCGACAGGAGATCCTCCCGAAGAGGCAGTCTGATCGGGGGATCCACGCTCATACGGAGTAGCTCGGGATACCAGACTTTAAGCCCAGTCCGGTGCCACAAGAATGACTTTGGCCTGGTTGCGTCTGATCTTCAGCACTCTAGGCAGAACTGGTATAGGCGGAAAGGCGTACAACAGACCGCAACTCCACTCGCGGCAAAAAGCATCGCCCAGCGAGTGCCACCTTGGAAATTCCAACGTGCAGAACTGCTGACATTGCGCATTCTCTTCCGCTGCGAATAGATCTAGCCAAGGTTCTTCCCAGTGCTGAAAGTGAGTGAAGACGCCATTCGTGATCCAACATGCACTTGAGGCTGAGTTTGTCCACCCTGGCGTTCAGGGTACCTGCCAGGTGTTAAACCACGAAGGAAATGCCCTGACGTTCCAGCCACGTCCAGAGACGTAGAGCCTCCTGACATAGGGTCCACGACCCCACCCCGCCCTCCTTATTGCAGTACCATATGGCGGTGATGTAGTCTGAACACCTGCACTACTCACCCCTTGCCAGAGGGAAGGAATGCTTCCATTGCAAGTAGGATCGCCTTGAGCTCCAAAAGGTTGATATGGAGCTTGGACTCCGCCGGAGACCAGAGTCCTCTGATCTCTGCCTCTCCCATGTGGCCGCTCCCTCCCAAGAGGGACCCGTCCAGCACTACTGTGTGCTCCAGTTGGGGAAGGGAGAGAATCTGCCACTGACCCTACGCTGGTTCGTGAGCCACCACTGCAAGTCCTGTGCAGTGCCCTCCGAGATCTGGACGTAGTTGGACAGGTTTCCCCGATGCAGAGTCCACTGGAACTTCAGGTCCAGCTACAGAGCCTGCATATGCCATCTGGCTTGATAGATCAGCAGGATGCAGGTGGCCATGAGGCCCAGCAGCCTCAGGGTCTTCCTGACCGAAACCCAGGACCAGGGTCAAACGATCGGAATCATAGCCCGAATGTCCCGGACTCGCTATTTGGGAGGATAAACCCGAAACTGCGCCGTATCCAGAACCGCTCCGATGAAGAGCTTCTGAGAGGGAATCAGGTGCGACTTCGGCACGTTGATGGAAAACCCCAGCAAATGCAGGAGGTCAGCCATAGTCTGGAGGTGGGAGACAACTGCCTGGGGCGAGCCCGCCTTCAACAGCCAGTCGTCGAGATAAGGGAAGACTGAAACCCCTGATCTGCGCAGATGAGCTGCGACCTCCACCATCACTTTCGTGAAAACCCGAGGGGCTCTGGTATGGCCGAAGGGGAGCGTGCACCATAGGCAACGCCAGTGGGCTGGCAGGATGGAGATATGAAAATAAGCATCCTGCAAGTCCAACGCTACCAGCCAATCTTGCAGTTCTAGGGCAGACAAGACCCGAGCAAGCAGGAGCATCTTGAACTTCTAAATCACTATAAGTACTCCCACAATGGACCAGTCGGCAGTGGAGACCTCTGCTACCAGATCAGGTGTTGGTATGCCCTATTTGAAGTGAATAACACCACCTAGGCGTGGGGAAGGAGCCAAGTCCTTTTGTTAATATTTTCCCTCACACATTCTAGTGGTGTCATGCTTCATCATTGGGACACCCTGACGCCTAGAGGTCAGGGTGGGCTCAACCAATATTCCAGGGAGCTCTTGATGAGATTATTTTTTTGCCAGGGGGTATAAAGATTAAAAAACAGTGTCAAACCCCATTTTCCCTTTCTTCTTGGGCTTGGCACTGATATTAAGATATAACGAGAAGGGTTACTAGGGATATTATGGTCCTAGGACCCTATTGCCAACATGTTTCTGTCCTTAATGCCCCATAAAGGGTGCACGGACATTCGTCAGGGTTGGTGCCCCCTGCGTGTAGGGAAGGAAGAAAGAGAAGTTCCCTATATCTATTGTGCAGTAAGGGCAGATAGCTGCTCCTTATTAAAATGTTGTTCCGTATTTGAAATCACTCCATCTGTAAAATAAAGATTGACAAACATATATAGTGCGTCAGTTCTTTTTGGCAAAGAGACATATCAACAAGGACATTGTGTATGTCTCTGCTCATTCCACATCATACGTGAAGAAAAAAGAAAATTGAATGTGCGCGTGATTAAGGCATAACCACTCACTTTCCGTGACACACAACATTTTTTGGTGTACATCTGATTTATTGTGGCGGAATTTTCCGCATTCTATATGCACCCATAATTATGGTGTCAAATTCATAAGGTGGCGGTTCTGTACCGCATCCTACCATTACACATCCAATTGCGTGTGTATCTGAAACCACACATGTGTCTGTTTTGATGTGTCTGTTTTGATGTGTCTGTTTTGATGGGAAGATCCTCGATCTCTTTTATGACACTTTCTTCAAAGGCCAGTATTTCTGTGGGCACGAGGGACGCTGGAGGAAAAAAAATTGATTTTAACCTCAATGTTGTGTATGTATCATTTGTCAAGTTTTTCTTTGTCCATAAAGAAGGCTTTTACACGTATCTTACGAAGTGTCATAAAAGAGATCGAGGATCTTCCCATCAAAACAGATACATACAACAATATGACTAAAAAAGAAAGAGAAGCTCTAAAAAATCTAAGCTCAAGACAAGACATTATAATAAAACCTGCAGATAAGGGCGGGGCTACAGTTATCCAGAGCACCACAGCATATCGCACAACATGCCTGAACCTCCTGGCCGACACAAAATTCTACCAACCTCTTACCAGAGACCCGACCACACGGCTGAAGAAAACTATAAATTCAATAACAGCGGAAGCTTTGGGAGAAGGGTGGATCAACAACAAAGAACACGCATTTTTGAATTGCGAGGATCCTAGAACCCCTATCTTTTATACCATACCCAAGATCCACAAAAATAGGTCCCCTCTGCCGGGTAGACCCATCGTGTCTGGTATTGGGTCTCTCCTGGAACCTCTCTCTAAGTATACAGATTGGTTTCTACGTCCCCTAGTCACAAGGATCCGATCTTATATACAGGATACCAAACATCTTCTGAACATCCTTCAAGATGTACCATACAATCCAGAGAAAAATGTACTAGTGTGTCTAGACGTAGAAGCCCTATACACCAGCATCCCTCAAGAAGAAAGCATCGAGGTGATTCAAACTGTCCTGAACAAAGAGGACTGGACCTGGGAAGCTCCGGTGAACTGGGTCACTACTCTTTTACGTTTGGCACTTAAGGAAAACTTTTTCCGCTTTGATGACCAGCTCTATTTACAGGTCCACGGAACATCTATGGGCAGTACGTGTGCGCCGAGCATAGCGTGCCTATACATGGGGCATTTTGAAGATGAACATATATGGACCCCCAATCCATTCTCAACCAACATAAAGAAATGGTGGAGGTACATTGATGACATCCTAGTTGTATGGGAAGGAGATACAACCACGTTGGAACAGTTTCATACATGGATCAACAACCTCAACCCACATCTGAAGTTCACATTGACCCATGATCAAGACCATATAGCTTTTCTTGACATCACGATCAGTGCCAAAAACAATGGGTTAGTCAGTTCTTTATACACCAAACCGACAGACAAAAACAGTCTGTTACATTTCAACAGCGCCCATCCTCGTGCGTTGAGGGAAAATCTACCGGTAGGACAGTTCCTACGGATTCGCAGGAACTGCACAGACTTGACAGAGTACAAACTGGAGGCTCAAGTCCTGACAAAAAAACTGGCAGAAAGAGCATACCCAAACAGAATCATTGAAAAGGCACAAAAACGATCCCGGAATACCCCACGAGAAGCTCTACTAGAGACTCATAAAAGGGATGAGCCCAACATCCTCATCTGTGTGACAACTTTCAATGCATATCCAATGAGGTCAAGAAAATTATAAACAAGAAATGGCCAATATTAACTTCAAACAAATTAAAATTTGAAAAACCGATGTTCTCCTTCAGAAGGAACAAAAGCTTGAGAGAGACACTAATCCATACAGACTTAAGGAAAGTGAAAACCACTCAAAGTACTTTATGGAATCAACTTTCCGTTGTTGGTCATTATCCATGTGGGTCGTGTGTGGCATGTGCATTCACAGAACACACAAAAGAGATTGATTTGGGTATGCATTACAAATGGGAACAGAGATCTCATACCAATTGTAATTCGGAAAGCGTGATATATGTTATCAAATGTCCATGCCAACTTTTATACATAGGCATGACAGGGAGAAAAGTAAAACTACGTATTAACGAACATAGAAGCACCATCAGAAGATCCATAACAGCTACCAAACTTACGGCACATTATGTAGAAAAGAGACACTCAGACAGTGACCTCTGGTGGTCTGTAATTGAGAAAGTTAAAGGGGATGGGAACAGGTCCAAGACTCTCTTACAACATGAACAAAGATGGGCCCACAGATTAAAAACCCACATAATTGGTCTTAATGACCATATTCCTTGGAACCAACTAAATAAAAATCGCTAGTTTAAAACTGGCTTATAAGCATTACATAAAACGTCCCTACTTTTGTGCTCATACTTGGGTCCTTATAATAACCACATATGTAGCCATGTTTTTGATCCAGACTTGATAATCTGGTACTGACACACGTAGGATAACCCCATACAAAGTGAGCCCTTGTTCAGATCAAAAGAAAAATGCATAATTCACAAACAACCATGCACACAGGCAAATACATGTTTATATTGGTTGTGTGAGATATGTATATAGAAACCAGTATATATGCACCCATGGGCATGTGGTTTTGTCCACCGACTAACGAGTATTTATTGCTGCACGACATTCAGTGAATGCACTTTCCAGGTATCTGTTATTTCCCCCGGTTTACGTAAACTTTTACATTGCTTCTCAACTCCTACGTATGAGAACTTGTAGTAGTTTTTAGCGATTGTGTCTGTAACAACCTAAACACGCTCCACTTCTAAGATAAAGAACCATCCTGGTGATTAACAGGGTAACGCTGATCAGAACCAACTATATTTTATATATCTTTTCATTACGAGTCTACAGATACGAACTACACTCTGGTTTAAAACTACAATTCCCATGTGGTTCACATCGGCGCATGCGCAAAATGTACTTCCGTGGTAGGCGTGGTCACGAGGTCCCGGAAAGCAACGGAACCAACAATCAAGACTGGCTTAAATATCACGGCAGCAGTCACAACAGTGATTCCGAGCAGTGGGAACCCAGACCGAATAGGTGCTGACACGGGGCAGGACCCTTGGTGGCGTGAGCAATCCTTAAATGTGTGGTGGGTGATTCTGAGAGAACGAGTCGTGATACAGCATGATAGCGTACGTGTGGGTGATTTCCACACCTCATTCTCATTTTCTTGTTTGATTCCCTTACATATTGCGGCCACTACGTATGGGTCTGGACTCTCATCTTACTTCACGGCGAATTTCCCTACCCTCCTGGCATTTGACCGTGAATTCATCAAATCGAATGTAACTAAATGTCTTATACGAATATGTAGTGTGTGACTACAGGGCTAACCTACGTGTAGCGGTCCCACTAGAAGAGTTTCCTCTCCTAAATTGGGGCAAGCGTACTATGAAACTAGAGTGTATCTAAAGACTAGAGTGAATGTATATTCAGGACGTATGCATGAGAAAGGAGTGGTGCGTTTTAAAACTCGTGTTGACGTTTTGGAAGTTCTGGCAAAAGATGTGGTTTCAGATACACACGCAATTGGATGTGTAATGGTAGGATGCGGTACAGAACCGCTACCTTATGAATTTGACACCATAATTATGGGTGCATATAGAATGCGGAAAATTCCGCCACAATAAATCAGATGCACACCAAAAAATGTTGTATGTCACGGAAAGTGAGTGGTTATGCCTTAATCACGCGCACATTCAATTTTCTTTTTTCTTCACGTATGATGTGGAATGAGCAGAGACATACACAATGTCCTTGTTGATATGTCTCTTTGCCAAAAAGAACTGACGCACTATATATGTTTGTCAATCTTTATTTTACAGATGGAGTGATTTCAAATACGGAACAACATTTTAATAAGGAGCAGCTATCTGCCCTTACTGCACAATAGTATAGGGAACTTCTCTTTCTTCCTTCCCTACACGCAGGGGGCACCAGCCCTGACGAATGTCCGTGCAGCCTTTATGGGGCATTAAGGACAGAAACATGTTGGCAATAGGGTCCTAGGACCATAGTACCCCTAGTAACCCTTCTCGTTATATCTTAATATCAGTGCCAAGCCCAAGAATAAAGGGAGCCATTACAAAAATGGGGTAACCCAAGGAAAAAGGACCTGGGTGAATTAGTAATATCAAAAACAATGGTCCTTATCCAATGATTAATAAATCTGAGATATGTTTTACTTAGTCAGTTAGTTAACTAGTCATGAGCCTAAACACGATTTATCTTAAACAGAGGCTCGTAATATTCAATAGGTAATTTCAAATCAACGAAGGACAACAACCAAAACACTGAAGGCCGTTATATATACATTTATTTTATAGTTTTGGCAATTTTCTACAATATTCATAGAACAGAACAAGGTTGCTCCAAGAGAAAACGTGCATCAGAGGAAAGTGATTGAAAAGTGCGTGGATAGGACAAGGAATGAAAGATGCATAGTAGTAGGAGTGATCAATAAATTACAATTACAGGCAATGTGAATCGGTTGTAATTCACCGTCCACAAGCCAAAAACCTGGTCACATTTATTGAGTACACAATTAATATATTTCAGAAAAAGACCCCATTGGTGGTCTTGCACGAAGGACTGGAATTGTGTCCCAGATAGCAAAGGGTGGGCGTCGACGTTTCGACCCGTCTTGATGGCCTATGGGGATTTTAAACCTTGGCCTTGCGGGTCTTCATCAGGACCAATAAGGGGCAACCTGACTGGAGGGTACTTTAATTGAACCACCTGAAATATCAAAACAATGGGGTGTGAGGAAGTTGTCCTAATTAAAAACATTTAAAAGTTGCGGTTTGTAGGGAATTGTTCGCCTACCTAGTGGTATGGTTCCACTGAGAGATTTGCCGGGTTAGAGGGCTTGGTTTGGAAGGGTCTTTTAATTCGTGTCTAATGGAAAAATAATTAGAATCAATAAGGGTAAGTATGCCAGACAACCAATGTAAAACATATTGGATTTAGCCAAAAAACGAAACTGACAAGGTGATGGCTATCTATCAAGCTCTTCGTGAAAAGTGGAAACCCGGGCATCTTACCGCTTAAAGGGATCAGTCGAAGCTAATAACGATGTATCCAATGTCTGTTCCTGGATACCCAATGCAGAGATTCAATCAGGGCTAAAAACAAGGAGGGGGCATGGTTACTTAAAAATCCACCCTGGTGAGTGAGTGATCTATAAACTATGAGCGGTGGTACTGGTAGAGCTTACCATGCGATTCACATCAAATGTGTTCGAAAAACCGGAGCGTCTGTCTCCGTTGAGGGCCCGGCGCAGTGTGAGCTCGTCCGAGGCTCCGTGCGGTTACCAAGGTAACCGTGAGTGAGTTTATGTCAGAAGGCTGAGAAATAGTGGACGGACTGCAACTTCGCGTCTCGATTGGATTAATGGGAGTGCTGCATGGTGGGAGCGAACTTGTCCGAGGCTCCGTGAGGTTGCCAAGGTAACCATGCGTGAGTTCGGAATTAGTGAGGGGACTGCGAAGATACTGAAGGTCCCGATCGAGTTTACAGGATACAGGGTAGATCGCGGCACAGTCCACCTATGCTACCGGATGTTGGATCGTAAATCTCCCTATTTGTGCAAGGTGGAAGGCGGGACACCGTTGGTTCCCGTGTTGTTACCATTGGTAAACCCAAACAATTGAATAGGCAGCGTGGAACAACCGGTGTGTGTCGGGGGAAATAACATGCATCACTCAAAAGAATTCAATTAAGAAACATAGTGAAGACAATCAGCTTATGAGAACAACTTGTAATCACAGTTTGGATGCTGTAATACCTCACAGGCACTGCCTAGGGCAACAGATGCTGTTCAGAAACCCTATATTGACAATTGTTAACAGAAACAATGGTACAAAATAATAATACATTCACAAACATTGTATACACACATATTGACAATTATAAAACACAATATATACATCCTACAATGGACTGGTATCCAGGTGATACTTAACAGTCTATTCCAACTCAATACGTTATACTGATTAAAGATCCCTTTAATCACAGAATGAGTTGGGGAGGAGATACACTCTATCTTTGATTCATGGTGGAAACTTGTTTGTTAGTTTCTTCCAGTTCGTTCAGGCCCCTGGTGACCGTGTCAAGAGAATGGATCCATCTATACTCACGTTTATTCAGTATTTCAGTGAAGTCACCTCCTCTAGGGTTAGGTTTGACTTTTTCCAAAACCCACCACCTCAGGCTGTCTGCTGTATGTTCAAATTTGGTGAAGTGTTCAACCAGAGGGGCCCCAGGTGTCTTGCATCGGATACGACTGCAGTGTTGCAGTATACGGCACTTAACCTTCTGGATGGTTTGACCCACGTATAGAAAGTTACATGGGCAGGCGATAACGTAAATAACTCCTGAGGTGTTACAGTTGCTGTGTTCTCTTAATTTGTAGGTGTGGTTGTTGTGTGTAAACTCTTTGGTGGATCTAGTTAGAGTGCATGCTTTACATGAGCCACATTGATGGTGGCCCATGACCGGAGTACCCCATAGGAGCACGGAGCTCACACTGCGCCGGGCCCTCAACGGAGACAGACGCTCCGGTTTTTCGAACACATTTGATGCGAATCGCATGGTAAGCTCTACCAGTACCACCGCTCATAGTTTATAGATCAATCACTCACCAGGGTGGATTTTTAAGTAACCATGCCCCCTCCTTGTTTTTAGCCCTGATTGAATCTCTGCATTGGGTATCCAGGAACAGACATTGGATACATCGTTATTAGCTTCGACTGATCCCTTTAAGCGGTAAGATGCCCGGGTTTCCACTTTTCACGAAGAGCTTGATAGATAGCCATCACCTTGTCAGTTTCGTTTTTTGGCTAAATCCAATATGTTTTACATTGGTTGTCTGGCATACTTACCCTTATTGATTCTAATTATTTTTCCATTAGACACGAATTAAAAGACCCTTCCAAACCAAGCCCTCTAACCCGGCAAATCTCTCAGTGGAACCATACCACTAGGTAGGCGAACAATTCCCTACAAACCGCAACTTTTAAATGTTTTTAATTAGGACAACTTCCTCACACCCCATTGTTTTGATATTTCAGGTGGTTCAATTAAAGTACCCTCCAGTCAGGTTGCCCCTTATTGGTCCTGATGAAGACCCGCAAGGCCAAGGTTTAAAATCCCCATAGGCCATCAAGACGGGTCGAAACGTCGACGCCCACCCTTTGCTATCTGGGACACAATTCCAGTCCTTCGTGCAAGACCACCAATGGGGTCTTTTTCTGAAATATATTAATTGTGTACTCAATAAATGTGACCAGGTTTTTGGCTTGTGGACGGTGAATTACAACCGATTCACATTGCCTGTAATTGTAATTTATTGATCACTCCTACTACTATGCATCTTTCATTCCTTGTCCTATCCACGCACTTTTCAATCACTTTCCTCTGATGCACGTTTTCTCTTGGAGCAACCTTGTTCTGTTCTATGAATATTGTAGAAAATTGCCAAAACTATAAAATAAATGTATATATAACGGCCTTCAGTGTTTTGGTTGTTGTCCTTCGTTGATTTGAAATTACCTATTGAATATTACGAGCCTCTGTTTAAGATAAATCGTGTTTAGGCTCATGACTAGTTAACTAACTGACTAAGTAAAACATATCTCAGATTTATTAATCATTGGATAAGGACCATTGTTTTTGATATTATCAAGAATAAAGGGAAACTGGGGTTTGACACTGTTTTTTAATCTTTATACCCCCTGGCAAAAAAATAATCTCATCAAGAGCTCCCTGGAATATTGGTTGAGCCCACCCTGACCTCTAGGCGTCAGGGTGTCCCAATGATGAAGCATGACACCACTAGGGTGTGTGAGGGAAAATATTAACAAAAGGACTTGGCTCCTTCCCCACGCCTAGGTGGTGTTATTCACTTCAAATAGGGCATACCAACACCTGATCTGGTAGCAGAGGTCTCCACTGCCGACTGGTCCATTGTGGGAGTACTTATAGTGATTTAGTGTTTATCCACGGGATGGTGTACTCCCTCATTGTGTTCCTCTCTGCCCACAACCTAACTAGGGATCTATCCTAATTTAGGTTTGTGTAATATGCATCTTGAACTTCTCCTTCCGGAGGAAGCGATTGACGTTCCGAATGTCTAAAATAGGGCGCAGACCTTTGTCCTTCTTTGGAACCAAGAAGTAGTGGGCGTAACAACCACGACCTACTTCTGGCGTCGGAACGCGCTCGATGGCCCCTTTGTGCAAGAGGGCCGTAACTTCCTGCTGGAGAAGTGGCAGGTGATCCCCAGACATGCTGTGGTCCTGAGGTGGCATGGCTGGAGGGGTAGACTCGAAGGGGAGGAAGTAACCCCCTATGACTAATTGCATAACCAACCTGTCCGAAGTGATGGTGCGCCAGTGGGGGAGGTGATGGGGAATCCTGCCGCCCACTGGCGTTAGGTGGGTCTGAAACACTGGACTAGGAAGGTTGAGGATGTGGCGGCAGGAATGGTGGTGGATTGACCTGCTTGCTGTCCTCGGGACCCACCACATCAGGTCCCACGTCCGCAGCTGCACTGAGACTGCGCAGACCTGCAGGTCTGAAAGGAACGCGATTGTGCGCCTCGACCCTGACCTCGAAAGGAGCGAAAAGCAGACCCCGAAGGAGTGCGCGTGGTGACGAGACCAAAAGACTGAGCCGTGGACTGAGTCCTTAAAGCGTTCCAGGTTGCTATCCGCCTGGTCACCAAAGAGGCATGTACCTTCAAAGGGCATATCCAACAAAGTGTTCTGAACATCTCTGGAGAAGCCAGTTCTGAGCCAAGCGTAACGGCGGAGCGCCACCGCTGAGGAAAGTGCCCTGCCAAGTGAATCGGCCGTGTCAAGTCCACAACGGATAGTGAATTTAGCAGCATCTCTCCCCTCGGTAATTGCCTGGCACTGAAGCAGCACCTGTGCCACCGTGTCCCACACAATGTGAATAGCGGCCCAACAGGCACGCAGTATTCACCGCCCTCAACCCTTAACTGGCAGAAGTGAAAGTCTTTTTTCCAAACTGCTCCAGTTTCTTAGATTCCTTGTCTGGAGGGGCAGAAGGGAATGCGCTCGGCAAGGCAGAGGCCTGGACAACCAGACTGAGGCGTTGGGTGTTGCGTGAGAAAGCTGGGGTCACCTGGCACCAGGCGATGGCGGCCCGCCACACCCTTATCCACAGGTGCCCCTGTGTTGGGTTTGTTCCAGGTGCTCAACAGGACGTCGGTAAGTGAGTCGTTGAAAGGCATTAGCGGCTCCGTGGAGGACGACGCTGGTTGCAGTACCTCAGTGAGGAGATTGGTCTTGATAGGTATAGAAAGGGAGCTCGAGGTTAAGAGCCTGAGCCGCCCTACGCAACACCACAGAAAAAGTCCCAGCCTCCTCCATAGCCACAGACGAGGGGAACAGCGTACCAGGGTGTGGAGAGAAATCCAGATCCACTGGACCCTCCATGACACCTTCCCATTCAGGCTCATTCTCGCATTGAGCTGCAAGAGGGTCTTCAGACCCCTCCCAGTACTCCCCTTCACCCACCGGTTGTTTAAGAGGCCGGTAAGGACAAGGTGCCCGAGGAAATGGGACAAACTCCACACCAAGAAATGGTATTCCGGAGGGGGGGGGGGGGGGGGGGGGGGGGGGGGGGAGGGAGGGGGGGTGGCTGTGGGGGCAGGGGGTAAGAGACCAATCCTGGTTCGGTGCCGGTCAGCGTCAGCGGCACAGAGGCCGAATTCGGCGGCAGCGCCGAGGCCGGCAGTGACGCAGCGTATGGTGCCGGCATAGCCAAGACTAAAGGCTGCAACATGGGGGCAGACCCACCCAACAGGTCCGCGGGGCCCGAAGGTGCTCCGGAGGGACCCAATGGGCCAAACAAACGGCTCATGACCGACAGGAAGGCCTGTACCTCGTCCGAAGCTGCGTGCGGGCCAGGAAAGGGCGGATAGGCCGCAGGTAACAACGGAGGCTCCATTGGAGCCATGGGGGAGTGACCGCCCGCCACCTCAACCGCGTCCGGTGAGGGGTAGACGAAGAGCGACATCACTTCTTTGACTTTTTATGACGCCGTGACTTACCTGGCCCCGTTTGAGACGGGTGTTGGCCCCGCGACCGGTCCCTCGACCTCCCACGGGAGCAGGACCTCGAATCGGCACGGAACCGATTGCCGGACCTCCAACAACTTTTGGGAACGCTCCCGCAAAGCTTTCGGCGCCATGGCCCGACAATCACAGCACACCTCGGGGTCATGGGCGTGCCCCAAGCAGAAGAGAAGTTGAATTGTAAAAACAACACGAAGTTCACTGAGCGCTGGTACGCTATTCTAAACAAGTGTTCTTTAGATCTTATTCTTCTGATAGTTGAAGAACTATCTATCCTTCTTGAAGAACTAGACAAAGAAGTGACGCAACTTAAACAGGACTTAAGCGAAAAAATGACCCCAGAAGAAATGACCAAAACTCTTGAAGACATCAATGGTCAACTTGATAAATACCAAACCGAAATCAACGAAAGAAAACTACGGAAATTTAAGAGGGACACCGTTGATTATAAGCTGGGAGAGGTGTATACATGGGCAGACGTATACGCTACACGCAGACAACAAAGACCTTATAATCGATCTACAGATGGCGAAACAACTTCATCTGATGACTCACAAACACAACCCAGGAGACCTACGCCTAAACAAACAGCTGGACCAAGCAATAATCAACCGTCTACCTCTACAGAAATCTCTAACGAATCAGTTCCTTTTTTAGGAAGAGGCTCATCCGCACGAGACGAACCAGGAGGTCCCAACGCAAGAACCAAAGATACGCCCATAGCGAAATCAACAAGGAGCCAGAGAACCTAGTTATCAACATTTCTACAAAAACTCTAACATCACAACAAATTCAAACACTTCAAAAAGGGTCTTCTTTTGTACCAACATATCACACAAATAATTTGGAAACCCAAGTCAGCTTGTTTAAATTCATGCGAAACCTTCGACTCAAACATTTTTTTACTAACGTCATTGAACCCACCACGATTCAAGACAAAGGAACACTTATGGACTTACGTCCAAAAAGTAAATTCATGGCTCCCACAAGCCATAAAATTCTTGACAACTTCGAATTGATTGTAGGAAAGGAGTTATCCCAACTTTTTTCCGAAGAACAACCGAAAACCAGTAACTTGTCTATTAAAGAACATAACACCATCCAACAATTGTCTAGGGATAAAAACATCACATTTTGCAAAGCGGACAAAGGCGGAGCTCTTGTTATTTTGGATACTTCTTTCTACATCGACAACGTGGAAAGCCATGTAAACGATTCTAATACCCATCAAAAACTCACGACAGACCCCACTGCAGAATTCTCCCTTATTTTGTCAACCATCATCAATAAGGCATTACAGTTTGGCACCATCAACGACAGAGACAAACGTTTTCTCTTAGTAGAACATCCTAATGTTCCGTATCTATACATGATACCGAAGATCCACAAAAACATGGAGAAACCACCATTTAGACCTATTGTCTCTACCAGAAACTCAATTCATGAACCCATTGGCAAATATCTTGATAAACATTTGCAACCTCTAGTCTAATCTATGTCCACGTACTTGAAGGATACTACAGACTTCCTCATCAAACTCAATCACATTCAGATTCAAGAATCCGATCAGCTCCTCTTATGTACCATTGACGTCAAGTCTCTGTATACTTCCATCCCTCACAATCTAGGTATACAGGCTATTGAATCCTTTCTGATTGACACTGACAAAGATGAGGACATGAAAATTTTCTTACTCGAACTGATACACTTCACTTTATATCACAGCTATTTCACGTGGAATAATAACTACTACATTCAACTCTCCAGAACATCCATGGGAAATTGTGCTGCTCCAGCATATGCCAATCTTTTCATGCATCGTTTTGAACTTGATCACATACTTACACAGGAGGCTTGGTCAAAAAACTTACTGATGTTCAACAGATACATTGATGATATCTTCCTGATTTGGAAAGGTTCCCAGACGGAATTACTATCCCTAATCACCCAACTCAACACCATAAATGAACGAATTCAATTCACCCATGAAATCAATCTCAATCACATCACTTTTCTGGATGTTGACATTTCCATATCTAACCATCAATTCATCACATCTGTGTTCACCAAAAGCACTGACCGCAATAACTTATTACATTTCTCCAGCTTTCACCAAAAATCACTCAAAAAACATCTACCGTATTCTCAACTCTTGAGAATTAAACGCATTTCATCTACGGATGAGATCTATCAAGAACAAAGCCATCGTCTAATTGACAAATTTAAGAAAAGAGCATACCCTGATCCCATTCTACAAGAAGCAGTTGAAAGAGCTCAAACCAAAAATCGGAGAGAACTATTACACACACAAGTTTCCACCACTCCAAAGGACTCACGTACAGTTTTTGTATCCAAATACTCAAGACAAAGTCAAAAAATCAAAACTACAATCCGAAAATATTGGCCGCTTTTACAATCTGAGCCAGACTTCAAAGGCATCTTCAACGATTTGCCTATTTTTGCTTACCAAAGAACTCAGAATTTACAGCAACTTCTTAACAAGAACCCTCCAGACTCCGCTAAAACATTTAAAGGCACTATCCCTTGCTTAAATTGTGGTGGCTGTAACAACATCATTAAGGGTACGACCTTCATGCATCCCTCTAAAGGAACACCCATCAAACTCAGAGTTACAGCCACGTGTGACAGTAACAATTTTGTGTACCTGCTCAAATGCCCATGTGGACTTCCATATGTGGGTAAAACGGAAAGAAAAATGAAAACGAGACTCAGAGCATAAAAGCAACATCAGAACTAAGAATACTAAATCCACTGTTGCTAAACACTACATGGAAAACAATCATAATTGTAGCCAACTAAGATTCCTGATTCTGGAACAAGTCAAAACGCAAAGAGGTAGAGACAATGGAGCTGTGTTATTACAGCGCGAACTTTACTGGATCCACAAATTGAATTCAGTTTACCCGTATGGGCTTAATGAACGTTTTGAATACAGCTGTTTCCTGTAATTTTGATCTTGTACCTCTTATGCAGTTTTGTCGCTGTATGTTTCTTATCATTCACCTTTACTCTATTCTTTTTCTACCCTTGTTTTTCCGTTTGTTCCGCTTCATTCTTTTTTTCTTGTACTCTTGTTTTTTCTTGTTTTTGTATTTTGTTTCCTTTACTCACGTGTTTCATTTCTCATCTTGATATTCTTATTATTATTCTCATTTCTCACATTTGTATTACTCCATTGTTTACATTCAGTCACTTTTCGCCAGTCTTTCTTCCAACTCTATTAAATCACTTGACCGACTCGCGCGTCCTCTTTACGTTCACTACTTCCGGTTCACACATATTTAGTTCCGGGTTTCAGGTGGCTAGTTTTTACTCATTCCGACGAGATTTCTTCGCCGTTTACACCATTGTGGCCATTCAGGTATTTATCTACTTGCGACAACCTTGGGGATTATCTTTGTCACACTTGTTAACCACACGCTTTATTTATTTAACGGCTATCACTTATGCCACTTTATTATGCTGTATGCACCACCCCTTGTTAAATCTTTATTCACGTCGCGTAAGCCGACATTTTCTTCCTTGTGTAGCACGTTCACCGTTCTAGTTCTGTACACTACTTGCATAATGCGTCATCCCAGTTTCCGGTACCTGCTTTGCTTTACTGCACCGTTAAGCGCTCACCTCACACGGTCTCTGTGCCGTTACTAATTCACCGTTGGTACGCTGTTTACCTAACCGCTAGTATTCTCGACATTGTTACCGTTTACTTTCTCTGTATTTTATATACGTCCTGGATCTCAGCCTTACGTCCTCCTTTTATTTATTTTTTTCGTAGAATTCCCCCTGACGAAGGGAGTGTCCCGAAATGCATCGGGGATATCTGTAAATAATTGGCTCAACATTACTTGATGGATATACTGTAGTTCTCTTGTGGTCTGAATCAACTTTAAAATCAGTATGAACCACAAAGTACAACGATAATGATCATATGAACTCAATATGAATTAAAAAGCATAAGTCTAAGAAATATCGTTTGCATCACTTTCTTACAGCGGCTCTTCCGCTATTGAGTGCTAATGCGAGGACGTCTTTCCCTAAGACGCGTTTTCTCCCAAGCAGAAGAGAGACACGTTGTGCCGGTCCACTACCGGAATGTTCCGACGGCAGGCCCTACTGGACTTAAACCCGGGCATCCCTACTGCACCAGGAGTAGAGTACTCGACAAAACAAGAGAAACAAGTTTTCAGAAATAAAGTTAAAACTTAAGAAAGAACTGACGTCAGCACACGAGGGTGTGTCCAAGTAGCTCCGACGACGTCATCTCGGTGGCTACGACACCAGCGACGAACGCCAAGCCATACGACAACGTCTACCGGCGCGCACGGGTACTGCTGACTCAAACTTTCTGGCTCCAGTCTGACGCCTGGGGATATTCTAAGGTAAGGAATCTATCACTAACGTGTCTCTTTCAGATGGTCTCCCCCTTCAACAACGGGGAAAGTTTCTAGCATGTGAATCTTTGAAAGATCCAATACTGGATAAGGGGCTTTATCAAGTGCATGCCCTTGGAGCACAGACAGATTACCACCGGCAGGCTGAGCTGCCAACTTCTGCTTAGTCTTCTACACTTAAAACATTTCTCTATACTGAGGGTGCAACAAAAGGCTGAAGCTTTCCGAATGTAGGCTATTGTCTGATTGAGACAACTTATTTTTAAAAACAGAACGCTATAAATTACACAGGACAAACTAATAAGGACACACCCTGTTGTGTCTGAAAAGATTACCAGTCTTCAACAATGTATAAATATGCATTTGAAAATGCTACAAATTAAGATTTGAGGCAGATCGCCAACTCACCTAATCAAAGATAATCACAGGTCATAGCTAACTGTTTACCTACCTAATTTGTAACCAGTATCTCTAAAGAGCATGTGCACAGCTAAATAAGATATATCTTGTGTTAATCAGTGATGATAAAACCCTTCTATGACATTGGGGAAGATTATCACAGCTTTTAAGAGATTGTGCTAAGTAGTCACTGAAAAATAAACGGCAAGATTATGGTTCAAAACGTACACAAAAACATTATAGAAAAAACACAATTCGGGCTGATATTGTAGGTGATCTATGATGTTTATGGATATTTGAGTTAGTTCCACCAGTTCCAAAGTTGGTAGCTCTGGCTGTTACACCACATTTCTGAATCAGTTGCAACCATACACCATGGAGCAGAGGTAACCATGTCCCTGTTTAAAGCTATTAAAAACTACTGGAGGTAAAATCATCAGTGCATCTATCGTAAAAGCTAAAAAGCTATTTTACTCTAATAGTTTACTTGCATTAAAAAAACTATAGGAACTTTGTGCTGTCTACACTGGGAGAAATAATAGTGCCAATCTAGGTCTCGTCAAATGCAGTTAGTGGTAGAAACTATGGCTTACAAGCAGTCATACAACAGTGGTAATTGCGTCCTAATATGGTTTTAAATAATTTCTTACTTTCACATATTGCTCAATTATTCCAGATGTAACTACACACCTTCACCACACATTGTGTCTTTAGAATATACACGGAACAAAGTTATTCTGGAAGGTCAAATTGTGAAAACTGCATATTTCTGGGGCATACAGATAAGGGATATGTAGCCCAGCAAATTATTCTGCACGATAGGTACACCTGGAAGACTCAATTACTTTATAATTCTATAATGTCCCTGGTAATTAGATTTCAAGGGAAGGGTTTGAAAAACTAGTTTTAATAGGACACAAGCAATTAGCTGATCTATTACAGCTTGCTAGAATTTTAAAACCCAAGATTGTGTACAGCACATTTATAGCGAGCCGGCAATCTTCAGAGCAGGGAAGTAAGCTTATTAACCCTTAAAGATACATGGCAAAACATAGGTGCATTTAAAACCATTCATAGTGACCAACTTAAAGTCATGCTGGGAATAACCACAATGCATATGCTGTCAGAACGGTATTCTTCAGCAAGATTTTACAAGTGTTATACATAAAAACAAAACATTAGCTGTGATTCAGACGATAATTTGGATGCGTCTTTAGGTACAGAAGTGTGTGGGATAAGCTGTGAATAGAGATTTCCTTCAAGATAAACTCACAGGAGTATGTTGTAATAATTGTAGTCCTATTTGAAATAATACTTCTTTTCTTGATAGCCAACTATAAAATTGTATACAATATGTGCACAGATTGTAATTTCCCATAAATGCAGGCTTTACAGAATGTTTATTTTTAAGTTCAAGAGTAAAAACTGTGTTTATGTGCATACACCAATTTTTATTTATCCCAGTATACAGGAGGATTACTTTTCAAAATTATTTATGTGCAAACATATTCAATATACAATACCTCTGATCCGGTGGCATCCAAAATAGTGGGATAAGAACTTTCTGGTGCCCAGGAAATGCATTCAACTACATGCTCATGTTCTCTGAGCTCAGCTTTGCACTCCTTCGTTGCTACAACCCAAACGCGCACCGTCTGGTCGTTGGAACAGCTGGCTATGAGAGTGCCATCTTGATTAGGCCGAACCATGCGCACCCATTCCCTGTGTCCCGTAAACGTTTTCACACAGTAACTAAGAAAACAAAATTTTAAAAAAGACATAAGCAATAACACTTATAATTTCAGTAGTTGTCTTTATAAAATGCCTCAACTACAAAAGAAAGTAGCACAATATAGAGAATCCTAGAGAATAATGCGTATTATGTAAAGGGAGTCACATAAAAGCTACGGATGAGGAGAGTTTTAAAGCCTATTTTAATGTTTGTGTGCAAGGTAGGCTACGGTATTAATATAACAATGTAAATGCAATAGTGTACAAAGCAAGCAACATAAAATGAGCAACGGAGTAGTTGGCAGTAAAGGGGATAGAACAGGACAGAGAAACACAAGACTAACAGCAATACATGCACGGAGTCTAAATGGTGAGAACTACGCAGGCTGAAATATGAGAGCATCCACCAAGATAGAGCTTTAGTTGAAAGTATGTAGCCCACCCATCCCCAGACTACGTCAAGATCAGAGATGCCTTTTCACATATTCACACTTCGCTTACTTATGATTCACCAAACGTAATCATTTTATAATCAATTACCTCCACTGGGGGAAAAGGTTGTACCATACTGCACCCTATATTTACACAAACAATTTCAACATTGATTACCACTACCTTCTTCTCCAGCACTTCAGTCATCCTGAAGATAAATACAGGAAATTTTCACAGTGCATACTCTCACCAACTTAATAGTCAGACACTCTTGTACACCTCTACGGTGGGAATGTTCAACAGGTAATTGTATTCCAATCATATAGTGTCATGTGTCTGAGTTAGGCCTGGGAGAAACGCTGCCATTTCAAAACATTTCCTAAGTTGCCTTCTCTGTCACACGATGACTTTCAACAAACATTTGCGTGTGGGACAATGCAAGATTAGTTTCTCTAACACTACACTGCTTACAAATTACACTTCGAACATTAGCACAACATCTTGAACATCCCGTACGTCGTCTGAACATACATTGTGCAAAAGTGTTTGTTGTTCGTCCATGCAGTGATGCAGCTGTCTATAGAACAAACGATGGCAGTCTACCTAAAGGTCTCAGCTCGCAGCAAGGATGATTTTTGTTATAAACAAACAAGCGTTTCCGGGTTTTAGGCAGAGGAGTACTTGCTGTCATTGCGAGGTCACTGCACGCTGAAACATCAGTCCAGCTGCTTGCTGACTCCTCTGCAAGGAGGGACGTTCAACTTGTGACCACGACGGTGGCCTACATTCTTTGCCTTCAGTTAAGGGGGAGGGGGGGCGGGCAGGGAGGGGAATCTGTAGGCACAATTCCTTGGAGGGATCAGGGTTGTCATGTTGGTGGTGGCCAAAGTCATTTGAAACCTGTCTAGATTTGGGGGGGTACTTATGGTGGCATTATGAGCCAGCTGGACTTTAGGACAACACATCCAGAGGGGGTACTCTGAATCAGTCTGGCACCATCTTAAAGTTTATGCTGCCCAACAAATGTGCAGTTGCAACTGGAAAGGGAAAACTACAGGACATGGTGCCCAATGTTGGTAAAACTGGTTCTTCTTTAGTTGATCGCCTGAGTAGTTCTATTGTGCTTTCTCAGTTACCTCTCAATTGGAGACATACGTGATGGTAGGGACTATCCTCAGCTGAGTAGGTAACTATGTACTGGCTGTAGGTAGTTGAAGCTTGAACTTTTCAAAGGATCTATTAGCATTGTGTTACCCCCTCTGTAAACTCATTTAAAATAATGTCTGAAGCTAGAGAACATTGCTAAGAACTGCAGACATGGGGTTACTCAGAGGTTGCCACATGGTCTCACACTTGCGAATGCAGATGTAACCTTTGTGGTTGAGGTTCATGAGGCATATAGGATAGAGGTGATGTATTCTTGGGTTACTTTGCTGGTTGCAGATAACAGCACACAGGTATTTCACACTAACAGGATGAAGTACCAAAAAATTATACACCTTATAAAGAAATCGAAATACCATTCAGATACCAAGAACATATAAATCGGTTTAATGGCACCCTACCGCATACAGCAGAAAATGTTATACTCTGTGCCCTTAACAATGAGGGTGCGACATGGAGACGCATCCTGATGTTGATAAGTTATCAGCACAGATGCGGACACTATAAAAAGATTTAGTAACAATATACAGATGTCTTCACGGTTTGTTATGCGAACATTAACACTTAACACTACGCAGACTTCCCAAGCTGCACAACCACAATTGGCTACTCGGGGCATCAACTCACAAACGCAAAATGCAGTCAAGGGAAAAGTCTATGTCAAACTGGAGGAGATTCTCTTCTGGATTGCACAAAAAATAAACCAGCTTGAGGCGGTGTTTCCCCATACGGGCCTCCAGGAAAAACGCAGAATACTGACTATGTGCTTGCCAGTGGGGATGGCTCTCCCTATGGAAGGCTGCTCAACTTGGGGTAGAGTCTTTGTTGCAGTATACAGCAGAACACACAGTGCCTTTTCATTGTCAGTTTTGCCTACAGTGCTTAAACAGATCCAGAATGAGTACAGGCAGCACCTGCTCTGGACTTGGAGATGAAACTGATGGCCAATTTTGCCGCAGTATCTGAGTAACAAAGGAGGGGAAGTAGCAGTGTTGGCTGTACGCCAGCGCATACGGGATTGGTCTCCTGCACAGCAGGAGGGTGAATTATCTAAAATTATCAGACACCTATGGGTAGAGGTAACTTGGGAGCCAGACCTGGTAAACAACAAATAAAGAATAAGTATGCAAATGTTAACTAAGCAAGCACCGAGTCTTCCACAAAGAAGTAGTAGAAAAATAAAAATAAAAGAAAATTACATGGTGGGTTTCCTCAACAGGAAGCCATTGTAAAATGCTATAACCTCCAAAAACTGATATTAGACCGCATGACCGGTATCCGGATAATGATACACGTTCATCTTGTTCCTTACAGGAACAAGATGAACAGGAAGCCGGAAGATAAACCGAAGCCTTCCAAACCTCATTTCAAAAAGAAGGTAGACCGGCTTTAGGTCAGGCATGCCCTGGATATTAGGGACACTGCTTTTGAGTGGGAGATGGGCAGTGACTACACTGGACAGTGCAATAGAAGTCACAACAGTGAACCATAACCTGATGGATTGTCTGGTGGGAGTAGCGCTGACTATCACTTTGGAGACACCTGATACTTGGGTAAGCGTCCCACATCGTATATACGAAATACAACTCCAATTGGAGGGGGATGTACCCAGAAACATTAGTGTTCTCTTTTGGGAGGCCTTAACAAGGTAACAATATTCTTTTGGCTGAAAAGGATGAGTTTGCTTTCCCTGTCAATTTGACAACAGACAGGGGAGGATGTGTAGCTAATTCATACTGCTGAAACAATGATTGAGTCAGGATGTGGGTCAACTTTTAAGAAGGCATAATCCTATATGAGAAGCCAGCCAAGAACTAGCTGAGGGAGCAGCATCAACAACATTCTATGCTGCATTGTATTAGACACAAGTCATTGATGCCTGATGGACTTCCATAGGAACCTTCAGTTTTAATGCATCCCTAGAAATGAAGTTATGAAATGCGATAATGTCCTCAAGAGAGAAACATTTCAAGACGAACCTGGATGATACTTCGGGGTATAAGGTTTGTTGTTTAAATTGTTGAGGTATCTCTAGGAGAAGAACATATAACCATAAGTGGAGGCAAGTTTAATGGTGCACTTGTGGAAGACCTTGTGGTGAAAAAACCTACAAGGTCTACCATGAGAATGGATTTGGTTGGATATTTTAGTCCATCCTGTAGAAGAATCTTGAAGGGGTCTAGCCTAGGTAAGTGAACAAACGCCTAGACAGTTACTGTATTGTTGGGATTATCAAAGTATCTCCTAAAAGAACAATTACCAGAACTATAGAACACACTGGCACAGCCTCAGTACTGAGGGAGCTAGAATAACTGTTCGTGTAAGGGATCCACCTAAAGCATCGGAAACATTAGTGGTTAAAAACTACCCTGGCATTTGCTTACGAAATTAATTTCAAACTCAAAAGTTTTCAACACAAAGCATGATTTTGGAGCGTCTTAACATGAACAGTAAGATTTTCTTGTGCACACTTAGAGATGGAATTGCTTGGTCCAAAATCAATTGGAACGTCATTGGACATTTGTCTCACACAGTCCTAGGCCTTCCATGCCCTAGTAAGTAATTGTGGTTTTATGCTGAGAAATTGCACTTTCAATCAAGTGATTAGCAGAAATTGATTTATAGGGCATGTAGCTTTGTTTCACAACAGCATCCCGATGCATAATGCACAGCATCATGTCAGAACATAACCAAAACCACCTGTCAGAAAATTAAACCGTACTCTTGCCTTCAAAAGATACTGGGTTGCCTCCAACGTGAAATGCAGTTCGATTTACTGGTTGTATTCATGATATGTTGAAGTTTTGAAGGCGCATTATTAACGGATATCGTTTGCCCTAGATACAGAAGGATCCACCTTCCCTGGCATGAAGGACTCCAGTTGAAAAAAAGAGGTTTTCTGGTGATTCTGTAAGTCCAGTGACTTGATGCAGAAAGAGAAGTTCAGGAAAGAAGAAAAAAAGAGCATGCATGTGTACACAAATGATATCACTGTAGGGGAGAAAGGAGGCGGAGAGGAAGCTGTGGACTAGCTCAAGCTGTAAAAACGTACTCCACCAAAGCTGGTAAAAAAAAGAAAGCAAATTATTACAGGAATTAATGTTAATGGTTAAGGCACACTGATCCCTCAGAAAACTGATGGAATGCACTTGGATTTTTAGGAAAGTTAATGTAATCAACATAACAGAATCACTCACCCAGTCTGCACCTCCCACATTTTAATGGTTTTATCCCTCGAGGCAGACACTATATGATCTCCATTTGGCATGACAGCTACTGAAGAAACATTGTGATCATGGCCTACATAAAGAAAATCACATTTAAGTAGAGTGCCACAGTCCCATTAACACAATACATAATTTCAGTGTTTTCAATGGTCATTTACCCCTGGAGATTAGGCACTTAACCCTACAAATATGGAAATAAAAATACTTAACTGTAAGGAATATGCTACTTACCAGTATGCATCTGTTCTTGGCATGTAGAGCTGCAGATCTACACACTTGTGCATAGATCGCCATCTGGTGTTGGGCCCGGATGTTTGCAGTTTTTCCTCTTGGAAAGTCTTTGGAAGTCACGAGGTCGGTGACCCCTCCTTTGGATCGTATTGCGCATGGGCTTCGGCTCCATCCTCAGATTGTTTTTCGCCAGCAGGGAAAGATGGAGCGTAGTAATAACAGTGAAGATGCCCATGTGTGTTGTATCTAAATTAGAAAAACTGGAACAGATAAGGGGAGGCGGGTGGCCGTGTGTAGATCTGCAGCTCTACATGCCAAGAACATAGGCATATGAGCTGCAGATTACACACTTGTGAATAGATTATATAGCAGTACCCATCCTTAGCGGTGACCACCCGGCTGTTGCAGTGGTTTGAAATAATGTTTTGAGTACAGCCTGGCCCACACTAGCCTGTTGCTTAGTTTGCACATCTACATAATAGTGTTTGGTGAAAGTGTGCGGTGTTGACCATGTAGCTGCTCTGCAGATATCTAATGGGATGTTCCCTAAAAATGCCATTGAGGCCCCTATTTTACGTGTAGAGTGGGCTTTAGGAGGGAACGGATAGCGTTAGTTTTGCTTTGTGGAAGCAAATCTGAATGCATTTGACAATCCACCTGGCTATCCGTGACTTGGAGATGGGGTTGCCTTTGTGTGGTGGTGAGAAAGAGACAAACAGTTGTTTGGTCTTACGGAAGGGTTGTGTTCTCTCTATGTAGTAGAGTAAGGCTCGTTTGACATCTAATGTGTGAAGAGCTCTTTCTGCAACGGTGTGTGGTTGCGAGAAGAATACTGGTAGTTCTACAGATTGGTTTAGATGAAAGGGAGAAATTACTTTAGGGAGGAATTTTGGGTTGGTACATAGAACAACCTTGTTATGGTGAATTTGTAGAGAAGGTTCTTGAATGTTAAGTGCTTGAATCTCTCTTTTAAGGCCTTCCATGAATGCTTTAATGGCAGGTACTCTAAAGAGTGATAGATGTTGCCTGTTTTGTAGATAAGCTGCTATAGCTGCAAGGTGCTGTCTAATGGACGTGTAGGCTAGATTGCATCTTTGTAGGAGCAGTAAATAGCCTATGATGTGTTGAATGGACACATCTAGGGGATTGATGGTATTGTGGTAACAGACAACAAAACGTTTCCACTTGGCAGCATAGCACGCTCTAGTGGTGAGTCGCCTAGCTTTTGATGACGTTCATGCAGTCAGGGGGAAGATTAAGGTAACCGAATTCTAGGATTTCAGGAGCCAGATCGCAAGGTTGAGCTGAGCTGGGTCCGGGTGCCTGATGTCTCCATGGTTCTGGGTTAAGAGGTGTAACTTTTGGTGTGGTGTACCACGGTTGTCTGGCCCAAGTTGGAGCTACTAGGATTAGTGTGAGGGAGTGTTTTAGTTTGCGCACCACTCATGGAATGAGTGGGAGAGGCGGAAAAGCGTATGCAAATCTGCCTGACCAGTTCATCCATATCGCATTGCCTTTGGACAGTGGGTGTGGATATCTGGCTGCGAAGCTTGGGCATTTGGTGTTTTCGTGGGTGGCAAAGAGGTCTATCTGTGGATGCCCCCACATTTGAAAGTACGGTTGAAGAAAAGAGTTCCCACTCGTGGAGTTGTGTCTGTCTGATGAGCAGATCTGCCACAGTGTTCTGGACTCCTGGGACATGTTGGGCTAGAAGAAAGATTTTCTGGGGTATGGCCCATCTCCATATGCTCTGTGCTAGCTGAGAGAGCTGTGGAGAGTGTGCCGCCTTATTTTTGTATATGGTACATGGCTGTCGTGTCTGTGCGGACTAGGACTGCCTTGCCTGAAATCTGTGTTTGAAAAGATTTTAGGGCTAAGAAGATGGCTAGTAACTCCAGATGGTTGATGTGGAGTAACTTTTGTTGAGGTGTCCACCTGCCCTGCATGGTGTGATGTAACAGGTGAGCTCCCCAGCCGGAGAGTGATGCGTCCGTTGTCAGTACTATCTGAGGAACCGGGTCCAGGAATGGTCGCCCTTTGGAAAGGTTTTTGGTGATCCACCACTGCAGAGAGCGATGGGTACGACAGTCTACCAACACCAGATCTGTTAATTGACCCTGGGCCTGGTTCGATTGGCACGCTAAGCACTCTGGGAGAGAACGCATCTGGAGTCTTGCGTGAGGTACTATGAATATGCAAGAGGCCATCATCCCGATTAGTTGCATAAACACTCGAGCTGGAAGGGAGTGTTGTGCCGTAAGTTTTGCGCGTAGAGCCTGAATGCTTGTGATCCTGGCCGGACTGGGGTAGGCTAGCGCTCGAGGTGTCTAAGGTGGCACCGAGGTATTGTTTTACGTGGGACGGTTGCAGATGGGACTTCATGTGGTTTATTGTGAAGCCCAGTTGGTGAAGGAGCTGGATAGTGGCGTGCGTGTGTTGTACACACTGGTTGTATGAGTTGGCTTTTATCAGCCAGTCGTCTAGGTAGGGGAAGACGTGGATGTGTTGTCTCCGCAGGTGTGCGGCCACTACTTCTAGGCACTTGAATACTCGTGGTGCTGTGGTGACTCCAAATGTGAGTACTTTGAATTGGTAGTGTTGGCCATCCACTACAAATCTGAGGAACTTCCTGTGAGCGTTGTGTACAGGAATGTGGAAATAGGAGTCTTTTAGGTCTAAAGTGGTCAGGAAATCGTGGGAAAGCAGTGGGAGTACCTGCTGAAGTGTTACCATGTGAAAATGGTCTGAATGTATGTATTTGTTTAAGGGCCTGAGGTCTAGGATGGGCCGTAGAGTCTCGTCCCTTTTTGGTATGAGAAAATATAGGGAGTAGACCCCCATATTTTGTTGGTTGGTAGGAACCTGTTCTATCGCCCCTTTTTGTAGGAGGGAGATTACCTCCTGCTTTAGTAGTGTTAGATGTTCCTGTGACATTGGGCGTTGTCTGGGCGGAATGTTTGGGGGGGGGGGGGGGGGGGTAGATATTAGTTCTAGGCAGTAGCCTGACTGAATTATTTGTGTTACCCATTTGTCTGAGGTGATGGTAGTCCAGACAGAAAATAAATTTTGGAGTCTGGCCCCGACCGGAGTGGGATGGGGGAGTGGAGGGGAGTCATTGGGCAGGTGCGGAGGCAGATCGGGCGGTGTTTGTCTTAACTCTGCCTTTATTATTGTTGCCTCTGTATCCGCCTCTTTGGTAACCCCTGGTAAAGGTAGATTGGGTAGGGGCCTTATATGCAGTGGAAGCAGTGTCAGAGAAGTAGCCCCTGGATGTGCTCCGAAAGGAAGAGCGGCGAAAGGAGCGCCTGGGAGGATGTGATTGTAAGGCTCCCATATACTTCGCCGTATCGGTATCTTTTTTTCATCTTTTCTAGGGCCTCATCCACTTTTGGGCCGAACAGATGTTCCTGGGCAAAGGAGTGGTTCAGGATGGCAGCTTGTACTTCTGGTTTAAATCCTGAGATCCTTAGCCTGGCATGGCGACGGAGGAGGATGCTGGTATTAATGGCTCTGGAGGCGGTGTCAGCTGCATCTAGGGCACAACGGATGGAGGTATTGGTGATAGTTTTGCCCTCCTAAATTAACTCGTTTGCCCTATTCTTATATTTGTCAGGGAGGTGTTGCATTATGGCTTCTAGTTCGTCATAATGGGCCCTGTCGTATCTTGCTAGTAGCGCTTGTGTATACGCCATATGTTGGCAGCTTGTGATGCAGTGCGCTTGCCGGATGCATCTAATAGTTTTAACTCTGTCAGGTGGTGGTGCTTCGCCTGACCCTTGGGAGTTGGTTCTCTTACGTGCTGTAGACACTACCAGTGAATCTAGTGGTGCCGGCCCTCTGATGTAGGAGGGATCTGTAGGGGCGGCTTTATATTTATCAATTCTCGGGTTAATGGCCCTGGCTCTCACTGGGTCTGTAAAGATTTCTGGTGCGTGTTTAATAACTCCTTTGAGCATGGGCAGAATGGAGGTGGCCCTATGCGTCGTCTCAAACGTATCAAGAAGGAAGTCCTCCTCCACGGGGTCGGTGTGGAGATCCACTCCGTGATAGTGTGCAGCCCTCTGTAGTAAGTGGTTGAACCCTAAGGAGTCTTCTGGTGGGGATGGTCTCGAAGGGTAGAGATCATCTTGTGGGACGTTAGGAATATCAGCAATGTTGTAGTCGTCCCATGGGTCTGGGGAACCTGTGGGAGTGGGGTTCCCTGTAGGTAAGTCATCGTCCCCTATGTCATCATAGACATAATTATCATCATCATCATCATCCGGAGAGGGTGTTGGGGAATGATGAGGCGGGGTGGAGAAGGAGAAGGTGGAGGCATTCTGAAAGGGGAGGTAGCAGAGTCCTTCCTCTTTGGAGATGGAGCTGGGGCAGGTTTTTCCAGCTGTCATTTAATGCTGAGCATTAAATGTCCGGTTTTGGGGTCCTTGATCAATGTCTTTTGCAATGGATCAGGTGTAAAGAGTTCTTCGGATGGTGGTTTGTTCGTCGGCGCCGAAGGAATCGGGCCGGTGGTTTGGTTTTTTAGAGTCTGTGCTAGTCCGCTGTTTGGAACTATGCGGCCTGGAAAGGGCTGTCTATTCGATGCCGAGATGGTTTTCGGCTTTGTGATATCGGTGTCGGCGGCCTTGTGTTTTTTGCTCGGTTCCAGGGATGGTGTCTGAACCGAGGAGGTGCAGCTGGTTTTCGGCGCTGAGTGTTTCGGTATGGAGCTCGGTGCCGAGGAGGCCATTTTCTTTTTCGGCGTTGGTGCCGAGTGTTTCTCGGCACCGACAGTGGGCTGGCTCGAGCCCGAGCAGCCAGAAGGCTTAATCGGCTTCTTGACCGGTCCCGAAGGTGCGGTGTGGGAAGCAATGTCTTTGGTCTTACCTAGGCCCGGAGGCGAAGGCGTGACCGGAGCCTTTTTCGATGCCGTTGAGGGGGTGTGTGTGTCTGTGCGAGTGTGTGGGTGGGGGGGTAGTTCGGTACTCACGACCCTCTGTGCCGGAGTGATGTACTCCATATCTGAATTGTCGGCTTCGGAGGCGCCGACGAGGCCCTAGTCGGTGTGGTGTTCTTCTGGAGGTCATCTGGAATCGGCGTCGACAAGTGTGCCATAGTTCTCCGTGCCCTTCAGTCCCGAATGGTTTTCTTGGACCGGAAGGACTTGCACGCCGGACAGTCTTGAGCCTCGTGTTCAGGGGAGAGGCAGAGATTACATACTTCGTGGAGATTGGTGTGGGGAATTGACCCACATCGAGGGCACTTCTTGAAGGGAGTCCTTTCCATTAGCCAGGACCGGAGCTTGGGTAGGCCCGAAGGCTGTCGTTGACAACTGGAATCGAAGGTTCTTGATCGATGAGAGCCGCGTCGTGTGGGGATCGCGATCTAAACAATACCGCAAATTAGGGTGAGGATTGCGCGTCGATAGATGAACTGGAACTGTTCGGAACCGGAGCACGAAGATCACATCCGAGCCTGATGGCGGAAAAAAAACAATCTGAGGATGGAGCCGAAGCCCATGCGCAATACGATCCAAAGGAGGAGTCACCGACCTCGTGACTTCCAAAGACTTTCCAGGAGGAAAAACAACTGCAAACATCCGGGCCCAACACCAGATGGCGATCTATGCACAAGTGTGTAATCTGCAGCTCATATGCCTCGAACCTGTAGTTCTCCAGTATTTGCATCTTCCATGGATTCACATGCTAGAATTACTCACTGCTGTAAGAAATTGGGTTATTAGTTGAGGAAGGAAAATACCCACCTCAAGTAATAAAATTCTTCACAGAGTGAACCCTTAAGTTCACAAAATTAACCTGAGCTGAACACCCTGCTAGCTACAGCACAGAGCAGATAGTAGTTTAGATGCAACATGTACAGACTTGCAAGGTGACAGACAGAGGCCAACAGGAGGGTCCAGTGTAGGTGGTTCAGGTCAGTTATAGAAAAATGCCTCTTGTAGCAGGTTGTGCGCATGTAACTAACAAGAGGCCAGTCTTATGACCCTTGGTGTCCACTTATTTGCCCTTAGTACAAGAGGAAGAGCAGGACCAGTCTACTATCTTCAAAAGTCTTTAGATCTTCAAAAGCTTAAGCAGTGTTCTGAAGTGGGTGCCTGAAGTGCCACATTTATGCCTGGCAGGAACACGTTGGTGAGAGTGACCCGTGGGGACAACCTAACCAATGGGTAAAGGGTTCATGGGCTAACCCTACCCAATGTGGAAATTTTTAAGAGGGCCAAAGTCATCTGCCACACTAAACTTGGGCACTGAGGGCAGGTGAGTTTGTGGTGTGTGGTACGCGTGTGTATGTGAAGGGATTGTACTATGTTAATCCTGGTGACCTCCGACATCTAAAACTAAAATCTAGCTTCAGGTAGTTCCAATACCACCCCCCCCTCAGCAACAGATCTGGTAAAATCTAATCTGGTCTTTCAGCAACCAGACAGTGGACATACACAAAATATATTGGCATTCTGTTTCCCTCCTTACAAGCGTGTCCCAAAAGGTATGTGCAAATCAGAAGACCCTTAAAAGAGCTGACACTCAACCAAGATTTGATACTTTAATGTCAAAAAAGAACCCTCCCAGCCTCCTCTGCATATTCTGTCATGTCCAGATGGATCATATCTGCCCATTTAGGTCAGACCATTGTTTGCGCTCAGAAGTTCACAGCTCACCACAAGTAGAAATCGAGCTGCCAGGTGGCAGTTCAATGCTTACAGAAAGCTTTCAAGAGGCTTTCTAAAGTATCTGCTCTGTAACAGGCAAAATTTGACTATACATTTAGATTGGACTTTAACTGTTGAGTCTTTAAATATTTCTCCTGCTGTTTCCTAGGCGATGATAACATATTAAACTTAATATAGTATCTCAATGCTTTCCTACAGAACAGCTAAACCTGCTACAGTAAAAACAAGCATTGGCAAAGCAAATAGGTTTTGCCATTGTGGCCTACTGGCTTTGACAATGGTTTTTAGCCACACTGCACAGCTGCCCTGATGCTGTGTATTGCTTTAGTTTATAATAAAAAATTAAAAAAAACCTCTTTGGCTCACCTACCCTCATTATTTTGTAGGCGTGTTCAACAAGCATGTGTGTGCCTACAAAATGACAATTGCTTTTCCTATTTTGTTACCGATCCGAGGTGGAATTTGGAACGAAAAGGTAAATAAACAGCAAAATGTGATTTATTTATTTTTTAGAGTGAGAGGATGGTGGGAGGAGTTACAAAGCAATGTCTTGCACGACATCACAACAGTGAGCATAGTAAAATGTTAACTTAAATGTACAGGCAGAGATAAGTATAACCGATTGGGGTTGAACATTAGCCTGATCGAATAATTCCCTTTCATGGTCCAGAGCTCCAGCAACACATTCATTAGTGAGTATTCTGTTGTGATGAGCCATACACCGTTAACGTGTACAGTTGTAAGCAAATATTAGTTGGATAGGTAGGATGCCAGATGCGCTTTAGATGTGATTTCGTGGGTCACTTAACTAATTAACCCCCAAAAAGTTAATGTTCTAATCCACATATGTGACACAGGTATAAAGCTCTTTAAAGCTACCTCTAAGGCCTGGAACTTTATACATTACACTCTCACAACGCAACTGCTGTGATTTAACTGCATTGTGAGCAGGTCCTAAATATATGCGTTTTCGGAACTTTGAAAAATTAGGTTTGAAAACCTTTAGTTCAATATTTACAAAACTGTACAACAGCACATTTAATGTGTAATCAATACATACGAGTAGAAGATCTGTAAAACCCAGTACTAATCAGGAACAATCTGAGAAGCCTCAGTAGTGACTGTTAGCATTACTAAAACACTGCATACTTCAAGTGTGCACCAGAAGAAAGAGCAATAGTGAGCACCGACATCTGTGCAGCCTACAGGCTCTCTCATGAGACTACGAAAGTACTTAGTGAGCGCTCCTCTGCAACCACCAATAATGAACACAGATCACAGGCTTGTCAAACAATTCGTAACCTGCTGCTACGTTGAGGTGCAGGGAGGGAATTCCTGTAGAAATAGCCCTCGAAAAGTAGTGGCAAAACAACTGCAGGGGTAGCTTTGTTTGGCAAATGCATTGTAGGAGAGTAGGATCTGCACTTATGTTGCCCCCACTTTTTTTCTGATGTATACACTGGTTTCTGACTATAGTCTGGCTGGGTCCCTGCTAATCAGGGCCCCAGTCTTACTGATCTCTCTAAAACAACTTGGTGTGCATATTATATGCACTAGTGATTGGATACTGTGGTACCTTATGAGCCCCTAGTATATGGTACCTTAGGTACCTAGGGCATTGGTACTTCACAGGCCTACCAGGGGCTGCAGCATGTATTATGCCACCCCTGGGAAGCATTCACAATCTGACACTACAGGCCTACTACTGCAGCCTGTGTGAGGTAGTATTAGCACTCCTCACTGAGGTATAGGTTCCTATATCTCACTATACACACACATAAACCTATCAGTCACCCCTCTTGCAGGGCCTAACAATCCTGAGGGCAGGGTGCTTGGTTTACTATGTGAGGGGGTGCTTCTGCATGAGCAGGACCCCTCTGCAGCTGGCAGAGTCTATTCTCTGCTGCTGTTTGTGGATGCAGTTAAACCATATACTCTAAAGTGCATTATAACCTCGCGGTAAATGCTAACTTTGGAATGACTGCATCAAAACATGTCATGTTTGGTGTCAAACATCTTGGAATCATACACCCACACCAGTAACTGGTGTGGGAGTATGATCCCACCCTTCTAGAGGGGACGACATGTACCACTGTACTAAACGGTAGAAATCTTCTAGAGCCCTGGCATCACAAAATGGATGCCACCAGCACAGTCACCGGGCTGCCCTCATGCTGCTGACCGAAACTCGCAGTGGAGGAAGCCCAACAAAGGGTATCCTGTCACAGGGAGGTGTTACCACCTCCCGGACAGGATTTAGTGTATTGGAGCTGGGTGGGTGCACTCTTAGAGTGCCTTTGAAGTCCTGCACTGGGGGAGCAGTAGGCTCCTCTGTGCATATGCCAGCTCAAACCGGTTCAGGGGCTACCTGCCCCTGCTCTGGCGCGAAACTGGACAAAGGGAAGAGAGTGTAACCACCCACTACCCTGACCCTCCTAGAGGAGTGGTCATAGAGCTAGCACCTCCCCTATCTTCACTATAAGATACCAAGCATTGCCAATGCAATTCAGATTACACATGGACGACGCTCTACAAAGAAGTATCCTGGCCCTTCGACGTTCCACTATCTCTGGAAGACTGAAGAATCTCCCTTGAGTCAAGGAGTGACTCCCCTGCTTGGCAGGCACCAGTAACTTGATCAACGGTTGCAAACTTCACCGCTCCCGCCGGAGTCCGAAGTCCCTGCATCCCCTGAAGTGGATTTCCTGACCTCTCGACGGCCATTTTGAGTCCCCAGCGAAGCTGTGGCGTCTGGACCCCACGAGTGACGAGGAAGAGCAATACCAGGGAACCGTGCACAGATTTCGAGTGCAAACCCTAAACAACGTTCTACGAACTTGTGCTTTGGACCATCTGTAGTCCAAGTCCCTAGCAGGTCTGGTACCGAAAATTAGTGGCCTACCCAGTCCCGAGTGACCATGGGCTTCTGTGCAACTTTTCCTGCAAAGGCGTCTTTGCGGTTGCTTGCCCGTTGGCTAGTGACTCACCCGAAGACTTTCTCATCGACTTCAAGGGCTCTCCTGGTTGCTCCAGGCCTGCCCTCACTTACCTTCGCTGGGTAAGTCCATCAGACCTTGCTGGTCTGCACCATCTTCAATCTTCACTCCACATGAGACTTGCAGTTGCCAAGGCTTGTTGGCTCCAATCCGGTTGCCGACACCGTCATCAGCTGCAGACGTCGTGGGACCCTCCGAATCCAGCTGCTGCTCATCGTCGATCTCTCCTGGACCTCGTGAGCTAAGAGACAAACCACCATCGACGACCTGAAGCGACGCGACATCAGTGGTCACCCATCCTGCTGGCCACCGGTCACTGGCAAGTGACTTTGAACTCTGTCCCCTCAATTTTCAGGTCCTCTTCAACTTCAATCCATCTTCGGATTCCAGCGGACACCTCTCCAGTCGTCACAAGCAGCAAGTCTTCAGTGTTCTCCATTGAAAACAGCATCGCGACCCGACACCAAAAGACACCTATGCACCCGGCTTCCGTGGGTGAGGTAACTCGTGCACTCCGGTGCCCAAGTGTGTGTTGGCCCTCGAAATACTTACCCTGTAAGTGGCTTGCTTGTTGACTTCTCCGAAGTGCCCTAAAACTTTAAATTACAAACGACTTGTGCCATTGAAACCAATAGGAAACCCGCGGCTGTGTTTAGACACTGCACACGTCTCCCGTGGGCTGATTACTTACCTGCTAACACTGCAGAAGTGAAGCCCCAGCTATTCCCAAGGCCCTAGGCCTTTTCATTTTGCAAGTAGAGTTTGTTAAACCATTTTTTTAGTATATGGTCTGGTACGCCCCTAGGGCTACAGCCATATTTGTGCTTAATTTATTGAGAAGTGTTGACATTTGAATGTGTATCTGGGTTCTAATCTCATAAAGAGATTAGTAGAGTGTATCTAAGAATAAATACATATATATTTGAGATATATACCTGTGTGGTGTCCTTTTCATTTGGTAATTCAAGAGATTATAAGGTAAAACAAGCTGTTTTACATTCCTCAAAGACTTAGCCTGAAGGCTGCTCTCCACAGCTACCACTAGGATAGCTTTCTTTAAAAGGTTATCTTAAACCTATCTACCAAGAGTCGAATTGGACTGGTGCAAGGTGGCCACTATAACTATTGACCAGCATATGCCAGGCCAACATCTCACATGCATGCACTTGTCTGAACTCTTCAAAAGGGAAAACAGACCATGGGTACTTCTGGCCAAGAGCTAAAGAGCATGCAGACAAGAACTGTACAGTGTATGTGAAACAAACGAGTTCCCACTGGGTGTTCTATCATCTGCAGGTCAAAACAAAAATTAACAATTCAAGAGGTCTCGCAATTACATTATTTTCAGCTATTGACATTGTAAATGTCATTGTCTCCCCCCCCCCCCCCCCCCTTCGTGAAGCATTAATCAAATGGTGTAATGCAAAATGGCAATAGCTCACTTTGTTGTAATTGCGTAATCTATTGCATTGCATTTGTACTAGTGAGTTTTGTATTGTAAATGGTACTGGCTTTTATCAATGTTTTTTAATTTTTTATTACATTAATCTTATGCTCCTCTGGGGACATACTATAGCAGCCTGGTCTGGAGGTCTCCCCCCTTGCCAACATGCTCGAAGGTCTCTTTTCGGTGCCGTAATACTGGCCCCTTCACTGAGAAAAGGGTGCAGTTGGACTATTAATTTGACGATGAAAAGTGAGCGCACCCAGCCCTTGGTTCAAACCCAATACCAGCAAAGTAGTCTAGGAAGGAAGAGGACTGTACACGGACTGTACACAACACACATGACTATTGCAATGCATTCGGTCTCGCAGTTAACCGAGTTTAAGCTATTGGCATTTTCAATGACAATGCCTTTTATTTATGTTTTTAAAAAGAAAACAAAAATAAAAGGCATTGTTATTTGCAATGTCAATAGCTCAAACTCTAGAGGCCTCTAGAGGCCTATTGCATTGCAAATGCTTGTTTTAGTAGATCGCAAGGTCCCCCCTCTTCAGCTCTGCTCCGTCTCAGAAAGTGCCAGGCAGCTGGACATGGAAGGGAAACAGTTCACGAGTTCCCAGCAAGGCCGGACTTTTGTTTTACCCGAGATTGGCATGGTGGTGGCCGTTTATGAAGCTAGTGGGGGCCGATTTTATTACTGGGGGCCGGGCTGGCCACATTTCCTGCTTGTTCTTTTTCCCTCGGCACGGTGTTGTGTGGCATATTAGTATCTCTAGGATAGACCGCCCTAGCCATTCAACACGCCGCGGCTGCCTACAAGCCGTTCATGCCCCGAAGACGTGCAGCGGAATCGATTAAAACGCACTGGTGCAGCCTAGCAATGTGTTCACACAGACACTCGCACGCATTTTCAAACACACACACACAGACAGACACGCGACACACAACACACACAACGCACAGATAGACACAGTAAACATTCAGACACACAGAGACCGATCACACAGACACATGTGCACGCACACACAACGCACAGATACACTGTAAACATTCAGACACACAGAGACAGATCACACAGACACACATGTGCACGTGAATCAGGACCCGAGAGCCATGCACGCCCGGCAGTGCCCGTGTGTGCGTTGGCTGGCGCTGGCTCCACTGCATAGTGGGATCAGTTGCTTACATTGGCTATTACATTGTTGTGTACGTTTAGACATGGTTTGAATCATTTGTGGTATATCAAAGCTGCTTAATTATTTCGGTTATACATCCATTTGGATCCAAAGGAAGAGCAAATAGCAGGGTATGCAGGTAAAGTTGGGTGTTGTATAAAGAGAAGGAGAAACCAATAAAAAAGGGTTGTGACATAATATAGTGTGTGGAAATGCGGTTTTAATAAAGTGGGCAACATTTTAAAAAGTGGCAAAGGAAATGCATATAATAGTATAAAATAGCAAGGTATTAAGATAATATAAAGGTAATAAGTTGTGTATGGAAGTTGTAAATAATAGTAAAGGGTATGTGTGTGGGTATGTATGTGGTTATGTAATGTTTTTTAGGAGATGGTGCAATAAAAAAACAGGAAATATTTTAAAAGTACAGTGAGGTAGGAGTATGTAAAGCAAAAAAGGAATAGTAAGGTTGTGAAAATTAAGTATGTAGGCGTTAAAAAGGGGATGAGGATATGAGTAGGTAGTTGCCTGAGAAGATAAACCATTTTTGTGTGGGATAGAAAGGGAGTGAGTTATTGTAATGGCAGGAAAAATAATATTGTTAATGTATGAAAAAGTAGGTCGCCAAATAGATTAAAAAGTATTAAAGGGAAGATATATCTAAATAAAAATGAAATACGGCAGTAGGGAGCAAGCGAGTGTTAACATGGGGTAAATTAAAGGTAAACAGGAATATATGTTATATGGTAAATAATAAGTAGAAGAGGTACTATTTGAAAGTAAAATAAGTGTTAAAGACAGCGAGAGAATAAAGGAGTAAGAAGGAGTAGCTGTGCTATGGTATAGTGGTATTGTTTGGCAATGCGGCAACAATCATGCGAACAACAATGAATATAGTGAGAAACAGCATGTGTATGGAAATGTAACAATACAACAGGAGTTATTATAAAAGCAGTAGATGACGGCTGTTTACAGAGTAAATTATAATGCTAAACAGTAAAAAAAAGTAGTATATAAGTATATTATATTCTAATGCATATAGGGCAGCAGGCTGGTAGTGAGTAAGAAATTGTGTAATTAACATGCAAAACAGTTATTGAAAGATCACAAGGCAAGTGTGTAATTTAACAATATATAAGGGACGGTAGGGAGCCAGCAAATAAGATAGCATGGTATGCGAGCCTGCTATGCATGGGATATGTGTATATGTTTCTGAAAAAAATATTGCAAGACACGTGCATATTTATTTTGCCGTTTAAGTTGCATTAATAGTGCTGTACACGTGCTAGCAAAAAAAAAAAACAAGTGTGCTAATACGTCGGCAGGCGTGCTTGTGCACATTTCCTGTCGTGGCGTTTTGCTAATGACGCCATACGTGTGCACAATGCAGTCTTGCACGCATGCAGATATCATGTGCGTGTTGTGGGAAGCCGAGCAGCTTCGGAGGACGAGGATTGAAATGGTACAATAAACCGTAAGATTTTTTCAAACAATGTACAAGTGTGTGGCTTGTATTATTGAAAGGCTTTCAACTTGTGTTAATTTGCAGCGTTTTTGTTTTGGGGCGGTTGCAAACGTGGTAATGCTGAGTGTTAGTTTATAGCGGCGTTCGCTATAGCAACGGTCTGAACTGTGTTACCGACTACAAAGTTTGTGAACTGGAAACATAGGTATTTTATGTATTGCGGCTAAGTTTAGGTGGATCAAAAATTAGAGGCAATAATAAAAGATATGGAATGCGTGGTTTGCGTTTTACCCAAGTATTGCATCGTACATGTTTGTGATGGCTGGCCTACATGTGAAGATATAAAAGAGTGGCTCGTGGTAGGCAGCGTATTGTTGCCAGGGATGGCTAGGAGAATGGAGGGGGCGAATGGTTAGACTGTAGCAAGTATTTAGTAGAAATAGTTATGCTCTAGGGAGATGGCAAAGTGTTGTAAGCTTTAAGAGTTGTGAGGGGTATGGGAGAGGAGCAAAGCATCGCAAGCTCGGTGGGAAATTGGAGGGTTGTTTAGGGAGTTTTGTATGTTGTTGTTTGAGAGCTGGCCCTTTTATGTAGACAATAGAAGGTAAGTGTGGCTGTTGTGTGCTAGGCTATTTGTACACAATATTAAGGGCTGTATAGCAGGTGAGCTAGAGTTGTAAGGTGCCTTGAGAGCCTGTAAAAAAATGTTTGTTAGTATGCAGTGGCAAAAGCTAACTTGCGAAAAGGTAAGCTTGTAAAAAAATATAGTGCGGAAAAAGAAATACTGTGTAGGTGAATGTTGTAGTAGGGATTATAACAAAGGGTACAGGTAAGAGTAATGTTGGAAAATGGGGAAGCGTTCATTTGTTAATTAGTAGGGATGGGCAAGTAAAGCAAAAGTAGTAAGAGCTTGTTGGTAGATTAGAGGAATGGCGAAGTTCTGGCAGGTTATTGTTAGTGAGCTGGGCATATTAAGAGTGGTGAGAAATGTGGAAGAGGTGCAAAGCAGGCAGGAAGAGCATGTTGGGAAATTGGAGGGCTGATTAAAGAATTTGCTCCATTATTGTTGCTTGTGAGTGGTGCTTTATATGCGGACATTGGCGGCTATGCAGCAGAGGCGTGGATGCGTTTTTTAAATGAAAGTATCAGAGCGCGTGTGCACTTGCGTTCTTTCACTTGTGGTAACGTCCTATTATGCGTAGAAGCAAGAAAGCAGGACACGTGTGGCATAAGCTGGTGCATGCATATCTCCTATTTATTGATTTGTCCAGCAAGGAAGCACTAGGTGGTAACGCGCCGTAGCTGTTGGGTACATATGTGCAGCGCTCTGAGTTGTTCAGCAAAAACAGAAGGCATATTAACACGGCGCGCGGTGTAAGCTGGCGAGTGCATATCACCTCCCCTTGTTTAGCAAGGAAGCCCACACCGTGGCAACGCGCCATAAGCTCTCGCATGCACATGTGAAGTCCTCTCAGTTGTTCTGCAATAAAGCAGGTGGTGTATTAACACGACGTGCGGTGTGAGCTGGCGCATGCATATCTCCTGTCCTTGTTTAGCGAGGAAGCTCACACCGTGGCAACGCCACATAGGCTGACGCGTGCACATGTAAAATCCTCTCAGTTCAGCAATGAAGCAGGAGACGTATTCACACAGCCCCAGCCGTATGCGTGCCCATTTCCTGTCCTGGGAGTTGTTGAGCAAGGAAGCAGGAGGTGCGTTAACGCGGCGCCAACCGTACGCGTGCACATCTCCTGTCCTGCAAGTTGTGCTAACGCCGCCGTACGCGTTCACAACTGCTGTCCTTTGTAAGCGTGCACATGTCCTGTCCCCCTTCCAAAATCAAGTAGACAACAATAGATCTCGCCAAGGCGAGCAGCGCAAGCGCTGCATCGCTAGGCAATACCTAAACAAAACACGGCTGCCATGCCAGCTCACGCACGGACGGAGCACAAGCTTACAAAATAACGCGTCAAAACCTTTTTTGTTAAAAATAATTTTTTTGTTTTTTGCCACACAGCACAGAATTGGGGATATGTTGTGCTGTATGGTTAAAACCATTTGCAAAGCCAAAAGGTCTCGAAGGCGAAACCTATTGGCTTTGCCAACACTTATTGACTCCAAAGGTCTCTCCCAAGTGTGTATGTAGGGTTGCCACCTGACCGTCTTTTACTGAAATTACCAGTATTTAATGCTCAGGATGGTAAAAAAAAGAAATCACCAATATGTTCCCCTTATCAGTACACATTTAAATGAGCAAATCCAATTATAAATCACTTTAAAGTGTTCCAGAGCTGCCTAAATGAACCCTGCCCAATAATTAAACATACAGCAAAGACATTAAAAATAAAGAGGGTTTTAAATAAATTTCTATTAAGGTACAATGGCCCTAAAACATGAACAAATTGTCGATATTATCATCCAGAAAAGGTGGCAACCCTACGTGGAGATGATTAAACTAAGTCAGTCTTGTAGCGTTTGTTCCAGGAGTAACAAAGTCAAATAACCGAACAAAAAAGACAGCCTAATAAGATACGATTCGAATATAGCGCAGTTTCCAGGAATATTAGCATGCAGCATCTGCTAGGCACAATGCAATGTACATCGCTTACTCCGTTCTATGAATGCTTGAGTTAACCCTAAAAGTTATCCCTATGTTACACGTGCTGCTTTACAATGAAAACCATACAAGAGAAAAGGCCGATTGGTTTGTTGTAGCTATTAAATGTAGCAACAGTTCACTTTGACGGCTTACGGTTTCGGGTGTTATTTCGGGTGTTAAACATCACGAGTCTTCGGAGCACCGGGTTTTTCGTGGCACATGTTTTGAGGGGCATTCTACAGGTCTACTGTGATAAAGGTGCCATCTTAGTGAGGGTTAGCAAACCCAGTCAGTGGCAGGCAATTATAGACAGGAAGATGAGTTGGTGGTACAAGCTCTGGTCCGAAAAAAACAAACCAGATTAGGCTACAAACGTTTACGGAACAAACGCTCAACGGATACTGCAGGAAAAAAATGCCCATGACACAGGTGGTTACAATGCAACCCATGTCGCTATTCTGAATCGATTATAGGTAGTAACAACTCAGAGCCAGATAGTCCTATTCAGTACTATGCGTCCCTATTCTTTTTACAATACATCATTAAATCATGCGGATTTCTGGGACATGCCGAAAAAAAGCACAGCTGTAGAATGGCCAGGGAAAACCAAATATGCATTGTTCCTTGGATTTAAGAACTGGGTGTACATTGAAAGAATACCATGTTTTCTTCACGAGGCGTATCAAGTTAGAATAAATGGAATAAGGAGTGTTCCACAGAGCCTTTGTCCAAGAAAAAGATGAACTGGACTACATGGTTTAAGGAGCTAAAAACTGATTTTGGTGCCTTCAGCGACCGATTATGGCGTCATTTTGTCTCTGAAAGCACATCATCCTAACTGTAACCAGAAGATGCAGAAGCAGCTATCTCGAATCCTTTGTTTAAATGAGACGCTTCGATGTAACCTCCGTTTCACCCATCATGGCTGTTAAACAGCATTTGCGAAGGCTTAAAGCAACAGAGCAATTGGGTACCGGTGGGAGGGCACAGAATGCGCCCGTTTTTGGCCGTGCAGATGTCAGCTACTGCTCCAAGAAGTTCTGGGCGGCGGAGCAAGCAAACTTTCGTTGAGGAAAGACAGAATGGCCCACCAGATCCGAATGTGCCCACTCTCACCTAGCGGGCTTAACCAGTCGCCATATTCCCTATTACTACAGGCCCGATGACAAAAACGCACTCAGGCCAGATGTTAAGTGAATGTTTCTAAAACAGCTCTGTATGCTTGCATAAGTACAGTTCGCGTTCCAATGCCGATCACTGCACAGTATAACCCAGGCAAGCGGCAGTCCTTTTCGCAGTGTTGCATGTATGCTGGGGCTCCTCGGTAACATAAATCGTCATGATTACGAGTTTTTCCTGCCATAAGGAAACAATAAGGAAACTGCCGCCCTCGTGCACCGTAAACTTAATTTCTCATAATCACTTCTGCAACATACTTTATAAACACACATCGATCCGATGTTTCGTAACTTCTGCGCAATTATATTTTCAGACCTTTTAATATAACATAGTAGTCGTCTTTAGGTTTGAAGCAAATAACCAGGCCACCTAGCTAAAGGAAAATAAAGGCGCCCTCTGGGAACCACAAGCGTGCAGCAACGCTAGGCGAGACCTAAACTGGTGAAGCGCTATATGAAGTCTTCAAGTTGTGCAACATACTTTAGTGCAATCCTGGTGTTTACTGCACTTCAGTACATGATGTGAAAATTGTCAAAGATATCCAAAATGGTGCTTGTGTATGTGGGATGAAAATGAGAAATAGAAGTTATTCAATCAATGTTTCTTGTAAAGCACTACACGAGGTTCAGGCACCTACGCTGATTTGATAGAACAATGTCGGTGATTTCAAATTATTTCCATGGATGTGCAGTGTTTTATAGAATAACCAGACAAAAAATAAGCGCTAGGAAAAACTATGGAGTATAACAAACAAATATTGTCTCTCAGGCTTGGAATCACTGCCTAGCTTCGTAAAAAAACAAGTTTCAGCACGAAAAGTTTCGAATTTGAGTCGGACCACCAGGACATCCTAACCAAACAAAATAATTGAAAACAAAGCCCAAAAACAAAACACTGTACAACTCAAATCAGACATTTGACGTTTTTCTAAGCTAGAACAGCGAATAAAACGATGTAAATATTAGGAGATGCAACTGGAAACCACTCAGTTTGAGGGTGTCATGTAAGTAGAAATGTGTAAATTAGGTATCTCAAGGCGCAATCAAGGAAGAAACTGACGTCTGTGATTAAGGGACCCAAACAAGTAATTGTGTAAGTAAAGACTGGTATGCTTATAGACGCTCTGGAGTGTGTGGAAGAATATCAGGACCTCCACTTAAAGGCCAGAAAATGCAGCCAGTCGTCCTGGAGAGAAAGCGCTGAACTCTTGCACACGCTGGAATGAGACGCGGCCAGTGATTGCACTATGCAGAGTTAAAGAAACCATTCAGAAGCAGAACTCGAAATCTTGAATTTAGGCATCACGACGGAAGAGAGGAAAATTGATACTAGAGTCCTTAATTGTCTATGTTTGTGGAAGCTACTGAAAGAGCGTTCTATGGAAAGTGTATGCCAGTATTTCAGTTACAGGGCCACAGAAAATGGGATACACAATGGCCTGGGTTTAAAAAGATGCATGGCACTTTCCATCATCAAATTGTTACACTGTAAAAGTAAAGTTATAATCCCTGCTGCCTTGGAGAACCGGTTACGTTCACCTTCGCCCCGTAAACTACACGTCTTTACAAGCAAATGCAAACCACTGCCCCAATAGTGAGACCTAGAGCACTCCAGTGGTGGAATGATGAGCTCCCTGTCCCGTTAACTGAGGATCAATGGGAATGTTGCTGTTGTCAGCTTACAGAGCTGTCCCCCAATTATAGACTCCGTTTGATTCATTTCAAATACCTCCACAGGTTTTATAGGACGCCTATCAGCCTGTACCACATGGGGCCCAGGGATGATGAGAGTTGCTGGCGCTGTGGGTTCACTCCTGCCTCCTTTTTAGGACTCGCGCCTGCGTTGCAGTGCTCAGCACTGCTCGCGCAGCGAGAGCCCTTTTGTATGGGGTTTTGAAAGCGGACCACACGCTCGTGCGTGTGAACAGCTTTCGCCATCAGGCATCGGCTTTCGCCCGTTTTGTTTTTTCAAAAAAAGGCACGCGATTGGGCAAAGGCGAGCGGAGGTCCCGCCTTTGCTACGCCCATTGCCGACAGTGGCTAGCCCCGATTATACCAAAAGTAAAGAAATCAATTTTTTTTTCTATCTCTTTACTTTTGGAATAATCGCGGCACCCACTCTTTACTTTTAATGTTATAAGTAAAGCGCGGGTGCCGCTATTATACCAAAAGTAAAGATGACCTAATATTTAAAAGTAAGGTTTTTAACCTGTCAAAAAGAAGTGATTTTAACAAGTGGTACTGCAGATTTAAACTGCAGCAGTCAGGCTACATAGAGTATATCTGAAACCATGTTCTCACTGCCACTATAGTGGATCGTACAACAGGCGCTGCAGTTCACAAGTGGCACTTCTCTTTCAGATCTTGTGTGCACTTTTTACACTATTTACTAGGGACCTAGCTGCAAGTTAAATGTGTCAATCATGAATAAGCCAATTTAACCACAGTTTAAGAGGAAGCATAGCCAATTAAATACTGGTTAGCAGGGATTAAATGCATAGAGTTCTAAAGTCAGTAAAAATATAGGGTTCAGCAAAATCGAGGGTGAACACGCACATAAGGCACAATTCCTACACTAAGGAAGTAGAAATTGGCTGTGCTGCTAGACACTCTAGATAGTGTATATACACTACATATTTAAGGTGAGATAGGTGCACAATCTGTAAATCAAGCAATTCCAGAGTGTTTAATCAAGGTTTCTGAAATGTCAGTTTATGGCTGCCTCTATAAAAGGCAATGTATAAGTCAGTGATTATTGCATATGCTAATGGAATACATCTACCAGAGCTCAAATTCAGACATTGCCTGCCGCTGTAGTGAAAATATTAACATTTGTGTACAGGGTTTCCACCTTTCTTATATTAATACAAGCATTGAAATTGCAACAGGTCTCGCCTTTAAGTTAAAGCCATTTGCTTTGCTAATGGTATTGTATAGCAAAGCAAATGACTAACTTAATAAAAGGCAAGGCCGATTGCATTTTTAATGCTGGTTATTAGTTGGTGGGTGAAGCACTCGCTTGCACTTGGCGGTAGGTATATAAATCGGTCATAAACGGATGCCCTTGAGCCCTCTGTGCAAGCACTGACCTGAAGACAGTCAGTTAACACCATAACATAATAACTACACTGTAGTGCTAGGTTATTAATTATACTAATATTGCCCATGCACAGTTGACAACTTTTTTGCGTTTAATAGTATGCATTAATTACTGTAGTACTGTTTACTACCTAATTCAATAGTACTCTGCTTCTTACCCTCAAAAGAATGAAAGCTTTGGTTAGCGATGTGTGCACGTAAACGTTTCCATGCACAATAGTCCCAGGTCTTTGTTGAGGCTGCATAACCCTCTGATGAGGACTGGAAACAGTTAGCTGTGGGTTCCATGATTTTTAATCTTATTAAATGAATGAACCTACAGACCAAAGTTCTAGGGTTTGGATCGATGACCTGGAGATATGCGGTGATCACTGCAGCAGGCACATTGAGCACCTGAGCTATTTTATTAGTACTGGAAACTGTGTGCTTCTGCAAAACAGACTTCTGCAGCCGACCCCCTCACCACTGTGCTAACATACTAGCTGACACGCTTAGTTACCAGATACCGCATTGCTCAGTCTATTGAACCTCCAACAGTGGAAATCTGAATGCATTTTTAAACTTTTATAGCCAATACAGCGTTCGAGCCTGCAGACTTGGGAGACGGACAACTATTATTTGTAGAGCAACTTAACAGCAAAAGACTGGGGTAAAATGCATCATGTATACACCTATATGTGCATGTATACTGTCCTGGTTGGTTCTTTTAATTCTGTACTTGCACTGATAATCGTAAAACGAAAACTGTACTAATCACGGCAGTTTAACACAAAATCAACTTTCAAAATAATTAAAAAAGAAAATCACCATAAAAATTCTAACAATTCCTGAAAAGGAAAATCAAACTTGAAACTTAACTAGTTACGGCAATTAAACAGGAAACCAAAATTAAAGAAGGTTACCTTAAAAATACTAAACCGGTGAGAACGAAAATCAACCCCGCGCATTTGGCCCTGGGGTGGAGCAGCATCGTTTGCCAAGTTTCTGGGCAGAGCGGGTGCACCTCTGCATTCTCCCGGTGGGCTGCAGACCCCTAGGTGTTAAGATCAAGATGGGTCGTCATGATGATCCGGGGGCCTATCGGACGTTTGCATAGCGCGTGGCAGGGCAACAGACTAGCCCCCAGAGAGTCGGCGAATGTGCGGTGGCTCCCTCAGAGGTGGGTGCCTCTGCCTTCTACACTGACCTGACCTGTACTGGCACTTTCGGGGCGGTGGGTGGGAGTCGGATGTTGCGTTCACAGAGGTAGAGCAGTCAGGCGCCCCTCCCAGCAGTGCACAGAGGCAGAGAATGCCATGGAAGGGAATCCGTGCTTCGTGGTTACATTGCTGACCCTGCAACGCTGGGATCGTAAATCTAATCCCGGCATTGCAACACCTTGTGATTCTGCGCACACCGACTAAGGCGCATGAACATTTTTGTATTCACAATGCAAATATCTCCAACAGAAGAAAGCACTGTGCGGTGTGCTGCCTAATTCTTCCCAGGTACATATGCCATGCCTCGCTGCCGACTGAACGATTTTCTGTGGTCAATTTAAACAGGACCCAAAATCCATGCTGCTTCGGCATTATACATGTTCCTTCAACTTGATCCAGCGTTCCACGGGTGACGCGTGTGCTACATCTAGTGAGAAAATGTAGTTTCTAGACCGTAATAAAGTAAGTAAATATAAATATAATTAACGCTCTCATACAGTTTTACGGAGCCAGAATGGGAAAAGATGGGGCGGCCTTACAACACATTTTAAGTTACCCTTCTAAAATGTAGTAAAAAAAAAAATCACATCTCAGCAATGACGCTGAACATCCTGGGAATCTGGGCAAATCACTTAATCTCCCCGTGCCTAACAAAAATGAATGTGTCCTCATGTAATGCAATGGGTGCTATCTAAAGCACTTTGATACCCGATTCGGGTCAAAGTTCGCGCTATATAAAACTGTAAAAAAAAAAAAAAAAAAAAAATAGTACAAAAAAACCAAAAATAAACGATAGACAAACACTAAATTTACTTCGATAACCCGTCCTAATCAAAATGCTGTGCATCTCTCACCTTACACCGGAAAATTTCGTCCCTGATGTTTTTTAGAACTCCCAAAGACACACATGCCAAGATGGACTGACAGGCGATACCCTTACAAAGCCGAAAAATGGAAATGTATGTAGCATGCCTCAGAAGATTGAAAACTAGGACGCTGCGTATCTCCTTTCAGCATTATTGCACCGAATCGCTGATGTCTAACGAGATAGACAACCACTTTAGGAGGTCAAGTGTTTGCGGGAAAACAAACTGCTATAAAAGCATTTACAAGAGTTCTAATTGCGTCACTGCTATGCCAAACGCACATTGTTGAGCTTTTTTTCTATTCAAAATTGCCGGTTGAATTATAAAATGTAATCACAACTTTTTAATTTAGGATAAATATTACGTAGTATACGTGCGAGTATGCACTACACCACCTCTGCGGTTGACTTTTTTTGACCATTTTATGTCGAAAATTCGACCCATTAGACGAATAATGCATTTTTGTTCAACCTATACACGTTGAACAGACCTTAATAAACACGATTTCTGTTGAAAAGCGGCCATTATCAACACTTTTTCGTGTATTTATTTACTCGAGACAATTCTGTGCTTGTGTTAAGGTTTAGTTTTCAGTGGGAAATCTAGATACCGGTAAAATTACATAAAGGGCGTCCCTTTTCTCTTGCTATTTTTCCCCAACTCACGGTAATCCCGCAAGACGCGTCAGGAAATAGAGTGCCTGTAACACTGGGTAAAAGACGTTCTAGTAACCCCCACATGCGAAGAACTTGACGGTAACCTCGCCCGGCACCTCAGTAAACGATGTGCGGGTAACACCATCAGTAAAGGACGAGCCGGTAACCTCACACCAGGTAAAGGACATGCTGGTAATACCCCCTGGCACCAATGGTAAACGACTGCCGGTTAACGGGTCAGTAACACACCTCTGGTAAACAACGTGCCGGCAATCCCACCCGGCACGTCAATAAACGACGTACGGGATGCACTGGATGACGCTTCCCCCAGAGGTGGGAAGGGACCAGCCTGAGTGTGTAGACTGTGGGAACCCATCTCTCAAACACCTCGGCGCCGCTCACACCCCAGGTGACATCGGTGCATTCTGGGAAAGGCAAACTCAAGCCACAAAGCGTGGGTTTATGGCGTTTGCGGACTGTGGCATTTCAATGACATCGTTTGGGAATTTGTTGCCGGGAGCGAGGGCACCTCTCACTTGTAGAAAGCCACACGGAGTCTTAAAACATGGGAGGGCAGCTTATCTTTAATGGGGCCACAAACTTCAATCTTTAACCCCCACGCCTGCCTCTTTAACAAGCGCGGTGAAAGTGGCCGGCGCGGCAAATCAATGAAAAACAAGCATTTACAATGCAATGGTCTCGGCATTGGTAAAGTTAGAGGTATTGGCATTGCTCATGACATTATTTTTGTTTATGTTTTTGTTTTTAAAACATTTAAAGAAACGGCATTGTTATTTACAATGTCAATAGCTTAATCACTCTCCAATGCGAGACCTATTGCATTTGCACCCACACACAGATTAAGCTATTGACATTGTAAATAACAATGCAGTTTCTTTACATGTTTTAAAAACATAAACAAAAATAATGTCATGAGGAATTCCAATAGCTCTAACTTTAACAATGCCGAGACCGTTGCATTGTAAATGCTTGTTATAATGATCCCCACAATGCAGAGAAAAAAACTTGGATTGGAGCAGTTCATCATGCATGCATGGGAAGCTTGGCAGGGCAGAGGGAATTGACCCTGTTCTGTACCAGTGATTTGGGCAGTTTCTGTGTACACATAATCCCTGTATTTACCAAACTGTAACATGGTTTTTATGCGTGTCATGTCCTCTACTATGAACTGTCATTAAGGGTGCAAGGCTGTTGTCCTGGGTTTGCATTTAAAAACTTTTGAATTGCATTCTGGGAGTTGTAGTCCTAGATCAGTTCACTGGATACAAGTGACTGCACAAACTTGGAAACGGTGATTTGTAAAAGAAAAGCCCTGGACTGCAGCAGCACGCCCTTGAATATACCCAGTCGCTCGGTATCCTTAATTTCCACATCTTTCCCGCTGGCCCCATGTCCGGTGTGTGACTTTCAGCCATCCCGCGCTTTTCACTTCAGGCATTACAAAGAAGCATACGTTGGTGCAGTTGTGTACCAGAACGGAAGTGGCTGATGGACACCATGTGAAGGGGGTGGCGGGGTTGGGGTGGGGACAGTGGTGCTGGAATAATCTTCAGAGTGGCTGTGCTGTCGTCAATGTTATGTCAATCTGGGTAAATCATTTAATCTCCCCAAGCCCATTGACGGTGCATGGATACCCTCACGGGTGACAAGCCGCACTATATAAATCCACAAATGAATTATTTATTGAAATTACAAAAAGGTTTCAATCTCCTTCCATCCCTAGGAGGGTAAAGTGGATTATGCCAGATGCAGGCATGGATGTGGTCTGCTTCTGAGTACATTTAAGAGGCGCTATGGCCTCCAAAGCTGTCACAGTGGGACGGAAAATGGAGACTATTATAATGCAAAAGACTGGTCGTTAGAAACAACCTTGGAGAAATGTTTACTTCAAGCTCATTTTCAATGCGCTGTCCTTAGTGATAAGTTGGCGTTGAACATGCATATTCTTCTCCTCCAACCCTGACACAGAATGTAAAATTTTCAAGCCATCAAAAGGAATGTTTCAAAGGACACTGAGGCGAGGATTATTTCTCCCAGGAAACTTAGGTGAAAGATTTTTCCCACCACGAGTTACTTCATTAAGAATACGTTTATTAAAGTTCTGTGATGAAATTTTTGCAATATAAGTCCATGAAAATATGTTTTATTATGTAAAATGTTATATAGAGTAAAAAGGAATATGCTACTTACCAGTATGCATCTGTTCTTGGCATGTAGAGCTGCAGAGTTGTACACTTAGCATAGGTCGCCATCTGGTGTTGGGCCCGGATGTTTGCAGTTTGTTTTTCTTCTTGGACCGTCTTTGGAAGTCACGAGTTTGGTGACTCCTCCTTCGGTCCGTACTGCGCATGGGCTTCGGCTCCATCCTCAGATTGTTTTTCGCCAACAGGGAAATGATGGAGCGTAGTAATAACAGTGAGAAACCCATGTGTGTTGTATCTAAATAAGATGGACTGGAACGGATACAGGTAGCCGGGGAGGCGGGTGGGCGTGTACAACTCTGCAGCTCTACATGCCAAGAACAGATGCATACTGGTAAGTAGCATATTCCGTTCGAGGCATATGAGCTGCAGATTGTACACTTAGCATAGATTATATAGCAGTACCCAACCTTAGCGGCGACCACCGGTATCCGTTGCAGCTGTTTGAAAGAGTGTTTTTAGTACAGCCTGGCCCACCCTAGCTTGCTGCTGGGAATGCACATCTACACAGTAGTGTTTTGTGAATGTGTGCGGTGTAGACCATGTGGCTGCCTTGCATATGTCATCTAAGGGTATATTCCCTAGAAAAGCCATAGAAGCCCCTAACTTTCTTGTAGAGTGGGCTTTAGGGGGAACAGATAATGTTCTCTTTGCCTTCTGATAGCAAATTTGTATGCATTTTACAATCCACCTAGCTATCCCTGATTTTGAGATGGGGTTGCCTTTATGTGGTGGAGAAAAGGAAACGAACAACTGTTTGGTCTTCCTGAAGGGTTGCGTTCTTTGTATGTAATATAGCAACGCTCTTTTCACATCTAGTGTGTGTAAGGCCCTTTCCGCAACAGATTGGGGTTGCGAAAAGAAGACAGGTAATTCCACTGATTGATTGAGGTGGAAGGGGGTAATGACTTTGGGCAGGAACTTCGGATTAGTTCGAAGTATGACCTTGCTGTGATGCATTTGTATGTAAGGTTCCTGTATGGTGAACGCTTGTATTTCACCAACCCTTCTAAGGGAAGTGATAGCTACAAGGAAAGCTGTTTTCCAGGTGAGAAATTGTAGCTCACATTTGTGCATTGGTTCGAAGGGCGGACCCATTAGTCGTGTAAGGACCAAATTTAGATTCCATACAGGGGAGGGTGGTGCCCTGGGAGGAATTACTCGTTTGAGGCCTTCCATGAAGGCTTTAATAGCGGGCACTCTGAAGAGTGACAAATGCTGTCTGTTTTGTAGATAGGCAGCGATCGCTGCTAGGTGTAGGCGTATGGATGAATACGCCAGGTTACACCTGTGAAGATGGAGCAGATAGCATATGATGTGTTGTATGGATGCATCTAGAGGGTTGATTGTATTGTTACGGCAGTACATTACAAATCTTTTCCACTTTGCGGCATAGCATGCTCTAGTGGTAGGACGTCTGGCTTCCATGATGATGTTCATGCAATCAGGGGGAAGGTTAAGGTACCCGAATTCTAAGATTTCAGGAGCCAGATCGCCAGGTTGAGCTGAGCTGGGTCCGGGTGCCTGATTTCTCCATGGTTCTGGGTTAGGAGGCATGGGGAAAGGTGCAGTTTTTGATGTGGTACCACTGATAGTTGTAGTAGCGTGGTGTACCACGGCTGTCTGGCCCACGTCGGAGCTACCAGAATGAGTGTGAGGGAGTGCTGTTGTAGTTTCCTGACCACTAATGGAATTAGTGGGAGAGGTGGAAAGGCGTATGCAAATCTGCCTGACCAGTTCATCCATATCGCATTGCCCTTGGACAATGGGTGTGGGTATCTGGCGGCGAAGCTTGGGCATTTTTTGTTTTCGTGGGTGGCGAAGAGGTCTATTTGAGGATGCCCCCACTGTCGGAAGAATGGGTGAAGAACTTGTGGATGCAGTTCCCATTCGTGTAGTTGTTGAGTGTCTGCTGAGCAGATCTGCTATGGTGTTTTGTACGCCTGGAACATGTTGTGCCAGGAGAAAAATGTTTTGGGGAATTGCCCATCTCCATATGCTCTGGGCTAAGCGGGAGAGCTGGGGAGAGTGTGTCCCCCCCTGTTTCTGTATATAATACATCGCAGTCATGTTGTCTGTGCGAATGAGGACTGCTTTGCCTGAAATCTGCTTTTGGAAAGATTTTAGGGCTAGAAAGATCGCCAAAAGCTCCAGATGGTTGATGTGGAGCGTTTTTTGCTGTGGCGTCCATAGACCTTGCATTGTGAGGTGTAAGAGGTGCGCTCCCCAGCCGGAGAGCGATGCGTCCGCTGTTAGAGTCACTTGGGGAACCGGGTCCAGGAACGGCCGTCCCTTGGAAAGGTTTGTGGTGTTCCACCACTGCAGAGAGTGATGTGTGCGGCCGTCCACCAACACCAGATCCGTCAGCTGACCCTGGGCCTGGTTCCACTGTTGTGCTAGGCACTCCTGAAGTGGACGCATGTGGAGTCTTGCATGGGGCACTATGAAGATGCAAGACGCCATCATCCCTATGAGCTTCATAAACACTCTTGCTGGTAGAGAGTGTTGAGGAAGGAATATTTTGCGTAAGGCTAGAATGCTTGTGATTCTGGCTGAGTTTGGATAGGCAATACCTTTTGAGGTGTCTATGGTGGCCCCGAGATATTGCTTTGTGTGAGATGGTATGAGGTGGGACTTTTGGTAGTTCACCGTGAAGCCTAGCTGATGAAGCAGTTGGATGGTGCTGTTTGTATGTTGCACGCATTGGTGGTAGGACGCGGCTTTTATGAGCCAGTCGTCTAAGTAAGGGAAGACGTGAACATGTTGACGTCTGAGGTGTGCTGCTACTACTGCTAGGCATTTGGTAAACACCCGTGGTGCAGTGGTGACCCCGAAGGGGAGAACCTTGAATTGGTAATGTTGCCCGTCCACCACGAACCTGAGGTATTTTCTGTGAGAGGGGTGTATTGGAATGTGAAAGTACGCGTCTTTCAGATCCAGTGTTGTGAGAAAGTCTCCCTGGCAGAGGAGTGGGAGGACTTGTTGTAAGGTGACCATGTGAAAGTGGTCTGAATGTATGTAGGCATTTAGAGGCCGGAGATCCAGAATGGGTCTGAGGGTCTCGTCTTTCTTTGGGATTAAGAAATATAGGGAGTAGACCCCTAGATTTCGTTGATTGCCGGGTACCTGCTCTATGGCGTGTTTCTGGAGGAGCGAGAGTACCTCTTGTTTGAGCAGTGTGGAATGCTCTTGGGACATTGGACGGTGCCTTGGTGGGATATTGGGTGGGGTAGATGTTAGCTCGAGGCAGTACCCTGACCGAATGATTTGGGTCACCCATTTGTCCGATGTTATGGACTCCCATACGTGGATAAAATCTTGTAGTCTGCCCCCGACCGGAGTGGAATGGTCTGGGGGGAGCGAAGGGGAGTCATTGTGCGGGTGGGGTGGCAGAACGGGTATTGTTGGTTTTGCCCCTGCCCTTATTGTTGTTGCCTCTGTAACCACCTCTTTGGTTGCCCTTTGAAAAGGTATTTTGAGGAGGGGATTTGTAGGAGGTAGAGGCATTATCGGTGGAGGAGCCTCTACCTGTGCCACGAAAGGACGAGCGTCGAAAGGAACGCTTAGAGGCTTGGGTCTGGAGCGCTCCCATAGACTTCGCTGTGTCTGTATCTTTCTTCATTTTTTCGAGCGCTTCGTCTACCTTTGGGCCAAAGAGTGTTTGCTGGTCAAAGGTGTGATTAAGTATTGATGTCTGGACCTCAGGCTTGAACCCTGATATCCTGAGCCAGGCATGGCGGCGAAGCAGGACACTGGTGTTTATGGCTCTAGAAGCAGTGTCTGCTGCATCGAGGGCACACTTAATGGAGGTGTTTGTGATTAGTTTGCCCTCCTGTATCAGGTCATGAGCTTGGCGTTTGTATTTCTCTGGAAGGTGCTGCATAAGAGCCTCTAATTCATCATAGTGTGCTCTATCATATCGCGCAAGCAGTGCTTGTGTATTTGCAATGCGCCACATGTTTGCAGCCTGGTAGGCGGTGCGTTTACCAGACGCGTCCAGAAGTTTAGATTCCTTGTCTGGTGGTGGGGCATCTCCTGAGGATTGGGAGTTAGCCCGCTTTCTAGCTGTGGAGACAACTAGGGAATCTAGAGGAGCAGGGCCCTTGATGTATGCAGGGTCTGTGGGTGCCGCCTTGTACTTCTTCTCTATTCTAGGGTTTAGTACTCTGGCTCTGACAGGGTCTTTGAATACCTCTGTAGCGTGCTTGGTGACACCCTTAAGCATGGGTAAAATAGCAGTGGAACGATCTTGTAAATCAAATGTATCCAGTAGGAAGTCTTCTTCCACTGGTTCCGTGTGCATGTCCACCCCATGGTAGTGTGCTGCTCTCTGCACTAAATGGTGAAACCCTAAAGAGTCCTCTGGAGGAGACGGCCTTGATGGGTATAGGTCGTCTTGAGGTACATTGGGTACATCAGGGTTATTATAATCCTCCCATGGATCTGGGGTCCCTGGTGGAGTGGGATCCATTGGGGCGTCCCCTGGGTCATTGTCCGGGTCCCCGTCATCCGGGTCTGGGGATGGGGCCGGATCGTAGTGAGGTAAAGGTGGAGGGGGTGGTGGTGGGAGGGGGGGTGGCAGTGGGGAGGGTACTCTAAGGGGAGAAGTAGCTGAGTCCCTCTTTTTGGGTGGAGGAGGAGGAGCCGGAGCCTCAAGGCGACGCTTCTTAGTAATCACAGTCAAAAGGCCAGTCTTTGGATCTCTGGACAAAGTCTTTGTAAAGGGTCTGGTGTAAACAGAGCCAATGGCGCCGAGTCGTCTGTCGGCACCGGCGATTTCGGAACCGGAGGTTTCGATGTTCTGTGTACGCCCTGCTTTTTGGAGGTCTCCGTGTGTTTCGGCGTCGAATGCTGTTTCGGCGCCGGAGCGTCGGTGCCGACCGATTTCTGTTTGTGTTTGGTCGGCGCCGAGTGTCCAGGCTTCGGCACCGGTGGTTTCGGAGTCGAGCTGGATTTTGCAGGCTTCGGTGCCGAGTGGTGTTTATCGGCACCGGGCGTCGGCTGGCTCGATCCCGAGCTGCCGTGAGACTTTGAGTGCTTCGACACCGGGCCCGAAGGTGGGGTGATCGAGGCTTTGGTTTTGGTTTTGCCCAGGCCGGCAGGCGAGGGAGTAACCGGAGTCTCTTTGGTTTTCGGTGCGGGGCTGGGAGGGGGCATTGTACTCACGGCCCGCTGTCCTGGTGTTACGTCCTCCAGGTCGGAGTCGTCGGCCTCGGAAGCGCTGACGATGTCTTCTCCCAGTTCGGTGTGTGTCTGCCCCGAAGCTTCGGCGTCGTCTCCGAAGATGTCCGGTGGAGCTGTCGAGGATGAGTGCGCCATGGTGCGTCGAGCCCTTCGATCTCGGATCGTTTTCTTCGATCGAAAAGACTTGCAGGCGGGGCAGTCTCGAGCCTCGTGTTCCGGAGAGAGGCAAAGGTTACACACCTGATGGAGGTCGGTGTGGGGAAATTTAGACCCACATTTTGGGCACTTTTTAAACGGAGTCCTTTCCATCGGCCGGGACCGGAGTCGCGGAGGGCCCGAAGGCCGGTGTCTATGTACGGGATGGAAAAAGTGCCGCTTCGAGAGATGAAGATGATGAAGGAACTCGAAGAATCGAGGATTTTCCGTCGAGGCTGGAACCGTAGAAGTTCGAAGCCGGAGTACGAAGTATCACATCCGAGCCCGATGGCGGAAAAAAACAATCTGAGGATGGAGCCGAAGCCCATGCGCAGTACGGACCGAAGGAGGAGTCACCAAACTCGTGACTTCCAAAGACGGTCCAAGAAGAAAAACAAACTGCAAACATCCGGGCCCAACACCAGATGGCGACCTATGCTAAGTGTACAATCTGCAGCTCATATGCCCCGAACAATTGTTTTTTTATAATGTGTTTATTAAAGATGAGAACTGAATTGATATATGTGTGCTGAAAGAACTGGGTTATGGATTTGTATCTTTTTTCTAGGATTGGATCAGAGGAATGAACACTGAGTCGAAGGGAGGTTAAGAATTCCTCGCAAGAAAAAATAAGACATTATGATTTGGACAGGGGAATTATGATGCAAGGACTACTGTGTTTGGTGGATTGCGTGGTTACTGTGCTGCATGATTATTTCCGTGTTCTTTGGAATATGTACTTGGTAACTGCTGTTAAATGAAACTAAGGAAAGACAGGCATAACCCTCGTCTGTGTCCTTAACCCCTTCGGTGCTCATGACGGAACGGTTCCGTCATGAGCCACGGTTGAGCTGTGCTCATGACGGAACCGTTCCGTCATGACCACGCCCGCGCAGACATCAGTCAGCACCGCGGGGGAATCCGCCCCGCATGGAAGGGGTTAATCTAATTAAAACTTTCCTTCTCAATAGGTAGGATATTTTACATTATACACCTTTACCTGTACACAAATGTGACAAAGGTAAAATAAAGTCACGTTGCAATGAAGAAAAAAACATCGGCTGTGTGCAGCCAAAATTCAGTGTTGGCAGGACTTAGATCACATACTTAAATCTCATGCTTAGGTTGAACAGATGATTCCATGTCAACAAGACTCTGTTTTCCTAGTTATGGGCTTTTCTTTTACCAGTAATCACGTTCATGTGTATTAGTGCAACCGGCTTACTAGTATCAAATCCCAGGTGTGGGAAAAGTGTCCGGGTGACATGAGTCACAAAGGAGCTACTCTGCGATAAAGCGTTGCGAGTCGTGTCACTGAGCTTGAACGAGGATATTTCTGGGGGGACATCTATTGAGATCAGCTTTTATATTGGCCTAGGTATAGTTACCTTCCAAGATAACTGAGGCTGGAATTCTGGAACACTGAATTGGCTTTAAAGGAGCATCGAAATTCTTTCAATGAGTCCAATTCTTGGGTCAAACTCGTGGAGGAGGGCTGGTATGATCTCGCATATTTTGGAAGGATCATCATCGTGTCAAGCACTCTGAAGGAGTAGTTTCTTTTCTGTAACTCCAGTTCTGTAGTAGGGGTATCTCTGTTATAGTCATAATCTAGTGAATAGTCCCGCCCATGTGCGCGGACCCCGGAGCAATAAAAAATAATCTCTAAAAGGTGACAAATCATGCAGACCTGCATACACCTTTAAGAGAGAATTTAATTTAAAGACAGATAATGCAGCCTATACCCACAGGCTACACTGTCCAGTACTTCAACTAGAATTCCACCAAAATCCACAAACAGCACTGCCTGTCCAGCTTTTCTCCCCATAGGAAAAAACCCTGCCTCTACCAGCAAAAGCCTCTGGAATGATAGAGAGGAAGGAGTGGACAGACAAGCCCCATAGGCTGCCATTATGTGGCTTGGAACAGGATACTGTGCCTTTAAGAAAACTTTCCAGTTTTCCAGAACTTTCCCCAGTATCCCAGAATGCCCAGCAGGTCCCATTTACTTTCAGTTCTTTTTGAAGGCGTAGCACGCCAGACCTGTAGCATTCTTCATATGAATAAGTATCTCTCCACCGGGGAGGAGGGCGGGCGCTTATGACTATAACAGAGATACCCCTACTACAGAACTGGAGTTACAGAAAAGAAACTACTCCTTCTGTAGTAGGGGATCTCTGTGTATAGTCATAATCTAGTGAATAGAATGGCAAGCCCATCCCCACACAACAAAAGCGGTGGAGAACACATAAGACACAACCACTACTGTGCGAACAAATTTCGCAGCGAAGCCTGCCCAACCTGAGCATCTGCCCTGGCATCCGAGTCCAGACAGTAATGCGCAGCAAAGGTATGGACCGACTTCCAAGTGGCCGCCTTACAGATTTCCGCAATCGGAACATTACGCAGCAAAGCCGTCGTGGCAGCTTTGCCCCTGGTGGAATGAGCCTTAGGTTTACCCCCTAAGGTCTTATTAGCCTTTTGATAACACAACTGTATGCAGGACACAATCCACCGAGAGATGGACTGCTTAGAGGTCGCAAGACCAGTCCTGACTGAGCCATAATTAACAAACAATTGGTCAGACCTACGAATATCCTTGGTCTTATCCAGATAAAATTTCAACACCCTTCGGACATCCAGGGAATGGAGAGCCCTTTCCGCTGGTGAAGAGGGATTCTGAAAGAACGTAGGTAAAGTTATGGTCTGATTGACATGAAAGTCAGAGATAACCTTAGGAAGGAACTTAGGGTGAGTACGCATCACAACCTTAGCAGCATGAAACACAGTATAAGGTTCTTGACAACATAATGCCTGAAGTTCACTCACCCTGCGAGCCGATGTAATGGCCACTAGGAACGCCGCCTTCCAGGATAGGTGCTGCAATGAAGCCTTGTGAATAGGTTCAAAAGGCTCTCTCATCAGTCTGGACAGCACCACATTCAAGTCCCAAGAAGGCGAGGGAAGTCTGACAGGAGGGAACACCTTCTTCAAGCCTTCCAAAAAATCCTTGACCACAGGAATCTGAAAGAAGGACGTCTGTGAAGGGCACTTCCTGTAAGCAGTCAAAGCAGCCAGATGAACCTTAATGGAATGGAAATTAAGGCCAGACTGCGCCAGATGCAAAAGGTATGGAAGGATGACATCTTCCTTACATGTTGTTGGATCAAAGTTCTTGGACTTACACCAGATACAGAACCTCTTCCACTTGTAAGCATAGGATGTCCTAGTGGAAGGTCGCTTAGACTCCTTCAGAATGTCCATACAATCGTCTGGTAGATTCAGATGACCGTATTGCACTATTTCAGGAGCCATGCCGCCAAACTCAAAGACGAGAGGTTGGGGTGCACCATCCGCCCCCCGAACTTCGTGAGAAGGTCCGGCCTGCACGGCAACCGCATGTGAGGAAGGAGAGACCGGTGAAGAAGGTCCGTGAACCACCACTGCCTGGGCCAATCCGGGGCGATCAGGATCATCAGCGCCCTGGACTGGGACAGCTTGATGAGCACCGCCGGAATCAGGGGAATGGGTGGAAAAGCGTACAGAAAGCTGTTCGACCAATCGATCCATAGCGCATTCCCCAGCGTCCCCCGCTGGTAGTACCTGGATGCGAAGTCTCGGCATTTGCTGTTTTCGGCGGTGGCGAACAGATCTACGTCTGGAGTCCCCCACCTTGCGAAGACTTCTCCTAGTACTTCGTCGTTTATGACCCATTCGTGGTTTTCCTGAATCAGCCTGCTCAAGGCGTCCGCCTGAGCATTCTGCACCCCTGGCAGATGCGTGGCCGTGATCGTCAATCCTCGGGCCAGCAGCCAGCGCCAGATCGCCTGCGCCTCCTGCGACAGAGTGCGCGATCTCGACCCCCCCTGCTTGTTGAGGTAATACATCGTGGTTGTATTGTCCGTCTGTATCAGCAGCGAGTTGGTCTGGAAGGACGGAAGGAAAGCCTTCAGTGCCAGGAAGACAGCTCTGAGTTCCAGGAAATTGATGTGGTACGTCGATTCCAAAGGAGACCACTTCCCCTGAATCTGCAGGTCCCCGGAATGCGCACCCCAGCCCTGGAGAGAAGCATCCGTCACCACATTCGTCGTGGGAATGTCCTTGTGGAAGGGAACCCCCTTGAGGAGGTTTTCCGCCGAACACCACCACTTCAGAGACTGACGAGCATGTAGAGACAGTCGGATCTTGTCGTCCCAAGAACCTGTCTTCTGATCCCACTGATCCTCCAAGCACTCCTGCAGTGGTCGCATCTGCAGACGTGCGTGCGGAGTGAGGAAGATACAGGAGGCCATCGATCCCAGTAGAGACGACACCTTCCTCACAGTCGTCGATGGAGCAGTCCTGAGGTCCTGAGCCTTCCGAAGGAGTGATAACCGTCTCTCCTCCGAAGGAGACACGCTTGCTGACCGCGTATCTATGGAGGCCCCCAGGTACTGTATGCACTGTACCGGAGATGGGACTGATTTGGACATGTTGACGTGTAACCCCAGCTTGTTCAAGAGCTCGCACGTCCAACGGAAGTGTTCTTGCGCTTCCTCGAAGGATGACGCCTTGATCAGCCAATCGTCCAGATACGGGTAGACAAACACCTTGTTCCTCCGCAGGTGTGCCGCCACCACCGCCATGCACTTCGAAAAAGTCCTGGGAGCAGACTTTAGCCCGAATGGCAGTACTGTGTATTGATAGTGATTGGCGCCGACTTGGAATCGCAGGAACTTCCTGTGCTTCTGCGCTATGGGCACATGGAAGTACGCATCCTGTAGATCTATGGCACAGAGCCAGTCTCCCCGTTGCAGCTGAGGGTAAATCTGGTGCAATGATAGCATGCGAAACTTTTCTCTGCGAATCCACTTGTTTGCTTGTCGCAAATCCAGAATGGGCCTGAACTCGTTCTTGTCCTTCTTGCGAACGAGGAAGAACCGAGAGTACAGACCTCTTCCCCTTTGAGACAAAGGTACTTCTTCTACCGCCTTTTTTCTCAACAAGATGTCTGCCTCCGCCTGGAGCTCCCTCAGCTGGAAGCGAGAGCTGACCGGCGGAATCGCTGGAGGCGGGCTGATGAACCGAAGACTGTATCCATTGCAAACAATATTCAGCACCCACTTGTCCTGAGTAATTTTTCTCCACTCTGCCGGAAAAAATCGAATGCTTCCCCCCACTGGAGTGGGTAACGGTTGAGGGGGAAGTAACAGCTCAGGGCCGAGACCCGGCCGGGCCCTTGTTTGTGGTAGTAGCCTGCTGGCCACCTCTACCCCTCTGGCGCTTCTGGAAGGGCTTGCGGAACTGCTGCTGTTGTGGCTGCTGCTGTCCCGAGCCCTGCCCACGCCCTCGGCCCGACGACCCGAACCTCCTCTGGAACGGTCGTTTCTTTTTCTCGGCCTTCTCTAACCCGACAGCCGTCAGGGTTTCCGCTTCAGCCTTCATGCGGGCCATTTCATCGTCCGCATGCTTCCCGAACAGGGTTTCCCCCGAGAAGGGCAGGTTGGCCACTCTCTGCTGCGCCTCCGGCTTGAGGGACGTCAGGCGCAACCAGGAATGGCGCCGCTGGTGGACGCCATGACAGTAGGCGTGGGCGGCCAATAGCGATATATCCGCTGCTGCGCTGATCGTTTGGTTAGAAACCAGCATGCCTTCGCGCACCGTCTCCAAGAAGTCCTCCTTCTTGTCTCGTGGCAGGAGGTCCGCATATTGCTGCAGGGATTCCCACAGGGCCCAGTCGTAACGGCCCAACAACGCCCCTGCACTCGCCGCCTTCATCGTGGTGGCAGCGGTACCACACACCTTCCTGCCCGCAGAGTCCTTCATGAGCCTGGACGGAGCGGCCTTCGCTGTTGCGGGAGTGAGGAACAGTTCCAAAGCTGGTTCCGTCACCGTGATATTCAGCTTCGCAGCCCCTCGCAACAGCACCTCCTGGAACGAGACCAAGTCCTCCACCGGCGACACCCTAGTCCCCGGGGAGTCCGACAGCGTCGGGGAAAGGTCCCTGTCCGAGGAGCGCGACCTGGACCTATACCTTCTGCGGCGTCGTCTAGAGTCTGACGAGGATCGCCCTCGGCTCCGCGATCGTCGCCTCCTGTGAGAGCGGGAGCGCGACCTCTTCGGCCTAGGCCTGTCCGCCGGTCTCGCTGGTCCAGGCGACCGTGGGCGTCGTGGCTTCGGGGTCCCTTGCGGCGGAGTCGGGTACCGTGGAAGGGAAACCGACCTCGGGGGGACCGGCGGCGGCACCGCAGGAGTGCTTGGCAGCAACAGAGGCCGGGGTGGCGGAGACAGAGTCCGCGGCCGCGGAGGAGGCGGTGGAGGAAGTGGAGACGGTGGTGGGGGAGGTGGCGGTGGTGGTGGAGGTGGAGGAGGAGGCGGTGGCAGAGGTGGGAGAGGAGGAGGCGACGGAGACCTCCGAGGCGGGGTATACACCGCTGAGTACACCGATCCCGGCGACTCTCTTCCTCGACCTCGACGTCGACCTGTGCCTCGACGGCGACCTCCGCCTCGACGGCGACCTTCGCCTCGACGGCGACCTCCGCCTCGACGGCGACCTCCGCCTCGACGGCGACCTCCGCCTCGACGGCGACCTCCGCCTCGACGGCGACCTCCGCCTCGACGGCGACCTCCGCCTCGACGGCGACCTCCGCCTCGACGGCGACCTCCGCCTCGACGGCGACCTCCGCCTCGACGGCGACCTCCGCCTCGACGGCGACCTCCGCCTCGACGGCGACCTCCGCCTCGACGGCGACCTCCGCCTCGACGGCGACCTCCGCATCGACGGCGACCTCCGCATCGACGGCGACCTCCGCCTCGACGGCGACCTCCGCCTCGACGGCGACCTCCGCCTCGACGGCGACCTTCGCTTTCTCGACGGCGATCTTCGCTTTCTCGACGGCGATCTTCGCTTTCTCGACGGCGATCTTCGCTTTCTCGACGGCGATCTTCGCTTTCTCGACGGCGATCTTCGCTTTCTCGACGGCGATCTTCGCTTTCTCGACGGCGATCTTCGCTTTCTCGACGGCGATCTTCGCTTTCTCGACGGCGATCTTCGCTTTCTCGACGTCGATCTTCGCTTTCTCGACGTCGATCTTCTTCTCTTCATCGACGGCGAGCTGCGATCCCTCGACGCCGAACGCCGACGCCGGGTCTTCTCTCGACGTCGACCGCTGGACGCAGTCGAAGACGGCGTCGTCGCCGACGCCGATGTAGTCGACGGCGGCCTATTCAGGTCCCTCGACGGCGATCGTCGACGCCGCTTCTCCCCAGAGCCCTGGGGAGACGGCGAACAGACGGTGGTCATCCTCCTCGACGTCGCCGTCGACGCCCTCGACGTCGACGGGGAGCGGGAGCGCTTACTGGTCTTCCTGCCCCTGGGGAGCCCCCCAGAGGCCTCAGCATGGGCCAAATCAGCCCCTCCAGACCCACCTGGTGCCTTCAGTCTTCGCTCCTCCAGAGCTTGAAGCCTGCTCTTCATCCTGTCCCTCAGGGTTCTTGCTGAAAACGAGCGGCAGATGGTACAGCTTTCAGGCACGTGGGACTGGGGAAGGCAAGCTATGCACACCTCGTGTGGGTCAGTTTTAGCCTTCTTTCGACCACATTCCGGGCACTTGTCGAACAAGCCAGGCATGTTGACAGTACCAGCTACTAAACACAAGAAAAAGTGACAAAAATTGCCAAAATCTCAATGAAAAACCTTGAAAAAGGTAGAGCTCAATGCTCCAGGGTCCTGCTAGCAGGAGCCGGAAAAAACTGAAAGTAAATGGGACCTGCTGGGCATTCTGGGATACTGGGGAAAGTTCTGGAAAACTGGAAAGTTTTCTTAAAGGCACAGTATCCTGTTCCAAGCCACATAATGGCAGCCTATGGGGCTTGTCTGTCCACTCCTTCCTCTCTATCATTCCAGAGGCTTTTGCTGGTAGAGGCAGGGTTTTTTCCTATGGGGAGAAAAGCTGGACAGGCAGTGCTGTTTGTGGATTTTGGTGGAATTCTAGTTGAAGTACTGGACAGTGTAGCCTGTGGGTATAGGCTGCATTATCTGTCTTTAAATTAAAGTCTCTCTTAAAGGTGTATGCAGGTCTGCATGATTTGTCACCTTTTAGAGATTATTTTTTATTGCTCCGGGGTCCGCGCACATGGGCGGGACTATTCACTAGATTATGACTATACACAGAGATCCCCTACTACAGAACATACTTTAACACCCGTCACCTCTCAGGTATTCATTTCTTAACATGCCCCTACAAAAAATGCTCCTCCTACCTGCTGCGGTGTATGGGGGGGGGGGGGTCAACGAAACATCGGATTACTTCCGGTAGTCGTCCGAAAACTTCCGCCCGAAACGAAACAAAGGAGGTATCTGCGAGGTAGACAAAGAAAGGACTACAATTTTCACGGTGTCCAGTTCGGAATTGGCTAATTAGGATATCTAACCAGTAGCCGTCCTTTTAGTATGTGGTTATTTTCTCGTGGTATTTTTACAGCAGGGCATGCTTATTTATTGCTGGTAAAATCTCCGAACACGCACGTGCAAGGATAGCTCTTTCCGCTCTCCAACGTTTATCGGGATTTCACTGGCGCTAGTAACTACATTGACCGCACTCCATGACAGGGAAGACGGACTATGGGGCATATCAACAAAGAATACTGATAAATATCGCTGGGCGGGTTTAGCTCGGATTAGCATAACGCCGGTTTTCGCCGGATTTATTCTTCTGAGTTTATGTTTAGCCCAATAACCAGAAACCCTTATAGCACAACGAGATACAACAGAAAGCATTTATAACTGGTCAGATGGAACACTCGCGCGGGCCGGGTCAAATATTTACGTATCAATGCCATACTCGAAGCGTAGTTTGTGCGTGGCTCTCAGTACGCTAAAGGGAGAGCATTTACTACAAAAAGTAAACAACGTCATATGGTGCAGCTGCGGAGTTAGTCGGCTGGCCCTGTGTGTACATGCTGCCGGGAATCGCCCTGAACACCACCGCCTTTCTCCGAGGCACAGCAGAAATGCCTCGGAGAAAGGGAGCGTCCTTTTCGGATTCGGGGGCGTGTTTTGCTGTTGTCTCCTCCCTGAGACTTTTCGCAAAAAACACGCCCCCCGATCCGAAAAGGACGGGGCATGATTGGAGTGACGGGACCTCTTCTCCAATGGCTGGCCAGCATTTACTAGGCCAGCCAATGGAGAACAGGGTAGAAGAGGGGCGGGTTCAAGCCCCTCTTCTCCCAAGTCATTATCTCTCGCGAGCGAGACTGCGCAAGCGCAGCCATCGCTAGCCGAGACCTAACAAGTCTCGGAGGGAAGGGAAAACAAATAGTGCTTCCCCAGTATTTAAAAGCCATAGTCTAACGCCGCGGGTAAAAGATCCAATCCCGCTAGGCGTGGCTAAATGGAGACAGGGTGGCAACAATGATGGAGTGTAGACAAGTCACTGTTTGGTGTTGAGGGGGAGGAGCGTGTAATGCAGCCTCTAGCTCTACCTTTGTCATTGTTGCCTCTGTAACCCCCTCTGAAGTAACCCTTCGAGGCAGAGGGTTGATTGTTGCCTTTATAGGTGGGGGCAGTATCTCTTGGACCCTCTGCGGTAGAAAGAGCACCAAAAGGAACCACATCCTGGGGTTAATTGAAGGGCTCCCACAGATTTGGCCACTTCTGTGTTCTTCATTCTTTCTAGTGAGGAATATACCACAGGGCCAAAGTGGTGTTCCTTGTCAAAAGGTGTGTTCAGGATAGAAGTTTGAACCTCTGGTGTGAATCCTGAAATACGTAACCAGGCATGCCTTCTTAAAAGGACGCTGGTATTGACAGTTCTGGCTGCAGTGCCTGCAGCATCTAGGGCACACACGATTTAATTATTGAGAATGAGCTGTCCATCCAGTACTAGGTCTTGCGCCTTGGACTTGTGCTCATTGGGTATAAAATTGGAGCAACTGCTCCATTTCATGCCAATGCGCCCTGTTGTACCCAGCTAACAGTGCCTGTGTATTGGAGATGTGCCAAAGGTTTGCAGCCTGGGAGGCTACCTCTATGTATGCTAGATCTGATGGTGCCGGCTTATATTTCTGGTCTACCCTAGGTGTGAGGTTACGTGCCCTGACAGAATTATTAAAAATATAGTCTACCTGTCTGATCATACCCTTGAGCGTGGGGAGTGTGTGCGATTACTTGTGTACTATTAAGTCTCGAAAAGGAAATAATCTTCCAGGGGTCCTGGAAAATACTTCTTCGAAGAAAAACAACTTGGAAACATCCGGACCCAACACTAAATGGCAGGAGTATGCAAAGCATGTGATCTACTGCTCACATGCCTCAAGCAAAATATCTCCGTTTCATATGACAAAAAGAAAGAATATAAGCCTGTGAAACTTACCACGTGGCACAACGTTTGTTTTGCTGTACATAGGAGCAGTGTTCCAGCAGTTGCACGTATGAACACCAACCAACTCTTCCCAGCACAGAACACATGTAAGACAAGGTCTTCCAAGAAGGGAGCCGTTTAATACAAGTCTATGCTAGGGGTAAAACAACAAGAACATTCACTAGTAACATGTGCATGCAGCTCTCAGAGAAGGGTGTGGGTATCTCGAATGTGTCCAGATGTCACCAAAGCATCAGGACACACTTGGGAAGATTTGTCAGGACCAAATCCAAGTTTCAGGTCAAGAACTACTACTGGAATCAGGCTGATTCCCACTCTTTTTCTCAGTACTTCTATACTCGACTTAAAAAAACCTCCCAGATCTAGGATTAGACTGGCCTATGGGGCAATCTGGCAGTACTAGAAAGGCTGGTTTGACAGGTCAATGTGTGTGCATTCTTTTATTGGCCTGTTGTGACTTTTTTATGGTTGATTTCCCCGAAATTGCCACCCACATTAACTGCTGCAGGCAGAAATGCACGAAGTCTCCCTTACCTTGCAAAACACCTATTTAGAGTTTTTAAATTTAAATCTGCCCTCAGTAGCCGATTGGCTACTGAGGGCATCTTTCCTTTAGTGCCCAGGGCTATTTTCTGTCCCAGTCCGAACCTGGACATTCCTGGAAAATACTGACCAGGTTGTAAAACTGTCAGTCGACAGTGCACTCAGAGTTTAACTGCCCCATAGCTTGTGAAAGATTCATCTGAGCTGTATGCATAAAGTAATACTGTGTGCGCACAAAGTGCCAGAGACATTAACTTTGGCCAATCTCTACATTAGGCAATTTCAACGGTCGTTTGCATGTATGTGAGCTTAGATTGCCACTCTACACTTCCACAGCAATGCCATTATCAGGGGCAGAACCGGCACCACCTTAGTGTCCCTTGTTCAAACACCTATGCAGAGCAGAAGTTGGGTGAAACATGCAACTGTTGCAAAGGAGTATGTATGATTTCAGCTTCACCCAGTGCTCAAGTATTTACAGAAGAATGCTCCTACCTGATCTCTGCAGCAGCCTGCGCACATCCTTCTCGGGCAAGCCAAAACAGGCCAGGACCCTTCACACCAGGATACTACGCAGCTTCTGGAAGCTGAGGGTGAACGGGTCCACCAGCTGCCTAGCCAGTACGCCAGTCTCGTACAGGCTATGGCCCCCAGGAGGTGTGCCAGGGTAAAAAGCACCAAGAAGTAAAGCAGCAGGAAGCAGATCTTCAGCCATATCCTGCTGGTAGCTGGGGACTAGGACTGGGGTGGGGGAATGGTGGCCTGTAAGGGGCTGGGATGAGACCTGCGGCAATGAATCAGGTCACCGGGGAGGCGCTCAGTGAGCCCCACTCACCATACCAGCAGAGGTTATCACAGCAGCCCAAGCTTCTACTACTGAGAGGCTACTCTGTCTCAATGTTTTTGTCTGTAGTCTGTTGGGTAAGAACAGAAGTCTGGTCCTTTGTCTAGGTTTACTCACGAGGACACAGTTGTTGCCTACAGAACAATTAAGGAATATGCTACTTACCAGTATGCATCTGTTCTTGGCATGTAGAGCTGCAGAGTTGTACACTTAGCATAGATCGCCATCTGGTGTTGGGCCCGGATGTTTGCAGTTTGTTTTTCTTCTTGGACAGTCTTTGGAAGTCACGAGTTTGGTGACTCCTCCTTCGGTCCGTACTGCGCATGGGCTTCGGCTCCATCCTCAGATTGTTTTTCGCCAACAGGGAAATGATGGAGCTTGGTAATCACAGTGAGAAACCCATGTGTGTAGTATCTAAATAAGATGTACTGGAACGGATACAGGTAGCCGGGGAGGCGGGTGGGCGTGTACAACTCTGCAGCTCTACATGCCAAGAACAGATGCATACTGGTAAGTAGCATATTCCGTTCGAGGCATATGAGCTGCAGATTGTACACTTAGCATAGATTATATAGCAGTACCCAACCCTAGCGGCGACCACCGGTATCCGTTGCAGTGGTTTGAAATAGTGTCTTTAGTACAGCCTGGCCCACTCTAGCTTGCTGCTTGGAATGCACATCTACACAGTAATGTTTTGTGAAGGTGTGCGGTGTAGACCATGTGGCTGCTTTGCAGATGTCATCTAAGGGTATATTCCCTAGAAAGGCCATAGAAGCCCCTAACTTTCTTGTAGAATGGGCTTTAGGCGGAACAGATAATGTTCTTTTAGCCTTTTGGTAGCAAATCTGTATGCATTTTACAATCCACCTAGCTATCCCTGATTTAGAAATGGGGTTGCCTTTATGTGGTGGAGAGAAGGAGACGAACAATTGTTTAGTCTTCCTGAAGGGTTGTGTTCTTTGTATGTAGTATAGCAAGGCCCTTTTTACATCGAGTGTGTGTAAGGCTCTTTCTGCAACAGATTGAGGTTGCGAGAAGAAGACAGGTAATTCCACCGATTGATTGAGATGGAAGGGGGAAATGACCTTGGGCAGGAACTTCGGATTTGTGCGAAGTATGACCTTGCTGTGATGTATTTGTATGAAGGGTTCCTGTATAGTGAACGCTTGTATTTCACCAACCCTTCTAAGGGAAGTGATAGCTACGAGAAAAGCTGTTTTCCAGGTGAGAAACTGTAGCTCGCATTTATGCATTGGTTCGAAGGGCGGACCCATTAGTCGTGTAAGAACTAAATTTAGATTCCATACAGGGGAAGGTGGTGCCCTGGGAGGAATTACTCGTTTAAGGCCTTCCATGAAGGCTTTAATAGCGGGCACTCTGAAAAGAGATAAATGCTGTCTGTTTTGTAGATAAGCAGCGATCGCTGCTAGGTGTAGGCGTATGGATGAATATGCCAGGTTACACCTGTGAAGATGGAGCAGATAGCATATGATGTGCTGTATGGATGCATCTAAAGGGTTGATTGTATTGTTACGGCAGTAAATAACAAATCTTTTCCACTTTGCGGCATAACATGCTCTAGTGGTAGGACGTCTGGCTTCCATGATGATGTTCATGCAATCAGGGGGAAGGTTAAGGTATCCGAATTCTAGGATTTCAGGAGCCAGATCGCCAGGTTGAGCTGAGCTGGGTCCGGGTGCCTGATTTCTCCATGGTTCTGGGTTAGGAGGCATGGGGATAGGTGCAGTTTTTGATGTGGTACCACTGATAGTTGTAGTAGCGTGGTGTACCACGGCTGCTTGGCCCACGTCGGAGCTACCAGAATGAGTGTGAGGGAGTGCTGTTGTAGCTTCCTGACCACTAATGGAATTAGTGGGCGAGGTGGAAAGGCGTATGCAAATCTGCCTGACCAGTTCATCCATATCGCATTGCCCTTGGACAATGGGTGTGGGTATCTGGCGGCGAAGCTTGGGCATTTTTTGTTTGTGGGTGGCGAAGAGGTCTATCTGAGGATGCCCCCACTGTTGGAAGAATGGCTGAAGAACTTGCGGATGCAGTTCCCATTCGTGTAGTTGTTGCGTTTGTCTGCTGAGCAGATCTGCCATGGTGTTTTGTACGCCTGGGACGTGTTGTGCCAGGAGAAAGATGTTTTGGGGAATTGCCCATCTCCATATGCTCTGGGCTAAGCGGGAGAGCTGGGGAGAGTGTGTCCCCCCCTGTTTTTGGATATAATACATTGCAGTCATGTTGTCTGTGCGAATGAGGACTGCTTTGCCCGAAATCTGTTTTTGGAAAGATTTTAGGGCTAGAAAGATCGCCAAGAGCTCCAGATGGTTGATGTGGAGCAATTTTTGCTGTGGCGTCCATAGACCTTGCATTGTGAGGTGTAGGAGGTGCGCTCCCCAGCCGGAGAGCGATGCGTCCGCTGTTAGAATCACCTGAGGAACCGGGTCCAGGAACGGCCGCCCTTTGGAAAGGTTTGTGGTGTTCCACCACTGCAGAGAGTGATGTGTGCAGCCGTCCACCAACACCAGATCCGTCAGCTGACCCTGGGCCTGGTTCCACGGTTGTGCTAGGCACTCCTGAAGTGGACGCATGTGTAGTCTTGCATGGGGCACTATAAAGATGCAAGACGCCATCATTCCTATGAGCTTCATGAACACTCTTGCTGGAAGAGAGTGTTGGGGAAGGAATGTTTTGCGTAAGGCTTGAATGCTTGTGATTCTGGCTGTGTTTGGATAGGCAATACCTTTGGAGGTGTCTATAGTGGCCCCGAGATATTGCTTTGTGTGAGATGGTATGAGGTGGGACTTTTGGTAGTTCACCGTGAAGCCTAGCTGGTGGAGCAGTTGGATGGTGCTGTTTGTATGCTGCACGCATTGGTGGTAAGACGCGGCTTTTATCAGCCAGTCGTCTAAGTAAGGGAAGACGTGAATGTGTTGACGTCTGAGGTGTGCTGCTACTACCGCTAGGCATTTGGTAAACACCCGTGGTGCGGTGGTGACCCCGAAGGGGAGAACCGTGAATTGGTAATGTTGCCCGTCCACCACGAACCTGAGGTATTTCCTGTGAGAGGGGTGTATTGGAATGTGAAAGTATGCGTCTTTCAGATCCAATGTTGTGAGAAAGTCTCCCTGACAGAGGAGTGGGAGGACTTGTTGTAGGGTGACCATATGGAAATGGTCTGAATGTATGTAGGCATTTAGAGGCCGGAGGTCCAGAATGGGCCTGAGGGTCCCGTCTTTCTTTGGTATTAGGAAATATAGGGAGTAAACCCCTAGATTTTGCTGATTGGTGGGGACCTGCTCTATAGCGTGTTTTTGGAGGAGGGAGAGTACCTCCTGTTTGAGCAGTGTGGAATGTTCTTGAGACATTGGGCGGTGCCTTGGTGGGATATTGGGTGGGGTAGATGTTAGCTCGAGACAGTACCCTGACCGAATGATTTGGGTCACCCATTTGTCCGATGTTATGGACTCCCATGCGTGGATAAAGTTTTGTAGTCTGCCCCCGACCGGAGTGGAATGGTCTGGGGGGAGCGGAGGGAAGTCATTGTGTGGGCGGGGTGGCAGAACGGGTGTTGTTAGTTTTGCCCCTGCCCTTATTGTTGTTGCCTCTGTAACCACCCCTTTGGTTGCCCTTTGAAAAGGTATTTTGAGGAGGGGATTTGTAGGAGGTAGAGGTGTTATCGGTGGAGAAGCCTCTGCCTGTGCCACGAAAGGAGGAGCGTCGAAAGGAACGTTTAGACGCTTGTGTTTGGAGTGCCCCATAGACTTTGCTGTGTCTGTGTCCTTTTTCATCTTTTCCAACGCTTCGTCTACCTTGGGCCCAAAGAGCGTTTGTTGGTCAAAGGGGTGATTGAGTATGGACGCCTGGACTTCAGGCTTAAACCCGGAGATCCTGAGCCAGGCATGGCGACGAAGCAGGCCACTGGTATTTATGGCTCTAGAAGCAGTGTCGGCTGCATCGAGGGCACACTTAATGGAGGTGTTTGTAATGAGTTTACCCTCCTGTATTAGCTCATGAGCCCTACGCTTGCGTTTCTCGGGGAGGTGCTGCATAAGAGCCTCAAGTTCATCGTAGTGTGCTCTGTCATAGCGCGCAAGTAGCGCTTGTGTATTTGCAATGCGCCACATGTTTGCAGCTTGAGAGGCGGTGCGCTTTCCAGACGCGTCTAGGAGTTTGGATTCCTTGTCTGGCGGTGGGGCTTCTCCTGAGGACTGGGAGTTAGCCCGCTTTCTAGCTGTAGAGACAACTAGGGAATCTAAGGGAGCAGGGCCCTTAATGTATGCAGGGTCTGTGGGTGCCGCCTTATACTTTTTCTCTATTCTAGGGTTTAGTACCCTGGCCCTGACAGGGTCTTTGAACACCTCTGCGGCATGCTTGGTGACACCCTTAAGCATGGGTAAGATGGAGGTGGATTTGTCCTGTATGTCGAATGTATCCAGTAAGAAGTCGTCTTCCACTGGTTCAGTGTGCATGTCCACCCCATGGTAGTGTGCTGCTCTCTGCACTAAATGATGGAACCCTAAGGAGTCCTCTGGAGGAGACGGCCTGGATGGGTATAGGTCGTCCTGAGGAATATCGGGTACATCAGGGTTATTGTAATCCTCCCACGGGTCTGGGGTCCCTGGTGGAGTGGGATCCATGGGGGCATCCGCCGGATAATTGTCCGGGTCCCCGTCGTCCGGATCTGGGGACGGGGCCGGAGAGTAGTGAGGTAAGGGTGGCGGAGACCTGGGAGGGGGTGGAGGAGGTGGAGGAGGTGGTAGTGGGGAGGGCACTCTGAGGGGAGAAGTAGCAGAGTCCTTCCGTTTGGGTGGTGGAGGAGGAGCCGGAGTATCAAGGCGTCTTTTCTTGATAATTAAAGTCAATAGTCCAGTCTTTGGATCTTTGGACAGAGTCTTTTGTAGACGGTCTGGTGTAAACAGAGCCAGTGGCGTCGAATCGTCCGTCGGCACCGGTGATTTCGGAACCGAGGACTTCGATGGTTTGTGTGCGCCATGCTTTTTTGGGGCCTCCGGTTTTTTCCGGCGTCGAAGGAGTTTTCGGCGCCGGAGCGTCGGTGCCGACAGATTTATGTTTGTGTTTGGTCGGCACCGAGAGTCCAGGCTTCGGCACCGGTGGCTTCGGAGTCGAGCTGGATATTGCTTTCTTCGGTGCCGGATGCTGTTTTTCGGCACCGGGCGTCGGCTGGCTCGATCCCGAGCTGCCGTGAGACTTTGGATGCTTCGACACCGAGCCCGAAGGTGGGGTGATCGAAGCTTTGGTCTTGGTTTTGCCCAGGCCGGCAGGCGAGGGAGTAACCTGAGTCTCTTTGGTTTTGGGCGCGGGGGTGGGAGGGGGCACAGTACTCACGGCCCGCTGCGCCGGTGTGATGTCCTCCACGTCGGAGTCGTCGGCCTCGGAAGCGCTGACGACGTCTTCTTCCTGCTCGGTGTGTGTTTGCCCCGAAGCTTCGGCGCCGTCTCCGAAGATGTCCGGTGGAGCTGCAGACGATGAGTGCGCCATGGTGCGTCGAGCTTTTCGATCCCGGATGGTTTTCTTCGATCGAAAAGACTTACAGGCGGGGCAGTCTCTGGCCTCGTGTTCTGGAGAGAGGCAAAGATTACACACCTGATGGAGGTCGGTGTGGGGAAATTTAGACCCACATTTTGGGCACTTTTTGAACGGAGTCCTTTCCATCGGCCGGGACCGGAGTCGAGGAGGGCCCGAAGGCCGGTGCCGATGTACGGGATGGAGAAAAGTGCCGCTTCGAGAGATGAAGATAATGATGAAGAAACTCGAAGAAACGAGGATTTTCCGTCGAGGCTGGAACCGTAGAAGTTCGAAGCCGGAGCACGAAGTATCACATCCGAGCCCGATGGCGGAAAAAAACAATCTGAGGATGGAGCCGAAGCCCATGCGCAGTACGGACCGAAGGAGGAGTCACCAAACTCGTGACTTCCAAAGACTGTCCAAGAAGAAAAACAAACTGCAAACATCCGGGCCCAACACCAGATGGCGATCTATGCTAAGTGTACAATCTGCAGCTCATATGCCTCGAACATACTATTTTCGGAAAGTACTCAATACAGAGTGTATAAAGTTCATAAATGGTAGCATATTACTGTTTTTTGTAAATCCAAATTTGTACACATGTAGATATGCTATGCAATGTTTCCAGCATCTGTATTCTCTTTTTCCACCATACTTTGCTGCTGAAATTAAGACATATGAGGCTGAAATTAAAATGTGGTGCTGAAATGAAAACATACGTGGATGAAAAAAATAAATGAAGCACTGAGTGCCACGCTGCTTTTAAATCAAGCAGCGCGCATCCCTGCTTGCTCCTGCTGCAATACTCCTTGGGAGTGAACTTGCAATAATTAAAAGTGGGACATGCACCCACCATTAGCCATGTGCAGGCTACGATTTTTAAACGTCATACACAAAAGCCAATATAACGCTTCGGAGGAGTCAAACCCCAAAAAGTAAAGACAACAGATTGCTTAACAGCACAAGAGTAGTTTAGGCTCAACCTCAAAAGGATACAATTCTATTTACGAGGTAAATAATGAACACAATGCAGATTAGGTGCTACAGAATCCCAATCCTACATGAGCACAAAAACTAGTGAGGGCAGGGGAGGCAAGAACAAGATGAGGGGTATTTTTTAGGCACAAGGATACCACATGGTGTTACACAAAGTCCTGTTTTCTCAGCTGAAAATATTTTTTGTTGCAGACAAAAGGCGTTCAACTAAAGGGTTTGGGAATTACAAGTAGAGACTAAATAAAGAATAATCTTTAAAGGTCCAAAACTCAATTTCAAAGGTGTATCCTTACAGGATTAACTACTGCTACTGGTAGACTGTATGAAAAACTTCCAGCGGTGTTATCAAGTGCTTTATGTTTCACCAACTTAAAAATGTATTTATATTTTTAAAGTTAAAAAGAACTTCCAAGAATGGTAGCTTTATTAGCCCAGCATATTTGGTGCTTATTAAAACACAAACACCCTAGGTTATTCAAATAAAAACAAGCCCTTGTATAAACTAGCAAGCCAAATGTATTTTACAGAGTGTGATAGGAACTTCATAAAGACATTGTTAACCCTTACCATGCATGGTTCTGATGCACTCAAAACCCTGGAAGTCCCAGAGTTTAATTGTCATATCTGCAGAGCAGGAGGCCAATAGTTTGCCTGAGTGGTCAAAGGAAATATCTTGTACAGAGTCTGTGTGTCCCTTGAGTGTACGTTCAAAATCTCCTGTCTCATAATCCCACACCTGAAAACAGAAACAAATCAAAGATTATTGCTTTAATTTAAATCCACATCATATACATATCTAACTTACACTAGAAGACAAAGTAAAAGAATGTGCCCAATCAAAGAGCCCCACAAAAAAGGAACATACACTCCAAGATTCCCAAAATCGCTTTATCATAATAAACTCATTTCTATGTCCGGACCGGAGGCGACGATTATACTGTTCTTTCTTTACTTTTATTACAGAAGCAATTTTAAAAATCATTACAACATTAATGTCCAATCATTTGGCTCAGGACTGTCTCTATAGTCCTCTCTCACTATCTCTTCTTTCTTTGCTGCTCCAGCAGCAGAGTTAAGTGCCATGGCCTTTGGCATCTTTCACTCTTTGTTTTCTTGGTAATTCGTAAGTTTCTGGTCCACGAAATTATGTTATTTGTCATTCGTAGTGTTGTGTGACAAGGATTTATTAACCAAATATAGCTTTTTAGGTAGCGCTGCCGTAGGAATGTTAGTTGCTCCTCTGCGTCCACTTTATGTTTACTGCACGCTGTGACACCTGGGGCAAGTGTGGCGTGGTTCTCCAACCACTAGCCGTATTTGACACGCATCAATGACAGCGCCGCCTGCACTGTCAGATTCATACAGAATCGAGCAGCACAGCCGGCCAAGCACTTAACTATCAGAGTTCTGCCCCCATTTGCTTGAAGAACAAGTTACTTACCTTCGGTAACGATATATCTGTAAGAAACATTAGATTCCTCAACTTAGAATATCCCCAGGCGTCAGGCTGGATCCGGAAAGATTTTGTCAGCAATACCCTTGCGCGTTGCTAGGCGTCGTCTGCGGCTCCGCATCCGTCATTGGCGTTGTGATTGCCGGCAAGACGGACTACTTAAGATGCTGCGCCTGTGCGCTGTCAGTTCTTGTATATAGCTTTCCGCGCCAGGAACGCATAGCCATTCAAGAGGCAGACACTGGTGCCAAAAATTCTAGGACCCTGAAAGGGATGACCTCAACCCTAGATATCGGTTCGCAGAACTGGGAGGATGGGTGGGGCGGTGAGGAATCTAACTAACTAATGTTTTTTACAGATATATCGTTACCGAAGGTAAGTAACTCGTGCATCTGAAAGAAACCCGTTAGTTAGATTCCTCACCTTAGAATAGATACCCCAGCAATACCAACCCCGGTGGTGGGTCTGCGAACCAAGATCACACCAGAAAGTCCTGGAGAACAGAACGGCCAAAGAAGCAGTCTCTCCGGACTTGGCTGTCCAGGCAATAATGTTTGGCAAACGTGTGCTGTGAGGTCCATGTTGCCTCCTGACAAATGTCCTGCAAGGGGACTCCCCGGCACAGGGCAGTGGTCGCCGCTGTGGCCCGAGTGGAATGGGCCCTCAGCTCTAAAGGAGGTTCCTTTTTAGCTAAGGAATAACAGGCCTTGATACACAAAATGACCCACTGAGAGATGGTTCGCTTGTGCACCGCCCGCCCCTTCTTCGCGCCCACGTAGCCAAAGAGTTGGTCGTCCACCCGGAACTGTTTGGTGCGATCCAGATAGGACAGCGCCCGTTTTGGGTCCAGACGGTGGAGCCTCTTCCTCTTTCGAGGGAGGTGGAAAGAAGGTGGGCAGTGTAACAGACTGTCCGATGTGAAAGGCAGTTACCACCTTAGGGAGAAAGGAAGGACGAGTCCTGAAAACAACTTTGTCCGGATGGACAGAAAGAAAAGGAGGCTTAGAAGAGAGCCTGGAGCTCACCCACCCTTCTAGCAGAGGCGATGGCAACCAGGAAAGCAGTCTTAAGAGTCAGAAGACGAAGGGGACAATTATGACGTGGCTCAAAGGGAGCGCACATCAGATAGGTCAATACTAGATTCAAATCCCACTGCAGCATTACGAAAGGGACAGGAGGAAACATGTGAGTAATGCGCTTAAAGAATAGAGAAACAGGGGATTTGAAAAGAGAAGGCTGATCAGAAAGCAGAGATAGCTGAAAGATATACCTTAAGGGTGCCCAGAGCAGAGCCCTGCTGGGCCAGGGAAAGAAGAAAGAGGAGAACCTCAGAAAGAGGGGCGGAAAGGGGATCCACAGCCTTTGCTGTGCACCATGCCACAAATGTGTTCCACCTGCAGGCCTATACCGATTTTGTGGAGGGACGCCTGGCTGCCAGAACAACATTACAGACTTCAGGACGCAAGTCAATTGCATAAACTGCCGCCGCTCAATCTCCACGCATGGAGGTGGAGGCTGGACAGGTTCGAGTGGAGGACCGTCCCCTGCTGCTGCGACAGAAGGTCCTCCTGAAGTCAGATCGGGGGATCGAGCGATAGACTGAGTAGCTCGGGATACCAGTATCTTCGTGCCCAATCCAGAGCCACCAGGATGACTTGGGCCCTGTCGCGCCTGATCTTCAGCACTCTGGGTAGAAGTGGTATAGGCGGAAAGGCGTACAACAGACTGCAACTCCACTCGCGACGAAAAGCGTCTCAGAGCGAGTGCCGTCTTGAAAACTCTAACGCACAGAACTGCTGACATTGTGCGTTCTCTTCGGTGGCGCATAGATCTAACCAAGGATCTCCCCACTGCCGAAAGAGGCCTTGCGTCAAGTCAGAGTTTAGACGCCATTCGTGATCCATCATGCACCGGCAGCAGAGTTCGTCTGCTCTGGCGTGGAGAGCCCGCCAGATGTTGAACCACCAGGGTGATGTCCTGATGTTCCAGCCATGTCCAGAGCCTCCTGACAAAGGGTCCACGACCCCACCCCGCCCTGTTTGTTGTAATACCACATTGCGGTGGTGTTGTCCGTTAACACCTGCACTACACTTCCCCGGACAGAGGGAAGGAATGCCTTCAGTGCAAGTCGGATCGCCCTCAGCTCCAGAAGGTTGATATGGAGCCGGGACTCCGCCAGAGACCAGAGGCCTCTGATCTCCGCCTCTCCCATGTGGCCCCCCCTTCCCAGGAGGGACGCATCCGTCACTACTACGTGTTGGGGTAGGGAGAGGGATCTGCCAATCGCCGTCCGTGAGCCCTCACTGCAATTGTCTTGCAGTGCCCTCCGAGATCAAGACCTGGTCGGACAGGTTGCCCCGATGCTGGGCCCACTGAAGCTTCAGGTCTCACTGCAGAGCCTGCATCTGCCATCTGGCGTGATGCACCAACAGGATGCAGAAGGCCATCAAACCCAGAAGCCACAGCACCAACCTGACCGAAACCCGGGATAGAGGCTGAAATATGGGAATCAGAGCCTGAATATCCCGGACCCGCTGTTCCGGAGGATAGACCCGGAACTGCGCCGAGTCCAGAACCGCTCCGATGAAAAGGAGCTTCTGGGAGGGACTCAGATGTGACTTCGGCACATTGATGGAAAACCCTAGCAAATGCAGGAGGTTGGCCGTAGTCTGGAGGTGGGAGACTACTGCCTGGGGCGAGCCCGCCTTCAACAACCAGTCGTCGAGATAGGGGAAGACTGGAACCCCTTATCTGCGCAGATGAGCTGCGACCACCGCCATCACTTCCGTGAACACCCGAGGGGCACTGGTGAGGCCGAAGGGGAGCACGGTAAACTGAAAGTGCTCGTGGCTTACCGTGAATCGCAGGTAACGCCGGTGGGCCGGCAGGACGGGGATGGAGAAATAAGCGTACTGCAAGTCCAACGCTACCATCCAGTCTCCAGGGTCCAGGGCAGCCAGAAACTGAGCTAAGGTGAGCATCTTGAACCTCTCCTGCCGGAGGAAGGCGTGGACGCTCCTGAGGTCCAAGATAGGGCGTAGGCCCCCTTTGCCCTTCTTGGGAACCAGAAAGTAGTGGGAGTAATAACCCGACCTACTTCTGGGCCAGGAACGCGCTCGATGGCCCCCTTGGCCAAGAGGGCCGTAACTTCCTCCTGCAGAACTTTCACGTGACCCCCGACATGCAGTGGTACTGCGGTGGCATTGCTGGAGGAGTCGCCTCGAAGGGGAGGGAGTAGCCCCTTCGGACGATTTGCAGAACCCAGCTGTCCGATGTGATGGTACGCCAGTGGAGCAGGTGATTGCGAACTCTGCCTCCCACTGGTGTGGAATGGGCCTGAAAGCTCAGACTAGGAGGGGTTGAAGGCAGATGCTGCCGGAGTAGATGTGCACGGACCGGCTCGTTGTCCCCCTGCTCGGCCTCGGCGGATTCCACGTCCGCTGGCTCTGCGGCCTGTGGCTTGACGGACGTGAGGGGCCGCCCCTTCCCTGGCCACGAAAGGGACGAAAAGCGGAAGTCTGCGGGCACGGGGCAGAGAGGCCCAAGGACTTAGCTGTAGCTCTGGAGTCCTTTAAGCGCTCCAGTGCACTGTCCGCTTTGTTGCCAAAAAGGCGACTGCCATCGAAGGGCATGTCCATGAGGGTGCTCTGGACATCTCTGGAGAAACTCGTGGACCTCAGCCCGGCGTGGCGACGAATGGCCACCTTGGTCGCCATTGCCCTGCCTAGCGAGTCCGTTGTGTCCAGTCCACATCGGATTGCATGCCGTGCCGCATCACGCCCCTCGGCAAGAGCCTGGGCGAGCCGTGTCTGGGTCTCCTCCGGACACTGGGGCAGCACGTCCTCCACCGTATCCCACAGGGAGTGGGAGCAACGGTCCAAAAGGCACGCGGTGCTGATAGACCGCCACTCCAAACTAAGTGAGGAGAACAGTTTCTTCCCAAACTGTTCCAACCTTTTGGATTCCCGATCCGGGGGAGCGGACGGGAAGGAGGTCTGGGAGGTAGAGGCCTGGATAACCAGGCTCTCGGGCGTGGGGTGCATCGACAAAAAACTGGGGTCGTCCGGTGCAGGGCGGTGGCACCAGGCCACGTTCCAGTCCACAGGAGGAACTGTGGAGGGCTTGGACCAGGTGCCCTTCAAAACGTCAGTCAGTGCTTCATTGAACTGCAGCTGAGGTTCCGAGGAGCTTGCTGGCGGTTGAAGCACTTCAGTGAGATTAGTCCTCACGGCCACAGCAGGCAGCTCCAGCCCAAGGGCTTCGGCCGCCTTGCGCAGCACCACAGAAAATGTAGCACCTTCCTCCAAAGCCACGGACGGAGGAGAGATGAAGCCAATGTCAGGGGAGGTATCAAGACCACTGGCATCTCCCAGTTCGGCTGCCCAGTCCTAAGATAACTGGCCCCGCCGTGTCAGAAGGTCCTCAGACCCCCTCCCAGTCGTCTCCATCATCCGATTCCTGGTACACAGGTGGAAGGATCGGAGCCGGGCGGAAGATGAACCTGTCACCCATCAGCATCAGATACGGCGCCAGGTGGAGCCGCTCGGACGCAGGGCCCAGACTGGGACTAAAACCGGGGAACGGCGTCGTCCGAAGGCGGCGGCACCGGAGGAGTCGGCGCCGGCGGAGGGGTCGTGAGGTCGACCGGCACCGACTGGGATCCAGGTCTGGATCCTACGGGGGCCTGCGGCTTGCTAGGCCTCCCAGTCGAGCCTGCGGTGACCGAAGGCGTGCCGGCAGGCGTCGACGGCAGAGCCAGGCTCCTCATGGCCACGAGGAAGTCCCTGATCTCTGCTGGAGTCGTGTCAAACCCAGGGACCGGAGGGTATGGGGTAGGACGGGACTCCTGCGGCTCCGATTGAGCCGTGCGGGTGGTGCCACCTGAACCCTCAGCCGAGTTGCGCGACCGGCGAGGGGAACCAGAAGAGCGATGTCGCCTCTTCGACTTCTAGCTTTGCTTCGAGTTACCGGAGCGCGAAGATTTTGACCCAGACGAGCGGTGATGATTGCGGCTCCGCGACCGGGACCTTGAGCGGCGCGGAGCTGTCCGCCGGAACTCGAGCAGCTTGCGGGACTGCTCCCGCCTAGCCTTCGAAGTCAAGTCCCGGCAGTCGAGGCACGACTCGGCATCGTGGTGGGCCCCAAGGCAATAGAGACTGGCGGTGGTGATCCGTGACCGACATCAGTCGGTGACTGGCGTCGCAAGATTTTAAGCCAGGCATCCCCATCGGCACCAGAGTCAAGGTCGACGGAAAAGGGAACCAAAAGAGTTCAAAAAAGTTTAGTCAAAAAGTGACTAAAAGTGTATGCTCTTCCCAGATCGGCGCTCACTGGGGCGGAAAAAAGAATAACTAACGTCAGCGCGCGAGGGCGGCGTCTAAGTACTTTGACGACGTCATCCCAGCGATCACAACGCCTACAACGGACGCGGAGCCGCAGACGCCTAGCGGCACGCAAGGGTATTGCGGACGAAAAATCTTTCCGGATCCAGCCTGACGCCTGGGGATATTCTAAGGAGGAATTTAACTAACGTGTTTCTTTCAGATGACACTAGACAGGGTCCGTATAATACTAGCATTGGACGTGCTTAATTATAAACTACACCGGTTCAGGCAAAGCTTCTGTTAACCCCATACTGCAAGGGGTGTTGGTGTCAGCAGGGCCTAGCTACCTCTATTTCACCTTCTAGGTTGACTTTTAGGGATGGGAGATCCACACCCTTTCCTAACACCTCTGATAGCTGTTGGAACCCTCCAGCTTTAAGTTATCACCAGGGGATTGCTCCAGTCCTTATGCGAGATGAATGATGTAGAGGAGTCCTATATGGAGGAGGATCGCATTATATACCTCCCCAAAGATGACCACTTCTGTAAAGTTATGGAGGCCTCTATCTCTAAGGCGGTGTTTTAAACTGTAGCTCTCCTTGAGAAGACCCTACTGCATTTGGGAGAGGAGCTGGCCTAACTGCTAGGGTGCTCGACCTCAAATCTGGGGAACCGGGTTAGAGTGTCGGCAAGGACGCACAACATCCTGTGATTCTGGGCAAATCACTTAATCACTCCTTGCCTAACAAAAATGAATGTTGTCCTCATGTAACAACTGGTGCTCGTTTAAAGCGCTCCAAATACCCAATACCTTTGGGTCAAGTTCATGCTATATAAAACTCCGTAAAAATAAATAAATAAAAATTACGCAGAACATTGTTTAAGACCTCTCCCTTCGAGGGAAGATAGTTTGGGGCTTGGATCCTTGTACCTACAGATAGGAGTTGGTCTGGGAGGTGCCAACCTAAGCGCAAAAGAGTCCAGCGTAGACCTGAGCACTTTTGAGAAATTGAAGCACGCCTTCTTGCAACACTCTTATGCCACATCACTACCCTCCGTTCAAGCTGACCCTTCAGAGCTCCAACCCCCAGGCCTCTCTGGAATTCAACCCCCATCACCTCTACCCCTGCCCACTCTCCCCTATGACTAGGACTCTTTCGCTTTCCGAAGCAGAACCAGAGTCGAAAACTCGCTTATGGCACCCTGCACGGGGGACACAGTCCGGGACTTTCCCAGAAGACCATGCGCTCCGACATGTTAGATTCAGGTACATAGAATTCCTAAGAATGGACACCTGCAGATAAGGTGGCATCTTATGTCGCAGGGAGGCTTCACAAGCCCCTGGATAATCTGCAATCGCATGAAAGCATGAGAGCAAGGTAGCCCTAACTCCAAAAATAGATGAGCACATGGCCACCTTTCTCTGGAAGCGTGTAGGGGATCCTACGATGGGGGGGGGGGGGGGGGGGGGGGGGAAGGGTAGGGGGAGCAATAGGTCCTGGCGAGCTTGTCAAGACAAGCTCTTGAATGTTATGGGTCCCATGACCGGCATCCTCGATATAGTAAAGTATACAAAAGCATCTGGATTATCGATTACTCCCATGGTCCTTTCAGTGTGGGATTAGAGGGCCATCATCTTTCTAGGGAATGCAAACTGTGTGCTCTCCACAGACGCGTAGGTTGGTCCTTATTAAGGTTGACCCCCAACCTAGGGGAACTGGCCACTTCTGAAGCAGATCCTGTGGCACAAGAAGGGCTATTCGGAGACCCATTCATTCAGGAGCTGGTCAAATTTATACAGACACTAGACAAAGCCCATGAATCTATTAAATGCATTTTTACCCCTGGGTTTTCTCTGGAGCTGGCAAAGGTAGGGGGTGCTCGGCCAGCCGCACTCAGCCTCTGGCAGAGGATATACCAACAGAAGAGGACAGTACCAGGACTCCTCCAGACTTTGGAGCTTCTACCCTCCAAAGGTCACCCTCGACACAGGGGTGCAAGAGGAGGACACCACAGTGGCAACAACCAAAGTTCCAATCAAGGTGAGAGTTTATCTGACTATTCATTTTTGGGGGGGTAGGCTTCAGGAATTCATCAGCAATTGGGAGTCCCTTACCGCCGACTCTTGGGGTCTCCAGACGGTGCAGGGATTCCACAGAGTTCTAAGGTTACCACGTCCAAGAGAGCCCTCCTATATCCTTGATCTTTTCGCCCTGCACATGCCTAGCTGGCAGACGTAGAAGTAGCGAGAGTTTGTACAATTCTGCATTCCAAGTTTTTTTATTTTTTTAGGTCTCGCCTAAGCCAGCGCATGCGCTGCACTGCGAGACTTAGCGTGTGGGCTTTAAAAAGCAGGCCACAGCTTTTTGGCAGGCATAGAGTGTGCGGTTACAAGCACAATGACGAGCAAAGGCGCCATCTGGCTTTCCTCTCGTCATTGGCGCGCACATCGCACACCACTCGCCAGCCTGCTTTCACTTTTGCCGTCGCGTGTGCTTCTCTTCCTTCATCATTGCCCTTATTGCTTAAACAATCCGTATTTTCTCGCCCCTTCATCCTCCAGTCCTTTCAATCATCCTCTCCATTTCATGTCGCTTTATTTCTCTTCTCCCGTGCCCCTCATGTTGCCCAGCACTTTGGCAGACTGTCACTTGGCATGCATATTTCTTCTCCTGTGCATTGGCTCTCGGGACATCACACAATGTGTATAGATTCCAGAGGCACACACGAGCCTTCGAGTCCACTCGGCTGTGCGGCTTATTTTGAGAAGGAGAGTACCTGCACTTCAAGGGAAACGTGTCACTTTTAATGTAATTGGAACACCGACACATCTCAAACAAGCAGGTAAACAAGCGACTGCTGATATAGCCTGCACCTCTAATCTTCCATTTCAGGCACTGTGCCAGACAGCACTTAGTGTGACCTATTAACTCTAGAACTTTTCACCTACAAATCATAAATTGCAGGAGTGCTAGCCTCAATATCTCGACAGGAGCAAAATAAGACTACAACACCCAGAATGCACTGGTCCAGGGCTAAACACAGTGTACTTAATGAGCTAGAGAGGTGCTATGGCCATAGCAGCGCATGATCTGATCTTGTGTAATAACTGTACAGTTTTTTTTTCTAGCAGCGAAAGTATTCAGAACCATGGTTAGCGCCTCTCGCTTACGTTTATACTAACTACCCTGGCACATTCGGCGTTGGTTTTGCATCTGCGTGAATCCAGGGCATTGCGTTTGTCGGGTGTCTGCTCGGCGCACAGTCTTTATCACAGGAAGGGCTGAGAGGAGACCAGATCTCACGACCGAGTAATAAAAGCCATTTATGAGTGTGTTTCCCAGCAAACGCATGCTTGTTGCCAGCGCTTAGCCAGAAAGACGCCACATGTGACAGGGAATAATAAACAGAAGTGAGTTTTCAGATTTGATAGAGAACGTCACTGTTAATGGTTTGAAATAAACCTTTGGTTGGCAGAGGAAATAGCAGCTTATAACCCCACCTGCTTTGGCTTCCCCAGTAAAAGACTTCCCTGTGGACGGCGCCCTAGAGGCCCCTCTCACAGTCCACCTCAGACGCAGTTCAGTGTTAGGTTCTGCGAACTATCCCAGCACGTATCAGGGTGGACAGATAAGTGAACACTTTTGTAAGGTCTAACAAAACAAAATCACATTTTTGGTCATTAATAACGCAAAGGTCAAGTTCTGAATTGTAGTGAATCACTTGTTTGTTACTCATGGTTTGCAGAAGGGGTACAATTAGAAATAGCATGTCGGTGCACCAATCTTGGCATTATAATGATGAAAGATTAACCTGCAAAGCTCACTCACTGATTAGAAGGGTTGCACTAAGAGTATTTGTAATGAGCCTCTCATGCAAACATTCAATATGGTAGGACCTCTGTTTACTATTCCGAAGGTCCACGAAGCTGGGGTTAAGCCTGTTTTACTGAATTGCGGCTTCGCTTTTGCAAACATCCTTAACAGCAAGTCATATCATTACAATATGTCCAAGCATCTGGCTTTTGAGAAAGTGTTCTTGAAAGGATACAACATTTGTGTCTGAACTGATGCTCTGGAATTAGGTTTGGAATGTCCCATTGTAAGAGTTTTAACTTTTATCTCGGAAGCAGTTAAATGCTTGACAATTATAAAAACTAGCAAGATGGTACCTAGTATTGTCGGGCGATTAACTTAGTTTAAGTTGTGTATGTATAGCTCCAGAATTCTTAGATTATGATTTCGTAAGTTTGTGTATGGTGTATTTACATAACGCATTAAACACATTAATTTAATGATTTCATTTTTACTTGATATATTTTGGGGTTTATCTACATGCACGTATGCTCATTTATTATGATTTATTCCACCACTTGGGTATTTTTGTATTGCATTAATCCTGTATGCTAATAACTACACAAACTTGAAACGTCAACTCGATATGGATACTGTAATGAACTGTAGGTAGATTGGCTCTATTAACTTCGAAGATACACTTTCTTTGAAACATACAGGGTCTGATTCACAAACAATTGCTTAATAAGTCAAGTTATGAGCCTAACGATTGATTGTTGTTATTTTATTTAGCACTCACAAAAAATCCAAAGTATGTGTACAACTAGGAACATTTTACCTTTCTGTACAGATCCTAACTGTAAACTGAATTATTTTCACCTGGCAGTGAATATTCTAGTTTATGGTTCAGATGTAAAAACGTTTGTTTTTCCTCCATTTGGTACAAGCATTGGCATAGCCAATAGGTCTCGCATTTGGGGCCTTATAAGTCTTTAGCCATGCAACAGTTGGTGTTGTTGCACCAAGGATATTCTGCTGCATAACTAAATACTTATAAGGTCCCAAAAGCGAGACCTATTGGCTATGCCAATGCTTGTTTATCATTCTCTTTGTGGTGGACAAATGGGATGAGGGCCAGCGGCCCATTATCAATCTCAAGGAGTTCAACGAGTGGTTGGTCTACCGAGATTTAAAAAGAAGATTTCCATGTACACAGGGACCTCCTTCAGCCCAACGATTGAATGGTGCGGCTCGATCCGACGGATGCCTATGTCACCACTCGTCACCGCTTCGTGTTTTGGGGGTTACCCTCACAATCTGTTTCTAGGGTTTGTGGTGGACTCAAAGCCACCCTCCGCCTTCCATCTCGTACACTGACCAAGATCAAACACTAATTGTGACACCTTGTGGCTCCTGCTTCCACCTCTGAGGCAGATTGCTCTAGTGGAGGGACTCTCATCAACCTCCATACAGGCCATTTTCCTAGGTCTGCTTCACTATTAAACTCGTCAGTGCCTGAAGGCCTCACATCTCAGGAAAGGTCTCACTCACAAGTGGTTCCCCTGCCAGACGCTCGGGAGGAGAGTCCGTGGTGGATCGCCCATATAGCAGCATGGAAAGGATGAGTGATGTTCGGTTCAATGCAAGGCCTAATGTGGAGTCCGATGAAAGCGGCTCGGGCTGGGGGCAAGATGTGGCGAGTTCTCCACAGGCGGAAAATGGTACGCACAAGAAAGATCTATTCGCATCAATGGTCTCAAACTCCTAGGGGGTCGATCGCCTTCGGATGCTGGACCGAAGACGAGAACAGTGCAGTGTCCTCCTTAAGATGGACAATGTGGCAACAGTACAGTATATAAATGATATTGGAAGAACCCAGTCCAAGAATCTCTTGGATCTCGCTTGCAGTTTCTTGGACTATTGCCTGAAGAATCGAATCTCAGTGGCAGCGGAGCATCTACCTAGAATAGCCAAACAAGTAGTCTGTATCCCCTGGTGTGTAAGAACCTTCACAACATATGGGGCCCATTCCCAGAGGACCCCTTCGCTTCCTGTCTGGTCTATCTCTCAAGGTACTACAGTTGGAGGTCGGATCCAGAGGCTGCAGACACGGATGCCTTCCAGCAGGACTTGCGACACAGAGTTATGCCTCCCACCCCCTTCACGATGATCATGCGCCTTTCGGCACAGACCAGAGGTGGACCTTGTCCTGGTGACTCAGACTTGGAAATTGCAAGCATGGTATTGAATATGCTACTTACCAGTATGCATCTGTTCTTGGCATGTAGGGCTGCTGACATTCATATCTGTGCATAAATCGCCGCCTAGTGTTGGGTCCGGATGTTTGCACGTTGTCCTGGAAGAGTCTTCGAAGTATCCTGAGATAGGTGACTCCTCCCCTGGATCACAGTGCGCATGGGCATCCTCTCCATCCCCAGATTGTTTTTCGCCATTGTGGCAGTGATGGAGTAGATATAGAAAGTGATGACCATGCTATACAGTAATTCTGAGAGCTGCAGCTGCTACAGGCGCCGGGGAGGAGGGTGGGCGATATGAATGTCAGCAGCCCTACATGCCAAGAACAGATGCATACTGGTAAGTAGCATATTCAGTTCGAGGCATGTGGGCTGCTGAATTCATATCTGTGCATAGAATACATAGCAGTACCTCCCATTAGCGGCGGCCACCAGTGCCAGCTGCAGCGGTCTGAAAAAGAGTTTTGAGAACAGCCTGTCCTACAGCTGCCTGCTGTTTTGAGTGTACATCTACACAATAGTGTTTGGTAAATGTATGTATAGTGGACCATGTGGCTGCTCTACATATATCATGTAAAGGAATGTTTCCCAGGAAAGCCATGGAGGCCCCTAACTTGCGTGTTGAGTGGGCCCGTGGGGGAATCGTTAATGTGCGTTTAGCCTTTTGATAGCAAATTTGAATACATTTAACGATCCATCTGGCTATACCTGCTTTGGAGATTGCGTTGCCTTTGTGTTGTGGGGAAAAAGCGACGAAAAGTGGTTTCGTTTTCCTAAAGTTTTTAGTTCTGTCTATATAGTACATGAGGGCTCTTTTGACGTCTAGTGTATGGAGCATCCTTTCAGCGACATTGTCGATTCTGAAAGAAAACAGGCAGTTCAATGGTTTGATTCATGTGGAACTGCGATATTACTTTAGGCATGAATTTGGGGTTGGTACGTAGTACGACCCGGTTTGCGTGAACCTGTATGAATGGCTCTTGAATGGTTAGTGCCTGGAGTTCACTAACTCTTCTCAACGAAGTGATTGCTACTAGGAAAGCTACCTTCCAGGTGAGGAATTGAATCTCACATGAGTGGAGAGGTTCGAAGGGTGGACCCATCAGTCGGGTGAGGACCAAGTTGAGGTTCCACACTGGTGCTGGTGGGGGTCTTGGGGGAATTACTCGTTTAAGTCCCTCCAAGAAGGCTTTGATGGCAGGCACTCTGAATAAAGAGAGGGGCTGCCTGTTTTGGAGATAGGCTGCTATTGCGGTTAAATGGATACGTATTGAGGTGTATGCCAGATTGCATCGGTATAGGTGTAAGAGGTAACAGATTATGTTTTGAGTGGATGCGTCTAGCGGGTTAATGTCATTGTTATTACAATAAATGACAAACCTCTTCCATTTGGCTGCATAGCAAGCTCTGGTAGTGGGTCTCCTCGCTTCCTTAATGATCTCCATACAGTCAGGTGGCAGGTTTAGGTAGCCAAAATCTAGGACTTCAGGAGCCAGATTGCCAGGTTCAGCTGTTGTGGATCTGGGTGCTGAATTTCTCCATGGTTCTGCGTTAAAAACGCGGGTTTGATCCGCAGCCTTTGATGCGGCACCACGGAAAGTTCCAGAAAGGTGGTGTACCATGGCTGGCGTGCCCATGTTGGAGCAACCAGGATGAGTGTGAGTGAGTGCTGTCGCAGTTTGCGTGCCACTAGCGGTATCAACGGCGCTGGGGGAAAGCGTATGCAAATCTGCCGGACCAGTTCATCCATATCGCATTGCCCCGCGACTGTGGATGTGGGAACCTGGCGGCAAAGCTTTGGCATTTTGCGTTTTCCCTTGTGGCGAAAAGGTCTATCTCTGGATGACCCCACTGCTGGAAGTATGGTTGGAGTACTGATGGGTGTAACTCCCACTCGTGCATCTGGTGGCTGTGTCTGCTGAGCAGATCCGCCATCTGGTTGTCCTTGCCTGGGAGGTGTTCCGCCATGAGGAATATGTTCCTCTGGATGGCCCACTTCCACATGCTCTGAGCCAGATGAGACAACTGTGGAGAGTGTGTTCCTCCCTGCTTCTGTATGTAGTACATGGCAGTCATGTTGTCCGTCCGGATCAACACGACCTTGTTGCACAGGTGTACTTTGAATGCTTTCATAGCCAGGAAGATTGCCATCAGTTCCAGAAGGTTGATGTGCATCTTCTTTTGTTGTGTAGTCCATAGTCCCTGCACTGTGTAATTGAGTACATGAGCTCCCCATCCCTGGAGAGACGCGTCCGCTGTCAGTATTATTTGTGGAACAGGCTCTTGGAACGGTCGGCCCTTGCAAAGGTTTTGTGGATTCCACCAATGCAGAGAGTTGTATGCCCGACCGCTCACCAACACTAGGTCTTTTAATTGCCCGTGAGCCTGATTCCATTGACGTGCTAAGCACTCCTGAAGCGGGCGCATGTAGTCTCGCGTGTGGGACTATGAAAATGCAGGAGGCCATCATGCCTATCAACTGCATGAACACTCGCGCAGGAAGGGAGTGTTGGGGTTTGAACTTGGAAATCAGCATTTGCATGCTGTTGATCCTCACTAAATTTGGCTGAGCTGTGGCTGCCAGAGTGTTTATGGTCGCACCTAGGTACTGTTGTACGTGTGCGGGTTGGAGATGTGATTTCGGGTAATTTAGTGAGAATCCCAGACTGAAGAAGGTGAATGGTGCGGGACATGTGGCTGGCACATTGCTGGGTTGACTTTGCCTGAACAAGCCAGTCGTCCAGGTAAGGGTAGACGTGAATGTGTTGCCTTCGTAGATGTGCAGCCACGGTAGCTAAGCATTTTGTGAAAACTCTGGGTGCTGTTGTCACTCCGAAGGGGAGGACTTTGAATTGATAGTGCTGCCCCTGAATGGTGAACCGGAGATATTTTCTGTGTGAAGGGTGTATGGGTATGTGGAAATACGCATCTTTGAGGTCCAGCGTGGCTATGAAATCTCCCTGTCGGAGGAGCGGGAGAACCTGCTGTAGGGTGAGCATGTGAAAATGCTCTGAGAGAATGTAGTGGTTGAGGGGTCTCAGGTCTAGGATAGGTCTGAGTGACCCGTCCTTTTTTGGTATTAAGAAGTACAGAGAGTATACCCCTGTTCCCTGCTGGTGTACGGGCACGACCTCTATTGCGCCTTTTTGCAGCATACTTAGCGCCTCCTGCTGTAATAATGCTAAGTGCTCTGAGGACATAGGACGGTGCCTTGGCGGTATGGTGGGTGGAGTGGAGGTTAATTGGAGACAGTAACCGTGTTGGATAACATCTTTGACCCACCTGTCCGTGGTGATGGAATCCCACGTGGACAGGAACCGCTGGAGCCTTCCCCCGACAGGTGTTATGTGGGCCGGGGGAAGGGAGAGGGCGTCACTGCCTGTTCTTGGGGGAGGACCTGGTATTGCCGTAACCACGTCCTCTGCCCTTGGTGCTGGAGCCACGATATCCACCTCGGGTGTTTTTATCGTAGGAACTCTGTGTGCCCCTTTTATTGTAGGTTTGCTGTGCCCCCTGTCCTCTACCTGCACCTCTATTTCCGGGGCGACGAAAGGAGCCACTACGAAATGTCTGCGTTTGCAGAGCCTCCATTGACTTCGCAGTGTCCGTGTCTTTCTTTATCTTTTCTAAGGTGGTGTCAACCTCCGGTCCAAATAAGTAGTCGGGGTTGACCGGCTGATTGAGGATGTTATTTTGGACCTCAGGTTTGAATCCGGAGATTCGTAACCAGGCGTGTCGTCGTAGCATGACGCTGGTGTTTATTGCCCTTGCAGCAGTGTCTGCGGCATCCACTGCACATTCGATGGATGCGTTTGTGAGCAGTTGTCCCTCCCTGATGAGGAGCTCCGCTGCCTGTTTGTACTCGTCTGGCAGGTGTTGGAGTAGGGTCTCTAACGTGTCATAGTGTGAGCGGTCGTAGCGAGCTAGGAGGGCCTGTGTATTGGCGATGCGCCATATGTTTGCTGCCTGGGCTGCAATCCGTTTGCCGGAGGTCTCTAGAACTTTGGACTCTTTGTCCGGGGGAGGAGCATCACCCGTTGTCTGAGAGTGTGCCCGTTTGCGAGCATTGGCAACTACAATGGAGTCCAGAGGCAACTGGCTTCTAATGTACGTGGGGTCCCCAGGTGCGGGTTTGTACTTCTTCTCGATCCTGGGGTTTGGGGTTTTGCTGCCCCTCAGGGTCTATGTCCTCGGGGTAGGTGGTGTCGTCACCCATGTAGTCCTCCACTGCATCCGTGTCGGAGTGCGTTGGAGAGAATGATGGATCTGTGTAAGAGGTGTGGATGCGCTCATAAAGAACTGGTTCCGATTCCGCCGGCATTTTTTGTTTTAGCGGGATCCTGTAAGAGTCCAAAGCTTGCCCTGAAGTGATCTTCCGCTTTCGGAGCATGAGCCTGCCGGTGTCGGCGTCGATGAAGTGGGACGGCGATGTCCCAGTAGTCGAGTGTTCGGTAGATGGGGAGCTTGTCTGTGTAACGCGGGTTCTGATTTCGAACATTTTCGGCGCCGTGGATGGCGGCAAACCAAAGGTGATGTTGGCTGGTGCCGAAGGTGCCTTCTGTGCCCGTGTCGGTTCGGAGCCCGACGAGGTTTGGAGGGCTGCCTTTTCCCTGATGCGTTGCAAGGACGCTGCCACTTGTCGCACCTGGAACTCCGACGGTTCTTTGGCGCCGAGTGGTTCCGTAGAGGCAGGCGTGGACTTCTTCGAAGTGACCGGGTCGTCGAGGAGGGGTAGGAGCCGTCGACGGCATCGATGAGTGTACCGTAGTCGCTGCCTTCGAGGTGGATAGCGATGCAGTGGCTATTTTCACCTTGGTGGTCGGTGCCGTTTGTTTCGGTGCCGGGGGCCGATGCGCTTTGACGGTACAGACTGCTTTTCTTTTTGGGTCGGCGCCGACATCGGCTGCAGCGAGTTCGGCACCGAAGTCCCTTTTGGTGCGGTCGGAGCAGACGGGTTTGGCTGGCGTCGAAAGTGTGGTGGTCCTCGAGCCGACCAGTGTCAGTTTCACTTTCGATTTCTGTTTAACCGGTGCGATGATTGGTTTCGGTTTCGTGGTAGGTAAACCAGTCTTTTTAGGTAACAATGGCTCTTGCTGTATGTCTGTGGCCGGGCCGGAGGGCGGGGCCGAAGAACTGCGGGATTGGTCTTGGGTAAGGCCCGAAGGCGATCCCTCGACCGGAGCCGTTGACTGACACACTGGGATAGCCTCAATTTGTACGGGTAGGCTTTGCTCCTCACCGGAGCTACCTTCTTCGGCCCCTAAGGCCTCATCGTAGTCTCCTACCTAGTCGTCGGCTTCTTCCCTGTGAAAATGCTCATCGACATCTTCCGATTGGGAACCGTGTTCGGAAGTGGGGCTGGAGGGTATATTTTCCACGCTTTCCACATCTTCGTCCTCGGTGCTGAAGATGTTGGTCGGGGCCGGTGCCGCTTGCTGCGCTTCCAGTCGCGCGGCGCGTCGATTCCGGAGAGTCTTCTTGGATCTGAATCGGGCACAGGCCATGCATTTCGATTCGTCATGATCCGGTGAGAGGCATTTGTTACACACCGGGTGGACGTCGATATGGGGGTATTTGGCGTGGCAAACCAGACACCGCTTGAATGGGGTCCTCGATTCCATCGTCGAAGTTCGGTCGATGGTCGGATTTAATGGATCCGAAAAGTTGTTAAAGCCGTGAAAAACTAGCCTGTAAACTGTCGATACCGATGGGGAACAGTACCGTCGAAAACTAAAGGCCTTTTGGCCTGAAAAATAAATTTTCCTAACTTGAGTCAAGATAAGCACATCCGAACCCAATGGCGGAAAAAAACAATCTGAGGATGGAGAGGATGCCCATGCGCACTGTGATCCAGGGGAGGAGTCACCTATCTCAGGATACTTCGAAGACTCTTCCAGGACAACAACGTGCAAACATCCGGACCCAACACTAGGCGGCGATCTATGCACAGATATGAATTCATCAGCCCACATGCCTCGAACCCAGTTCTACTGGAACGGTCTTGGGATTTTCCAATCCCTCTACCCCAGTTTCCGACTCTCCTAGAAGATCTACAGGCGAATAACCATCTAGTCATTCAAGGATCTGTCGCTTATGGCCAGGAAGATTACAGGGACCACTGGAAATTCCCAGGCCTTTTGCACAGACTGAAACTCTCCTATCAAGAGCATAGACCGACAGCACCATCAAGCTCTACAGACTGGCGTGGTCTAGATGGTTGGGCTGGTGTCAAAGACCGTAGGGGAACACACCGTCCATATTCTGAACTTCCTGGCTTCCCTGGTGTTGGACGGTCTAGCCTATAGATCCATTATTTACCTTTAGGTTGGTGATTTCGGCAGGTCATTCACCAGTGGGGGGGGGGGGGGGGGGGGACCACCCAGTTGGGGAGCATCGCAGTGTGAGTAAGCTACTGCCAGGCATTTGCTTATTCCTTTGGAACTCCAATACTTGGGCTAATGAGATGTGAACAGGGTTAACATGTTTGTGTCTTGGTAATCAAACAAATCTTTCGAGGAATCAACGCTCACCTGAACTAGATAAAGCAGCTCTACTTGGTTTACTTCAGACGAGTCTTAGACATAAGAGCTCTGGTCTTAACAGGTAGAATTTTTACCCCAGATGTTTACTTACCATATCTCAGGGCGTACAAAGTAATTTTCACACAGTGACTTCTACTTCCTCTACAGATTCCCCGATACTATGTGCTGTGTGGTGTATAAAGAGCTATAAGTCAATGATGGCAGAAGTCAGTCCACATGGAGAGAGGCAACTCCTGATAGCCCTCAGGAAGCCACTCAGCACTCTCTTCACCCACTATTGGCAGATGGGTCATGCAAGAGGCTGGCATAGATACTAAATTGTTTGTGGTTCACTCTGATGGGGTCTATGGTATCAAATGCATTCCCCCTCTGAGCCAGTTCAGAGGATATCCTCAATGCAGTGGACTGGTCTTCAGACTCTACCTTTTAGAGATTCTATTTCAAACTAGTCCAATCTCTGGCTTTGCTGGTTGTGAAGGTTTAAACCAGCGTAATCCTCGCCTACGGTCCAGACATAGAATATAACATTTCCTAGCCATTGTAACAAAGTGTCAATTCAATTAAAGTTGCAAAGGCGAAGAGTAACCCACCTGGTTAATTTATTCCCATCACGTACAGGAGGACCACGTTCGAGTAAGCATGCTTTATTATCTGAACTGTTTCCATATAAGATTTTTCTTGTGGGTTTTCTGTGGTTCTGGCAGAAGATAATCTTAATTGTTAAAGTATATGGTTAGCTTTACACTTTAGTGTAACACTCCATATAGGATTCGTACCTCCCCATTATTTTCTCTAGGATCGGATGGGTCTTAACAGGATTGAAATGATCACTGCACGTCTGCAGTCGTAGAAAGACAGGAGGAGGAGATACTGACAAAGGACTATAAGACAAAGGGCAGCTAAATGACTGGACATTGTAAAGGTTTTAACTGACTTTTCCCTAGGGGTTGTGGGAATACAGGTCTGTTGTATTGTTTTTTTTTATAATGGCTGCTGTAATAAAAGTGAACAGCGTAATCCTCGCCTCCACATACATAATAGAATTAAAACAACCGTTACGATAGCTACGAAATGATACATTCTACTGTAGTATAGTATTTTACTTCTTTTGTCTAAAAGGGTTTTAACGAAAGCAAACTGACAAGAAGCAGGAATTTAATAAAACACCCGACCTGCGCCTGGGGGAGGGGAGTTCAAATAAAAATAGTATGCAATGCAGGTTCTTTGTACTTTCAATCCCTTTATTAAATGCGAATATTCACAGACTGCTTTGGCCTAAGCAACCCAACTAGCAAATAAGGGGCTTAGCCACTGCAAAAGTCACATTATAACTTTCAGAATCAACAAACAATCTTACTTTCCTGTAACTACAGTTCTTTTGCCTTGAAATCTTTTACGGATTCACAAGCATGATTTTTTTTCCAGACAAAATAGGAATTCCAAGAAGAACTGAAAACTGTCAAATGAAGGCGTGGCTTTGGGCGTCAAGATGGCGGTCACACTCAAGGGCTTTAGACCCCCTCCGTCATCCACTGCCATACAAAGATTCCCTAAAACCTGAAGCATTGTTGCTCCGGAAAGTGCTGCCCATTGTACTGTGGGTACTTGCCTGGGCACACCGGCAAACGGAGTGAGCGGCCGCAAGGACACTGCCCAGTGATAAAATGGCAGCCTTGTGGTGGCTACCTGCCTCCTGTTTTGTTCAGATTGGACCCGTGGCCTGAGGCAGGGAATCAGTTAGGCGGACCATCAGAGGGGCCCTGCATACTGCATTGTCCTGCAGGCGAGAGTTGCAGAGGGACTGCTCTGGACGGCGCTCCAGCCTACCCTTGTACTGAGCGGCCACAAACTAGATTTTCAGGAGTCCACTCGTGGGCATCACCCATGGCTCTACCCAGTTCCGCTTCCCTGTATTGCTTCTTGATCCACCGTTAAACTGAGGGTAAACGCCCTCCACCAAAGGACTAAAATGGCAGGATTTATGAGAGGTACCCGTAGTGCCAGGATGGACAGCTTCCCTACTCTATTACTTTGCTTATCATAACTTCATCACTGGTGGGCAGGGTTCCTTTTTATTTCACTCATGTCTCCCCCTTTCCAACATTGCCCTCAGAAGATTTCCGGTTTGGTGATTGCTGCGGATAAAACAAGTTACTTATCTGTACACTGTGGTTCTCCAGTATTGTTATTTTTTTATTGATTCAAAATGCTAGTACCACGATAACAGTAGAAACAGTAGAAATAGTAGTACTGAATACATTACATAGACTTCCATCGAGAATATTCAATTGAGCAGTATCAAACTCATTTTATAACATCCAAAGTTCAGCCAATCACAGAAGAGACCTCCGAGTAAGAACCTCTAGAGCCACCAGATTTTGAGCACAAGTCCTTCTCTCTCTGTGTCTCTCGGTCTCTCTTCTGAGGTAGAATAGTAACTTAACTGGGGAGAAGGGCGGGTTGCATGTGAATCTATAAAATACATAGATATTGGAGAACCACAATGTACAGGTAACTTGCGTTTTTCTCCAGTATTGTCTCTTTTACAGAATGAAGGCAAACAATCCTACCATGACAGTACCAAGAAAAAATATATATATAACCAGAATTCTCTTAATGCAAGTAGAAAATCAAATAGATATACAAGAATAGACAAATAAATCAGGATTGCTACAAGCCTCCTACCTTATGCAAAGAGATGACGAACAGCTGTTTGTCCCACGGCTATATCTGCCTTCCACCAGCCATCCAGGCAATAATGCTTTGTGAGCGTCCGCATCCTCGCCCACGTTGCTGCCCTGCATATGTCAGGGAGAGAAGCTCCTGCAAACAGGGCTCAAGAAGTTGCGACTTCTCGTCAAATGGGCCTGCAGGCTTTAGATGTCCAGCCCTCTCATGGCAGAAGACAATAGCTGGAGTGACCCCGCGAGCAATACTGGCCCTAGTTAGGGTGAATCCCTTCCTGGGTGCAGAGGAGGAAACCAGCAGTTAAGACTTAGGAAAGAATTTTGTCCTTTGTAGATTAAATTTCAAGCAGCATTTGATGTCCCGAGAATGGAGAGATTTTTCCGCCACAGAGGACAGTTTTTGAAAAAATGTAGGCAGAACTAAAGGCTCGTTGAGGTGATAAGATAGTACTTTTGGTATGAAAGAAGGATTCGAATGTACAATAAACCTGTCAGCTAGTAATTGAAGAAATGGTTTCTTTATAGTGAATGCCTGGATTTCGCCAATACGTCTGGCTGACGTAATGGCCAAGAGAAAGGCCACCTTCCAGGAGATAAAGTTTAAGTCACATTGGTTTATAGGCTCAAATGGGGAACGCATTAGTTGTGAATGGACCGTATTTAATTGACACAGCACGGGAGGGGATTTCACCCGTGGGTAAATCCTGAATAGGCCTTTCAGAAATTCCTTAAGTATGAGACCACAACGAAGATTGAGCCAGACGTCGTTTGTATCTAGAAATCGCAGCAAAGTGGATCTTAATGGAAGAATACGAGAGTCGCGCCTTGGCGCAAGAGATCGGGCAATACTTGTTCTGGTGTGAATGAAAGTGGATGAAAAGAATGAGCGCTGCACCACACACAACCTTTTCCATTTTGCAGAGTAAAATTTGAGCGTAGAAGGAGCGCGAGAATTTTGTAAAACTGCTTTGCAATCATTGGGTATGTTCAAATTCAATCAAGTTAAGAGCCAAGACAAGTGAAGAGGGAATTTGAGGAAAAATCACTTGCCCCTTGTCCATGTAAAGAAGCTCCTCCCTTGGAACAAAGAATCGGAGTACACTCTGATAGGTCAAGTAGCTCTGTGAACCAAAATTGCCTTGCACACCCGGGAGCGATGAGAATGATGCGGTACGGCTCCAGGTTTATTTTTTGTGAGAACTTGAGGAATGAGAGGAAACGGGGGAAGGCGTAGGCAAATTTTCCTGTCCAGGAGAGCAGAAAAGGGTCTCACCACAATCCTGGCTGAGGAGTCCTGCTTGCGTAAAAGGTGCACCTTTTGTTGAGGTACATAACGAACAGATCGAATGGTGGGGAGCCCCAAGACCATCTGCAACATCTGGTCGTTGAGCTCCCATTCGTGGCACTGTTTGGACACCCTGCTGAGAGTCGGCCCACTGATTGTGGAACCTTGGCACAAGCTCCACTCGAAGAGGAATTTGATTGAGGAGATGCCATTCCCAAATCTCCTGCGCTTGAAGAGAGAGAGCCTGAGACCTTGTGCCACCCTGTTTCTGCAGATAAAGCATGGTGGCAGTGTTGTCTGTCCGGACCAGAACTGGAGATCCTGAATCAGAGGAAAGAATGCTTTGAGGCACAAGAACACAGCCCTTAACTCTAGAAGGTTTATGTGGCATTTCGATTCCGGTATGGACCATTTCCTGTGCACCTGAAGCTCCTGAAGGTGAGCTCCCCAGCCCTCCATGGACACATCCGACGTCATCACTAACTGAGGAGTTGAGTGAATGAAAGACAGACCCAGAGAAAGGTTTTCCTTGGTCCCCACCAAGGCATTGCAGCTTTCACAGCCGTTGAGATTTGAATCATGTTGAATGACCCCTTGGATTGAACCTATTAGGTGTCCAGTTGCTCCTGCAGTGGGCGCATACGTAGACATCAATTGGGAATTAGTTGAATGCTTGAGGACATCATCCCCAGCATAGGTTTGTACTTTGACAGACACTGACCTTTTTGATGATACAAGGCATGTAATTTCCTGGAGACGCGAGACCCTTTTTGGAGTTGGAGGCTTTGCCGGGATCTGTATTGATGCGAGCACCCAGGAAAGTCAGAGAATTGGAAGGAATGAGAGAAGACTTTTATAGATTGAGGTGAAGACAGAGAGACTGGAAAAGATTGCAGCAAGTTTGAGTAGAGTTCCTGGCTGCCCGAAACGAAGGAGCTTTAAATAACAAATCGTCCATGTAGGGGAATACCAGGTGACCTGAACGTCTTAGAAAGGCAGCTATCGGAGCCATGCATTTGGTAAAGACCCTGAGGGCAGACTTCAAACCGAAAGGAAGCACACTGAACTGATATTGGCACCCCGCCACTTCGAGCCTGAGATATCTTCGATGCTTGGGATGAATGGGGACGTGAAAGTAAGCATCGAGAAGCTAGAGAGATGACAGATAATTCCCTTTTTCCATAAGAAGGATTTTCTGCAGAGACATTTTGAAAGATTGTTTTTTGATTAATTTCTTCAGTAACTGGAGGTCCAAGACCCGCATCCATTTCCCCGTCCTTTTTGATTATCAAGTGGGAATAAAAACCCCGATTGCGCTGATGTAAGGGTACCTTCTCTATGGCGCGTTTACAAAGAAGTGTTTTTATTTCCCTCTTGAGATCTGGCAGATGACGATGTGGTACCTTCAGAGGAGTAGTTGGAGGATACTGTACAAATTCTAGGGTGTGGCCATGAAGGAAGACATCCAAAACACACATGTCCGACGAAATGGATATCCAATTTTGTAAGAAGTTGGAGCAGGTTGGTTCGAATTGTGTGACTGTAGTGGCAGGGGCCTGGAGAAACTCACTGCCTCCTGCGATCTTCCGGCAGATTGCTGCCTTTTACGACCAGTGGGCCGGGAGTAGGACGATGCAGTGCTGGACCTGAAAGGTGGATTATACTCCCGATAGGTGCTTTGAGGGTAATTTTGAAACCGCTGTTGGAACTGTGGTCTGGGTGCATACTGCCCTCGAACATTGCCCTGAAAGGAATGGAAATTACATTGTTGTAGGCTTGCCAAGGATTTAGCAGTGTCTGTCCTCCATTATAGACTGAAGGGCTTCATCTATATGACCTCCAAATAAATATTTGCCGGCAAAAGGCATATCAAGCATCTCAGCGTGAGCCTCATGACGTAAGCTAGTTGCCTTCAGCCACCCATGACGCCTCAGTACTGCTGTTCCGGCCATTTGACGAAATGACAGATACCCGCAGCGATCTCTAAAATTTAAGTGGAAGCCCTTCCTCCTTTACTTCCTTTTTCTTATCTTCTGGAAGATGTTCTAAAAGCAAAGATATGTCCGACCACATCTGCCGGTCGTATCTTCCCAGAATGGCCATAGCGTTTGAGGCTCTTATAGAGGTAACCGCCAGGGCGGATGACCTCTTACTGATGTTGTCCAGCTGGCGTCCTTTATCGAGAGGTGCAGAAAATGGAGATACAAGGTTTTTAGCTCTTTGTGCATCCTGCATGATTACCGAATCCAGTCTAAGATGACCGATAAGGCATGTGGGTGAATTATACAGGGCTTTGTACTTTTGGTCCAGTTTCGGAATTACCACTGGGATAGAAGCTTGTGTCCGCATCAGTTTGACCTTTTTGCCATAGGTAATCCACTATGGGAATTGCCCTAATGGATCAATGAGTGCCTAGCTTAAAGTCATACAAGAAACAGTTTGTTTAACTGGCATAGGTATATCAAAGCGCTTCTAGGCAAGTTCTAGAAGGTCATGAAAGCTCCCGATGTCAGCAGGGGGAGTGTCTGCAGGAGGAGGCTTATGAGATGACTGTGTGGGAACTACGTAATCATCCCATTCGTCATGGGTGTCAACATCGGTGTGCATCTCTCCTTCCTCTGCCTGTTGGTCCACATTTTGTGTATCGTCAGGAATCATAGGAGGCAAAACCTTTTTCCATATGGGCCTATGACTTACTTGGCCTGCGTGCTCTACCGGAGCATGTTGAGGAAGCGGAGGATGTTTGAGCATTAGCCTCGGGTAAGCGTCTGTAGTAATTATTTAGCATGTGGCATAAGTGTTACCAAGGATGCTGGAACGTTAATAGATGGTTCCCTAAAATTGCGAGGATCCTCTGTCATGGGGATAACGCTCTTGAAAAGATTCTGGCTGTTGTACAGTAGTCGTAGCATGAGAACTCTCCTGCAAGGTAAGAGGAAGGATTAATGTCCTCTAAATCCTCATCAGAGTCCTGACCCTTAACTTTTAGTTGACAAGGACTATGCGCAGGGCCAAACATGCTGCTATCCTCGGACTCCTTAAAGTCAATCATACGTGTAGGCAATTGAGACATTGTTGAAAAATCCTGTATCTTTGAGGGTCCAAAATTGATTTTTTCTGTGGCCGACGCTGATAGCACCAATGTCAGCAAAAAAGGGGACAGCGTCGTAGACTGAGTGGTCATAGACTAAAATTCTTGTCGGCGGAGCAAGACTCGAAGGTCTCGTTGGCGGAGACAGTCTAGTCGACGATGACGCCCTTGTTAAAATCACCTGCGGGCCCGTAGACGCAGCAGCTGTCGATGCGATAGCTGTAGAAGCCATTGACGGCAAGGAAATCACCTCAGGTCTACTGAGAGAGTTGGCTCTAGTCAACAACGCTGTCAAACGAGATAGAAGATCTCTCACAGGAGTTAGAGAAGCAGAGACTGGAGCAAATGATTTTAAAGTTCCTTTTACCCATTTTATGTGGCTTTTCGCCTCAGATTTTTCCTACTCCTGTGATTTAGATCTCTTGGAGTCCCCTTGGTGAGAAGAGGAGCTACCTTCTTTTCCTTGAGGAAGAATGGGGCTTTTCCTCGGTGGGAGAGCCAGATTCAGAAACAGCTTTTTTCTTCTGGAGCCGGAGAAGAACAATAGTTACTTACCTGTAATCTGTGGTTCTCCAGTATTGGTGTCTTCCATAGATTCACATGCCTGAATCATTCCCCTGTCGTCGGAGTGGGAGTCCCACTGTACATAAAAAAGCAATAATTATGCATATAATAACCAAAAAACCTTGGTAACATAAAACCAGGAAGTAAAGTAGCCCTAAGCTACAAGAACAAACTTCCACACTTATGACTATCATAGTCATTATGTATAGTCCAAACTGAAGCCAATCAGGCAACTGCACCCACCAGAATGTTCTCCTCAGAGGCTCAGGCTCTAAGATTTTCTTGCACAGGAGTTAACCAAAGTATAATAGCCTAAACCAGCCTCTGAGGGGAGGTGGACGGGTTGCATGTGAATCTATGAAAGACACCAATACTGGAGAACCACAGATTACAGGCAAGTAACTATTCTTCTCCAGTATTAGGGTGTCTTTCATAGATTCACATGCCTGAATCAGTAGATAGCAGTACAGAACATAATGCTCATAAGACGCCCTTTGTACCATAGTAAATATATATATACACACATGTAAAAACTGTATATACATACATATATCATGCAATGAAGTACCAAAATTGTCATAATCCTACATAACTACATTTGTGTTTAACATATGCAAAACAATTTCAAGACATAGAAACAGTATGTAATAAGCATCTTATAAAAAACAGCATAGTGGAGGAGGGAGAACAGAGGCTCATCTTATTTGAAAAGATTGCGGAGAACAGCTTGTCCCACTGACGCATCTGCATCGCTTGAGGCCTCCAAACAGTAGTGCTTTGTAGAAGTGTGTCTGTTGGACCAAGTTACCGCTTTGCAGATTTGATGAAGAGGCACACCGGCAAAGAGCGGTAGATGAAGAAATTGCTCTCGTAGAATGCGCTCTTGGGGTTGCCTGCAAAAGTTTTCCCGCCTGTTGATGGCATAGACAAATTGCAGCAGAAATTCAACGAGCTATGGTTGGTTTGGAAACAATGTCCTTGACGTAATCTACCATAGGCCACAAACAGTTTGTCTGATTTAAGGATTGTTGCAGTCCGTTGTAAATCGAACTTGAGACCTCTTCTGATGTCAAGGGACTGCAATGCCCTTTCCGCAGCCGTCAGCGGATTTGGGAAGAAGGTCTTTAAAATTATTGGTTCATTAAGGTGGAAGTCCGCAGGTACTTTTGGCATGAAGCTGGGATTGGTGCGTAGCACTACTGATTGAGGTAAATTGAAGAAAAGGTGGATTAATAGTGAAAGCTTGAATGTCACTGACCCTCCTTGCTGTTGTCAGAGCCAATAGCAAAGAAACTTTCCAAGAAAGGTACTTTAAGTCCACTTTATTAATAGGTTCGAAGGGGTGCCGCATAATTTGTGTAAGCACTACATTAAGATGCCAGGATGGAGGTGGACGCCCGAAACAATCCCTTGAAGAATTGCTGAATGACTATTTGAATAAAGAGAATTAGATCCATCCTGCCGAAACCTTGAAATCGCCGCCAAGAACACTTTCAAAGTAGAATGGGAGAGGCCCGATCTTGCCAAGTGAAGAAAGAACGGTACAATTTGTTCTCGTTTTGCATGAATCGGGTGTATATTGACAGATTGACACCATATGCAAAATCTCTTCCATTTTAGCTTGTATGTTTTAATAGTAGCAGGCGCTCAAGCATTAGCTAAAACTTCCTGACAGTCCACAGGAATATTTAGGTGTGCGAATTCAAGGTGTTGAGGAGCCATGCCGCTAATCTCAAATATGCTGGGTCCGGGTGACCGATCCTTCCGTTCTGGATGGACTGAAGGTTCGGTATTGGTTGAAAATGAATGGGATCGCACTCAAAGAGGAGAAGTTCGGTGAACCAGTATTGGCGAGGCCATCTGGGAGCAATGAGTATCACGGGGCAAGGTTGTTTCTTGAACTTGCGGAGAACTCGTGGAACCAACGGAATCGGAGGAAAGGCGTAGGCATATATCTGCAACCAATTCATCGAAAACGCATTCCCGCACGAGTCATTGTGAGGAACCCAACTTGCAAAGGATGGGCATTTGCGGTTCTGGCTGGTCGCAAACAGGCCTAGATCAGGGTGGCCCCACTCTCGAAAGACTCGGTTTAAAGTTGTTTGATGTAGCTCCCACTCGTGATTGGATATTGTTGACCTGCTGAGGGAATTCACTAGAACATTGGAGACTCCTGGAACATGAATAGCTGAAAGGCTGATCTTGTGACGAATCGCACAGTCTCAGATCTCTTGAGCTTGTTGAGATAGTAGGGCTGACTGCGTCCCTCCCTGCTTGTTCAATTCATACATACTTGTAGTATTGTCTGTTCGAATTAGTACTGAGGCTCCCCGAATGACGGTTCGAAATGACTTCAGGGCTAAGAAAATGGCTCGCAACTCCATAAGGTTGATGTGCCACTTTTGTTGGGAAGTTCCACTTGCCGTTGACTGTCATCCCTTGAAGGTGCGCCCCCCCCCATCCCTCGAGGTAAGCATCTGTGGTTCTAATGAAATCCGGTAGTTCGACCAGGAATGCACATCCTTCCATTACGTTCTTTGAGTCCACCAAAGGAAGGCTTCTCGCATCCGAGGAGTTAAGCGAACAATATCGTCGAAAGACCACGAAAACTGCAACCATTGAAGGTTGAGTTCTTCTTGCAATGGTCTCATTCTGAAACAGCAGTTGGGTATCAAAGGGATGCAGGAAGAAATCATCCCTAGGAAAGACATACAAACGGACTGAAACGCACTCTTTTGATAGCAATAAGCGAGCTAGTTTGCAGATCTTGAGTTGTCTTTCTTTTGAGAAGAAGGCCTGAGTCAGCTGGGTGCCCAATGTGGCTCCCAGAAAGGTCTCTCTGTGATGGAATCGGATGAGATTTTTCGAAATTTATGGAGAGACCGAGAAATTGGAACAGTGACAGACATTTCTGAACATGTGCGTATGTGGTTTGACAAGAATTCGCCTTGATAAGGCAGTCGTCCAAGTATGGGAAAATTTGAATTCCTTGCAGACGAAGGTGTGCGGTCACCGGTGCTAGGACCTTCGTAAACACACAGGGTGCTGATCGTAGACCAAACGGAAGGACTCTGAATTTAAAGTCTCTGCCAGCCACTCTGAACGTAAATATTTCTGTGTCTGGGTAGGATTGGCACATGAAAATAAGCGTCTTGGAGGTCGAGGGTGGCCATGTGATCCCCCGCTGAAAGCAGTTGGAAGGATTTCTTGAAGTGTTCACATTTGGAAAGATAACTTTTTCAGGTATTTGTTGAGGGCGCGTAAGTCGAGAATGGGGTGCCATTCTCCCGACTTTAGTATCAGGAAAAATCTCTAATAAAATCCTGTTCTTTGTAAAGGAGGGACCTTTTTCATTGCTCCTTTCCGAAACATCAGATTTGTTTGGGAAAAAAGCTCCTTGAGATGAGCAGTAGGTGGCCCTTTGGGAGGAGAGTTTGGGGGAATGTTTACGAACTCTAGAGCATGGCCTCTGGTCACTATATCCAGAACCCACTTGTCTGTTGTAATTGCGGACCAGTTAGAGTAGAATTGGGATATTCTTCCTCCAACTTTTGACTGGGGAAACAGAAATGGTGGCAGGTGGCGGATCTCATTGTTTTTTTAGTTGAATCCCATCCACGATAGGAGGGCTTCCTTCTTCATTGCGAGAAGGAGTTAGCTCGCTGTCCGTATGACTGCTGCCTGTAGGGTTGATATCTTTGATTACCTTGAGAGGTTCGATATGACCTTTGCTGATTATAACCTCCCCTATTGGAGAAGGATCCACGTCCTTTAGCACCTCGAAAGGACGACTTTCTAAATTGAAGGCTACCAAGAGATCTCGCCGTCTCCGTGTCTTTAATAGCCTGAAGGGCCTCATCGACATGTTGGCCAAAAAGTGACTCCCCATCAAACGGCATGTCAATAATTTTGGTTTGGACCTCTTGGCGAAAAGATGTAGATTTCAGCCAACGTTGTCTCCTTAGTACAGCTGCACCCGCTAACTGAATCCTGTGGATGCAACATCCACAGCTGCGTCAATTATTTCTGCAGAGGTACACTCTCCTTCCTGTAAGATCTTCAAGGCCTCGGACTTGGAAGGTTCTGGCAGCATGTTAATGTAGGGGGAGATGTCCAACCACATCTGCCGGTCATATCGCCCTAATATGGCTAGGGAATTTGCAGCACGGACAGTCGTCGCAGCCATAGTATAAACCTTCTTCCCAATCGAATCCAGCCATCTGCCATCCCTGTCTGGAGGAGCCGTTATAGGCGAAGAGGGGTTCCTGGCCCGTCTCTGCGTCGCTTGGGCGATGACAGTCAGCTTTTGGCTGACCTATGAGGCATGCAGGTGAGTTGCTTGGTGCCTTATATTTTTTTTCTAATCGAGGTAAGACTGCAGGAAGAGAATTTGGTGCTGCCATGATTTTCAACTCTTCCTTCCAGATGAAGTCTATGATGGGAATTGTCCTAATTTGCCTTTGTGGTTGATCTTTAAAATCATAGAGATAGCAATCCTCTTTCTTTGTCTCCATTGGTATGAGAAACCTTTGTCGCCTTCTCCATAAGGAGATGAAAACCTCAGATATCTACTGGAGGAGAGTTAACGGGAGCTGGAGCGGACGGTGATGGAGTTTGAATTTGGTATTCGTCCCACTCCGAAAGAACAGACCTATCATCCACTTCTCCCTCTTCCCGGTCATCGTCCGTGGTATTAGCATCATGGGAATGATGAGATGGTACTGCAGAAGGTGGTCTAGGAGATCCTAAAGAAGATACAGGAGCCCTTGGCATGGGCGTAGATGGAAGAGACTCCACCGATTCTGAAGGAGGAAAACGACGATAATAGTCTTCCAATATATATTGTAAATTATTAAGCAAAGGCATTTGCGCTGTGGGAACCGTGACAGGAGCTGGAGCTTCAGACTCAGGGAAAGGTTCTACCTCCTGGTCGTCGTCTTGATACTTTATAAACAAATTACAATGGACTTCTAGCAGTGCGGAATCTTTCATCCTCTCCGGATTCCTCTTTCTCCTGAGAATCCAGTAATTGCTCAGGCAACTTCAATGGGGAGAGAGCTTCCAATGAGGAGCCATGTCTTTGTAGCAAAGAAGCCGCCGTTGTAGGCAGGGCAGAGAAGGCAGTAGCAGTTGTTGCAGACAAAACTTGCAAGTCTGTGCAAGAAGACAAATGAGGCGTCGACGACGAGGCGGCCTTAGTCGATGCCAAAGTTTGTGTCGACGAAGCAGTCTACGAGGTCTTAACTTTTGCCGTCGACGGAGCGCTGACAATAGATGAAATCTCCATCGACGAGATGGGTCGAACAGCAACAGAGACCAGCGTCTACTGAGATGACGCTGATGACATGATCTTGGGTCTCGGCGTTGAGAATGAAACCATCTTCGTAGAAGTAGCGTCGACGATGGAGCTTTTTGCTGAGTGAAATCTTTCACAAGAAGTCTTTTGATGCCAGAGACTTTCCAGTCTTTTTCGGGGGCTTAACAGGCTTAGACTTTATAGATGGACAAGCCTTTTTGAAGAAGAAGGCAAGCTAGAACCCTTAGCGGGCTGAACTTCTCAACACCTTAGCCCCAGGAGATGATAAATCTTCCTCAGCCATCCTCTTCCTAGAGGATATAGATGAACCAGAGGCCACACTTCCCACCTCAGATAAGGGGTTATCCTTGTCCTTGATCTTCTGTAGCCACAGAAGTAGGCGCCCTTCTCTATTCTCTGAGGGGAGGTCCTGCAGATTTTACAATCGCTCACCTCATGATCCGGATAAAGGAAGTAAATGCACTTCTTGTGGGGTCTTCTGAAAATAGCCGGAGCTTCCCACAAGATTCACAAGGCCTAAAGAGAGATCTCTTAGAAGATGACATTCTGAAGAGAAGCAAAAATCCAGAAAAAATTGTGTACTACTGAGCAGAGCTCAGGGAGATTCCCTTCACACGACGTGCAGTAGAAAATCTGAGAGCCTGAGCCTCTGAGGAGAACATTCTGGTGGGTGCTGTCACCGGATTGGCTGCAGTTTGGACTATACATAATGACTATGACAGTCATAAGTGTGGACGTTTTTTTCTTGTAGCTAGGGCTACTTTACTCCTGGTTTTATGTTACCAAGGTTTTTTGGTTATTATATGCATAATTATTGCTTTATGTACTGTGGGACTCGCACTCCGACGACGGGGAATGTGAATCTATGAAAGACACCCTAATACTGGAGAAGCAGTCTTCCTTCCCTATCCTTGAGGGTCTTGGTTGAGAAGGTTTGGCAGTATTTCATTCCCTGGGTTTATGGTCAGGGTACAGGCAATAGAGACATTGCTTGTGGGCATCTTCTGACTAAAGTCTAGATTTCCCACAAGTTTTACAGGGCCTAAACAACCCTTTATATCTGGCATTGTTAAACTCACAGAAAGGAATACCTTGAGCTGGAAGCTGGAGCTCAAAAGTTAAAAAAGCCTCACACGACGTGCAGTAAGAAATCTGAGGTGTGGTGGCTCTGTGGAGAGGGTTACTCTGAGTTGTCTGCTGTGATTGGCCAAACTTTGGGTGTTATAAAATGAGGTTGATGGAGTGCTCAATTGAATTTCTCTATGGAGGTCTATTTAATGTTTTCGGTACTACTATTTTTACTGTTACCGTGGGACTCCCACCATGACGACGGGGATGATTCAAGCATGTGTATCTATAAAAGATACAATACTGGAGAAACAGGATTATGGAAGCAGGACTTCTATCAGATGGACACTGTCACTCCCGAAAATACACCTGCATAAGGAAGTCCTATCTGCCCCTCCAGACAGTGCCTTTCCCATAATTACTGCAGCCTGCAAAGCCAATTTCTACTCCTCATTTCTGTTGACAGCAAATTGACTAGCACCCTTTCTGTTCTCAAAGGAGGGAGCAGATCAGGAAGGTTACTAAAGTATGCCCCAAATTACCATGGGAAAGTTTGTGTGTTGGGAAAGTTTGACCTAGTGCCAAGGGGACGCTGTCCCCTATATAGTACCCTGATCTTAAATTTGTAAAATTGCTCAAGATTCCCTATTCTGCAGCAATACCCCAAACAGAAACCCATTCAAGAAAAACACTTGGCAGTCTCTTCTTTCCAAAATCGCCTTTCACTGTTTCCAAGCATATAATGCTTCTACCGTGGACGTTTCAGCAACAAAGAAAGGGTACAAATCCCAAGTAGCTTTGTGGGCTTTTTTCCTCACAGAGGTTGGCAGGGTAAATGGATATCTGGGATGCCCCACTATATCACTACTTGTTAGGGGAAACACTATCAATGGGAAGTCTAGCCCTGTATCAAGGATGCTATTCTTTGACAGTTTCAGTACGAAAGGCATTGCTGCTTGAGGTTTCAAGCTGGAATTCTTACCATTAAGCACAAGGGATTTCCAAAGTGGAAGCAGTCTCCTCCCTCCACCTCAGTGGGGTCCGTTCAACGACAGCATACAAGCAGGTGGGGACAGACTTATTAAACTCCAATCTGGCCCACTTAGGAGAGCCAGCATTTTTTGCATGTCTTTTTTGATAATAGGTGGGATCCTGAAATGCCTGCATAAAAGCTGGTTTCGAAATTTGCTTACTACAGTCGAATTGTGAAATCTCAAGTCACCTGTAATCAAGAAATGACTTAGAATGGAAAAAGAACATAAAATCAGCAGAGGTGAAGGGCTTTGCAGACTTGATAACTGCTGGAAATATGCTAACGGGTCTCCCTCTGCTTCCCTTGATCTCAAACCGCTTTAGTGATATCCAAACCACTAAGGAGCGCTAAAGCATTAAGGGGCAGATTTATGTTTGACTTGCGCCTCATTTACGCCGCCGTTGCGTCACTTTTGTGACGCAGCAGCGGCGCAAATCCTGCGCCATGGTGCGGGGTATTTACAACGTGACGCATCTGGGAGATGTGTCACGTTGTAAAGCCCTGCGCCACATGTAGGCGTTCCAGGGCAGGTGGGGGCGTTCCGGCGCAGGAACGCCTCCTAAAAGTGGCTGAGTGAAATCTACAAGATTTCACTCAGTCACTTTTGAGCCCATGCTGCGTCAAAACCCTGCGCCTGCTTGAAGCAGGCGTAAGAATTGATGCAGCATTGTGAAGATAGGGCCCCCCAGAGCATTGCTGGAGCTGCGTCGCGCTTGCGACGCAACTCCAGCAATGCGCCACTTTTACGGCACAGATGTGTGACGCATCTGTGCCGTTTTTGCCACATGGTGCGCCGCATTATAAATGCGGCGCATTCATGGTGGCGGAGCTGGGGCGCAAAATAACTGGCGCATCCCTGCTGATATGCAGGGATGCGTCAGTTATTATAAATATGCCCCAAAGGGTTTAGTCACTCATGCGTACATCAAGAACATGTTCATATAAGCAAAGGAGAGGACTTCAGCTAAAGCTTCAGAAGCATAGCATATTCACAATTACCAACATCCTCGTGTCTGAAACACCACATTCCCCTTCATGACAGAGGTATGCTCTAAAATGCTCTTGCAAATACGGCCCATTAACCTATGTTATGTCATGGCCACAAGTCACAAATGTAATGTAGGGTGCTTCAAAAAAGTTTGTACAAGATCAGTATTAAATGTGCGAAACGAGTCTGGAAGAAGGATGTGCCCATACACCAGTAGCAAAGAGGTACATATTGTTACCACAACCCACAAAAACAAGATGTGCTGATTGGTGCAGGTAAACGCATTTCCCAGCACTTAGATACCTGCAATGATCAGATTCAAGTTTCACAAAACCTCTGAAAAGTATTGTATATAGACCTCAGTAGAGATCATAATTACAAATCTGGTAGAAAGTACCGAAGATTTTATCAGAATATTCAGTTCATTTGTCAATACAATTAGATAATATTAAATGGGCCTCTACAACAGTTATAAATGATATAAAAGATCCTTCACATGTTTTCAACGACAGTAACCATGACCTGTTAGAAATTGTAATATATAATGCATTGGTATCTAGAGTGACCGAGGAGAACGAATAGTTACTTACCTGTTGGTGTAGTTTTACAGCTTGAAGAACTTTTCTGGATTCACTATGCTGTGCATTATTCTGCCATCTAGTAGTTGGGTCCGGAATTGTAATATTTCTCTTTTTCTTTTGGTTGTTGGTGGGCGTCGAGAACGCAGTACCATTTGGTGTCTCTGACCGACTGATTTCCTCCAGAAGCCCCACCTTTGGTAGCCATCTTCGGATTTTCTCTCTGTGTTTTGTTTCCATTTGTCCTCCTTATGGTTATCTTCCTTGGTGGAGAAGAGTGGGTAGGCTAGTGAATCCAGAAAAGTTCTTCAAGCTGCAAAACTACACCGACAGGTAAGAAACTATTTGTTTTGCAGCGTGAATCTTTTCTGGACTTTGTAGCGGTTTGCTAGTCTAGTGGTGGCTGGGTGGAAGATGAACCTTGGTTTGTAAATAGATGCTGTAAGAATTTTTGTCCTATTTGTGCTTCCTTGTTAATTTGGATGTCCACACAGTAATGTTTTGTAAATGTGTATACTGAAGATCATGTTGCAGCCATGCAAATGTCTTGGATTGGGGTGTTGCTCCTTTGTTTCTTGTTGAATGCATTCAAGGCGCTTCTGGTAACGTCTCTCCTGCATGCTTGTGACACAGTTGTATAGCTTGTTCTATCCATCTTGCGATTGTGTTTTTGGTTAATGGTGTTCCCCAAAAACTTTGAGAAGGATATAAATAACTGCTTTGTTTTCCTGGATTCTTTAGTTCTTTCCACGTAATACATGACTGCTCTTCTTGCGTCGTGTGTGTAAAGCCCCTTCTGCTATGTCCTTTGGATTTTGAAAGAAACTTGGTATCTGTATACTTTGATTCATGTGGAATTGATATACCACCTTTGGCATTAATTGTGGATCTGTCCTCATGACAATTCTGTTACCACGTATCTGAAAGTAGGCCTCCTGTAGAGTTAGTGCCTGCAGTTCGCTAACTCTACGTAGTGATGTTATTGCCACTAGAAATGCTGTTTTTATTGTAAGCATATATAGCGGTGCTTTGTGCAGTGGTTCGAAAGGTGCAGTCTTTAATTGTGCGAGAACAATGTTCAGATTCCAGGTCGGTGCTGGTACCCTTTTTGGTGGTGCAATTCTTTGCCCCTTCCATGAATTGTTTGGCCACCTGTGAGGCGAAGAAGCTCTTTCCTGTTTCCCCTCGTGTACACGACAATTGCTGCTAAGTGTACCTTTAGTGATGTAAAGCATAAATTACTTTATAGCAAATGTGTGACGTATTTGAGCACAGTTCTTTCTCTTGCGATCTTTTTTGACAGTCCTTTTGTAATAAACCATTGTTTGTATCTTTTCCATTTTGCTGTATAACATTTTCTGGTTGTCAGTTTTCTAGCTTCTCTTAGAACAGCCATAGTGCTTTCGGGTAGTTTCAGAAATGCAAATTCTAAGTCTTCAGGAGCCATGCCGTTAGGCCTAAGCTCTCTGGTTCTGGGTGAGGTACTCTTCCGTTTTGCATGGTTAGCAAATTTTTTCTTCTTGGAATTTTGTGCATTGTCCCTTGTGAAACTTCCATTAGTTCAGAGAACCATGTCTGTCTGGCCCATTGTGGTGCTATGAGAATCAGTGTCATCTTGCTGATTCTGCACTTGCTGATCACTTTCTTCAGCAATGGTATTGGGGGAAAAGCGTACGCAAATATCCCTGAGCAGTCCATCAATAGCGCATTCCCTAGGGACCGGCTGCAGGGTCGCCTGGATGCTAAGTTTTGGCATTTTGCATTCTGGGGTGTTGCAAATAAGTCTACCTGTGGGGTTCCCCACCTTCTGAAAATCTTCTGGACTTTAATTTGGTTCAGTTCCCACTCGTGGGATGCTGCAGTTTGTCTGCGCAGTCTGTCCGCTTCTAGATTGTCATTCCCTGGTAGCTGTATTGCTAACATATCTATTCAGTTTGGGATTGCCCATCTCCACATCTGCTGTGCTAGATTCGAGAGTGCGACAGAATGAGTTCCTCCTTGTTTGTTGATGTACAGCATAGATGTGGTGGTGTTTGTTTGTATTAACACCTATTTCCCGTAAAGCTCCTTTTGAAAGGCTTTGAAAGTGAAGAACACCGTTTTTATTTCAAAGATATTGATGTGTTTCACCGCATCTTGTGGTGTGCATAATCCCCTTATCTTTAGATTGCCCATGTGTGCTCCCCATCCTATTAGAGAGGCATCTGTTATGGTCACTGTTGGTGTTGGAGGTGTGAAAGGTCTCCCTTGTGCTATATTTGCCTTGTTCCATCATGCAATCTCCTGATGAACTCTGACAACCACTAGATCCTTGTTAAACAACAAGAGGGGCTAGTTTAACGAGGTCCAGCGCACAAGCCCCAAGAGACTGTGTTGCAAGAGGGGTACAAAGTTCCTCTGTATAAGTGGGTTCGAGAAGCTAGGAGCATGAACCGGTAGTAGGGTCACTGGGGAACCACTAATGTGTGCAGGAAGGAGAGGGAATTCTCCTTGTTGGAACTAGGGCTCTCACACACCCAGCGAAGCGAGGGGGTCATGCTTCATCATTTGAGCCTGCCCCTCGTCAGGTCGGCGCTGCAATACCTGATGGGCGCCCGGAACCGGGGCTCTTTATCAGGGATCTTTTGTTCCTGCCGGTGAGTGCAGTGGGGGTGAGGGGCCTAGTGTGTGTAGAAGTAGGGAAAATGTGAGTTACAATAGTTGTTAGTCCTATCCAAACTTTATTATAAAGGTAAACTTCCTAATTAAAAGGTGGAGAGGGGCCAAATCTAGTCGTGAGGTGTCTAGTGGTGTGAGCCCTGCTCTCAAATGATCAGCATGTTTCGTGTCTCAAAAGTCAAAGAATGATCGGGACACTTCTTCAGAATCAACGTTATACTATCTACACTACAAGGTAAGTGTAAAACTACATACCCTGTACTTTCATAGTAGACCTGAATGTGGAACTAAAAAAGGGATAAGGGATTCTGTTAAAACCACACATTAATGAATACATCACTTCAAATTAACCATTATTGTCCAGTAAATTGGTGCTCGTGGAAAGGATCTTGTATTAGGTGCTCTGTCACACAGAATCATAGTGAGTGATGAGTATTACACAAGGTATCTTAAATATTGAAAATATACTCTGAAAGTGTCACCCATTCTTAAGGTTGAAGCACTATATTATTAAAAACAACGAAAACTGGAAATCAGGACAGAACAGGACTCACCTAAACTGTCTACAAAATGTATATGCTACAGTAGCTGGCGGTTTAAAGGACACCGATTGGGTCCTAATTGGGGAAAGAGAAAGGGAAGAGGGAGCAGCAATTGCACTCTGGTTAAAATGCCACCAGTATTGGCCATAAGTGGCAGCTCAAGTATCATAAATCAGGTGGTAAATGTACAAGGTTAGGTCATCCAAATGGTGGCCTCGCACCACCGAAGTAACAACCAAATGTCGTGGGTCACGGGCAGCGCCGAACCACCGCCTCCAGTGTGCCCCACCGCAGCACCTCCAGCGAAGCCAGAGTGTGTCACGCCAGTACATCACAGTCGGACCAGCCCAACATACCCACTAACCCAGTGTGCCATGATTTGCCATCTCAGTGTGTAAACCTGGAAATGGAATGCGCCCAGAGCTTCTGTAACTCACCTCCGGATGAAGAATACAATTCAGGAAACTCACTAGCTTGTGGTACGCTTGCAGGCGTATGACCTACCCTGCTGCCTACACCGGGATGATAGAGGTACGTCGGCGGCGGGACTTGAATTAGTACTAAGCCGGTCGTGTGATAGGTCACGTGTGTGAACAGAACCAGGGAAATGGAAAAAGGACAGTGTCCATAGGTTGGGACTGATGCCCCGGTGGCAGCCATCTTGTAGAGGAGTTTGTTCGTAGTGCACATGGGTAGTGTTGGGTACAGTAAGTCTCCACTGACGTCAGAGGCTAGCCTGTTGATGGCTAAACTGGATAATAGGCGCCAGTGGCTTGTGCGAATTAAGTTGTAAACTATTACATTAATCATCAGCGGTAAACGCCAACTCGTACATCTTGGTCTTACGAGTGGCAATGATATTCTGATTTTAAGGTAGTGAACAGTGAATCGATAATTTCACTGAGTAAATGTTTAAGGGACTAAGATGGTAACAGTAATTGTCACTGGGTAAGTGTCTACAGGACTAAGATGGTAACAGTGTCCAGTAGAGAGACCACAAAGCCTTAGTGAACATGCTGCCGATGCGATAGTTCAACAATTATATAGAATGAAGGAGTGAGTCATATGGTGCAGTGGTTTGTATCTCAAGGGACCAAAAACCCGGATATATACAATGATGTAGTCAGAGATGTGTATTATCCAGGCAGCTATATGTAGCTCAGATCCCCAGGAAGTCATCGTTGAGGCCAGTGGTGTGTGTGGACAGTCTGTGCACCCATCTTTGTTCAATTCTGAACTATGCAGCTCTAGTGATAACTTGGAAAGCTTCCAGTATCGTCCAGCATAGATCATCAGGGCTGTGTGGACTAGCTTTGTAGTGAGTGTACATTTTTATTGAGACTCGGACAACGGATGTTGCTATGTTCAGCAATTCTTGTTTTAATGGGACGCATGGTCATGCCTGCGTACTTCATTCCGCATGGGCACGCGAGCATGTAAATTCACTGTTTGGTATTGCAATTAGTGTGTTTCTTTTGCGTCCATTTAAAGTTTGGTTGCAGTGATAATTCTTTGGTTGCAGTGGTTAGTGGGCACACAACGAATGCCCCACAGGGATAGTGTCCAGTCACTGGTGGTAGACCCCACAGAGTCCTCTGGGTGTCAGTGTCAGATTCTTTTGGTCTGATATGCACCAATGTGTCCTTTAGGTTACGTGTTCTTTTATATGCAAACCTGGGTCTGGGAAGTAGTAACTCCCCTATATTTACAATCTGCCAGTGTTTTAGAATTCTTTTTTTAATCCTTGCAGAGTCTGGGGTGAAGGATGTCACATGTGAGGTTGTCGGTGGGTGGTTTAGGGCGAGTCTCTAGTAACATCTCCCTTGGGTTGTTCCTTGCCCTTTTTAATGAGTCTGACTTGTTTTTCAGGGTACCCTCTAGCCTTGAGGTTAGATGTCAAGGTGTCAGCTTCTGTCTTGTAGTCAGCGATTGAAGTGCAATTGCGCCGGATTCGTAAGAACTGGCCGACAGGTATATTGTCCCTCAGTGTTTTGGGATGGTGACTGGTGTACAGGAGTAAGCTATTCCGGTCGGTAGGTTTTTTGTACAGGGAGGTTTGTAGACTCCTTGTCGTCAGTGTGATGTTTATGTCCAAAAATGGAATGGACGTGTCTGAGATCGTGTGGGAGAACCCGAGATATTCATTAAGCCCGTTAATCCACCTTACAAATTCTTCACCATCAGTTCGTGTCCCATGCCAGAAGATTAGGATGTCGTCGATAAAGCGTTTCCACAGTTTCAGGTTATAGTGGTACGGATTGTCAGTGTTAAAGATGTTGGCTTGTTCAAAGGATGGCATGTAGATGCATGCTAAACTGGGAGCAAAAGTGCTCCCCATAGATGTGCCCTGGCTCCGATGGAACAACTTGTTTGAACTCAAATAAGTTCTGTCAGAGCCAGGGTAGCTCATTCCATTATGAACGAGATAGGGGTGGGTGATGACCAATCTCAGGTGCTGAGGGCTGTTTCAACAACCGCTAGGGTGGCCCTCTATGGAATGTTCGTTTAAAGGGCCTCGACATCAAGGGTGATGAGGTGGTCAATCTCTTGTATGTTAGGTGTCTCATCTATGATTTTCAAGATGTCGGTGGTATCTCTCACGAATGCTGGAGTTTCTCTGACCACCGGTTGTAAGAAGTGGTCACAGAAGATTGAAAGAGGCTCTAAAATGGCGCCTATTCCTGAGACGATGGGACGGCCGGGAACCGGGGTGACACCTTTATGGATTTTGGGTAAGGTGTAAAAGTAGGGCAGATCCCTTTAAGGACGTAATCCCTCACTCACCAATGGTGACATGCTTCATCATAGGGACTCTCCTCCCAAAGGAAAAACCTAGTTCCTTTGGGGGCTACAACCCCCTCTGAGAGGGAGGAGCTCAGGGATGTTTTATTTCTAGTTTTGAGGACTAACTAAGTCCACATATGATGAGCAAAGGTGTATGAGCAAGGGTGCAGCGCAAATAAAGAAAATCGTGAGTATGTGAAAAGAAGTGATCATTAAAACTGGCTAGGAGGCATCAAAGCCAACTTAATCAAAAGATGCCTACTGTCAGGATTAAAAAGCAGTGCACCTGCGGTATGGATTTAAAACCGCTATGGTGTGAGTTTTAGGTGGTCAACATGTTTCAGCCCAAGAAGACCCAAGGTGGATCGGGCTTTCGTCAGGACCTTACAAAGAAACGCTACTGCAAGTGAAGAAAGTGGAAAACCAAAACCAAAAAAGGATATAGGGCCAGTGCAATATCATAGGCCTCTATCCGAACCTGCAAGTACCTGAAATGGAAAGAAAGTAGCACATGTCTTGGGCTGAAACATGTTGACCACCTAAAACTCACACCATAGCGGTTTTAAATCCATACCGCAGGTGCACTGCTTTTTAATCCTGACAGTAGGCATCTTTTGATTAAGTTGGCTTTGATGCCTCCTAGCCAGTTTTAACGATCACTTCTTTTCACATACTCACGATTTTCATTATTTGCGATGCACCCTTGCTCATACACCTTTGCTCATCATATGTGGACTTGGTTAGTCCTCAAAACTAGAAATAAAACATCCCTGAGCTCCTCCCTCTCAGAGAGGGGGTTGTAGCCCCCAAAGGAACTAGGTTTTTCCTTTGGGAGGAGAGTCCCTATGATGAAGCATGTCACCATTGGTGAGTGAGGGATTACGTCCTTAAAGGGATCTGCCCTTAGGAACATTCTGCTCAATAGGTTTTCCAGTTAGGTTCATTACTATCGCATAGGTTTAAGCTGTAACTTAGCGGTAGTTCGTAGACCCTAGGATTCTTGTGTTTGTTAATAGTTGATTGGGGATACAATCCTTAGTGGTCTTTAGAATTTTCCCTTGGACTCTCTCGTTCGAACTGTTTGTTTATTGGTAAAAGTAGGGCACCCTCGGTTCCTTGGCAATCAAGAAGTCTGCCTCCTTACGGCTGATCCAATCATTGGACTCCGCCTCGTAGACCAATGCGGAGATCTTGGTGGCCAGTCGAGGTGTGGGGTCACTTGTGGTCTGAGTATAGTACCTCCCATCAGAGTTGGCGGGTGCATTCCGCATCGTAGTCAGTGGACTGTATCACTGTGGCGTTTACCACGGATGACTAAGGTAATAGTTTACCACTTACCTCAAACCAGCCAGTGTATTATCTAGTTGAGCCATCAACAGGCTTGCCTCTGACATCAGTAGAGACTTACTGTACCCAACACTACCCATGTGCACTACGAACAAACCCCTCTACAAGATGGCCGCCACCGCGGCATCAGTCCCAACCTATGGACACTGTCCTTTTTCCATTTCCCCGGTTCTGTTCACACACATGACCTATCACATGACCGGCTTAGTACTACTTCAAGACCTGCTGCGGTGGTGCACACTGGAGGCGGTGGTTCGGCGCTGCCCGTGACCCACGGTATTTGGTTGTTACTTCGGTGGTGCGAGGCCACCATTTGGATGACCTCACCTTGTTGTACATTTACCACCAGATTTATGATGCTTGAGCTGCCACTTCTGGCCAATACAGGTGGCATTTTAACCGGAGTGCAATTGCTGCTCCCTCTACCCTTTCCCCAATTAGGACCCAATTGGTGTCCTTTAAACCGCCGGCTACTGTAGCATATACATTTTGCGGACAGTTTAGGCGAGTCCTGATTACCAATTTTCATTGTTTTTAATAATATAGTGCTTCAACCTTAAGGATGGGTGACACTTTCAGAGTATGTTTTCAATATTTAAGATACCTTGTGTAATACTCACCACTCACTATGATTCTGTGTGACAGAGCACCTAATACAAGATCCTTTCCACGAGCACCAGTTTACTGGACAATAATGTTTAATTTGAAGTGATGTATTCATTAATGTGTGTTTTTAACAGAATCCCTTATCCCTTTTTTTGTTCCACATTCAGGTCTACTATGAAAGTACAGGGTATGTAGTTTTACACTTACCATGTAGTGTAGATAGCATAACGTTAATCCTGAAGAAGTGTCCCGATCATTCTTTGACTTTTGAGACACGAAACATGTTGATCATTTGAGAGCAGGGCTCTCACCACTAGACACCTCACGACTAGATTTGGCCCCTCCACCTTTTAATTAGGAAGTTTACCTTTATAATAAAGTTTGGATAGGACTAACTGACCTATTGTAACTCACATTTTCCCTACTTCTACACACACTAGGCCCCTCACCCCGACTGCACCCACCGGCAGGAACAAAAGATCCCTGATAAAGAGCCCCGGTTCTGGGCACCCATCAGGTATTGCAGCGCCGACCTGACTGGGGGCAGGCTCAAATGATAACGCATGACACCTAGCTTCGCTGGGTGTGTGAGAGCCCTAGTTCCAACAAGGAGAATTCCCTCTCCTTCCTGCACACATTAGTGGTTCCCCAGTGACACTACTACTGGTTCATGCTCCTAACTTCGAACCGACTTATTCAGAGGAACTTCGTACCCCTTTCGCAACAAAACCACTATATCCTCCCAACTCCCTGTAGCCATGGGACTATTGTGTTTGGAGCCATTCTTGAAATGGTCTCATGTGTAGACGGATTTTGGGAACTAAGTGAATGCATGAGGCCATCATTCCTAGTAGTTTCCCCACAGTCCTCGCGGTCAGACAATACCCCTTCTGGTATAGAGGAGCCTCCTTTATTAGAGGAGTTATTCTCTTGCCGTTGGGGAATGCTTTCCCTAACACGATGTTTATTCATGCGCCCAAGAACGACGACTTCTGTCTTGGTTCTGATGATTTTTCCTCATGTATGGAAAAACCCAGCTGAAGTAGCATCTCCATCACTTGGTGTATATGCTGTTTGCATATGTTGTATGAGTTTGGTCTTACCAGCCAGTCGTCCAATTAGGGGTAAACGAATTCCTTGTCTTCTCAGATCTGCTGCAACTGCTGCCAGGCACTTTGTGAACACTCTTGGTGCTGATTTTAGGCCGAAAGCTAGCCCTTTAAACTGGTAGTGTTTGTTTATGACAAATCTTAGGAACCACGTGTGTTTTCGCTTTATTGGGATGTGTAAATACGCATCTTGTAAGTCTATTTTTGCCAGGTAATCTCCCCGCTGCAACTGAGGTAACAGTTCTTGTAGTGTAGTCATTTTGAATCTTTGCGTTTTGACAAACTTGTTTAGAAATCTTGGGTCTAATATTGGCCGTAATGATCTGTCCACCTTTTGAATTAGGAAGTATGTTGAATTTACTCCGCTGTTCTTTTCCCTGTGCGGTATGCGCTCTATTGCATGTTTTCTCTCAAGTTCTTTCACCTCGGACCACGTGGGATGGTTCTTTTGAATGTGTCCTTTGCCTTGGCCGTTTGTGTGGAGGCTGTCCTGTTAGCTCTATACAGTAACCATACTGTATTATGTTCAGAATCCACTTGTCTGTGGTTATTTTCCATTTTTGTTGAAAGAATGTTAGTCTGCCTCCTACTGGAGTGGTATGTTGGAGGAACTGTAATTTTGTCTTTGTTTGTACTGTCACGGTTGGTTTTTGGGAGAGCACCTCTCGGTTTGTGCAGTCACTTGCTAGATGTTTGTTGTCCACCCCTTTGTGGCTAACCTCTGCCACGGTGACGCCCTCGAAAGGACAGCCTTGTTGCTGCCCCTGTTGTGTGCTCTGGTTCCCGGCCTGGTATGTTTGCTGGTAACCTTGGTGTGAGGTAGTAGGTTGTTGTGTACCTCTCCCCGTTGGCCTCCTTAATGGTGTGCCTCTACGCATACCTCTAAACTGCAGGGCTCCCATGGACCTTGGTGTTTCGTTGTCCTTTTTTAGTTGATTTAGTTTGTAATCAACCCCCGTTCCAAGCAATTGTTTGCCATTGAATGGAGATTTAATTATGTTGCTCTGCACTTCTGGCTTGAAGCCTGATATTCTAAGCCATGCATTTCTTCTTTCTGTTATGCCAATCATCATTTGCCTGCTTGATGTTTCGGCAGCATCAAGGACTGACTTCAAACATGTGTTAGCAATGTTTTTGCCCTCTTCCACCAGGTGGCTTGCCCTTTTCTGGAACTGTTCTTGTAGGTTTTGTAACATTTCCCCTACTTCCTCCCAGTGCTGGTACGCATGCCTCTTGAGCGGAGCATTTGAGTTGGCCAAAGCGCCACTGATTTGCTGCAGCTCTCTCCATTTTCCTTCCTACAAGGTCCATCCTTTTACTTTTTGTCTGGAGGTGGTCCCGCTGTGGTGGGCACATTGGCCCTTTTTCTTGCTATTGAGGCAAAGATAGAGTCAGCTGGTACTGATCCCCTAATGTATAAAGTGTCTTTTGAGGGGTGTTTATATTTTCTCTGCTCTTGGTGTTATGGCCATGCAAACAGCAGGTTTCTTAAAATGCCTGCTTCCCCTGGTCTAAGACACTAGGAAGCATTGGTAGGAATTGCTTCCCAGATTGTGTAGGCATCAGTGTTTCCAATAAAAAAAAAACAGTCTTGAGGGTTCTCTTCCTCTAGCTGAGCCCCATAAGTTTCCGCAGCCTTCTTTATTACCCGATTGTACATGACAATGTCATCAGGGGGTGATGGCCTCGAAGGATAAGACTCTACAGACTCTTCGAGCGACTCTGCATCCAGGTCTTGCCATTGGAGCTCGAGTCTCCGAGTTAGACGATTCTGCGTATGCTTGTTCGTCCTGTTCGGCATCTTCCCCGAAGAAGTAGGAACCTTCCTCTTCTTCCTCGATTATTTCGGGGGTTCTAGGTGGTATGGGATCTTCGGCAACCTTGTGTTTTGGTTTGTTGAGCTCAGCGGTATCTTGTATCGCTTCAAGCTTTCGTCCAAGTCTTTTTTGCGCTTGAGGGTATTCACCATTTCTGCTTTGATACTCTTCCCCCCCCCATCTCAATCTGGGCCTCGTGTGTTTCAGCGTCGAGATTGTCCGCTTTTCTTTTCTCGACTGACGCCGCCGAGGTTTGCTTCGGTCTCTTTTCGACGCAGAGGTGCCCTTTTCCAGACTGTCCTTCGACGTCTTGGTTTCTGCGAGAACCTTCGCCGCTCCCAAGTCCTTATCGAAGGATTCTACGGTCTGCTTTTGCTTGGATGCAGCTACTGTCGCCAAGTGCTTCGACGCAGAGGATCCTTTTCATGGTCTAGAGTCTGTTTTTCGAGACTCTTGGTTTTTTAGGTCAACGACACTTACCTCCTTCGAAGTCTTCGTCTCGACTTCCATGACCAACACCTCTGTGTCCTAGTCGCCTTCTGATCCTTCAGCGACGTGGTCTTCCTCCACACTGGAGAGGTCTCGTAGTGATGGCGGTGGTCCTTGGCCTTGCATATTGTAGTTTGCACTTCGCGGTCTTTCCCTTACCCTCAACGTCTTCGGGGTGAAGACTGAGCAGGGGTTCCAGTCTTCGCTTTGATGATCGAGCGGTAGGCACAGGTTACAGACTGGGCGCTGATCCGTCTGTACTATTTGTGGTGGCATTTCTTGCAAAACTTGAATGTTGTCTTGTCTATTACCGCGTCCAGGGAGCCCCCACAAGCGCATTCTCCGGTCGGCGGAAGTTCTAGATTTTCCTCTTTTCGTCGAACTGCGGCAGTTGTTGGGTAACCGGTGGATAAGTAGACCCCGGTGTTCTGTTGCTCTGACGATTTTCTCCGTTTTTTCCACGATTCTTCTTCTCCAACTCGGGAGCTTCTCCGTATCGATCCAGACCCAACAGCGGAAAAAATAATCCAAAGATGGCTACCAAAGGTGGGGCTTCCGGACCAAGTCCGTGACGTCGGAGAGACACCAAATGGTACCACGTCGACGCCCACCCAAAAAAAAAAAACAATAAAAAAAAAAACAATTCCGGACCCAACCACTAGATGGCGGAATAATGCACAGCAAATTGAAGCCAGAAAAGATTCACACTGCAAATCCCTTTTTCTGAAGGTATTTCTCAGTTCTAAAGTGACACTTTACCATAATTCAAAAGCTGCTCAAGCAACATGTAATCAAGCAGGGGATCATTCAGAAAATGAACATGCTGAATCTGACTTTTCTGAATTATAGTCAATACGAAGCATTTGTCATTTTATGTCACAGGAACACCATGACTTAACAATGAATGCACCATAATCTTTAAACTTAGGGTATCAAGAGACCACTAAATTTGGACACAAACTGAACAGGACTCTAGGCTTACACTGGCCAAAGATGATAATTCCGAGACATATTAAGTTACCTGCTAGTATACAACCGTCAACATGCAATTAATTTTGTTAAATACACTGTGCAATGGAACCTGTGTCACCATATATCAATGGCAATTGTTAAACAGTGATCTCCTTCCAATTAAAACTAAGCATTGGAGATTAGTTTGTACTTATAAAATATAGATTGCAAAGCTCTTTTACTTCTGCAAAAAAACGTCAATTTTAAAGCGCATAACATATGCTGAAATACCGTAGGATAGCATTCAATGAAGAGGACACCCAAAATCAAAGCGGATTTCCAAACATATTGACAAAAATAAGCATTTAACCCAAATGTCAATGTTGTGTACCTTTATTGTTGCATCTTCAGAGGCGGAGACCATAACACTGAAAACTGGATGGAAAATGACACGAGTAACAGGACTCCTATGTCCACTTAAAGCATACTTTTCTGGAGGACGAGGGATCCACTCTTTAGGGTCTCGCTTCTGACCATGAGGACCGCCTGATGTAAACTCTTCCTTTGCCTCATTTAGTTTAGATTCCAATTCCATAACCTAGGGGAAACAAAAATGATAGTTTAAGACTACGAGCTGATCACAAGAGTTCACTATTTATAGCAGTTTTATTGAAAATGTTATGGCACTTAAATATATTTAGGTAATCAAAGAAATGATTATACTCCAGACAGCTTCTGAACAAGTTATGAATGATTTGGCAGTTAGCAAAATGTGTTAAATTGGTTTGCTAGCATTTCTTTCATTGGGAAATAAGCTATCGGAACTCTGTCCCTAACCAACAGATGAAGTGTTGCTTGCATTAACAGAATATGAATTGGACAAAATGCTAAAAAGCATCATGTGTGATAGTAATCAAGGACTCTCGAGCACATACATTACTGATTTGTCGCATTGTAACAACACTTGAAGATGCTTAAATCTTAAGATCTAAAAGCATCTGAACAGTTAAATATGCTTGTAGGGGCCTGGCCAAGATGGCAGAGTGCTCGGAGCTCCTGGCAGAAGATTCCTGCCCCGACAACCTCCAGCACCAGTGTGGCCACGTCCCTGGGGGCTGCTAGGACACAGGGGCACTTGTGGGATCGCAAACTCCTCTAGTACGCAAGAGTGGACCTGTGCAGCTGTCCACCGCCACGAGAGGGACTGCCAAGTAGCGAACCGATTAAACTTGCCACTGCTACTGTGCTGGTGACTGCTCTCAGGCAGTGGACACTGAAGCCCGTCTCCTGGACCCGATTGCTTGTTGCGGCACCCTGTGCTGCACGGCTTGCTGAGAAGAAGCGGTGGAGGGTCCTGCTGGTGGAGCGAGCCATTTTGAAGGGTTGCCCACCTTAAACGCCTCAACATAGCTGCCACAACTCCACACTCTAGACATTGGGAACTCTCCTTGTAGGGGCTTTCCTAGGTGGTAAAGAAGGGGTGTCAGTTTTCACTTGAGATAATTGTGTTAGTTGCATTGGACTTCCTAAGCCAACAGAACCATTTTCCTTAACCAAGGGTTTTTTTTTTTTTTTACAAATAGTGTATTCTTTAGTTGCGTGAGCCACGTAAAAAAAAGATATGAATTCTTTGGGAGGATTCCATTTCCCCAAAAAACCACAAGGTTTAAAAACACTTTGTTTTAAGAGGATTCGGACGCCTCATCTCTGAAGGTCCTTCATTTTAGCCATCAGGGGTGCCAGATTAAGCGTCAATGTCAGCTCGGGAAACAGATGTGGATACCCAGGTACTGGAAGACTAGGCAGCGCATAGTGATTGTAGATTGCCAGAAACACACACTCTAATCATAATATACTGTGGCCAATAGCGATTTCGTTTTGATAACTTGAAGAAGACCAGAGGACTTATCATATATGTTCAATAGTTCCAGACAGCAGAGGCCCAAAGAACTAGGAGGTTTGTCCAAAAGAGCAGATCTACGTAGAGAGCAATTCGCTCCTCAGGACCCCCACCCACTATCATCTCTGCATCCTAGTGTCGCAGTGTAGAAGCCTCGCCAGGAGTTCAATTGCAAGGGTAAACAGGAGTGCCTCGCTGACAGGTTCCTCTACCAACTGGGAAGAGGAGACGGACCAGTGTATGCAGATCAGTGCCATGGGCTTACAGTACAAAAGCTTGATAAGCCTGCGTAGATAGGGGCCGGGCACACCACGCTCCAGGACCATACTCAGAAAAGACCCATTTAGCGTGTTGAAGGCATTCTCAAACTATCAGGAGCAGCTGAGACGGTGTGCCCAGGACAGGGACAGTTGGACTTTAAGGATGCAGTGTCACGTGGTGCGGGAAGGCATGAAGCCACACTGATCTGGATGGATCACATACAATGCTAACACATTAATCTCAGAGTAAATGAGGGATATGGGCCTGTATGAGGCACAGCTGTCCAAGGTTTGACCTGTTTTAAGAATAACCACAATCTAGGTCATAGCCAGCTCCCGGAGAAAGGCACCAATCCTCAATGCCTGAGAATCCATTGCCCAGCAGGGGGTGGGACCAAAACGGAGTAAAATCTAAGACAATTTGGGGGGGGGTGGGGCTGTCTTGGGTGCAGGGAGGTCTTGACTGACGTTATAGAGCAAAAAACAAATGAAAACCTCAACACTCCCTCAGACATACAATAGGGTATGCCTTCTATAATGAAGAATTATTATTTAAAAGAGAAGATGTTCGTGTGATTGGATTAATCGAGAGGGTTTGAAATAGTAGCCAATCGGTTAAGGAAATTGATACCCCACAAGAAAATTTGAAGATCTCCCATGCATTAGAAGAAGCTAAAATAATGGATAGGTGAAGCTAACAGTGAACTAGATTCCTTTTCTGAATACTTAGACAAGAAAAGAAACTGAGAAACGTAGAGATATCAGACTATTTTCACAAGATCATGCATACCCATATCTTGGAGAGAAATACTATAACTATTCAAAAGATACAGAAAATCCTACAGTCAACCAACATTGGACAAACAAAAAATTGGACTTTCTCCGATACATCCCAACCTGAGGTAGAGGACAGCTCCCACCATTTTGACTCCAACGGTAACAGACAGTGCCACTTTAAAGGAGCAAATGGGAAGATTTGTTTTTTCAGGTTTTAGGACCAGGTTCAGAAATTAAGCGCGGGACGATATACGAACTTTGACAACTCTCAAAATTACATACAGACAAGGCACCACCAAATTGGAGGGGCTGATCCCTATTCCTGTATTCAATCTGGCAAAGATCCTGGTGGACAACCCACCAAGGACCTTCTCTCTAAAGTGTTATCCTTTGTCCCGTAGGTGACGATCAGTACATTTATCGGACTAAATAAATATTTTCTCACCAGAGAGAACAAAATGGAGATCAATACTGCAGGGCTTAAGCCACAATCTACTTACAACCACTCATCTCCTAGAAAAGCTGGGACCAGAAGTAGAGATTTTTGAGAAAGCAGTTACATTTAAAATGTAAAACATGCTTAAATATGTCCCCAAACCAGAATATAAATATTACTAGTCAAGAACCTAGAGTACTGCAAACATTACAGAACTCACTACTTACCATCAAACCTTGTGATAAAAGTGGAGGCATTGTCCTCCTTGATACTGAGGTATACAAATATAAAATGAGACACTGTAACAAGCATTTACAATGCAATGGTCTCGGCAATATTATAGGTAGAGCTATTGGTATTGCTCATTATTTTTGTATTATTTTTGTATCCCTAAATAAATGGCATTGTCATTTCTATTGGCATTAGCTTTTCTTTTTGCATATGTGATACCTATTGCATTAGCAGAGAGAGAGTGAGGTAGTGAGATAGAGTGAGGTATTGAAATAGAGAGTGAGGTAGATAGAGAGTGAGGTAGTGAGAGTGAGGTAGTGAAAGAGAGGTAGTGAAAGAGAGGGATGTTGTGAGGTAGTGAGGGAGAGGGATGTTGTGAGGTAGTGATCTATAAGCATAGAGTGATGTTGTGATGTAGTGAGATAGAGAGAGGTAGTGAAAGAGAGTGAAAGTGAGTTAGTGAGATAGAAAGAGTGAGGTAGTGAGATAGAAAGTGATTGAGGTAGTGATGTTTTGAGAGAGAGAAGTTGTGAGATAGTGAGATAGAGTGGAGTAGTGAGGTAGAGAGAGTTATGTAGTGAGAAAGAGTGAGGTAGTGAAACAGTGATGTAGTGAGGGAGAGGGATGTTGTGAGGTAGTGAGATGTAAGCAGAGTGGTGTTGTGATGTAGTGAGATAGAGAGGTAGTGAAAGAGACAGTCAAAGTTAGTTAGTGAGATGTTGCAGAGTTCTGATCCCGTGATGAGGACCACACACGCTGCTGAACTTGGCTCCGGTGGGAGTATAACTTTTGCTTGTTTTCGTGTGCAGTGTTTGTGCAAGGTAAGTTTGCACATTCAGGCTGGATGCGTGAGAAGCCACGGCTTCCTATCTCTGCAGTCTGGATGATGGTGTGTAGGAAACTGATCCAAGCGATAAGAAATCCGTCCATGGCCAAACTGATGCCCCGCATTACAACACTACTCTATATAATCAATTACATGAGGGTCGATATACAATCTCAAACGTGACTTCCATTCCAAGGTCATCTCCAGCACCTTAACAAGGGAAGTCACACATGATTTCAACCATAACTTGTAAACATACCTATCACTGCCCAAGCACCCGCAACCCTTCCTTAGATTCTCCAATGCACATTCTGGATGCACTACCATACTCCCGATCTCACCTCCTCGCCCCCTTCCTCCAGGCTCTGGAAGCTCCATCCCAGAAGCGCTTGTACCAAAAGGATCAGCAACGCGGTGAACAGTAGTAGCCGGTACCTTCGGAGGAGAGACTGTACCCGATCCCGGCCCACCATCTCCAAACGTACTGGCGAGTACGGTTGTCACGGACATAAATGACGGACTAGATGGCACATCGGATTACTGCAGGGCTGTCGATCACCGTTAAGACAACTAGTGTGCGTGTGTGACATCAACAGGACGATGGAGTTCAGCAGTAGGGGGGTCTTTCAAAACAATGGCGCGCCCCCCAAGACTTTAATTGAATTTGAGTGTATTATTGCGCGCTAACTAGCCATGCAATGCGCAGAGGCCGAACATTTGAATCTGAGTAAGCCCTTCTCAAGGTGGCCGCCATCGCGGCTCCGAGGGTAAAGCGCCGACGGCAATCTTCGAGGCGTTAGGAGTAATTTCTTGCATTGCTGCAGAGATACTTTTCTGAAGTTTTCAAATATGAGATAACTACATTATATATTCTAAAACAATTTTTTTATATCTAAACTCTAAAAGCTTCCTATAATATCGCTAGTAAATTTCAGAATAGTTAAGAAACTATGGTTGGCAACTTTGGAAATACAAAATGCATGTTATTCAGTTTGTCTCGGATTCCTGTCCATATTTTCTCTTTAACACTCAAAAATGCACTAATTGTGCAAGTTGACTTCCACATCGAAATCCTCGGTTACTACGTCGGTAGATAATGGAAAGCATGGCAGGACAAGCACACCACTGCCTTTCTCCGAGGCGAAGCAGAAATGCCACGGAGAAATGCAGCGGCGGTTTCGGATTCGGGGGGAGTGTTTTTCTTTTCTCTCCTCTTGCCATTGGCTGGAGGAGAGAAAAACAAAAACACGCCCCCGAATCCGAAAAGGACGGATGGAATCGTCAAAACTTTTTCGGCTTCGAGGGCGTGTTCCTGCTGTTCTAAAAGGGCGTGGCTAAAAAGTGGAAAGAACCGCAAGGAACACGCCCCCGAATCTGAAAAAGACAGCCTATTTGGAGGGACGGCTCTCTCCTCCAATGGCTGGCCTCCGTTTAGGAAGCCAGCCAATGGAGGAGAGGCAAAAAGAGAGGCGGGCTAAGGAGCCACTCTCAGAAACATCAAATCTCCGACTTCCGGTTCTGCCTTCGGCAGACCGGACGGTCCTCGACCTAAAAACAGTGGAAACCAATATCAAGAATTCAAATCGATATGCTAATAGATACAGCTCTGGAGAAAGGAATTATCTGTAATCAGGAATTTCATAATCTTAACTTCAATTCACGGTCACCCCCAATTTATGGGGTTCCTAAAACATACAAATATATCCAAGACCCGCTTCTGCTCCTCACGGTCTCTACCATTGGGTCTGCGATTGAGCAGCGCTCAAAATATGTGGACAGCTTTGTGAAATCCCCGGTTAGTGCCTTACCAGCATACATTTAAGATACTGGGCACATTATCTCAAATCTGGAATGTGTACCTTTTAACCTGGCAACGGAAATCCTAGTCGCCATGGATATTGAGGCGTTATTCACAAACCTACCTCAATTCCAGCACTGGAGGCTACAAAAATTACTATCAACAAATCAGGAGATAATAAACTACATGATTTTGTCTTACAATGATAATCCATTGTAACACATAAGAACAATTGTTACTTACCTGTAAACAGGTGGTTCTCCAGTATTGGTGTCTTTCATAGATTCACATGCTTGAATATTCCCCGTCGTCGGAGTGGGAGTCCCACGGTAAATAATATAGCAATATATACACAGGGATATATATATATATATATATATACATATATATACACACTCATACATACTTATACATACGTAATTATATAAAAACAGAGATATAAGCATGTAATAACCTAAAGAATGTCCCTATATGAAATTTCCATAGAGAAACATGGAAAGAGAAAAAAAGACATTACATTCTATCTCTGTCATTATGTTAGTCCAAACTACGGCCAATCAGGCGCCAGCTCCTCTCCAGAACCTTCTCCTCAGAGCTCCTCACCTCAGATTTTCGTAGCACCAAAGTGACTCTTAGAGTGTATGAGGAGAAGAGAGCCTCTGAAGGGAGGAGGGAGGGTCGCATGTGAATCTATGAAAGACACCAATACTGGAGAACCACCTGTTTACAGGTAAGTAACAATTGTTCTTCTCTAGTATTGGGGTGTCTTTCATAGATTCACATGCTTGAATATAGAATAGCTAGCAGTAACAATCATCATTGTTTCCATGATCACACAGCTTTGAAATTGTAATGACAATCAGTCCTCTTATGCATATGACAGTACTGAATAACTAACAGTATAAATGCATTATTATGTCAATATAAATGGAAACAATATGGAGGCGGGAGGAAGAGGCTCACCTTATTTAAAAAGATTGCGTAGCACTGCCTGTCCTACTGCAGCGTCCTCTTCGTTTAAAGTTGCCAAGCAGTAGTGCTTAGTAAACGTGTGTCTGGTCGACCACGTAGCTGCCCTGCAGATGTGTTGTAAAGGTACTCCAGCAAATAAGGTGGTAGATGATGATACTGCCCTAGTGGAGTGCGCTCTCACTGAAGACTGTAGGGGTTTGTTTGCTCTTTGGTGGCAGAAAACAATAGCTGCCGAAATCCAGCGTGCAATCGTCGGCTTAGTAACCTGACGTCCCTTATGACAACGTCCATATGCTATAAAAAGTTGATCAGATTTTCGAAACGAACTTGTCCTACTGATGTAGAACTTTAGGCATCGCTTCACGTCCAAAGAGTGTAATCTTTGCTCTGCAGGTGTCTGAGGATTGGCAAAGAAGGTCTTTAATATTACAGGTTCATTAATATGAAAATCAGTAGGCACCTTGGGTAGGAATGATGGATTGGTGCGTAACACTACAGCATCCGGTTTGAACTGCAGGAACGGAGGTTTGATGGTAAAAGCATGAATGTCACTGACACGACGTGAAGACGTTAATGCCAGAAGTAGTGCGACCTTCCAAGTTAGATATTTTAAGTCGGTCTTGTGAATGGGCTCGAACGGAGGTCTCATCAATTGCGCCAACACAACGTTAAGATGCCACAACGGAGGAGGGTGCCGAATCGGCGGAAATTTCCGAAACAAACCTTTGAAAAATTGGCGGATTATTCTTGAGGAACAAAGGGAATTTGATCCATCCTGCCGGAAACGGGAAATTGCTGCTAGGAAAACCCATAGGGTTGCATGAGACAGTCCAGAATTAGCTAGGTGCAAGAAGAAAGGTAGTAATTGGTGCGCCGTGGAGTGTATTGGGTGGACTCCGTTAGAAACACACCAGTGGCAGAATCTTTTCCATTTGAACTTGTACGTCCCGATTGTAGAGGGTGCTCTTGCTTGGGCCAAAATATCACTACAATCCTGCGGGATGTCTAGATGGGCGAACTCATGGTGTTCAGGTTCCAGGCCGATAAGCTCAGTGAGGAGGGATTTGGATGACAAATTCTCCCTTCGCTCATAGTGAGCAGATCTGTCCGATGTTGCAGGATTGGTTGACATTGGGACATCAGGAGCAGTTCTGAGAACCACACTTGTCGGGGCCAGCGTGGGGCTATTAGAATCAGGTGGCAAGGTTGTCTCTTCATCTTCCAAAGGACCCGAGGTATGAGGGGAATTGGAGGAAAGGCGTACGCAAATAGATTGCACCAGTTTATCAAAAGGGCATTCCCCTGCGACTCTTTGTGGGGATGCCAGCTTGCATAATTCCGGCATTTCCGGTTCTCCGGCGTAGCAAAGAGATCCAGTTGCGGACGACCCCATAGTTGGAATATCCTCTCTAGAGTGGGCTGGTGTAATTCCCACTCGTGGGTCGACGAGGAGGACCTGCTTAGGGAATCCGCTAGGACATTGGATACTCCTGGTAGGTGTACTGCTGTAATCATGATTTGATGACTGAGAGACCAGTCCCAAATTCTTTGAGCTAACCTGGACAGTCTTGGGGATTTTGTTCCGCCCTGTTTGTTGACATAGTGCATACAGGTTGTGTTGTCGGTCTGTATTAGCACCGACTCTCCTTGGATCAAGGGCAGAAAGGACTTTAGAGCGAGATAAATCGCCATCAACTCCAACCTGTTGATGTGCCAAGTTCTTTGGTGTGCTGACCATCTCCCTTTTACCGAGAGATCCTCCAAATGTGCACCCCATCCCTCTAATGAGGAGTCTGTCGTGATTGTCCAGTCCGGCGGCACCAACAGAAAAGACGTGCCTTCTGTCAAGTTGGCTGGATTTGTCCACCATGCGAGTGCTGACCTCATTTGATCTGTGACACGTACCATGTCGTGGAAAGAAGGGGTTACTTGACGCCACTGAACATCCAGTGCTTCCTGAATAGGACGTGTTCTCAGCCTGCAATGGGGAACTAAGGCAATGGAGGATGACGCCATCCCCAGAAACGATTTTAACAGTCTCACAGAAACTGACTCTTTTGACTTGATCAAAGCCACCAGCTGTAGAATCTTTTGCAAACGCTCTTGGGAAAGAAACGCTCTTGGGAAAGAAACGCTCTTGCTGATACCGTTTCCAGAGTTGCTCCCAGAAAATCCCTTTGCTGAGCAGGATGAGGTTGGGATTTCCTGCATTTATGGACAGACCTAATGAGCGAAACACGTTCTGGCATAGAAGTATGTGTTGTCTTAGGTGAGTGCTTGACTGAGATTGCAGGAGGAAATCGTCCAGATATGGAAAAATTTGCACTCCCTGGAGTCGCAGAAACGCTATTACTGGAGCTAGCACCTTCGTGAACACACGAGGGGCCGAGCGCAGACCAAACGTTAACACTTTGAATTGGTAATCGTGTTGACCCACTCGAAAACGCAGGAACTTGCGATGCCTTTGTAATATAGGAATATGAAAATAGGCATCCTGGAGATCTATAGTTGCCATGAAATCTTCCTGCGAGAGTAGACGCAAGATGTCTACTAGCGTCATCATACGAAAGGATTGGCTCTTTAGGTATTTGTTTAGTGCCCTTAGATCGAGGATGGGCCTCCACTCTCCGTTCTTCTTTGTGATCAGAAAGAATCGGGAATAAAAACCCTTTCCCCTTTGAGATACTGGCACCAATTCTACAGCTCCTTTCTGCTTTAGAAGTCGAACTTGATGCAAAAGTTCTTTCATGTGAGCAGGTGGTGGTCCGGAGGGTGGTGTGGAAGGAGGGAATTTGGTGAATTCTAAGGCGTGTCCTTTTTTCACAATGTCCAAAACCCAACGGTCCCTTGTGATGGAGGACCATTGAGAAAAGAACAGAGAGATTCGACCTCCAACCTTGCATGTCCGGAAAGAGTCACTGTCTTTTAGATGCGTTTCCTCTGTATGAGGATTTCCCTCTATACGACTTGGAGGCCTGCTGTCGTGAAGATTGCTGTTGCTGGCCATTGGAATATCGGTTGGATCCTTGATTATAGGGTCTGTACTGATTACTACCCCTTCGAAAATTGTAGGTGGTGCCGCGTCCGCGTGCACCACGAAAATTTTGCCTTTGAAATTGTAGGTTACCTAAGGATCTAGCTGTTTCAGTATCCTTCTTTATGGATTGGAGTGCCTCATCAACGTGACTGCCAAATAACGCCTCGCCGTCGTAAGCCATGTTAAGGATCATGGACTGTACCTCCTGACGAAAGGATGTTGATCTTAACCATCCTTGCCTGCGCAGAACAGCCGCTCCGGCAAGCTGACGGAACCCCGTGCAGGCGATGTCTACTGCACAATCAATTATCTCCGTTGATGCTGCTTCTCCCTCTTGAAGCAACCTCATTGCTTCTGCCTTAGAAGGCTCCGGCAACTCTTGCAGCACATCTGAAATATCAGCCCACACTTGTCGGTCATAGCGACCCAAAATGGCCAAGGCATTAGCTGCTCTAACCACAGTAGAGGCCATTGAAGAGAACTTACGCCCTATGGCATCCATTCGACGTCCGTCACGATCCGGTGGTGCGGTGACAGACGACGCCGGATTTTTTGCCTTTCGCTGCGCTGCCTGCGTGACGACTGACTCAGGTTTAGCCTGTCCCGTGAGGCATGCTGGGATTCCTATTGGTGCCTTATATTTCTTCTCTAATCGAGGCACCTGTGCCGGCAAGGTATTCGGTGTTTGCATCAACTTCTTGCCTTCTTCCCAAATAAATTCTACAATAGGAATAGCATGAGTCTGTTTAAAAGGTTGACTTTTGAAATCATAAAGGAAACAATCTTCCTCTCTGCGCTCCGTTGTCAGTTTAAAACGTTGCGCTGCCCTCTCCATTAGCTGGTGAAAGTTCGCTATGTCCACCGGAGGTGAATCCCCTGTTACTATCTGAGAGGGGGATGGTGTCTGTGCTTGGTAATGGTCCCACTCCGTCATATCATCGTCATCCACATCCCCATTATCATCTGGGATTTCACCCTCTTCTGTTTCTTGAGGGACTTCCTGCGGAGGCTCATAGTGAGGCAACACTCTCTCTGGGACCTGTCTTGGTGGAACAGAGGGTAGCAGAGGTAAAGGATTTACAATTGGTATCGGTGGTATAGTTGCTGGAGCCACAGGAGTTGACGGGACCTCAGAACGATGTGGAGAAAGAGGAAAACGTTGATTATAGTCGTCCAACATGCGTTGGAGATTAGTTATGAGCGACAATGGAAGAGTCGCCGTTGCATGTTTCGCAGGCACCTGCTGTATGTAAGCTGGATCTTCATCCTCACTGCTGTCATCCTGGCATTTGATTATCAAGTCGGATGGGCTTTGCGCCGTTCCAAAGGACTCCGGTAAACCCTCGGACTCCTGATCAGAATCCGTAGCAAATAAAGGTGAAGGAGGCTGCGCATCCCCTACAGGAATAATCTCTTCCTGTGTAGTTGGTAATGGTGTCAAAGGAACCCCAGTGAATGATGAAAGCGACGCTGAAGTTGCGTGAGGTAGCTGTTCCCTCCTTGACCTTTGTGCAGACGATATCCTGTTCACCTTTATCTTTATGAAAGAACCTGCCGTCGACTGCTGCATGGTCTGCACTGTGGACGTCTTCGGAGAAGGCCTCGTCGACGGAGCTGTCGATAATGGAACGATGGTCGACGGAATAGTCGTCGGCGGAATCTGTGCCAACGAAATCGACGTCGACGGAGCAGTCGTCGACGGAGCCGTCGCCGACGAGGCTTTAGTCGACGAAGCTGCCGTCGACGAAGCCACCGTCAACGATCCCGTCGACGGGATCTTCTTCGTCGACGGAGTGGGTGCCGACGAGGTCGACGACGTCTTCGTCGACACGGGTAGCGTCGACGGTACCTTTACCTTCTTCGTCGACGATGATGTAATGGGCAAAATAGAAGTCACCGCGCTTGTAGTACTGATGGTCACCGTCGACGAGGATAACGTCGACAGAACACTCGTCAACGACGAAGCAGCTGATGTCGTCGTCAGAGTCAGCGTCGACGAGCCAGATACAGCGGATCTCGTCGTCGGCAGCATCGTCGACGAGGCGGACAGTCTTTTTCCTGAGGACTGGGAAGTAGATGCCTCTACAGCCTGAGAACTATGTCCCAAAGGCGACAAAACAGTAGGTGAGACAGCAGAAGTGGCAGCTGTCAGAGTCAAAGACAGTTTCTTTTTCTTGAGGAAAGGAGATGGTAACTCCTGCACACTACTGCGCTTAGAGGCTGTCTGAGAACGGCCAGAAAGAAGACTTTCCATATCAGACACTGGGTCATCTTTATCCTTCAGTCTCTGTAGCCAAATTAAGAGACGGCCTTCTCTATCCTTTAAAGTCTTTGTAGAAAAAGTTCTACAAAATTTACATTTTGCTACTTCATGATCTGGGTACAAACAGTAAATACACTTACTGATATAAACGCAGCTTTCCACACGAAGAACATGGTCTAAACAAAGATTTCTTACTTGAAGACATTTTGACTGAAAAAAACTGAGCAGAGCTCAGGGAGACTCCCTGTCACACGACGTGCGGTAGAAAATCTGAGGTGAGGAGCTCTGAGGAGAAGGTTCTGGAGAGGAGCTGGCGCCTGATTGGCCGTAGTTTGGACTAACATAATGACAGAGATAGACTGTAATGTCTTTTTTTCTCTTTCCATGTTTCTCTATGGAAAATTTCATATAGGGACATTCTTTAGGTTATTACATGCTTATATCTCTGTTTTTATATAATTACGTATATATATATATATATATATATATATATATATATATATATATATATATATATATATATATATATATATATATATATATATATATATAATCACTGTATATATTGCTATATTATTTACCGTGGGACTCCCACTCCGACGACGGGGAATATTCAAGCATGTGAATCTATGAAAGACACCCCAATACTGGAGAAAAACAATTTCGAATCGGATGGTGAGCATGGGAGCAGCCTGTCCCCCCCCCAGCATAGCGAATCTATTCATGAGAACCTTTGAAGAGAACTTATTCTATAACAAAATCACTCCCTTCTATGAAAAGTTAGACCTTTGGTCTAGATATATGGACGATATGTTTTTCAATCAGTAAGGGCGCGGAAGATCAACTTGAAGAATTTCAATTTTGGATCAATCATTGTGATCCACAAATGAGGTTCACCTCTAAAACCAGTCGGGTGAGAGAAGAAGTTTTGGATATATGGATCCAACCGAACAATGAGCCGTTAACATAAAAGAAACAATTCCCTTAAAATAAAGAAAGCAAAGTGAAAATGTTAACTCAAAAGGAAAATTATCATAAATACCATGACACCAAGAGAAACCTACGGCAGCATCAGTTAAGGACACTTTTCTAACACGTTGATTTAACAGTGCACAATTAAATGATAAGAAACCCACGGAGATTGTAGCAAGCCCTAAGGCATTAAATTGTTTGAGATGCTTCTGACTTTACAGGAAGAGCAAGTTAATAACCTGTCAATAGTGTTATTGTGCAAGTAAAATATTTCTGAACTGCTTCCTTCCACCTGCATTTTCATCACATTGAGAGGTAGGTGGAACCTGGAACGAGATTAGACCAGTGGTGATATTTACCATACCTGTAGCTAGACCCACAAACTACATCATGTTGCTGCTGCCAAAACAACCAGTAGGTGCATCGAACAGAGATGAACAAGACCAATTACTGCAAACAGACAATTTAAAAGGCACTCAATATATGTCCCTAATCAGAGACAACAGTTGCATCGTACAGTGCAAAATGGTATACAATGGGGAAATGATCACTGTCTGTAGCTGGAGATTCCTTTTCATGAAGTCAACCGAGAAAGACAACAAAAAATCCTGTCAACATGTACTCCACAACTCCCATGCTTACTGGCCTCTTTCTCACTCGCTATAATGCCAGTGGCTGAAAAATGAGCTCAGGCAACCCAGTTGCTCTGCGCCCCCCCTGCAATAAAGTTGGATCTTGTTTTCCATTTCTTACCTCTCTGGAATGCTCTCCGCCGCTTTCTGCAGCCACAAACTGCAGCATGCCTGCCGACTCACACTCACCTTTACAGTTGGGTTGCAATTCCCAAACTCTCAGGGTCCTTGCAGCGCACATACAATGCCAGGAAAAGACACCCTCCATGTTGTCCTCTGACAGTGCGCTGCCGCAGCTGATGAAGGGGGTAAGGGTGGGAGAGGAGGCGAGGAACCAGAAAGGAACAAGGCAAAAAGGAGGTGAAGGGAGGAAAAGAGGTTGAGTACTTGGAAGTACTCCAGAGAGGTAGTTTAAGAGCTGTGGGCGGAGCTACAGAAGGAAAGAAGCAGAGGGTTGTTGTGTGGAGCTAACCAAAAAGGCGAGGCCAAATATAAGGCTAGGGAGAGAGAGAGTAGGGAGTGGCGGGCTCTATGAAATGTGACTAGCCTAATTGGAATAAGGCAATGTGACGCAAGGAGAGAGACTTGTAAGGTAGAAAGGGCGTGGAAGAAAAAAGAAGGCAGAGGCATAAAGCAAAGATGTGGTTAATGGAGAAAAAAAGCTGGGAAAGTGAACAGCACAAACTTTTCGGGACGTCTCTCGGGCTATGGCAACGAAAGTGCATAAGAATACCATGGAGCTAGAGCGAAGCCGGGGCAACTGGGCAGAGCGTGACCAAAGGACAAGAACCACCTGTTGGAAATACTCCACTCCCACACCGGAAAGGGTGGTGGTAACGGGGTCTCTCCAGACATACACAGTGGTAGCTTGGCTCGAGTGGTCAGGAATCAGGCACCGTGCTAAGCATACGTCATACCCATACAATAACCATGCGTGCATCCGTTCCAAGAACGACTCTACACCGTAAAAATTATGAAAATATCTGTTTATCTTCTTTTTCTCTTAGTTGCTGATTAAATAATAACACAATCACCATATACAAGGCTTTTTCTGTGGAAGGGTACGTCAAATAAATACTGTCTTAATGATCCAATAAATAGGGGAGATCATAAATAATTAAGGCATAAATATAAGTGCATTACATACAGGCAATTAAATATTATGAGGCAATAAATACTGCAAGCCAATAAATATTGTGCGACAATAAATCCTGTGGAATAATAAATACAGTGAAGCAATAAATAGGTTAAATACAATAAATACAGTGCTCTCAATAAATAATTAAAAGCTGACAGTGACACTCATAGAATCAGATCACATTTAGATTTCTATGGGCTGATTTGGCCCAGTCACAGCTTGTGGTTAGATGGATGGCTTGAGGGTGTCTACTCCCTGGCTTGAACAAGGCTGAGGCCTAAACTGAGGTAGATCAAGGGGGGGGGGGGAATTCTAGAGACCTGGCTCCCTCACTCTACACAACCCCTCTGAATTAGTCTCAGCTCACCCCTGGCACAATCAAGCTGGTTCCAGCACCACTCTAGCCCCTAGGGTAGTTTCTCAGGATTCCACAGGGCCTTAAGCGCCCTCTATTCCACTTACTGCCCTTTTTCTGAAGCTCCGACGCCGCTGGAGTCGTGTCGATGCCGTGAGGCGGTTCCGGTTCGATGTCGGCGGCCTCGGCGCAATGTCAGTTCTCGACGACGCCGGTAGGCGGTTCCGGTTCGATTTCGGCGGCCTCGGCTCGATCTCGTCCTCCGGTTCGATGACGTCGGGCAGTCTTGGCTCGATGTCGATTTCAGGCGGCTCCGTTCCGATGGCGACCTCAGGTTCGATGACGTCGGCCGGCCTTGGCTCGATGTCGACTTCCGGCGGCTCCGGAGTGCGATCCCCACTCCCGACCTCCGGTGCTCCTCTCCTCAGGTTCCGGCGACTCCGGAGTGCGACCTCCACTCCCGACCTCCGGTGCTCCTCTCCTCAGGTTCCGGCGACTCCGGAGTGCGATCTCCACTCCCGACCTCCGGCACGCTTCACCTCGGTCTCCGGCGACTCCGGAGGGCGGACTTCACTCCCCAGTCGACGCCGCTCACTCGACCTCGGGTGACTTCCTCCTCGACCTCTGGTACTCTCTACGACCTCCGTCGGCACCCTCTCTCGACCTCTGGTGGCTCCGGGTACGACGTCTGCTTTTCCAGTCAGCGCCGCTTCTCCACCTCGGGCTCCGGGTCTCTAGGCTTCTCAACGTCGGACTCCAGGAAAACCAATAATCAGGTCAGGACTTTGCTGTTCTTTGCTTCTAAGGCCTGTTCCTGCTGTCCAGGTCCTTAAGATGGTTTTTCTTGCTTCTTCCCACACAGGGCTCCAGGCTGGGCTCAGTCAGTAGGGACTAGTATCAAGGGTGGGTTTATGGACCCCACTCCAGGCACAAGTTTCCACCCCTGCTGCCTCACTCCTTCCTCCTTCAGGTTTCTGCTGCTCTCTCTTCACCAGTCAGGTGCCAACTGCCAGCTCCAACTGCCAACTCTCTGTCTTAGCTTCCCAACATTCTAAACCGCCTCCAACTGTCACAGGGCTCCAGAATGTTGCAGAAGGTTCTAGTAGGTTCCAGTGGGTTCTGATGATGTCACAGGTGGCCACCATTTTGTGCTCCAGGCCCTCAGACAGAAGTTCCAGGGGTAGATAAAATGGCTCCCTGAATCTGCATCAATACTAAAAAGTCTGGTGGTTCCCAAAAAGGAAAAAATTACTAACAGGGTTTGAGGCAAAAGTGGGACAAAATAAATAATGATGAGGAGGGACCACCCAAAGGGCTGACAGGTGTAACACCACCCATTTCCTTTTAATTGTTGGAAAGAAATACAATGCGCTGATTCACAAAACGTCTGAATACCATAACAATGAAAAATGAAACTGAAAGCTTGCATGGCGCACTAAAAATAAAAACAATGGCAAGGTCCCATGAGTGAGGTCTGCGGTCACCACTGCTGAAAAGTGGGGTGCCAGGCTGCGCTTCACGAACTATGAAGCGCGGCCGATGGGGGGTGCGGGATTGGGGGGTGGGGGGTTGTGGGAAGGAACGGAGCCTATTAAAACGTTATATCGCGACATCCACAAAGCAGGCTTCACTTGAGGGAGCGGCAAAGTTTGGCAAACTGCGCAGCCGCCATTGTTGCTGCTGAAAGTAAAGACACACGAAAAAATAAATGCGTGTGGCCAATTTCGGCGAGCCACAAATAAAAACAAGCATTGGCCGATAAGGTAGAGAAAGTAAGGATGGGACTTGATGGAATGATCCAAAAGAAAGAAAAAAAAAAAAAAGGTGACAGCACAAGACCTGGGAGAAGGAGGAAAATGAAGGTTGACATATGGGCATGTAACGAGAAACCGAGAGTGAAAGAACGGGTGATGTGGAGGACACAGAGGTAATCGGAACAGAGCCAAACACAGAGGAGATGGTCTGGAGCTCCAGTATAGGCAGAGAGGAATGACGAGGACACTAGGTCAGCTTGGGAAGGACTTCTGCTGATTAATTTCAAGTAACGTCTTCCACTGCCAAGTAGACTGCCCTCAGGAAAGAGAGTGCCTAGGGGGAGCATGAAACAGAAGACCGGTATAGTGACTAAGCAAAGGGCAGGGCGACAAAGGGAGCCAGAGGGAAGGAGCAACAAGACCCGCGGCCGCGAAACGCGCTCTGTGGTGGGGGAGGGGCGTTGAAGCGTGAGCAAGACCAAGGAAAGCCAGATGGCGCCTCTGCTCTTAACTGTGCGCGTAACCGCACGCTCTATGCCACACAAAAAGCTGCGGTCAGCTTTTTAAAGCCCACTTACTAAAGGTCTCGCCAGAGCAGCGCATGCGCTAGGTCAGGCGAGACCTATAAACAGCAGTGGGGGGGCAGGTTGAAGGCAGATCCAGAAAAAAAGCACAAAGGGTAGCACTGTAGAGAAGACGTGAGTTCTTCAGAACAGGTCCTGAGGACAAGCAGTACAGCACGGGAAAGGTGCATAGTGACAGAACATAGTAGTCGAGACTGGTTGTGAGGAAAAAATGAGCATAAAAACAGAGAATGAATCTAGAGCAGTGCACGATCTAGGACCTATCCTTGGTGAATGGCGACACTCTAGAGGAGAATGTTATAGGGACAAGAAGCATCATAAAATTAGCACAGGAGGAGTAGGGAAAATTGAGCCAAAGCAATTCCAGCTCCTCCAGCCATGTGTTATCCTCACTTGATCGACCCACAAAATTGTGTCTCGTGTAGGATACACATTCTCTTGTCCTTCACTGAATACTTATAGCCCAGCCCCCTCCTTGGGGACTGTCCCTGTGTGTTCTTTAAGGCTACCCAGGAGATGTCCTTCACCAGCTGCTGGAATAATGCTCTTAAGCTGAAGCAGGGGTATATGGATGAGAGGTGGGGCTGTGGAAGTGAGGCCTGTATTCAGCTATGCTGCTATGAAAGCGAAGATGGGGACGGACCATTTGTATCAGACAGCAAGGGGAGACAGTGGACAGACAGAACAGAGGTTAGCAGCTCCCTACAAAACGTACTGAGCAACAGTGATTTGGAGAAGTTGCATATTGATTTGTGCTAAATTTTTACAAGACACTATATTGTGTTTGTCATGATGCATGCAGTTTGCCAACTAAAAACGCATGTTCGGATGGCTAGGATAGACGCAACCGGATTACAGAGACCTTAAGGACTGTTTGTTCATGATAGACAACATCTTGCTAATGATAGACATCTTGTCTGAGCTTACAATATGCACTGAAGTAGTATCACGTGATAATTATAGACTTACACCTTTTAAAAGAACTAGGAAGGCTTTAAAACACGAGTATAGTATGTGCTAGCTAATAATCTACTAAGAGGGGTAGGTCGCTAGTAGTTCTCAATTTTACTAATCCATGAGAAGAGAGATCGCCCCTACATGAGAACATAGCACCAGTTATACTCACCAAGCCCCAGTGCACAGGTACCTGCTGAGTCAGTTGTCTTAAGGTCTCACCTAACCAACTTAATCTTTTTAGGTGACTAGGCACTGCTGCCATCAGTACCCCGGTAACTTCACTCTAAACCTGTATATAAAATCTCTATTTAAAACTGCAATAATATGAATGAATTTGATGTTTTTAAAAACGTTGCTCAACTGCTTTCCATTGTGCTTTTTAGGTTGCAGCATTTGCTACAAAGGGCTTAGCTACAGGCTGATTGGTCAAAGGGGGGGGGACCAATCAGATCTTGTTGGGACGAAGGCAGTGGAAGGGGTTGAATCCACGCCTACTCAAGGAGAAGCATGGCACCTGCACGCAGCGGAGGCGCCTGGAGCGCACCTAAGGCACACCAAAGGCAAGCCCGTCTGCACCTGTCCGGTCAGGGCCGGGGGCCTGCCACTATGCCCAAACTCTCCCTCACAGGAAGAGCTACGAGACTAACCTAGTGAGGCAAAACATCTCTCCCTCACTTGCCATCTTATTTTGCAAACTAGGCTTACTTCCGCCCCCTTTGACTCTACCTACACTGCTGGCAGCCACCTTAACCTCTTCAATGCCCATGACGAGCTGGTCTCGTCATGGGCCGCGGTTGCGCTGTGCCCATGACAAGACCAGCTCATCATAAACCCCGCCCGCTAATACAACGGCCGGCACAGGGCGGGGAAAGGGGCGGGCACTGAAGGGGTTAAAGCTGCGTCACCCAGCAGTTTTACTAGCTCCACCACCACCATACACAAGCAAAATCATACCGTACTTCAGGTGATGTATCTGAAACACATGCCTCCTAGTTAAGCACCAGGATGACATTTTCTATCTCCTGGACTCAGACTCCTGACTGACTTCTACTAACGGAGACCTGGCTCACGGAGGAGTCCTCACCAGATACACAATCTGCTCTCCCAAAAGACTACTACATATTACAACCACATAGGGTAACTGGGAAGAAAGGAGGTGGGAGTCGCAGCAATGATTAAGAAAAGTCATCACTAAACCTCCCCTTAGTGGGGAATTTAGTAATCAATCTGGAGTCCTCTACCTCATGTCTCATGTGTCCTATTGAGCCCCCTCCAGCTACACGCATGCTTTTTGTCATACCGTAGCAGAATCAATAGCACCTTTAATCATTGATCATGCTAACGTATTACTTATAGGGGACCTCAATTTCTGGACAAATGTGGCAAAGGGTTGGCAGCAAGTTGCTGATCTTAAAGACACCCTTATTAACTTAAATCTGGAACAGTAGGTAAACCTTCCCACTCACATTAAAGGCCACCTTGTAGATCAGATATGGACCACCATATTCCATTTGATGAACCGGATCATTGTCCCTTGTGGATAGTCAGACCATTCTCTGATCTCCTTATGTATCCCTAATCCTCACAGACCCTCAACAGTCTCAGCCATTTTTTCCAGGAATGGAGCCATAGCAAACTGACATCCTTCTGTAAGGAACTGGGAAAGTCTCTACCTTCCCCAAAGGAAGACATAGTACTTTCGGAAAGCAATCACTAGCTGGCTCGCTGAGGCCAGCAATGTATATGCCCCCTTCCACAGAACCAGACCAACAAGAAGTCATGAGGCAAACAAGGGGTTCTCGGACTATCTAAAAATAGCTAAATTGAATCTGCGTCATTCAGAATGTAAATGGCCCACCAAGTACTCTCCTGACCTAAGAGCAATGTATTTACAACAACTTCAAGCATACAAAATCCTGATTAGGCAAGCAAAAGCCAGTTTTTTTTTTTACTGGTAACATTTTGAATGCACCCAATAAATCCAAAGAGATTTAAGATTGTTACAGAACTCTCCAACCCAGAGTCACACTACCTGCCATTTCTTCACAAAGCCTAAGTAAATCTCAACTCCTTTTTTGTAAATAAGATTGAGTCCATCATAAAGAGCATCCCCTCCTTGAACAGCTCACAGTAACTTCTCTCTCTGCGACACAAATACTTGCACACTCGCCTCCTTTCCTGAAAGAAGTCAGGGGACCTAGCTAAATTACGGACAAAAGTCAAGTCAGGGTCACCGAATGACAACTGCCCCCCTATCCTAAAAATTGTATTCACCCCTCGTCTCAGATCTGGAATTATCATCTCCTAATCATTCTATCAATACAGGTTCAGTCCCCTCATCTCTCAAAGAAAGTCATAGAACCACTACAATAGAAAGCAAGGATAGATTTCCTCAACATGAAAAGCTATCAACCAGTTACCATCATCCCCAATCTAACAAAATTACTTGAAGCACACGTAGCCCGTCATCTCTGTTCATTCAAGGCCTCAGACTTTCTTGACCCCTGCTAAGCACAATTCCGGCCTGCACACTCCACAGAAGCAGGGATCCCATCGGTAGTGGATGCCATGCGAAAGGAAGTGGATAGTGGCAATACTCAAGCCCTAGTACTCCTTGACCTGTCGGCAGCATTTGGAATGGTCAACCACACCCTCCTGGCTGTGTGTCAGGGCCGCAGGCCTACATGACAGCTTTCAACTGGATTGTCCCTTTCTTTAGAGACAGATCTCAATCAGTTAAACTTCCCTATTTAACTCTTTAGAGGTTTAATTAAGTGGCGGAGTACCGCAGAACTCCCCTCTCCACTCAACTTTTTAATCTCTATATCCACTCCCCGATTAATTCTCTCGAAAACAGGAAAGTAAACATTTTTAATTATGCAGACGATATGCAACTGCTGTTTAGAATCAATGATAGCCCTACATCCAGAATGCAGTTTCAAGAAACTATGCTGTCCATCCGGGACTGGATGAACAATCATCTGAAGCTAAACTCTGATAAAACAAAGATCGTATTCACCTAAAAAAAAAAATTGATCTCAGGAACCCTTCCTTCTGGCCCACTGAGATGGGGTTCTCCCCCTCTAAAAAGTTGGTAAAAAAATTTGACTACCATGGATGAGGAGCTATCACTTAAGCAGCAGGTTGGCGCAGTGACGTCTTCCATCTTTTGGCAAGTTAGCCGCATTAAGATGAAGAAATTTCTCATCAAAGACGCCTTGGTTCAAGCCATAATGGCTATAATCATGTCAAGAACAGACTATGCCAACTCCCTTTATCTGTGCCTCCCTAAATTTCTCACATACAGGCTCCAGCTGATTGAAAACAGGCCACCCGTCTTATATAGCACCTGTCCAAATACTGCTATATCGCTCAGCTGACCCAAGATCTTCACTGGCTCACAGTCATACATAGATTCATGCTTAAAGTTACACTGTCTTCAAGGCCTTGCATGTGGACAGTCCAGCCTTCAAATATCGTATCAACTATTCCCCACCAGAGAATGAAAATCCAGTCTTTTACACTATCTAGCTATCCCTCAATTTAAGGGGAAGAGAGCAGATGGCACTAAGTTCACGGTCACTGCCCCCGACCTTGGAACTTGCTGCCTTTGGAACTCAGGACTGCCACAAACTATGCTAAATTCAGACCACTGCTGAAGACCAGGCTCTTCAAGCAAGCTACCAATAAGTATCTTGAGCTGTGCTGATTCAGTTAATAAGTGCCAAAAGACCATTTGGTCAAATTGCGCTCTAGAAATTGCAGTAACATCACAGAACTTCCCTTTCGATGTCAGCATATATAAAATTGTGCACCGGCTCTCAAGCCCTGCAATCACATTAAAAAACGAATTCTATTTTGTATCTTTTGTATTTTTTTAAATTCAATAAAAATGATTTGAAATAAAAAAAAAAATACGAATTCTAGCAAATCATTAACACCTTCATGTAAAATCAGTGACGCAATGAAGACTTTTGAGAAATGCTTGACTGACCAGCCATATAAATAATACCTTACCTAACGGGGAAAAAGCAGGACACAGAACTTCCTTTCTCTTTGTACTTTTTATAGTTTCTTTCACCTAAGAAATTAGGACACAAGCTCATTGCAGACCACTAAATGTGCTTGTAGTCTGTCAAACAAATGCTTGTCTCAAGTAGGGAGCAATACTGCTCTATAAAAAAATCCTTTGAGATATTCATTATAAAGAAATGTTTGCATTAACATCTTAATATACCTAAATAGTTCCTCCAATGATTGAGACAGGCAACACTGGAGGATGAGGGCTGCAATTAAAATTAGAACTTGGTGTTTAGGTGCAGTCTGAGGATTATAGTTCTGACTAGAAGTAGTGCTAGACATTTGCAGAAGTTATGTAATAATAAATGGCCAAATAGCCAGTTTATGAATGATCGCAAAATAGGACATCTTAAGGCAGGCCTATTTGGCATTAAATGTGCAGAGGACTGAACCTTTGAAGGCATTTGAAAAAATGGCGCACGAACTAGGTCACAGGAGGTCCATTTCATTAGTACAGATGTGATGGCCTAAGAGCACAAACTGCTCTATTTGAGGACCTGAGACTTCAGTATCAGTTGCACAGGTTATGGCAGTTGTTGTGTTGCAGACCGCAATAGTATTTTCCAACACTGGCTCCAGCTGAATGACAGTCAATGAGAGGGACTGTGTGGCCTCTGGATATGCTGGAGTGGGAGCTGCAAGTCATATGACTTCATGTACACAAGCCTCACAATTTCTCACTATGGCCTGATATAAAGTTAACTCAAACTGGCACTTGCTGTACATCACAAAGTGTCACTTACCTTTTTTTGTAATCTTATCACAGAAGTCCATTTTTTTTCCAAAAGTCCAGCATACTTTTTATCTAACTCTTCATTCTGAAAGGTGAAAACATAGACCATAACTCAAATATCTAATAATGCAAATTACATACAGTGCCCATAAGACTGGAGGAGGAATCAGTGGCAATGATTACCCTCTTAATAAGTTTGCATAGCAGGTTTATCAAAGTAAAATAAATAACACCATTGCTTGAGAATGTGTGAAACATACAATTTAAACAATAGATATTGAAAATAAGAGCAAAGGTTTGTCCTTTATGTTGGCCTTCCAAGATTTCACTTGAGAATACATCCACAGAACTTTCAAAATGCACCGGTGTTAATAAGGAAATCTGGTCAATGTAAAAATTAGACATGCAAAGGTAATATTCGGACACACTGAGAAGGAACCAGTGGCTCGCTGTTGGGTCAACTATCAACCGACTCACCTTAAACTTTAGCAATACTTATGCTTCTAAAATGCGGAAAACAAAGTAGTAGCTGGTAAAACGAAAATTCGCTTAAACTTGAAATTGTAGTTCTTGGACGTGTATCTTCATGTTACTGAATATCAGAGAAAACCTCTGCATATGAGCAGGCTCTGCAACCAATTTCAACACAGCAATGTGTACAATAGGCTTTATATATTTTTTCACAACACATTTTATTACGTTTCCATGGTACGGTGTGGGCAGTGCCCAAAGCATACAGTTCGATTTAGAAAAGTTACTTGCCTTCGGCAACGATGTATCTGGTAGAAACACAGTCTAGCCATAGATTCCTTAACTTAGAATATCCCCAGGCGCCAGTTGGATTCGGAGATTCTTCAGCAATACCTCTGCGTGCCGGGGGACGGCATCACACGGCTCCGCCCTGATGTCCTCCATGGATATGACTTCAGGGGAGCCATAAAAGTCCCTCCCGGAGCGCTAACGTCAGTTTTCTACTGTGAAATATTTCCATGCCAGAACGCGGAGCCACAACTAAAACTGTAAGAGTGCCAAAACAGTGCGCCAAAAAAGATTCAAAATCGTTGCAGCAACCTTGACAATCAGAACAAAGTGATGAGAAAACATGAGGCATGTCAAAGAAAAACAGCTCATACTGAAAGGGGGAGAGCAGAGTACTTGCTCCTAGACACAGACTTCACGCAGCATAAAACTATACCATCCCAAAAGGCAAAACAAAGGGAATGGATGAAATGATAAACGACAAGAAGTCTGCCATCACAAATGTCATTGTAATGGACAAAAAGACTAACATGAGTGGTATGGCAATTGACAACATTTTCTGGGACAACAGAGAATGGGCAACCATACATACAAAGAGACATGATCAATTGACTCGTAGCATAGGCAAATAGATCAGCCCAACAGAGAAAAACATCCGGAGGAGGGACGGAACAAAGGGCATGACCAATCTCCATAACGGAAGAACCAGGTGGTAAGAGCGTGGACGCATAAAAGGGAGCCCACCTCCCAATGTGAGAATTGGTGGGAGAGCAGAGAGGAAAACAGAACAGGACCTCTTGATCTGAGAAGGATGTTAAGTAGAGGAACACCCATGAAGAAAGAAACCACTGGTACAAAGACCAATGAGTAATACCCCATCCTGAAAAGGACCTCGCAGAGTGGGGAGGATGGGCGGGCGTTAAGGAATCTGCAGTTAGACTGTCTCTACCAGATACATCGTTACCAAAGATGAGTAACTCGTTTATCTGATATAGACATCTAGCCGCAGACTCCTTAACTTAGAATAGATACCAAAGCTATACCCCATCGGAGGAGGGTCTGCGACTAAACCCCCAAAAGTTCCCAAGGGAACTAAACCGTCAAAGATTGACCAAACAGGTGGAGACAGTAAGTGCCAGCATGGCTGACTCTAGACCCCTAGGCTCTGAAAGGGAGCATGAACAAGGAAAGGCAATGGCACCAGAGTCCATCAGAGGACAGCACAAAACTTTCACTGTCTAGCAAGGGACGAAGGAAAATCACAGAAACCAGAACGATCAGTGCACAATGGAAGAAAACCACAGCTGTTGAAGTATTAGAACCAGAGGTGTGCGCAGAATCCCATGGACCTGCACAGCGTTAAAGTCCCAGGGGAGGGACAAATGTGTCTGACAGAGCACACCAAATGAGCATGCACAACAGTGCATCCCAAAAGTGACAAGTGTAGAGAGAGTACACTCAGAGGAAAAACACCCCAACAACCAGGAGATACACAAATGTGGACAAGAGAAATACAAATATGCAGAAAGTGTGGAACGTGGAGCCACACCACACCCTCCAAAAGTCCATGAAATGGATTATCTACAAAACATGTGCGGCAGCAGGAAGACACCGAACGTATTACCAGGTAGTCATACATCAGGATACACTGGTCAAAGGATACTGGCAGAAGCCGGACAAAGAGTGCTCGCTCTCAAGAAATGGAGTGAAAGGGTGAAGAGGTGAGAGGGAAGGGAGAAGGGAAGAGGGTAGGGGGAGAGAGGGTAGGGAGAGACCAGGGCAAGGAACCCAAGAGACTTCAACTGGTAAAAACCCGGTACATGTACTCTCGCGTAGGAAGGAAACATATGATATTTATACCTACACATACCTACCTACAAGCATAGATATGCACGTATACAATCGAAAACGATAGAGCTAGATATATATGCTCTGCCTATGATTAAGGACGATTGATGTCTGAAACGTGTAAGGCAATTTATTTATCCAGGGAGCTGCAGATGGTGTTGTTGCCTTATTTTGACGATGGAAAGTGCGTCCTAAAAGCTTTGGCAAATGTGAAACTTTATGTAATGCACGGCAGCCTTGCCGTGGGGACTGCACGAAAAGCGGGCCGATGGCTCTGGATGCATGGAGCCGATCCCGGTCCATCGTGTCGGCATATCATTGTTTGCAACACTGTCTGCTTTCTTTTGGATAGCCCACTAATGGCTGAATTTATGAGAAATATTTTTGAGTGACTTTGTTGTTTATCATGAACTACGAGGCTAATCACAGAACTGCTGTTCCCAGAATGCTATTCTACTTTGATTGCAAGGCTCCACCTGGGGTAGAGGGTGGAGGGTAGAGGGTGGAGGGTGAGAGGTGGAGGGTGAGAGGTGGAGGGTGAGAGGTGGAGGGTGAGAGGTGGAGGGTGAGAGGTGGAGGGTGAGAGGTGGAGGGTGAGAGGTGGAGGGTGAGAGGTGGAGGGTGAGAGGTGGAGGGTGAGAGGTGGAGGGTGAGAGGTGGAGGGTGAGAGGTGGGGGTGAGAGGTGGGGGGTGGGAGATGGAGGGTTGGAGAGAGAGAGATATAGAGAGATATAGAGAGATATAGAGAGATATAGAGAGATATAGAGAGATATAGAGAGAGATAGAGAGAGATAGAGAGAGATAGAGAGAGATAGAGAGAGATAGAGAGAGATAGAGAGAGATAGAGAGAGATAGAGAGAGATAGAGAGAGATAGAGAGAGAGAGAGAGAGAGAGAGATATAGAGAGATATAGAGAGATATAGAGAGATATAGAGAGATATAGAGAGATATAGAGAGATATAGAGAGATATAGAGAGATATAGAGAGATATAGAGAGATATAGAGAGATATAGAGAGATATAGAGAGATATAGAGAGATATAGAGAGATATAGAGAGATATAGAGAGATATAGAGAGATATAGAGAGATATAGAGAGATATAGAGAGATATAGAGAGATATAGAGAGATATAGAGAGATAGAGAGAGATAGAGAGAGATAGAGAGAGATAGAGAGAGATAGAGAGAGATAGAGAGAGATAGAGAGAGATAGAGAGATATAGAGAGATAGAGAGATAGAGAGAGATAGAGAGATAGAGATAGAGAGAGATAGAGAGATATAGAGAGATAGAGAGATAGAGAGAGATAGAGAGATAGAGAGAGATAGAGATAGAGAGATATAGAGAGATATATAGAGAGATATATATAGAGATATAGAGAGAGATAGAGAGAGATAGAGAGAGATAGAGAGAGATAGAGAGAGATAGAGAGAGATAGAGAGAGATAGAGAGAGATAGAGAGAGATAGAGAGAGATAGAGAGAGATAGAGAGATATAGAGAGATATAGAGAGATATAGAGAGATATAGAGAGATAGAGAGAGATAGAGAGAGATAGAGAGAGATAGAGAGAGATAGAGAGAGATATAGAGAGATATAGAGAGATATAGAGAGATATAGAGAGATATAGAGAGATATAGAGAGATATAGAGAGATATAGAGAGATATAGAGAGAGATAGAGAGAGATAGAGAGAGATAGAGAGAGATAGAGAGAGATAGAGAGAGATAGAGAGAGATAGAGAGAGATAGAGAGATATAGAGAGATAGAGAGAGATAGAGATATAGAGATATAGAGATAGAGAGATATAGAGAGATATATAGAGAGATATATATAGAGATATAGAGAGATATATAGAGAGATATATATAGAGATATAGAGAGATAGAGAGAGATAGAGAGAGATAGAGAGAGATAGAGAGAGATAGAGAGAGATAGAGAGAGATAGAGAGAGATAGAGAGAGATAGAGAGAGATAGAGAGAGATATAGAGAGATATAGAGAGATATAGAGAGATATAGAGAGATATAGAGAGATATAGAGAGATAGAGAGAGATAGAGAGAGATAGAGAGATAGAGAGAGATAGAGAGATAGAGAGATAGAGAGATAGAGAGATAGAGAGATAGAGAGATAGAGAGATAGAGAGATAGAGAGAGATAGAGAGAGATAGAGAGAGATAGAGAGAGATAGAGAGATAGAGAGATAGAGAGATAGAGAGATAGAGAGATAGAGAGATAGAGAGATAGAGAGATAGAGAGATAGAGAGATAGAGAGATAGAGAGATAGAGAGATAGAGAGATAGAGAGATAGAGAGATAGAGAGATAGAGAGATAGAGAGATAGAGAGAGAGATAGAGATATAGATAGATATAGATAGATAGAGATAGAGAGAGATAGAGAGATAGAGAGATATAGAGAGATAGAGAGAGATAGAGAGAGATATATATATATATATAACGCTCCTGCTTGTATCGTTCCCTTGAAAGGCACTCTAACACCAGCATAGAGCTTCAAGCTTAAGCCCTTTATTTATCGGAAAGGATAACGTCAGCCTGCTCCTTTCGCAGCCATTACACCACTTCTACCGAAGCGTTACAAGGTAAATCCTCTTCTTCAAAGGCTTGTGGTTAAAGTAAACACAGTTCGGTCACAAGCACTCCTTAAATACACATCCTAGCGCGCCCTCTGATGGGCTCCTCTGTATGAGTTACGCACAGTGTTATGGGAGTTGTAGTGCCGGTTGAAATATCCTGCGCTAAGAAGAGGATTTACCTCGAAACGCGTCGGCAGAAGTGGTGTAATGGCTGCGAAAGGAGCAGGCTGACGTTATCCTTTCCGATAAAGGGCTTAAGCTTGAAGCTCTATGCTGGTGTTCGAGTGCTTTTCAAGGGAACGATACAAGCAGGAGCGATATATATATATAGATATATATATATATATATATAAATATATATATATATATATATAGCACAAGAAGCACCTACGGCACCGATATGAACTACAGCAGGACATAACATATGAAAAGCATAGTTAGGATATATATGTAGTCCAGTGGAAGGCTGGGAGCCAAAACGCGTAGACCGCCCATGACACCTTGTGTGGGATAAAGCACTTTTGATTCAATTGCCGGTTGTGGTGCTGTGATCCTTCACCGAAGCTTTCAGGAGACTGAGAAGGCGGTGGAAGGAAAATCTCTATATATATATTCTTGGATGAAGTGCTGACAGCCAATCGGATCTCACGATGAGATGTGTGGTTAGGCTCCGTCCAGATTAAGTGTTTAGATGTTAGGTGGCTCTAAAAAGAGCCGTTGTGTTAATTGAGGGACAGAGGAACAAAAAACACAGCAAAAATTATAGGGTGCCGCACGTGTGCTGCTGTATCTTGCTCTCTATTAGGGGAATGCTGGTGTCCCCATAAGAGAGAAGAGCATTGCACGTATTGCACCGTATATGCACCCTTTTAAACAGAGGGTGTATATCCAGAGGAACCGAAGCAGGTGAAGCTGCCGCCGCAGACGTAGTGCTCGGCTGAGCTGCTGGAGGGTTTTCTCTAGCAGCTCGAGCATAAGCCACAGGATGTACATCTCTAACGTGCCTGATCATAGTGAAGATACTCAGAGTATTTCGTTTTAGGATCTCCTCTTGATAAGACACGATCACAAAGAGTGCAGGTGACTTGGAGCATTCACCACCTTCTGCCCGTCTGGAAATGTAAAAAATTGCCATATAAAAGAATCTTTCTGTTTCCTCTGTCTCTGTCTCACAAGGGTCTCCTGCTCACTCCCAGAAGATGACTGCTGCTCTGCCATTCTCAAGTACTGGAGTACTGGAAAAGCTGCTCAGCTCCTTCTCCCAGGGAATCAGAAGTAATAATGAGGGGAGTGGGTGTGGTGTTGGAAGTTTCTGGAACTGAAACTACTATAAACCAATGAAAAGCGTTGTTTCTAAATCACATGACTTGCCGTGCGCAAAACCATAGGTTTCACACATGTTATAGTTAGCTGGACATTTCACTCGTAAAAAACCAATGAAATTCCCCCATTATAGTTAGTTCAGCTAACTATAACTCGCGCGCCCGCAATCCACTGCTGATGTCACATATAACATGGTCGATGACATGGTCGATGACATGGTCGATGATTCGATGACACCACCGATGACACCACCGATGACATCATCCATTGAGTATGTGTTTAACAATTTTAATATGGTTAATATATATATAGGGAAAGACCTGTTGAAGAATGAGTGGGTGTACAAGTCTGTAAATGGATGATTTTCTGTGGTGTGTAACTATAAGTGAGTCATTAAATGTATCTTTTTTTTTTATTTGAAGTTCCACATGTACGTACATATATACAGAAACAAAGAACACATACAATACATTTGACTTTTCCAACAGCGACTAAAGGAAAAAGAAAAAACTAATAAGAAAAATAATCAATTAATGGTTGCCAAATAGCCATAGCAAATTTCTTTTTACGCGGTTTTTTCAGCAAGTACATACTAATTTCTAGATTATAAAGATTAAATAATTTGGCGCGCCATAGATCGAAACTCGGGGCCTCAGGTTGTAACCAGGCAGTAGCAATAGAAAGTTGCGTTACAGCCGCAATAATGAACATAAAATATCGGAATTTACAGAAAGGTTGTACCACAAATGAAACCCCATCAATCCCTAATAAAATCATACTTGAGGAAACCGCTATTGGTTTGCCTAAAATGTGAAACAAAAAACATTCAATTTGATTAAAAAGAAGACGTAGAGAGGGGCAAGAAAAAAAAATGTGTACTATATCAGCATTGCCAGCTTGACAACGGAAACATTCCCCAGATTTTGAAGCATGTGAGCAATTGCCCCATTTCATAATGACCGCAGGAGTGTAGTATAAATTAAATACAGTTTTAAAGTGCTGGGCTTTTAACGAAGCAGAATAAAAAAATCTTAGGAGCAATGCTAATAGAATCTTCACTATGAATAGAAGAAAATGAAAGCCGAGTCCTCCACTTCACATTTGTTTTATCGAGATCATCTAATCTAGAATCCAATAATATATGGTAGATAGAGCCTATTCGTAATTGAGAGCTTACAGCTATAATACGGATAGAAACAAGGTGATAAGTGTGTTTCTACAGAAAATCCCGAATCTGAAGGAATTTAAAAAATTGAATGTTAACTAAATCAAATTTCTTTTTAAGCTCATCAAAAGAGAGAAAGACACCCTCTGTAGAAACGAAAGCCCCTAGCCGCATAATCCCTTTGATGTGCCATTGGCGTGCTATTGAATCAAAAAAAAATTGGAGGTAACAAATGAGGTGCAGCGAGAGGAGTATAGACTGTATATTTGGGAATATGAAACATCTTTTTAAGGCTTTTCCAAACAGAAAAAGCAGTGGCAATAATTTTGAAACTAGTACATTTGTAATAACTGCCATCTATTTCAGTTTGCAGACAATTCTTAGCTAAACAACCAAGAACCATCTGGTAGATAGAGGGGGCTTCTGCGGGATTACCAACTTCTTCCCCTGTAAGAAGGATACGCATCTTCAAAAGTAAACATGACATTTGATATAATGCAAAATCAGGGATAGCCCATCCACCACGAACAAATGGTAGCGTCATCAAACGAGAGGCTCTTCGAATCTTTCCAGGAACCCACAGATATTTTTCACATACTGTCCGCAGCTGCCGAATCTGAGGCTTTTTGACTAATAAGGGGACAGCACGAAAGAAATAAAGAACTCTTGGTAAAATAACCATTTTTAGCAGGTTAGATCTGCCCACAAGAGTAAGATGGAGACTCTGCCAAGAGTCCAAGGTGGACTTAGTTTTATCCAAAATATCATTCCAGTTAACTGAGATCATGTCGTTCAAATTAGATCTAATTTTGATGCCAAGGTACACCACTTCCTCCACTACCCTAGAATCAGATGCTGTAGCTGGATTTAAACAAAGGCATTGGGTCTTGGCAGAATTTAACTTATAGCCAGAATATCTACCAAAGGAGTCGGCAAGCTGTTCAATAACCGGCAAGGCAGTATCAAGGTTGGAGGTAACCACGGTAATATCATCCGCATAAGCAAAAATATAGGGCAAGTTCTGAACAACAAAAGGGGGGGGGGGATCTGGGTGTTTAATTCCAGCATTTTCACAAAGGGATTAATATAAAACGCAAAAACAAGAGGAGAGCAGGGACAACCCTGACGGGTCCCCCTGCAGATCTGAACCACCTCCGATTTGATTCCCATTGCACATATCTTCGCGATAGGAGCCTGATAGAAAACCTGAAGAGCACGGATAAAACCGCCCCCAAACCCCATACGCACCATTATCGCCCAGAGAAAACTCCATGCAACCCGGTCAGAAGCCTTCTCGGCGTCGAGCAGGACGAGAACCAGGGACCTGGACTCCACCTGCGCGACGTCAAGAAGAGCAACAACCCGGCCAACATGGTCAACTGTACCCCGGCCAGGAACAAACCCATGCTGCTGCAATGAAACCAATCCAGCAACAAGCGGGGCCATTCGATTAGCAAGAAGTTTGGCATACAATTTACCGTCGCAGTTAACCAGACAGATGGGACGATAAGATCCCGGCTAGTCAGGAGGCTTCCCCTTTTTAGGAAATATAACAATGTGCGCATCATCCCAAGATTGAGGAGGGGATCCCTGCCTAGCCGCCTCAAAAGTATTCAACATGTCCTCTCGCAGTTCATGAAAAAATACCTTATAAACCTCCATAGGGAGGGTATCTGACCCAGCAGCCTTACCCGAAGGCATTTTAAATAATGCCTGATCAATTTCCTCAGAAGTAAACGGCATATCCATTTTCTCTACATCTGCCGGATCTAGCTGTTCCCAAGTCAGTGCAGGGAGCCCCAGATCCAAAGGAAGGTCACCGATGTTCGGTTGGCTATATAACTCGGAGTAAAAAAGGTGAAACGCCTTCAGAATAGTCTGAGGATCGTGAACTAGCGAACCTTGTGCATCATAGATCGCATGAATCTTTGAAGCCTGATATTTGGCACGTATTCTTTGGGCTAAGAATCTCCCTGAGGATTCACCGAATTCATAGAGTTGTCTCCGGTAAAGGTGGTGTTTAAGTGCGATCTCCTGGGCCCATACAAGGTTATTAGCCTTGCACTGGGCAAGCTTTACTAGGGTTTCCTTAGGATCCACTGCTGCCCATAGCTGAGTGGCGAGGTCCAATTCAACGTTCCGAAGATGAGAAAAAAGCTCTAACATTTTTTGTTTAAGTGATTTTCGAGCAAATAATCCATAATTAAGGACCTCACCCCGAAAACAGGCCTTAAAAGAATCCCATACACCCGCAGGGGAGGCAGAGCCGCGAGTACACAAAAAAAAAAACTCTGAATTCATTTTTTCATATGATCGACAAAAAGAGGAATATATAGCAGTTTCCTATCAAAAGAGAAGGCCTTAACACCTCTAGAAATAGCAACATTATGAAGGGAAATGATTAAGGGGGCATGGTCAGACATTAATCTCGGAAAAATTTGAATTTGAGTGCTAGAAGCCAAAGCAGCAGGTACAAAAAAATAGTCTAACCGAAATAGCTTACTATGAGGTGGAGAGAAAAAAGTATACCCAGGATCTTGCGGATTAATCATATTCCAGACATCTGCCAACCCATGATCGTCGATTAAATTATGAAGAGCTTGAAAAACTTTGGGTTAACGACCCTTATAGACATACGAGGAAGAGCAAACCCAGTCACCAGATAAATGAATATTCAAATCTCCGCAGAGTATTAGCGGAGTAGGCCAGAGAGCAAGTTCCCCATTTAAGTAGTTAAAGATGTCCAGTTCATCTGTATTAGAGCCGTATATAGTACAAAGGGTAAATCTGGTCTCCCCCACTAAACATTCAAGGATTGCCCACCGGCCATGGTTATCTACCAAAGAACGCCCCGAAAGGACAAGAGAGGGTCGAGCTAAGATAGCCACCCCTCGCGTCGTATCAGATTGTTTAGAGGTAACAAGTATAGTATACCCTAACTCAGCTAGTTTCTGCCTATAAGACCAGGAGATATGCGTCTCCTGCATACAAATATTATCAGGATTAATAATTTTTAATTCAGCCTGGATCTTCTTACGCTTATCATAGTTGAGGCCACAGACATATGTGCCTATTCTCATCCTGGTATTAGCCATAATCCACCGTGTGATAAGTTACCACTAAGTTTAAACCTTTTCATAAAAAAAACTGATGAACAAAGACGAAGAGAAAAAAATAAAAATCTGAGTGTACTGTGGAACAAATTTTTTAATGATATACCCCCCCTGGACCCTCCCACCCCCACCCCACACGGCCTCCCTGTGGGCCCCCACCCCCCCACACCCACCCTTCCCTATGGCAATGGGACCTGTTGCCTAGGTCGGAAAGATGGCAACCGATGCTTCGGTCGAGTGAGCTGGGTTGAACTCTCCCTGCTGCTGGTGCTCTCCCACTGATACCGCTACTGAGAGGACTGACCCTTGGCAGCAAGATGCTGATCTCATCGATTACTTGCGTTTAGGGGGTGATATTGCTCGTAGCTCCTTGGCGATGATCTGGCACGCAGCTGCACCCCTGCTGATTTCGCACAGAAGCAACAGAAGCAACTGGCGTCTGAGTTGTCGGTGTCTTCCGCCTCTCCGCTCAGCGTTTTTTCACTGCTTCTGCCCCTGTGGTCTTCGGTAATCCTCAGGTGACCTGTGGGAAAATGCAGCCTAAATCGATTGGCAAGACTTCTGCCAGGAGCAATAAGCCTCGTAGTGCTCAGCCTGCAACTGGTATTGATATTTCGGGAAATCCCGGGGGGCCCCCAAAGATGCAGAAATCTCCCCCCGAAAACGGCCTAACAGATTTCATGAAGACATCTGCTGGTAAGACTGCCGCTGCCTCTGCAAACTCTGCTAAGACTACTGCCCCCTTGTTTACAAAACGCCCCTTGAAGAGCTCGGTGTAAAGTGTACCTAAAATTGCCAGTACTGGGCCTCCCCAGGAGGTGTCCTAACCCTCCCCTGATTGGCATCCAACCGAATCACTCTCTCGGCCAGGAGTGTGTGTGGGGTGGGAGGGGGTGGGGTGTACAAACCCTCAACGCAGCTTCTGAGATAACGGTGGATAGTCATCCTGCAGGATGCATTATGGGACTTGCAGTCCCCACTATCCCTATTACCCCCGCTTCCCTTCCCGGCAGGGCTATTGAGGCGCCAGATGTTATCCTTTAGGTTGACCGCCCGACGGGGGCTAGTGGGGGAGGTCCAGCGGTCAAGACCATAGGAAGAACTGAGCCCAATCAATCAGTCAATCATAACGATGCGCTGGATAACTTTTTCTCTCTCTCAGACACATCATCAACCTCCGATGACGATGACATTACTAGCAGAGACTGGGCTGAGTATGAGGCTGGGTCTGCTAGCCAGGGTGAGATCGATGATTGTTTGATGGGTGGATATATGAACTCGGCTCTACTTGATGGCACAGTTCGGAAAATCAAGCCTTCAAGCAGACTGGCAATGTCTGTAAGCTCCGCACCAGTTGATATCACCCCGGACCCTCGGGTGGAGAGTCTGGCCTGGGACTACTCGTTTTCAACCACAAAACCACCAGCCGAAGACAGTGATGGGAGGGAGGGGGTCTCAGCTATTGCTAACTCTTCAGATCCTATCAAACCGATTACTTTGGAAACGATTTATGACAATGCTTTCACACAAGGCTGAGTCAAAACTTGAGAATGCCAGAACGCAGGGGGCTTGCCGCAAGCTGCAAAACGCAATTAGACGCATAAGCAAGACATGTTCTGAAATTGGCACAAGAGTAGGGGAGACAGAATCTCGCATATCTATCCTGGAGGACGGAGTAGCAACACAGAGGAGTAGTCAACGAGTTAAGGACTCAAAAAGAATGTGTCTCATGGAAATTATCCGAATTGGAAAACCGGATGAGACGGAATAACCTACGGGTTTTGGGTATTCCAGAGGGGGCAGAAGGAGGTGATGAGACAATTTGTCATCCAGTTGTTTGTAGAGGCTTTCCCCGAACTCTCCCACTGGGATTGGGAGGTTGAGATTCAGAGAGCCCACCGCTTTCCCTTCTATAGCAAACCGCAAGCTGCTCGTCCTGGACTAGAGACTCCCTACCCCCATGCCATTCTGATTTCCTTTAACAATTTTCTTGCACGAGAGGCTGTCTATGATCTAGCTAGACCTAACCAGAAGAGATCTGCCAAATGGGTCAATTTTTTTGTTAGGCCTGACTTTTGCCATGAGACAGTTGTCCAGAGGTGGCAGCTCCGCCAACTCATACCTCTCTTTCAAGCCAAGGGGGGGTCAAGCATTTCTTCTTAATCCTGCAAAGTTAAAAATTGTGTATCAGGGCCAGAATAAGTTTTTTTCTTCTGAAGTTCAGGCCAAAGATTACTTACACTCACTTAAGAATGGCTGTTGAAGTAGGAATGGCACAAGTTGGGCATATAAATAGGCTCTCTCCGTAGGCTGTCTTTTTTTTGTGTTATGTTGATGGTTCTGGGGGAGCACAGCAGGGAGCGTCACCAGCTTCCCATCACAGGGACCTAGGTCCCATTAAATGTCTTACTGCAGAGTAGTGACTAAACTGTGTAAATGTCTGTATGTTTCTGTATGTTGGTGTACAAGTGGCTGCATGGTTTTGGGAATACCTATATGAGTGTCTATATGAGTTATTGATTGCTTGTCTCAGTATCTGTATGGGTTCCTGAGTGTTTGTGTGGGTAGGGTGTGTGTGACTATGCATAGATGTGTGAGTGGGGGATTCTATGGGTGCATGGTTAAGAGTGCATCTGTGATGGACTGTAAGGTTGAGTGAGTGTATGTATGGGTGTGTTAGGGATTGAATGTATATCTCAGTGGTACATTTGTGACTAACTACATATGTGAAAGGCAGTATATATGCGTGTAAGAGTATATAAGTGGGTAGATGTGAGAGTGTGTGATTGTGAGAGTGACTGTATGGATGAGTGTGTGCTTGTATCAATGATTCTATAAGAGCGTAAGAATGTGAAACCATTTTTATGAGTAAGTGAACTTGAGTGTGTATAACCGCAAAGTTGAGTAAATGGGAGTGTGATTAATTGCATGACCGAGTAGGTGTGAGAGTACCTCTATGGATGATTGGTAGTGTGTGAGTGTCTATATAGGTGTATAAATGCATATGATAGTTTTGTATGGAGTGCCTGTAAGTATGAGTGCCTGTGCAGGTGAATGAGTGGAGGTGTATGTAGACCTAAGAGTTAAGTGGGTATGTAGTTATTGGTATTGCAGAATGTATGGTTTTGAGAATGGAACTCTGAAATTTTGAGTCGGTGTATCAAAGGTTATATTAGGGTGTGAGAAGATGTGGTAATTTATCACATGGATGACGTCATCAGTGATGTCATCAGTGATGTCATTTGAGATGTCATGAGTGATGTCACTGACCATGTCATGAGTGATGTAATATGTGACGTCATCAGCAGTGGTTTGCGGGCGCGCGAGTTATAGTTAGCTGAACTAACTATAACGGGGGAATTTCATTGTTTTTTTACGAGTGAAATGTCTAGCTAACTATAACATGTGTGAAACCTATGGTTTTTTCAGTGAATATATACATATATATACACACACACACACACACACACACACACACACACACACACACACAGAAACATGTATAAATAAACAAATACAGATACTGTATAATTCATCATAAGCATCCCGAAACCAAGAGTGGTTCAAGAAGAACATCCGCAGAAACCAGGAGCAGAGGAACCGGAGCTCCTGCTTGGCAAAAGCAGAGTGACGTTGAAGGACAGAAGGGCTTCCCAACACTAGATATTGAATAGCAAACAATACCACCGAGTAGAATGCAGCCAACGCTGTGGCTCAAGACTGACCAGCAAACACGTAGTGCCTGTGAACTTACCCAGTGTGTACCCACAAACCGTTCCAGGACTGAAAACAGAAAATGTTCCGGAAGTGTAACAGAAAACCGACCCATATGAAGCTGAGACAGCTGGCATAGGCAACAGAGGGGGGAAACAGCAAACGCTGGAAAAACAGCCAAGGCAAGCAATGAGGCGGGAAACGTGCCAGGATGAGCCCGTCGTGGCGTAACCCCAACCATACTCTGGAGGAGGCCGCCTCCTGAAAGGCTGGAGAGAACCACAGACCAACCGCGACAGATCAGGATGTGGCATAACCCCACCACTACTCTGGAGAAGTCTGCCTCTACAGAGGCAGGAGAGATGGAAGCATCAAGAGAAAACTACGCTAGCATGGAGCTCCAAAGAGACTACGTGAACCGTGCGAGACGTCGCCAACAGGAAGGAGAGAGAAAAGAAGCTGCATTTGCCAGGAATCGAACACAGGTCAACTGCTGGGAAGGAAGAGATGCTTGTCACTATACTGCCAACCGCGCAGCATGAAGAGAGGAAAAATACTCCAGCCGTAAATAAGAGACAGCCCTGAAAAGGTCCCGCAGGACCTCAGTAAGGATCCACACCAGCCAGAACCATCTTGGACAGTATAATTTATATGTATACAAACACACGTATACGTACACACATACATGGACATACATACGCACATACGCACATACATGCACACACATATACATACACATAGCAAGAGCACTACCCGTGGGAAGGTAGAATGATTATACAATAACCAACAAATACCCCACATAGGGTACGTCACGTCCCTATAAGAAGCAAGGGAGCACCTCTTGAGACTATCTCGTAGGAAGAGGAAACAAAAACACTAACAGAAACAGCCGCAAGCTGTATCGCTCGTCTGGGAAAGAATATATGCCCGGAGATTAAAACCAAAGAACAGCAGTGACAATACTGCAACCAATGAACAAGACCACACAATGGTCATAAAACAAGTTCAATCCCGGAAAGTGAGACATGAGACGCTGGACCGCTGAATCCGCGTGACTGTCAAAAAGATGGGCCCGTCAAAGGGCAAATCTAGGAGACGCTCCTGAACATTTTCAGGAAAACTGCCATCACGTAGTCAGGCATGGCGACGAAAAGCGACTGACCTGGCCATAGCCCGACCCACAGTCTCGGTGTCCATGGCTGATCGAATAGAAAATTTGGCCAATTCACAACTATCTTGGAGCATTTGAAAGGAGACGCTCAACTGAGTCCCAGAGGTCAAAAGTTGCCCGAGCAAACAAGCAGGACGTGTTTAAGGACCGAAGGCCTGAGCTCGTGGACGCAAACAGTTGACGACTGTTGGAAAACCACTCCCACACTAGAAGGGGTGGTGGTCTTCCTGACACACTGTGGTAGCTTGGCTCGAGTGGTCAGGAATCAGGCTCCGTGCTAAGCATACAACATACCCAAACAATAACCATGCGTGCATCCGTTCCAAAAACGACTCTACACCGTAAAAATTATGAAAATAACTTTCTTTATCTGCTTTTTCTCTTAGTTGCTGATTGGAGAAAATAAATAACAATCACAATATACAAGCTTTTTAGAAAGTGCAGGACAAATAAATACTGGCTTACTGATTCAATAAATAGGGGTGATCATAAATACTGAAGGCATAAATAAAAGTGCAATACAGACAGGCAATTAAATATTCTGAGGCAATAAATACTGTAACCAATAAATATTGTGCATCAATAAATACTGTGGACCAATAAATACAGTGGAACAATAAATAGGTTAAATACAATAAATACAGTGCCCCTAATAAATACTTAAAAGCTGACAGTGACACTCATAGAATCAGATCACTTTTGAATTCCTAAGGGCTGATTTGGCCCAGGCACAGCTTGTGGGGATGTGGAAGGCTTGGGGGTGTCTACTCCCTGGCTTGGTCAAGGCTGAGGCCTAAACTGAGGTAGATAAAGGGGGGGAAATACCAGAGACCTGGCTCTCTCTCTCCACACAACTTCTCTAGATTAGTCCCAGTTCACCCCTGGCACAGTCAGGTTGGTTCCAGCACCTCCCTAGCCCCTTAGAGCAGTCTCTCAGGTCTCCACAGGGCCTTAGGCGCCCTCTACTCCACTTACTGCCCTTTTTCTGATGCTCCGACGCCGCTGGAGTCGTGTCGATGCCGTGAGGCGGTTCCAGATCGACGTCGGCGGCCTCGGCACAATGTCAGTTCTTTGACGACGCCGGCGGCGGCTCCGGTCTCGACGTCAGCGGCCTCGGTTCGATCTCGGCCTCCGATTCGATGGCGTCGGGCAGTCTTACTCGATGTCGACTTCGGGCGGCTCCGGTCTGATGGCGACCTCGGCTTCGATGACGTCGGCCGGCCTTGCCTCGATGTCGACTTCCGGCGGCTCCGGAGTGCGATCCTCACTCCCGACCTCCGGTGCTCCTCACAGGTTTCCGGCGACTCCGGAGTGCGACCTCCACTCCCGACCTCCGGCACGATTCTCACAGGTTCCGGCGACTCCGGAGTGCGATCCTCACTCCCGACCTCCGTTACCCCTCACCTCGGTCTCCGACGACTCCGGAGGGCGGACTTCACTCCTCCGATGACGCCGCTCACTCGACCTCGGGTGACTTCCTCCTCGACCTCTGGTATTCCTCACGACCTCTGACGGCGCCCTCTCTCGACCTCTGGCGGCTCCGGGTACGACGTCTGCTCTTCCAGTCAGCGCCGCTTCTCCACCTCGGGCTCCAGGTCTTAGGCTACTCGACGTCGGACTTCAGGGAAACCAGCTTCCAGGTCAGGATCTTGCTGTTCTCTTGTTTCTAAGGCCTGTTCCTGCTGTCCAGGTCCTCAGGATGGTTTTTCTGACTTCTTCCCACACAGGGCTCTAGGCTGGGCTCCGTCAGTAGGGACTAGTATCAAGGGTGGGTTTATGGACCCCACTCCAGGCACAAGTTTCCACCCCTGCTGCTTCACTCCTTCCTCCTTCACGTTTGTGCTGCTCTCTCTTCACCAGTCAGGTGCCAACTGCCAGCTCCAACTGCCAACTCTCTGTCTTAGCTTCCCAACATTCTAAACCTCCTCCAACTGTCACAGGGTTCTGGAATGTTCTGGAAGGTACTGGTAGGTTCCAGTGGATGCTGGTGATGTCACAGGTGGCCACCATTTTGTGCTCCAGGCCCTCAGACAGAAGTTTCAGGGGTAGATAAAATGGCTCCCTGAATCTGCATCAACACTAAAAAGTCTGGTGGTCCCCAAAAAGAAAAAATTCAAACAGGGTTTGAGGCAAAAGTGGGACAAAATAAATAATGATGAGGAGGGACCACCCAAAGGGCTGACAGGTCTAACAACGACCACGTTATGTTATGTTATGTTATGTTATGTTATGTTATGTTAAATGGGACTTTTATAGCGCAACGGCTACTCCAAAGGAGTGTCCCGGCGCTTTTGTGCTCCAGACCAAAGAAAGAGCTGGAAAACATAACAGTAAAAAGAGCAGGGGCCTAAAGAGGGGGCAGATTATCCAGTGAACAGCCAGGTTTTTAAGTCTCCAACAAACGAGACTCCCTAGTAGGAGGGAGTAGCAGAGACGAGGCAGATGGCAGCAAGGCGGAGGTGGCCTGGACAACCAGCCCCTGAGCCCTAGGGTGTAAGGACAGACCGGGTCATCTGGGGCCGGGCGATTGTGGAAAAGTAGGTCTTATCTTTCCATTCACTCCACCATTTTGTGCTATACCCTTCATGACTGACCTTCTCTCTCTTTCACGATCACTCTGGAGCTCCACTTTTGACCTCCCACATTCCTGCACGGACGCTCACACCCTGTTCGTGCTTTGACCTGCCACAAACTGACCAGCCCATGCTCAACCAGTCGGACAGGGAGTTTCCCAGATGTTTATCGTCCTCACCCTGCACACTATGCCCTGCAGGCGTCCAACAGCTACCATCTGCAGGTCTATCAGATTGACCTCTGCTTGCTGTGTAATCATTCCTCTCTCCTGTGCCCTGCAGGGGTCCAATAACTACCATCTGCGGACTTATCTGATCGAACTTTACTTGTCGTATAAACATGCTTTTCACCTACACCCTGCAGGGGCCTCACCGCTACCATCTGTGGACTTATCAGATTAACCTTTGTTTGACATATAAACAAGCCTTTTTCACCAATGCCCTGCAGGGGCCAAACAGCCACCACCTGCTGATTGCATCATAACTGACCATTGCTTGTCTGTAAATTATTGGTTTGTTATTGTTCACCTAGCACGCACAGGGTGGGGATGAAGGGTATATAGGGTGCAGAAGCAAAGCACTCAGGAGATTGCCTCCTCAGACAAGCTGCGGGTGTCTGTTGCCGATGCTCTCTCTCCATCTCATGAGATTGTAATAAATATCCTTTCTCTCGGCGCTCTAGTGTTGGTCTCAGTTTGTATCCCGGACCCGTGGACGAAGGGTGGACCCTGCACCTTTGGGTGGTCCCCCAAAAGACCACCAAATCCACACGATGATTGTGCGTTATCGCATGTTCCACAGGGTCCCCTGAGGGGGGCCTCGCCCAGATCCCCAAAAGAAAGTGGTTTACCAACGTGCCAAAAGGCAGCAAGGGCTCAACATCCGCGTTGATCTGTTGGAGCACATCCAACAAGGGATCGGAAGGCAGAGAGACGGTGGGAGGCTGGAACATTAAAAAGTCAGCAGCCTTGCGAACCACGCGTGCAAACGCTGCACTAGCCTCCATGGCCATTCTAGGTGAGGACAGCAGGTCATAATTAGGGGACGGTTGTAGGCTAACATGTCCGCCAAGCCGTTGTGATCTCTTAATTTCCTGAGGAGGGTGAGCAACATCCACGGGAATGACTCAGACCTGCCCTGGACCAGATCCCTCGCTCAAGACGGAGACTGGTGACGCTCAGACTCCGAACAGGACATCAAGGTAGACAACAGTTTCATCCGAAGTTCCCGCAGGGACTTCGGCTTCAGATTCCGACAGGCGTCGCACTCCATGGAGTCGTGGTGCTCTCCCAAGCACCACATACAGATCCCGTGCATATCAGTCAATGACATCTGCCGCGTACCGGTCTTACACAACTTTAAGCCCGAAGGCATCGGCACACTCATCCTAGACGCGAAAAAGCATCTATAGGGCCTAAAACTACACAGGCCAGAGGACCGCTTCTTCCGGATCGTAGTCATAGGCGCAGAAAAGGAAACTGATTTTAGTGTGCCGGGAGGGACTTACATGGCTCCACTGATCTCATATTCGCAGGTGTCAGGGTGGAGCCATGCAACGCCGTCCCCCGGCGCACAGAGGTATTGCCGAAGAATTTCCGGATCCAGACTGGAGCCTGGGGATATTCTAAATAAAGGAATCTGCGGCTAGCTGTCTACCAGATTACCACATTTTTGGAAAAAAACACCATCAAACTAACCTGAAAAACATCTGGCCCAACAACTGGAATATAACAGATTTTCAAATAACTCCCTTAAACGCAAGGTGTCTAGATGTATATATATGGACGACAGAGTTGCTCATCTTAGATATTTTAACAATAAGGTAGATGTACAGGATGAATATGGAGGGTCGGTTTGTGGCAAGGGGGGCAAGTATATGCCCCAACATATCGCCCAGCAGGACCAGATCTTCCTGCGCTTCTGCGGGCAGCCCCTTGCCTGGGAGACTGCGATCTCAGCCCCCATGCATCTGTCCATGGCTGTCCTCCACCGACCCACTGTTGGCGGGGAGGTCTCCTTCCTTGGTTGAGCTACGTCCCGCTTGGCAAGTATAAGGCTTAGAAACAGTGTGTTTGTAGCGGTTCCTGACAATCCACTCTGTGCTATGGAGAAACAGCAGCCTAGGGTCAAATGGGAGGTTCCTGAACAAGACAAGGTCCAGGCAGGACGTGATTTTTCCGCCAAAACTGCTGCAGTGCCTCACAGCTCCAGACCGTATTGAGAAAGGTGCCCTCTGCATCCCCACATCGAAGATATATGGGGGATTGGCTGATGCCCATCCTCCAGAGACAGGAATGAGGGAAATATGCTTGAAGATATTTGAAATGAATGAGACAGTATCGCGTGGAGACCGCAGCGCCACAGGGACTGGAAAGGGCCTCAGTCCAGTCATAGTCTGTCATGCCAGGTAGGTCTGCCGCCCATGCCTTCCTGGTTTTTAGTGTGGTTCAGATGTGGGTGGTCCAAGTCTGGTATATTTGTCGTATCTTGTGAACCCCAGGTCACCCATCAATAGACGGCCCTCCAGGGAATGAAATTCAGATAGTTGGTCCAACGGACGAACAAGGTTGATCACGGCGTGTCTATGATGCAAGTACTTCTAAAACTGCAGTTGAAATTCTTTTTGCAATTCTTGAAATGATTTGAGGCTAAGATCCTGCCCATTTGTATTATAGCAACAGAGAATACTAAGCTATTATTCACTCATACTATAATAAAAAACACATGCCATCCTGCACCAGCCCAGTTTGCTTGTTGTGAAACTGAGTTGTTGTAGGTGCACGAAGGAGCCTGCACTAGCCATCAGAGGGATTATCCAGGGCTGGTTTAACTTGTCTCCCACCTATATGTGCTAAAGTGTCAATGCTACGGGTAGCCATGGCACTGAAGAATTAAGTCCTACAGTGCCTGTGGCTACACACAAAACAGACAGTCGCCTCAAATCTGACGAGTTGGGAAAGGGCAGTTGGGAAAGGGCAGGGGTGAAAGAGCATAGACTCAAACCTGGTACTTGCGACGGCACAGGTACAAAGTTTCAGTTTCATGCTCCAATGTTACTCAAAGTAGGAAGGAGCTGTCTGGCTGCTTGAGAGTAAATGGATGAACAAGAGTCCGTGATCAGAAGATCGCTTCCTTTGGTGGTACAAAAGTGCATTCAAACACATCAAAAACATTAACTATATCTGCTGCATCAAGTTACTCTGATCAAAGTGTTTGCTACAACTGCGTCCTCTTGCAATAGAATTTGCCATGTTTGCCCTCTTTGGGTAAACATTCATCAATGGCCACACTGTGTCCACGAAGGTCACGAACCACCTGTAGTGCAAACTGACCATTAATTTATAACCCTAAAGGCAGCAACCAACATTCCTCACCAAATATATAGTTTGCTGGAAACCTCTTGTATAAAAAAAACCTCAAACTCGATGTAAATTGAGACAGTCCTCCGAGTTTGTGCCTGTAACTGTTCTCCCGGCTGAACTGTTTAATTAAACAAACTATTCCTGCTTTGCCAAACGCCTCGTCTGTCTTTTAAAGCAATTTTAACCTGAGCAACATTTTTGCAAGCCAGAAAGGAGGGAGTGGGACCTCAAACCAGACTGCAGCAGAAGCAAGTTGACTCCGCCCAGGCAGATTCACGCTGCGCAGACAGAAAGATGGGCAGACATTGCAACGGACTGGAAGCTCTGCTGAATCTGCAGGGTGGAGGTCCGTCCTGAAGCAGCCGTCAAAGGGTAAGAGACTATACCCGAACCCGAAACATTGTCCTCTAAAGCATTTGGCATATGGCAAACTAGGTAGAAGAGTAAAAAGATAACTGGAGTGCCCTAATACTCTCAGAATCTGGAATATTACCTATTTTATATGTCCCAACTGAATCAGTCATAAGGTGGCCTTGGAGGCGTTCCGCAGAAGTCACTTGTTTGATAGCTGACCGCAAGCTTAGGTGAATATTGTGTAATACTATGTATAGCCCTTTATAGCTCCCTGGACGCTATTATTGAGATACAGCTATCGTGATTGGATGGGGTTTTCACCTTTGTCTTTTTTTTTTTAAAGGAATTCTTAGTGCTAAAAAGGTTTTTACACCATTAGTATCCGAAAGGAGTGTGGGAGGAACAGGTCTTTTGGAACCCTGGGTGCGACACAGGTTGCAATTCAGACTTTAGGGTAAACTTGGAATCAGGATACTGGCCGTAAATTCTGTGTGGGCAAGAGGGGCGAGTGATTCCAAAGTTATTAAGTTTTGGTGTCTGTGCCTATCACATTTGTCTAGGAACGGATAGCAGCAGACAACCCGGCTCACTTGCTAGAAGATAAATCGCAATGCACTACTAAGGTTTATTGACAGAGTATCTTTTTTCTGTCAGCAGTTATTGAAATGTGTTACTGTTTGTGATATTGCCTTTGAAAACTGTATCACGTGACAATTTTAGTTTATTCAGGTTTTATTCTCACATATAGCATGTTAACTCTATGTTACAAAACTACATATGCAGTCTTATCTTATTTTATTGAAATGCTTGTTCGAACTGTTTTGATGTATAAAGTGTAAGCGCTGAGCTCATAGTACGTAATCTGTAAGACATCGACACCTACGAATTGCCCCTACGATTTGACAAACTAAAATAGGACAACATCAACTGAATTGTACTATCCAAATTACCAAAATTGTCATGGATTTCCTACTAAAGCACATGGAGACTAGGATTCCCAAACAAATAAGACTTCAATTTTAAAAAGAGTGGCATTTACATACGAACGCACACAAATTTCCCTGGCCTTTAGATGGAACATGTGACACTAAAAAAACAAAAACAGACTTACATGTCAGAAAAGATACAAAGGGAGGCAGTGCTAGAATTGTGGGCTAGCTTTGCAGAGGTTCAATCTGATAACCCTTGATGCAGATAGTGAGCAAGGCATCAGCACCTCCCCCACAATATGCTGTGATGCACATGCTCACACCCACCCCCCGCATTAGGATACTCTGACCCGATAGCAGTGGAAGCCGACGAACCCCCTGCCAGAAGGTCATGCAGGTCCCAGGCAGAGAAATCTAAATGTCAGAGAGCCCAGCCTATGCCAGCCCAGCCACTGTTTGTAGACAAGGTCCTCAGAAGCTCGACTTCCCGTCCATCACAATCTACACACCACACCTCAAAGGCAAGTAAAATATGCATTCCCACTATGTTAGACTAACGCAAACGTATGTCAGGGAAGTTAGTGGTGGTCCTCAACAGTAAATCAGCAAGCTCAGGAGATAAAGAGCCCCAGTCCCCCAGGAACCCACGACAAGGGTGGTGCCACATGGTTTGCCCAGGGAGCAGAGGAGGGCAAGGAAATAAGTTAGAGGGTGAAGCCATTCTAGGCAGCTTTGAGCAAAGGGTACAGGCCAGACAGCACGAGGAAAGGCATGAAGGGAGGATTGAGAGAGAAAGGGCACACAACAGGGAGTTACATCGAGGCTACAGGGCAGCACACCTTTCTCATGAAGGAAGTGAATTTTAAACACACTGGTCCGGAACAAGGATGATAAGAGCAAAAGGAGATGAATATAGACTTCGCATCAGTTATATATTTATGCTGTCCAGCCAGACAGGATCGATTTAATATTTCAACTGTTCACAAAGAAAAAGTGTGGACACAATCCTGCATCCAACTAAGTATACACAAAAACAAAACAAAGGCTCAGGCATAACAGATGTTTTTGTGTCATACATACAATAAAATAAGCATAAATGTGTGGAGACACCGTTACACAAGAGTAATGACAGGTAAAACAGCGTTTACAGTGTACAGAGAGTCGACGTTTCAATCCCTTGTGAACAATCGTGGGATAATCTTCAGGACATTACATGCCAGGTACCAAAGCCATGCTGGAAGAGTCAGAGGTCGATGAAAGACTGTTAGAGGGGCTCATAGCCATATCGCTCAGGCACAGGATAGGGGCTGGCCATGCGATAAAAGAACAGGGCAGCCAGGTACTTACCCTTAATGAAGAAAAAACAAGCTGTCACGAGTGCGCACACACGAGGGGAGAAATGACCAGAATAGGCGTTGCTTCTCACTGGTGCAAGACAAAGATAGGCAAACCCAGAGGGAGAGGACAGCCAAGAGGCAGAGGAAAGACCTTTCCGTATACATTTTGAGACATGTTAGCTCATTGGACTGAGGAGAGAAGGCACTATGAAAAGCCTTGGTGGATGTAAGGATCGTTTGAGCCAGAAGACATGGCAGTGGTGGAGGTCTGCAGCAGGTATGAAGGAGGTAACCCTAAATAGTACTTCCTCTACATGCACAGATGCCTTGAGAGATGAGAAAGCTATGTTGAGGGTAGACCCATAGAGTCACCTAGCGTGAGTGCGCCCATTACTACAGAAGAGTGAGGCAGGGATTGAATAAGTGCCGTAGGCCCAGATAGATAAAGAGGGGTTGAGAACCAAGTTACCGCCATTGCTGGATGGGGCATGGAAGTGGATTACTAGCTCCAAGAAGAACACTGCAGGTATCAGTAGCGATAGGAGACACTAAGCTTGCTACGTAGTCTAATTGGGGAGCAGATTAACACGGTGTTCACGCAAGTTCGCATTTCAGCCATACACAGCACAACGGGGAAGCATTTAATACGGGGAAGCATTTAATACGCACAAGCACCGAACTGCCCTGAGGGAACTATTCCTGGACCGCCCAAATGTAGGGGGGCTAATGGCCAAGACCATGAAATAGAGGAAAGCATAAACTATTTTCTGAATAGAATGAGGGAGAGATGGGACAGAAAACCGGAGGGCCATGGTCCAGTAAAGGCCCAAAGTTCATTTGTCTACAATATTTTTAAGAAAGAGTTATCCACCGAGATACAAAGTGGGATGACTGAGTAGTGGGGCTAGACACCACATTTTTGCAGGAGATACAACCTCACATATTCCACTATCACAAGAAGCGAAAGAAGGATAGAGAGAAGGAGGAGAAGGCCCAAAGAGAGAGAGCAAAACTTGTTCAACACAAATTGAAAAAGACTTCCCTCGAGGGGGGTCTCTATGGCCACACATGTGCAGATGGCAGCAGTCACAATGGGGGCTCTTCTGCAAAACTTTAGAGGGTACCAAACAGGCAGTCCAGGAGCACAACCAAATAATGGTAGTGGAGGCAGGAGGGCTGGTCGCAGTCAGACCCCAGAGAGTGCTATTATTGCCACAGATGGGCTCACCTAGTAGAGAGGCACTTGATGAGAAGCAGAAACAGCAGAGGTTAGTAAACAAGGGCCAGCCACCACAAACGCTCCTCCTCAGTAGCGCAGGGAGGTGAACTGGTAGTCTCACAACAGCGGTCCAGCAATTGGGCAAGCTCGTGGAATCAGCAGCCGCAGTCAGCGAATCCAGTGCAACAGGGACCTGGGGCCACAACCCCGGCAGGAAGGAGTGACAGTGTGGGGAGGTAACACCATCTCACAATCACAAAATCAAAACCAAATGTAAGACTGTAGACTTAGATAAAAATAATAGCAAATGCCTAAACCCCAGTAGCTTATTCCCCAAATAGTAAAAACCAACAGCATCCACCTTCCCAGAACAGAAACCTACAAACTGCATTCAGGGGTCAATAATTTTGACTTATTTCCAGGACCTCAGGGTTATTGTGGGCAATGTCGATCAGATAACCACACCAGACCCAGTTATCAACGCTGCGTCTGTGGGAACCCAGATTAGTCCGGTTGCCTGAAGTGCCTACAGAAAACTAGGCCCTAATCTGGTGGCTGACTACCCAGTGAGGGGTTGACTGGCCATCGCCCTAGGGACAGGGCAGTCTGATAAAGGGACGAAGTGGTTATAAAAAAAAACAAACAAAAAAAAAAAAAACACCCCCCTTCCACCTTTTCCCCACCACCCCCGGTCCTGCAGCCTAGATCTAATGGGACATACTTCAACCACCAGGCCAATAAGTCCCTGTTTCCTCTTGCCTCACGCCCCAGCTTGATTTTTCTTCTTCATGGCGTGCAGTTCCAACACCGCCACCAATTGACTACAAAAGCCTCCAATACAATGGAGGCCTCAGTCTCGGCTATGAATAAAGACATTCTCTGTGATGAGAACCAATGATCGACTCACGCCTAGGATGCCAAAGAAAAATGGCGTTGTTGCACTTGCTGTTTTGTTTTTTTACCTGTTTTGATGTTGGTTTTTTAATTCAGCGATGGCAAGACCTTAAAACTTCACAGTCCCCCCCCCCCCCCCCCCCTCCAACCCCCACAGGAGTCCATAAACATAGAAGCCCCATAGTAGGGTGACTGGACGTCTCAGATTGTCTGACAGTTCTGTTTTTCCTTTTTGAGTCACCCACCCCTACAGATCGTTCAGGTATCACCAGAGAGGGGCCCACAAGGCTTTTTTTTTTGACCCAGTATTTAGTCTATGTCCCGTAATGCCTGGGAGAGGTGGGGGCCATTGGCAGGGTTGTTGAATTTATTGGTAAGCGCTGTCTGTTAGGCATACTGCAACCCTCCGTTATGAAACCTCATTCCTACTAGTTTTGTGGACAATCGTCCAGTTTTGGGACTTGGAAAAAATAGTTGGTTACCCTATCTCAGTGTAATGACGAGCTTGTGACTTCAGACAGGGCCTCACTGAGCCTACGTTAGCAGGGTATGACCCAAGGGAGAGGGGGGTGCCAGGGTCGGAGGTCTCCAAGTCTCTAACACTGCTCCAGGGGTATCGCAGGGCCCCAGATGTACTACAGACAAGATTCAATGCCCTTCCGGGCATAGTCCGCTCACGTTGTTCCAACCCTGCAAGCACCATTCATGAAATAGTCTACCCTAACAACCGATCCCGTTAGGGGCAGTATAGAAGAGGATGGGGGGTGGGGGTTGGGGGGGGGGGGGGAGAGAACTACAGAAAAGCCTCAGACCCTCTCCCCACGGGGAAAGGGAAAACATGATTGGTGCGACTCATGGAAAACGCCCGAAACAAAAAAGCAACACCCAAACCTAGCCCAAAAGGAAGATCCTAGATCAAAGGAGAGGTAGAGAGCAGCAAAACTAGGTATCTGAGGCCACAAGGGAGGGCTACGTGATGCACCACATGCTGAAAATAGAGGGCTGCACAGGCAAAAAAAAAAAATGGTGTTCATGGGGCACGTGGCAGACACCAGTAACACTCCTAGTACTCCCACTAGAAGTCTGTCTATTCACTCCCTTTCTTCATGAGAACCACCTCACAACCATAGCTAATATCAGGCTGATTACCCAGATCAGAAATGTCAATGGCCCAAAAGACCACCCAAATAAGATTTAGGGAGAGGGGGTTCCCCCAAAACATGAAGACATTTTAACAGGGGTTGCCCCCCCCCCCCCACCACCTCACTAGATCGAGACTAGTAGGCTGACTGGACCACACCTACGTGGCAAAATACAGTCTCCAGAAAATCAATAACTGAGCACGACTGACTAGCTGAATTAACAAACAACAAAGTTCTTTCAAAAACAGGTAACATTCAAAACTTTAAGTTCAACAACGCTGTTTTTCTTCGCCAGCCCGCACGGCCAAGAAGGTAAAAAGGTCAATTTTGAACCTTCGTCAAGGGGAAGAGGAAAAAATAACAGGCCCCCCAGAAAGGAGTCTGCCTAACACCTGTGTGAGCACAGACTGCTTCGAAGGGACTCATACTTGGAACTAAAATATCACAACAAACGTTATGCATATTACTATGCATATGTACCCTCTGTTTACTATGGGTAATCCCACACTTACTTACCATTGATGAACTGCCGGGTCAAAAGGGATTCACAAATGGGTAACTACAAAGCCAGTGAAGGTACCCCTCGCATGACACCTACAATTACACCAACTCCAACACTAGTAAGCCGCACAGGCTACATAGCGCCCTCTAACATAACACTTGGTACCAACAGGACCTCAGTCTGCTCCCTAGCATCAGCAACGTCATGTTAGTTTACTGATCCCACATGCAGTAGGTGTAGATAGGGTCTACCTGTCCTAAGAGGTAGCCCACTATTTTCGGCCTTTACTTATGTAGGATTTGTGTCAGGAACTAACCCAACAAAATACAACCAAACGTGGTAGTTGTAAACATAACCCGATACAACACCCACCCAACAGCGTTATATCGGTTATGTTAATCATTTTTTGTAAAGCACTCGTTCACCAGTTGGTTTCTTGGCGCTGAATCTAGAAAGAGCCGGAAGGTTCAACAGATCAATTGTAAGCCTGAATGGACAGTCAAGTTTTAACTAATTTTCTGAATTTCAGTAGTGGACCTGATTTTCAGAGGGATAGAATTCCATAACTTAGGGGCCAGAGTTGCAAACCTGGCTCCTCCTTGTCGCTTTAACTTAAAGGTAGGTGTTGATAGTAGCTGGAGGTGGGCTGAGCGAAGGTTCCGTGAGGGAGAGTACCTGGAAATGAGACCGTCTATAAATCCAGGACCCTGACCGTGCAGTGACTTTAATACCAGGCAACCGATCTTAAATGCACAGCGTTGGGCATGGGGAGCCAGTGCAATTCCCTCAAAAGAGGGAGGCATGATGCCACCTAGGTTGCCGGTAGATCAGTCTAGCCGCCTGGTTCTGGACTATCTGCAGCAGTTTCCTAAAACCAGCTGGTAATCCAAGATAGATTGCGTTGGAATAATCTAGGCGCGATAAAACCATAGCCATTACAACCTGTATCAGCGCAGCTTGGGTCAGCAACCTACTTATCTTTCTGATTTTATGCAGCTGGTAAGCACAAGTAAAGAAATCCCACATGCGTTTTTAGAGACAGGTATTGGATATTATGACTCCGAGGCTCTTGGCAGATGAAGAAGGGGTTGGAGGGGGAGGCCTAGTTCTCCTGGCCAATAATGGTGGCCCCAAAATGTCTTGCTGCCACCTGTCAAAATTAGTTCAGTCTTTCCTGAGTTTAGTTTTAGATGATTTCTGTCCATCCAGTGACTGATGAACCGCATGGTTGACTGAAAAACCGAAACTGAATGGGGTGAGTTATCAATGGTGAAGAGCAGCTATAAATCATCAGCATAGTTGAAGTAACCATTTATTTTTCCTTCAACGACCTGATCAAAGAAAGGAGGTACAAGTTGAATAAATGTGGGGAAAGCGAAGAGCCCTGTGGCATCCCACACGTGATTCTTTGCTTAGGAGCCATAAACTGGGCCAGGCAAACTGCCGGGATGCGATCCTCCAAGAAGGAGCATATCCAACTTAAGGCTGGCCCCTGAATGCCTGCTTCCTTGACACGGTCCACCAGGATACCATGGTCGACCGTGTCAAAAGCTGCAGATAAGTCCAGCAGCACCAGGGCCTGGGGAACACCCTTATCAGCTTTCTCCCGTAGGGCGTCCATTACTGCAGTAATGACTGTCTCAGTGGAATGAGCGGGGCGGAAGCCCGCTTGGTGTGGATCAAGAAAATTAGTCTGTTCCAAAAATTGGACAGACACTTTGCCACATGGGCCTCCAACACCTTAGCCAGATACGGGAGCAATGAGATAGGTCAATATTTAGATAGTGTCTGGGGGTCAGCTCCCGGTTTCTTCAAAAGAGAGATCACAGTAGCCTCTTTGAAGGATTTGGATACACAGCCCTGAGATAGAGAATCATTTAGCAGGGCAAGGGCAGGACTTGGAAGGACAGTAAAGAACTCCTTTAAAACATGTAGAGGACAACAGTCCGTAGGGGAACCAGAGCTGACTTTAAGCAAAAGGCTGTGAAAGATCTTAGTTTCAATAGGGGGAAGTGTCAAGGGATCAATAATTGTATATATGGACAGGGAAACTTCCTGGGCGATACGAGTAGGAATACTAGCCTTAATGAGGGAAATTGTCTCAATGAAGAAATTGTTAAATATGTCAGAACGCTTGTGAAGGAGTGGGCTTGCTTAATACTCTGTCTGGGTTAGACAATTCTTCTACGATGTAAAAAATTTCTTTAGTTTGATTGGTGGAAGTAAGAATTCTAGAAGAAAAGTGAACAGCTTTAGCATTAAGAATGCATTTTTTATATTCCCTCATGGCCGTTAGCTAGGTTGCTTTGTCTTTTAGTTAATAGCTCAACTTCCACTTCCTTTCCAATTGGCGGAGAGCGAGTTTGAGATTTTAGTTCAGGAGAGAACGACCTCTGAGCCTCCAAACAGCGAGTCACTCTTGATTTTTTCAATGGTGCATGTTTGTTGCTAGCCTCCAGTAGCCAAGCTGAAATATTTTCCTCCTGGGTGTTAACGTCAGGAGTATGCTTTGGTATTGTATTTGCCAAAGTACAACTGAAGTCTTTTGTATCAATAGTGTTCCATTTACGTACCCAGCCCCCCCTTTAGAGTTTTATTCCTGATGGGGTACTCTAAAGTAAATCAAATAAAGATCTGACCAAATATATTGTACTGTAGGTAGAGCAGACACTACCAAGTTAATGGTCCAGATTTGGTCCAAAGTATGTCCCTTAACGTGATGGGTGATACCCGTTGAACAAAATTCAAATTTAGTAATTCGGTCAGCTCAGCAGATTGCGGCCCTCCTTGATTATTGTTTGCCCAGTAATTGAAGTCGCCTGTCAATAACATTCTCGCATGATCTACTGCCAAATTGGTGACTTGTTCGCCAAGGAGTAAGGAAATGAGGGCATATGCTGTGGGGGTCTGTAAAGAAGGATACATACTAGCGGGGCAAAATATGATTCTAATTTGATTACCGTATTATCGACTGTTGGGAGACAGAGTGGAGTGAGAGCAGTGAATTTAAACTCGACGGTTGATGGCCGCCCCTCCCCCGCTTATTTTACCTTGTGGACGGTTAGTATGGAGGATATAATACTCATTTGGCAACGCCGCCAGTATATCAATTGAGGAGTCAAGGGTAAGCCAAGTCTCCATAAGTAAAAAAATATCAGGTTTTTCTAGCTCCAGGAGGGTAAAGATATTAAGCTGATGTTTAACAAGGGACCGAGTATTCAGATAGTAAATTGAGAGCTTCAAGCACCTGTGTTTTTGTTGGTGCTCAGTACTGTGATACAAGGGCTTGTTGACTTCCGGAAAAGAATTCCGTGGCAGCCAGATTAAGTGACGCATCAAATTCATGCAGATGTCCAAATTTTATGTAAGTGAAGCGGAGTGGAGCTGTCTAAGTTCTAATTAGGAATATATACGGGTTTGTGCATAATGATTGGGCCCTGGGCACGGAGGGGCGCAGAAGGGCATGCCTTTGGCGCGCCGCTGGCGTGCCCGCTGCACGCGTCCGCTGCGCTCCCATGCTTCAGCCAGCATTTGTGCCAAATGACTGGCTAAGTCTCCTCCCCCTGCCCTTCACTACTGGTCGCCCCAGATGGGAAGGACCGGCCAGCTGATCGCCGAGAACGGCATAGCCTGACAATACTACGTAGCACAGGCAAATTCAAATTCATACAGGTAAACAGTTAACAAGATTTCAGCAATTTAAAAACTATGCAGAGTTACAATCTCTTCGAACAGGGTAACGGCCTTTCCTGGAGTCCTCATTGCTGAACCCCAATGATATCCAAACAAACAGAGCTGGACAGGATGCTTGGGAAGGGAACCATAGGAAAAGAAACTGGAGGTAGCAAAACTGCCAACTCAGTGCACAAAGACGTCCGCTCAAGCATCCATTTGTAGACCAAGGCAGCTCTTCAAAAATAAAAAATAAATCTACTCTACCTATTTGTAATGCTCTTGACTCAAACTGTTTTCAAATGATGTGAACGAAGGCAACTATTTTAATTCATTGAGCCGCCATTTTCTTCATTATCACACGAGACAACCTTCAAATGTGCGAGTTCAGCATGTCTGCTGTACAAAAACGTTTTGATTTAATAGACTAAACCTTTTTTGCAAATATAATACAAATCTAGCCACAGGATACACACGACCACTGACTTGCCTCTTAGTTCATTAACCCTTTCGATGCGCATGACGGAGCGGTTCTGTCATGCGCATCGGTTGCGCTGTGCGGATGACGGAACCGCTCTGTCATGGCCCCGCCCGCGCACAAACCCTTCAGCACAGCGCGGTAATCCGTGTCGCGCTGAAGGGGTTAAGAGCACTGTCCTCAAGGTGGGGGCAAGAATGTTTATCAAATCATGTTTAAAAACTATCACTTTTAATTAAAAAAAAAATTAAAGCATGAAGTTGTAGCACACTCATTTTAATCAGCAGATTTTACATTGAAATGGCCACAAACGTTACCACGTGTGGTTTTACTGATAAAACTATATCGTGTACAAACAATGTTTTGAAATGGGGTTTCTGCAAATATGTGCCATTTGCATATCACCAAGTAAGGTTTTCTGGTTTGTTTTGCTCCTATTCAACTCTGAATCAGACTCAATTACAAAAAAAATTTGCTTTCATACTCCGGATATATTTTGGCATATGTATAATATTAATTAACAGGCTATTTATTTAAATGTTATGAGTTAGAGAAAAATAACTGACATCTTCAGACAGCTCACTTGACAAAAACCTCTAACTACAGGAAGAGAGAAAAATAAAACTAAATTTTCGAAGCAGCAGTTAGCAAAAAGTTAAAGGGACATTTGACCTCTTTCCTTGAACAGACAGCAAATGTGTCAAGATAAAAACAAGACTTAATGGCATCTTTCTTGTTCATTTACTTTCTGAATGAACAGAACACATGCTCCTTTCCACCCTAAATTCACTTCCCAGATGGGACTAGTAGGTGTTAAAAATAGCTCGACCTGATATTTAAATCTCAACAGCGAGTGGGCGAGTAGATTTTGAGGCTTGCAAGGGAGGCCTTAGCGTATCTGAAGCAGTCTTCTTTAACAGCAAGTAGTCTTCCGACATGCAATCCCTGTGTAGGGCTGTCCATATCGGGGGCAAAAAGGGGAATGGCTCACATGGGACAGGGTTCAATACAAGTATGGTTAGTCCATGACAGGCAATCTGGGACACAGAGGTGGGTGGATAGCATGGACTAGAAGGGAAAGGTCTGTCCCTGATTGTATGGAAACTTACACTGCGTTCCTTATGTCGGTACCCTTCTTTACCCTGCAGACAAAAGCAAATGCCTGCTGGCTCCAGATTGCCCGTGGGAAATGCTCAAGATGCTGAACAGCACTGAGCTCACCTCAAATCCATAGAGGGAGAAATGTGAGCCATTTGCCTGATGATAATGCAGCATCGGTATGTGCTGGACTTAAGGACCCCAATGGAGGGAGGGGTCTGCGCCAAGATAAGCGCCGTCTGTTGCACATTCAACCCAGGTAACAACATGAACTGAACATTGACACTGGCCATTCAAGCAGTACATAATCTCCAAAGAAGCATGCATGAAAAAGGTGCCCCTGAGCATGAGTGGTTCTCGAATTGGTTCTCTTGGCTCCCACGATGGATATCCAGTCTTTGTAAATCACTGTTGTCAGTTATCATGGTTTCTATTGGTTTGCAGGTTTATACAATTGGGAGTGGTGGGTGGGGGGGGGGAACCACCTGCTGTAAAAATGCAGTCCTCAAACTAGGTGAAATGCAAGCTATTAGAAAGATTGTCAGTCTAAAGTGAGCACAGGGAACAGCAGGTGGGACGGTGCATTGTTGTCAAGCAAACACTCAGTCAGGAACCTATTGATCAATTCCACAGATAAGTGCAGTGACAATACAATGGCCAGGGGTGACTGCCCCAATAAAGCACACATTGCCGGTGGGGGTAGGTCCTCATAAAAACACCAGAAAGTCAGATGCCATAAAAGTTAGGAACACATAGCCAATCAGGGCCTGTGCACATAGTGATCACGCGCTCCCCATGCACACTGTGTCCACAAAGGTCAAGACCCACCTGTAGTAACCACTGACCATTAATTTATGATCCTAAAGGCAGCAACCTACAATCCACACCATATTGGGTATGCCAGAAACCTTTTATTGCTTTTGTGATATTGTATAAAGAAGCCTCATTCCGATCTTGTGCCCATCAGTGTCTCCCAGCGAAATATTCAATTTTGCAGAATGAATGTTTTCTTTTTAAGGACCTTCAAACCAGAGCAACAGTTTAATCCTTAAGACTAGGCCATGGAGCTAAAACCAGACAGTGCTGCAATACTGTATTAATGCTAACACAGAGATAAGCAAATTGCTGGAAAACATGCGTAAATCAGCACTTACATGTACTTTTTGCATCAAATTTTGTAGAAGGATAGGAGGGGCTTCAGTTCACTCACAGTCTCTACCCTGGCTTCAACTGGATCCTACCTTGGGTGGCCAGTATCACATTCTCCCTTGTCTGAGAAGGGGCTCTACTCACACCCAGATTTTGAATTCTAGTGCTCCTCTTGTAGGATGGGCACCCGAACCTCTGACTTTTGGCACTCTCGCCTCCATTACAGCCTTGGCTTGCTGGACAAAGCACCGACTCAACAGAATTGTCTACTTCGACTTGCTTCCAACTCTACTGAAGACCACTGGATCTCTGGGATCAGGAGTGACAAGCAGCCTACCAGATTTGAATTATAGACACCCCTACCATCCAAGATGCATGGCTTCAAGGCAGTGCTTGAAAAGAAATTATAGAAGTGCAGATACTTCCTTTCAAATTCAAGTATAGAAGGTACTTGGCACCTGACAGTACTTGCCTGTTCAAAGCGCAACTTTAATAAGGGCTGGTGTGACTATGCCATACACTTGTATTAAGTCAGCTGTCAAAAGAATGGAAGGTAGGGTATGTTTGCTTGCTGTCCTGGTGCCATTTTGTGCCAGATGTGGCATTCTAGGAGTCTTTCATTATAAATAAAAGCATATCTACTGTGCTTGATCACCTGCTGTGAAGCTCTGCCATGAATTGCATGAAACATGACCGCAGAAGGCAATGCCCATTTCACAATTCATGAGCAGGCCTGTGTTTTTTACAGTGTGGATTCTGTAGACCTGAACTAGAAAAGGCTTAGTATTTTGCAAGTGGAATGTGCTCTGGGGGATATAGATAAAGTACTTTTAGCTTTTGCATAGCAAATTTTAATAACAATACATCTTGAAATTCCAGATTTAGAGATAGAATTGCCCTTGTGAGGTGGTGCAAATGCGACAAACGGTTGCTTTGTTTTATGAAAATCTTTTGTCCTTTCAATATAATATAATAACACCCTTCTGACATCAAGTGTGTGCTCGTTCTGTTACAGAATCGGATTGAGGGAAGAACACAGGTAACTGATTGGTTAAGATGAAAAGCAGAACCTACTTTAGGGATGAAATTTGGGTTGTTGCCAATAACTACCCTCTATTTATGAAGCTGAAAGAAGGGTTCTTCTAAGGTTAAAGCCTGAAGCTCAACAACACTCCTTAATGAAGTGATTGCAATGAGGAAGACAACCTTCCATGAAAGGAACTGTAAAGGACAATTGTGTAATGGTTCAAAGAGTTGACCCATGGGTCTTGCAAGTACAATGTTGATTCCATACCGGTGTCGTAGGTATTCTGGGTGGTTTTACTCTTTTCAAGCCTTCGATAAAGGCTTTAAACACAGGGACTTTGAACAAAGATAAATGCTGTCCGTTTTGCAAATATGCAGCCACTGCTGCAAGGTGCAATCGAATAGATGTGCAAGCTCGATTAGTTTGCTGTAGGTGTCGAAGGTAAGAAGGAATATGCTACTTACCAGTATGCATCTGTTCTTGGCATGTAGAGCTGCAGATATACACACTTTTGCATAGATCGCCATCTGGTGTTGGGCCCGGATGGTTGCAGTTTGTTTTTCCTCTTGGAAAGTCTTTGGAAGTCACAAGGTCGGTGACTCCTCCCTTGGTTCGTATTGCGCATGGGCTTCGGCTATATCCTCAGATTGTTTTTCGCCAAAAGGGAAAGATGGAGCGTAGTAATAACAGTGAAGAAACCCATGTTTGTTATATCTAAATAAGATAGACTGGAACAGATACAGGTAGCCGGGGAGGCGGGTGGGCTCTACATGCCAAGAACAGATGCATACTGGTAAGTAGCATATCCCGTTGAGGCATATGAGCTGCAGATTACACACTTTTGCATAGACTATATAGCAGTTCCCAACCTTAGCGGCGACCACCAGTATCTGTTGCAGTGGTTTGACATAGTGTTTTCAGTACAGCCTGGCCCACACTAGCTTGTTGCTTGGTTTGCACATCTACACCGTAATGTTTAGTGAAAGTGTGCCGTGTTGACCATGTAGCTGCCTTGCAGATACCATCTAATGGGATGTTCCCTAGAAAAGCCATAGAAGCCCCTAGCTTTCTTGTAGAGTGAGCTTTAGGGGGGAACAGATAGCGTGCGTTTTGCTTTGTGGTAGCAAATCTGTATGCATTTTACAATCCACCTAGCTATCCCTGATTTAGAGATGGGGTTGCCTTTATGAGGTGGAGAGAAACACAAACAGTTGCTTTGTCTTTCTGAAAGTTTGTGTTCTCTGGATGTAGTAAAGTAAGGCCCTCTTAACATCCAGTGTGTGTAGAGCCCTTTCTGCAACAGTTTGAGGTTGCGAGAAAAAAAACGGTAATTCTACCGATTGGTTTAGATGAAAGGGTGAGATGACTTTGGGTAGGAATGTTGGGTTGGTACGTAGAACAACCTTGTTCGGGTGCATTTGGAGAAAAGGTTCTTGTATAGTAAGTGCTTGTATTTCACTGACCCTTCTAAGGGAGGTGATGGCTACAAGGAAAGCAATTTTCCATGTGAGGAATTGCAGTTCGCATTTATGCAAGGGTTCAAAAGGCGGTCGCATTAGCCTTGTGAGCACTATATTTAAGTTCCACACAGGTGAGGGTGGCACTCTGGGGGGAATTCTGCGTTTTAGGCCTTCCATAAAGGCTTTAATGGCAGGCACTTTGAAAAGTGATAGGTGCTATCTGTTTTGTAAGTAAGCAGCAATTGCTGCGAGGTGTAGCCGAATAGATGTATATGCTAGGTTACATCTTTGTAGATGTAGTAAGTAGCATATGATGTGCTGTATGGATGCGTCTAGAGGGTTGATTGTGTTATGGCAGTAAACAACAAATCTTTTCCACTTGGCAGCGTAGCAGGCTCTAGTGGTAGGACGTCTAGCTTCTCCGATAACATTCATACAGTTGGGGGGGGGGGGGGGGGGGGGGAAGGTTAAGGTATCCGAATTCTGATTTCAGGAGCCAGATCGCAAGGTTGAGCAGAGCTGGGGCCGGGTGTTTGATCTCTCCATGGTTCTGGGTTAGGAGGCATGGTGAGGTGTAATTTTTGGTGTGGCACTACTGAGAGTTCCAGCAGCGTGGTGTACCATGGTTGTCTGGCCCATGTTGGAGCTACTAGAATGAGTGTGAGGGAGTGCTGTTGTAGCTTTCGCACCACTAATTGAATTAGTGGGAGAGGTGGAAAGGCGTATGCAAATTTGCCTGACCAGTTCATCCATATCGCATTGCCTTTGGACAATGGGTGTGGGTATCTGGCGGCGAAGCTTGGGCATTTTTTGTTTTCGTGGGTGGCGAATAGGTCTATTTGTGGATGCCCCCACATCTGAAAGAACGGGTGAAGAACCTGTGGGTGAAGTTCCCACTCGTGGATCTGCTGCGTCTGTCTGCTGAGCAGATCTGCCATGGTGTTCTGGACTCCTGGGACATGTTGGGCTAGGAGAAAGATTTTTTGTGTAATTGCCCATCTCCATATGCTCTGTGCTAGCTGAGAGAGCTGCGGAGTGTGTGTGCCGCCTTGTTTTTGGATGTAGTACATGGCGGTCATGTTGTCTGTGCGGATAAGGACTGCCTTGCCTAAAATCTGTGTGTGAAAGGATTTTAGGGCTAGAAAGATTGCCAGTAGCTCCAGATGATTGATGTGGAGTAACTTTTGTTGCGGCGTCCATGTGCCCTGCACTGTGAGGTGTAGTAGATGAGCTCCCCAGCCGGAGGGCGATGCGTCTGTTAGGATTATTTGTGGAACCGGGTCCAGGAACGGTCGACCTCTGGAAAGATTTGTGGTGTTCCACCACTGCAGAGAGCGATGGGTGCGACCGTCTACCAACACCAGATCTGTCAGTTGCCCCTGGGCCTGGTTCCATTGGCGCGCTAAGCACTCTTGGAGTGGACGCATCTGGAGTCTTGCATGAGGTACTATAAAAATGCAAGAGGCCATCATCCCTATCAGTTGCATAAACACTCTTGCTGGGAGGGAGTGTAGAAGTATGAATTTTTTACTCAAAGCTTGAATGCTTGCGATCTTTGCCGGATTGGGGTAGGCAATGGCTTTTGAGGTATCTATGGTGGCACCGAGGTATTGCTTTATGTGGGATGGTGTTAACTAGGACTTTTGGTGGTTCACCGTGAAGCCTAGTTGGTGCAGTAGCTGGATTGTAGTGGCGGTGTGGTGTACCGGAATGTCAAAGTATGCGTCTTTCAAGTCCAGTGTGGTGAGAAAGTCGTTCTGGGAGAGGAGCGGAAGCACCTGCTGAAGTGTTACCATGTGAAAATGGTCTGAATGTATGTACGTGTTTAGAGGCCGGAGATCTAAGATAGGTCGTAGAGTCTCGTCTCTTTTTGGTATCAGAAAATATAGGGAGTAGAATCCTACATTTTACTGATCGTCGGGGACCTGTTCTATTGCGTGTTTTTGTAGGAGGGAGATCACCTCCTGCTTTAGTAACGTGGAATGTTCTTGTGACATCAGGCGTTGCCTGGGTGGAATGTTGGGAGGGGTAGATGTGAGTTCCAGGCAGTACCCTGAATGAATAATTTGGGTCACCCACTTGTCTGATGTGATTGACTCCCAGACGTGAAGGAAATTTTGTAGTCTGCCCCCGACCGGAGTGGGATGGTCTGGGGGGGGGGGAGCAGGGGAAAGTCATTGGGTAGGCAGTGTGGCAGAGCGGGCAGTACTTGTTTTGCCTCTGCCTTCATTGTTATTTCCTCTATATCCGCCCCTTTGATAACCTTTTGTGAAGGTGGACTGAGGAGGGGATTTTTAAGACGTGGACGCGGTATCTGAGGAGTAGCCTCTGCCCGTGCCACGAAAGGAAGAGCGGCGAAAGGAGCGTCTAGGAGGGTGTGACTGTAGGGCTCCCATAGATTTTGCCGTATCTGTATCTTTTTTCATCTTCGAGGGCCTCATCTATCTTTGGGCCGAATAAATGTTCCTGATCGAACGGGTGGTTTAATATAGAGGCCTGTACTTCCGGTTTAAAGCCGGACACTCTCAGCCAAGCGTGCCGACGGAGTAGGACACTGGTGATAATGGCCCTGGAAGCTGTGCCTGCTGCGTCTAAGGCACAGCATATAGAGGTATTGGTTATGGTCTTACCCTCTTGGATTAGTTCTTTGGCCCCGTTTTTATATTTTTCTGGGAGATTGTGCATGATGGTTTCTAGCTCATCATAATGCGCCCTGTCGTATCTGGCCAATAGCGCTTGAGTGTTGGCGATACGCCATGTTAGCTGCCTGTGACACAGTGCGTTTTCCGGATGCGCCCAGAAGGTGATGGTGCTTCGCCTGACGCCTGGGAATTTGATCTCTTTCTTGCGGTGGATACCACTAGGGTATCCAGTGGCGCTGGCCCTTTGATGTAGGCAGGGTCTGTAGGGGCAGCTTTGTACTTTTTTTCTATACGTGGGTTTAGGACCCTAGCCCTGACTGGGTCTTTAAAAACCTCTGGCGCATGTTTTATTACCCCTTTGAGCATAGGTAGTATAGCAGTAGACCTATGCGCTGTATCAAAGGTATCTAGGAGGAAATCTTCCTCTACTGGGTCAGTGTGTAGCTCTACCCCGTGATAATGTGCCACCCTCTGAAGTAGGTGGTGAAAACCTAGTGAGTCTTCTGGTGGTGATGGTCTGGATGGATATAGCTCATCTTGTGGGACATCTGGAATGTCTGGATTATTATAATCATCCCAGGGGTCTGGGGATCCTGTAGGGGTGGGGTCTTGTGGCACATCTGCTGGGTCGTAGTATGGGACCCCCTGATCATCATGGTCTGGAGACTGGGTCAGAGAGCGATGAGGCAGGGGTGGAGAAGGTGGAGGGGGCAGAGGTGGAGAGGGTGGAGGAGGCGGGGAAGGCACTCTGAAAGGGGAGATAGCACAGTCCTTCCTCTTTGGAGGTGGAGCTGGTCTGTCCAAAAGTCTCTTTTCAGAAGAAAGTGCCAATGACCAGTTTTTGGATCCTTGGTAACTGTCTTTTGTAAAGGATCCGGTGTAAAAAGTTCTTGCGACACTGGTTGTTCGGTCGGCGCCGACATTTTTCGGGGCTGACTGCTTCTTTGGCTTGTCTGTGCCGTGCTTTTTAGGAACCTCCGATTTTTTGTTCGGTGCCGATACAGGCCTCGGCGCGGAAGTGTCGGTGCCGAAGGCCTTATGATGTTTGGTCGGCACCGAAAGGCTAGGTTTCGACACAGAGGGCTTTGGTGTGGAGCTCGGTGTCGAGGTAGAGGCCGATCTTTTCTTTGGTGCCGAAGGGTGTTTTTCGGCACCGCTGGCAGGCTGGCTGGAGCCCGAGCCGCCGGAAGGCTTGCTTGGCTTCGTCACCAGGCCCGAAGGTGGGGTGTTCGAAACAGTGTCTTTGGTCTTGCCTAGGCCCGAAGGTGTAGGCGTGACCGAAGCCTTTTTGGGTGTCGGCGCGGGTGTGGGAGGGGGTATTTTACTCACGACCCTCTGCACCGGGGTGATGTCTTCCACATCCGAGTCTTCGGCTTCGGAAGCACAGACTAGGTCCTCTTCGGTGTGCTGGTGTCCCGGAGCTTCGACGTCGTCCCCGAAGAAGTCGACTGGAACGGAGGTCGAGGAGTGCGCCATTTTTCTTCTGGCCCTTCGATCTCGAATAGTCTTTTTAGACCTAAAAGAATTGCAGGCGGGACAGTCTCGAGCCTCGTGTTCAGGGGAGAGGCAGAGGTTGCACACCTCATGAAGATCGGTGTGGGGGAATTTGGACCCACATCGAGGTCATTTCTTGAATGGAGTTCTTTCCATCAGCCGGGACCGGAGCCTGGAGAGGCCCGAAGGCCGCAGTCGATGACTGGAATCGAAAGTGTGAAGAAGAAGGCGATTGAGGAGATTAGTATCTAAACAATACCACGGAGAGCGAGGATTTGCTTCGATAGTCGAACTGGAATGTTCGGAGCCGGAGCGCGAAGTATTACATCCGAGCCCGATGGCGGAAAAAAACAATCCGAGGATGGAGCCAAAGCCCATGCGCAATACGAACCAAGGGAGGAGTCACCGACCTCGTAACTTCCAAAGACTTTCCAAGAGGAAAAACTAACTGCAAACATCCGGGCCCAACACCAGATGGCGATCTATGCAAAAGTGTGTAATCTGCAGCTCATATGCCTCGAACACTATGTTTTGAACTGAAGCATCCAGAGGATTAATGTTATTACAATAAATAACAGTTTCCATTTTGCTGCAAAAAAAGCTCTGGTAGTGGGCCTTCTTGCTTCTTTTACAATAATCATACAGTCCGGAGACAAATTTAAGTATCCAAACTCTGACTTCAGGAGCCAAATCGCTAAGTTGAGCTCCTTGGTGTTTGCGTGTCTGATTTCTCCAGAGTTCTGAATGGGAAGGCTAGAATTGAGGTACAGGTTTTTATGAGAAACTACTGAGTGTTCCAAAAGTGAGGTGTACCATTGTTTACAGGCCCATGTGGAAGCTACCAAAAACAGTGAGATATGTTTGCCTTAGCTTTCGAACCAGAAGAACAAGTTACTTACCTTCGGTAACGATGTATCTGTAAGAAACATTAGTTAGTTAGTGTCCTCACCTTAGAATATCCCCAGGCGTCAGACTGGAGCCGGAAGATTTTTCGTCAGCAATACCCCTTGCGCGTCGCTAGGCGTCGTCTGCGGCTCCGCGTCCGTCGTCGGCGTCGTGCGCCGGAATGACGTCGGAATACTTAAACGCCGCCCTCGCGCGCGGACGTCAGTTCTTGTACATAGCTTTCCGCGCCAGGAACGCAGAGCCATGCAAAGACCGACACTGGTGCCAAAAATAAAATCTAGGGGCCTGAAAAGGATAACCTTAACCCTAGATGTCAGTTCGCAGAACGGGGAGGATGGGTGGGTCGGTGAGGAATCTAACTAACTAATGTTTCTTACAGATACATCGTTACCGAAGGTAAGTAACTTGTTCATCTGAAAGAAACAAGTTAGTTAGATTCCTCACCTTAGAATAGATACCCAAGCAATACCATCCCCGGTGGTGGGTCTGCGAACCAAGATCACACCAGAAAGTCCTGGAGGACAGAACGGCCAAAGAAGCCATCCCTCCGGACTTGGCTGTCAAGGCAATAATGCCTGGCAAACGTGTGTAGCGAAGCCCATGTCGCCGCCTGACAGATGTCCTGCAAAGGGACACCCCGTCCCAAAGCAGTAGTAGCCGCTGTGGCCCGAGTGGAGTGGGCGCGCAGCCCAACAGGAGGGTCCTTTTTTGCCAAGGAGCAACAAATCTTGATGCACAAAACGACCCACCGAGAGATGGTCCGTTTGTGCACCGCTTTCCCCTTCTTAGCACCCACGTATCCAACGAAAAGTTGGTCGTCCACCCGGAACTGCTTTGTGCGGTCCAAATAAAAGGAGAGCGCACGTTTTGGGTCCAGACGGTGGAGCCTCTCTTCCTCTTTGGAAGGATGCGGAGGCGGAAAGAAGGTGGGCAAGGTGACAGACTGCCCAAGATGAAATGGAGTCACCACTTTCGAAAGAAAGGAGGGACGAGGCCGAAGGACAACCTTGTCCAGACGAACAGACAGAAAAGGAGGCTTTGAAGATAAAGCCTGGAGCTCACTCACCCGTCTAGCCGAGGTGATGGCTACCAGAAAAGCAGTCTTAAGAGTCAGAAGACGAAGAGGACAATTGTGAAGAGGCTCGAAGGGAGCGCACATCAGGAATGTCAAGACAAGATTCAAGTCCCACTGAGGCATTACAAAAGGGACAGGAGGGAACGTGTGAGTAAGGCCTTTTAGAAAGCGTGTAACTACAGGGGACTTGAAAAGAGAAGGCTGATCAGGAAGCCGCAAGAAGGCAGAGATGGCAGCAAGATAACCTTTCAGGGTGCCCAGGGCAGAGCCCTGCCGGGCCAAAGAAAGAAGAAACAGTAGAACCTCAGAAAGAGGGGCGGAAAGGGGATCCACAGCCTTTGCTGCTCACCATGCCACAAATTTGTTCCACCGGCAGGCGTATACAGTCTTTGTGGAGGGACGCCTGGCTGCCAGAATGATATCACAGACTTCAGGAGGCAAGTCAAATGGCATCAACTGCCGCCGCTCAATCTCCATGCATGGAGGTGGAGGCTGGACAGGTTCGGGTGGAGGACCGTCCCCTGCTGCTGCGACAGAAGATCCTCCCGAAGGGGCAGACGTATCGGAGGATCGGTCAACATACTGAGTAGCTCGGGATACCAGTACCTTCGTGCCCAATCCGGAGCCACCAAGATCACTTGGGCCCGGTCGTGCCTGATCTTCTTCAGCACTCTGGGCAGAAGTGGTATAGGCGGAAAGGCGTACAACAGACCGCAACTCCACTCGTGACGAAAAGCGTCGCCGAGCGAGTGCCGCCTTGGAAATTTCAACGCGCAGAACTGCTGACATTGCGCGTTCTCTTCGGTGGCGAATAGATCTAACCAAGGCTCTCCCCACTGCTGAAAGAGACCTTGCGCCACTTCGGAGTTCAGACGCCATTCGTGATCCATCATGCACCGGCGGCTGAGTTCGTCCGCTCTGGCATTCAGAGAGCCCGCCAGATGTTGAACCACTAGGGTGACGCCCTGGTGTTCCAGCCACGTCCAGAGGCGCAGAGCCTCCTGACAAAGGGTCCACGACCCCACCCCGCCCTGTTTGTTGCAATACCACATGGCGGTGGTGTTGTCCGTGAACACCTGCACGACACTGCCCCTGACAGAGGGAAGGAAGGCTTTCAGTGCAAGTCGGATCGCTCTCAACTCCAACAGGTTGATGTGGAGACGAGACTCCGCCGGAGACCAGAGGCCTCTGATCTCCGCCCCTCCCATATGGCCACCCCATCCCAGGAGGGACGCATCCGTCACTACGACATGCTCCGGTTGGGGAAGGGAGAGGCTTCTGCCCATGACCTAATCGCGGTCCGTGAGCCACCACTGCAACTGCTGTGCAGTGCCCTCGGAGATCAAGACATGGTCGGACAGGTTGCAGTGATGCTGGGCCCACTGAAACTTCAGGTCCCACTGCAGAGCCCGCACGCGCAGCCTGGCGTGATGCACTAGTAGGATGCAGGAGGCCATCAGCCCCAGAAGCCGCAACACTAGCCTGACCGAAACCCAGGATAGAGGCCGAAAGATGGGAATCAGGGCCTGAATATCCCAGACCCGCTGTTCTGATGGATAGACCCGGAACTGCGCCGAATCGAGAACTGCTCCGATGAAGAGGAGCGTCTGAGAGGGACTCCAGTGTGACTTCGGCAAGTTGATGGAAAATCCCAGCAAATGCAGGAGATCCGCCGTAGTCTGGAGGTGGGAGACGACTGTCTGGGGCGAGCCCGCCTTCAACAACCAGTCGTCGAGATAGGGGAAGACTGGAACCCCTTATCTGCGCAGATGAGCTGCGACCACCGCCATCACTTTCGTGAACACCCGAGGGGCACTGGTGAGGCCGAAGGGGAGCACGGTAAACTGAAAGTGCTCTTGGCCCACCGTGAACCGCAGGTAACGCCAGTGGGCCGGCAGGACGGGGATGTGAAAATATGCGTCCTGCAAGTCCAACGCTACCATCCAGTCTCCAGGGTCGAGGGCAACCAGAACCTGAGCCAAAGTTAACATCTTGAACCTCTCCTTCCGGAGGAAGGCATTGACGTTCCGGAGGTCCAAGATAGGGCGTAGGCCCCCCTTTGCCCTTCTTGGGAACCAGAAAGTAGTGGGAATAACAACCACGACCTACTTCTGGGCTCGGAACGCGCTCGACGGCCCCCTTGGCCAAGAGGGCCGAAACTTCCTCGTGGAGAAGATTCAAATGATCCCCCGAGATACGGTGGTGCTGCGGTGGCATGGCTGGAGGGGTCGTCTCGAAGGGGAGGGAGTAGCCCCTTCGGACAATTTGCAGCACCCACCTGTCCGATGTGATGGACCGCCAGTGGAGCAGGTGATGGCGAACTCTGCCACCCACTGGCGTGGAATGGGCCTGAAAGCTCGGACTAGGAAGGCTTTGAGGCGGATGCTGCCGGGGTGGATGTGGGCTGACCTCGTCGTCCTCCAGAACCGCCTCGGTGGAAACCACGTCCGCGACCAGGTTGGTTCTGCGGCTGGTGGCTAGGCGCACGTGAGGAGGCACCCCTTCCTTGGCCACGAAAGGGGCGGAAGTTTGCGACCGCGGGGCCGAGAGGCCCAAGGACTTGGCCGTAGCCCGGGAGTCCTTAAAGCGATTCAGCGCACTGTCCGCTTTCTCGCCAAAAAGGCGAGTGCCATCAAAGGGCATGTCCATGAGAGTGCTCTGGACATCGCCCGAAAATGACGTGGACCGCAGCCAGGCGTGACGTCTAAGCGCCACTGTGGTAGAAATGGCCCTACCCAGCGAGTCCGTGGTGTCAAGCCCACATCGGATAGCATGTCGCGCTGCATCCCTCCCATCGGCCAGAGCCTGGGTAAGTCGTGTCCGGACCTCCTCCGGGCACAGGGGCAGCGCGTCCTCCACCGCATCCCACAGAGAGTGGGAATAACGGTCCAAGAGACAAGCGGTGTTCAAAGACCGCAGGCCCAAACTAAGGGAGGAGAACAGATTCTTGCCGAACTGTTCCAGACTCTTGGAATCCCGGTCCGGCGGGGCGGTCGGGAAAGAGGATTGGGAGGTAGAGGCCTGGATAACCAGGCTCTCGGGGGTAGGGTGTTGGGACAGAAAACTGGGGTCGCCCGGAGCAGGGCGGTGGCGCCTGGCGACGTTCCTGTCCACAGGAGGGACTATGGAGGGCTTGGACCAGGTGCCCTGCAGAACGTCAATGAGGGCCTCATTGAATTGCAGCAGAGGCTCAGTGGAGCTTGCTGCAGACTGAAGCACCTCAGTGAGGACGTTAGTCCTCACAGCCACGGCAGGCAGCTCGAGCCCAAGGGCTGCGGCCGCCTTGCGCAGCACCACAGAGGAAGCAGCGCCCTCCTCCGAAGCCACAGTCGGAGGAGAGACGAATCCAGTGTCCGGAGAGGTATCCAGGCCACTGGCCTCCCCCAGTTCATCTGCCCAGTCCTGTGACATTTGAGCCTGAGCGGCCATAGGATCCTCGGATCCCTCCCAGTTGTCCCCATCATCCGATTCCTGGTATACAGGAGGAAGGTACGGAGCCGGGCGGTAGACATAATGTGTCTCTAGCGGCGCCGAACGCGGCGTCCATCGACGCCGTAGCGGCGCCGGGTCCGGAGCGGGACTGAACTGGGGCTCGACGTCGAGCGGAGTCGGCGTCGGGGGTGGTACCGGTGTCGACGCCCGTGGAGGAGGCGTGACGAGGTCGACCGGCGTCGGCAGGGACTCGGGAACGGGTCCCTCGGGCGCTTGCGGCGTCGAGGCCGGAGCCGTCGACGGCGCCGGGGCCGGAGCCGGAGCCACCGGCAGGCAAGGCAGCCCTGTCGGGTCCGCAGGGCCCGAAGGCGCGCCAGCGTGCGTCGACGGCGGGGCCAGGCTCCTCATGGCCGAGAGGAAGGCACTGACCTCCGCCGGCGTCGCGTCAGTCCCAGGGACCGGCGGGTATGGGGACTTGCGCCACCCTGACCTTCGGCCGAGTCGCGCGAGGGGAGTCCGAAGAGCGGTGTCGCCTCTTGGACTTCTTGGAATGCTTCGACTTACCCGAAGACTTGGATCCCGACGACCGATGGTGACGTCGGCTGCGGCTCCGCGACCGATCCTTGGACCTCCTCCTGGACCGGGATCGAGAGGCGTGCGGAGCCGAGTGGCGAATCTCGAGAAGCTTACGGGACCGCTCCCGTCTAGCCTTCGAGTTCAGGGCCTTGCAGTCGGAACACGACTCCGCGTCGTGGTCGAGGCCCAAGCAGTAAAGGCACCGGCGGTGATGGTCCGTAACCGACATCAGGCGGCTACAGTCAGCACAGGCTTTAAAACCAGGCATCCTACCGGCACCGGAGTCGATTGACAAGATCAAAAAGGATCGAAAAAGTTAGTCAAAAAGTGACTAAAGGGGTAGCTCTCCCGGATCTGCGCTTACTGGCGCGGAAAAAAAGAAGAACTGACGTCAGCGCGCGAGGGCGGCGTCTAAGTACTCCGACGACGTCATTCCGGCGCACGACGCCGACGACGGAGCCGCAGACAACGCCTAGCGACGCGCAAGGGGTATTGCTGACGAAAAATCTTCCGGATCCAGTCTGACGCCTGGGGATATTCTAAGGTGAGGAATCTAACTAACGTGTTTTTTTCAGATATGGGAGTGGGAGAGGTGGAAAAACGTAGGCAAATATCTTTGATCAGTTGATCCATAGAGCATTGCCTTTGGAGTGAGGGTGTGGGAACCTGGAGGTGAAGGTTGGGCATTTTGCACTGTCGACTGTGGCGAACAGATCCAATTGTGGGAATCCCCATTGTTGAAAATATGGGAGGAGAACATGGGGATGAAGTTTCCACTCATGCATTTTCTGCCTTTCTGCCGAGGAGGTCGGCAATTTGAAGGACTCCTGGAAGGTGTTCTCCCAGAAGATGAATTTTGTGATGAATTGCCCAGCTCCAGATGGTCAGAGGCGCGACAGCTGGAGAAAATGTGTCCCCTCCCCCTTTTTTTTGTACATAGTACATGGCTGTCCTGTCTGTGCAAACCAGGACAACCTTGCCTATGGGAGGACACTGAAAAGCTTTCAGCACTAGAAATACTGCTAGAAGCTCTAGATAGTTGGACATGTGCGCTTGTTGTCCCAGCGACCCTGAATTGTGCAATTGTGGAGATGGGCACCCCAACCTGTAAGGTGACTGCTGTCAGCACGATCTGTGGACCAGTGTCGACGAAGGGCCACCCTTTTGATAAATTTTGTGGGATCCACCACTGCAGAGCGCAATGGGTGTGGCCGTCTACCAACACCCAGATGTGCTAAGCATTACTGTAGAGGATGCATGTGTAGTCTTGCATGAGGCACTCTTGCGATGCATGATGCCATAATTCCTAACAGTTGCCTAATGGTTTTGGCTGTTGAGGTTTGATTAGATTGAAACTAATAACAATTTGAATATTGTGAATTCTGGCTGCACAGAAACTAGAGCCATGTGTGTGTCGGGTCGCTCCCAGATAAGATTCTATTTATAAAGACTGTAGATGAGACTTTTGCACGTTGACTGTGAAGCCCAATCGGTGGAGTAAGTTTAGCGTGGTCAGAGTGTGTTTTAGACACTTCTGGTGTGCGCTGGCTTTGATGAGCCAGTCGTCCAAGTACGGGAAGAAGTGAATTTGTTGTCATCTGAGATGAGCTGCCACTACTTCTAGACATTTGGTAAACACTCTGGGAGCAGATACTCCGAATGGGAGTATTTTGAACTGATAGTGTTTGCCTGCTATCCGAAATCTGAGATATTTGCGATGAGCTGGAGGGACCAGATGTGAAAGTATGCGTCTCTTAAGTCTAGTGTGGACATAAAAACGCCTTGTTGTAGAAGTGGAAGCACCAGTTGGAGCGTTACCATATGGAAGTGTTCTGACAGTAGGTACAGGTTTAACACGGAGATCCCAAATTGGTCTTAAGGAGCCGCACTTTTTAGGGATTCGAAAGTAGAGTACACACCCCTGAACCTTGGTACTGTAATGGAACAGGTTCCGTGGCTCCCTTTTCTAAGAGAGATTGCACTTCCTGTTTGAGTAACTTTAAGTGGTCTGACAACAGTTTGTGATTGCGAGGTAGAAAATTTGGAGGATCCAGGGAATAACCATGTCAGGTAAGATATATCACCCATTTGTCAGATGTTATGGATTGCCCAATGGGGAGAAACTGTTGCAGTCTTACCCCCACAGGTGTTAAATAATCAGGTGATGTTGGCAAGTCACTGTTTGTTGGGAGAAGGGAAGTTAGGTGCTGAGGCACCTCTACCCTACCTTTGAAGTTGTTTACTCTATATCCTCCTCTATAAAAAAATAAATCTAGAGGGAGAGGAGTGTGTGTTGCCTTTATATGAGGAAACGTGTGGGCATGAAGATAAGGTTTTGGACACTCCTATATAAAAAGGAGCAGCGAAAGGAGACACTATTTGATGAAGAGTGGAGCGCTCCCATTGACTTTGCTACCTCTGGCCTTTTACATTTTTTCTAAAGCCTGATCGACTTCTGGACCAAACAGGAGTTGCTTGTCAAAAGGGGCGTTTAAAATAGATTGCTGAACCTCCGGTTTAAACCATGAAACCCTAAGCCATGCATGCCTTCAAAGGAGAACACCGATATTCATCTCCTAGTCGCAGTGTCAGAGGCATCTAGAGCACATCTGATAGACAAGTCAGAAATGAGTTTGCACTCTTGAACTAACTCTTGTGCCTTGCTTTTGTGTTTGGGAGGTATTGAAGCAGTTGCTCCATTTCATCCCAGTGTGCCCTGTTGTACCTAGCTAGTAGGCCCTGTGTGTTTGAGATGCCCAAGGGGTAAGCGGTTTGAGCAGTCACTTTTTTAGCCCGAGGCATCTATAAGCTTAGATTCCTTGTCTGGGGGAGGTGCATCATCCAACAATTGTAAATTAGGCCTTTTGCGAGCATTGCACACCACTAGGGAATCTAAAAGTTATTTTCCTTTGAACACCACAGAATCGAATGCACAAGGTTTATATTTATCGACTCAGAGTTAAAATACGTGCTTGGACAGGGTCTTTGAAGGTGTCATCTGAATGCCTCAGCATGCCCTTCAGCATAGGGCGTGTTTGACTTTACCTGTGTGTGGACCCAAGAGTTTTAAATAAAAAGGCTTCCTCTAAGGACTATATGTAAGGCCACCTCATGGTACTCTGCTGCTCTAGCAATAAGTTCCTGATAAGCCACATTATCGTCCAGTGGTGATGGCTTTGCAGAGTAAAGGTCTAGATCAGTATCCAATGGAAGGTCAATGGTGTAATCATTCCATGGGTCTACAGGCAAAGGAGTGTCTTTTTCATCAATATCACCCCCTTCCGGCTGCGTATGCGAAGATCTCTGAAGTGTTATATGTAAAGCATCTCGAATTGGTAAATGTGGAGAAGATTGTGGAGGTTTAGGGGATTGCGGCGCAGGATAAGCAGGACTCGTAGCTATGTCTTTTTTCTTCTTCAGAGGGATTTTATATGAAGTGTTCTTTGATCGAAGTTTGCATTTAGAAGGTGCTTTAGCAGAAATACGTCCCGTATCAGGATTATTATAAATCTTTTCTTTAGGATTCAATGTAGCTTTTAGAAAGTCGAAAATGGGTTCAGGAGGCTCGGAGAGGCTGTCTTTCGATTTTGGCACTGTCTTCCTTCGCCTTTCAGATAATACAGAATCTCCCACACGGTGGCTCAACACTTGGAAAGGCAGGAGACATTAACACAAAACAAACCTTTAGAAAAGGGTTTTATTTTACAAAATGCAAAGACTCACTTTCTAGAATAAGGCTTGGGGTTTTATTTTACACAATGCTCTCTAAAAGAAAAGCTTTCCCAGATGCCAAATGCACAACATTCAAATACAGAGATATATAGGTTTATATGTAAGCAATAACACACTTGGTAAATGCAACAGTTAAATGCATGAATAATACTGATGAATAAAAAAGCAGTAAATAATATGAGATAACACTGAAGAAAATAGAATATGCTGGACGTCCTGCAAGAGATCACAAAGATATATATATACACACACACACACACACACACTACATCAAATGATTACTTTGGATGTGCACCTCAACTCACTCACACATCACAAAGAAAACACCTCAAATGACCACAGCCACTGGAACCACGCATCACAATGGCACTAGTCAAAACTCAACACTTCACCTGGTGCAAACACTGCATCTTAGCCCACTCCTGACCGGGGGATTAACAGCCGTGGTTAAGAGCCTCCGCAACCAGGGTTCCATACCGAAGTAGACGCATCCGTCCCCATTCGGATTCCAAAATCCCGGTTTCTAAGTCAACAACCCTCAGCTTTATAATCTCAATCCACACTAGAAGGTGCGAGAGAAACCCTTGCGCCCCCTGAGCCAAAGGAATCTTACCAGAAACGGCCAGCTTCCAAGCAAGCATTCCCTGTCAAGAAGGAGTTCCCACGTCCCCTTCTCCAATCTCGCATGTTGTAGCCTTTATCTTGACGAAGCTCACGAAAGCCTTCCAGTGTACATTAAACAATCTTTCACAAAATAATCCTTGAACGTGATTAACCCAAACAACTTGCAAGCGTTGCTGTGTGTGCAGATGAAGCTCAAGCAGAGTCAAATTTCAGGAGGACATGAGGCCGTGTCAAAGCCAATGGTAATAACTTCATAATACTTAATGTACAACACAATGCACATTTGTGCACCACTGCTCACAACACTGCACTTCGGGACCAAAAAGTACATTCCACACCTCTCTCCCTCATGCTTTCAAATGCACATCCCACACATTCTGTTCTTGGCAAGGCTGTTCTTCTCTGACAGCTCCCACTGAAAGACAGCAAGATTACAAGAAAGAAACTTAAGAGAAGCAAGGCATATGAAGGACGTAGTACATTTAGGCTGGGATAAAATAACACACGTAAGTCAATTAAAATAACGCTAGTCAAAGGTCATCACAAGGTGTCAGACCACAAGGGTGCGTCTAGCACTACAGGCGCAGAGATAGCTTTACTTTTGGAAGTCGAATGTTTCTGCTCCGAAGCAGGTTTTGTTTTGTATCGGAGGGTTTCAGCTCCGAAGCAGATTTGTACTTGGAAGCGGAGGATTTTGGCTCCGAACCGGATTTATCCTTGAACCAGAGGGTTTCAGATCCGAAGATCATTTCGGCTGACTGTCCTGAACCGCAGGCTTAACGATTTGTTTTGGTGCTGAGCCAGGAGGCGGGCGTCTGAAACATGGTCTCAGTGCCGACCTTAGCCCGAAGGCAGAGGTGGTGCCGTAGCCTTATGCTTTTTTAGAAAAAGTTTTGGGGGGCAAGTGGGTCTTCCGTACTCACTGCACTCTGTTCGAGGCACGTCTTCGTACTCCAAGTCGATCTGTAATTCAGAATCCGACTCTGGAAGGAAGAGGACTTCTTCATGCTTAATCTTCGCTAAAGATCACCAGAGTGTGTTGAATGTTTTGGTGCTGCATATCATGCCGACAATCCCGTAGAATTTTCTTCGATCGAAATGACCTGCAGACGTCGCAGTCTTCTTCCTTGTGCTCCGGTGACAGGCACAAGTTATAAACTGGATGTAGGTCGGTGCGATGGTACTTGGCGTGGCACTGACAGAATTGGAACTGAGTTTGTTTTGTCTGCAGAAATGTGGACCAACAACACTAGGCCAGAGGACCGCCCCGGCCGAAGATAGCGTTTCCTGAACGATTCGATACCAGGAGAATGCGTCTGATAAGTGAATTGCGCACTGAGGGAACCCGAAAAACGGTTTCAAACTGTAGCGCAGCAATACGCTTCCGAACCCGATGGCGGGGAAGAACAATTTAACAATGGAGTCGATGCCCATGCGCACTATTACCGACAAGGAGTCCCCATACTACGTGACTGGAAAGACTTATTTGAAGAAAAACAACTTGGACCCAACACTAGATGGCAGGAGTATGCAAAGCATGTGAATCTACAGTACACATGCATCGAACACAAATACAAGGATATGTGTCCAAGTACACTGAAAAAAACCTAAGGTTAAAGTGATGTTATAGTAAGACCTGGTAATATCTAATTCTGCATTCATTCACTGAAACAGCCCTAGTTTAAAGTGAGGTTATAGTTAGGTGACATCTTGCCCCCCACCATGTTCCTTGTCATAAATTGTTATTTTAGAAGTTGTTTTGATTTTATCAATAAAGTGATAGAATAACACGAGACAGAATAGGTCATAAGTCGTGCAATATGCGAGGTCATAAGCAGTGAATGAGAGTGCGCATTGTTACTTTAAATAACTGGTGAATTTAAGTGATTTTTTTTAATGTAAAGGTATTACGATACTATTGCTACTGTTCCGCAAACCCAACCGTCCAGATATAAAAATATTTTGAACCTTAATTTCTTATAAAACACTGAACGGATTTAACCCAAATCATCCGCTTTCTAGATTAAGATATTTCTGCCAAATATGGCGTAAGGGCATTCAGCCATTTTGGCTGTAACGCTATTGAAAAAATAAAAAAATAAACATACCTATGGAGACTGCATGGAGAAATAAAGTTGGCACCTTCCCCCTTTTTTTGCCCCCGCCCGACCCCTGCTTGACACATAACCCTGAAACCTTTAGGAGGCTGAGGTGAATGAACCTTTTTCTGAAAAGTTTGTGAAGATTTGTCATGGTGCCAAAGACGTTATCAAAACAATCGATTTCCTATAGAAACTTGGTCCTCTCTGGAACTATACACTGCGTGTGAGTGTGCCAGTGGGTATACATGGACATGCCCACCCATACTCTTTCAGGTCAAGCATAGCAGTAGCACGCATGCGCTGCTCGCTCTGCGAGGCATGCTGTATTAGAGTATACACTGGAAGCCCTGCCCATTCTCCGTCCATATTGGTTATTGGCTTGTGTCATTGTCCTTTGTAAATGCTGGCTTCTGATTCGTAAATAGCCTTGTTAGTCCCTCCTGGGTACCGCCTTGTGTGCATTTGTTACCTCCCATAACGATTGGACTTTTTACTGGTGGTTTTCACACAGTCTGCTTTATAAGTTGGTGAGCACTATTTTCTTTAATGCTCTTCTCTTATTCTACCCATGACATTGCAGCACCCGTCCGCTTTTATATTATTCATGTATTTATTTACTCTACAGTGCGGTCCACTTCAACTATAGCAGCCGTGCTTATTTAATTTACGACGCTGTGCGCTTTCAAGCGGCCACTCATCTATAATAGTTATTTAATTTACAGAGCGGTCCGCTTTCAAGCGGTCGAGGGCCTTTATTTTCTTCTGAATGTGCCCCTTTTTATATGTATTGTTTACTTATTTATTTTGCAAGCACGGCACACTTATAGCAGCCACACACCTTATTTTCAGCTGGAGTGGCAGCCAATGGCGGACCCAAGCCTTTATTCCAACTACCACCCTCCCTCCCTCCCAATAGCGGTTGTAACCGGAAGAAGGCATCTCTCTGGCAATTAGAAGCTGCGAGCAGACACGTTCCAAGTCTGATTTCACTTCTATGGGTAAGTAGAAATGCTTGTTGTACATGCAGTAGGTCTCGTATTTACACAGGTTTCATCTATGGGCATTGTAAATGACAATGTCTTTTATGTTTTGGTTTTTAAAACAAATAAAAGGCATTGCCATTTACAATGCCAATAGCTTAAAGCTCCGGAATTGCGAGACTTATTGCATTGCAAATACTTTCTTTAAGGCAATGACAGCGGAGCAGGAACCTGAAAGTAAAGCTGGGAAGGGGAGTATTGGGAGAGCGGGGGTGTTTGAGGGATGACAGGGATGTTAAGGATAAATTTTTTCGCAAGCTCATCTTTGAGACCTGGGATATTCAAAACGTTTACCAAGCAACTACATCCCAGCACAAAGGAAAACAAGATATTATTGTCCTTAAAACCAATCGTACTACAGTAGCATGAGAACAAAGAATCCTCGTACATGCTTCAAGAAAAATACAACAGTAGTTAAGTGTTGCACAAAGACAGGAAAATTAGTACTTAAAATAAACAAACATCTCTTGCCATATAACAATACGATCCGACTTTTCATTTGAACCCACCAGACCAATGATAGACTTAAAGCATTAAGAGGTTCTCACGGTAGCAAAAACTAAAACCCATTTTCATAATGCATATGCAACAGACTTTCTCCTGAAGTCCCCACTTTAAATATAATCCAATAATATTTACTGCACCATTAAAAACCTGAGAGCCATGTACCCCACTCATGACAGTATCCAAGTGTTTCCTGCACATTCTTAGAACTAAAACGTAGTTTTTCATAATTTGTGGCAACTTGATCAATTTATTCCACGGACTGTTTAATAAATTTTTACATTTGGAGGTGGTATCTTTATTCAAACAAATGGTTCGGCAACAAGGTAAATTTGAAACAGATACACAAGACATTGGAAATTATAATTAAAAGTAGTTATTTTTTAATAGTTATTTAATTTGCAGATTCTGAAGCCTTTGCCAGCACTACCATTTTCATTGCTATACGTCTGTCCCGATTAAAGCCTTAAGTAATCTATCACTGGGTACCCAATTTCCAAAGATCAGTTAAATCTGTTTTTCATTTACAAGGGATTTTATTTATTTTAAATGTGCACTGGCTAGGCATGTGGATTTGTAGAACATATTAAATTGATAACATTGTTTACCACAGTTTCACTTTTAGAATACAAACCTTCATACGGTTCTCGGCTAACAATCTAGTCCTACAAAAAAAAAAAAAAAAAAAAAAAAAAAAAAAAAAAAAAACAACTGTCTGCAGTATCTGCTCAGCTACAAAAAAAAAAAAAAAAAACAGTTCACATTTGCAGACTCTAGGACCCAGTTTAAAGACAACACTGGTTGCACTGAACTCACCATGTCAAATTCTGCTTCCTTTTTAAAAACCGAATATGCTTCTTCATAGCCATTTGAACGAAGGTAATCAGCAATAGCTCGATTTCTAAAACAAAAGAATTCTTTATTACCATAGAGCAAGGTAAAAGCACTTTAAAGCTTAAGGTAACATTTGATGCACAACATTATTTTCAGAGAATATGATTAGATTCCCTTTCATTTCCAAATTAATTTTCTACACATTACAAATCAAATAATGTCGCAAAATGAGAATGCTCATGATGATTTAATATTGTTTATGCATAATTTATGTGGCTTGCACTTTTGCCTGAAAATGCTGGCAACTATAGTCTGACAAATTAGCCTCTGGCAACCAGATAAAACTAGACATACATTTTTCTTTCTGGCTCTAGTCACCACACAGATTTTTTTAAGTATCGGGGATACCTCGTATTATGAGGATATTATGAGGATATAATGCACTTAGTCTGATAGATTAATATAAATGTCTTACAAGCTGCTCCATTTCAATGTACAGTATATATATATATATATATATATATATATATATATATATATATATATATATATATTCACTAAAAAACCATAGGTTTCAGGCACGTTAGTTAGAAATGAGCATTTAAACATCAGAAATTCACTGAAAAAACCATGGGTTTTAGGGAAAGTTAGGTAGTTGGACATTTGACTCGAACAAAACCATAGAAATTCCCCCGTTATAGTTAGTTCAGCTAACTATAACTCGCGCCCCCGCAATGCATTGCTGATGACGTCACATATCACATCATTCATGACATGGTCAGTGACATCACTGATGACATCATCCAGTGACTGTTTCTGTAAAGTTTAGATATGTTTAATAGGGAAAGGCGTATAGAAGAATGAGTGGGTGTATAAGTGTCTGAATGGATGATTTAGTAGGTACGTGACCGAGTCTATAAATGAGTGATTAAACTTCTTACTGAATGCATGAGTTAGTGAGAAAACTGAATGTCTGTATCCGTCTGTTGGTGTGTAAGTGGCTGCATGGGTTTGCGAATAGCTACATGAGTGTCTATATGGGTTATTGATTGGTTGTCTGAGTATCTGTATGGGAGCCTGAGTGTTTGTGTGGGTGGGGTGTGTGACTCTGTACATAGATGTGTGAGTGGGTGATTCACTGGGTACATGGTTTCAAGAATGCATCTGTGATGGACTGTATGGGTGGGTGAGTGTGTATGGGAGTGTTACTGAGTGAATGTAGTGCATATGATAGTTCTGTACTGAGTGACCATAAGTATGAGTGACTGTACGGGTGAGTGAATGTGTGTGTGTGTGTAAACCTAAGAATCAGTGAGTGGGTATGCAGTTATTGGTGCTGGAGTGTCTATGGTTTTGAGAATGGCAGTCTAATTTAGAGTGGGTGTATCACAGGTTATATTTGGGTGTGAGAAGATGCATCAATTTATCACATGGATGATGTCACCAGTCATGTCATTTGAGATGTCAGTGATGTAATGTAATGTAATGTGATATCAGCAGTGCATTGCGGGGGAGCGAGTTATAGTTAGCTGAACTAACTATAACGGGGGAATTTCTATGGTTTGTACGAGTAAAATGTCCAACTAACTATAACTTTCCCTAAAACCTATGGTTTTTTCAGTGAATGAGATTTTTTAAACTCTCATTTCTAACTATAACATGCCTGAAACCTATGGTTTTTTCTGTGAATTGCAAAGGTTTTTTTAAACACGAATTTCTAACCATGCCTACAGAGGTAGGACATGTGAAGAAAGAAGAAATAACGCACAGAAAGAAGCAAACGAAATGCAGAAAGAGGCAACAGAAGTCTACAAAGACTAAGAAAAGAGGTCTTGTTGCGAATTCATCCTGTGCCCACAACTTTTTCCGACGGGTACTGGCGGTAACTGACTGACTAATCCGGTCTAGAGCCAGTGCTATGCTAAAATACACTTAGAATACAGTGAAAACACCTACATAAACTAGGGAACACTATGCATTGGGATACCTCTGTGATTAGCATGACCTCCTCTGTAAGGCCCTAGTACATAATAGGGCGGGGGGATTAAAACTACCTCTTTAAACGCGCCATGAGGCCCATTTGCACAGTGGTGAAGGGGGGCCCGGAGGTGACATGCGTGCAAACACGCCCTGTGGCGCGTTTCAAGTTGGGGGATAAAGTCCCCTTGAATCCTGAGGCTCCCTGGGGTCCAACTAGCCCACCAGGTACCTCCAGTAAGCGCCACAGAGCTGCGTTGCAGAGAGGTGTAAAAAAAGGGCAAGGCCTGGACCACCTCTCTGCAACGCAGCGCAGTGGCACTTACTGGAAGCACCTGTTAGGATAGTTGGCCCCCAGGGGCCCTCAGGATTGAAGGGGAATCAATTCCCCAACTTTAAACGCGCCACAGGGCGTGTTTGTACACGTCACCTTATGCCCCGCCCCCTCCCTTCACCACTGTGCAAACGCGTCCCATGGCGCTTTCCAAGTTGGGGGATTAAGACCCCTTGAATCCTGAGGCTCCCTGGGGTCCAACTAGCCCACCAGGTACCTCCAGTAAGCGCCACAGAGCTGCGTTGCAGAGAGGTGTAAAAAAAGGGCAAGGCCTGGACCACCTCTCTGCAACGCAGCGGCACTTACTGGAAGCACCTGTTGGGCTAGTTGGCCCCCAGGGGCCCTCAGGATTGAAGGGGAATGAATTCCCCAACTTTAAACGCGCCACAGGGCGTGTTTGCTCACGTCACCTTATGCCCCACCCCCTCCCTTCACCACTGTGCAAACGCGTCCCATGGCGCTTTTTAAGTTGGGGGATTAAGACCCCTTCAATCCTGAGGGTCCCTGGGGTCCAACTAGCCCACCATTTACCTTCAGTTAGCGCCACAGGGCTGTGTTGCAGAGAGGTGGTCTGAGGCCACGCCCCTTTTTACACCTCTGCAATGCAGCCCTGTGGCGCTTACTGGCAGTACCTGGTGGGCTAGTTGGCCCCCAGGGACCCTCAGGATTGAAGGGGAATTAATTCCCCCTCCTTAAAACGCGCCACAGGGCGCGTTTGCACACATGTCACATAAGGCCCAGCCCCCTCCCATCACCACTGTGTAAACGCACCCTGTGGCGCGTTTTAAGTCCCCTTGAATCTCGAGGGTGTCTGGGGGCCAACTAGCCCACCAGGTACCTCCAGTAAGTGCCACAGAGCTGCGCTGCAGAGGTGTAAAAAGGGGCGTAGTCTGGACCACCTCTCTGCAACGCTTACTGGAGGTACCTGGTGGGCTTGTTGGCCCCCAGGAACCCCACAGTATTGAAGGGCAATTAATTTTCCAACTTAAAACGTGCAACAGGGCGCGTTTGGAAAGTGTTGCTGGGAGGGGGCGGGGCCTCGGCGATGCCGGTGTTTCTCTTTTTTTTTTCAAAAGGAGAGCTGTGTGGCCCCCCTTCCTTCCTTCCATTTTTTATATCTTGGGAGGCGGGGTGGTCCCCGAGGCTCAGTTACGGACCCGCACATTTAAAGATTAGTGCCCAGGGGAGGTGGCGGTCCCCGGGGAGTGTAGGCGAGGCTCGAGCCCCTCCCCCACAGGTATATTTTTGAGAAAATGAAGCCCTGGTGGTGGCGGGCTGCGCAGTGTGCCCCCGTGATTATAATTACTCGGCCCCCCGCCTTTAAAAAAACAAGCCCCAGTGGTGGTGGTCCCCGGGGCCATGTACCCCCCGCAAATATTTACGCAAAGCCCCGGGGAGGGGGGGGGGGGGGGGGGCGGGTAGAGGATTTGGCCCCCCACACTTTTTCTGCTCCCAGGACCTGGCCCACCCAGGGGCTTCAATTAAACGAAGCGCAGGAGCCCGCACTTTGTTTTATTTCTATTTTCACGGCCGCATCCGCGGATCCTACACGCATCTCGCAGATTTTTTTACAAAAAAAAAAAATGCTTTTGTTTGGCCCAGGGGTTCCTTGTGGGATCCCCTAAGCAGGCCCAGGGGGTCAGGGTGTTTCTACCCTGCCCCTTTTCTTGTTTTGCGCATTTCTTTCTCTTTTCTTGAGCCTCGGTCCTACCGAGGCACAAGATGGCTGCCAACACTTACTGGTTTGAAGTGTTGACAGCCAATTAGAATGCAGCTTGTGATCAGCAGGGTGCGCGGATCCTCCGTGCCTCTAAATATCGAAACTTGTATTTTTGCTTTTCTCATGAACTACTGAACGGATTTACACCATTAAAAAAAAAAAGGATGCTTTCTGAAGCCAGCCCTACCTTTTTTGCCAAATTTGGTGTAATTCCGTTCAGCAGTTCCAGCTGAAGCCGTGTCTAAAGTTTACTATGGGAAATTTATTTTTTGACCTATTTTTTAAATCTCAGGCACTACTGGATTTACACCATTTAAAAAAAAAAAGGTCTCTTTCTGAACCAAGGGCTACCTTTTTGCCAAATTTGGTGCAATTCCGATCAGCAGTTCGGGCTGTAGTCGTGTCTAAAGTTTCCTATGGGAAATAACATGGAGAAAACGCGTTTTGGGACCCCCTTTTTTCTCGGCCCCCGCTTGGCGAATCACCCAGAAGCTTTCAGCATAGGCGTTGACCGGAACGGCCCATAAGTTTTGAAAATTTCGCAAAGATTCGTCAACCGGCGCCAAAGTTATTGGGAAAACAAAAAACGAGTTTTCTATGAAAAATAGGTCCGAACTATAACTACCTACTGGCAACCGCCAGTAGGTATGAATATGCTACTTACCAGTATGCATCTGTTCTTGCCATGTAGAGCTGCAGAGCCACACACTTAGGATAAGATCGCCATCTGGTGTTGGGCTCGGATGATTGCAGGTTGTTGTTGTCTTCGGAAGAAGCCTTTTGGTCACGAGATATGGGACTCCTCCTCTGGACAACAGTGCGCATGGGCATCCACTCCATCCTCAGATTGTTTTACGCCATGATGGGAAATGGAGTGTATAAGAATAAAGAGAAAGGATGTCCATGTGTAATGTCAAATTAAGACAATGCTGGAACAGATACAGGTCCCAGGGAGGCAGGTGGGCGTGTGTGGCTCTGCAGCTCTACATGCCAAGAACAGATGCATACTGGTAAGTAGCATATTCCGTTCGAGGCATATGAGCTGCAGCTCACACACTTAAGAGAGACTATATAGCAGTGTCTCCCCTAGCGGTGGTCACCTGTATCTGTTGCAGCAGTTTGGAATAGAGTTTTTAGGACAGCTTGGCCCACGGAAGCTTGTTGTTTGGATTGCACATCAACACAGTAATGTTTAGTGAAGGTGTGTGTGGTAGACCATGTGGCTGCCTTGCAAATATCTTTTAAGGGAATGTTCCCTAAGAATGCCATGGAAGCCCCTATTTTACGCGTGGAGTGCGCTCTAGGGGAAACTGTAAGAGTGCGTTTAGCTTTTTGGTAACATATTTGGTTACATTTAACTATCCACCTGGCTATACCGGATTTTGAAATGGGGTTGCCTTTATGTGGTGGAGAGAAAGCAACAAACAGTTGTTTGGTTTTGCGAAAAGGTTTGGTTCTGTCGATGTAATGAAGCAAGGCTCTTGTAACATCTAAGGTATGAAGGGCTCTCTCAGCTACTGAGTCTGCATTAGGGAAGAAGACTGGCAGCTCGACTGATTGGTTAAGATGGAAAGGGGAAATTACTTTTAGTAGGAATTTTGGGTTTGTCTTAAGAACCACTTTGTTACGATGTAGTTGTAGGAATGGTTCTTCAATAGTTAAGGCCTGTATCTCACTTACCCTTCGCAGGGATGTGATCGCGATAAGGAAAGCCACTTTCGATGTAAGGAATTGCAGTTCGCATTTGCATAGGTTCAAATAGAGGGCCCATGAGCCTTGTTAGAACAATATTTAGATTCCACACTGGGGAAGGTGGTAATCTTGGAAGAATAATTCTTTTGAGACCTTCCATGAAGGCTTTGATGGCTGGTACCTTAAATAGTGACAAGTGTAGTCTATTTTGTAAGTAAGCTGCTAACGCTGCTAGGTGTAGACGTATGGAGGAATGCGCTAAATTGCATCTTTGCAAGTGTAGTAAATAGCAAATAATGTTTTGGATGGAAGCATCCAGTGGACGTATATCATTCTTAGTGCAGTAAATGGCAAATCTTTTCCATTTTGCAGCATAACATGCCCTAGTAGTAGGTCTTCTAGCTTCTTTTATGATATTCATACAGTCTGGTGGGAGGTTGAGGTAACCGAACTCTAAGACTTCAGGAGCCAGATCGCCAAGTTCAGTTGCTGTGGATCTGGGTGTCTGATTTCTCCATGGTTCTGGATTATATAGGCCGGGGAAAGGCGCAGTTTTTGATGTGGAACTAGCGATAGTTCCAGAAGTGTTGTGAACCAGGGTTGACGTGCCCAAGTGGGAGCTACTAGAATCAGTTTTAGAGACTGTTTGAGCTTGCGTACCACAAATGGAATGAGTGGGAGAGGCGGAAAAGGGTACGCAAATCTGCCTGACCAGTTCATCCATATTGCACTGCCCTTCGACTGTGGGTGTGGAAACCTGGCGGCGAAGGTTGGGCATTTTGCGTTTGTGTGTGGCGAACAGGTCTATGTCTGGTTGGCCCCATTTTTGGAAGAATGGGAATAGTACTTTGGGGTGTAATTCCCATTTGTGGATTTGTTGTGTCTGTCGACTTAGGAGATCGGCAACCTGGTTGTGAACCCCTGGAAGGTGTTCCGCTAGCAGGTAGATGTTTTGGGGAATTGCCCATCTGTGCGAGTTGGGACAGTTGGAGAGAAAGTGTTCCCCCCTGTTTTTGTATGTAATACATGGTCGTCATGTTGTCTGTGCGGATGAGGACAGTTTTGTTCCTTAAATGTAGTTGAAAGGATTTCAGTGCTAGGAACACCGCTAGAAGTTCTAGGTGATTGATATGGAGCAGTTTTTGTTGAGTGGTCCATCTGTCCTGAGTGGTGTGTTGAAGGAGATGGGCTCCCCACCCTATGAGAGATGCGTCGGTCGTCAGCACTACTTGTGGAAGAGGCTCTAAGAACGGTCGCCCTTTGGACAGGTTGATGGTGTTCCACCATTTTAGTGAGCTAAGTGAGCGACTGTCCACCAACACCAGATCGGTAAGTTATCGTGAGCCTGGTTCCACTGTTGTGCTAGACATTCTTGCAAGGGACGCATTTGAAGTCGTGCGTGAGGCACAATGGAGATGCATGACGCCATCATGCCTAACAGTTGCATAAACACTCTTGCTGGAAGAGTGTGGAGTTTGAAATTTTAAGATGAGGTTTTGTATGTTGGCTATCCTGGCAGTGCTGGGATAAGCTGTGACCTTGGAAGTATCTATGGTGGCTCCCAGATATTGATGTATGTGGGAGGGTTTCAGTTGAGATTTGGGATAGTTGATGGTAAATCCCAAGTCGTGTAGGGTTTGAATAGTGCGGCGAGTGTGGAGAACGCATTTGTCGAAAGTATTGGCTTTTATGAGCCAATCGTCGAGATACGGGAAGACGTGAATATGTTGTCTCCTGAGGAGCGCTGCCACTACTGCTAAGCATTTGGTGAATACCCTGGGTGCAGTTGTTACTCCGAATGGGAGGACTGTAAACTGATAGTGCTGTACGTCTACCACAAATCTTGGGTACTTCCTGTGAGCAGGATGCATGGGGATGTGAAAGTATGCGTCCTTGAGTTCCAATGTGGCAAGGAAGTCGTCTTGCTGAAGTAGTGGGAGGACTTGTTGGAGAGTGATCATATGGAAGTGATCTGAGTGTATGTACTAATTTAGTAGTCTGAGGTAGAGTGTGGGTCTTAAGGTCTCGTCCTTTTTGGGAATTAGGAAGTATAGAGAATATACTCCTGTACCCTGATGTTGGAGTGGAACTAGTTCTATTGCGTGTTTTTGAAGCAAGGACCGAATTTCCTGTTTGAGGAGTGTAAGATGGTGTGGTGACATTGGACGGTGTTTGGGTGGTATGTGTGGGGGGTGTTTGTGAGTTCAAGGCAGTAACCAAACTGGATAATTTGTCTTACCAACTTGTCTGTTGTGATGGAATTCCAGACAGGTAGGAACTGTTGGAGTCTGCCCCCGACCGGAGTGGAATGGTCTGGGGGGAGCGGGGGCAAGTCACTGTTTAGTGGCTGGAGAGGTGCGGGTGTTGGTATTGCCCCGACCTCGGCCCTTGGTGTGGTTTCCCCTATATCCTCCTCTAAAATATCCTCTGTTAGGGGATGTTTGTACGGAGTTTTTGAAAGTGGAAGAGGTGTCTGTTCCAACATTTTTGGAGGCTCCCCTATAGAAGGAGCGGCGAAAGGAGCCTCGCGGTTGTGGAGACTAATGCTCCCATTGATTTAGCAGTCTCTTTATCTTTTTTCATCTTCTCCAGTGCAGTATCTACTGCGGGCCCAAATAGTTGCTCTTGGTTGAATGGTTGACCAAGTATTGTTGTTTGTACTTCCGGCTTAAAGCCTGAAATACGTAGCCATGCATGTCGTCTAAGTAGTATGCTCGTGTTGACCGCCCTAGAAGCAGTGTCCGCGGCGTCTAGTGCACATTTGATTGATGCGTTAGATAGGAGTTTTCCCTCTTGGATGAGGTCATTGGCCTGGGATTTGTATTGATCTGGCAGGTGTTGTAAAAGATCTAACTGATCATAATGAGCCCTGTTATATCGGGCTAATAGGGCTTGTGTGTTGGCATTACGCCAATGGTTAGCAGCTTGTGCTGCAACTCTTTTGCCGGAGACCTTTAAGAGCTTGGACTCTTTGTCTGGGGGCGGTGTCTCTCCTGTCGTTTGGGAGTTAGCCTGCTTTCTAGCGTTTGAAACTAGTAAAGAGTCTAGCGGGAGCTGTGCTTTAATGTACGCGGGATCCTGTGGGGCAGGTCTATTTTTTTTTCAATTCGGGGGTTAAACACCCTAGCTCTGACGGGGTCTTTAAAAACCTCTGTGGCGTGTTTTATGACCCCCTTAATCATGGGCAAGATCTGAACTGATTTTTGCGAATGTGTCTAGAAGAAAATCTTCTTCGGGTGTATCTGAGTGCACGGTGACGCCATGGAAGAGCGCCGCCCTGTTTAGCAGCTGCCCAAACCCTAGGTGGTCATCTGGAGGGGAGGATTTGGAGGGGTATGTAGTGGGATCAGGAATATCAGGTAAAGGGTAAGCCCAGTCATCTAAGGGTGCCGTATCCGGGAGTGTGAAAGGATCATTAGGATCATTAAGGTCATCCGGATCACCCCCTCCCACCAAGTCATCATCATCATGCTGTGGAGGTGGTGTATGTGAAGGAGATGGTAGAGGAGAAGGAGATGGGGGCAGGGGGGGTGGAATGAGAGGTGATATAGGAGAGGAAGGACGAATGGGTGAGGTGGCGAAGTCCTTCTTTATGGGAGCTGGAGGAGGTGTTGTGTCCAGCTTCCTTTTCTTCCTTTTCTTGTATGTCACAGCGGTGACATGTCCGGTTTTTGGATTGATATAAATCCTTTTTTGCGTGGGATCAGGGCGAAAAAGTTCCTCATTGTCCGAAAGTGGCTTTGGTGCAGACTTTTTCGGTTCAGATCTATGTTTTGGATGATCAGTAGAGTCTTTTTGTGGAGAAGTGTGGCTCAATGATTAGAGCGGCAGACCCTGATGCAGCGGTCTAGCCAGGGACCAGGGTTCAATTCCCCGCCTCGGCGGGTCTTGGGCTCAAAAATTCCACGGACCTGATAATTCTCGCCTCGGTGCCTATTCCAATCATGGAGTCCCACTCTGCAACTCTGGGCAATAGCTTGCTTAATCTCCACAACGGCCCCCACAACGCTAAGGATGCCTGGCCTCCACCTTGGAGGTGCCCAGGAGTGGACGCCTCACAGGGAAAGCCAGGATGGGTTCCACAGCGGTATTCGTACAAGCGCCTTGAGACCCTTGCGGGTGAGTAGTGCGCTATACAAGTATCAAATTTACATTTTTGGGACTTTTTTTGGCACCGATTATGGTTTTGGTGCCGATGATGATTTCGGTGCCGAAGAACTTTTCGGTGCCGGTGGGGATTTCGGTCTCGATGGTTTCGGAGCCTGCTTTGGTGCCGAGAGGTGTTGAGTCTTCGGTGCCGAAGGTATTGTGGGCACAATGACATGTGGTTTGCTCGAGCCCGAGCCACCTGTAGGCTTATATTTCTTCGGAGCCGAGCCCGAGGGCGGGCTTCCGAAGACGATTTTCGGTCGCGACTGGGGCCAGATGGCGGAGTCTTGACCTGTGCCTTTTTTGGGGGGGTTGGGGTAGGGGCACTGGTACTCACTCGTTGCCCCGGAGTGATGAGGTCATCAGAATCGTCCGCTTCGGATACGATTTGGAGGTCTTCGGAATCGTCTTCCGGTACATCCTGGGCAAAGATGTTCTCTGGTTCTGGAGCTGGTCTGGCCAGGATATGGCGTCGAGCTCTTCGGTCCCGGAGGCTTTTCTTGGAGCGGAATGCGGCGCAGGCAGGACAGCTGGATTAGTTATGTTCCGGCGAGAGGCACAGGTTGCAGACCTCATGGTGGAACTTTGCTCCACATTGGGGGCATTTTTTAAAAGGTGTCCTTTCCATGAGCCGTATCAGGAACCGGTCCGATTGGATTTCGACGTCGAGTTGTAAATGTTTTTGGTTTCGAAAGCTGGATTTTCAGAAGTTTTCAGCCGGAGTGGAAAAGTTCATCCGAACCCAATGGCGGAAAAAAACAATCTGAGGATGGAGTGGATGCCCATGCGCACTGTTGTCCAGAGGAGTCGTCACCTATCTCGTGACCAAAAGGCTTCTTCCGAAGACAACAACAACCTGCAATCATCCGAGCCCAACACCAGATGGCGATCTTATCCTAAGTGTGTGATCCGCAGCTCATATGCCTCAAACATTATATATATATACACACGCACATTTTCTCTTATTTTCTAACACCAGACAGAATAGAAGAGCATTTAACCGATCTGTGCTCTACATTGCACAACCTAGAGGGTATCTCTATGGCTCTCCGTGGACCGACTCTGGTTCACAGTTGGTTCCCATTGGCAGCTCAGTATAGCATAATGAAACTCTGGGCCATAGATCACTTAATCTCCTCAATGGCCCCAGAGCCTTGAAACCCTTAAAGGGGAGACATGTTCGTTCTTTACAAATAAGAATATTATTTTGCACATGCAAGTTGAATGGCAGCATGGAGTGCATGCAAGGCAAGGAGCCCAAAAAACAGATATCACAAATACAAACAGTGGGATTTGTGAGAGTTTCCCCAGATGATCTGCAATACACAAGTTATCTAACTTCAAGAAATGGGCTAATGTTCGGTATCTGATCCGTTGTTCACTTAATTTAGGAAATTTACCGATAGTAAGGGTTAATCAAGCCTGATCACAGCGGCTCCTTTTCCAAATCGACAAGTGTCTTCAATTTTTGTTTAAGAATCAGAATTGAGCCGACATATTGCACGTGCCATAACAAGAGATGTTCTATCAGGACATAAGCTGTTCAGGGACAAAGTTCAATCAGGATTTTGCATGCTACAGCTAAAAGCTCTTACAATTGGTGAACTGCAAGCATTATCAACTATGACAGTATAAAACCTCTTCTCAAAGCTATAATACAATGTGTGAACTCCAAAATGACAATTATAGTGCAAAGAAGCAGATTCTATCAAATTATTGAAGGAGCATTTCTTACATCGAAAGGAAAATTAAACATGGTAAGTATAAAAAAAAAAATATTCAAGACTGTACAGTTCCTCGCAGTAAGCAGAGATCGACCTCCACAAGAGAAATGTAATACCCGTTGGGGAGGTAAACCTTTATGAGCCATGCAATGCCAAATAACAATACTAACTATCAAACATATATTTCATCCCTCAATTCGTAGGCACTTGTGCAGCTAGGCGATAACCACTGGAGCGGTTTAGAAGCAATATATTTTTCAATCTGCATGAAATTGAACACTCATGAACGATCCTATACAATATAGAACAAACATGAATGGATGGGGATTACGGGAGGAATCCAAAACGTTTCAGCAGAAGAAAGGGGATAGTAATTTACTCAACATACACAATTATCGAACTGCTCCATGTGTCTACCACCGATTTACAGCCACCCTCTGCAGTGCACCATCTTCACCTAGTGGGTTTATACCTTTATTTTTCCCAAAAACGTCCTCACTACATGCTTTGTAGTAGCAAATGCAACAGACATTTCTCTGTGATGACCAGCCAAAAATAGCATAGCACATAAGGGGTAACACACTAAACCTAGTGTTCAGGGTAACAAATCAGATATGCAAGACAATGAACAACCCCTTGGAGAAAGAAGGCGGCCTATCCTCCCTAAGTCAATGAAAAGCGCGTACGACTTATCACTACAGCATATTAATATAACTTGTAAATTCTAATGAATCAACATATCCATTTTAATAGAAAGATTTAGTAGAATATTTTAAGGTGCAGGTGCTCCACAAATGGCATGGTGCAAAGTGACATATGTGAATAAATACAATATGTACAGTCAAGGACCTGATGCTAGGGAAGATTCTAAAGTTCAGTGAATGAAAAAGTGAGTACACATCAGTCCTCTGTCGATACTTCATACAATTTATAGTCTGAATATCCACAGATTGACTCAGCCACTACTGCGAAAATAGTTCAGCCATGGACACCGATCTCTGTTCAGTATTAGATCTGTACAGAGGATTGAATGCTCCTTTTCTAAAGAAATCAAAGTAATTTTAGTCACCGTGCTGTGTTGGCTTTTTTTCATAATAGATTCTCAATTTCTGAAAGCCAATGTGTTGCCTTGGCTACCATCTAGGTCCTGATGACACCGTTATAAACAGTGTAGGGTTGAAATATCGACTTTTACTAAAGGATTGATGTTGATGGATCACTTTTTCATCAATTCATGTTTATTTGCGGGGGGTTCAAAACGTTATTTTGGCGCTAATATTCACCTAACTAAAACCTTTGGGTATTTTCGTTAAATTTAAGTTTTTTTAAATCTTAATTAAAATATATTACCAAATCATAACTAGAACACTACTTTACCTTTGTTTTCTTAAGTGAATTTCAGATTTTTCTTTTTTTCTTTATATAAAGCAATATTTTGTTTTCATTCGCAAAACAAACCACCGGCAGGCATGGCGTTTGGTCATGAACAGCGTGGGGTTGGCTTCAGGGCTGGCGTTCAAACCACCCCCTGCAAACAACCAACCCCACAGGGCCTTTGGCCGTGCGCAGCTGGCCAACCACCCTGCGGGTGGCGAAAACTCCAACCCCACCACCCCGCTAACGGGGGGAGGGAGGCCACGTTGGCCCTTTTCTAAGCCTTATTAGGCGCCAACTACCCATACCATGGGGCCAATTGCAATTATTGGGGCTCAAGTGAGATTCTCGCTCAAGTCCCTCGCACCTAACAGTCCAGCTATACAAATATTTTTGGTTCTTAATTCTTCAAAATCTACCAAACAAATTTACACCAAATTACAAAACCGGTTTAAGGTCTAGCTTCCTGCCAAATTTGATGTCATTCTGTCCGGATGTTTTTGCAGTAGCACTGTCTAAAGTCAAAAGGCAAAAACAGCACTTTTTTGGTACGTTTCTTGAAGCTACTTCAAACTGTGCTAAAGTTCTAAGGAAAACAAAATCTCCGGAAAAAAAAACCCCCCCAAGTTTACCTACCCAGTGGCCACCACAAAACGTTACAAAAACGTGCTTTTTTTGCCTACTTTGGCATAGAAAGTTTCGAGCATAGAGCAAGACCAAAAAAAAAAAAAAAAAAAAAAAAAAAAAAAGGAGGGGGGGAGATTTTTAAATCTACTGCCAAAAGGGAGCGAACAATAAGTCTGCTCACAGCCTACGGGAGATTTAAAAATGCTTCAGCCGGCTGGGAACAGACTTGTGTTCCAAAACAACACCTATATTGCTCCCGCCTGGCAGGAGGAAGCATAATTAGCTGTTCCCACTGGGCATGAGCAATTTAGGCTACAACATGCAGGGAGCCAGCTGTGGCCACAGGGGCCCTAGTGCTCCCCCCACAGCCTGTAAAGTGGTGCTTGGAGGGTGCCCTGAGTGGGCACGCACCTATTAATGGAGGCCCTGGGAAATGGGGTCCTTAGTGAATGAGGAGGCATGCAGAGAAGGCCACGTGGCCCCCCTCTACACTTTATATAGCAATTTGGCCCAGGGGCATGTTGTCCCCAGGCCAATTAAAACTTAGGACGAGAGGCTTCATACCCCGCCTCCCCCTACTGAACAAGTTACTTACCTTCAGTAACGCATTATCTGGTAGAAACTATCTAACTGCAGATTCCTTACCTTTGAATTTCCCAGGCGTCAGGTTGGATCCGGAAACTTTTGCTGAGCAATACCCCTTGCGCTCAACGTCGGGTGGCTTCTTTTGGCTCCGCGTGATATCGGTTAGGACGTTGCGGTGCCTTTATAGGAGACACCCAGGCGCGCGGACGTCACGGCAGAAGCGCAGAGCCACGAAGTAACTAACGTAGTCGTGTGCAAAACTAGGGCCCTGAAAGGGGGTAAAAGCAACCCTAGTCCTACTACATCAGTCTGTAAAGCGGAGACGAGGGTGGGGCTGTAAGGAATCTGCAGCTAGATAGTTTTACCACCAGATAAGTTACCGAAGTGAAGTAACTTGTTCATCTGATAGACTTCTAGCTGTAGATTCCTTACCTTTGAATCAGATACCCGAGCCATACCATCACGGCGGTGGGTTGCAGACTTATGATATAAACGAAGAATTCTTGCAGGACTGAACGGGCAAAGTGCCTGTCCCTGCGCACTTGACCATGAAGGTAATGCTTTGCAAACGTTTAACACAAAAGGATCTAGGAAAAAGTACCGCACTTATCTGACTACTGGGAAGGAATATGCTACTTACCAGTATGCATCTGTTCTTGGCATGTAGAGCTGCAGATCTACACACTTGCATAGATCGCCATCTGGTGTTGGGTCCAGATGTATGCGCTTGTTTTTGTCCTGGAAAGTCGGTGGAAGTCACGAGGTATGTGACTCCTCCTTAGCATCATAGTGCGCATGGGCATCGGCTCCATCCTCAGATTGTTTTTCGCCAGCAGGGAAATGATGAAGCTTTGTACTAAACAGAAAGATGCCCTTGTATAGTGTATCTAAATAAGATAATACTGGAACAGATTAAGGAAGCCGGGGAGGCGGGTGGGCGTGTGTAGATCTGAAGCTCTACATGCCAAGAACAGATGCATACTGGTAAGTAGCCTATTCCGTTCGAGGCATATGAGCTGCAGATTACACACTTTTGCATAGATCGTATAGCAGTCCCACCTCTAGTGGCAGCCACCACTATCTGTTGCAGTAGTCTAAAATAGGGTTTTGAGTACAGCTTGGCCCACACTGGCTTGTTTCGTTTGCACATCTACACAGTAGTGTTTAGTGAACGTATGTGGTGTAGACCATGTAAATGCTTTGCAGATATCATCTAATGGAATGTTGCCTAAGAATGCCATAGAGGCCCCTATTTTTCTTGTAGAGTGGGCTCTAGGAGGAACAGTTAGTGTTTTGCTTTGTGGTAGCAAATTTGTATGCATTTAACAATCCATCTGGCTATCCCGGACTTAGATATGGGATTGCCTTTGTGTGGTGGTGAGAAAGAAATGAAAAGTTTAGTTTTCCGAAAATGTTGTGTTCTTTCAATGTAATAGAGTAATGCTTTTTTAACGTCTAAAGTAGGAAGAGCTCTTTCTGAGACTGTGGTTGCGAGAAGAAAACGAGCAACACCACAGATTAAGAGGGAAATGACTTTAGGGAGGAATTTAGGATTAGTGCAGAGAACCACCTTATTATGGTGCATTTGTAAGAATGGTTCCTGAATAGTTAGGGCTTGTAGTTCACTAACTCTTCTTAGAAAAGTTATGGCCACTAGGAAAGCAACTTTCCATGTTAAGAATTGTAGCTCACATTAATGTAGAGGTTCAAACGGAGACCCATCATTCGTGTGGGCACGATATTTAAATTCCACACAGGTTAGGGTGGAGCTCTGGGAGGAATTATCTTTTTGAGGCCTTCCATAAAGGCTTTGATGGCAGGCACTCTAAATAGCGATAAATGTTGTATATTTTGTAGGTATGCTGCTATAGCAGCAAGGTGTAGCCGAACAGACGTGTAGGCCAAGTTGCACCTTTGTAGGTGTAGTAGGTAGGATATGAGGTGTTGGATAGACACATCTAGGGGATTGATGGTATTGTTATGGCAATATATCACAAATTGTTTAGATTCGGCTGCATAGCAGGCTCTAGTGGTATGGTGTCTAGCCTTTTTAATGACGTTCATACAGTCAGGAGGAAGGTTAAGATAACCGAACTCTAAGATTTCAGGAGCCAGATCGCAAGGTTCAGCTGAGCTGGGTCTGGGTGGTTGCTCTCCACGGTTCTGGGATAAGAGGCGTGGTGAAAGGTGTAATCTTTGGTGCGGGACTATTGACAGTTCCAAAAATGTGGTATACCACGGTTGTCTGGCCCAAGTTGGAGCAACTAGAATTAGAGTTAGCGAGTGTTGCTGTAGCTTGCGCACCACCAGTGGTATGAGTGGGAGAGGCAGAAAAGCGTACGTAAATCTGCCTGACCAGTTCATCCATATCGCATTGCCTTTGGATAATGGGTGTGGGTATCTGGGGGCGAAGCTTGGGCATTTGGCGTTTTCGTGGGTGGCGAAACGGTCCATCTGTGGTTGCCCCCATATCTGAAAGTATGGTTGGAGAACCTATGGATGGAGTTCCTACTCGTGAATCTGTTGCGTTTGACGACTTAACAGATCTGCTATGGTGTTTTGGACTCCTGGGACATGTTGGGCTAGGAGAAATATATTCTGATGTGTAGCCCACCTCCATACGTTTTGTGCTAGCTGCAGAGAGTGTGTCCCGCCTTGTTTTTGGATGTAGTACATGGCTGTCATGTTGTCCGTGCGGACTAAGACAGCCTTGCCCGATATTTGTTTTTGGAATGCTTTTAAGGCTGGGAATATGGCCAGTAATTCCAGGTAATTGATGTAGAATAACTTGAGGTGTCCACTTGCCTTCTATGGTGTGATGTAATAGGTGAGCTCCCCAGCCGGAGAGCTCGGTAGTTTCGCATAAAAATGCTGTACCTCAATTCTAGTCTTCTCATTCAGAACCCTGGAGAAATCAGACACGCAAACCCCAAAGAGCTCAACTTAGCAAATGCAGGAGGTTGGCCGTAGTCTGGAGGTGGGTGACTGCCTGGGGCGAGCCCGCCTTCAACAACCAGTCGTCGAGATAGGGGAAGACTGGAACCCCTAATCTGCGCAGATGAGCTGCGACCACTGCCATCACTTTTGTGAACAACCGAGGGGTACTGGTGAGGCCGAAGGGGAGCACGGTAAACTGAAAGTGCTCGTGGCCTACCGTGAGCCGCAGGTAACGCTGGTGGGCCGGCAGGACGGGGATGTGGAAATTAGCGTCCTGCAAGTCCAACGCTACCATCCAGTCTCCAGGGTCTAGGGCAGCCAGAAACTAAGTTAAGGTGAGCATCTTGAACCTCTCCTTCCGGAGGAAGGCGTTGACGCTCCTGAGGTCCAAGATAGGGCGTAGGCCCCCTTTGCCCTTCTTGGGAACCAGAAAGTAGTGGGAATAACAACCCTGACCTACTTCTGAGCCAGAACACGCTTGATGGCCCCCTTGGCCAAGAGGGCCGTAGCTTCCTCCTGCAGAAGTTTCAAGTGATCCCCCGACATGCGGTGGTACTGTGGTGGCATGGCTGGAGGGGGGGGGGGGTCGCCTCGAAGGGGAGGGAGTAGCCCCTTCGGACGATTTGCAGCACCCACCTGTCCGATGTGATGGTACGCCAGTGGAGCAGGTGATGGCGAACTCTGCCTCCCACTTTTGTGGAATGGGCCTGAAAGCTCGGACTAGGACGGCTTTGAGGACAGTTTCTTCCCAAACTGTTCCAACCTTTTGGATTCCCGATCCGGGGGAGCGGACGGTAAGGAGGTCTGGGAGGTAGAGGCCTGGATAACCAGGCTTTCGGGCGTGGATGCATTGACAGAAAACTGGGGGTCGCCCGGTGCAGGGCGGTGGCGCCAGGCCACGTTCGGGTCCACAGGAGGAACTGTGGAGGGCTTGGACCAGGTGCCCTTCAGAACGTCAGTCAGTGCTTCATTGAACTGCAGCAGAGACTCCGAGGAGCTTGCTGGTGGTTGAAGCACTTCAGTGAGGTGATTAGACTTCACGGCCACAGCAGGCAGATCCAGCCCAAGGGCTTCGGCCGCCTTGCGCAGCACCACAGAAAATGTAGCACCTTCCTCCGAAGCCACGGACGGAGGAGAGATGAAGCCAGTGTCAGGGTAGGTATCAAGACCACGGACATCCCCCAGTTCGTCTGCCCAGTCCTGAGATAACTGGCCCTGCCGTGCCAGGTCCTCAGACCCCTCCCAGTTGCATCCGTCATCCGATTCCTGGTACACAGGTGGAATGGATCGGAGTCGGGAGGGAGATGAACCGGTCATCCATCGGCGTCGGATACGGCGCCGGGTGGCGCTGCTCCGATGCCGCACCCGGACCGAGACTAAACCAGGGAACGGTGTCGCCCGAAGGTGGCGCCGGGGGTGGCACCAGAGGGGTCGGCGCAGCACTGGCGGAGGGGTCGTGAGGTCGACCAGCGCCGACCGGGATCCAGGCCTGGGTCCCGCAGGGGTCTGCGGCGTCTGGACCGGAGTGGACGACGGCGCCGGAGCCGCCTGCTCGCTAAGCCTCCCAGTCGAGCCTGCGGAACCTGAAGGCGCGCCGGCAGGCGTCGACGGCGGAGCCAGGCTCCTCATGGCCACGAGGAAGTCCCTGATCTCCGCCGGAGTCGCATCAAACCCAGGGACCGGAGGGTATAGGGTCAGACGGGACTCCTGCGGCTCAGACGGAGCAGCGCGGGTGGTGCCACCCGAACCCTCAGCCGAGTCGCGCGACCGGCGAGGGGAGCCAGAAGAGCGATGTTGCCTCTTCGACTTCTTGCTGTGCTTTGACTTACCGGAGCACGAAGATTTTGACCCCGATGAGCGGTGATGACTGCGGCTCCGTGACCGGTCCCACTACCTCCTCCTCGACCGGAAGCTTGAGCGGCACGGAGCCGACTGCCGGTACTCAAGCAGCTTGCGGGACCGCCTAGCCTTCGAAGTCAAGGCCCGGCAGTCGAGGCACGACTCAGCATCATGGTCGGCCCAAAGGCAATAGAGACACCGGCGGTGGTGATCCGTGACAGACAGTCGGTGACGGGCGTCACAAGCTTTGGTGCCAATAGGGATGCCTGGCTTTAGAGTCTAGGTCGACTGAAAAGGGAACCAAAAGAGTTCAAAAAAGTTAAGTCAAAAAGTGACTAAAAGGGTATGCTCTTCCCGGATCAGCACTTCCTGGCGCAGAAAAAAAGAAGAACTGACGTTAGCGGCGTCTAAGTAATCCGGCGACCACGACGCAGACGACGGACGCGGAGCCGCAGACAACGCCTAGCAACGCGCAAGGGTATTGCTGACGAAAATTCTTTTGGGTTCCAGCCTGACGCCTGGGGATATTCTAGGGTGAGGAATCTAACTAACCTGTTTCTTTCAGATACACTCTGCAGTAGCCAACGCGTTTCGTCCTTTTGAAGGACTTCAGGGCTTAGTCCAATAAATCATGTGTTGTCCCCAGCCATTAGGATTTCAAACAGGCGTACACAAAACGGACAACTCCTCAAACGATGTATGGTCAATGCAGACCTCTTCTTGCACAGGTTCACAGTTGCGCGTACATAATGCCCAAGGCGTGTTGTGTCAAAAAAAGGTTTTGCAAACGTGTGCAATGATGCCCACGTTGCTGCCTGACAGATGTCTTGGACTGGGACACCCCGAGCCAAGGCAGTAGTCGCAGCATTTTCCCTGGTGGAGTGTGCCCTTAATCCCTCAGGGGCTGCTTCTTCACCAAGGCGTATCATATTTTAATGCAGAGAACGACCCAGCGAGAGATGGTCCTTTTCTGCACTGCCCTTCCCTTCTTTGCTCCCACATACCCCACAAATAGTTAGTCTTGCACCCGGAACGCTTTTGTGTGGTCAAGTTAGGACGACTACGCTCTTTTTGGGTCTAGTCGGTGGAGACGCCCCTCCTCCTTAGAGGGATGGGGAGGAGCAAAGTAGGTGTGCGAAGTAATGGACTGAACCAGATGGAATGAGATCACCTTCAGTAAGAATGACGCCCGGTTGCGAAGCACCATCTTGTCCGTAAAGGAAAGAGGCGAGCTGGATAATGCCTGCAATTCACTCACCCTCCGGGCCCATGTAATAACCACTAAGAAGGCTGTTTTGATGGTCAACAGCCGGAGGAGACAATTGTGCAGAGGCTTGAAAGGAGCGCACATCAGCTAAGTGAGGACCAAATTAAGGACCCATTGTGGCATAACAAACGGCGTAGGTGGAAATAAATGGCCCACCCCTCTCAAAAATCTATTTACACTAGGAGATTCAAAGAGAGAAGGCTGGTCTGGCAACCGCAAAAAAGCAGACAGAGCAGAGAAGTAACCCTTGAGAGTTACCAAAGCAGAGACCTGCTGGGAAAGAGTTGGTATGTATAAAAGGACAGCAGAAAGAAGCAGAAAGAGGGTCAATGGACCTTTCTGTACAGTATAATACAAATTTCTGCCAACGGCAGGCGTATACCATCTTAGTGGAGGGACGCCTGGCCACCAGAATGACTTTACAGACTTCGGGAGAAAGGTCAAAAGCTTTAAACTGTCGCCGCTCAATCTCCACACACAGTTGGCAGGTTTGGGTGGAGAACCCTCCCCTGCTGCTGCGACAGAAGACCCTCCAGAAGGGGCAGACTGATCGGAGGATCGATACTCATGCTCAGAAGCTCTGGATACCAGACTGTCCTTGCCCGGTCCGGTGCCAAAAGAATGACTTGACCCGGTCACTTCTGATCTTCTTCAGAACCCTGGAAAGGAGTGGTATGGGCGGAAATGCGTACAACAGGCCTGAGCCCCACTCACGACGAAACGTGACACCGAGCGATAGCCGCCTTGGAAACTCCAGCGCGCAGTACTGCTGACATTGTGCTTTCTCTTTGGAGGCAAACAAATCTAACCTTGGTTCTCCCCGAAGCTGAAAGATTTTGCGCCACCTCCGACTGGAGACGCCATTCGTGATCCGGAAGGCATCGGCGGCTTGAGATCATCCGCACTATCATTCAGAGAACCTGCCAGGTGTTGACCCACAAGGGATCTGCCCTGCTGTTTCAGCCATGTCCAGGGACGCATGGCCGAGAGAGATTGAGAGAGATCGAGAGAGATCGAGAGAGATCGAGAGAGAGAGAGGGAGAGAGAGGGTCCACGACCCCACCCCGCCCCGCCCGCAAACCCCATACCATTACTATGACCCCCAAAATATCCCACTCTAGACTTTCTCCTACTCTACCGCTCATTGCATCATCTGACACCTCTTACTATAGCGATCCCCAAAACAAACCTTTATAAACTCTCCTCCCCCCCCGCCCCCCGACTCTTCCCCTCAAAAACCCCTTTTTACTCATCCAATAAGCCTCCTCCTATGACCTCGGGGGGGGGGGGGGGGGTTGCTCACTCTGTCCCTCCACTATCCTTTTCAATGAAAGTAACATACCAACATGTTCACTTCTCAATTTCCACTATACTGATTCCCCACTAATCCTTTATGGGTTCCAGAGCAGCATGCTACTCGCCAATGAAGCATTTCAACACCCCATCAGGGTTACCAGCGCTATATAAATGCAGACCTTTTTCCCTTTTCTACCCCCTCCCCAACCCTTCTCAATCCAAATAACTGACTAACATAAACTACTACAATTACTTTCATGTTTTGCCATACTAATTCAACAGTAATCCTTATGGGTTCCAGAGTACCGTGCTACTTGCCAATAAAGCGCTTCAAAACCCCATCAAGGGGCAGCAAGCGCTTTACAAAGACAAACCTCTTTCCCTCTTCTATCCCGCAACCTACCCTTCTCTATCCAAATAACTGAATATATCCACCACTCAAATTACTTCATACTTCACTATACTATTTTTCAACACTAATCCTTTATGGGTACCGGAGTAGCTTACTACTCTCCAGAAAAACGCTTCAACACCCATCAGGGGTAACAGGTGCTACATTGAATGCTAACCTTTCTTCTCTTTTATTCCTCCGCTACCCTTGTCACTCAATATAACTGACTGATATCCATCAAATTACTTTCATATTTCACCGTACTAATTAAGCACTAATCCTTTATGGGTTTCCGGAGTAGCGTGCTTCAACACCCCATTTGGGGTAACAAGCGCTATATATATACACAACCCATCACCCCCCCCTTCTATGCTTCTTCTATCCTTCCGAATCCAAATAACTGACTAACCTATCCACCACTTAAAATGTACTTGCATGTTTCACTATACTAATCCAACACTAATCCTCTAAGGGATCCGTAGTAGCGTGCTACTTGCTGAAAAAGCGCTTGTGCGCCTCGTTAGGGGTAGCAAGCGCTATATAAATGCAATTACAATACTCGGTGGTGGTGTTGTCCGTGAACACCTCAACCAACGTCCCCTTGACAGAGGGAAGAAATGCTTTCAAGCCAACCGAATCGCTTGGAGCTCCGCCGGAGACCAGTGACCCCTGATCTCCACCTCTCCCATGTGGCCACCCCATCCCAGAAGGGGCGCATCTGTCAGGACTGTGTAATCTGGTTGGGGGAAGTGAGAGAGGTCTACCGTAGACCCAATTGCAGTTCGTTAACCACCACTGCAGATCCTTCGCAGTTCTGTCTGAGATCTGAACCACGTCTGAGATTTCCCCAATGCTGTGCCCATTGGAATTAAAAGTCCCACTACAGAGTCCGCATAAGCCACCTTGCGTGTCTTACCAACAGGATGCAGGAGGCCATATGACCCAATAACCTCAGAGTAAACCTCACCGAAATACAGGATAGAGACTGAAATATGAGAATCTTAGCATGAGTATCCTGGAATCGCTGCTCGGGAGGATAAGCCCAAAACTGCACTGTGTCCAGAAGAGCTCAGATGAAAGGGCGCGTCTGAGAAGGAGTCAGGTGTGACTTCGGCACGTTTAAAGAGAACCCCTGCAAATGCAGAAGGTTCACCGAAGTCTGAAGGTGGGAGGCGACTGCCTGGGGCGAAGCTGCATTCAACAGCCAGTCATCAAGGTAGGGGGAAGACTGACACACCTAACCTGCGCAGTTGAGTTGCAACCATCGCCATTACCTTGGTGAACACCCATGGGGCACTGGTAAGACCGAAGAGGCACACAGTAAACTGAAAGTGTTCGCGGCCTACCTTGAACCACAGGTAACGCCTATGGCCCGGCAATATGGGAATGTGAAAATACGCATCCTGCAGGTCCAAAGCTACCAGCCAGTCCTCTTGGTATATAGGGCAGACAAGACCTGACCCAAAGTGAGCATTTTGAATACCTCTTTTTTTAGGAAGAGATGGACGGTCCAAAGATCCAAAATTGGCCGTAGCCCCTTGTTCTTCAGAATCAGAAAGTAGCGGGAATAACAGCCACTGCCTAATTCTGCAACTGGGACCCTTTCTATAGATCCTTTGACAAAAAGAGCTGCAGCTTCATCTTGGAGCAACTTTAAATGATCCTTCCCCAGCCGTTTCTGAATTGGCAGAATAGGCAGAAAAGAAAGTTAGAGAATAGCCCTCAGGACAATCTGCAAGACCCACTTGTCTGTTATAGATCTACGGCGGGGGGGAAATGATGAATTCCACCCACTAGAGTAGTGTGGTCCTGCAGAATCAGCTAAGGAGTGCTTGGAGGCTGCGGCTGCTGGAAGCAGTGTGGTAGACTACTTCTGGCCTCCATTCCGAGGACATACTGTACTGCATCCAAGTCCACACACTGCTTGGGTAGTCTGAGCAGGACAGTGGCTAGGATAGGGCTGAAGCAGCTGGAAACCCAATCCGTTGCCACGAAAGGGGCGAAAGGAAGAATGGCCACGAGGAGTGGAGGAGAGGCCCAAGTATCTGGCCGTAGCTCGAGTTCTCGAACCTGACCAGGGCAGAGTCTGAATTTTCCCCAAAAAGGCAGGTTCCATCAAAGGGAATGTCCATCAAACTTTCTTGGATATCCTCCGAGAAGCCAGTTGTACGAAGCAAGGAGTGGCGTCCCAAGGCCACGGTCATTGAAATCGATCTGCCCAGCGTATCAGTCGTATCTAAACCACACCGTATAGTGAATTTTGCTGCATCTCTCCCGTTGAGAGCACAGCCTGGGCCTCCTCCGGGACTTGTGGCTGCACCTGCGCAACTGTCGCCCAAAGGGAGTGGGAGAAACAGCACAGTTCCTCATACCAGTCCATTGTCTTCTCAGAGACATCATGGTTCTCAAGAGGGTCTCCAGACTCCTCTCATTACTCTCCTGAGCCTAGCACGTCCACAAAGTGCTCAGGCGAAAACATAGAACCCCTAGGTTCTATCGACATCTGAATCGGCGTTGCTCCATGCTGTTCCGGTTCATCGGAGATGACGATGGGGCTTGCGCCATCGTCGACTGGCATCGGCGACGTTGTAGGCACCAAATTTGGATTTCACGCCGGGGAAAGTAGCGTTGGCACGACCAGCGTCGACACGGATACGGGATCGGATCCCTGAGGCCCCACAAGCGCCCTGGTCGGAGCAGACGTCAAACCCGTTGGGTCCCCACCCTACCCCCACAGGAGTGAGGGCTCACCAGCGGGGTTGTTCCGCTCAAATACGCAATGCATGGCCTCAAAACTTATTTGAGCGGGAGTCGGTCCAGCACCCAAAAAGGGTGGAAGGCGCGAAGTAGACTATGGCTCCGGCTGCGCAGAACCGTGCCTAGAGCATCGGTGCTTCTTACCTTTCTCAACGACAGACGCCAGTTGAGGTGAAGTCGAAGTCTGCTTGGTCGTCTTCTTGTGCCTCTTCCCAGAGTGTCCAGAGGACCTTGAATAGGAGGCAGAGGACTTAGGGCTCCGTTAGCAGTCCCGCGACCTCCTCTTCTTCGAATGTGACAGTGACCTCCTCGGAGTCTCGCTTGACAGAGTTGACTGCTGGGCCGCCAGCAACTTAATCGCTCGCTCCCTCAAGGTCTTCGGGGCTATCACACAACAGTCTGAACACAACCTTGTATCGTGGTCGCGTTCAAGACACCACAGACACTCGGTGGTGACCGGCATCATGCGGGAAAAAGTCCTGCATGGTTTGAAACCTGTCTTTCTAGAAGACATCCCTCGCACACAAAGTCAAATCCCAAAATTGACAAAAGTCGAGAAAACAACGGCCAAAAAGCATCAGAGGGGTAGCTCTTCCCAGATCGGTGCTTAACTGCCGCAGAAAGAGAAGAACTGACATCCACGCGCCTGGGTGGCACCTATATAGTCACTGCAACGTCATAACCAGTGCCAACAACGTCACGGGGATCCGAATGGTCATGGATGTATTGTGTGAGGCTAATTACTACATGCTGTCAAGGACATTAGTGATGTGGGTGTTGTGGTTGTCGACGTGAAAACTAAGGTGACAGAGAATTATGTAGTCTAAGTATAGGGCGAGGGGGATGATGAAGTTGCAGAAGCCAAGTCGTGGTCCTAGAGGTCACTAGGAAAGTGTGCCCTTGCTGTCCGCTAGGAGCCTGAAGTTAAGGTGTTCCATGGCTGGGATGATGTCATTTGTGGTGGTGGAGAATTGGATGGATTCCTTGTGAATGACGGCAATACCTCTGCCTGGCTTGATGCAGTGGGTGATTTTTTTTTTCCGAGTTTTTTTTTACAGCGCGAACTTGACCCGAAGGTATCGGGTATCAGAGTGAATTCCATAGCACCAGTTGCGTTACATGAAGACACATTCATTTTTGTTAGGCGCGGGGAGATTAAGTGATTTGCCCAGAATCGCAGGATGTTTAGAGTCACTGCCGAGACTCAAACTCAGTGGCCCAGATTCGAGGTTGACCGCCCTGGCGGTTAGCCAATTCCTTTCCTTCGTGTAGCGCGGTGGCGATGTCGGAGTGGATGTTGGGATTGATTCAGGTCTCGGAGGAAGATGTCTGCTTTAAGGATAACGATGACATACTATAACTCTGTGGTGGGTTTGCATAGTGAGTGGGTGTTGTGGAGGGTGCATGCGATCAGGTGCTGTTGTGGTCAGTTGCGTGGGGATGGGCGGAGCACTGGCATGCGTGATGTAGAAGGTGAAATGACAGTGGGTGTAGGTAAAAATTCCCAGTACTCGTGACATGTCAGTGTTTTTTGTGCGTCTGGGGTGGAGGGTGCGAAGATCAGTGGTAGTGAAGCTGCAGGGAATGATGGACTAGCCTTCTGGTTCTGGGCACGGTGTAGGCATAGATGGGTGCAGACAGGCTTGCCTTTGGCGCGTCTTCGCCAGCCATTAAGTAGGTGCTGGTATGTGTGACTGGCAGGAGGAGCAGTCAGTGGGTGTGGCTACAGAAGGCAGGAAGAAGTGGGAAGACACGCAGGAGTGCAAGTAAGGAGCGGGTGAGTTGAAAGAGGTGTAGCAGGTGAACGCATTGGGAGCAGCAAAAGGGGACGAAGAGTGGGCAGAAAAGTGGTGAGAGCGGAAAAAAGGCAAATCAGAATGGCAAAGTGAAAGGCATAATTAGAGTGCTAAAAGGCAAATGATGCAAGCCAAAGCTGAGTCAAGGAGTGTTAAGGATGAGAGAAAGAAGTGGGTGAGGAGGCAAAAGCAGTGAGCAGAAAAAGGCAAGGACTACAGGGAAAAGAGGTAAAAAACAGGATGAGAGTTAGAGACCAGTGAAGCAGAGAGCGGAAAAAGGAAATGAAGGACAGAAAAGGTGAAAAAGACCAAGAGACAGGTGGTGGACTAGAGGAGGAGGAGGTGAGAGGAACCCAAGAACTGGAGCACCGGTTGCTGGCGCAGCAGCAAGCTGGGTCCGAAAGCACCATAACTGGTCGGAGGACCAGTCCAGGTAGGTAGGGAGCACCTGCTTTTATTGAAAAAGTTACTTACCTTTGGTAACAATATATCTGTAAGAAACATAGGTTAGTTATAGATTCCTTACCTTAGAATATCCCCCGGGCGTCACACTGGATCCAGAAAGTTTATTCGTCAGCAGTACCCCTGCGCGTCGGTATGTGGCATCGGTCGACTCCACGTCAGTCATCGGCATTGTGGTCATGGTCGCCGGGATGACGTCGCGGAGGTTACTTGGACGCCACCCTCACATGCTGAAGTCAGTTCTATACAAGTCTTTCCGCGCCAGGAACAGAGCCATGCAAGAAGCCGACAACTGGTGCACAAAACTAGGGCCCTGAAATCAGATTGCAGAACGGGGAGGATGGATGGGGCGGTAAGAAATCTATATCTAACCTATGTCTCTTACAGATCTATTGTTACCAAAGTTAAGTAATTTGTTCATCTGAAAGAAACAGTTATAGATTCCTTACCTTAGAATAGATACCCCAGCAATACCAACCCCGTAGGTGGGTCTGCAAACCAAAATCACACTAGAAAGTCCTGGAGAACAGAACGGCCAAAGAAGCTGTCTCTCCGGACTTGGCTGTCCAGACAGTAGTGTTTTGTAAACGTGTGCGGTGATGCTCACGATGCTGCCTGACAGATGTCATTCAGAGGGACTCCTCGTCCCAAAGCAGTAGTGGCTGTTGTCGCCCTGGTAGAATGGGAGCGTAGCCCCACTGGAGGCTCCTTTTTAGCCAGAGAATAACAGGCTTTAATACACAAAATGACCCATCTAGATATGGTCCGCTTGTGTACAGCCCGACCTTTCTTGGCGCCCACGTAGCAAACAAAGAACTGGTCATCAACCCGGAACTGTTTTGTGCGATCTAGGTAGAAGGAAAGTGCACGTTTTGGGTCCAGACGGTGGAGTCTCTCTTACTCTTTAGAAGGATGCGGAGGTGGAAAGAAGGTCTGTAAAGTGATGGTCTATCCAATATGGAAAGGAGTAACCACTTTGGGAAGGAAGGAAGGACGAGTTTGTAGGACGACCTTGTCCGGATGTACAGCCAGAAAAGGAGGCTTGGATGAAAGTGCCTGGAGCTCACTCACTTTTCTGGCAAATGTGATAGCCACCAGGAGTGCAGTTTTAAGAGTCGAGACGTAAAAGACAGTTGTGAAGTGGCTCAAAAGGAGCGCACATCAAATAAGTCAAAACCAAATTCAAGTCCCACTGAGGCATCACGAAGGGAATAGGAGGAAAGAGAGGAGTGTTGCCTTTGAAGAAAGGATTTACAACTGGGGACAGGAAGAGAGAATGCTGACCAGGAAGCTTGAGAAAGGCAGAAATGGCAGAAAGATAGCCCTTGATAGTGCCCAGAGCAGAGTCCGGCTGGGACAAAGAAAGGAGGAACAAGAGAACCTCAGAAAGAGGGGCAGAAAGGAGATCCACAGCCTTTGCTGTGCACCATGCCACAAACTTACTCCATCTACAGGCGTATACCATCTTAGTTGAGGGGCACCTGGCTGCCAAGATTACATCACAGACTTCGGGAGGCAAGTTAAAAGACCTCGACTGCCACCGCTCAATCTCCACGCAAGGAGCTGGAGGCTGGACAGGTGCAGTTGGAGGACAGTCCCCTGCTGGTGCGACTGAAGATCCTCCCGAAGAGGCAGTCTGATCGGAGGACATGTTGAGCAGCTCGGGATACCAGACTATTCATGCCCAATCCGGAGCCACAAGAAAGACTTGGGCCCAGTCGTGCTCGATCTTCTTCAGCGCTCTGGCCAGAAGTGGTATAGGCGGAAAGGCGTACAGAAGACCGCAACTCCACTCGCAACGCAAAGCGTCGCCAAGCGAGTGCCGCCTTGGAAAATACAACGCGCAGAACTTCTGACATTGCGCGTTCTCTTCAGTGGCGAATAGATCTAACCAAGGCTCTCCCCACTATTAAAAGAGACCTTGCGCCACCTCCGAGTGAAGACGCCATTCGTGATCCATCGTGCACCTGCGGCTGAGTTCGTCCGCCCTGGCGTTCAGTGAACCTGCGCCAGGTGTTGAACCACCAGGGAAATGCCCTGATGTACCAGCCATGCCCTGAGGCGCAGGGCCTCCTGACAGAGGGTCCACAACCCCACCCCGTCCTGTTTATTGCAGTACCACATGGCAGAGGTGTTGTCTTAACACCTGCACTACTCTTCCCCGGACAGAGGGAAGGAATGCCTTTAGTGCAAGACAAATCGCCCGAAGCGCCAGAAGGTTGATGTAGAGCTCGCACTCCGAGCAGAGGCCTCCGATCTCCGCCTCTCCCATGTGGCCACCCCATCCCAGAAGGGATGCATCTGTCACCACTGTATGAACTGGTTGGGGAAGGGAGAGGGATCTGCCATTGACCCAATTCTGGTTCGTGAGCAACCACTGCAATTGTGCCCTCCAAGATCTGAATGCAATTGGACAGATTCTCCTGATGCTGCGCCCACTTGAGCTTTAGGTTCCACTGCAAAGCCCGCATATGCCACCTGGCATGATTGACCAGCAGGATGCAGGAGGCCAGGAGGCCCAGCAGCCTCAGAATCATCCTGACCGAAACCCAATAGAGGCTGAAAGATCGGAATGAAAGCCCGAATATTCTGAACTCTGTTCGGGAGGATAAACCCGAAACTGCATGGTGTCCAGAACCGCTCCGATGAGGAGCTTCTGAGAAGGAATCAGGTGCGACTTCGGAACGTTGATGGAGAACCCCAGCAAATGCAAGGGGTCGGCCATAGTCTGGAGGTGGGAGACGACTGCCTGGGGCGATCCAGCCTTTAACAACCAGTTGTCGAGATAGGGGAAGACGAACGCCAGATGAGCTGCGACCACCGGCATCACTCGAGGGGTGCTGGTAAGGCCAAAGGGGAGCACGGTAAACTGAAAATGCTCGTGGCCTACTGTGAACCGCAGGCAACGCCGGTGGGCCAGCAGGACAGGAATGTGAAAATAAGCGTCCTGCAAATCCAACTCTAATAGCCAGTCTCCAGGGTCGAGGGCAGACAAGATCTGAGTGAGCACCAACATTTTGAACTTCTCCTTCCGGAGGAAGCGGTTGACGTGCCTGAGATCTAAGATAAGACGCAGACCCATGTCCTTCTTGGGCACCAGAATGTAGTGGGAATAGCAACCACGACCTACTTCTGGGGCAGGTACGCGCTTGATGGCCCTCTTGGCCAGGAGGGCCGAAACTACCTGTTGAATAAGGGCCAGGTGATCCTCCGACATGCAATGGTACTGAGGTGGCGTGAAGGGAGGGGTAGTCTCGAAGGGGGTGGGAGTAGCCCCTTCAAACTATCTGCAGAACCCACCTGTCCGACGTGATGGTGTGCCAGTGGGGGGAGATGATGGCGAATCCTGCTGCCCACTGGCGTGTGGGGGCCCTGGAAAGTCGGACAAGGATGGTTTGGAGGCGAATGCAGAGGGTGCTGCAGTGGACTGGCCTGCTCGCTGGCCTCCAGAACAACGGCGTTGGTTCACAAGTCCTCAGCCGCGCTGGGGCTAAACAGCATGCACTAACTAGCCTGTGGCTCTGGGAGGATGTAGGGGGCACCCCTTCTGTAGCCACGAAAGGGGCAAAAGGCAGACTGCGCAGGGTGGGTGGTGGAGCAGCCTAAGGACCTGGCCGTAGCTCGAGAGTCCTTGAAGCGCTCTAGCACGTCGTTTGCCGTGTCACCGAAATGGCGACGGCCAAAGGGCATGTCTATAAGTGTGGATTGGACATCCCCGGAAAAACTAGTCGAATGCAACCAGGCGTAGCGTCAAAGGGCTACTGACGTGGCAAACGTTCTGCCCAGTGCGTCGGCGGCCACTGAGGCAGCACCTGCGCCACCGTATCCCACACAGAGTGGGAATAACGGCCCAACAGACATGCAGTGTTTACCGACCGCAGTCCCAAGCTGGAGGAAGAAAACATCTTCCCAAGTTGATTCCCTATCAGGTGAAGCTGTAGGGAAGGCGCCCTTGGACATGGAGGCTTGCACAACCAAGCTCTCAGATGAAGGGTGATGGGAGAGGAAAGTGGGGTCGCCCGGGGTGTGGCAGTGGCAACCGGCAACCATCCTATTCACAGGAGCCCTTGTGTTGGGCTTGGACTAGGTGCCCAAAAGGATGTTGGTGAGGGTCTCATTGAACGGCAGCAAGGGCTCCGAAGAGCTCGCTGCCAGCTAAAGCACCTCCGTCAAGAGGTTAGTCCTGACTGCCACCGTAGGTAGCTCGAGAGCCTCGGCCACCCTACGCAACACCACTGCATATAACGCTTCCTCCTCCGTAGCCACGGTAGGAGGTGACAACATGCCTATGTCCTGGGAGGTATCCAGACCACTGGCATCCCCCAGTTCCTCTCTCCAGTGTTGCTCACACTGGGTAGTTAAATGGTCATCCAACCCCTCCCAGTCTTCCTCACCCTCCTCTGGCTGCCAATGAGGATGAAAATGACCAGGGCGGAACACAGGCACTAAAGAATCCCTTGTCGTCTTATCCGGTGTCGGGCGACGCCGGTCTGGCTCCGGTTCCACATCGGGTTCAGCCGGCTGGGGGTCCAGCCGGCTGGGGGTCCAGCCGGCGTCTGCTGCGGACGTGGTGCCGGTGGAGCAGACTCTAGGTCGACCGGCGCCAATCCGAATCCAGGCCTGGATCCAAGGGGCGTTGAAGACCTAGGGTCCCCAACCAAGTCCGCGGGGCCCGAAGGCGCGCCAACGGAGTCGAGCTGCCCAAAGATGGCATGCATAGCTTCATAAAATTGACAAAGCTGAGCAGGGGACCCTTCCGGTACTGGGAAGGCCACAGTCTACCCTGAAGGCTCCGCATGCGGAGCCGCAAGAGTGGCACCACCCGCAACCTTACCCGGAGTGTGAAGACTTGGACGAAGAGTGATGGTGATGGCTCCGCTAACGGTCTTGCGACCTCCCTCACGACTGGGAGGTTGAGCGACGCGGAGCAGACTGCTGGGCCTCGAGGAGCTTTCGGGACCACTCCCACAAAGACTTTGGGGCCATGGTTCGGCAGTCTGAACACGACTTGTGGTCGTGGTCGCGCTCCAGGCAGAAGACGCGTGGTGCGGATACGTAACCGACATCAGTCGGGTACAGGAACCGCAGGCCTTGAAACAGGGCATCCCTCGTGCACCAGGAGTCGAAAAAGAAGTTAAAAAAAGTTTTAAAAAAAAACTCAGTCAAAAAATTACGGGGCGTACCGCTCTCTCCGGATCTGTGCTTGCTGGCGCGGGAAAAGAAAGAACTGATGTCCGTGCGCGAGGACGGCATCTAAGTGACCTCCGCGACGTCATCCCAGCGATACAGACGGACGCGGAGTCTACCAACGCAATCTACCGACAGGCAGGGGCACTGCTGACTTTCCGAACTTTCTGGATCCAGTCTTACACCTGGGGAATATTCTAAGCTAAGGAATCTATAACTGCCTTTCAGATTAACTTTTCATGAACTTCGTCTTTTAAAAAGATTGACTGAGAGTGCCTAAAAATGACATCATTTTAAAATAAAATTGACAGTTTGATTGATGTTCCCAGAACAGTCCTAGAGGCCAAAAGACACCTGCCAGTAAAAAAGCAAAAAATTCCACTCTAGTCTTGTTAACTACTGTATGGGGCAGAGGGAGGGGGAAGTTATAGTGAGAAAAATCAGAAGGAAAGAATGTAAAACACTTAGGGAAAAAGAGGGAAAACATTTTAAGCAAAACAAAAATGTTACACAAGGAAACACTTTCCCAATGTAAAATAAACAAACATCTGCAATGCAATAGGTCTCACATTACTTTGAGGTGTTTGCGTTGCCAATAGCTCATACTGTCAGTAACCCGAGACCTAATGCATTGCAAATGCTTGCGTAGTGAGCCAGGAACCAGCATTGTACGTCTCAGTACAATACCCCAAGCTGCTCCTAGAGGTCCCTAGTGAGAAAGGCACCAGCACTGCATGTCTCGGTGCAGTACTGCAAACTGCTCCTTGAGGTCCATAGTGAGCAAGGAACCAGTACTGCAGACCTTTTGGTCACATATGGTACTGCACCCTGCATCAGATATGGTAAATCCACCCTACCCATAATGCATTGCATGCAAGACAGTACTACAAGTACATTCAAATAGCTATATCCATATATCAATTAGTAGCTTTGAAATGTGACAAAATTACTACATTAATTTCGGATTAGGTACTCTGTGTGGAGCTGATGAAGGGACATTTATAGATGGTCTCATAAATGTGAGATATTCTAGTGAGCCAAGTAACCACTGCCAGCCTCGCTTAGGACCAAGTGTGTGTCTTGAGAGAAGCCTTTTAAGAAAATAGTGCCTTGAGGCTGTAATTAAAAACCAGGGAGTAACAACAAATGTAACCGGGGTGTCTTCATGGGAAGTTACCAGAAGAGACAAGGCAGTACTAAGGAGGGACTACTTAGCCTATTGACCAAAGAAAACCACCATTTTCAAAGGACAGGAGTCGATTAAAAAGATGGGCAGAAAGTGGGCGATGCTTTATGCCTATATCCTAACTACAGTGTGTCTCGAAAAACACTTTGTAGTCTCCTTTAAGAGTGATTTCTTATGCGAAGGTAGGCGCTAAGGGCCTAGAAACTAAGCAGTGGTAAGTCAACCGTGGATACTGCAGTTGTAAACAGTTTGCTTAGTTATTTTTAAATAAGAAAAACGTTGCTTAAGGTAGGGCAACGTTTTGAAAACTATAACTCAGAAATTGTCCAAGGTCTACATAGTATGAACCTGTGGAAGATCTCTTGCTGAGAACCCCTTGGTTAGCTCTGTTGAGATTTTTCTGAGGAAAAGGCATCCCATATTCATGACAAGAAGCTCTCATTCTGTTTTCAACCAGAGAATGATTTCCCTAGTCTGATCTTTCAATGGATTGTACTTCATCTACAACTATCTCAAACATTTAGCTCAGATTCTCTCTACCAGTAACCTACTGTATCTTGTGCTAATTTTTATATGTTCTGAAAAAGAGCTTTTTAAAAAAAAGAAAAACTGTCCATTCGTATTAATGTATCAATCAATAGCAAAGCAGCAGCTATGGCATATTAGCAGTGCACTTGCTACAATTTGGTCTTTCAAAATAATGGTGAGGGCCCCAAGAGTTTTAGCTGTGAAATAACCCCCAATTAGAAAATCTAAACACTAGGCGGCTGAAGGGAGCAGCACTCCATCTATGATAACAGTTGTACATACCAGCAAACGTTTATATTTCATAATTGACCCTTATTATGTACAAGAGATTCATGTTGAAAAGTGGTCTACAGAATACCAGAAAGATCACAAATCTTCTGTCATAGTAAAATTTCTCTTTACCCAAAAGCTTATACAAATCTTAGCCCAGCCAACCACAGCGTTTCGTAACTATATGGGAATTGATTAGGGCTCATTGTGTTCATAAAACTTATTCATCGAAAAGGAGGTGGAATATCAGATGACATATTTAAAAGTTTTAATCCACCCCTTTCATGCATAAGCAACGACAGGACATCACTACCCAATTTGTTTGAGCAAGACAATATAGGAGAAGCATGTTGCCTCTTTAGCCTTCAAATCAATCATGTTGCAAAAAAAGTTCAAGAAATTATAAAAAGGCCATACATTTATGGACTTGGGCAGACCCAAAAACCTTACATTAAGTTACCTTGAGAGCAATTTCTTTTTTTTTTCAACTTCCACAGCATTTCAAGTCTCCAGACAAACTTGCTGATGGGCTCCATTTAAGTTGTGTTACAGTCACCTAGGATACATATACCCTATATTAAAAAACAAATCCCAGCATCAGGGATGGGCCAAAATGCACATAATCCATTGTGCCATTTGCTGATTTAACCCCTTGAGTGCCCCGCCCTTTCCCCCTCCTGTGCCGGGAATTGTATTAGCGGGCGGGGTCCATGACGAGATAGTCTCGTCATGGGCACAGCGCAACCGCGCTCCATGACAAGACTCTCGTCATGGGCACAGAAGGGGTTAAAGGAGATCAATCAGACTGCCAGGAGAGTCCTCTAAGAGTGCTTTTTTTAAGCCAAGTAATCTTAAAATAAAAAAAAAACACTATAATCAGCTAATTGGTTTATTAAGTAAATAGAGTGGTTCAATGACAACTATATGAAATTACCGCCAACTGATGAACCCAATGCATTGTGCTCCTGTTGTCAATAAAATATTTTAATAAAATGTGTTAATCTGGTATCTACAGACAAAGTTAAGGTGGAATGTCTGTTTGAAGCAATATCTAATGGAGAAGAGAAAGCTAGCATCTGTTCATTTCCTTCGAGGCAGCTCAGTAGGCTAAGACCACTTTGTACATGGATATCAGTTACTAAAATCATTTGGAAGATGGAAATACGTGAGCATCTCTATCTAAATCACCTGGCATTGAGGAGGTAGCTAATTTTATACCTGTTTATTATTAGGCCAGAATATGGACTAACATGTAAAATTTCTCATATACATTTTGAAAAACTAGGGCTCAGTAAAAACTAATTGGTTGGACCACACTGAAAAAGTGTTGCAAAACTAGGCTCGCCCGACTTTTGGAATAACCCAGGCCCGTAGTCTAAATCCTGATTTACACTAACTAAAAACAGGTCCAGAGAAGTAGGTCATCAGAAACAATTCATCCAAAAACCTGTCACAAGGCTTCATCTCCACCTTCACCCAAGAGAACGCATGATTCCAACCCAGCAATCTCTCCACTATCTACCTAGAGGTGGAAGGGTAATGTTCAAGGTACTCTGCATAATCCTTAGAACATCCCAAGGAAAAGGACCACCATACCTACAAGTTCAATCCAAGCACTGCCAACAAATTGCATCACTTATTCTACTTAACTATAACAAGTCCAGCGGATGCACTGATCTCATTACACGTCACAAGTTGGTGGAACTTAATACGTACAAGCTTCAAGCTTGGGAACTCAATACCAGCCAGCAATATTAGTACTCAGAAGCATAAACCCCTCCAAAGACTGTTGAAAACATGGCTATATCTTAGATAACTGCACCACCCCACATTCCGGTAACACCACAGAAAGACAGCTGCACTCAAGTGCAATACACAGTTTTAGAAACAACCCAACTAGCAAACAGCTTTCGATATGCAGGCAAGCTAAGAAAGGTTAACCTATGGATGTAGCATGGCATTCACATAAAACATATCTGCTATGGGGGATTTCCATCACGATTACTGAACAGCGAAAAACTAGAAAAACTCTAAGGAACGGGCATAGGATAACTGAACAGAGCTGTTGCACACTGCTGGACAATCTGGCACACTTTAATAAACTACACCACTACAGATCCCGAATATCTATACCCTCTGACTGCTTTTTTATATTTCACAATGACACTCCGATACGGGATAATAAGAAGTCCCCATTTCCACTTCTCTCTCCCTCCAAACATGCCAGCTCAGGGCCACAGCTATACACATCTCAGATTGGACAACCCAATGCAGTAATCAGCTAGGCTGACTAGAACCATTAGAAATACTATAAAGGGATCTGCAGAGCTGTTCAAAGCTGCCAGCAAACTGAAAACCAGAAAACTGTGCGTCTGTCTCTCACATGTCCTCATTCACCACACTGCATCCATTAACAATCACACCTCAGTGGGTATCATGCACGATGTGGAAACATTTTCTACATAGGATCAAAACAAAGGCTACATCCCTCCAAACACACCCCCTACACAGTGTTCCCATGAACAAAAAGTGCTTCAGCGTCCCACATCGGGATAGTAAGCAATATGTAAATGCTGCAATACAATAACATTTAATGTCATCTATGTTGATTGTCAACAGCATTGTGCACTAGCCCTTGGGATCAAGTTTTGCCTAGCTCCCCCCCACCCCCCCCAACATGAATGCCACATCTTCGTCAGTTAATTCATTTTACGTTTTTCACATAAATCGGTGACATCACCATGTAACAGGTAACCAATTCACATATCGGGTATGATGGGATGATAGAATATCAATCTGTACATATTTATTCAAAGTTTGAAGGACTTTCAGTTAGTCAGCTGATGTTTGAGAATTGGTCATAAAAGTTAGGCTCAAGGTCCAAGGCCGATATGTCAACCATTAAAGTGTTTTGCTTTCATGAGATGGCACAAAAACGTCAAGAAAAATTCTCTTTCCAGCCTTCTTCCCAATTAGGATACCCAGAAAAACATGCTTTATATTCATTGTATGAGGTAATGGCCTTGCAACACTACTAAAACAGATAAGTCTTATGAAAGTCATTAATTATGAATCAGTTGGTAAAAGGCTAGGTTCTTGTAGCCCATTGCAAGATTGGCAATTGTGTTATAACCTGCTGCAAATTGCAAACATGCCTTTTTTAGTAGAAAAGAGGAGAGCAACTGCTGCACTCATGAGATGATCATACTTTACTTTTGCAAAGTATTGTTGCGTAAACTCAACTCCAGGACGGAGACTTCCAGGTGCCCCCCGATATCCTTTCAAAGCTCCCGGCTGTGTACTGCAAAGGCTCAACTTGCAAGTTTATTTTCACTTTAGTGAATGTCAGATTATCCACGGATTCGAAGGCAAGGTTGCTTGAAATCCTATAAACGAATGCGCGGATTAAAAGCAAACTGAAAGAAAAAAGAATTCCAAGTGTAATCCAGTGTTATTTTCTAATCAAGATTTGGTGTAAATCTATCCAGCGTTTCTAGCCGCACACGTGAGCGTTCAGGAACCAAACCAAGATGCATGAAAGTTTAGATAGTTTTGTCAGTCACCAAAAGGGGCCAAACTGCTTACCACGAACACAAGAATTTATCTCAACTGAGAAAGCACTTTCAAAAGACATGCATACAAAATCATACAATCCAACTCAACAACTAAACATTACATAAAGAAATGATCGGCCTCACAAATGCACGGTTTCCTCCACTTTGCATTGACCAGACACAAACATCTGCATACAAATGTAAACAGTTTAGAAACAATAGAAGACCATTAGTTTGAAATATGTTCAGTGGTGGTGTAGGACCTTATCAGATTGCACTACTCAGAAATACCACTTGCCAGTGGCGGCTCCCCCATTAGGGCGTTGGGGCGTTGCCCCACTGCTTTCTCGCGGTGCGAGAAGGCAGAAACATAAATGGTAAAAACGGCCATTTATGTTTCTGCCTTCTCGCATTGCGAGAAAGCAGAAGTGCCTCTGTGCTTGGTTGGGGGCGGGAGGGTGGGCGGTCGTGCTCGAGGGCAGGGGGGGAGTGGCTTACCCACTGTTGTAGATACTGACTGTTTGGCCGTCGGCCCTGAGCCGACCAAACAGTCAGTACCCACAACAGTGTGGGTAAGCCACTCCCCCCTGCCCTCGCATAGGACCGCCCACACACACTATTTCTCTATGCAGAGAAAATGTCCGGGCTGGGGCGCTCTCCTGCTGCGCCTGCGCAGCGTTTGACTTGCGATGAGGAGGAAGCTGCCTGCTGGCTACTTCCTGTTCCTGCAGCAGGAACACGTGGACCCAACCGCCGCTGCACCAGTACAGCGTGACCGGCCAGGAGCTGAGGCAGTGAGGTACCCAACACTCAGGTACGTTACGTATGTTTTATTTTTAATAGTTTTAATCCCCACCCGCGGCCCCCACCCCCTCCCTCGAGCATGCCGGCCGCCGCTGGCTGGCACCCTGTGATCTGTAGCAGAATCTCCAGCAACACTTATAGGACCATATATATATGGGCGAGTTGAAGATAAGGGGGTCTCGGCAGCCTTTGTGAGTATCCGTCAGCGTAGTTGTGCCCAGTGTGGCGAGCCTACTTGCGCGGCGTGGCTGTGTCTTGCGTTGTAAAGGTACGGAGGTCATTATAGGTTTAGGGCTTTTTGCTGCACTAGAACTTTGTAGCTGTGTTCAGTTGTGTGCTTCCTACAGCGTTACCCTTTTTTAGCTGCAAAACAAAACACTTTTCCTTTCTCAGTGTGAATGTCTGGTTTGATATTTAAGTGGCAGCGCCTTGTTAAAAGACAGGGTAATGGAGGGTACGTGAGCTAGTATGTATGTGCAGCATTATACATAATAAAATAGGCATTGTTCTTTATGTGTGCTGTGCAGTAAGATTCAGTGTTATCTGGACTGGTGCTGTGCATATGTTGATTTAGTTGCAGTGTAGCTACAGGAATAATGTATCTCTGTGTTGTATAATAGAAGATAACAGATCTAGTATCATACTGATTCTTGGTACAGCTTAAAGTAAATTAACGCACCTGTGGGGTAATGTAAGCCCCCTAGGCAATGTGCCAGCTCACTGCGGGTTCTTGGAAAGCTGCTTGCTGTAGGAGTATTAGGGCCCCCTCATCTCCTCTCCACATCTTGTGGGGAGGCCCCCGCCAGGGGAGTGAATTGTGTTACACATTCCAATAACGATGCAAAGATTTGAAAGGAAACTTGCATTTTGCCTATGGAGCCTTCCGTGTATAACTCAACATTTTCCGCGCTTTTGTTGTAATTTGATTTGAAGTAGGGAAAGCTGGTCAGAATTGTAGACCGTGACATTCACATTTGAAGCAATTGAATTTGCCTTCTGTGTTTTTTTATTTGTTAATTGACCGTTATGTCCACTGTTGATGGCGATGTTCACATGTGAAGCAATTGAATTTGCCTTCTGTGGGTTTGCAGATTGCTTAGGGGCGACATTTCCATAGTTTCAGAGTACTGTAAAATTTGGACACTACAGTAACTGTTAAACATATTAAATACAGTAACATTTGGGACAGTTTTTAATGCGTTTAAATAAATAGTTCAAGACCACACGTTCACAATTGCTTTATAAACCCCCTTCCTTTTTCAAATTTACTTTAAAATGCACCATTTGCCACTGTATTCCTCAAAATTTTCTCTGGGGGAGAAACCCCAAACACCCTTTCTGTTGGTCATCTTTGCGCGCTTCGCAAGCTCGCGATGTAAGACTCATACCCAACTTTTACGCCCTGCCAATTTCAAATGTCACCAGCCGCCACTTGCTATGTTACATTTGACGACAACCATACTTTCCAAAACAGTTTTAAACAATTTACTTTAAAATGAGCAACAGGAAAAAAGTGCACTTACAGCTCATCTCGTTGTCTCTGTGATAGCACCATGTTGGCTTTGATGTCAGGGTACCGTGATAATGCTGTGTCAGCCTCCTAATGGAGATCAGAATTGCCAAAGATCCACCGATATGCAATCAAGGTTGCCACCAAGTGGCACTAGCCAGAGGGAAACTACTTGTCTGCCAGCAAAATCCAACAGGAATGTCACAGGCATTCAACAAAGAAGGTTCATTCCACCTGAGAAAGGAAGACAAAAAAAACCAGGTGTAATGGGTTGGCACATTGTGTTAAAAGTCGTACAATATATTTACCAAAATTATCACAACAGTTCACTGAGGTGAAGTAAAATGGAAATCAATTTCAAGAGAACATTTTTCATTTAACACTGGACCAATAAAAGCAATTAATTCAAAAGCATGGGGTTAGCTACACACGATTCTAAATTTCTGCTGGTTCTCTAATCTTTCCTAGTTAAATACTTGGAAAGATGTCTGAAGAGCACTCTCAAATTCTTCAGAGAGACGCACTCCTTGGAGAGCTCCAGTCGGACTTCAGGACACGATACAGTACGAAAACCACAACTCTAAAAAATCGTTGACTAAGCAATTTGCATTGTGGATCAAGGTGACTCCTGCCTCCGTTTCTTTGAATTGACGGCAACCGTCGGCATGGGGAATCGTTCCACTCTCCAGATGATCCTGAAATGCAGTTCTCGTCACACTTGGAACACTGATGCCTATGCATAATAAAAACCAATTATCAACCTTGCCAACAACTAGGAGGGCCCAGAGGTTTAATTTTCTCTCCTACTATATTCAACATGTAAATGGAGTTTTCTGCCTCTATTCCTTTTAACTTTAATATGGCATACCACTTGCAAGCCCACATCAAGTAAACTACCAAAGGAGTACAATTACAGCTCCAAAACAGCCAACAAAAAAAAACGTATCAAATTAGTAGTTCAATACTTGTGCTCTTGAGATTGGACCACCATCTCCATTTTAAGAGACTATCAAACTGAGCTGTACTCGTACCAAAGCCTCACTCCATGCAATGGTCAGGCAGGGTTAGAGCTTGAGAAAGTCTAATCACATCAACATGCCGGATCTCTTTGCAGTGTCTTGCAACAGAGTAGTATCTTCAATACAGCAGACATTACACTTAAGGCACTCCTCTCCAGTACTCTAAAATATCTTTCAAAGAGGTGCTCCATTCGGAAGGTCAACGCGAAAATTGGCCCTCAGACAACCTTCTGGAAATTCCAGACTTTAGGAATACAAAAATCCCAACTCCATTATTTTCAGAAAATGTATTCAGGGTGTCGAACTATACTTCAAACATGTAAATGTCATACACTGAATACTGCTGACACGCTGCCTGTTTCATGTCACCTATCATTTACATGTTACTATATTCTCAGTTTGAAAACCGTGATAAATATCCCTTCTAAAGAGACAGAATATATCTTGCACACAAACTGCATCAACATTTTCGTTAGCGGTTTGTTTGTAGTTTAAGCGCAAGCAAGATCCTCAGATGCTTCAGAGATCGACAGATACAATTAATGTAAAACAAACAGTTTAAACAATGGCGGACTATAGAGAGCACACCTCAATCAAAATGTACAAAATGTATATAGTCCTGTGAACTATTTATCCGGCAACTGCCGCTGTTTGGTACCACTGTCCAGCAGATTAAATATAATAGCAAATGGATAGGTGGACTAGCAAGAGTTTCAAAGTCCAAAGAATATCCAATGTGTATATTCCAAATATGATATCTATTATTGTCCTTTATTCATAATTCAACAACATCCAGCCAATGCGTTTTGTTCCAACTACTTTTAGAACTTAGTCAGGGCTTTAATACAACAGAAAATATATACATCTGTATAATATGCATTACATTAATGAAGGGCCATCCAAATAAAGATCAATAGTGGTGCACGGTGGACAATATTAATGTTTCACGATATGAAGTGATGAAAATTATAGAATTCCCTGGTCAATACCTTGAGGTGTATCCCTTCCTCTATATCATAGTAAGGAAGTAAGTCTTACTTACTCTAAATTAAGACAGACCGCTTTGTGCCAAGCTACCAGAGGGTTTGAAGTTAAATTAGAGACTTCTTGTGGTTCTCCCTGATCAGGACTGTGGTTGTTGCCTCAGTGGGGCTTCCACCACCCTCCACAATAAAACACTTTGTTACAAGTACTACATTTAAAAGTAGCTATCACAAGAACCCATCAATGTCATTAAGTAGGACACAGTTATAAAGCAGAAGGTGACATTACTGAGCAAACATCTATAAAAAAATATAGTTCTTGAATACAGGCATTACAGTACCACCTAACAGCATTTGTTTGTGCAGTTAGACAAGCATGGATTCAGACGAAAATAAATTCTCATGAACCAGGAGAGAGGTGAGGTCAGGTTTGGCCTGGTCTCCTGCAGTACTCTAGGGCAGCACACGTGGACATCAATGTAGAACAGACCGCCAAGCGAATCGGACAAAGTGGCTCTTTATGGACAGTTGGGCCTGGCATGGGTAGGGAAATCAGAACAGCCTAAGTTGCAGACACAAGGCAAAACTATGCTGGTGGTTTGGGATTAAACAGCACAGAAAAGACGTCTTGGTACATCAAAAGTGAACGAGCTCATCTCTTGATGTAATCTGGCACTGCCTCCTCGTACATCTATGTCAGACATTCATGAACTCACTGAAACTACAACAACTCTATACTGAAAGTTCTGGATGTAACTGCTTCCCTGAAACTGAAAAGAAAGTCCAACAAAGAGTCCAACCCATGGTACAATGACAGTTTAAACTCGGACAGCCTCAACCGAAGATCTGCAGATCGTGCATGGAGATCCTCTCCATCACCGGAACTCCTTATGCTAGGTTGAAAAGGAGTATGTACAGCCAAAATGCTGGTCGATCTGACGAATGTCAATCCAACAACACTACCACCCAGAGAACACTCCGCTCCAGTACAAAACCAAATTGCGAGGACTTTGCTGCCTTCTTCCTCGAAAAGCTAACAAGATCGATTCGGAGCTGCGCTCGGCCCTGGTCGACCCATCACGTGTACCAAACCTCCCCCTTCCCTCGCAGCCCCAGATAGCTGCAAGTCACTCCCCTAAAAACCATGCATGTTTGAGTCAATTCGTCCCCCTCAACGACATCCATTTACAACTTTCTCTCTACCCATAAAGCCTCTATTCACTTCAATGATCCCCCTCCCCTCTTCAAAGATCTGATAAGGTCACTAGTCCCTCTCTGGTCCAAGATTATTAATGCTTCCCTTCTTCAAGGTGAAATCCCGGACTGCTTAAAGTCCTGTCTGGTGCTGCCTATTCTTAAAAAACCATCAGCTGACCCGGAGAATCTGAACAACTTCCGACCTGTCACAAACATCACCACTCTGGCAAAACTTCTTGAGAAATACCTTCAGGTACATCTAAGTAACCACATTGGAATTGATCCAGTAAATGTAATTCTTCAATGTGGCTTCCGTCAGGGTCACAGCACCAAAACAGCCATCACACATAGTGGACAATGCTCGACCGGAACAAATCCTGCCTTTTAATATTACTTGACCTCTCATCAGCTTTTGACAACGTCAAACATGATAACCTTTCAAACCTTTTGGAACATAGGATGAGGTTCTCTGGCACAGTTCTAAAATGGTTCGCCTTATTTCTCCATAACAGATCTCAGAGTCAAAACCAAACAAACCATTGTGAAGAAATTCATAAATATTCTCTGTTTGTAACTGCACAGCACATATCATAGACTGAGATCCCGGGGACTAATGCTGGATAAAAACTTGAACATGCAAACGCACATCAGCGCTGCTACCAAAGGAGCGAACATTCATCTGAGCATTCTTAGGAAACCCTTTCTGCCCCCCACTCCTCCCGAGGACTTCAAATCTGCTGTGCAAGCACTAGTGCTCTCACGACTCCACTATGGCAGTGCAACCCTTTGTGGTCTACCTACATACAGGCTGGTTCCTTTCAGGGGCTCACTGAACGATGCAGCAAGGATCATCACGGGCTCCAAGAAATCCAACTACTCAGATTTTTAAAGCTCTAAATTGGCAAGGATATAACTAAAACTGGCATGCATGACCCACAAAGCACTTCAATTCAACACTCCACTATACTTTGCAAATAGGCTAGTCCTTTCGGGAGGTACCCGCTCCTCTGGGAGCTCCAGCACCTTGCTGTGAATCCCAACACATTTTTTAAAACAAAAACCTACAATCGTACCTGCTCAGGTGTCTCCCCGAGAATCTGGAACTTCCTACCTACGGAATTTAGACCAATTCCATCAACAGAGTCCTTCAAAAGGGAAGTGAAAACTTTACTAATGACTTCCTCTCTGGGCTAAAGTGCAGACCCGGCCAACCCGTTTGGACCACTGACTACCTAGGAGATTCTGGAATGGCACGGATCCGACATCCTTCTCTACGTTCATGTTATTACAGTTGTACATTACTGTAATTTATTCTTGCTTTGCCCCTCTTTTCGCCCCGTTTTGTTTGTCAACCTGCCTATGTAAAGCGCTCCGATACCCGATTGGGTCTTGTTCGCGCTATACAAAAAACATATAAATAAGATAAGTACGTACCCAAATGCCACATACTTTGACAATCCAGAACTTCACCATGGCCGTGAGAGGTACCACATTCCAAAGGTGTAAAGAGGGACAATGCATAACCATAGAGGATCTTTTACACCATCAGAAAATTGGGTAATTCAAGACTGTAAAACAAATTTTGTAATACTCAAAACTGCGACACCACAATACTATCATGTTAGGCAGGTGCTTTACGTTCTCCTAATGGACTGGTGGCCAATAGAGATACCACCCAATTCTGAAAGTGGGTGGGGCAACACATATTGCCCAGTAGATCATTAGGCTTCGGTACCTCTATGGTGTAAGAGCAACTAATCAGTGGGCCCAGATACACTAATTCACCAAGCTGTAATGTGTATGCTTCTCAAATATTAAGATCCTTTCAGTTTAACTAAACAGAGCAAGAAGTAAGGATTAACACAAAACAATGGGGGAGGAACATCAGAAACAAGCACAGATCTGTAATAAGAGGGAAAGAAAGCAGACAAGAGGGGTCAAGACAGCTGGATGGGCATTGCGGATACCCAACCATTAAATTATCAATCTCTGGCCATAGTGCAGTCAGCCCTATCCAGCCAGTAATACATCTATTTGGGGGGGGGGGGGGGGGGTGGAGGGTTTATTGGCAAAATTGGGGGAAGAAATTGGTTTTATTTGATTAGATTCATTAATTACTCACATTGATAGTTAGCCTCATCTATGTGGAGAGGTGTTACAATATGTATACACAAATTCAATTAAAAAACAGTACTGTCCTAGTTATTGCTGCTGAAGAAGGGACTTGACAATTTCTAGTACCGATTTAATGTGTTTGGGTAGTGTTTGGGTAGTGCTTGTGACAGTAATGTGGTGTGTAGACGAGGGTATCAAAAATGCAGATAACTGTACACCAGAAGTTCTGGTTTATCAAAGCAAAAAGTTGGACACAGCTGCCTGTGACTTCTCAGTTTCACTTTCATGTAAGTGGAAACCGGTGTCCTAGGCGCAACATAAAAACAAACAGCCAATTAATAATATGCCCACATTTAAAAATATTTTTTAATAATGTAGGTTCCAAAGACTGCTGCTGTCTAAGGTCCCATTGAGGTTGTGTGGCTGTTGGCTGTCTGGTTTTAGCATCTCTGATAAAGTATAGCTAGTGTATCTATCCAGAATGATGTAAAAAGAGCTGTGTGGTTCCGAAGAAGTAAAAATCAATTGTTCTCTGCCAATTAGGTAGGATGTGAAAACATGATAGAAGGTGCAAGCTTGGGCACTGCAGAATAATCAGAGCTTTCTCAAAACAATGGACATATCCAGGACATTAAAGGAAAACAAGCACAACTACCCTGGAAAAAAAGCTAAGAAAAAGCTTACCCTGAATCACAATAGGTTTGGAAAAGATTCCTGTCCAAAACATTGGCTCACTAAAGGAAAATCCAAATACCCACTCTTCAGATATTTGTGTACCTTCAGTCCATGAAGCTTTCAGTCTTTAAACGTGCACAACCACTGTACTAATCCAGAGGCAGAAGAAAAGAGTGGAGTCTCTACTGAAGGGGTATGAACTATTGGTACATACAGCTTGGGACCAAGGAACAGTAGCAGATTTAATCTGTCTGTGGTTGTTCGCAAGAGTCAGTCCGCTTAAGGAAGGTATGGTATGGTATTTGGTTCATACACATCATCCAGATTGGAACTGGTAAACAAGGACTTACTCTCCAAGTCAAGAACAAATCTAGCCACCAAGCAAGATCGATTGAGAATAATGCTTGATTTACCTTAAACGCACGCATGCAGATTTTACTTGCTTTAAGAGGTGTATGTGCATACGTCAGACTAATTGAGTATGCTAATATTAAGTATAGTTTTCCGATGTGAAAGTGTCTTCATGCATGTCAATATAGATAGAAGAAAACACTTAAGCAACTAAACAACAACAAGCATTGACATAGCCAATAGGTCTCGCCTTTTGGACCTTATAAGTGTTTAGTTATCCAGCACAATATCCTTGGTGCAACAACATCAAGTGTTGCATGGCTAAACACTTATAAGGTCCCAAATGCGAGACCTATTGGCTATGTCAATGCTAGTTTTATTTCTCTAGGGCCAAAGCCACATAGGGCAACTATGCGCTTTAAACAAGTGGTCTCTGAATGGCTGTTAGAGTGGTTTTACATGTTTAATTATAAAACTCAGCGACTTAAAGGAGGTTGGGTCTGTGCAGAGGTGCAAGGCGGGCGCAGGCTAGCTTTGACGTGCTTTGCGTTCTGTCGAGGGGCTTTTACGCACAAGTTACAGATGCCCGTCCTGCCCTCTCAGTCGGTCAACATTGTGTGGGGACTTCGACACTAAGAGACGGAGCGGCTCAGATCTTGGGAGGCGGGAGGGTGTCTCCGCATGGGGCATGACATGGATAATGGATGAAAAGTAGAGGGAGGAAGGTGGAGGGCCAGCCACCCCCCAGAGAGATGTGCCGGAGGCACGGATAATGAGAGACGAGCGGCTGGGATGTGCGGGAAGGGAGCGCCCCTCCGGGGACAAAAGGGGGGGGGGGGACTAATGGGGGGAGGAGGCGTGGATTGTGCTGGGGCCTGCGGCAAGGGCAGACACCCCTTGTGGGTAAGGTTGGGCGGGGTGCTAACATGCAGGTCTCAGCAAGTCTACGCGGGGTGGGCGGAAGAGATTAAGGAAGGGGTACCGAGGCCGCTTCATCTGTACCAGTGCTTTCCAGAGCTTTAGATGGGTTAAAAGGGTGCTTCTGTAGAGCTAAGACCCCAGATACACAGCATTGAGGCGAATGTCTCCTCCAGAAACGCTGCGGCTGGACGTGGGCGAAAGTGGCACTTCTGTGTGGCAGTGCAAGTCACACCAAGCACTGAAGCAGGTGGTACTGTCAGACACTATGGCTCGGAACGATGTAGCGTCCGCAGACACACTATGCCAGAGTATTGTCGAGTGTAACACCCAAATGCCACCACTCCATAACCGTGAACACTGACACTAATTCACGCACCACCAGACATTTTACGCCACAACACGGCAGAGTGTAGTGTGGCCCTGCAAGACACGCAGGTAGCATGGCACTTACGCGTGTGGAGCCGCCGAGCCGTCTGCACACTGTAGATTGAGCCTGGCTGGCACTCGGGGACCCACCGGGCCGGGGCATTGAATGTATGCGGCTGCTATCTGCATCAGGGCATTCCTGAGTGTAGCGCTGCCAGACACTTCCTGATGCCATTGGACCATGTGCCACCTGCAAGCCATCTGCATTTAAACGGTTCTGAGTACCGCACTGCAAGACAATGTACTGTTGTCTTAGAGCACTCAAGTAG